>NC_057360.1:11867500-13080849 GCF_016509475.1 Prionailurus bengalensis | reverse complement strand
ACACACAAAAATTGCTGAAGAAACAAATGAGTGTTATAAAAATGTTTGACTCCTCAGCAATGAGGCCCAGTGGCTTCACAGGGAATGGGGAAAGAAAAGCTATGAGCTTCCCTTGAAACTGAGATCCAGAGGTTAAAAATGGGTACTATCCAATAAAGTCAAGTATATTTGCATGGAAAAAGGAAAAAAAAAAGTACTAATCCACTTTCTAGAGTCAAGGCAACATTTTACAGAGAACTTCAATGCCTTTAGGGTCTATTGGGGGCTGTAGTTACATCAATCAGTGCATGTGTATTTTTGAGGATAACTTGCCTAATGTGGTAGCCATTAGCCACATGTGACTATATATAAAATAAAAATCCAGTCCCTTAGTTGCTCCACCCCCATTTTTCAAGTGCTCAATAGCCACATGTGGCTAGTGGCTACCAAACTGGACAGCTCAGCTCTAGAATACTCTCATTATTACCGAGAGTTTTACTGAATATTGCGGCTATAAGGAATGAACAGAAAATAATTATTATATTCAAAGAGTGGATCTTGATAGAGTTCAGACAAGCAAGTCAACTGCCACCATCCATGCTGACAGCAGCACAAGAAGAGTCCTTATTTTTTACCCACATGACTAGATAAAATTGTCTTTCTGGGGTTTGCTGCTTCCCACCTGTGGGCGGAAATCTAGAGCGGTTCCCGTGAGTTTTGTGGTCACTCTGAAATGTGATTTTTTATTCATGAAATTTAGTTCAGTCATTATTTTGTCTAATTTTACCTCATAATCAAAACTCTAATCTTCACTACTAAGATTAACTACTAAGAGTTCCCTTAATGAGTTCCAAGAGTCCCTCTGGCTGGCAAACACCTCTCTCTCCTCTGGCCCTGGTTTTCAACCCCTGTGAGATTGCCTTCTTCGGAGATGACTCTAAGCTGGTCGTTGGGAAAAAATTCATTGTTGTATTTCCAGAACACATAACAATGCCCGGCACTGGTACTCAATATGTCCTTGTAGTTAAATAAAGATAGTCACTAGTTTTGTAAGTAAATGAAGTTTAATTTTATACTCAAGTACTCATCAAGAGTAGAAAAAAAAGGGGGGGTAGGCATTTAGGAAGAGATGGGATCAAAGAACAAAATTATAGTATGAGGTTTTTTTCATTATAAATCTTAAAATGAAAGTATAATCTATATCAAGTAAAATATACAGAATTTAAGGGCTGAAGAGTTTGCTCAAATGCATACACCCTTGTAGCCCATATTTCTTCCAAGATATGGAACATTTTAATCAGGCCAGAGATATCTTTCCTGGCTCCTTACAGTTAATACCAGTTAATCACCCATTACCCCACCCCTGAGAACCATAGATTTGTTTTAACTGTTTTAGAACAGTTTAATATAAATCAAATACCATTACATAAAATTAAATACTATCAATTCCTTTGTGTCTGGCTTTTTTAACTCTGCATAATGTTTCTGAGGCTTAGCCATGTTATGTGTGGTATTACACTCTATGGATGCGTGACATTTTGTTCATTCATTTGTTAATGGACATTTGGGGCATTTTCAATTTTTAAGCTATTATGAATAAACTTGCTTTGAACATTCGCTTTTTAAAATATAGGTTTCCATTTCTGTCGGTTAAGTACCAAAAAGTGGAATTGCTGGAATATAGATAAGTATACGTTTGACTTTATGAAAGACTGCCAGAATGTTTTCAGTGTGGTTTTACCCTATAATATTCCTGCCACCAGTGTATTAGAAATTTGATCATTCCACATATTCATTGGAATGAACACCACAATTGGTGTTATCAGTCTTTCTATTTTAAACATTCTAATGAGTAACAACTGGTATCTCGTTGTGATTTTTTTAAATGTTTTTTTATGTTATATTTGAGAGAGAGACAGACAGAGGACAAGCAGGGGAGGGGCAGAAAGAAAGAGAATCTGAAGCAGGCTCCAGGCTCCAAGCTGTCACCAGAGAGCCCGAGGTGGGGCTTGAGCCCACAAGCAGTGAGATCATGACCTGGGCTGAAGTCCCAGGCTTAACTGACTGAGCCACCCAGGTGCTCCAGTATTTCATTATGATTTTAATTTGCATTTTTTTCCCTGATGACTGATGATAGAGTATTTTAAACTTTTTCATATGCAAATTGGCCACTTGTATATTTCCTTGTACAATGCTTGTTCAAGTATCGTGTCCTTTTAAAAATGTATGTATATATAAATTAATAATAATATATAAAAAATAGAATATATATACACATAATATATTTTCTCCCAGTCTGTGGCTTGTTTTCAGGTTGTCTTAACAGTATCTTTCAAAATGTTTAATTTTGCTGAAGTTGATTTAACATTTTTTGTTTTATGATTAGTGTTTATTAGGTCATGTTTAGGAAATTTTTGCCTGCACCAACATCAGGAAGATATTTTCCTTTTGTTTTTTTTTTTTCCTAGAAACTATATATGCTTGACTTTTATATTTAGGTCTATGATCCATCTCAAAATAATTGTTTATGCAACATGTGAGGTATAGGTTGAGGCTCATTTATTTTCATATAAGTAGTAATTGGTCCAACACCATTTATTGAAAAGACTTTCTTCCACTGAATTCCTCTGGATTCTTAGTTTAAAAAAAAGTCAGGGAGCCTGGGTTCAGTCAGCTGAGCATCTGACACTTGATTTCGGCTCGGGTCATGATTCCAGAGTCGTGGGATTGACCCTGGTGACGGGCACCACACAGAGCATGGAGGCTTCTTGAGATTCTCTCTCTCTCTTTCTCTCTCCCCCTCTGCCCCTCTCCCATGCTCGCTTGCTCTCTCTCTCTCTCTCTCTCTCTCTCTCTCAAAAAAAAAAAATCAATTGAGTGAAAACTATGGGTTGATTTCTGAACTCTTTGTTTTGTCTCATTAACCTATTTGCCTGTCTTTATGCTAATATCACACTCTCTTGATTATTGTAGCTTTATATTAAGTCTTGAAATCAGCAGTCTGTGTCCTTCAAGTTTATTCTTTTTCAAGTTTGTTTTAACTCTTCTTGGTCCTTGGCATTTTCCTAAAGATTTTATAAAGAGGTTGTCAGTTTCATTAAAAAAAAAAAGGCCTGGTGATTTTGATTACTGCTGTTTTGAATCCATAAGTTAATTTCAAAAGGATTGATATCAAAACAATATTGAGTCTTTTAATCTATGAACATGGTATATCTCGACATTTATTTAGCTCTTTAATTTCAGCAGTGTTTATAGTTTTGCATGTATAGGTCTTACTTAAACATCACTAAATTTGCCTCTAAGTATATAATACTATTGGAAGCTATTGTAAATGGTATTGTTTTCTTTAATTTTATTTTCCAAATCTCAATGTTAGTATCTAGAATTAAAATTAAAGTTTTGTATACTGGCCTTACATCCTGTGACCTTGCTAAATTTATGTATTTGTTATACTAGATTGAGGATTTGTTTAGAATTTTCCATGTCACCTGTGAATGAAGATGGTCTTATATCTTCCTTTCCAATATGCATGTCATTTATTTATTTTTCTTGTCTTAGTCAATTGGTTGGGATCTCCAGTAGAATGGTGAATAGAAGTGGTAACATGGATTTCTTTCTTTGTCACTTCCAGAAATCTATATTGAAACTTTGGCCAAAGCATAAGCTACACATGCTCAGGGCAAAAGTCTATGAGGCTGGACAAAGTAAGACTACCAGAGAAGAATGACTACTGAGGCACTTTGAGCTAAGCAACTACTAGAGCTCATGCAGGGGTAAAAATGTTCAAGGTTCAACAGAACGAGTAGAAAGACCTTATATAATAGCCTAAAAATCCAATAAAGATCTAATAAATGCTAAGCCTACTTAGTGGCCTGCTCTCTCCATCATAATAAAGTTGGAACTATCCTAATTCACTCATACATCAAGCTGTCTTTGATACTTCATTTTCCTTTCAAGGTACCATCTAATGATTACCTTAAACAGATATCACTTCTTGGGGGTTGGGAAGTCCTCACTCAGATTCTTTAACGTCTTCTCCCTTACACATACCTATCCCTACTCTCAGTACATTAACTATACGAAATGCTTAAGTGCCTTTCTTAACAAGAAGGTCATAACCCATGTTAGGATTACAGCACAATATAGAAGAATGTAGTTCAGAGAAGTATGAGTAGAAATTTTGGAAATGAAGAAAGGAAAACCAGAATCAGAAAGAAATAGTTAATAATAAGAATCACTAGATTGGGAAGTCATATCCCAGAGAGAGTAGTGAGAGCATTACCATAATTTAAGGTTAATTTAATTCATAGAAGTCTTAGAATACACAGCATAAGAATAACTCTTTGGCCAGAGCAATAGAGAAGATAACTTACTTTTTCTCAGTTTTGGAAAATACCGCATTACCACAGTTAAAAAAATAATAAAAGAAAGAAAAAAATACCACAGGCAAAATTTGAGTTGTTTTGCCTTGCCAAGAATAACAGGAAGACACTTATGCCATCACTCAAAGCATAAAAATACAGTGAACTGCGGTCTAAATCCATCATCTGCCTTTGACACCAAATTTTTACCAGCCATATAGTCTGTCTGCCTTCTTTATCTCTTTGAACTATTTGGAAAGTAATTTATTTTGAGCCACTTTGGGCTGATGCTGGCCCTCAGTTCTGTGCCTGCCTCTCCCAATGCGTGTTTTAGGAATTGCATCAGCACACATGAAAGGAATTCCAGGTTGGGTTAGTCTTTCTGGCTTTATCCAGTCAGGGGAAGCTATGGGTGTAAACAGTGAAGGCAAGGGAGTACAGTGACGAATGGGTTGAGGCATCATTGTCTTTTCAGTCCACAGTAGAAGGGGTCTTTCCCTACCATTTTATATCTCTCTGCAACATAGTGCATTATACACTGATAGGGAGGTCCAGGCACAGTTCCGTAGTCTGGAGGATGTTTTTAGAACTAGTCTTTAGCTGAAGTGTCTCTTATTTTGAGTTGCAAAGTAATCATAAGAATGGAGTGGATTGCAAGAAGAGATTAGTGGGATAGACTGAAATGGTCAGGACACAGAAACTGGCTCCAATCGGTTGTCAAAACAAAGAGGGATCTAAAGCAAGTAATAGGAGCTGGGCTACAAAGCCAAAAGATCAAAGGCCCATGAGATGAGAGATAGAAAAACCTGGTCAAGTGAGCAAGTGAAGAAGTTGGAGGGTGCTTACAGCAAACACTGGCAACAGAGAGCCATTATGGGGGGGGGGGAGGGGGGAGGGGGGTTTTACTTTCTCACACTAGTATGAAGGTGAACCAAGATTAGAGCAAGCAGTTGTATTCAGTTAAATCCAGCTGATTCTACCTGGGCTGAATTGATATAAACTGAAAGAATGGAAAGAAATGAATAGAAATTGTATTGGATTTCACAATTTCCCTTTAGAAACAGTTTATATTACATATATTTATATTTATATAATATAATATACAATATACAAATTTTAATGTCTGTTCCTAAGCCTAAGCTTATGAATAATTTAGACAAAGCATTGTGTTATCTGAATTTAATAGTTGTGTCTGGGTATATAAAATACTATCTACGTACTATAAAATACTATGTACGTACATACATACGTACATTACGTATAATGGTATTTACATATATTATCTGTGCCCCTGTTCTTTGTACATCTTAACCTGGTGTAATGCTATCGATGCTTCACGATGGAAAATAACTTTGTAAAAATATGAGCCCAAGTATGGGATGAGGCAAAAAGAATGAGATAAAAAAGAAATTGTAGACTGAATTAAACAGATTATGAACTAATAACAGCATTGCAAAATTCATAAATGAATTAGGACAAGGAAGTGAATAGGCATGATTGAAAGCGGAGATAATGGCATGTGGCAGATGTTGACAAAAGATTTGAGCCATTCGGGGAAGACGATAGTTATGAGAGACAAATATAATCTAGCATTGAAGGAAGTATCCCTGAGATAATAACAAAAATTTCCCTGAAATAAAAGAATGAATTGAATTTACAGCTTGAGAGGGCACTTTGCATATTAAAAAATGGTAGAAAATTAGTGCTATCTAGAATCCTGGTTAAATTACTGAACTTAAAAAAAAAAAAGCTTTTTAAAAAAAGAATTGCTTTAGATAAATAGGCAGGAAAAGTGAGACACCAAAGGAGGAAAAAAATTCCAGAATATCATGAAGCAGGTCTACAAGCCTCTATAGGAACAAATGTCAGACCATAGAATATTTAACCCAGCCAATTCAAGAAATAAGAGAAACGACCAACACCTCATATATGAAAAAGATAAAGGACTGTAGAGCTCAGTGAAGATTTCTTGACTAAAACATTCAATAATAATAAAAAGAAAACCCAGCCAATTAAGTGATTTTTAAAGAAATTAAGAAACACCAGATTGGAAAACTGGTCAAGTTAAACCAAATGCTGGTGGCTGTTGAATCCATTTAAAACTAGGAAGAAAAAAAAATTGTAGGCATTTATGGTTGCAAAACACAATATAAATGTTGTAACCCTTAAATAAAAATAACATAAGTAACAAAATCAGGAAGGTGGGGTATTAAAGGAAGTGTAACAATACTAATTGCTTCATTGTTGGTGGGAGAGAGGAAAATGGGTCTGATATTGGGAATGTAGCTTCTAGAAAAAGTGGCACCAATTTAATTTTCTTCACATATTCCTATTAAAATTAGATTTTTAAAATCAATAAGTGACACAGAAGAAATTTTGACCTCATGTTTAGTAATTTATTTGTTTCTTTTTCTTCCTAACGTAAAATTGAGTGTTCGGTATTATTTAAAATAGCATAAAGAGTATGATCCCGTTCTTATAAAATTAATTCCGTCTATCTACCCTGCTGATACCCTCGATTGCTTTGTTGTATTCAAGTTTTATTAATTTCTTTTCTTCTCTAGAGTTAATTTTTCTTTTACTTCTATATAAGCAGCACATTAGCAAACAAATTACAATTATCCTAACAATTTTTTTAAATTATCCTAAAAAATTACAAAATTTAGTATTTTCAACATTATTTAGTTGTAAATATATTTCTATTTTGTTTTATACCATGAGTATTTTTAAGTTTTTTAAAAATTTCATATAGAAAGGATACTTTATCTTTTTGTTATTAATTTTTCGTTTAATTCTATGCTATTGTGTGGTTAATTTTTTATACATATTATTTTTTGGGGGGGGAGAGAGAGTGCATGTGGGGGGCGAGGGACAGAGTGGAGAGAGAGAGAGAGAGAGAGAGAGAGAGAAACCCAAGCAGGCTCTATGCCCAGCATGGAGTTCAATGGGGGGCAATCTATCTCATGACTGTGAGATCATGACCAGAGCTGAAATCAAGAGTCAGCCACCCAAGTGCCCCTATACATTTTATGTTCTTAAAAACAGTGTATATTTTCTAATTAAAGGGAGAAAATTTCTATGGATATAAAAATAGAAATATGGATATTAGATCAAGCTTGGTAATGGTTGATTCAAATCTTGTATATTATGGTTAATTCTTAGTTTGGTCTGATGGAGGACATATTTATTTCAGATTTTTCTTTATATATTAGAAACTATGGCTTTCAGGTGCATATACATTTTTGATCATAATTTCTCCTTGGTGATTTCTCTTTATATTGTTGTGTTGTATTACACTTTATTTATATTAACTTTCTCTAAATTCTATGTTGTCTGGTATGAACATTATAAAATAAGCTTTTTCCCCTTAGAGTTGTATGGTGTATCTTCATAACTGCATTTCAGCCTGAATCATTTTATTTTAGTTTTAGGTCTTATAAGTAGCAGATAGCTGGATTTTATTCTTTATTTTATCCAAAACTTCTCATCCCTCTCTTTTAATAGTTACTCTCATTGCATTTACACTTATTTTAATTATTAAAATGTGGATTTATTCCTTTGGTCTCATTTTGTGTTTTTCTATTTACTACTGTTTCTTTTCTTCATTCCCCCCCCCCCCACTTTTTTTGTAGGATCATTAAAGTTCAATATATTTCCCTTTTATTTTCTTCTCTCGGTTCAGAAACTAAATATTTCTAATCCTTTAGTGCCTACCCTAAACTTTCTATTGTTTTACTGTGCATAATCAGCTTTAAATATTTTAATGGCATATAAAGTTATTCATTACTTGTGTTCTTCTCTTGAATAATAGGATGTAGCACTCATTGAACCTACAAAAGTTAATCATTAGGGGGTGCCTGGGTGGCTCAGTCAGTCAAGAGGCTGACTCTTGGTTTCGGCTCAGGTCATGATCTCTTGGTTCATGGTATTGAGCCCTGAGTTGGGCTCTGTGCTGACAGCATGCATCCTGCTTGGGATTCTCTCTTTCCCTCTGCCCCTCCCCACCTCTCACTCTCTCAAAATAAATAAATAAACTTATGAAAAAATTAGTCATTAGTGTTTTGGTTTTTTTTATAGTTGCTGATTAATTAATTTATGGACTTGGTTTATTAATTTCATACCTCCTGCTGTTTTTTATATTCTACTCCTGCCTCATAAGCTCCTCTTTCTTCTAGGCTTCCCCTAATATTTACAGGGCTTTGAACAAAAATATGAATAAAAGTCCACAGATCCTGTGTTTAAATATGTAATAGTTGTAAATAAAGCCCATCAATTATAAGTAAATGGTATTCTAAAATCCTTCTTGACAAATATGCCTTTATAACAACCTCAAAGTCTAGGTTCAAATTCAGATTTCTTGGACTTCCAAGCCAGAAAATCATGGCTCGGGAGAGCAGTGTCCTGCAGCTTGCACCCATTCTGCTCTCAACGTGGCTCCATCCAACACAATTAACGACCTTACGTATGTGTTTAAAGATCTCCCCACCATCCATCCACGCCCCATCCACACCCTTGCAAACAGTTCCCTTTTGATCATCTCTTGGGTCACAGGGATGTGACCACTGGTGGCAGCTCCCACTCTTGTAACGACAAACTAGGGAAAGAGACCTATACAGGATCTGTAAGTAGGCTCAGGGCTGTTTGGGCAGGAAATTCAGAGGTTCTGGGTATTGAGACCAGGGTCTAGAAGGTGGGCACATCTCCTTAGCTCTATAGATTCTGCCTGGTAGTAGAGGTACAGAAAAATGCAGAAGAAAAGGAAAGAGCTATAGCTTAGGGCTTAGGAGAGTTACCTGATTCTTTAAGTGAAAATGTCGTGAAGCACATCCTTTGATAATATTTTCAGTGCAAAATTGCATAGTAAGCTGTGTTTTCCCTTTCCCTCTTAAGTAATAGTTTAGCTAAGTAAAAAAATCTAGATTTATGATTATTTTCCCTTCACCATTGTTCTGATTTCTACTGCTTGAATTAAATACCTGATTTTAATCTCAATGTCATTACTTTATAGGCAATCTGCAATTTCACTTCATGTATCAGTTTGAAGGGTTGTCATGAAATGTTAGCCCTTGTTGTTTATGGACAGCAGTCTCATCAATCCATGGATGCATAATAAATACCAGCAATGGTCTTAGAAGTCATTTGTGGAGGAGAGAAATTGCAATGCTCTTCTGCTTCTTCTCCATCCCCTGCTTCTGCCTTCGTTTATTTGGAAGGGGAAGTTCACCCACATTTTTGACCCTATGTTCCTTTGAAGTTGGGTGGCTGAGGCAGGCTAACTGTTCTTATCCACAAGGCTAGTTATTTCAGTAAATTTAGAGTATGCTATGCTAATTATGCTAGATGGGAGTAGGGAGAGAAGAGCCCAGTCCTGCCTCAAAGCCCAAGATGGCCGACAAACCCTCCACCTGAAATGCTGGTATGTCATTCCATTTTGGCTATCTGGCCTTGCTCCAATATCTCCTTCAACAGAGAGCCCTGAGGTAGGGGCAGGGTGGGATTTAGACACTAAAACCTCCCGCTGGAATCTTTAGCAGAATTAAATTCATCTTCTTTATTGGATAGAATAGATGGTACAACGGAAGCACAGAGAGGTGAAACTTTATACCCAAGTTATAAAGTTCATTACTGAAGTAGCAGAAAATTGAACTTAGATCTAATGTCTGGCTCAGGAATAATTCCAGGATCCTTTATTGAGCTTTTTCACTTCTCTATTTTCTCAACCTGCTTCCTTCACCAAGGGAGTTTCCTGCACCACATTCTCTACCAATATAATCCTTAAGACAACTGCATGTGTATGGAAGGGGCAGAGATTTTGGAGTCAGGAAGAGCTGGGTTTGAATTCTGCTTCTACCATTTGCTAGCTCTGGAAACTACAAGTGTTAATCTCTTGGAGCCTCAATTTTTTCATCTTTAAAATAGGGATAAGGACACTTGTTTCAAAGCGTCCTTCTAAGGTCACTATGAAGCTCCTAGCTCTGTACTTGGCCCACAGTAAGAAACTAAATAAGTGATTGGTGTTTTTAGTGGTTTTTTTTTATTAGTGTTTTTCATTTGAACGCATTGACTTTGGCCCCACCCTGACATTCCTGTTTTCTTTAAGGGAGCTCTTATCTTCATCCCATATTTGCCTTTGTGGGTGTTTAATGAATTTATGGAATGTTCTCCGGGTAGAGATACATCTCATTTGCTGAGAGGGTAGAACTTCATACATTGTACACGAAGACTAAGAAGTGGTGATTGATATTATGTGATAAATGGAGAGTTGACAAATAGAACATAGCCATTTGATGCAGAATTCATGCTTGGAGTTTGTTCATAACTCATTAGTCTGCTCCCAACCCAGCAAATGAGTCATAGCCCCTGAATGCCAGCCTCGGGGACATGGAGACCAGCTTCTCCTTGACCGCATAATGTCAGAAGGCCCTCAGTGTGAATGTGTTAAGATGCTCAGCTACTGCATAATTAGTGTCTTGGTTCTCCTTCCTGGATTTCCAGCATTTGCCCCCATATCGCCCTGGGTTGTGTCACCCTGTACTGCCTCTCACTTGACATTCTCATGGGAATTCCTGACTGATTTCTGGAAAATGGGGGATGGGACTAAGTTATGAAAGTTTCAAGGATTTTGTTACAGATCCGTGTAAGTCATCAGAGAAAGAGAGCGTGGGATAGTCGGGATAACATTTTAACTCCAAAGGTGGAAATTATATTACTCATCCTCATGATTCTTGGGAAACAAGGAGAGTCTCTGCTTCTTGGCCAAGGTTCATGAGATCCAAAAGCTACACATACTCAAGCTTCTGGAAACCAAAGTAGCAGGCTGTCATTATGAGAAGACCCAGTCAATGTACCACTCCAGGAACTTCAAGGGAGAAGTGGGAATGGGTACCATTGTCCCCCCAAATTATGATAATGTGGTTTCAGATTTTAAATACATGGCCATGAAGTCCCTGAGCTTTGATGTATTAGAGGCAGGCATTCCTGAAGGACACTTTGAGTGGTGTGTAAGAGACAATAGAGAACATGTATGAATATTGACTTTCAATTAAGACAGATTCCTAATCTCATGTTGGCATTTACTACTAACTGACCCCGGCAAGTTATCTGCCATGTATAGGCTTCAGTTCCACATCTGAACACTGGGGGTATTTAATACCTATTTCACAGAGTGCTTGTTTCTTTTGAGGATTAGAGGAGCTCATGTGTCTAAAACATTCATCACAGTGAATGGACCTTATTAAAGGCTCAATAAATGGCAGTTTTCTTAGGTGGTTAACCAAGTCACATATGTCTGTTGGGCTAAAGTAATCGAATATTTATTAAACACCAACTCTGCCCCAGACACCTTGCATCAGATACTAAGCACAGAGATGATCTTGTTGTTCAGTCCTCAAGATGCATGGGTCTATGTGTCATGTCTTGTGACCATTTTGTTTTTATCTCCAAGACTCCATGAGAGCAGAGACTTTGTATGTTTTCTGTTAATGCTTCCCCATGGTCCAGAAGAGTAAATAAATTGAACAAATATTCACTGAAGTTTTATTTCTACCAGGCAGTGTTCTAGGTATGGGCATATGTAAATGTACAAATCAGTCCCAAATCTGTAAGTTCCTTGAGAAACTTACATTTTGGAGGAATGAAGCTACTTAATAATAATAATAATAATAATAATAATAAATTTTCCACAAACCTTTTCTTCTAACTTGTGTATAGAAACTTTCCCTGAAGAACAGAGGTAATTCAGAAATACCTGGGCCCCAGGTAGCATGATGCCATTTATAAGCCACCACCACAGATACGTTTTGCAAGGTCACCAAGCCTCCTTACAGCTTCTCTGAGGGTGACATGTAAATGTGGGGTCTAAGAGAACATTGGGCTCATTTGGGGAGAAGGGTTTCACACTTCCAGCTTAGGAGTCTGGTCTCCAGCCCATAGGACCACTTCATCGTTCCCCACCCTAGAAGGCAGCACGGGGCCAAGCCTGGGGCCCCGGGGGGGGGGGGCGGGGGCGGGGGTTAAGAGAACTTGCCCTGACCAGTAGGTGTGTGCCTGCTGCATTTCTAGATCTGTTCTCCTCGGGGACCGAGTGCCTCCTTCATCAAGAAAGCTGCCAGCATTCACAATTGGAACATATACAGGCCAGCAGGTTCTGATTAATCCAAATTGGAACTATTCAAACAGTCACAAGAAGAGATCTTTTCCCCTGAAGGAATTTACATGTGAGGAGAGACTAAGATGGGAAATAAACATTTCTATAATGATTAAAGTTAATTGGCTTGAAAGGATGCCTCTGAAAGAAATGCTTTCTGGTTTTAGTTCCAATCTATTTCGGGACAAGCCTGTTTTTCATAAGATTGGTAACTGCAAACAGATACTGCCCTTTCATTGGAAACAGATGGCACAGGACATAATTAAAGAAGTATGCACTGGCATCTCAAATAACTGCTTTCAATTACAGCATTTCAAGAGTATTAAGGGGAAATATTTTAAACAAGACCACTGCAAAAATAGATTTTGTCATTAACTTTGAAATAATATTTGACTTAAGGCTGAAATTTCCATGTGCCAGGTCTGGATCTCACAAGCTGATGCTGATTGGTGCAAGAGAAATTGAATCATTATGGTCCTATCGTTCAAGGGGGAAAAAAAATCTTCTCTTTCTCTTTCTCTCTCTCTTTTTTTTTTTAACACAGAGAAAAACTGTATTTTTCCTCTGGTAAGACTCGCATTTTATTTTGCACTTGAATCTCAGTCATATTTCACAACCTTGAGGGGCTTTCATAGTGAAACCATTTCAAGGTGAAGTCCACGAATGTGTTATGAATGTGGCTGTCTCTGTGTGTATGTAGGCGGTGGGGATAGGCCTGCCCCCCACCATGAAGTATGTTTATATGCCCTGTAGCCCACATTGTTAAGTATATGCTGTACATGTTCATGCTGAGATGTATACATAAAACCTCCATATTAGGTGACGGGCAAAGTGGGCAGATTGCCTGGGCTGGTACATTCGTAATCTGAAGTTTGCTTATTGTAATTTTTCTCATTAGGTCATTTTAATGGAGATTATAATAATTATAAGATAGTTGCACAACACTGACAAGTTACAAAATGCCTCCCTCGTATTGTGCTGTGTAACGTACTGGAATGCTGTTTATTTCTCTGAACAAATACTCATTTACTGAGCGTCTAACATACGGCAGGCCCCGGGGCCAAGCGATAAACAATGAAGCTCCTTCCTTGCCCTCCTGGAGCTTATGGTCAGATGGTGGGTATAGACAAGTGAAAGATCAGAATGCAGGATGGAAAAAAGCTACAGTGGAGGGTAGTCAGGGTGGCACAGAAACTCTGGATAGGGTACCTCACCCCAAAAGTGGCTTCTCCTCTTTTACCTTAAACTTGGTTTTTGAAACAGAAGGTTAATGCAACTGTCCAATACAGGTATCCCCTCCCCCTTTGCAAAAGATGGCAGTGTGCCACTTTGCTTTGACAGAAGGCCTTACATTTGTGCCTGTTTTCATGAACCGAAAGAAATCGGAAGATGTTTGCTTTCACACACATACACACAAAAGGTGAAAAGTGAAAATAGCGTTTCGGGTTTGTTTTGCAGAACTGTTAGGAAGGGCAGTGCACACCCTGAGAGCCACGGTGAGGCCACCAGGTTCCTTCCCTGGAACTACCCTGGGCATCTCAGCATCCAGCTTTGAACTGTGTCTTGTGAGCATGTGTGCTTTATCGAGTTTATTTTTGTATCCATTAGCAAGATGTGCCCTAAGGTATCAGAAAAGCCTAAGAGAGGTTATTTTTGGGGTCTGGGCATGCCCAAAAGGTTTTCCATGTAAATTAATGGTAATTGTTTCTTCATTTTACTCCATTTTGGCTTATAAAAGATTTCATAGGAACATTCCACTTTCAGACAGCAGGGTGGTGGGGGGGGGGGGGAGTCTATATATCACCTTAGCGGCTCAGACACATATACTTAAAAAAATTTTTTTTAACGTTTATTTATTTTTGAGAGACAGGGCATGTGCAGGGGAGGGGCAGAGAGAGAGAAAGAGACACAGAATCTGAAGAAGGCTCCAGGCCCTGAGCTGTCAGCACCAGAGCCCAACGTGGGGCTTGAACCCACAAACTGTGAGATCATGACCTGAGCTGAAGTCACATGCTCAACCAACTGAGCCACCCAGACACCCCCACATATACTTTTTAATGGACCAATGGCTCCTAATGACGATAGCAGCAATTGGGCAGATATCGTACAATTTACCAATCACTGATGGTCATTAACGAATCAATAAACACAGCATACATTTACTTTTGATTATATGTACACACTCTTGGGTACACACGCGGGGAGAGACAGAGACAGAGAGCACATGCACGCGCCATACTACTCCTTATCCACCAAAGATGGGTGTTAAGCTCTGTCTACCTGTGGGGATGGGTTAGGTCTAAGCTATCCCTGCTGTCACTCACCCAACTTTCACTAATGGTGTGCATTCTTAAATTTTTTTTTTTAATGTTTTTGAGACAGAGAGAGACAGAGCATGAGCAGGGGAGGGCAGAGAGAGAGGGAGACACAGAATCTGAAGCAGGCTCCAGGCTCTGAGCTGTCAGCACAGAGCCTGACACTGGGCTCGAACTCATGAACTGCGAGTTCATGACCTGAGCCGAGGTCGGACGCCCAACCGACTGAGCCACCCAGGCGCCCCAAATGGTGTGCATTCTTGACATGGCTGAAGGAAGGGTTGTGGTGAATAACAAGTAAAAGAGCAAAAAACTAACCAGTCCATGCAGCTCTCTTTTCACCATATGGATAATAGATAGAATGTTGCGATTGGATTTTTAGACTTTAAAAAAAAATTTTGGAGTAATTAAGGCTTTAAGGAGCTAGTAATTTCCTTCAAGGTTGTACTCAATATTCAACTTCTCCATGAAGACATTCAGATTAACCCTACCCAATAATTAGCTTTTCCTTATTTTGGATACTCTCTATAGTTTGTGTGTGTGTGTGTGTGTGTGTGTGTGTGTGTGTGTGTGTGTGTGAGCGAGCAGGGAGGGGCAGGAGGAAGAGAGGGTGAGATTGTGTATCTTATATCCTTTATTTTTATTTATAGGGAGTGAAAGGCAGTATCATGAATGTTAATTCCATGTGTTCAAGAAAACAAGAATTCTGGACTCTGGCTAAGGGAGGGGTGAAGGAGATTTAATACCCTAAATGATGATGAAAAGTGAAGGAAGAAAAATCCTTTTAATAAGGAAACTTCAAATTCTTCAGGGGAAAGCCCTTTTTTTTTTAAGGGTTGGGGATGACCCAGATTGGTGGACTAAATGACCCCTATTCTCCACCTTCCCCTGCATCCATACCCTTACCACAGTCTCATTGTGGGGGTGCATTTCCATGCATCTCAGACTTTGGGCTCAGCCGTGTGACTTGTCTTGACAATGTAGGTGGGATTGACCGGGCCAGTTCCATGCCCAGGTCTTAAGAAGCCT
Organism: Prionailurus bengalensis; assembly: GCF_016509475.1. Taxonomy (NCBI): domain Eukaryota; kingdom Metazoa; phylum Chordata; class Mammalia; order Carnivora; family Felidae; genus Prionailurus; species Prionailurus bengalensis. The sequence continues at coordinate 13,065,019 of NC_057360.1, read as the reverse complement.
CACATGCTTCCTTTCACTCCCTGTTGCCTCTGCTCCTTCTATGAGAGAAACATGCCTTGGCCAACTTTCAATCCCAGGACAATGAGAGACATGTGGAGCTGAGCCACCCCAACTGGCCCAGAGAAACACAGTCACCCAGGGATCTACCCAGCTGAGCCCTGCCTCACCTCAGCTCAGCCAACCCACAGATTTTAAAAATAACTGATTGTTTCATTAAACCCATGAATTTGGGGGTCATTTGTTATTCAGAAATATTGTGTCAAAACTAATTCATATACTGCGGAAGAAATGTTGGTGTCTGGAGGGAGGAAGCACGTGGAGCTAGACACAGGCTTCCTTCTGGCTCTTCCCCTGGGCCTCCATAATCTCTGGAGAGGCAGCTATCTGGGAAAATGGCCGGCTTGCCTGGTGGTCAGCTGAATTCCTTGACTTGGTGAAATTCATTTCCTGCTTATTTGACCAGAAACTCTGCTTTTCAAAATTTAGAGCAAGATTACACAGTTTGAGGGGTGGGAGGGTATTATTTGTGGTTCATAAATCTTCAAAATCTGACAATAACCAAGCTAAATGCAGTCTGGGGCCAACAGATTAATTTAGGATTGTCTATGCTTCTTATATTCTAAAATACTATGTAAGCTCCTGGATTATAAAGGATAATCCCAATTTTTTTTTTTTTGGCCTGGTTTAGTGCCAGGTAAATACAAGAATTAATTAATTAATTAATTAATATATAAACTCTTTTGCTATAAGGGCAGTTCTCCAGTAATGTGGTCCTTATTATCAGCCAGGCAGGGGGTCATACAATCCAAAATCCCGTTTTAGCATGTGCTTTTGGGATCATTTCTGGTAAAGATTGACTAAGGTAAGTTTCTCAATGAAACAGTCTCTTTGCAACAGAGGTCACTGGCAATTTCAGGAGCAGCTCCAGAGTTAGGATGTCCCTTAAGGAGAGTGAGACAGGAATTTAAATTCTGCTAAAGAACTAAATGTTAAAGGTTCCTGGGTTGTCAGGCCTATGTTGCACAATCTGGATAATCAGCTGAATGTTCAATTTGTCCCTTTCTTCTCCAAGCCATTCTCAATGTCACCTAATAGCTTTCAGATTCCTTCTTGCCCAACTTTCTCCCCCTCAAATCATGGGATTTATATTCCGTGATTTCGGAAGACATAGGCTGAGACTTTGAGTGATTTAATCTTTCTTAACCGGTCCTTATTAGGAAATCTAATCACCTATACTTATACAGACTGAAGGCTAATTGCCTCAACAAGCACGCAGTGAGAATGTCAATGAGCAATTTAAAACTATCTCCAAGGTCAATGTCATTGGTCCCATCTGTCCTTTCTCCTTGATCTCAGAAAAATCCATCTCTGCTGTACAGGATTATACGCTTGAGGTGATGACCAGATGCCCAAGTGGAAGCATCCTGTTGCACAGCCCTTGGACTTCACTGAAGAGATACGTCTAGAAAAAATAATCATAATCATTATCATAACAGCTGGGATATTTACCAGATGTAGGATCATCAGGGAAGTTATGCTTTACTAAGTGCTTTACTTTCATTAGCTCATTGAAACCTCACAACGATCCTATGAAGTCGTAACTATGGTCAACCCCAGGGACATTAAACCACTTGCAGTTAATAAGCAGTTGGGATGGGATTTGCACTCTGGTCTATCAGACTTCTCAGTTATTGCTTTTCACTACTTTGCTGATGCTGCATCTGCTTTCACGATTTTGCTGAAAGCATGATTTTGCTTATTTTCTCAAAAGACAAGGACATTTTTTCCCACTTGTCCTTTTTACAAGTAAAGGGTACTCTGAATCTCACTTCATGCCAACTTTCTCTTGAGAGAACTCCAAAAACACTTAACAGCTTCTGAATGTAGCAGTGAATGACCCTAGCTCTTTTCTCATTTAGACTCTTTCCATTCAGTCCAAGGGTCACCACACTGAAGTGTCAAACAAGATGGGTTTATGAAGGAAATACAGAAAAATCTAATGTGTTACTGAGAATTTCACAAGGTAACAGACATAAGAACTACTGTGGCCTTACCCCAATGAGGTCCTTACCTCTGCTGAGTTTTACCATAAACATTAATTTTAAAAATAAATCTCACATGTTTAATTTGCTATTTTCTTCTTTCTGAAAATAACAAAGCATTCCCAAGAGATTACCTGGGGCTAAGGAGAGTAAATCACTGTTTCAGGCAGACCAAAGTTTTGAAGAAAGTCTACTCAAAGAGATTTCATGTGGCAAGCTGTCTAGGTCTTACTCGTGGGACAGGCCATAGAGTTAAAAAAAGAAAAGAAAAAGAAACTTTTTCAAGACTATGAGAAAAGCAGTACTTTATGCTATTTAGAGGAGCTTGGGAGACTTTCCCCCTCTTTGGTAAATGCCACAAAGGAGGCATTTCTCATGAAAACTTAAGTAGGAGACAGGCTGTAACATGGTGAGAGCTGGCCTCTGGGAATAGTTATGGGAGAGAGCGTGGAGCCAGGACCAGTAATTATGAGACACCAAGGAAAAAAGCAGAGGTTGCATAGACGTAAAATATTCCGAGAGGAAGAAAGAGAGTAAATGCTTTAAATGAAAGTAGTTCTCAGCATACAAAACCCAACAGCGTTCACATCTGGTGTAGCAGAAATTGTATTAGACTTGGACATATCCTGGAAAGTATATTGAAAACTTGGATATATATTTCAAGCTATGCTGGATCGTCGAGAGACCTGGCATTTGAATCTTAGACCCACGTTTAACAATGTGAGTGACCTTGAGCAATGTATGACAGCCCCAAATTCATTATTTGCAAAAACGGAAGTCATGAAACAACATATGTGGAAGGACCGGCATACCTAGTAGGTGTTCGAAATGTATTTGTTGCATCTAAATCGTATAGCCAGTTTACAAGAGGGACAAGAAGGCCTATTGTGGCCAACAGAACTGGGAACGGATCTCAGATTTCTCAAAACCAATCACTTGGTAACCATCAGGACAAGAGGATAGAGTTCGGCTACAGAACTAAAAACGAACAGGGTGGAGTCACTGAGTGCCTAAGCGGACAGCACTGTGGTAGGAGCAGAGAATAAAAAAGGAGCACCTATTGGGCACTGCTTCTGTCAATCAAGTTTAGGTGGCTCGCCACACAAAGAACACAAGCATTGGGGTCAGACTTGCTTTCAAGTCTTGACTTTGCTTGTGTGACTTGGGCATAGCCTTTTCCAAGCCTCGGTTCCTGCATCCATAAAATGGGCACAAAAATACTGCCCTGCCATTTAAAGATTACAGATGATTATGAAAAAATGCCCAGCAGTTAGTAGACGTTTGATGCATGGCAGTTATTGTTACTTAAAAGGCCATAGCTCCTTCTGAGCAGAAACTGAACCTCATGAATCTTTGTATTCTTCATTGTGTTTAGCACAATGCCTGTCATATATTAGGTATAATAAATCTTCATTAAATGGATAAATAAATTTAAAAAAAAAAGTGTTCAATGCTCTTGCACTAATTGCCATCAGATGGAGCTTTTGTCTCACTTGAGAGTTTTTTCCCCTAAAAGACCAACCGAGCACCACCTTTGACTTCAAGACAGAAGAACTACTTGGGAGTGTAGCATATCTTTAAGACAGAAGAACTACAATAGACATAAATTGGCTGGCTGGGGGTGTTTGCCTATTAATGGCACATTCAACTCCCACCTAAACATTGGTCATACCTTTGGTTTTGGACTCAGTCCTATATTCATTTCCCAGCGCCATCATGTCTGACAAGTCACTTTGGGAAAGTTAGTTACCTCTTTGAACTTAATTTCCTCATTCATAAATAATGACCTTAACAGTTGATGTGAAGATTGAAGGAGACAGCCTACGTAGAGTGCCAGACATATAATAGGCAGGGCAAGATTTGAAACTCGGTATATGACACCAAAGCTCAAGCTCTTTATATTACATTTGATTTCCAAAGGGTTTTAAACTCCTTGAAGAAAGGAGCCACATCTTATTCAGAAGCACTTTGCATATACCTTAGTGCCCAGCATAATGCAGGGCAAAGAGTAGACATGTAATCAATACTTGTGGAGCTGAATTGCTTCCAACTGTTATCCATTCTGTAAGTGAATCAAGAACATTTCTGCTGGAAAATATGCCTTTGGGCCCAAGGAACCATAATTGATTCACAAAAACAAGAATACCGAAGAAACTTTCTTTCCCTTCTTAATATTATGAGACTGGTTGTTTGAGGGGAAAAAACACAGACATTCTATCGTTTTGCTTTAATAAAGCTTTAGGCGAGTTAAACACTTAAGATGCTTCTAGAAGTGAGTAACAGAAAACCTAGATGAAACTAGCTTCACGAGTAAGTACGTTTATTGGCTTACATGCTTGGAAGTGTGTGTCAGGACTGGTTCATCCAGTTCAGCGATGTGATCAAGGATCCAAGTTCCTTTTGTCTCTCTTCTGATAACAGTGTTGGCTTCATCATGGATGTAAGTTGCTCACTGGTAGAAAATAGGCTACATGTTGCCTCATTCATTTCTGGAAAGAAAACATGAGAGAAAGTATGCCACTCCCAAGCCCAGAACATATTTTTTCCCTTCATAATGTTCCCACTCCTTGAACAGTAATTGTCCTTGGGGCACCTGGGTGGCTCAGACAGTTGAGCAGCCAACTCTTGATTTCAGCTTAGGTCATGATCCCAGGGTTGTGGGATTGAGCCACACATGGGACTCCGTGCTGAGTGTGGGTGGATCCTGCTGGGATTCTCTTTCTCTCTTTGTCCCTCTCCCCTGCTTACACACTCTCTTTCTCTAAAAAATAAAAATAAATAAATAAATAAATAAATAAATAAATAAATAAAACCGAGTACTTGTCATCAGTGGAATGCCATGCACTGATAGGCTTAGATTAGGGATCCCGGCAAGGGATATGATATGATGGTTGGAGTTGGGGTCAATTTCTCAAATGCCATTGTTTCTACATAGGGGTGGGAGTGGAGTGGGGAAAAGAACGAAGGGGATTCAGTCACTGTGCCCCAGCAAAGAGTATCATGTTTGCAGAAAAGATGTGGAAGTTTTGTCTAGATGATATAATTGGGCTGACCCATAGCTGGTTAAATAGTTCCCTGGCTAACAAGCTAGAGAGAGAAGTGACATATCACATACATCGGGAAGCTTCCATTCCTTTACCCTGCCAGCCAGATTGGGTTAAGTGCTCCTCCACCCTGCTTTTAAACAAAACTAGGAATTATTTCACACAAATACAGCCTGTTTATTATATACTTATGTAATTAGCTTCCAACCCAACCACTAGGCTGTTGAAAGCACATGTGGCCTTACCATCTTATTAGCCTCACCACATGACACAGAATCTGACATACAAAGAGGTCAATTTTTAAATATGACTGAATGAGCAAAACAATGGGTAGAAGTTTTAGGAAGGGAGATTTCAAATCCTCGTATGGGTGAAAAGAAAACTTCCCAACAATAAATGTATTATGTAAATTACTAACAGTCATCAATCACTTAACCATAAAGAAGATGGATGTTGGATGAGGATACCTTTAAGGTTTCTTTTGATCTTGGAATTCAGTGATGTTCCAAGTTTACTGATGGTGATCATGATGTACACCACATGATGGTGGCCCAGATGGTTCCCATATAGAAGTCAGGACATCCTGGGTGGCAGGAAGGTGCTATGATCGGTTGTTTGGCTCATGAAAATTTGAACCTTCTCTCCAGAGCCACGATCTCTACAAAGAGAGCGCATTCCATTCTCCGTGTCAGCTGTGATGACCAGTCCTTGCTGATTGTGATGTGGTGTGCACTTAGCATTCTCTGTTTATAGGCCAGATTCCAAGACAACAAGAAACATAATCGGAAGAAGCTCATGAGCCACTATAGTACCAGAGACGGGGAAGGAATTTCTTAACAGCTCGAGCCATCTTTAGCTCTAACAGTCTTTAAGGAAGAGCGTAAACAAACGCAGAAGTCGACGTGGCAGAGGTTCAGTGTTTACCTGGTGCTGGGTATTGCACAGGCCCTCTGTTTAGGGCAATAATGAGCACATGGAGACAAGGTTCTGGCCTACAACGAAGTTTAGAGTTTAGTTGGATATTTGCAAGATGCACACATTGTGCACGCACGCGCACACACACACACACACACACACACAATACTTGAGAAATGTGCAAAACAACATCCAGGGCAGCAAAGGGGTGATCAGACAATATAACACCCAGGAATGTTCTACACACAGAACAGCCTTCTACTCACCTCCTATCCTGTGCTAACCGTTCAGTTTGCTTCTAACACAGACACTTTATCTTATTAGGACTACTTTTTAAAAAAATATGTATTTATTTTGAAGGAGAGAGAGAGAGAGAGCATGCACACAAGCAGTGGAGGGGCAGAGAAAGAGGGAGAGGGAGAGAGAATCCCAAGCAGGCTCCTTGCTGTGAGCCTAGAACCCAATGGGGAGCTCGATCATACGAACTGTGAGATCATGACCTAGGCCAAAATCAAGTCAGACTCATAACCAGCTGAGCCACCCAGGCACCCCTAGAACTGACTTTCTTAAACTCTTTGAGTTCACTAAATATTTCATGCAACCTTCGCTTGCTCTCTGTTGAAGTCATATTTTTAGCACCATTTTTATTAGTATAAAAGTGACACATCATTCTTCTACCCCTCAGAACCAGTTAGCATAGTGGTATATGTTCTCTCATTGTGTGTGTGTGTGTGTGTGTGTGTGTGTGTTCTTTCACAAATTTATGAGGTTTTCACATGCTAGAACACTACATATATATATATATATATATATATATATATATATATAGCTCAAACAGTCTTTAAGGAAGAGTGTAATATATACCTAGACATATTCTATATCTTTATATATATATATATATATATATATATATATATATATATATATGCAAAATTGTTAACTGTGGTTTTCTCTGGGGGAGGAATAGTGTTGGGACTTTTATTCTATGCTCTTCTACATTGTTCTTTTAAGGAACAAAGAACTATTTGAATAAATTACTGAAATTTCTAAGGGAGAAAATACAATCTCTAGTTGCCAGTTGTCCAGTTGCCAACGAAAAGTACCTATTCTCTTAATCTGACTCATGACAGTGGTCTTCATCTTTGGGGGCAGGGCAAGAAATGAAAAAAAAAAGGTACTTTTTTTTTCCCTAGAGGGGAATAAAGACAGAAAAAATGAGAAAGAAGAGTCTTGAGTTTTTACTAGAGCCCCAAAGTACTTAATGATTAAAAGAGCAAGTTGCAGGGTGCCTCGGTGGCTCAGTCAGTTAAGGGTCCAACTTCGGCTCAGGTCACGATCTCATAGTTTGTGAGTTCGAGCCCTGAATCTGGCTCTGTGCTGACAGCTCAGAGCCTGGAGCCTGGGTCACATTCTGTGTCTCCCTCTCTCTGCCCTTCCCCCACTCATGCGCACGCGCGCGCGCTCTCTCTCTCTCAAATAAACATTTAAAAAATAAATAAAACAACAACGACAAGCAAGTGTCAGGGGATAAAGGGCACTCTACGTTGGAGAAGTAGTCATTCTCAGAGGGCTTCTCAGGGGGCAGGAGTCTTGTGTAGAGAAAGCTGAACCACCTGGAAATGAGGGAGCATGAGTCTTAGAGCTGGTTCTGCTAAACCCAGATCTTTGAACCTGGAGGAGTCATGGCATCTCTGTTGGCTTCAGTTTCTCATCTTTTAGGATAGATAATTCTGGAATATTTGAAAACTGAAAATTACCGGGGACTCTAAACTCTTCAACCTTGCCAAGTAAAGGCAATGAAAAGGAAAACGCAAACAAACTGCAAAACAAACATCTGTCATGGCGTTCCATCATCATGTCATACACGAAAGGACACATTAGTGCCAAAGTGCAAGGACACAATCTTACGTTTAAAAAATTAGGGGCGCCTGCGTGCCTCGGTCAGTTAAGCATCTGACTCTTGATTTTGGTTCAGGTCATGAACTCATGGTTTGTGAGATCGAGTCCCAAATCGGACTCTGTGCTGACAGTGCGGAGCCTGCTTGGGATTCTGTCTCTCCGTGTCCCTTCTCCACTTGCACTCTCGTTCTGCTTCTCTTTGACCCTCCTCCGCTTGCATGCTCTCCCTCTCTCTCTTAAAATAAATACACATTAAAAAAAAACTTTAGGGGCGCCTGGGTGGCGCAGTCGGTTAAGCGTCGGACTTCAGCCAGGTCACGATCTCGCGGTCCGGGAGTTTGAGCCCCGCGTCAGGCTCTGGGCTGACGGCTCAGAGCCTGGAGCCTGTTTCCGATTCTGTGTCTCCCTCTCTCTCTGCCCCTCCCCCGTTCATGCTCTGTCTCTCTCTGTCCCAAAAATAAAAATAAACGTTGAAAAAAAAAATTAAAAAAAAAAAACTTTAAAAAAATCAGCCTTGTGTAAAAACTCTCAAAATCTGCCCTTATTTGTCTCTTTGCTTCTTCGGCAACTGCAAACTTTGTCATGGACTGCACTTGGGAACCTCAGCGCTAAGCCCTGTGAATTTCTTCCTGGGGCTACAGTGCCTTCCGGCTCTGATCCTGTGCCTGACCCCAGACAGCTCACCGAATGGCAAATTCAGAGACTGCAAAGGTGGAGTAGAAGCCACACTGCGGGGCACCGAGGTTCAGCACTGAGAAAATAATCATTATTGAATAATGGCCACACGCCAGGTACACATGTGGGTGACGAAATTCCACGGAGAACAAAATAAACACAGGAGCTGCCTTCATGGAACTTATTCTTTTCCATTAGGGAAGCAGATTACTAACAAGGACCCAGGAAATATGGAGTATATCAGAGCGTCTTAGATACCACAGAGAAAAAATAAAGCCTAGTAACTTTGATAGTCATTCAAGTGTGAAAAGTGGACAGGAATGGTCTTCCTGAGCAGAATCTAGAAGGAAAGAAAGGAGTGAACCGTGTAGATATCTAAGGGAGAGCACTTTGGCACAAGGTCTAGTAACTACAAATGCCCTTAAGTAGGAAGTGTGCTTGATATAGTCCAGGAACAGCTAGGCTGGGAGGTAAGGACAGGGAGGAAGTTGAAGTCAGAGGTAGTAAACACACAGGACCTTAGGAGCTCGGAGAAGGACTGGCTCTTCTGAGTGCACAGCGAGCTAGTGGAGGGGGTCGTGCAGCAAGTGACACAGTCTGATTTATGTTTTAATAAAATTGCTCTGCTACTGTATAAACTCTGGGTGGACAAAGGCAGAAGCAGGGAATCCAGCTGATGTTGTAATTTTCAGCCTAGGGAATAAAAAGAATAGACAGAGGAAGGTGCTCCCTGAAACATACACTCACCTGTGCTGTTTCTACTGCCGCTTTCAGGGTTGGAGAAGTAGGAAACAATGTGTTTTTCAGTGGGAGGAAGGCTAAGATTTAGAAATACACATATCTGTACCTGTCTGTGTATATATGTTTACTATATCTCTGTATGTTTGCCACATATCTTTAGATATTTGCTTACATTGTATGCTACACATGAAAGGTTTATGACTAAATGCTTTCCCTCTAGTTCCACCCTAATTTTAGTTCCCTTAAGACTTTCCTTCTTACTTCTACTTTTATTAGTTAATTATTTTATATATTCCATGGAAACCCCATGTATCAGTCAAGATGGACCAGGTTATGCGGCTGTAACAAACAGACCTCAAAATCTTGATTTAACACCACAAAAGTATATGCCTAATGTGAATCAGCAGGCGGACGCTGATGGTATTGGTTACAAGAGACCAGATTGAAAGAAGCTTCACTTCAACCCCTGGATCCACAGTTGTTGAGGCAGGAAAAGGGTACATGGAAAATTCTGTACTGCCTTTTAAAGCCCAGAAATAACATCCACTGTTTTCCCTCACACCTCACTGGAGTAAGTCATACAGCCCTACTAACTTCCATGAGGCAGGAAAATGCAGTTGTACCAAGTACCTGGAAGAATAAGTGGAAAAACGTCAGACAGTCCTAATGATTCCCATGGTCTGGCTCTCTTTCTGATTGGATCCCATGTTTGCTTTGCTTTTACCCTTACAATTGGAGCTTTCCTGGATAAATCTTCCCTGTTTATCTTAATTGAAATTTTTATTACCTATAAATACCCCCAATCACTCATACTCACGTTCAGATGACATTGTGCATTACCTTATCTTGTAGTTGTTTTTGTACAGACATACAAGTGACATCTGCTGTTCCGAGTGCTCACCTATCTTTTTCTTTACCTGACTAGGTTGGTCTTTGTAGCCAGAAAATCAATCCAAAGAGGTCCTAGGGGGAAATATATTTCACAAAGATTAAAAAAAAGAAAATAGAGATGCCTGTTTCCTTTAGACCCCTTCTGTTCTTGGATAATACAACCTTCCCTTCCCATCTGTCATGCCCTCTTGGGTTTCCAATACATGTGGCAACGGGGGCAGGGAATTCCAGACGTTCTCTGCTGCCTGAAGCCCAGCCAAAGTTCATTTTGTTAAGTGCTTGCTAGCAAGGGAAAAGCAACAGCATCAAGTGGTTCCGTCGTTAGACTGACGCACTGGTGAGTGGCAGGGCGCCATCTTGAACAGTGGTGTTAGGCTTCCAACTCTGAAGACACTCTAATACGGTCCCAAACAAAGACATTATTTTGATTTTCCAGGTTGGGGACTGAGCTCCACATGTCATCTCACTATTCAGAGTATCACACTTTCTTTCTTGACATTCTAGAGATTTCTGACTGCATGGCAATATGACGTGGAGAGGAAAGTGCAAAGCTGCAGAAGCCTTCCAGGTGGAACCATCTTTTCAGACTTCTTAAACAATTATCTGATTTATTAAAAGTAAGGTCTCCTCTTAATTAAGTAACATGTGTTAGAGATTGCTATTTTTGTCAGCAGTCCTATAAATAAAGGAGAGTGAACACGCCGGGTGAGAAGAAGCAACAGAGCGATGCCAAGATAGACAAAAATCCTTGGGAGGACTTGGGTGGTGGCGGGGGTGGGGAGGGGTGCAGAATGTCATGTTTTAAAACAGACTCCTACATTTTTCCATGAGTAGAAACAATATTTCATTTGTTTGACTAAATAGGATGATTCTTGCAAGCGGGGACTGTTTTTCCTTTTTTTCTTTCCTTGTATACTGCAGCCCAACATTTTGCATCAATGTCTACAGGAGACATCAATAAACACTTGTCCAGTGAACAGACAGAAATGGTACCAAGCTTTCTTTTTCTATCCAACAGGTGGCATTGTTGTTTTATAATTGGCCTTAGAACCAGCCCAGCAGCTAAGCAACCACCAACATCTGTTTCTGTTGTTGTTGCTGTTGTTTAAAAAAAAAAAAAAATCCCACCTATTGTTCATGGAATAGGGCAGAAATGACGAGAACACATATTCTTTTTAGAGCACTTTATTGTTGAGAAGACAAATATGGCTGATGAGTCATTTCTATTACAGGGCATTAGTGAATGATAAGAAATACTTAGCTTTCCCCCTTTTGATTCCTCTGGATGGACGGAAAAGGAATTCTGTGTTGTCTTTGCATTTCTGTCAGTGACCCATTTAACATAACGCACACAGCTTTAATTTACACATTAATTCCCTAAATCACTTACGTATTGAAACAGTGGCATTTACAGACTGTGGGTTTCATGCTTATTATTCAAAGCTGGAGAAGGAGGGAGCTGCAAAAGAAAGACATGACCCTACCTCTGTCGACCCTGCCTCTATCGTCCAAAATTTGTTGCAATCTAAGTAGTGAGATAAGATATATAGAAATCATATTAGTAATCATCTAGGCAATAATTTAGTAATCTAGATAACCTAATAATCTAGTCATAATCTATGTTAATTTTCATGCTAACAATTTGAACTAAGTATTAAACATTATCTTTATGTGACTTTTATTTCCTATAGGAGCTTAATTAATTAGTGCACTTCTCTCTTGACTCCTTGAAAACAAGCATAAAGATTTATGCAAACATGAACTTATTAATTTAACTTAAAACATGACTAAACTCCAGAATGCCAGTAATTTACTAAATATCATGAGAGTGTGCCTCTTTTCCCAAAGGTACCTCAGTTACATTTTATCCATCCTCTTAGTAGAAATTAAAAGTGTATATATATTTATACTTCTTCGTTGCTTCCTTGTCAGGAAAAAACTGTGTTCAGCTGTGAGAAGAGTGGCCAAATGACTAATTAGGGTTACTAAAATTTCATCCATTTTGATTCACTAATATAAAGCCTTTAAAATAGGGAAAGTGTAGGGGCACCTGGGTGGCTCACTCGGTTAAGCGTCCAACTTCAGCTCGGGTCATGATCTCACAATCCATGAGTTTGAGCCCCGCCTCGGGCTCTGCACTGACAGCTCAGAGCCTGGAGCCTGCTTCAGATTCTGGGTCTCCCTCTCTCCCCTGCTCGCACTCTGTCTCTGTCACTGTCTCTCTCTCTCTCTCTCTGAAAAATAAATAAACATTAAAAAAATTTTTAACAGGCAAAGTGCATAGACACATATATACACATAAGTTGATATATATATCCAAAAAATAGCTCATCTTTTTCTGTCCTTCAAGAAATAAACAAAAAACCCACACAAACTCCAAAAATCTATAACCTTTCTTTCAGTCCAAAAATAAAATATTTCCGGGAAATGAGGAGTGAGGGTTGAGGGGAAACAGCAAAAAATAAGGGAGATCCATTTAGGCACAGTTTGATTTCTAATCAGGGTATAGGTTAGCAAGAACATGTAAATATCATAATCTTATTTAGAAATTTACCAAGCCACTTTGACAGCTCATTTTATGAGCTTGCAAGTATTTTTTTTTCATTGTTGAGGAATGGGGTATTTTGGTTAATCTAATAATCTGGTTTATACTTGCCGTGGGTACTTATTAACTCATTCCAGCTGAGTTTCAGGATTCCTAATTGGGCATCTGGCCACTTTACATGCAGGCTGAAAAGATTTTATTTTCAAAGGGAAATGACTAAGTGTTATGAATACACATTTTAAATTTCTACTAAGATATCAGTAGGAGTATTACTGGTATCCCTCATCGCAAATTAGAACTATAATAAATTGCTAGAATTCTGAAGTTTATTTGTCTGACATTGTATTAGTACTTAAGTGTTTGCTTAATCACAGTTCAAAAGAATGAAATGTTTTCTTGTGATTCCCATGCTTGTTTTCAAGGGTTGAGAGATGATGCCTTTATATTTATTCTTTAAAAAAAAAAGTAAAGGGGCGCCTGGGTGGCGCAGTCGGTTAAGCGTCCGACTTCAGCCAGGTCACGATCTCACAGTCCGTGGGTTCGAGCCCCGCGTCGGGTTCTAGGCTGATGGCTCAGAACCTGGAGCCTGTTTCCGATTCTGTGTCTCCCTCTCTCTCTGCCCGTCCTCCGTTCATGCTCTGTCTCGCTCTGTCCCAAAAATAAATAAAAAACGTTGAAAAAAAAATTAAAAAAAAAAAAGTAAAGAAGAAAAAACGTGGACATAATTTTGACTCTGGGGGAAAATCCATGGCTCCCTACATTGCGTAAGATCTATTTTTGCATATTTGTTAAGACTCTTCCTAGGTTTAGTTACTTTATTTTCCCATCACAGGGAACTAGTGATCAGGGTATCGAACATATAAAATGTTGCCTCGATGCTTTTCAACTTCTTTTGTTTTCTGGAAAAACCCTGAAGTCAGGTCAAGTTTTATTTCCTAGTACTAGGAATAGCCTCCAGAAGTTTCTAGATACTTCCTAAGTACCCATGAGGCAATGCATAATGAGAAAGGGGAAATGCTGAGTGCACATCTGGACAGAGGCTTTGGGAAAAATTAGAGAGAAGGCTGATACCCCAACATGGCAAGGTGTGTGGAATGCAGGCGTTCTTAACTGTGTTGGTTGGGAAGAGATGTTGTTTACAAACCTTCTGGAATTCACTTGAGTAATTTGTGTTAAAAGAACCTTTAACAACATGCAAACTCTTTGACCTTGCAATTCTTAAGGAAACAAGTGGACTTTTGTACGGGATCTATATACAAGGATACTCAACACAATGGTTTTGGTTTTTGTTTTTTATAACAACTAAAAATTCATAATAACCCGGTGGCCATCAATAGAGGATTGGTTAAATAAGGTATACCAATTTATATATAACAGAATGTTGTAGAATGATTCAAGAGGAAGAAATAAATACCTTTATTTATTAACACGGAAAATGTTCATGGCATATTGTTGAGTGATAAAAAGGAGATTACAAGTGTTGATGCCTTTGTAGGAAGAAATATGAATATACATATGTGTGCATGTACGAATAGGAATAATCAAGAAGACTACCTACTAAAATTCTAACCATAGGGTCACCTGGGTGGCTCAGTCAGTTGGGAGTCCGACATTGGCTGGGGTCATGATCTCGCGGTCCATGAGTTCAGGCCCCGCATCAGGCTCTGTGCTGACAGCTTGGAGGCTGGAGCCTGTTTCAGAGTCTGTGTCTCCCTCTATCTCTCTTGCCTCCCCCCCCCCCCCCCGCTCATGCTCTGTCTCTGAGAAATGAATAAACCTTAAAAAAATAAAATAATATAAAATACAATACAATACAATAAAATAAAATTCTAACCATAGTTTTGTTTAGGTAGGATTACGGATTATTTTATTTTCTTCTTTTTTACTATGCTTTCTGCATATATATATTTATGTATACACACACATATATGTACATAAATACACCCAGGAAAGTAAAAAAAAAAAAAAAGCTGTTTTTATTACACACACACACACACACACAGCAATGAAATGAGCTCCTGAAGGTAATGTGCATGCCTTGGTTATCTAGCTCTCCAACTAATAGCTTTAACTTCCAATTTAATAAATATTTTGAACAACTCAATGTGCAAGGCTCTGTACTCCTTTGTTTCCTCACCATTAGGCCTCCCTTCTGCTCCCTTTCCTCCCCCTCTGCCCCCTCCTCCTGTCCCCTTAGGTCTCTCTCTTCCTTTTCCTCCCTCCTAGCCTCTAGTCTCTTCCCCTCATTTCACAACCCCTGCACTGGCTCTCTTCAAACACCTGCCACCATCCTCTGAGAGATCAGTCTTCACTCACATTTCCCATTCCCTTCTATACTCCCTTTCAGTTTCATTTGCTCACTAACCTTCTGCCACCTGGATTTTGCCCTTACCTCTCAAAGAAAATTTATCTGGCAAAACCATGAATAAACTCCCAATTCTAGTTGTTCCTAACGAACCGAGAATTCCAGTAGTCTCATATGAGGGCTTATTTCTGTATTTTCTTCTGGTCTTTCCCCGTGTGTGTACATAATTTCACAGAGCTATAACTAGCATAGAAACAATCTTTGTATTTTATTTCCTTTTTAACATAATACTGTTACTTTCTATACCTTCACTCCATATGCATCATAATCACCCTCAACATTTGCACAGTAGTGGATGATTTTACTTATGGCTAAGACCCTAGGCTTTGGAGTTCTCTTGCTTGTATTCAAGTCTTATCTTCACCACCAACTGTCTACGTGACGTAAGTTAGCTAGGAATGCACCCTTTACTTTTCTCATCAGTGAAATGGGGTAATACAGTACTATGCCATAGAGCAATTATGAGGATAAAATGAGATGATGTATACTAAACTCTAGAACAGTGGCAAGTACATAGTAAATATTCAACAGTAGCTATTTTTATTATAGTCTATCAAAATGCACCTTCCTTAACGTGTACACTCTCTTTTCTAGACTTTTAAGTTATCACCTATATGTTGTCATCATAAAGAAAGTTGCAGTGGGCATTTGGTGCAAATAAGTCTTTTTCTGTCTTTTAAATTTGGTTTGATTTTAGAATATAATGCCCTAAAAAAAGAAGTCCCAGAATTGGAAAATGAGAGGGTTCAAGAAGCCTGGACATCTCATGTCTCTGGCACACTCTACTTCAAATGACAATTTTTATCTCAGTTGTCATCTGCCGTTGGTGCTTACGCAAGTTCTCCCAAATACAACTGACACGGATAGCGTCATTCCTTCAATGACTGACAGGACCATAGATGTAAAATTGGACTCCATTGTCACGTCAGTAAGAATCTCTTTGACTTTCTATTGTGGCCAGTCTTTTAGATGCTTACCCACCTATTAAATTTTGTCTTGCATAAATCAGCTTCTCCTTAATGTTCAAAACTATTGATTCTCCCCCACAAAACTGCTCTGCCTCCTGTCACCTCCATCTGCCCCTTATAGAGGGACACCTCTATGCACCCAATTTCTCAGGACAAAAGCTTGGCGTCGCCCTGGGCACTCCACACCCAGCCCATCAGCAAGTCTGTCTCTTTTTCCTCAGTAGAATCTGGAAATACGATTCAATCAAAGACAACCCATGCTACAGAGGTGCTCGAGTGACTTTTTTGGGTTGACACAACTGTTCCATATCTTGCTTATGGTGTGATCACTTGACTGTGTATAGTTGCCAAAGCCTATTGAAATGTACACTTACCACGGATGAATTCTCTATATGTAACTTATACCCCTATGAAACTGATTCAAAATTTTTCTCTTGCAAGCAAGACAATTTTGCATTCAACTTACAGTGCTTTGCCCTTTGTGCTTTACAAGAAATCCAGTTTTCCAACACATTTTAGTCTTTGTCCTTGATTTCCCATTTGGATCTAGATTGTGTCTTTCCCCAAAGCTGCAAATTCATAAAGGCCTCTCCCTACTTGGTCTTGTCTGAAGAATTTGCTTTTACAAGAGGACTCTGGCCACGTAGTCAATTTATCTTGCAGCAATTCCACCTGACAGGGTTGCCCAGTGGGAGAGGGGTCATCTGTCCTTGAAGCACCCAGCACCTTCTTGAGCAACTGTGCATAATGGCTCCTCATGCATGGCACCACCTGGAGCTAGCTGTTAACAGTGCTTGAAATGACTGCCCTCATCAATTTTATTCTGAGGCTGAGTGAAGGCTTGGGAATGCCAGAGGGACGACACTGTGAGTAGTTATTCAGATGTTGACAGTTCACATCCCAAGGGAGTGAGATTCAAGTTAGGGGAAAGGGATAAATCCAGAGAAAGAAGAGTGTTCAAGAAGGCCTGACATAAAGAATTCTGGGAAATTAGGGCAAACACTGGGTACCCAGAAGAAGGGGTGAAGATTCATGAGAAGCCAGATGCTCCGGAAGCAAAGACAGGAGATCCTGTTTTATAATTGTACCTGGCTTCTTGCTTGGGTTGGAGCTCTACAGATACCTGGAGCTTCTAGAAATAGAGCTGAATTCCTAGTCCCCCTTGAATATTGAAATGCATCCACTCCTTTGGGAACCCACCCTAAAAAAACGTATCCTTTCTTTTTTTTTTTTTTAAGTTTTTAAAATTTATTTATTTTGAGAGAAAGAGAGCCCCAGTGGGGGAGGGAGAGATCTCAAGCAGGCTCCATGTATTCACTGCAGAGCCGGATGCAGAGCTCGATCTCAAGAACCATGAGATCATGACCTGAGCCGAAATCAAGAATGGGATGCTTAACTGACTGAGTCACCCAGGCGTCCCTGCAAACTCATCCTTTCTTAAGACTACATTCCTTGCTTCCAGAGCACTTATCAGTTTGTAACAGTAGATTAATTAATGCACTTTTTTCATTACAGTCCCTTCCTGTCTGAATTCAAATCTGCATGAAAACAGTACCTCCCCCTATTGTGATCATTATTCTATCCCTAGTACCTGTCATATAATATTTATTTAACTAGTATTTCTTAAATAAACAGTCCTAAGAGGTAAGTACTGTTATTACCCCTGTTTTCCACAATGCAACTGAAGACAGGTTAACATTAAAAGCATAAAAGGCAAAATTTTTAAATGTTTTTTAATTTATTTTGAGAGAGAGAGAGAAAGAGAGGGAGAGACAGAGGGAGAGAGACAGAAAGAGAGAATCTCAAGCAGGCCCCACACTATCAGAGCAGAACGTGACGCAGGGCTCTACCCCGTGAACTGTAAGATCGTGACCTGAGCCAAAATCAGGGGTCAGACGCTCCACAGACTGAGCCACTCAGGTGCCCCTAAACTGCAAATTTTAATTGTGTTATGGAATATGCTACTGGGACGGGTAATGTGAGTTAGTTTTGTCCGGTTCCCTCATTGTCACACGGCAGCAAGACAGACTTTAAAGAAAGGGAAATCAGAAGTAAGGTTTGATGAAGTACCATGAGGCAAGAAAAGTTCGAGCACGCTTTCGGCTAGAGTCCACGAGAAATGAAATACACCGAAGACAAATGTCTCTCCTGCCCAACCGATGTCATGGAAAGTACAAGGTCTTTAGGCTCAGAGAGGCCTGGGGTTGGGTGTCGGTATTTACCTCCCACAAGGTGAATAATCTTGAGAAAGTAACCTAACTCTTCTGCGATTCCTCATTATACATAGAAACAATTGATCTTTCATGAGCTTCCTGCAAGACCGAAATTACAATGTAGCTTGAATCCAGCAATAGGATCCTAAGGCGTTTGCATAAAAGCGATGAAAATGTATTTCCGAAAAACCCTTGCATAGAAAACTTTACAGCGGCTTTCTGAATAATAGCTAAACACTGGGAGCGGCCTGCTGGTCTATCAATGAAAACATGGAAAAGCACACTGGAGTGTATTCACCCAATGGACTGCTTTTCAACAATAGAAAGGAACGAAGTACGCAATGTGGATAATGTCATCAACATGTTATAAGCTCTAAAGGCCAGACAAATGTCGTATGACTCTATTTACAGACTCTATTTACAATTTTACTTTGTGAAGTAAAATTTAATAGAAATGATCGATAATGTAATAATTAGAATAAATGGTTGCTTTTGTAGAAGGAGGAGAGCAAAGATTGACTAGGAAGGGGTAGGACGGAATTTTGTAGGGTGATAACAGTATTTAATTTCTTGAGAGGGACTTAAGTTTACATGTGTTGTGTGTACATATGTTTCTCAAAACCCAGCAAGTGTTTGCTTAAGATTTACGCAAAGATTGGGGCGCCTGGGTGGCTCGGCTAAGCGTGCGACTTCGGCTCAGGTCATATCACAGTTCGTGAGTTCGAGCCCCACGTCCGGCTCCGTGCTGACAGCTCGGAGCCTGGAGCCTGCTTCGGATTCTGTGACTCCCCATGTCTCTGACTCTCCCCTGCTCACATTCTGTCTCTGTCTCTGTCTCTCTCCCAAAAAATTAAAAAAAAATGTTTAAAAAAATTTATGCATTTCACTGTGTGTAAATTCTACCACGGAAGAAAATTAAACTGTAAGCAATACTGAACTGGTGATGTGGTATAGGCAGGGGTAGCACGGTCATGGCTACAGGATAACTAGACTAGAACTAGGGCCCGTTTACCTAGCTTGATGGCATTTTTTAAAAAGGTGGTTTGCTGGAGGGATGAATAGATAAATAGATAGCTAATGAAACAAGTCTGGTGAAGTGCGAACGGTAGAATTTCAATGGCGGGTCAAGGTAAAACACTTTGAACTTCTCACAAATCCCCACAAACCTGGGGCCACAACCTCAGCTGGAATCGAGAGTCGGATGCTCAACCAACCGAGCCACCCAGGCTCAGGGATCTCTGGACATGCACAGTGCTTCGTTTGATGCTCTCTGTGCAAACTGGGCCTTTTTGTCAGCCGCGTGTTAACCCGTGGTCCCTAATCAGCTGCCGGCTCTTTGAGAAGAGTGTATCTGATCCATCTGTCCCCCTCACAGTTCCCAAAAGACAGCCTTGCACACGGTAGAAAGTAAAGATCAGCTGTTTGCCTAACTGATGAAAGCTCTATCAGGAAGAAAGTAAATTAGATAGAAATACGGGTATTTGGAAACAGGTCCCTCTTTGGCATTTCCATGACTACACAGATCACTGTTTTCAGGCGTAAATGCTTGCTCAGCCACTTTTTTTCTTTGTGGCAATTCTCTTTACACCCGTCAGGTTTTGAAACCGTTGGTGACAGATTCTTTTTGCGTGTGGAGTACAGTGGTATCTTTCAGAGGCCAGCCGAAACAACACCAAGAAACAGCACCACCATACTGGTGAATGCACGCATAGGGTTATGTTCAGCTGTTCTCCCCAAATGCTTGTGCCCAGTAGAAAGCTGAATGTCATTTGGGTGTGGTAGCCAGAATAGTGTTTATCAGTTCAGGCCACACTAGGAAATTAGCATGAGGTTATAGTCTCTTGTTACGTTCTCTCTTAACCCGAAATTTACAGATAGTTTCATGTCACAAAGAAAATCTAGTATAAATCTGCTACTCCAGAATGCACATAATAATTAGTGGTCAAAGAGGGCCAGGTTTAAGGGGGGAAACTGGGCATTTATTGCAAAGGAAGTATTAGAGAAATTTAGAGCTAATCGTGACCTTGGGTATTTTGAACCCACAGTTTCACTTTCATGTTAGAGAATGGAAATCTAGAGAATGTAAGTCATTGGCTAAAGAAATTTGGTTCATTAGAAGGGTTGATGGGGAAGCAGGCTCCCGATTCCCCCTACAGTGCTCCTCACTTCTCCATACCACGTGATTTAAGAGAATTTGATGTAAAAGAGTTTTCCGTGTCTTTCCTTTAGCCACATCATCGTCACCATCATTGCCACCCATAACTACGCTGCATCTGACCATGTGCCAGGTACCGGCAAACCTAATTCATAAATTATCTGACCACATGCACATACGTTATGTCTTCATGCATTACCGCCTTATGAGGTCGTATCAAGTTGTAAGAATCCTCCACCACCATCTTCTGAGATATTTTTAATCCCATCTCACAGATGAGGAAACTAAGCTCACCGCGCCGGGAATCAACTAATCGGCAATTCCTGCTTCAAAGGGTTCACACCTGAGTGCAAGAGAAAGTCTTTGGAAAGGGAATTCCGCCTCTCCCTCACAGTTTGATCAGGTAGTTTCCAGCGTGTCTCTGCTCGCCACAATCGAAATCTGATGACTTTGTTACCGTCATGATGATCTCATGGGGGAGAGGACAGGAAAAGGTAGAGGTCTTTCCTTCTATCATTCATGTTTCTTCTTTTTCTCCTTTCTTACTCCAGGGGCTCCATAGGTACTCTTCACCCCAATTTCCCTTATATCTTACAGCTATCTGCCACAGAGACTTGTTTCTTCTTTCTTGGTATTTACCATTTAGTCCTTACCATATACACACTACAACCTGTCACAGTTCAGCACCCTTAGACAACATGTTTGTCATGAGAGCCAGGAAATAATGCATGTAGAGTGATGGATGGTTCAAGGTCCTTTCCAAAAAGAATCTGAGGGAACAAAAAGTCATCAGGGTTCTGGGCTTGGGGGTAGGGGGTCAGTATCAGGCGGAGTATCTCGTAGCTTGAGGGAGAGTCAATTTTCAGGAATACCATTTTGGCTTTCCCTTTTCTTGATGCTGAAGTGAACACAGTTGTATTTCTTGATGGGCCACGTGTTCATTCCTGCAGCCTGCCAGCCTGGGTACGATTTGGATCGACAGGTAGTTCCATTCTGTGTAGGGTGTTGGTGTCACAAATGACACCTGTAAGAGATTTCAAAATCTGTCCCGTGACTTTTTAGTCATTCCAAACAAATCTGTTTTCCCAGCGCCGCTATTTCTGCCCTGGAACCCACCTCTCCTCTTTTTTCTTTTCTTTTCTTTTCTTTTCTTTTCTTTTCTTTTCTTTTCTTTTCTTTTCTTTTCTTGTTGACCAGCAGTGGGAGGGACAGGGACAGGGACAGCCTTGGTAGTGGCACCTCTGGTCACCGTGTTAATGACTTACCCATTTGTTAGGTGCCTGACCTTGGCCACATTACCCGATTCCTCAAAATCTCCATTTCTCTTTGGCAAAGTGGGTATAAAAATAGCGCTCGCCTCGTGTAATGATTAAGTTAGATGATGCGGTATTAAGTACCATGCATGTCACGTGGTGCTTAATAAACATTAGCAAATATTATTATTAATCTGTCATGATACCACCATCCAATAGCAGCTGAGACCAGAAGCAAGAGACCGAGCAGAAAAAAAGAGTAGGAGTAGATTTGAAGCAGAGCAAGCCAAGGACAACACTGGACAAGAGACTGTTCTTGCTCCGCATTTCTTGAAATCCCTGCTGCTGAAATGCTTACAAATCTTGGGCTTATGAATAAAGCCTTGCTTTTCTGTAATTCACAATCAAAATGTAGGCATTGACAAAGAGGAAGAAAGACATCTTTTTATCTGCTTTTCTACATATGGGCAAATGAGAAACAGAATACAGAGAGATGGGTGGAAGGGTTCAGGTGGATCCCTCCACATGTGCCCCAAGATTGCTCTTTGTAGACAATGTCTTTATAGACATTGAAGGGCTAGCATCTCTCCTTTCCTTCAAGCTAGGAAACGGACCCACCTCAGCCTGCCACGTGGGCAGAAAGGAACTGGAGTTTGACTTTCAAAAGGGAGGTGGATGATCTTGGGAGGAATTGTAGTTTTCACTTACTAGGTAACTGTGTGAGCTGAAGGTTTACTAGATAAAATGCACATCTTATTGGCAGAGAAGTGTGATGTTACCTGGTTGGAATACACATAGGTATGGTGTGGTGCAATTAACATTTGGCAAACCCAACCCAGGGCACATGACCTTGATTTCCAAGGTGGACTTGGCCTTAGTTGAGCTTCTTCTTTTTAAGGGGAGCAATGTGGTTGGGTCCCTACATATCCCTTTCCATTTTTTACCAGGAGTCCAAGTGTAAGCTACTACAGTTCTTGGATCCATATTACAGTAATAAATAATCATGGTTTTGATGGCACTTTTGTGTCCCAGAAGCCACACCACAGTGCATTTGTATTTCTACCTCCCAAGATCTGCTCTCTCCTCTTCTGTAGGAAGAAAGACAACATAGGACAGGCTCACAATAACACATCAGTGAGGCTTATCCAGAATAAATGGGAAGAAAGCTGCCACAGATCTATACAACGTTCAGATTTCTTGACTAGCTGTGTGTTTGAAAGTAAGTGGGAGGGCGCAGATGGAAAGAGGAAGAAAACTCACCGCCTATCTTGCAACCCATCACTGTGTCCCCAGAGATTCCCAAACCTCCATTTTACCCAGCCTGCTAAGAATGAGGACTGATTCATTGATTAACATACTAAACAAGTATCAAATATGTCTTATAGTCAAGACACTGGGGACATGGCAATGAACAAAATAGACAAAAGTCTCCACCCATGAAAAGTGGTAGGTAAGATCAGAGATTCAATGTGGGTGTGGGGTGTGCAGTGCGGTGAGCAGGAAGAGTGGATATAGAGGCCATTGCACGGACTTTGGACTTTACTTTGGATGATACGGGAAAACGCTGGAAAGTTTTGAACACAGCAGTGACGTCATCTGACTTACTTTTGATCTTTCTGACTACTGGGTGAATTTAGCCTAAGGAGACACAAGGGCAGAAGCAGGAAGAGGGGCTCTGAGGTTATTGAGACCACATAAACAAGGCATGATGACAGGTAGGGCCAGGGATGACAGTTGGGGGGTAATAATTTGGGTGTCATCATTATATAAATGGCATTTGAAGCCTGGAAAAAGGTTGAGCTCACTTGGGGACAAAGTTCGGCCAACTACCGAAGGCTGGGCTCTCCAACATTCGGAGGACGGGGAGTTGAAGATGAACCAGTAAAAGACACGGGGAAGGAATAGCCGTGAAGGTGGCACTACTTCAGACCCCAAGTGAAGGAAGCACGTCCAACACAGCTGCTAAATCAAATAAGATGAGAATTGAGGCGTGATCCTTGGTTTTAGCAACTTGGAGGTCATTTGAGACCCTTATGAACTTGTTCTAGTGAAGGGGAGGAGAGGAGAAAGAGCAGAGTGGAGGACAATTATCTGGAAGACCAGGAGAAAGAACAGGGTAGGGGAATAAAATAGGCCCCCGGGCAGCATTAAGGATCCACCTGAGTTGGTGGTGGCAGTGACTTTAAAGATGACCAGTCTTTCTGCAGCCGCATAGATGCTGGTGAAAAGGAGGCAGAGGGTTATTATAACCAAGGTGGCAGTTTTATCAAGCGAGTACAATGAAGTCAGATGGGGGGCATGGGACTGGACAGTGAGTGGAAAGGCCCCATTATAACAACTGATTGGAGAATTTAAGCTGTGTAAGCAAAGTGCAGAGGAGTGACAATAGGGGGAAATTCATAGGATCAATAAATTAAAGGGGCAGTGACATTAAAGGATGCTTGACTTGGGTGCCACAGTGAAAGAGTGAGAATTTTTTTTTTAATTTTTTTTCAACGTTTATTTATTTTTGGGACAGAGAGAGACAGAGCATGAACGGGGGAGGGGCAGAGAGAGAGGGAGACACAGAATCCAAAACAGGCTCCAGGCTCTGAGCCATCAGCCCAGAGCCTGACGCGGGGCTCGAACTCACGGACCGCGAGATCGTGACCCTGCTGAAGTCGGACGCTTAACCGACTGCGCCACCCAGGCGCCCCAAAGAGTGAGAATTTAATGTGGGTCAAAGCACGGGGTGTTTGAGATTGATACCAGAGAGAATTGTAGTTATTGATGACAAAGAGGTCTACAATGTGACATGAGTGGCTGGCGTGGCTGTAAAAGGTCAGAATTTATGCTAAAAATGAAAGTTCATTAGCCCACAAAATTGTCCTTGGCCCTCCTTTTTTTTAAAAAAAAAAGTTTATTTATTTATTTTGAGAGAGAGAGCACACGCGTGGGCATGAGTGGAGGAGAGGAGAGAGAGAGAGAGGAAGAGAGAATCCCAAGCAGGCTCCGCACTGTTAGCACAGAGCAGGACGTGGGGCACAAACTCACAAACCATGAGATCAGGACCTGAGCCAAAATCTAGAGTTGGCCACTTAACTGCCTGAGCCACCCAGGCGCCCTGGATATTGTTGCAATTCTTATCACTATGATTCATTGACATACACAGCCCTTCCTTGAACTAACATATAATCATATAAGCCATCATAATCAGAATTTCGGCTCTTCTCTCCTTGTGAATTTCTGTAATTTTGCATTCTAGAAACCAGTTAGGTAAAAATCCCAGTGGTTTTTTTCCTTAAGCGGTGAATGGCAGAATTAAGAGTTATCCAGAATGTCAGAATGTAAGTGAACATGGTATGATTTAAGTCATTAGCGCCTAGGTCAACCTGCTGGAAATAAGTGAGGTCAGACAATTTGGGCAATTGCTGCATTTAAGTGCACTCGAGGCACATAGCAATGGGTAACTAAAAGCTAAAATCAGGGAGCACAGGCTCCTCAGGCAGCAGAGTGAGATGCTCGGGCAGAGAGAACAGACCTGGCTCCCATGGCAGCTTCTGGACCCATCTGCAGAAATCAAACCCTGGCCACCTGCCTATGCACCCTGGCCACTGCCCTGGGAAGGTCTGACAAGGATCTGGAAGGGATTATTGAGTTTTATAGCTGCAAGGAAATTGGACTCTGCAAGGCAATTATAGTGTGTCAGACTGTAGAGCCCTTAATAATTTCAGACGTTGGGATTTGGTTCAAAGGGGAGCAGTATGGCTGGCATTGGGTGAAATACAGATAAGGACCTAGGGATAGTAAGGAAGGCGCTTCTGAATACCTGAGCCTAGCCTGTCAATATCTCTTGGCGGGGAGAAGTGGGGCTCAGCCTTTTTCTATTGTCCTATGTGTTTGGGGTTCGAGCACTGTGCTGGGAAAAGTCAAGGCTGGGAAGAGGGCAGCCTGATGATGTGGGGAGAAAGAAAGAGAAGTGGGCAACTCACTTGCCTATCACATGTTCAGCACCTCCCGTCCATTATTTCATACAATTGTCATAACAATCCCATGCAATTGGTGTTAATGTTATGCCTATTTCGTAGCTAAAGAAACTGAGGTTAAAAATATAAGTAACTTGCCCAAGATTACCCAGCTGCGCACAGCTTTGACCTCAAGTCTGCCTGATTCTAAAGTTCTTATCTGTCACATTAATTTGACTCCCCACTGTGACCACCTTCTAGGAGCTTCTCATGGGTAGGGCAATGTATTAGGCCGTGTCTATCTAATGCAATATCCTCAGTTCACAGAGAAGGAAATAGAGGCTCAAAGAGATGATACACCTAAGTTCACACAACCGGTACACGGGGGGGTCAACACTAAGACACCCTGTTTTTCTTGAGTCTTAACCTTCTTTGGGTGACAGTCAAACAGGAAGAAAGAGAACAGTTAGCCAGCCCCCTTGCTCTCTTTATGGTTAACAGTCATTTCCACACACAGCTATTTCATTTAGCCTTCAAATAGCCTGAAGGCATTTAGTAATACTATTTCCATTTTTTCTTTCCGCATAAAAAAACAAGTTTAGGAAGGCTAAGTGACTCTCCCTGTAATACTTAACTTGTAAGTCATGAAGAAGGGCCATGTCTTTGGTCTTTGGACTACAGATCGAATTTACTTATTCATTCAACATTGGTTGAGCTCTTCCCACGTGTCAAGCTTTGGGTTAAGAACTGCAGCCATAGAGGTAAATGAGGCACAGTGCTGGTTCTCAAGGAGCTCACCGTCTAATAAGGGATTCAGCTAAAACAAAAAACAAAACAAAACAAACAAACAAAACAAAACAAAACAAAACAAAAACACCCAGACGATGTCAGGAAGTAACCAGCTCTTACTCTTGGTTAGCACAGTCCCAGCGTTCTTATGGGGATGTGGGACTGAGGTCTCACTTGCCAGAACTATTAAGGTACCAACAGTGGGAACTCCTCGTTCCATACACAACAGCAGTACTTTTGTGTATGTGTGAAAAGTAAAGTGTAGCCAAGTTCCCACTGAAGCGAGGAGGGAATGCATCACTGGATAGAAGGACAGTTCTTTTCAGGGTTTCGTGACCCCAAATGCCTTTACATGTTCACGATCAAGGCACCATGCTTCTCTACTTCCATCACTTCCATGAGTTCCTCTCAGAAATGGCAGTTAAGCCAGAGAAGGAAGCTCGCGTCCTTGACAGGGTAAGAAAAGGAAGAATTGGGGAGTGTGAAAGAATGGTAAAGAGGGGAAGAACATGGCTTTGCATGGGCTCAGATAACAAAAGAAAAGGCTCTGGTGAGAAAAAAACAAAGTGATATTTTTATAAAAATTCCTTTTGGAAGACAGCCAGACAGGCCAGGTCAACTCTAGCCTCGGAGGCCAGCCTCCATGACTATTTTGGGATTTCCAAGAGGGAAAGCCACAGCGATGAAGCACAGCTGAGCAAGAGGAAGCCAAGAGTTTCATCAGCAAAGACTTCATCTTGACTTGTTTTGCAGGGGAAACAAAGGTGGGGAGGCCCTGTGCTGTTCCTCAGGGATGTGTGGAATATTCAAAAATATTAATTTTGGAACAACAGTGCCTGTGGTTCTGAAAACAAGATAACTAAGCCAGAGATATGGTTGATTGGATTGGCAAAAAGTCCCTCTGAACCCCCTGAGGACGCCCATTCCAAGTCCCCACAGGCCTTCAACAGAAAATCAAAACGACACAGTATACAGCCAGATGGACTGCAGCCTCGGGGTGCCTCCAAATATCTCACACAAACCATAATCTAGCAGGGTAGGGGGAGCCCAGAAATTTTAATAATTACAGAGGAACTCAAAGCTTGATCTGACTAGCCACAAACTCCTTGCTACAAAGTCTAGGTGTTTTGCAGCTGGCCCTTCCAGAATACAGGGACAACTCCTCACTGCAATGTCCCCGACATGTGTATGCACTTGGATGCCCTGTTTCCCTGCCCCCAAATGCCAGGTTTGGTCCTAGTGCCTAATAGCCACTTGGAATCACCAGCCCAAGTCTTAGCCTTCTTTCCTGTGTCTGCCCAGTTCAAAGCTTGCCTGTGCAACTCAGGAAATTCTGCCTAGTAGCTGCTCCTTTGAATGTATGGATGTGTAGACAATACTAGCGGTTTGATGTGTTCATTCTCCTAGAAGTAGGCTGTTTTAACCTCTAGATTCAGTGCATTAACTCAAAAGAATGACTACCTGCTGATGGAACTTTTGAGGAACCGGGGCAGATTAGACAGGGTGTGTGAAAACAGAAGGTACCTTCCTTATCTCTGTACATTATAACACAGAAATCATTGCGTGATCTGCTTCTGGGTAAATTTAACTCTAATTCCATGGACACACTTAGAAATATATTTTGGTCACTCATAATAAGATTTATAAACTTCTAGAATCCCATTTCACAGGGAGGAGAAAAAATCTGTTAGTGTCTTGATACATTTGCTTCTAGTCCTGTATCCTAGGACTCGGTATTGTAAAAAAAAAAATGTCAAATCGCCACAAATTGATTTGTAAATTCAAAGGATAGTGGGATAGATACGTGACGAATCAAAAAAGTAAAATGTTAATGGTGGATGAAAGTGATGGGTCTGAATGTATTCACTGTAAACTTTTTTTTCAAATTTTCCATATGTTTGCCATTTTTCATAATAAAATGTTGGGAAAGTATATTATTGTTGTGACTACAATTACAGAAAAACACTTGCCCCCTATAAACTCCTGGTTTAGGATGAACTTTCAAAATTGGAATTACTGAGTCAGAAGTATGAGTATGTCAAGGTTTTTTATACTGACGTGAAAATACTCCAAATATTGATTCCAAGTTATACTCTTACTGGTAGACTATCTGAAACTATCGAGATAGCATTTTCAAAAATCATGAACAACTTTAACGAGTTCTAATTTACAGAGTGGAATTCACAGATCTTACATGTATAACTCATTGGGTTTGTATAAATGCATTCACCCGTGTAGTCAACACCCCTAACAAGATATAGAACATTTCTATCACCCCAGAGAATTCCTTCTTGCCCCACCTCACCTCAGGCAACCACTATGCTGATTTCTTTCTACATGATTACTCTTGTCTTTTTGGAGTTGCCTATACATTGAGTGATACGGTATATATTCTTCTGAGTCTGTCTTCTTTGCGTGTGTAAAAGATCCATTCATGTTGTTGCAGTAGCTTGTTCCTTTGTATTGCCGAGTAGCATTTCATCGTAGAGGTAAATACAGTCATTATTCATCACCTTGTTAATGGACGCGACATAGCATTTTAAATTAAAAAAAAATGCAATTCAATGTACCTATATTCTATTCATGTGGGAAAGTAAATTGTGTGCATTTGACCAAGGTCTTTTGACGTCAATGTGTGTGCACAGATAAATAGATAATGTGTAGTGGGGGGTTGGGAATCGATTTTAAATCCGAGGAAAGCGATCTACAGGAGGGTGACGTTGGTCGCCACCTGGAGGTTGGACCTGATTACGACACAAAAGCAGCACCCCAAAATTATCTTCATCCACACTGTATTTCTCGTAAAAACCTATAAATGATCTCTAAGAAAAGACTCAATGTTCTATGGCCAATTTCTGTTTTCCTTCTGTGGCATATATCTCAAACAGTGGGTGAGAATTTCCCAGGGGAAGAAATTCGTTTTATCTTCTCTCTAAACATTTCACTACAACTTAATTAATTGGCAATAATTCTATTTTTAATCCTCACGGAATTAGGTTTACGTAAGACATGAAAGGCATCTGGTCAAAAAATCACAAAGTAGTATTCCAGAATTTTAGGGCCGGAGGGGACACTTGCAGTCACCTAGCTCAAATTCCTTATTGTTCAAGTAAAGAAAGTGAGGCCCGGAGAGATTGTGAGATCTGTCAGAGGTCTTAAGGCAGATTGTACCAGACATGGGGCCAGAATGTTGGCTTCCTGGGGTACAGTATATCTATCACCATCTCACACCACCTTGCCTTTCTATGGCCTAAGGTCAGGCAGCCTTGTATAACTCGGGTCCTATGAGCCATGAGCTGTTTTCTAGGGCACAAGGGAGCTATCAGGACCCAATCAGGAGTGTGTTCCCCTCTTCTATGACCGTGCGCTTACCTTCCATCCCTGAGGTCATGAAGCCTCAGGCCTCTCTATTCTGTCCTGCATGTGGATGTCTCACAGTTGGGCCATCCATGAGTCTGGCCTCATACTTTAGTAGCCTACCAGGAATGTGTCAAGCTCAACACCCATGAAACTTAACAATTTCTAATTTTTGCTTTTGAAAATTTTTATGTTTTTATAGCAGCTGTGATTACTCAGAAGGTCTACACAGTGTAATGGGCCTCTAATTCAGCAAAGGCAACAAGAACAAAAGATCTTTACTAAACACCCAGCCCATAGCAACAAACTCAGACTTAAAGACATTGCCATAAATAAATAACTTCCCAAATGAAAAATGGCAGCAGGCAAAGGCTGGTCTCTATATCAGATAAACATAAAGTAGGATGAGGAAGGACAGCGTTTGCATGAAGCTTTGGTGCAGCCTCATCTAGTAAGATGACACAAGCTTACTGCTGATGGAAAAATCCTGGGTGCAAGTTTGCATCAGCGCAGTGAGTCCCCAAGGTGTCCCTGGCTTCGTGTTTTGCAATATTCTCGGGTAAGGGCTTAGCAACACCTCTTTGCTGGTGGAAGAGGGGAATGTGATGCCAACCCACACCCCACTATCGGTTAGATTCTTAAGTAGGGTGGTTATCCTCAAACTGGTTCCAGAAAATACCTAGAGGTCATGATGCTCCCTGTAAAGAAAGTATCAGGGAACACTGATCTGCCTCATTGCACCAAATATACACGAACAGTTTTCACTAGCAGAAAACATGTCGCTGTTCTGTATAAGCAAGGTGAAGTCATAGCCACATTACACTGCACAGAAAAGCAAGGGATTATGTTAAGCACCCCTGGTTGTTTACAAGCACTTTCTGTTTTTCCAAGAGAGCAAAAGCTCAAGGCAAAGTGAAAAAAGAAGACATTCTATTCACTCTTTTTTTTTTTTCGGTGAGAAAATGTGAGAACAGAGCCACTATTTTAGGAGCTGAAGACCTTTTCCCAATACTCTGTTGAGATTCAGTTTGAGAGCTACTATTGTAGAAGAAAATATTCTCCCTGAAGGGCCCTGATTCTTCTTTCTCCTTCTTCATTATCTACCCTCCCCAGCAAGCACATAACCTCCTAAGGGTCTTCTTGCCATCCCCTTTCTAAAAAAAAAAAAAATGATGGGGCGCCTGGGTGGCTCAGTTGGTTAAGCGTCCGACTTTGGCTCAGGTCGCAATCTCGCGGTCTGTGAGTTCAAGCCCCGCGTCGGGCTCTGTGCTGACAGCTCGGAGCCTGGACCCTGCTTCAGATTCTGTGTCTTGCTCTCTCTCTGCCCCTCCCCTGCTCATGCTCTGTCTCTCTCTGTCTCAAAAATAAATTTAAAAACATGAAAAAAAAATTTTTTTAAATGATGATGATGATTGTTTAATAAATTCCTTTGCAATGAGATATAAATTACCATTAGGGCACAATGTGTGTGTGTGTGTGTGTGTGTGTGTGTGTTTAAATTATATCCAAGGAGGTTTACTTTTGATTTAATAAGAATAGTCTTAAGTCAAAGGAATAGAAGCTGTAATTGTAGGCATCAACGAACAAGGTAACAAGCTCAAATGGCAGCCAATGAGGACACTGTCACAGAGTTAAAGGCAACATCGCATATGCCAAAAAGAAATGGCTGAGCTCTGAAGGGTATAAAGCTACATAAAGAAAAGAAGGCGCAGGAAAAGCTATTCCATCTGAGGGTGGCTTGCCTCAAGTTTATATTCCTGCATACGGATGTAGCACTGATGAATGAAGGATTGTTGGAGGTTTAGATATTGGTGGAGTTTCAATTCTTTTCCATCTGAAACTGGAATCTCCCTGTCCATTTCTCTGTATTCTGAGACTTCAGCTTGAATTGATTTTTCTTTTAATTAGGATTATTTTTTAACTTGTCCTTTTGAAATAATGTTAGATTCATGAAAAATTGCAAACCAGCGCAAGAACTTTGGTCTACCCTTTCCACAGTTTTCCCCACGGTACAATGATCAAAACAAAAACAAAGGAAACGAAACAAAACAGCAATCCTGATACAATACTACTAATGAACCTACAGATAGACCTTATTCAGATTTCACTGGTTGTCCCACTATTGTCTTTTTTTTTTTTTTTTTTTTTGGTCCAGGAACTATTTACCGGTCACGTTGCCTCAGCCTCATCCAGTCTGGGACTGTTCCTCAGCCTTTCTTTGGATTTCATGACCTTGAAACTTTCAATGAGCTCTTCCATTTAGTTTGTCTGATGCTTTCCTGTGATTAATTCAGGATGCTCATTTTTGGCAAGGATTCCACGGGAGGGATTTTGCCCCCTTCTCGGTGCATCATAATAAGAGGTAGATTATGCAGAAATGTCTCATTGCTGCTGATGCTAACTTTGATGAAGGTGGTGACTTCCAAGTTTCTATACTAAATCACTACTTTTCTCTTTGAAATTAACAAGTCTCTTGTGGGAGATTTTTTGAGAAAATGCAAGTATCTTGTGTCATACTTCTGTCTACTGACTTTAATATTCAGGATCATTTTTGCCTGCAACAGAAATAATGGTGGTACTTGACAAATGGTAATTTTCTGTAACCTCCTTGCTTACTTTTTGTCTTTCCCTCTTTTTCTCTCCTTCCCTCCCTTCCGTTCCCTTCCCTTCTCTTCTCTCCTCTCTCTCCCTGCTTCCCTCCCTCCCTCTGTCCTTCTTTCTTTCCCTTTAAATTGTCTCTATTTAGCCTTGGGAGTTCTTTCAAGTCAGCTCCTATGTCTTTTCAATGTACCTCCATCACTTGTGAGCATTTCCTTAATTCCTGGCACCACAGAATATTCCAGGCTATTTCTGTATTTTCCTTGGCCCAGCCCTGGAATTAACCATTTCTCCAATGAACCCTGGTTCCTTTTATTGGATGGTAGTATTTAGAAACCAAAACCCGGTGCTAGTTACGCTCAGATTCTACTGCCATTGCTTCTAGAAAGAGCAGAGAAAACTAGGAAATACATGTATGCCCATATGTACACATGCACATGTCTGTCACCTGTCTCCATCTATCTGTCAATCATCCATCACCTGTGAAAGGCCATGAGATCGAACTGATACCTCTGATTCGAATTCAACACCACAGGCTTCATTATCTAGACTTCTCTGTTTTTCTGACAGGGATAAATCTGGCTCTCGTTTTCTGCAGTATATTTTTCTATTTGCTCAGTCCTAGAAAACACCAAACGTGGTTTCAGAACTCGTAACCCATACTCCTGTGCGAAACAAGTTTATTAACTAGAGTACGACATGTGTTACATTTGGTCGGGTGGGGGGATTTACTCTTACAGTACATAATACTGTGCATAGTCAAATACTGTCTTCCAAAGTTACTTAGGCTAGTTGTTTTCTTCCCTGTGGTTTGGTTATTCAGTTATTCATTTTTATATATTTAGGCTCATTAGTTACTGTTTGTATTACATTACCCCACACCTCAGTCCATCTAACTACTTATTTATTTGGGAGGTATATGAAACATTCCATGGTTCTAAAAGTCTGAATTAAACAAAAGGATGTGCCCAGAGAAGTTTGGTTGATGGTTTACAGTTAATATTTTATGCCAATTATTTATTTATGTCTGTGGCTCTCTGGATGTTATTTCAGCCCCAGATGAATGCTCAATTCATGATTTCTCTGTTCTTATCTCAGACAGTTTGTAGAAGGGAACTCAAGTTATAGACAAAGTTATGGATACATAAAGGAAGATATATCCAAGGATTTATACAAGTATATATTTGCACGTTAATGGAAATCATTTTTGTCTTCAAAATGTTTTTTACTCAATAGTCTACACTCAAAACCAATATTTCCAGGGCAGTCCTGATCGAGTCGAAGTTGTTAGGAAGCTCTGGTAGCACCAGGGGCAGCAAAGGCTGCTGAGGGGTCTGAGAGAACTGTTTCCCAAACTTCTGAACCACAGCACGTGTGCCTACGGAAGCAAGGACATGTGCAGGACCACAGTGGCTAGCTGAGTATCTTTCTCCTTGTTTGTTGTCTCTCCCGTAGGGAGCTTTGGGCTGTGCTGAGTACTCACTCCCTTTTATTTGGCCTTTACAACCCTGTATTCAGGGTTGCTTTTTCCTTTTTTCTTCTTCTGTCCCTCATGTTTCAAACTCAACGTGCAGAAATCTATTGCATTGCTAGACACTAATAACGAAGCAGCAGAAAGAGAAATGAAGAGAACAATTCCATTTACAATTGCACCAAAAATAGTAAGGTGCCTAGGAATACATCTAACCAAAGACGAAAAAAGACCTGTACTCTGAAACCTTTAAAACACTGATGAAAGAAATTGCAGACGA
Source organism: Prionailurus bengalensis (assembly GCF_016509475.1). NCBI lineage: Eukaryota > Metazoa > Chordata > Mammalia > Carnivora > Felidae > Prionailurus > Prionailurus bengalensis. Next base: position 13,030,874 of record NC_057360.1, on the reverse strand, counting down.
CACAAAGGAATGGAAAGACATTCCACGCTCATGGATTGGAAAGACAAACATTATTAAAATGTCTATACTCTCCAAAGCAATGCACACATTCAGTGCAATCCCTATCAAAATACCAACAGCATTTTTCACGGAGCTAGAACAAACAACCCTAAAATTTGTATGGAACCACAAGAGATGCCAAATTTCCCAACGTTTCAAACTCTTGTTCTCCCATCAGAGAGTGTCTGATCCACATTTGCCGCCACAAATTCTGAGAAAAATGTAAACACAGGATCAAAAATCCAAACGTGGGCTGTCTTCTTTATAAATGGCTATTTGTGTTCTTTCTTTTCCCTCCAAACTACTGCGGATAGTTTTCCCCCAATAGCCAGAGCAATTGGTTCAAAGCAAACATAAACCATTTAGTGAAGAACAAATCCTTTCCAAATCCCTCTCCATCACAGACAGCACGAGTCAGGAAGGAAGTAGGATCCTTACTGGAAGAGATAGTGTGTGGGAGGGGGGTTAACGACCGGCTCTGCCCAGAGAGTTTAACCGTGCCAAACTAGCAAGGTCATCGTCTCGCAAACGCACAAGCTTAGTCTTCTTTCTTGTGCACCGTAGACTCTGGTATTAGATTTACTTTTATATGAATATAACAGAAGATAAAGAAATCATGGTGAAGCTGAAAGAACGATGGACTTCAGGTAATCGCTTTTCCACAAGAGTTATTATTAATGCTTCAACATACCCCCTATACTGAGAGGCACAGTGTTCTGAGAAGCATTAGTCAGTTGGAATACTACACTGGAAAAATGTACTATTTAATGCCAGACAGTATGTAATGATTCTCTACTATGGCATGTGAGGAAAATAATTCACCCGAGGTGTGTGCGAATTATGTTATTTTTACGATGTCAAAATGTAAGCCCTTTGAATCTTATTATTTGACTTCCATGTCCTAGTTATTTAATTCTATGTTCCGTGTTTACATCAAGTCTCTAATTTCTACCAGTCCTTGTATCATCATGACCTGTCCTTTGCTGAGGTGCTCTGAGTTCCTGTAAGCACGAAAGCATGTGTCTCTTCCATTTGTACCTGGACGATCTTTGTCTAGCAATGAAAGTCTTTGTTTTCATTTTTGCCTACCTGCGGGTTTTATAGACCTCGTTCCTCTGTCTTCTAGTATTGACCGCTACAACGTCAGGTCTGACACCAGTGCCATTTCTTCCCCTTTTATGAGTGATTTTAATGTCTGTTTTGCTTCTTGCCTGGATGTTCTGATGTTCTTTCATTTTTCTTCAAGTTCAGTTACTTCACCAAGAGGTGTTTCCAAGTTCCTGCCCTTGTCTCTTTTTCCTAAGACACGGTTTGACCTCCAAGTCCGACACATCTTGCTCCCCCCTCCTACATCTTTTCCAACCATTGGTCTTTTCCAGCCTTTTCTACAGTAACCAACTTGGTAAGACGAGACCTGGCAGAATCTTGCATCCGACAGCACCCAAATCCATCCTTTTGTGCCGAGGGCTTCTCTGAGGTAGAGATTCGGGATTCCTGTGGGGACTCTCTCCGCACCTGTTACATGTGTAATCCTGGAAGTGCGTGGGGTTAACATTCAGTGGAGATGACCTTGATGGGGGAGGGCAGGCGATGGTGCATTAATGCTGTTCCTTCTATCCTGAGTGCACATCCCCTTCAGTGGTTCTGAGTGTTCCACAGTAGTGCCTGACTTCAGAAAGCCCACACTGGCTTGTCTTCTTTCCCTCCTTTATTCTTCCCCTATCTTCTCCTGTTGCCTGCAACTATTTCCTCGAATAACTACCTGCATACAGAGCTGGTCTCAGCTTCTGCTTTCTGGGGACAAATTGATTCCTAAAAATTTATTATAGGTCTGCAACTTTTCATTCATTCATTTTTTTGTCAGGTCTTCTTCTCTGTAAGTGGTTTCCAGTCTTCACTTTTCTCCCCCCATGGTATTTACTGAAATCTCCTCAAGTCTGCCCCGAGTTTTGAAACAAACTTTCACAGCCCCAAATGATGCAAATATTTGAAGTGATATTATTTTTCTCTTTTATGTCTTTCCAGAGCTCTGCCAATCTACTCTTCACTCCTTTGGGTAGATGATCCTTCTTTAAACTCTTGTTTCACCTATTGGTATCTTTTTTTTTTAATTTTTAAACTTTCAAAGGATCACGATGTATGTGAGAGTAATTATAATTTCATGATGTGTGTACTTTACATGCTTCTTGCTTACTTTCCTTTCTTTTAAAAAAAAATAAAATCAAATCATTGCTTTATATACGCCTGGATCCCATGCAAGTTTCTTTCTGCACAGATGCCATTTCTAATGAGTCCTCAATTTGCTGGAAAAGAGTGGGAGGGAGGGCAGTGTGAGCAAGGAACACAGTGTGTATTGTGGGGTCTATGTTACTCCCGTTTCCTTAAGCAACCATCTCAGTTCAGCTTCAGAGCAAATAGAAAATGTAGCACCCAGTGATGCCCTTTGTACTGTTATCTGCATTACACTCTCATGGTTTCTATTTCTCCTCCCTTTTTCACCTCGTTTTCACCTCTGGTGCCTCTCTCAGTCAAGAGGTGGGATAAGAGTAGCTACCCTCCTTGTGTTATTTTGTGGCATTTCACGGAGCAACTCAAGAGACAATCCTCGACTTTCCAAGGGCCAGTACCAACCCCTAGAGTTCCTTGCCCTAATTAAAAAATTATAGAGGGTTTTCAAGTTCCCAAATTCTGGTCCCCGACTAATAACATCAGCCTTCCCTGCGAACCTGTTAGAAGTACAGATTCACAAGGGTCACCAATTGAGTGAGACACCCTGGGGGCCGACGCAGTTTTCTGTCCCTGGAGAAAATCCCTACTCGGTTCTGATGCAAACTAAAATTTGAGAACCACTCTTCAGAAGAACCTCTTCCTGAAAACAAAGATGGAGAAGATCTGTCTTAATTCTCAGTATCTTCCCTCATTTTTGGTCCACATTACACAGCATTTTGGGTTGAGAATTGTAGGTTAGGGTTCTGGCTTTTTCTTTGCCGTAAGAAGATGGAGGGCATTATTCTCCTTTAATTGCTTTTAGTGTGGTTCAAGGGAGGAGGCAGGAATAAAATAATTCAGGTTTGTTCTTGTTCAGAGATAGTGACCCTTTCCTCCAAGTCAGGGCAATGTATTCAAATTTCAAGTCATCAAAGCTGTGGAGCCTAAGCAAGGCCTGCTTTCCATTTGACCGGGGATCTGCTGTTTTAGGGGTAGAAAGTTCAGGAACAGAACAAGCTGACTCCTGCTCACAAATTGTGAGACTGGTTCAAGTCATCACAAGTCTGCGTGCCGTTTCTTTTTCTTTTTCTTTTTCTTTTCTTTTCTTTTCTTTTCTTTTCTTTTCTTTTCTTTGAGAGAGAGAGAGAGAGAGAGCTGTGAGAGAGCGAGCATGGGGGGAGGGGCAGAAAGAGAGGGAGAGAGAGAGCATCTCAAGCAAACTCTGTGCTTTCAGCACTGAGCCCAACTCCGGGCTTGATCTCACAGCTCTGACATCATGACCTGAGCCCAGATCAAGATTCAGACGCCCAACTGGCTGAGCCACCCAGGTGGCCCTCTGTGGGCTACTTCTGACTTTTCCTGTGCCTCATCTCATCTTAAATTGAGGTCATGACACGCCTTCTTCTTGGCTGGATGCTTGTCAAAAATGTATCATCGCACGTGGCTAAGCTGTGGCACACGGCAGGAACACCCACAAACAAAAGCCACCCCGCCCAGTCATTTCAAGCCCTCCTGCTCCCAACATCCAAATGGATTCGCTTATTCTTCATTTTGTTGGTCACCGATTAAATGTCTAGGAAAAGACTACCTGAGGTGCGTCTTGTCTTGTTGGCCAATCTACAGCCGGTTGTTACCAATCTGTGCTGAGACTGGTCCAGAGAGACTGAGCACTTAGAAACATATACAGCAGTTTGACAATGCTGTGACATCCCAGCAGGTGGTCAGCAGAGGAGTGTCACTGGAGCAGGGTATAAGCCAATGTGAGTGGGATTACACTCAGGAAGTGAGTTGCATGTGTCTCGAGTTATCAGGCTGGCTAGAACTGGTTGCATAATTTTCAGGGCCCAGGGCAAAATGGAAATGTGGCCTCCCTTGTTAAAAAATGATTAAGACCCTCAAGATGGTAGCAGCCGAGCATTAAAGCCAGCAAGGGGCCCTTCCAAGTACTGGGCGTTGTGCAAATGGACAGGTCACATACCCACGAAGCCAGGCCTGCATGCCCTACGGGATTGTGTCATAACCTGTGATATTTTACATCACCTGTAAATGAAACGTGTACAAAAATCTCAGAAAGGATAAGCATATTTTCTTATAACTGACTGTTTTTATTCCCAATTTGAATTTGAATTTGACTCAGTTTAATTTGAACTCAGGCCTGCTTTTCAGTTTACAGTTTAGCATTATTAGATCAGTTAAGATTATAAATTGTCGTATTAATTTTTAACTCATATTTGCAGAGTGTAAAATCTCCCTGGACTTTTTGTCAGGAAAAGGTGCACCTCTTTTGAAGGTAGCAGTGGTGATAAAGCAAATGATGACAGTGGAAGTAATTTAAAAATTCAAAATCCAAGGAGTTTGGATTAGTTGGATTTAGAAGTCTCATGCCCCTTGCCTATTGGATTCTATATTGTAGTCATGACAGAGGGTGGCATGAGTTATTGCAGAGATGTATTATTGGCAGATAAAGCAATGAAACCACCAAAGCATGAGTACCATTAACATATAGAACATGAAGAACTAAGTTCAAATCCAACAAATATTTTTATAAGACAAGACATATTAAATAAGCTTTTTCTAGTCATGAGTCTTTGGAACGTTTTGTTACATTTAAATGTTGAAGGGGCGCCTGGGTGGCTCAGTCAGTTAAGCATCCGACTTCAGCTTAGGTCACGATCTCACAGTCCGTGGGTTCGTGCCCCGCGTCGGGCTCTGGGCTGATGGCTCGGAGCCTGGAGCCTGTTTCCGATTCTGTGTCTCCCTCTCTCTCTGCCCCTCCCCCGTTCATGCTCTGTCTCTCTCTGTCTCAAAAATAAATAAACGTTGAAAAAATTTTTTAAAATAAATAAATAAATAAATAAATAAATGTTGACACAGCATTGATTGCCTGTAGATTTTATTTCATTCTGGTATGATCATATTCATCTTATCGAAAACAGGAGTTGTGTCAAAAAATTCTCGGGACACCTGGGTGGCTCAGTCAGTTAAGTGTCCTACTTCAGTCAGGTCATAATCTCACAGTCCATAAGTTCGAGCCCCACGTCAGGCTCTGTGCTGACAGCTCAGAGCCTGGAGCCTCCTTCTGATTCTGTCTCTCCCTCTCTCTCTCTGCCCTTCCCCCGCTCATGCTCTGTCTTTCTCTGTCTCAAAAATAAAAACATGAAAAAATAATTTTTTTTAAATATTCAACATGAATATTTATGTGGTTAATGAAAAAAATGTGGCTGAGTATTATGGGATAGTACTTCTTAAGCCAAATTTTAAAAGCATGTGAGGCAAATAATTTTATACGATACACACATACATTATATAGATTTGATATTTATTATTTATTTATTTATTTGTATCAAAATCAAGGTTTTCCATTCAGTGAAAGACCCCTAGACAAAGTCAATAGATGAATGACATCGTATTTCTAACGTCAAAAACCAGCATGAAGTTATTTGGAATTTATTAGAAACTCTTGATAATTAACTGGAAGAAGACAAAAACACCAAAGATATGAAACATATTTGACAGAAGAGGAACCCTTAAAGGCTAATAAGCACATGAATGAGCTACTCATAATCATGAGTAATCAGAGAAATAGAGGCTAAAATAATGACTTATTACTTTATATGTATTAGACTGGTCCAAAAAAAAAAGGGAGGGGGAGAGGGCTGAAATGCCAACATTTAACATTTATCCTGAACATCACATGGAGTCAGACATTCCAGGGTTTAAGCAACAAATCACATTCATTCTTCCCCACCCTTGGGAGGATGACTCTGGCTCTGGGACAGACTATCGGGCATCCCACAGTATCGTTTCCCACGTCTTTGTTAATAATAGAAATCCCAATTTGTAGCTAAATCTATGGCCACTTGAAATAAACTCCACGCATACCCACTTCTCATAGCTAAGTGTGGCAATATGACTAAATAGTGTCCAATAAGCTGCAAGCTGAGTGAACAGATTGAACTTCTGGAAGGTGGGATCCCTTCTTTGTCCTTTCCCCCATGCTGCTAGCTGAAATACGGTTGTGATTGCCCAAGCTCAAGCAGACGTTTTGGACGGCATGGAAAAAAGTCACATGCTATTGAGCTCCTGATTCTTGAGTTTGGCTCAGGTCATGATCCCAGGGTCATGGGATCGAGTCCTCCATCAGGCTGCTGACAGTACAGAGCTGCTTGGGATTCTCCCTCTCCCTCTCTCTCTCTACCCCTCTCCCATTCGCTTGCATGCTCTCACTCTCTCAAAATAAATAAATAAACTTTTTTTTTTTAAAAAAGGTGCATGCTAAAAACCGTGGAAATAGCAAGATGGGAGGAACCTGGGTCCCTGCCAAAGAACCCCAGTTCTGACTCTTGCCCCATCAAAGTCCAGGCATCTTAGGGGCACCTGGGTGGCCCAGTCAGTTAAGCATCCGACTTTGGCTTAGGTCACAATCTCACAGTTTGTGGGTTCGAACGTCACATGGAGGTCTGTGCTGACACCTCCGAGCCTGGAGCCTGCTTCCGATTCTGTCTCTCCCTCTCTCTCTGCCCCTCCCCCGCTCGTGCTCTGTTTCTCTCTGGCTCTCAAAAATAAATAAACAACAACAAAAAAAGTCCAGACATCTTGTGCTTGAGAGGGCAATACATTTCTATCTTGTTTATTCTGATTTGCCTCTTACCTGTAGCCAAACCCTAACTGATACGGCCTGCGTGAGAAAAATAATGCCAGCAAACAAGACAAAAAATTACACAAAAACCAAAAAGTGACAGGGACCCGAACGAGGATGGTGAGGCAGTGAGAGGACAGAGAGATGAGCAAATGTGAGGCTTTTGGGAGTTGGCACTGACAGGGGCTATGACTGGTGAGATGTGGGGATAAGAAAGAAGGGTGTTGATACTATTGACATGGGGGCCGGATAATCCTTTGTGGCGGGGCTGTCCTGTGCACGGCAGGATGCTTAACAGCATCTCTGACCTCTACACCAGTCACCACCACAGCAATCAAAGCTGACTCCAGACATTGCCAAATGTCCCTTTGGGGGCAAGATTGCCCCTGGCTGCGAACCACTGACATAAGAGCAATTTTGCTGCTTGTTAAGTAAGGTACTTGCCTGGCGTTCCCGCATCTCCAGGCTTGTTGCGGGAATGGACACTGATATGTAATTCACATTAAGAATCACGCCTGGGGGGCGCCTGGGTGCCTCAGTCAGTTGGGCGTCGGACTTTGCCTCAAGTCATGATCTCGTGGTTCTTGAGTTCGAGCCCCACGTCGGGCTCTGTGCTGACAGATCAGAGCCTGGAGCCTGTTTCGGGTTCTGTTGTCTCCCTCTCTCTCTGCCCCTCCCCTGCTCATGCTCTCTCTCTCAAAAATAAATAAACATTAAAAAAAGAAAAAAGAACATGCTGAAGAAGCTTTGTAGGGGTTTCTAGGAAGAGTTTCTGGTCTCCCAAAAGAAGGCCACGAGAAGGGATAGCTTTTCCTTTTCAGAATATGACTGTGTCTATGGAAAGCCTGGATCTATGGCCACCATTGTGTACTCAGCTGACTCACGTGGTAGTGTAGACCTGACCTCACTTGGTTGAGTGCTGTCTTATCCATATTCTATTCCTGGTTTTCCGAGTATGTGAACCCCAAACCCCCTTTAAAATTTAACCCGGTTTCTGCTACTTGCAGGCAAGATCCTCTAACCTACACAGTGACTGGCAGGATCAGTTCTAGAGGAGTTTTTAGGGGCAGATGCCAGACTGAGGTGGTTTGAGCACCGAGTGGGAGGCAAAAAGCAGAAGTCGATGAGTGAGAAAGACTCTTTGGAAAAGTTTTAACAGTGAGGGGACACAGATAATGCATTAGGTGCAGGATGGAGATTGCAGAAGTGTATTTGTTTAGTTAAATGTGGGGAGGACTTGAGATCTTTAATTCTTAATGAGAAGGGGCCAGTAAAAAAAACAAGAGCTGTAGCTATAAATAGAACAAGGCAGGAGAGTTCCCAATAGAGCAAAGTCCCTCAGGAAAGAGAAGGGTGGATGGAGAAGAGAAGGATGGAGTGGATTATTTTGGGGAGAAGGCAGAACGTCTCTCGTCGTCTGACACCAGGGATGGAAAAGGAAATGCAGATAAATTTGCAGTGTGGAGGCAACACGCTAGGGAAATCCTATTTTGATCATTCCAATTTGTCCACGAAGTTGGCAGGGAGAGAGCAGAGGAGGCCGTGTATCAAACACACGAGGACATTCTCAGAAACTCGAAGGAACTATCCAGATAGAAAGTGCGACGTATTCTTCATGTACATAAATCGGGACTGTATTTCGCTCACTGCGATCACATCTATTGGGCAAAATGAGTCCTTTTCACTGTCCACGTCGTACAAGATGCCCCGAGACAGGTTGGAAGAAAGAGGTCCGAGAGTGGCATCCAGCCTGGGCTTCACGGGATGAAAAGTTGCAAAGGTCAATGGAGCCCCCGCCCCACCCCCAATGCTGAGCTACTTGTCCTTGGTGTAGTGTGCTGTGTATCCCAGGCCCTTCTGAGATGAAGTTCAGAGCAGGGGGAGCCTTTATGGCTACTGCTTCCCAAACAAATGTGAGAACGGCTGCTTAAAGTCCGCTTTAACATGGTTTTCCACTGGAACCTCTTGTCTGAACTTTAATAATCGGGAGTTTGGAAATCGTTAAGTAGCTGCCTTGACTTGTTTAACTCGATGGCTACAGACATTTCATCAAGCTGACATAGGATTTATGTCTCAATAACACAATAACATGTAGTGAGCACCATGGTTCCAGAACGATTTATGCCTGGTCTGCAACTGGAGAATGATTTACGCCCGAACGAGGGGTAGAGTAATGACAGCCTCCGCTAGGACACCCCGCGTCCTGCTACTGGACTGCTTTCTCCCCCGGGGGTGGAGAGGAGATAGCAACATTCAGTCCCTGACCTTTCTCCTTGATAGTTGTGTCATTAGGAAAGAAAAAAAAAAAATAGAAGTCTGAACCAGTCCTCTTTTCCATGCAAAATGTTTCCAATCACTCTGGTTCCCATTAAACTCTAAATCAAGACTGATTCAGTCTTGGACAAGACAGGGGTGGACACTATCACAGGAACTCAACACCAGACAATGTCCCTCAGTTTTCCCATCCCTAATTTAGCCCTGCTGACAGGACTGTGCCGGGACCATGTGCCCACCCAGGAGCTGATCCTCTCGTGCGAGAGCCACTGGATGCTTGTCTCGAGTCTGTGCTGATACCCACAACACATCGGCTGCTGGGTCCCCAGGATGCCACAGAGGTCACCACGAATGCTTAGGTGACTCCCGAGAGGCACCAACACGGAGAAAGAAATCCCCAGTGGTTCAGAGTATGGGCTCTGGAGTCAGCAAGCCTGGAACGCACCCTGGGTCCACCGTTATCTGGCTCTAAAACCTTGGGCCCATTACTTAATCTCTTTGTGCCTCAGTTGCCTCACCTGGAAATTGGGACAATAGTATATAACTCAGGGGATCGTTCTGAGAAAATCTGACCCCTAGGATATCCCAAATGCCGGTAGCGGAATAATCAAAAGAGAAAACAAGGGGAAGGCAGAGGGGAACAAGCTTAATTTCAGCACCGAAGCACCTTAGGACAGAGAAAAGAGAGTGAGACTTGTAGTCATACATCCTGGCTGAACTCCCAGTGTTTCCATGGAAACGATACTAAGGATGCCATGTGGCTCTCAGGAGAAACACGTAAGAAAACCTTTGCGCAAACACCTAATGCTCGGCAGGTATTACGTAGATATGCACTTTCTTCCTTCTTTCCAAGCAAGCAGGGAAAATTAGGTGCGTACAGATCTGGATCCCCCGAGTGTTAGTTCCCGAGGGTGGTGTCAGTCTTGTGGGGGAAGGCTGGTCTTGCACAACTTTGCGGAGGGGGTACAGGTTTCTTCTGCCCTCCTCCTGCTTTCCTCTCGACATTGTTTCTCCAGCCAGGCACACCCACTCCCGGTGTCCACACAGACACGCCTTTTCAAATTGTTGTCCCAGGCACAAAGCGGTACTTCGTTGCACTACTAATGACAGGAGGGGCCATGAAAACGAGGTTACCAGAATTTTAATTTGAAACTCCTCGTGGTTAAACCTCCTGACCCCCAAGGAGAAAAGGAAAGCCTTAAAGACCGATGGGCACTGTGATAAGGATGACATTTTAGAAAGACTTCGTGTGCAGGCCCTTCTAGCTTCTCCATCTTTCCCACCCTCGCCAGGTAGCCTGAGGATCTGTGTCTTCCAGATCCTCTGCTTTTGACTCAAGCTGGCTATCATCAATCTGCTCTCCTCTCATGGGGCCCCCAGCCCCGGTCCCTTTACTCACAGAATCTGTCTTCGCTAGACTCGTCACTGAGCCATTCTGGAACCTCGCGCACCAGACTCCGAGGACAAGTCCATGTTGTCATGGCTCTCTTACCTCTTTGCCCTCTGGCACACACCCGTTACCATGGAAATAAATGCCCAAACGAATCCATGCTCCTCGGAATGCCAAAGCTTCCACAGGGCTTTCTATCGCCAATCTGAAGGAAACCTGTACACGCTATTGAATTTATTTTATTTTATTTTTTTAATTTTTTTTCAACGTTTATTTATTTTTTGGGACAGAGAGAGACAGAGCATGAACGGGGGAGGGGCAGAGAGAGAGGGAGATACAGAATCGGAAACAGGCTCCAGGCTCTGAGCCATCAGCCCAGAGCCTGACGTGGGGCTCGAACTCATGGACCTCGAGATCGTGACCTGGCTGAAGTCGGATGCTTAACCGGCTGCGCCACCCAGGCGCCCCTTGAATTTAAATTTCGTGCAAGTATTTGCTTCCTGAGCAATAAAGAAACCGGAAGTAAAACCACACGTGGTTTTCAAAACTGCCTCAGAGTGGCCCAGTCATTGTTTTTTTTAACCAAAATATTTTATTTCCTTTGGACCTGAGGGAAAGTGAATAAATTATAATTCATTCGTTCCAAGCAAAAATTTTAAAGGTGAGAAAAATAGATTAGCACGTGGACTCAGAGCTGCAATATTTTCACCCACCCAGTTCTGCACGTAGATCCTGACCCCATACCTGGAAAGGTGCTAGGTATTATTCAGGACACAGCTTAGACCTGGTTTCTACCCCAAGAGAGCATACCGTCTGCATATGGACTATCTGAGTTTTACCAGGTTGACCGAAATTACCTGTTCAGTCTGTCCATTTCCCTCCACTGGACAGGGAGCAGGAAAAGGGCTTAGTTAACTTTGTGATTCAGATGTCTTCTGTCCTAAGTTGACACTTAAAATCCATTTTGTTGCAGATTTCAACACTACTTAATATTCCCCAGGGGAAAATGAATCCTCAGGCCCAACAGCATTATTGAACCACAGAGACTTTCCTGAAGTTTTTGCAGGAGAGATTAAGACAGAGTTTAGAAAATCTTAAAGCCCCACAGCAGGCGTCTTAAAGTTCTTCATCAGTTGTGGGGTTTTCTCCAGACTCCTTCCATCTCCCCAGACAATCTCCGAACTCAGATCGGAGCGGTCCTGTTCATTCCGCAGGCGGGGTTAGGGGGACCTGAAGCCCAGCCACGCTGCCCTCTCCAGGCTGAGAGCCCGTGTGCGGGCTGTAGACAGACACCACAGGAAAGAAATCTTTCTCTTTTCTTTTCTTTTTTCAACGTTTATTCATTTTTGAGAGACAGACAGAGAGACAGAGCGCAAGCAGGGGAGGGGCAGAGAGAGAGAGAGAGGCAGAATCCGAAGCAGGCTCCAGGCCCTAGGCTGCCAACACAGACCCCAGTGCAGGGCTTGAACCCACGAGCCCTGAGATCACCACCCAAGCCGAAGTCGGACGCTTCACCGACTGAGCCACCCCAGCAACCTTTTTCTTTGCCCGTGGACACTGTCCACTTTGCAAACCGTGCCTCCAGCTCGGTGTCACTTGAACAGGGATGTTTTCTTCCCACAGCAGCTCTGATGAGTTAGAGGCCCTGGCGTTGCTCTGTCTTCTCCGTACCTGTGTGTCAGAGCAAATCTCATGCAGAATCAATGTTTTACAAGTAAAAACCAAGTATCAGTCGACACCAAAAGAGTATCTGAGACAGCAAATGCAAAGAAGTCTTATAAATAGAAAGTGGTATCATTTTTGAATGCCCTTGTCTTATGCCTGTAGGAATCACGTGTCTTGGCCAACACTTGCAGCAACATCAACATGGATTCTTGCTAAAATGTCCACTTTATCATGTGTACAATTTTTTTCACAGCAAAATCTGTAGGAATATTTTTTCTACATCTCCTTTTAACCATCAATAAAATTAAATTCAGAACAGGAGGAAAGTGAGGGAACTTGTTCTCCTTCAGGGAAAGTCTGAAGTATAAAATATCTTTAGAGAAATACATTTTGTTACTTCCAAGGACTCAATAGCCTCCAGTTAAGAAAACAAAATGTTGCCAAGTGGAGGAACTTAAGCAATCTATTTTAGTGACTGCATACAAGTCGGTAATTAAAATACAAATTTCTTTGTTGCAGATAGATCTTTCCAAAACTTGGAAATTCCCTCTCTCATAAGTAAAGCGTCTCTCATAAGTAAAGCATCTCTCTTTGTGCTTTTATTGAGAGTTGCATTCATTTAATAGACTACCTGTTAACAACTTAAAAGTAAATTTCATCCTCACTTCTGTGAAAGTGGTCATTTTCTTAAATAACGAAGTCTCAATCAGGGGTCGTCTACTTTTCATTCCCCAGTGCAGCTAACTATGTAGGATTACTCTCCCTCCTGCTATCACCTCCCGCCCATCACCCCCTCCCAAATCCGCACACACTCAGATACTACTTTTCCTTCAAGAGGTCCCCATGGCAGAGAAGATCGAAGTGCCACCATCCGGTGTGGTCAGAGCTCACAAATAAAAGAGGTAAATTTCAGTTACCTGGGAACACCTATATCCTGCCAAAGTTACAATCATTCTCTCACTCATAAATTCTAAATTTAAATTAAACCAAATCCCAATCTCTCTTGGCTCCAACTCTTCCCTTTTGGTGAAGTTTTGCATTCTTGGTTTAAAGAAAAGAAAGGCTTACTTTTTTTTTTTTTTTTTTTTTTAAGGGGCTCAAGGCTTCTTGGACATCGAATGGTTTTTACAAAGTACCATTTTGTTGAGTGCAAAAGAATAAGAAACAGCTGGCTTACATTTCCTTTGAAATGCACATTTAGTTAAAAATTAAAGACAAAAATAAAAAGCAGTGGAGAAAAACACTTTCTGGTTTTGCCAAGACCCAAACCATTTAAGAAAAAGAAGGGATAAGAAAGAAGAGAAAAGAATGGTTTGACATGTTTTTGCCAAACCAGGTCCCCTTTCTGTGGTCCTCAAGTTCATTAAGCCTGAAATAAAATAGCACAAGATACAGAATTAGTTTGAGCCGGCTCTGGAAACAGTTATAGGTCTGTTAAGCATGAAGGGATTCAATAAATATTTCTCCTTTCTTTTCTCTTCTATCCCAAGAATAGTTGCAGTGTTTTTTTTTTTTTTTTCTTACTAGTTTCTGAATTTTGCCAAACTCTCCCTGATAGATAGAAGAGGGATTGAATTTAAGTAGAAAAGTACATGCTGGTTGCTAAAGTTCCTGGAAACATGTTTGTACTACAAATAGTAAATAAATAATAAAAGTGATTCCAGGGAATGAAAAGTTGCTAGCTCCCTGCCAACTTGCTTTCATCACACAGTAGAAAAACAAAAAGTCCATCTTGCCCTAGAATTATAGGTAAAATGGGCCCATATGTGGTCATGTTGACTCCAATTCAATTTAACAAACACTATTCAGCACCTACCATGTTCAAATCAAAGAACTAGGTGCTATAAGAGGATTTAAATACATGAACAATGACTTCAGAAATGGGTGAAAGGGAAAAAACTGAAATGAGCTGGAAAACTTCCCGCATCACAACAGTGAAATTGATTTATTCGATACCGGAGTTCTCAAGATGCAAAATTTCATGAAATTATCTTTTTTTCCTAAAGTGGTTTACAACGTTAGGTTCCGAAATGTATATCAAAACCTTACATTCAAGGCATCACCTGACTATCCCATTACTTCGGAAACACTTGTTTAGAAAGTGCTTCAGAGTGGCAAAATTTGGAGAGATTCATCATGCTTATTTGAAAGTCTCCCTTTCGAATTTCCAGAGCTAAGTTACCTGATGAGAAAAAAATATTTTTTATGGTTTCATCCATTTATTTGGCCTAAATTTAAATGCCTCATGCCACTGTTGGCAGACTTGAGAAAAGTTCATCTTCTGTACTTGTGGTTTTTCTCCCTTTCAGATTTCCTTCGCTCCCAACACAAACTCAGATAGACCCAAGTTTCTCACTACTCTTCAATGCTGCCTGAATTTTTCTCCTGAAAAGCAATCTGATATTAATGCTAAAGTAACACTATCTTTTTTTTTTTTTTAATTTTTTTTCAACGTTTATTTATTTTTGGGACAGAGAGAGACAGAGCATGAACAGGGGAGGGGCAGAGAGAGAGGGAGACACAGAATCGGAAACAGGCTCCAGGCTCTGAGCCATCAGCCCAGAGCCTGACGCGGGGCTCGAACTCCCGGACCGCGAGATCGTGACCTGGCTGAAGTCGGACGCTTAACCGACTGCGCCACCCAGGCGCCCCTAAAGTAACACTATCTTATGTCTTCCGGAAAGTCTTTGTACTTCTTAAAAGGACACTTACGAGGGGCGCCCGGGTGGCTCAGTCGGTTAAGCGTCCGACTTCGGCTCAGGTCGCCATCTCGCGGTCCGTGAGTTCGAGCCCCGCGTCGGGCTCTGTGCTGACAGCTTGGAGCCTGGAGCCTGTTTCAGATTCTGTGTGTGTGTCTCTCTCTCTGACCCTCCCCCGTTCATGCTCTGTCTCTGTCTCAAAAATAAATAAACGTTAAAAAAAATTAAAAATAAAAAGGACACTTACGAGAGGATTTTAATAACCCGTAAAAGTTGTTTCCCATCAGGATTTGTAAGGAGAAGTTTCCAGGACTGGCAGTACACAGCCGGTGCTATGCTAGTGGCTGAGAGAGGTGGTTCATCATGACTGAGACAGGGAAGGTAAGCATTACTGGGGTCATCAGTGGAGATTCAGGGATAGGTGATTGGCACGGGGGACCCAACATGACAGCGTGGCACTCTCTGGGAAAATAGGAGGCGGCAGCTGGGCATCCTGGCAACAGGCGGTAGATACTATAGTCCAGACTGACTCACAGGCAGTAGTCAGGGTGCTTGGGTGCCCAGGCACCAGCCCCTGACCCGGGTGCAGCGAGGAGCCCTGTTGTCTAGGGGAGGAAAAGGCAAGAGTGGAAGAGAAGACCTGGGAGATCAGTTTCTCAGAAGGGAGCCCAGAACAGAAGCTCTGGTTTGAATCGGGACAGCTGTCAAGCTTTCTGGAGTGGCCATAAGGATGTGCGCGATGGGTAAGGTGCCAGCACGGTCTTAGGTTCGGAAACAAGAGCCTCAGGCTCGCAGAGCCCCACTTTCAGTACGAGGTCACTGCTGGAAGGAGCTGGGCATCCTGAACAGATGTGGAAACTCCCTTGGCTCGCCCTGGGGCTGACTGAGTCCAGTGAGTTCAAGAACAAAGCCCGCCAGAGGGGGGACAGGCAGAGGAGGAGGGAAATGCAGGGGAGACGAGTCTGGAGATGGCAAGAATGGGTTTCCGTCATGTGGGAGAGAAATAGGCCCAGGACAAGGAAGGGCTCCTCCTCTGGTGTTCGGAAGATGTGTGATCTATTCCTTCTGGTTAGACGTCAGCCTTAGGAATATTCCGGTTTTGAAGTCTGATATGCCTTTTCTTCCCTCGGCAAGTCTGCTTGCCGCTCTCAAAAGGGCAAAAAAAGCTTCGCTTTTAAGTATTTAATAGAGTGGGATTTACATTTCCTAATGAGAGCATTGCAATTTAAAATAGCAGGAGACCGCCACAAACTTCCAAGAGGGTAATTCTGTTTTTGCAAAAGCTGATGAAACTTGATGATAAAGTCATAGGAGGTAGGAAATTCTGGGTAAACTGAGGATGGTAAAATTTTGAGATCAGGGCCATGTCTCTCAGTCTATTAGTACTTCTTAAAACCCTAGGGACACGGAGGCTGGACCCGGTAATCCTGTACAGCAAGAAATTGCTAACTGGTACCAGTAGGTGACCATCCACATGACCTCACCTTGCCTTGCCCAGCTCCAGCTTTGTCTTGAAAAGGACTTGGTCTTGACCCACTCTCTCGGGTTCGTGGTCTGCCCATCCAGCCCACACTTCTGTCTTTCCTTCTTGCTTGGCCCTCCTCGTAGTGACCTGCCTCCGAGTCTCTAGCCACTGCCCGGCAGCATCCCAGCCCACACTCCAACTGCCTCTTGGGGTTTTCTAAACCTGGCACCTTTCTCTGTGCTTGACCGAGCTCGAGTAACTTTCACAGTACGTCACAGAGCTTGGCACTTAAGCATCGCTTTAAAACACTTACTGAATTTAATTCGGTGCTCATCCTTCTTACTGTTGAACAGAAGGAGGATTTCCCAAATTATCCTACCCGTGATATGTTGAAAACACCTCTGAGCTCTACCTGGGGTCCGACAACGCAGAGCCATGGAGGAAGTCAAGCGCCATTTATGCTACCTGTATCCTGGGGCAACGCAGGCTACAGTGGGGCTGTGGCCTCCCGTGCCTTGTGCTATGGGTCATTGCAAGGATCCACTTCTGCGAGCCTGATTAAATCACAGCACAAATCTACATACCATCTGAAAAGTGCATTTCTGTGGGACAGCTTGTTCCCCATGGGGCTGGAGAAGTGAGACATCTCTGTATCTGATTCTGTTTTATGAAGAACACAAACAATTTGGGACTTTTAAGAAAACCCTCTGGGCTTCTCGAGCAATGTTGAGGCTGGCCACCAGCCACTCCTGCTGTAGGCCAGTGTATGAAAGAGTGTCTTCCGGGCAAATCCCCTGTTTTATAACAGCAAACCCACACCAGCCCCCCGCACGACAGTACGTCGTGCTTACTGCTGTTGGTTAACAAAAGTTCCCGAAAAGGGACTGTCTGGGAATCCTTCTGCCTCTCTTCCCTTCTGATTCTTTCTCCTCTCCTTCCCGCCCTGCGCACAGGATGCCATCAACAGGGGTGTGCATTTCCAGGCACCCAATACAGCCAGCAGCATGCACCCTGTAATAGGTTTACCAACATAAACCAGAAGGATCAGTCCAGGAAAGCCTCCTTTTCAGGTGTAACCTAAATGTTTGCCTATTTCTCAAAGAACCCCAAGGGAGCCATGGTTCTTGCAGGATTGACTGCCTCAGACCACTTTGTGATTTGACAGGCTGGTTCTAGTCTCCGGGGGACACTGGTGATCTTCCTGGGCCCCCTCCTACCCCCTAATGTACCCCTAAGTAACAGATTATCCAAATGAAACTCAGTCTTAGCTTTACCGGGAAAACGGACTCCAACTTCTCCCATACCCCAAAGTCAGATGATCCATGCAGGCTTTGCAAAGGAGATGCCTTTGATACCTTGGCCTTGTACCCACTTGGGAGCATAAAATACTTGAAGTTAAAGTGCCCAGGGAGTGTACGATCAAAACAGAGTTTTGAGAGGAGCTGTTAGTGTATTATGGTTTGCTTTCTTGCCTTGTCCCCGACTAGAGAATCCTAGGCAAAGGGGCATTTTGGAGCATTTGATATGCATCCCCGGGGGCTTGGACCGTATGGTGGCACCTGGCTGACACCTGAGAAATCAAAAAGACGAGAGACTGAAGCTGACCAGCTGGTCTGCCTGCCATGGGGCGCTGGGTGACCTGCGTCCCCAGGGAGAAACAGTGGGAGGGTGGCGTTCCCGGTCGTCACCAGAGACAGATGCCGCTTCACAACAGTACTAGTCAGGTAGACTTCCTGGCCCCTTTTCAGGGCACTAGACGACAGAGGGAATGCAGACGGATCACCGGCTCCGCGGCAGGTGCCGAAAGGTGGACCCACAGGATGGGAACCAGGCTAAAGGGCATGGCTGGCTCCAGACCTGCGTGGCAGCCATGGGCTCCGGGGCCTCCCAGAGTCCCCTGGCATTGGTTTGCTGCACTTAGACATTTTAGGGTGGCATGCTATTTCGAGAATTAAATCAGAGCTTCAAGTCTTGCACAACATTTGAAATGGGATATCAGCGCGTCTCCCAACCTCTCGAAGGCTGCTCGCAGACCACCTTTTACTTTTCTCTGCCACCTGTCTCACCAGGTGAAGAAGCCCTGATTTAACCCAGCCCACTCCATGCAGCGAGCCCTGAGTATCAGCCAGTTCCCGGTGTTCAGCGTGGTTTTCACAGCCTCCTCCGGAACCACCAGCCAGGGAACGCTAGCCTCATGCTCCCGCTTCCCAGGCCGGACCCCTTCTTCCCGGTCTCTGACCTGGAATCTTATGTTTTTCCACATTTGTGATGTCTTTCCGCCCCCCCCCCCTTGATTATAATTCTATAGCTCCCTTCTTTCAACCTTAATAATCCCCCACCCAATGCAGTCTAATCCTGACCCTGGGAACCCTTACCTCCCATCCAACATCCAAGCATCCTTGTCTGGAGACCATCCCTTTGAAAAATCTGTCTAAATCTTGCTTAGCTTAAGGATTGGATCTAGGTTAAAGTAAAAACAAAAAAATGCCTTTGGGAGAAGTAACATTTAAACTCTTTGTCTTTCATTTGCATTTCCGTGTTAATAAGTTTCAGATCTGTGCTTCAGAGACGATTTTGTTGAAGAGAGTTTGAGAATAGCATCATGAGAGGAAACCCTGTTAAGAGAGGGTGGGGTGTAAAAGTGTTTTTTTTTTTTTTTTCTGTTCCTCATTTGTGCTCTGGACCCACCCTAAGCTGGAGGTCTACAACGTAGTACAGAAAAAAGCTTCTCTGACAGAAAACACTTGGGTTATTGCTGAGAGTGTCTTGGATGGTGTGGCATCAACTACCACGAGCTAGAAATTGTGTGTGTGTCGTGTTGATGTGCGCCTGATGAGCGAGAGACCGAATCGCTACCTCTACCCCCGAGTGTGGCCCCGCGGAAGGCATAGGATGGACGCAGCACTCTCCCAATGCTGTGGTTCTCAGTGAATCAGTAATAGACGTAGGTCAGCGAGCTGAGCAAACCAGACAGCCTGACTTTTTCTTACCCAACAGAAACTTGCATTTTTAAAATGTATTCGCATCATCATTTAGGGATTTATGCCTGCAAATCCACTATCATTAAAGAGTTACGTGCACGCACTCCCCCTTTCCACTGCAGGGATTACAAACCCCTAATGATAGTAAATTATTCTCTCCTGCACCGTATACTACGATTCCTCTGTGGAATTTTCTAGGCTGTTTTGGAAGGCCCTACAGCCCTAATGAAGTGTTATTTATACTACACGCTGATTTTCTGCTTTCTTTTTAAAGTTTCTCCTGGTTCCATCTTTTTTGATTTATCGTACATTCAGCAGACCTAAGTATAAAAGCCATTTTTCTGTCACTCTTCAAACTTAAAATGAACAAGACTTTTTATGAAGTGTAATTTTCAATAACAATGAAATATTAGAAGCCCCTCTTGGAGTTCCTTGTTCCATTCCTGCCTGTAGTTTTTTTTTTTTTTTTTCTTTTCTTTTCTTTTCTCCCTGGTTTCCCACCAGGGTGATCTATGACCACTGTAGCCTCTGCAATATGGAAATGGGGATCCAGTGGGGGTGTCAGAAGACTTTCCTGCTACTTGATTATTGAATACCATAGACGTGTGCTCAACAGGCTGTGCGTACAATTAACGAACTAATGACTTAGCTTAATTTGGGGTTTTGAGAGGCTTGAAGGTGCACAAAGAGGTGTAAGGTTAGCTTTCTAGAAAGTAGCCGTTTTCCATTGATGTTGGTCTCCTGTATACTTGCATCCAAGACAAATAACTTCTAATCATTCTAAGAGCCAAAGACCCGGTGCTTTCTAATCAGTCAATCTAGATTCAAATCACCACTGCACCATTTTCTGGCTTTGTGATTTAAAGGCCTCTATAAAGCTTCTAGAAAATGAATATAATCAAAGTAAGTACCATCTGAAGAACACGTGATTGGATATGTGATAGGGGTTAACGTGATTTATATAATATATTCTCAATAAATGTTATCGGCCCTCCTCTCTCTTTGCTTTGCTTTCCTTTCCTCTTCTCCATTCCCTCACTGTATTAGAACTAAATTCATTCCTAAACCAATAAGTTCGTTGTGGTATCCATGGTGGACAAATTTCCTTGTCTTCCCACGGCCATCACCACCGCCCCTGTCCCTACGCACTCCCTTCTTTTGCTTGCTAAGGGAAGGTGATTCCTAGAACAGCTTCGGGCAGAGAATCTTCATTGAAATAGGACAATAGTAGTAATTCCATAATCTTGGAAAGTGACTGGTTTAGGCATAGACAAGTGGCTTAAGCTATGGTGGGGGAGGGAGGGCCTTGGGGGAAAGTTTTTCTCACTAATAAAAAGATTTGGGGGGGACTTCTGGGAAGATAGCAGAGTAGGAGAATCCTATGCTCACCTTGTCCCACAGACATACCTACATCACACATCAGTGCAACCAAGCCAGAAAACGACCTGAAGACTGGTAGAACAGACTTTCCACACAGGGGAGGCCGCATCAGAAGGTTAGGAAGGACAGCAACTCAGTGAGGAACCAAACTTCCAGTGAGACTGATCACTAAAGGGAGGGACACCACAATCACAAAGGAGAGAGGGAAGCATACCCCACACCAGGCGATCCAGGCACGGGGGACCTGTAACTAGGAAGATGAGTCCCCATAACATTTGTCTTTGAAAACCAGTGGAACTTAGCTTCATGAGCCTTGTTTGCCTGTTCCTTTTGTTTTGTGTTTGCAACCAGGGGGGCTTAGGTCTGCCTACGGTAAAAATCAGTAGGTTTAGCTCTGGAAGAACCAGTGGGTGATAGGAAACGGAGTCCTGCCCCTTAAAGAGACAGCATTACAAATAACTCCACTGAAATACAACATAGAAGCAGCAGTTTGAAAAGCTCCTGGAGTATAGGTGAAGGAGATTTGTTTACTGATCTCAGAACACATGCTGGCAGGGCGCGGATCTTTAGGCGACTTCTCCAAAAACAAAAGAGCTGGTCCGTGTCATTTATCTCTCCCCCACCCCCACGCAGCCTAGATAGCCAGACACCTATGGAAATCCACAAGAACATCTTCCAGCTACTTGGCTGACGCTTCATGCCCCTGAGCTCTCTCCTCCGATCTGCCCCAACCAGCCCCACTCAGCAGGAGTCCCACCAAATCTCATCCCGCCAGCAGCCCCAGCAGGGACCGGCGCCACCTCACTGTGACTCCTGCCGTGAGGAGAGGGGAGGATAACGGCACACACCAGTTCCACTGGAGCACCAACAGCTGGGTCTTACAACGGCGGCAGCGGCAGCGTGGAGAAGAGTGTGCTGCTGATCAGTGCCTCTGTGGTCCCAGCACACCAACTGGGGGCAGGCATCTGATCTGACTGCCAGTCCCGCCTGTTAAGAGCTCCCCAGGGGACAAGATAGGGAGAGTTCCCTGCAGTTAGGGCTAAGGCAGCCCCCACCCATGGCCTGGGGGCAGGCATCTGATTTGACTGCTGGGATCCCCACCAACAAAAACCTCTCAGAGAACAGCAGAGGGAGAGTGCCTTGCAGTGTGGTGCCACTGAAGTTCTGGCAAATGGGCTGAGGGCAGGCGTCTGGTCTGACTGCTGACGTCACCCAGCTACAAGCCTGTGGCATCCCTGGGATGACCCCTTAACAGCACAGGGCAATAGGCAAAAAGAGCCATGGCACCGAAAATATATCTATAAAGATCACTCAAGGGATTCACAAAATAAAAGGGTGTATAGTATGACGTCATATGCATAAATTGTGGAGGGAAGGAGTAAACATTAGTGGTTCTAGAATGGGCTCAAACTGTGACCACTGGGCACAGCACACTCTACTGGGCATGTCTATTGGGCAAAGTAGATTTAACACAAAGTCTGTAACAAGACAAATAAAAACACTGCATAAAGGTAAGGAAAACAATCCAACAAGAAGATATAGCAATTATAAATATTTGTACATTTAACATGGGAGCACCTGAATACATAAAGTAACCATTAACAGAGATAAAGCAAGAAATTGAAGTTCTACGATAATAGTAGGGGGCTTTAACACCTGACTTAAATCAACGGATAGGTCACCCAAACAGAAAATCAACAAGGAAACAATCACTTTAAATGACACATTGGACCACATAGATCTAACAGATATATTTAGAACATTCCATCCAAAAACAGCACAATGCACATTCCTCTCAAGTGCACATGGAACATTCTCCAGGATAGATAACATGCTAGGCCGCAAAACAAGTCTTAACAAATTCAAAAAGATTGAAATCACATACGTGCATCTTTTCCAACCACAATGGTATGAGACTAGAAATCAACCACAAGAAGAAATGTGGAAAGAACACAAATACGTGGAAGCTAAATAGCATGCTATTGTAAACAATGAACGTGTCAACCAGGAAATCAAAGAAGAAATCAAAAAATACATGTTAGACAAATGAAAATAAAAACACGATGGCCCAAAAATCTTTGGGACGCAGCAACAGCTGTTCTAAGAGGGAAGATTCTAGCAGTAGAGGCCTACATCAGAAGCAAGAAAAATCTCAAATAAACAACCTAAACTTACACCTAAAGGAGCTAAAAAAAAGAGGACAAACAAAACCCAAAGCCAATCGAAGTAAGGAAATGAAATAAAGATGAGAGCAGAAATAAATGAAATAGAGACTAAAAAAATAATATAACAGATCGGTGAAACCAGAAGCTGGTTCTTTAAAAAGATCAACAAAATTGATAAACCTTTAGCCAGCCTCATGAAAAGAGAGAGAGAGAGAGAGAGAGAGAGAGAGGACTCAAATAGCCAAAATCAGAAATGAAAGAGGAGAAATACCAACTGGTATCACAGAAATACACAATATTATAAGAGAATATTATGAAAAATTATGTCAACAAATTGGACAACCTACAAGACATGGATAAATTCCTAGAAACATATAACTTCCCAAAACTGAATCAGACAATTTGAACAGACCAATTACTAGTAATGAAACTGAATCAGTCATCAAAACTCTCCCAACAAACAAAAGTCAAGGAACAGATGGCTTCACAGGTGAATTCTATCAAACATTTAAAGAAGAGTTAATACCTATTCTTCTCAAACTGTTTCAAATGATAGAAGAGGAAGGAAAACTTCCAAATTTATTCTACAAGGCCAGCATTGCCTTAATTCCAAAACCAGATAAAGACACTACAAAAAAGAAAACTATGGGCCAGTATCTCTGATGAACAGATATGCAAAAATCCACAACAAAATGTGAAGAAACCAAATCCCAGAAGGCATTAACGTATCACTCACCATGATCAAACGGGATCGATTTTAGGGATGCAAGAATAGTTCGATATTTGCAAATCAATCAGCTTGATACATCAGATTAAGAGAAAGGATTAAAAACCACATGATCATCTCAAAAGATGCAGAAAAAGCACATGACAAAGTACAACATCCATTTATGATAAACTCTCAACAAAGTAGGTCTAGAGGGAATGTACCTCAAAGGCCATATATGAAAATTGCACAGTTAACATCGTCCTCAGTGGTTACAAACGGAGAGCTTTTCTCCTAAGGTCAGGAACAAGACAAGGATGTCCACTCTCACCACTTCTATTCAACATAGTACTGACAGTCCTAGCCACAGCAAATCAACAAGAAAAAGGAATAAAATAAAGAAAAATACCCAAATTTCGTAAGGAAGAAATAAAACTTTCACTACTTCCAGATGACATGATATTATATATAGAAAACCCTAAAGAATCCACTAAAAAGCTACTAAAACTGATTGAATGGATGAAAGATCTAAATGTAAGACCTGAAACCATAAAATTTCTAGAAAATGTAGCCATTAATATCTTTGACACCAGCTGTAGAAAAATTTTCCTAGATATGTCTTCTCTGGCAAGAGAAACAAAAGCAAAATTAAACTCTTGCAACTACACCAAAATAGAAATCTTCTGCGTGGTGAAGGAAACCATAAACAAAACAAAATGGCAATCTACTTAATGGGAGAAGATATTTGCAAATTATATACAAATGATATATTCAATAAGGGGTTAATATGCAACATATATAAAGAACTTATACAACTCAACACTAAAAAATAATAATCCAATGAGAAATGGGCAGAGACCTACTCCAAAGAAGACATACAGATAGCCAACAGACACATGAAAAGGGGCTCAATATCACTAAGCATCGGGAAAATGCAAATAAAACCTCAGTAAGATACCTGTCAGAATGGGTATTGGTGAGGATGTGGAGAAAAATGAACCCGCGTGCACTGTTGATGGGAATGCAAATTGGTGTCGCTGTGGAAAACAGCATGGAGTTTCCTCAAAAAATTAAAAATAGAATTACCACGTGATCCAGTAATTCCACTCCTGGGTGTTTACCTCTCCAAAATGAAAACACTAATTTGAGAAGATATATGCACCACTATGTTTATTATAGCATTATTTACGATAGCCAAGTTATGGAAGCAACTCAAGTGTCCATGGAAAGATGAATGGGTATAGACGTGGTATATATATAAACAATGGAAAATTGCTCAGCCGTAAAGAATGAAATTCTGCCATTTGCAACAACATGGGTGGACCTAGGAAGTATAATGGTAAGTGAAATAAGTTAATAAAAGACAAATACTGTATGAATTCACTCTATGTGGAATTTAAGAAACAAAACAAATGAACAAAGAAAAAAAGAGACAAACTAAAAAGGATTCTTGACTATAGAGAACAAACTGGTGGTTGCAGGAGGAGAGGTGGGTGGGGGTGGGTGGGTGAAATAGATAAAGGGAATTGATGAGCCCTGAGAAATGTGTACAGTTGTTGAATCTTTATATCGTACACCCGAAACTAATATAACACCGTATGTTAATTATGCTTAAATAACAATAAAAAAAAAGATTTATGAAGCACATCCCCCCCCCTCCCGCCTCCTCTTTTTAAATAAATGTGCTCATGTCTTCATGGGATGCTTGAAACTGCTGCAGCTACGCTCTTGAACATGAGATGTCACCAACACGTATGGCAGAGTAGAGAGACGGAAACCCCATCACTGTGCTGCTGAACAGTCTCCTTCCAGATTCCCTGCCGTGTTAAATAACACATGCCTCAGGACTGAAGGGTCTCGGTGGCAGAGTTCTGTTCCCCGCAGCAGAAATCAGCTAACTGCCAGCGTGCCACAGACCCAAGTAAAAGTCCCAGCTTTCTTCGTGCATGAGCTTCGGCATGTTACCTAAATTCACAAGCCTCAGTCACCTTTTGTATATAAAATAGGGTCAGTAATTTTACCCATTAAAATTACTTGGATAGGAGGCCTCAACAAACACACATAGACTAGTGTCTGATATGACATACTCAGCAAGTGATAGTTAAAATGATTTTCACAATCCGCTCCAATTCACACCCACGGGGAGTAAGCCCTGACTATACCTCCTGTCTGCTACAGACACTTCTCACCGGGGAGGATTTGGATGAAAACCTCACCAATGTGTGATACTCAATTCCGCTACTCCAGGCAGCTAGCTGGCTGTTCTCTCCCTTCTCTAGGTTTCTGTCCCTGAAGCCAAGGGCCTGGAAAGGGGCTGGACACCCCATTACACACACTCACACCTCAAAGGAACTATGAAGGGGGACCCAGTGTTCATGTGACCCAGGTAAGAATCTGTAGTCTTGCGGGAAAATGTGAGGCCTGAAGAGCTTCTTTAATGCTGGCGGCTGAGTGGGGAGAGGAATTGGATCTCTTAATTTCTCTCTAGAATAACTGTCTTTGACATAGTACCCCAAAGTGTCTTCCTTTGCCCCCTCTAAGTTCTTCCTGGAACAATTGTTTCTATTGTGATGTATGAATTGGGATCTTCTGCATTATTAGATATTGGTTCCTGGCATTCTTTCCATCCCCAAATATATAAAACTAGTCTTATTTTCTTAATCTTCACCTGAATCCTTTCCTAGATTTCCGTACTTGTGTTTATGTTTCCTTTTTTTCCCCCTCACTTTGCCTCACACTTGAACTTTTCCTTGATTCTTTCATAGTAACTGGAACCCCCAGCCCCTTTTCCTTTTTGGGCTGAGTCTGTGTCATCTCAGTTTCTCAGAAGTCTGCACGGAAATCCTCCAAACTGGGAGCCCGAGTTCTTTCCTTTCTGCCCTTATGCCGGCAAGTTGGCTCAGGGTCAAGGTGTCGCCAGGCACAGCAGATAAAGCCAGCATCACCATTTCTGAGATTTAAAGTGTATTTATTGCTTCGGATCACAGAGAATGTCAACATGGTTTCCAAAAGAAACCCTATAGGACGATCAGTGGAACTTGGTTATTTATTTATTTCTTTGTTTAGGTTGCCCAGCAGCAGAACCTTCTCCCTGTGTTGGGGAATTTGGCACTATAGGTTTGGAGCAGCAAGGCCCCCACAGGCCAGATACCTGGTTTCTCTGATCCCTAGCCACTAGGGGACAGCCACGCCTTCAGCATGAAAACACAGCATTGTGAAGACACAAGGACTGTTTAGAATCTGCTTTAGTGACCATGATGGCAGAGCTCAGTGTCCCCAACTGGGGGCCATGGCCACACGCTCACCAGACCAGACGGTTGGGGGCGGGAGGGGAAGGGAAAGGTAGTGTGTTTCTGGACAATCAACTTTCCTTCTGGGACCTTTCTCTCCAGGCCACCAATGAATCTGAGAGCTACAAAGGACTCCTCTAATCACTTCCTTTAGCTTAAGTTAGCCAAGACCTGTTTCTGTTGTTGGCAACCAAAAAACCCTCTTACTTCTTACTTCTCTTATTTCATTAAGTCCTGCAAATGGCAGGATCTTTACATGAGAGGACTTGGGGACAAATGCTCCCATTGACATTGCCTTGGGCAATGAAGTTAACTTGTCGGAGCCTCAGTCTTTGCCCCTGAAGAAGGGGGAAATAATATCAAACTCACAGAAGTATGGAAAGAATCAAGTGAAATTTTATATGGAAAACTCTTGGCCATTTTTATTAAAACTTGGCTCTGCCTTCCCGCCACTTACAGTTTATTTGGGAAACTATGGCATGCACACATATTAGTGATGGGTAACATTCGTATTGACGCACAGCAATATCTCGTGCATCATTCTAAATAAATGCACTGTTGCACTTATTAGTTCATTAACCTATGTCACAACTCTGTGAAGTAGGTAGTATTACTCATATTTTATAGATGAGGAAACTGAAGCTTCTAGAGAGGTTCATAAGTAGTGAAATAGAACACAGTCGGAATTCAAACCCAGAGCAAAGCCGGGACTCGTACCCCAGATCCTAACTGGTTCACCCCTATGAAGTTATTCTGCCTTCTGAGGGTAGCATACAACTGCCGAAAGATAGATGCAAGCAACATATTCCGCTGAGTTCACAAGAGAAAAAGAATGCTCAGAGTTTCAAAGAAGCAAGGGAAGGCTTTGTAAGAGAAACAGGTCACATTTCTAAGATAATCAGATTACAACGGTGCCAGAATCTCAGACTCTTTGGACATAATTTTGTTTTTACTCTGCCAATTTTTTCCCATCTTTCTTAGTCTGTCCAACTTTTATTTATTCTGAAAACTCAACCAAACAGTATTCCCTCCAGGAAATCTTCCCTGACTTTCATTGACTGGGTCAGGCACCTCTTCGATGTTCGCCAAAAATATACACATTCCTATGCCTGTCCTATAAATATTGACTCATTTGTCTGCTTACAGTCACTAGCCTGTGGATCCTGTGAATGCAGGAGTCATGTCTGTCTTATTAATCACTCTACTCCCAACATCTAACACAGTACCTGGCACGCAGTTAAGTTGTCAATCAGTGTTTATTGAATGAATGTAGAATGAATATTCCCAGCAGACAAAACCACAGAGAGACAAATCTGGCTGAAGACAGAAGGTTTGGGGTAGAAAGTATTTTGCAATTTCACCAATGTCAAAGTATCCTGGCTTCTTCCAGAATTTGATTGCAAAAATATAGATAACCAAGATAATTAAATTAGAAGAGAGGCCAAAGCAAACTGTGGGTGTTGTATAAAAGAGATACAAAAATGAAATTTTATGAGCATGTTTAATCTAAAAAAAAGAAAACTACCACTCCACCTCATTATGGCCACAACCAGTCATTTTGAATGGATAGTGGTGATTATAAGCTCAGCTCAGGGGTGTGTGTGTGTGTGCGTGTGTGTGTGAGTGTGTGTGTGTGTGTGCATGGACACATGTAGTTATGTGTACGTATATTCTTCGGTGAAATTTTGTGATTAATCATTTCATAGACAATCAGAATTTCATGCGCACTGGGAATTTTTCCTAAGCTATCCTTTTGAAAGTCTCACACTCATAGAAATAATGTTGGCTCTTTTTTCGCCATAACGTTTTGATTAGTCTGGCTCCGACAAGTCTGGGTTTGTCCTCTATCTGCATGCTTCTTGAGGAAAAAGCTTCTTGGTCACGACAGACCAATATATGCACCTGAAACATTGTTTGAATAATCTAAGTGTTAGAATATGTGCCAAGAAGAAGGATACAGGAAGAATTATAGGAGTCAAGACACAGCAGGGCAGAATGGGCTGGAATTATTAGGGGATTCCTCCTGGGTAGGAGAAGAAGGATCATAAGTGCCTTTGGGGAGCAGTTTCAGTGAGACAGCGAACAATATGGCAAATACTATGGAGTAGGCCATAAGAAATGGGTGCGGATCACTTTTTGGAAGGATGGCAATGTGGCAATAGAATGTAAGAACGAGGATAATATTTGGTGGCAGAGAGAGCCTGGGAGGGTGCCGGTCCTAACAATTTCTTATTATTAATATACAGTAAAATTGAATTTTGTCACGCACAGTTCTGTGAATTTTAACACCTGTAGAGATTCGTGTAACCACCTGACCATAGTCAGGACACAGAACTGTTCCCTCATCCCAAATAACTCCTGGCTGTGCCCCTCTCCAAGCTCTCCCTCTCCCCATCCCTAGCCCTGGCAACCACTGATCTGTTGGCCATTATAGATTTCTTTTCATAAATACCATAGTAATGTAATCATACAATATGCAACATTTTGAGACTGGCTTCTTTCAGTTATCACTATGTCTTTGAGGTTCATTCAGCTAATGTCTCAATAGTTCATTCCTTTTCATTGCTACATAGTTACCATTGTATGGATGGACCTCAGTTTATCGACCCATTCAGCTATTAAAGGGCCACTAACTGTTTCTCGCTTTTTGGTGATTACAAATAGAACTGCTATAAACATTCACGTACAGGTTTCTGTACACACAGGCTTTCATTTCTCTAAATACCTAAGAGGGAAATTGTGAGGTCTTATGTGAAGTGTATGTTTAACTTTAGAATAACTGTGAAACTGCATTCTAGAATGGCTGTATCATGTTGCATTACCAGCAGGAAGCTACCAGACGTTTCGATTGCTATGCATCTTTGCTAGCCACGTAGCATTACCTCATCATAGTTATAATTCACGTTAATTCAGTGGCTAAGGATGTGGAACATTTTTTCATGTGCTTATCTGATGTCAGTATATCCTCTTCGATGAAATGCCCACATCACGGACCCATTTTTAAAATGGGGTTGTTTGTGTTTTGACTGTTGAGTTTTGAGCGATCTTTACATCTTCTGGATACAAGACTTTGTCAAATGTGTGATTTGCAAATATTTTCTTCCAGTCTGTGGTTTGTCTTTTCACCCTCTTAAACGTGTCTTTTGCAGGGCAACATTTTTATGCAGTCCAATTTCTCCATTTTGTTTTCTTTAATGGATCGTGCTTTTGGTGTAATGCCCAAGAATTCTCTGCCTGCTCCCGGGTCACAAAGATTTTCTTCTACGTTTTCTTCTGAAAGTTTTTAAGTTTTGCCTCTTGTGTTTAGATCTACGAACCAACTTGAATTCATTTTTGTAAAAGTTGTGAGGCTAAAGTTCATTGTTTTTGCAGACTGATGTTCAATCGTGCCATTTATTGAAAAGACTGTCTTTTCCTCCGTTGAATGCCTTTGTGCCTGAGTCCAAGAATCAGGAAGGAGTGCCAGTATCTGAGGACAGGAAAAATTGGATGGCTCAGCTCAAGCAGAGAGAGAACAAATTCACCCTTCTTCTGCTTTCTTGTTTCACTTGGGCCCTGAAGGCACTGGGTGATGCCCACCCCACCCACACTGAGGAGGGCCATCCCCTCTACTCAGCTCACTAATCCAAATGCTAATCTCTTCTGGAAAACTCTTACAGCCACACCTAGAAATAGTTTCACAAGCTATCTGGCCACACCTTCGCCCCGTCAAGCTGGCACAGAAAATTAAGCAACACACAGTGTTTTCTTCCGGTGTCAGCAGTGCTTGGCTTTTGACACACTTTCCTAAAAACCCCAAGTTTCCAAAGGTCTGATATGGTCTGTGGCAAAGCAAGGGAGATGCTTTTCTTGTGTTTCCCTCTGTCAGAGGAACCCCCAACAGCTTTGTCTGGTGCCACAAAATTTTATAAGGACTTTAGTAACCAGCTCTCTCTGTTTTTATGCTCCACTTAGTTTTTGGTCTGAGGTTCAGGGAAGACTAGGATGGGAGGCAATTTCTACTGACAAACACCAAACTTTATTTAGAATTTTTCCTCCTTTACAAAATTAAGTTTTTATCATTTGATCAGATTTATTACCCCTGGATCCTTCTTTCCTGAGAACGTTTTCCTCACGAAGGCTCCTCGTGTCTCTGCAAAGGGACATAACGTTGAGCCCATCTCACCAGATCCTGAGACATACCAGAAGATTCCAAAGTACCCATGCAAGTAGGTTTCTGGTAAATCCCCGCCTCCCCCATCAGTTTGCGAATCATTTTGGACTTCCACTTAGACTCAAGCTGAGGTAGCCCCACCCCCGGTACAAGTTCCTATAACATAATGACCGAAGCATCTCTGGGAGGAAATTATTAAGGTTATCAATTCTACAGGCAAGAAGGTTACGCCTTCAACTCATTAAGGGATGTGCTTGAGGGATTCCTAGACTAAGAAGTGGAATGCAGATTTTGTGACTCTAAATACAGTAAAATCTTTATTTTCAAGCATGATTTGTTCTGGAAACATGCTTGTAATCCAAAGCGCTTGCATACCAAAGCGAATTTCCCTGTAAGAAATAACGGGAACTGTGATGCTTTGTTCCACAACCCCAAAAATATTCACATAAAAGTTATTACAATGCTGTGATATAACACAAAATAATAAAGAAAATACAAACTATAAAGAAAAATAAACAAATGAACCTGCACCTACCTTTGAAAACCTTCATGGCTGGTGTGAGGGAGGCAAGAGAGAGGAAGGTTATTGGGTAGGACAACTTTCACTATCACTAATGGATGTTGACTACAGTACGTTATCAATACACTCTTACCATATACTGTATTTAACGTATATATTATGTATAATAATGTATACATATAAAGTATTGCCGGCAATAAGGCAGCAGAGGAAAGGGTTTATATCTTCAGTCAGCCCGGCCTAAAATAAGGCAAAACATTCCTAAGCTTCCTCTCATACGGAAAAGCAGAGGAATGTCCATTCCTTTGAAGTGACAAAAAGTACACTACTGTCACTTGTGGGCATCTTCCAACATTCTGAAAGATCCCTGATTCTTGCCAAAGACCACAGCCTGAGACCGAGCATCTCAGCATGGGAGATGATCACCCACAATCCCGCAGCATGAAAGAGAGAGAGAGAAGAACCATTGGCTCAGTTGTGATCATGTGACATTTGACATCGCATACGGTCACATTGCAAGACGTCGCTCGTTTGTCAAGTTACAATGTGCTGGAAACGTTTGCCCGTCTTGCGGAACACTCGCAGAATAAGTTACTCGCAATCCAAGGTCCTACTGTGCTATTATTCTTCCCATCAAACTATAGACAAGGGCTTAGAAGTCCTCCCTGGCGATCATCTGCCAACCTGTCTACCAAAGCCAGGGAATCCCACCAATCAGTTCAAGCCCCCCTTCACATGCTGCTCTACAGTAAAGGCAGAGCAGGTTGGGAAGGCTTGTCCACACTATCAATGAAGGTCTACATGGCAAAGGAATTAAAGCCAGAGACACTGTAGCCACGAAGAACCCTATTTGAATTCTCCCTCTTCCACTTACTTAGGGAATATTTCTCAAACTCGCTAAGCCTCACTTTCCTACGTACAAAATAGGGATATTAAGAATTGCCCCACAGAATTGTTTAAGAGGAGAAAGGCGGGTGCCTGGGTGGCTCAGTCAGTTAAGCCTCTGACTTCAGCTCGGGTTACGATCTCACGGCTTGTGGGTTCAAGCCCCACATCGGGCTCTGTGCTGAGAGCTCAGAGCCTGGAGCCTGCTTTGGATTCTGTGTGGGTCTCTCTCTCTGCCCCTCCCCTGCTCTCTCACTCTCTGTCTCTCAAAAAAATGAATAAACGTTAAAAAGTTAAAAAAAAGAGGAGAAAGGAGCCAGCATGTCAGGTTGTTAGTCCTGTCCCTAGAATGTAATGCTTCCTCAAGAAATGGCAACTGTTACAGATTAATTCATTAATTATTGTTATTATATTTTGAACATATTAGGTAATATTATGTACATATTTGAACATATTAGGTAAATTGTACTCAATATATCATCTTTTTAATGGGCAAGAGCACATTATTGTGGGTAGTAAGTTCCCACAGTTCAAGTGCTCTCCAACATTTGCAATTAAATCAATTTTGAAAACGGCACTCAGGATAGCACCAGATTGGACCCCAGAGTAGGGTTCAGGAAATGAGACATAAGGAAGAAAGTTTCCTCAAAGAAATGAATTAAAATCTGGTTAGGATTTATGCTCTTCAGAACGTACTGAAATGGTGGGGGATTAAATTTCAGCCATCTTTACTCCAAAGAAATATATAAAGCAAAAGTTAATTTGAGATACATTTTCATTTCAGGGGATTATTTTTAAAGTTTGATTACTAGCATTCTTAGTCTGTTTGCTGCTGGGAAGTAAAACACACAAACAAACACAAAACACAAAAACAAAAAACACCCCCAAATAACACCCCCCTCCCCAGTTTTGTCCCTCACATTCAGTTGCTCATTCCCTTTTGGTTAAATGCTACAAATGAAGGTTTTCCCCAAGGCACATTTTCTTTTTCTTTTCTGTTTTCTGGAAAGAAAACAACAGATTAAGAGACAAAATACTATTTTTCCCAATAGTCATGTTTGGAGGCTATAATCATTATAGGAAGGTAATGTTGAAAAATCAACCTGAAAAGAGTTTATCAGGTGCACTTATTGTATATTGAGCAATACGCTGAAATTAGATAAATATAAAATAAAGAATTAATGGTCTAGTTAAGGCAGAACTGGAACACATCAAGCGATAAAAAGAAAAGCAGTTTTGTAATTTGGCACTGAAGTTGATACGTAAAAGTAACACAGAACAGCGTCACCTGATCCCCACAAAGCTAACTTGAAGAGACAGAACATTTCCATGACCAAGTATAACAAAACACAGTCATCATGTTATATTTCTAGAGAGAAGATATAAATCCAAAGGTATACATCCAAGTCTGTCCAGTTAGAGAAGACTGAGAAGGAGACATTGGTTGCATCATTTACAGACCAGGCGATGATACCAAATGGATAACACATACATTTGCAGTTATGACATTTTATCATGTTAATTTCTATATCCCCAATGCCAAGTGCTATGCTTGACTGTGTGTAGATGCTTGCCCTGGTACTTTAGAAAGCTCTAAGGACATAGTGCTGTACATGAGACGTTAGTCCTAAACTCTCATGGAGCTTATATAAATAAACAATATAGCAGGGGCACCTGGGTGGTTCAGCTGGTTGAGTGTCCAACTCTTGGTTTTGGCTCAGGTCATGATCTTACGGTTTTGGGTTCGAGCCCCACGTCACTTCCAGTGCAGAGCCTGCTTGGGACTCTCTCCCTCTCCCTCTCTGCCCCTCCCCTGCTTTCTCTCTCTCTCTCTCTCTCTCTCTCTCTCTCTCTTTCTCTCTCAAACATTTTTAAAAAGTAAACAATGTACCACATAGTGAAAAAGCTATGAAGGACCATGCTATTATTATTATTATTATTATTTAATATTTTATTGTTGGGGGGCTCCCGGCTGGCTCAGTTAGTTAAGTGTCAAACTCTTGGTTTAGACTCAGGTCATGATCTCACGGTTTGTGAGTTTGAGCCTCACGTCAGGCTCTGTGCTCTACGCCTGCTTGGGATTTTCTCTCTCTCTCTCTCTCTCTCTCTCTCTCAAAATAAATAAATAAACATTTGAGAAAAAGAAAAAAGGAAAAACAGAGAAAACGTGACCTGTCATTCTTTGCCGTGTCACAACTACCCTAGTCTGAGAGACCGCAGGATCACATCGCTCCCCAGTTTACATCAGAGATGTCATGTGTCCTCTCCAATCCCCCCTCCCCGAGACACTAAGTTCTTCAATATCTAGTTTTGTATTTCATTCATTATTTTTTTTTTCACATGCTCTGAATTTTCTCTCCCGGGGCCTTACACACGTGAGCAAATAAGAAATATGTGCTGACTTCCACAACCTTTTTAAAACTTGTTGATTCATCTTTAATCTCTTTCTCCATGTCACACTGTAAGAATACATGCCTTCTGTTTCCCTCCTTCCCCAAGGCACGTGCCCTCTTCTTTCGAGAAACCTTTTAATTGAATATAATGCCACAGAGTGTTGCGTATGATGCACTGATTCGCCGTCTCTGAACATTCCACTGTGCTCACTGCAAGGGTGACTGCCGTCTGTCAGCATACAGCGAGTGCTATTGCAGTATCATGGACCAGATTCCCTCTGTTGTGCCTTGCTTCCCATGACTTATTCATTCCATAACTGGAAGCCTGCCTCTGCCACTCCCCTTGCCCCATTTTGCCCCTCCCTCCACCCCCCTGCCCTCTGGCACCCACCCTCTTTTGTGGATAGTTTTTACTCTGGGTATTGTTGCAAACCTTAGGCTACTTTCCACCTGATTTGCACGGCGACAGAGAACCTTACGAGAAAACACGTGAGATTTATCAAGGTCCTGAATAATTGGGCCTGGGCAACACAGCAAAGAAATGGAAGTTCTGTCCTCCTAAAGGCAGATCCTAAGAGAAGGTAAGAAAGATGTGCCAAACCAGGCTAGGCTGGGAACCTAGGACTCTTACCCACGAGGAATCAAGAAGAGGTCAAAGATGCTACAAACATAACAGTGGATGCAAAATCTGACATCCAATAACCCCGTGAAATTCAGAGATCCAGATGTCAAAGGCAAGTGGCCACCAAAATGTCACCCAAAAGCCCGAGCAACCAAAAGCGTTAGACCTCGAAAGAAACCCATTTTTGCTTTAAGGATGCCTTCTACATTCACCCCATTCATTCCTGGCTCATGCTTCACTAGAGGAACTTCCCGTGTGAGGCAGAGAAAAATCTGCTCTGGCCTCAGTCAGAAAGGATGCTATGCTTACTTCCTCCTGAACGCGACACCCAGGGGTTCACGGGAAAATCAGCCTAACAGTAAACCTCGGTTTCATGGTCACACGCCTGCCATTAAATGGCGTGTTAGACACCGCACTCCTATCTTGTTATGTGTTTTCCTCCGCTGGTATTTGGCTCACTCTTTTCCATTTCTCGACTCCAGGAATAGTTTATCTCTTAAATAAAACAAATAACACTGTCAGAAAGTTTATCCTAATAATTAGCTTGAATTTATTGCTTTAAAGGCACTAAATCGTTCTCCTTCGTAGGCACTGGGAACTTTAAAACATTCACACACCATTACACACATCCCTCCTGAATTATGGTTTGACCGGGCAGAGTCGAATCTCTCGTTGTTTCTTCAACCCTGCTAGCAATCCTTCAAATCACTGCCTTTCTTCTATACCTTCTCCATCAATCACCAGCATCTCTGTTGCATCGAGGGTGCTGATGTTTAAACCTCTCAGATGCAGCGCCTCATTGGAAGGTCCCTATTTCTTTCCTAAAACTCAGCAATGCCTTTCCTGATGTGTCAGATGTTGACTTATTTTTCTGGCTAATCTAATTTATCGATGGTTTGCGTAACCCAAATTTCTTATGGAATCAACGGGATAAAGGGAAGTCTGCCGTATGGTAAAACTTGAGAGAGTGAACTTCTGATAGCCTTTTACCTCTTGTTCATTTATTCAGTGAGGTTCCCATCTATTTATATCTGTAGCTTTGAAATATTCTTAACCCTCTTCCTTGAGCAGTGCGATTGACGTACCTCATTTGGGTCTTTAATCCAACTTTAACTGTATCAATTGACGTGGCCAAGTTGAGCTTCATCTTCAAGATGAAACCATACTGATTGGGACAGACACTTGATAGAGTAACAATTCACCAGTGTTCTTGAGATTCCACCAACTGTGACTTTTGCTACTTACACATCCTTTAGTTTCTCAGAGTTCATCCAATTGATTGGCAACACTCCCCGCTGTGACATTATACCCTAGTTTTGCTTTGCTTGGCAGAAGCTCTCACATCATTTACACCATACAATCACTAATTTAAAAGTTACGGGCAGAGATGACACGCAAGAATTTGAATTCTGTAGCAGTGACTGGAGTCATTCGCTTAGATCTTTGGGTGTTTCTCTTGGAATTCATGTGGTTCTAAATAGTCTGACCAAAAACTTAAAAACAAAGAAAAAATATACTCTGTGGTCTTCTGGCTTACCAACAGATAAACGTTCGTTTCAAAAGTGCAAGTTGAATAATAGCTACCAAGCCAACGGTGCAATGCAATCTAAACATTCAAGGAAAATAAAATCTGAGTACGACCAGCTTGTTATTTGAGACTGTGAGAGCCCAGATTGAGCCAAATGTGAGATTCTTACTAACCCTTACCACACACCTGACATAAGAACAAGTGACTCAGAAAGAGTTCAGCCAACACCACGACTTTCTCCAAACATTTCCTCCAAGCGTCCTTTAGTGCAAGTTTAAATTTCACATCTTCAGGCTAAAATGAAATTCCTCAAGTCTTTCCTTGCATGACTTGTTTTGAAACACAATAAGGCTTTTTCCTGATTGACCAAAATTATTGTGCCTGTGTGCAGTTTCCAAGATTTAAGTCGGGGATAAATCTGAGCAGGATAAAATGTCTGGCACTGTTTCTTTGCTGGGTATAGAGAAGCGAGGGTGGGGAATGCTCTTAGAAGAGTGTAAAGGGAATTCAGTGCTTTGGACACCACCTCCTGATCCACTCCATCACCACAAACTTCAAATCACTAAAGCTGAAGCAATTCCTGGGCATTCCCGCCCCCAGCTAGCAAGGACATTTCATTGCCTTCACGCTTCAAGAGCTTTTTTTTCCATTCCCAGAAATGTCCTATATTTTCTTCTAAGTTATTTCTTCTGAGAGTTTCTTAAAAAAAAAAAACACATTAACTTCTCAATGCATCTAGCATTTGTTTTGCTGTATGACATAAGGTGAGAATCTAATTTGTTTTTTTCTCTAAATAGTCCATTTCAACACCATCCTACCTCTAATTGAATAGTATTTTTATTTTATAGGTATAGAGATTAAAAAAGATCAATAATTGGGTAATCAGATTTCCAAGTGACCTACTAACTTCTGTCAATCAAAACCTTTACTAATAAAATAATCCAAACAACTACCTATTAATGCAA
The DNA here is from genome assembly GCF_016509475.1 of Prionailurus bengalensis. Lineage (NCBI taxonomy): Eukaryota > Metazoa > Chordata > Mammalia > Carnivora > Felidae > Prionailurus > Prionailurus bengalensis. The sequence goes on along the minus strand of NC_057360.1, from coordinate 12,992,907 downwards.
AAATGATTGAGGAAATAGTTATGTAAGCCCCTTGCAAAGTGTGTTAACATTACTGTGAAATAGTTTAAACAACAGGAAAGTCCTGTTTATCCCCCTCTCCATTAAATAAACAGGCTTCTCATCCCCTACTCATATATCGACAACCTTAAACCTTCCGTCTTCTGCTTTCCATAGCTTAAAACTCTTCTCAGACCGCTATTTTCATAGGGCTTTGTTTCCTGTTCAAATTCTCCGAGGAGGACATTTGCCTCATGTTGTTCTAACCCTTTTGTCATGGAAAGGAAAGAGATGGCTTTGGAGTTGGACAAACCTGGAGTCACACGTTGGCTTCATTGCTTAGTCATTGGTGGCTTTGGATAAATTACAGGGCCACTCTGGACCTCATGTTCCACATCTGTTCATTGGGGATCTCTGAGACATAAGAAGATTAGCACTAATGTAAATGCACTGCTTTATAAGAGAAAGCCATGATTGTTTTCTATTGTGTGATTTTGCTTGAACTGCAGGCTGCAGACTCATGACGTAGGCTGACAAAAGAGTGATTACTCGGAGATCCTGGGCTTGGAGGTGGATGTAGTTTGGGGTTATTCATCTTTAGAGAGAGGACGAACCCATTTTCACTGTGGAATATTTACAGGTATGTTGGCCAAAACATTATTGAAAGTTAATGCATAGAAATGAAAAGATGGAGGGGGGCACCTGGGCGGCTCAGCTGGTTAAACGTCCAATTCTTGATTTCTGCTCAGGTCATAATCCCAGGGTGGTGGGATCGAGCCCCATGTCAGGCTCCAGGCTGATCATTGAGTCTGCTTAAGATTCTCTCTCTCTCTCTTTCTCTCTCCCTCTGCTCCTCTCCTCTGCTAGCACTCTCTCTTTAAAATAAAAAAAAAAAAAGCAATGAAAATGTGGATATTTGGATGGCCAAGAGCATGGAGTACATGTAAACTTGGTTTTGGTTTTGTTTTAATACAGTAACTTCATATTTGATGGGACCATACAAAAGATGCTCTGTGCTCCCCTAGCTGGAAGATAAGCAAAGAATCTAAATCAGGTTATTTTTTATTTTATTTATTTTTATGTTTTTTATTTATTTTATTTATTTATATTTATTTATTTATTTATTTATTTATTTATTTATTTATTTATTTTTGAGTGCAAGTGGGGGAGAAGGGAAGAGGGAGAGAGACAGAGAATCTTAAGCAGGCTCCATGCCATGAATCTGGGATCATGGCCTGAACTGAGATCAAGAGTCAGACGCTCAACCGACAGAGCCACCCAGGCACCCCACATTTTAATTTATTTTTTTCTTTTCATTTATTTATTTATTTTATTTATGTAAATTCAAGTTCGTTAACACACAGGGTAGTGCTGGTTTCAGGAGTAGAACCAAGTGGTTCATCACTTACATGTAACACCCAGTGCTCACCCCCACAAGTGCCCTCTTTAATGCCCATCACCCATTTAGCCCATCCCCCACCCAACACCCCCCCTAGCAACCCTCAGTTTATTCTCTGTATTGAAGAGTCTCTTATGGTTTTTTCTCCCTCTCTGTTTTTATCTTATTTTTCCTTCCCTTCCCCTATGTTCATCTATTTTGTTTCTTAAATTCCACCTATGAGTGAAATCATATGACATTTGCCTTCCTCTGACTGACTTACATTGTTTAGCATAACACCTTCTCGTTCCACCCACGTTGTTGCAAATGGCAAGATTTTATTTTATTTTATTTTACTTTATTTTATTTTAGTCCAGTGTAATCAACATACAGTGTTATATTAATAAATTAGGCTATTTGGACCCAAACTTTCTAGAATTTCATCTTAAGCACACCGACAAAGGCTGAATATTCATCTCTGACATTACTAAACATTGGAGGGGCCAGGCTGCTAGAGGAACCAACCATCCTTTCCTGCTACCTGGATGTGTGGGGTACCCTGGTCGCTGCTCTTTCTAAGCCTGGTTCTGCAGCTTTCCCTTTGATCCACAGACGGCCCTGTGTTCTCCCAATGCGTTCAAGTTAGCCAGAGTCAGGTTCTAAACTTGCAGCAAAGAGCCTGAGCGAATAGAATCCTCACTTGATACAAGTGGCGGCTGGACTTCTGAAGCTAAGGAACTCTCGGGAGGTTTCCATAGCCAGTATGTGTCAGTTCCAGGATATGAACCTAGACAGTTCAATTTTAGAATTAGCATCCTTCTGCCCCTGGCTCTTGCCACACATGCGACTTTTGAAATCTTGAGATCACTGGGCTTTGGGAAGCTCCCTTTATCCTTCGGGGAAGCGTCTTCATGCCAGGGTTAGAAAAACCAACAAAAGCGTCAACAACAATAAGCCGGGAAGCAAATGACATCACTTAGGGGACTCTGTCTGGTCGTAGCACATATTTTCCTATCTACACACTGTTTCCCATGCCTTTTGAGTTTAAGCAGTCTCTATTTGAATTTTAGCCACAGCAGTTCCTTTCCTCCTGCTTCTGAAGCCTGAAGTGAAAAGTCAGAAAGCCGAGCAAACTTAGCAGTAGCTGCTTCTGTTCACTCCCCTTTCACACCTGTCAGGGGAAAAAAAGCCCACTCCTCTGTGAACCAGTTTCTGCACATCCCAGCTAAGCTAATCCAGTCTCTCAGTTATTCCTTCAGTAATTACTGGACCCGCTCTGTGCTGGCCACCTTGCTGCTTCCCCAACCGCAATTGCTTTCTTAGGAATACTCCTCTTTTCTAGATCTCTCTCTCTGCTGGAAGCTTTTCTCAAGTTCGAGGTTCTCCTATCCTAACACCAAAAACAAATCCCTCAACCTGATGTTTCCCTCTAGCTAGTGACCTTCTTCACAGTATCTTTCAATGTTTGGGTTCTCGCTGCATTTGAAATTGATTCTCGAGTTTGGTTTGAGGCAGTGTTATAATTTCACTTTTCTCGTATGTGAATTATAGCTGTTCCAGCTCCATTTATTAAATAATTTCTCCTTTCTCATGCCACCTCTATCCTATATCAAAATTCCACATAGTCATATACTGTTTTGAGAGCTAATTTGTGTAATTGGTCAATGATACCATACACTCTTTCTAATCTTTATATTTAGAGCCACAAGTCTCTTCTCCCTCTTTCCCTTTTCAGAAACAAATTAGCTATTCTCTGCCTTTTGATTCTCTGCATAAATTTTAAAGTCAACCTGACCAAAAATCCTGTTGGGATTAATTCTGCTCCTTGAGAATACACAGCCTATTTACCTCTATTTATAATTGTTATACACTTATTTTGTCGGGACTATTCTATCACTATTGATCACTGATTCCTTAGGACAGTTTTCTAGATAGCAAAATGTTTAGTATAGTATGTTCTCTTCCCACCGAACATTGTGTTATAGAAAATTTTTAATGTCCAGAATAGGTTGAAAGAAGAATAAAATGCATTCCATGTACCAGGCATCTAAATGGAACAAGTGTTAACATTTTGCCATTTCAAAGATGCAGACGTTGTGAGTCTCCTAAAAATTAAGACATTTCTATATCTCTTAAAAGTAAGGAAATTTTTCTTTATATTCATACTACTATTATTACCTTAGATAAAATTAACCATAAATCTCTAATATAACATCGGTTCATATTAAAATATCCCCCAGTTGTCCACAAAATATCTTAATTAGTTTTTTTATGAAAAAAATCTGATTGATTGAAGTTTACCCATCATATTTGATTGTATATCTTTATAGTCTCTCTTAATTGAGAACAGTCTCACTACCTCTTTTTTTTTTTTTAACAACATCGAATTTTGAAGAGACTGGGCCAGTTGTCTTGTAGAACTTCTACGATCTGAATTTGCCTGACTGATTGTTTCCATCTGGATGTCAATTATCTTGCTTCTTTTATCTCCTATATTCCTGTAAACTGGAAGTTTGGTTTAAAGGAATAATTAGCTTCAGGTCAAACATGTTCAATATGAATACTTTATAGGGAATGCTATGTGTTTCATATTATGTTATATCGGGTGGCACATAAAATCAAATTGTCTTACTCTTGGTGATGTCAAATATGAGCCCTTGATAAAGAGGGTAAGAATCAGATCTTTCCGTTGTAAAGTCGTGTATGTTTTCATCCTTAGAGTTAGAAAGTTACGAGATAGTTTGGTTCCGTGTGAATATAGCCTTTTTTCAGCTTTATTGAGGTATAATTGACAAATAAAACTATAAGATACTTGAAGTGTATAACATGATGGTTTGGTATACATACACATTGTGAAAGGATTTCCACCATCAAATCACTTAACACATCCATTACCTCTCATGTGTGTGGGGGGGGGGGAGGGTCTGTCTGTGAGTGTGTGAAAACACAAGTTCTACTCTCTCGGCAAATTTCAATTAAACAACACAGTATTTTCAACTCTAGTCACCGTGTAATATAGTATTAGATCCCCAGACTTGATTCATCTTAAAACTCTAAGTTTGTACCCTTTAACCAAGCTCTCCCTGTATCTCCCACCCCCAGCCCCAAACAACAACCATTCTACTCTGCTTTTATGAGTTCAACTTTATTTTTTTAGCTTCCACATATAAGTGATACCAAACAGTATTTTTGGTCTTTATCTGTCTGGCTTATTTCACTTAGCATAATGCCCTCCAGTTTCACCCATGCTGCTGCAAATGGCAGGATTTCTTTTTTAAAAGCTGAATATTATTTCATTGTCTTTAATACACACACCTCACATTTTCTTCATTTATCTGTTGACAGATGCTAAGGTTTTATCTTTATCTTAGGTTTTATCTTTAACAAAGATATCTTTGTTATCTCTTGTCTTTTGATAATAGACATCCTAACAGGTGTTTAAATTGAGTTATTTCGTGTTTTTGCTATTGAGTTGTATGAATTCCATATATATTTTGTATATTAACCCCTTATTGGGTACGTGGTTTGCAAATATTTTCTTCCATTCTATAGGTTTCCTTTTCATGTTGTTGATAATTTCTTTTGCTGTGCAGAAATTTTTAAATTTGATGTAGTCTAATGTGTTTATTTTGTCTTTGTTACCTTAGCTTTTGTTGTCAAATCCAAAAACTCATTTCCAAGACGAAGGTTAAGGAGATTATTTCCTTTGTCTATTTCCAGGAATTTTATGGTTTCAGGTCTTAACATTAAACTCTTCAATTTTTTTTTTTTATTTTTGTGGACGGTGTCAGAGAGGGGTCCAGTTTTGTTACTTGGCATGTGGCTATTCAGTTTTCCCAACACCATTTATTGAAGAGACTATCCTTTCCTTCTTGTATATTCTTGGATCCTTTATCAAAAATTAGTTGAACATATATGCATGGATTTATTTCTGTTCCACTGATCTATGTGTCTGTTTTGTGTTAATATCAAATTGTATTACCTTTCATTTTCTATTAATGTGGTGTATCACATTTACTGATTTGCAAGTGTTGAACCATCCTTGTATCCCTGGAATAAATCCCACTTGATCATGGTGTATGATCCTTTTAATGTACTATCTTTTTTACAATTTTTTTTTAATGTTTATTCTTGAGACAGAGACAGAGCGTGAACAGGGGAGGGGCAGAGAGAGGGAGGGACACAGAATCTGAAACAGGCTCCAGGCTCTGAGCCATCAGCACAGAGCCCGACACAGGGCTCGAACCCACGAACTGTAAGATCATGACCTGAGCCAAAGTCGGATGCTTAACTGACAGAGCCACCCAGACACCCCTTTAATGTACTATTGAATTCAGTTTCTTAATATTTTGTTGAGGATCTTTGCATCTGTGTTCATGAAGGATATTGGCTTTCAATTTTCTCACCTTGAAAATGTCCTTGTCTGGTTTTTATAATCAGTGTAATGGTGGACTCATGAAATGACTTTGAAAGTGTTCCTTCTATTCTAGTTTTTTGAAGGAGTTTGAGAAAGATTGGTAACAATTCTTCTTTAAATGCTTGGTAGAATTCCCCATGAAGCCATCTGGTTCTGGACTTTTCTTTGCTAGGAGGTTTTTCATTCCTGATTCAATCTCCTTAAAAGTAACTGGTCTGTTGAGGTTTTCTGTTTCTTCATGATTCAGTCTTGGTACATTGTACATTTCCAGGAATTTATCCATTTCTTCTCAGTTATCTAATCTGTTGGCGTATAAATAATTGTTCATAGTAGTTTCTCATGACACTTTGTGTGGTATCATTTATGATACCATTTGTCTCCTCTTTCATTTCTAATTTTATTGATTTGTATCTTCTCTCTTTTCTTAGTCTAGCTGTTTGTCAATTCTGTTTATCTTTTTAAAAAACCACCTCTTAGTTTCATTGATCTATTGTCTTTTTAGGTTCTTTTTCATTTATTTCCACTCTGACCGTTGTTATTTCCTTCTTTCTGCTAAATTTGACCTTCCTTGTCCCTTGCTACAATTTTCAACTTAAAGTTTATTTGGTCTGATATAACTATAGCTACCCTTGCTTTCTTCTGATTTTGATTTACTTGTAATATCTTTTTCCATCCCTTCACTTTCAGTCTATATGTTTCCTTAAAGCTGATGTGAGCTTTTTGTAGGCAGCATATAGTTGGGTCATTTTTTTTTTTTTTTAATCCATTCAGGCACTCTAGGTCTTTTGATTGGAGAATCTCGTCCATTCACATGTAAATTCATTATTGATAGAATATGGATTTACTCTTGCCATTTTATTGTTTTCTGGCTCTTTCACAACCCCTTGTTCTTTTGTTTTCTCTCTTTCTTCCTTTCTTTTTTTCTTGTCTTTCTGCTTTCTTCCTTTGTGATTTGATGGTTTTCTGTAGTGCTACGCTTTGACTCCTCTCTTTTTATCTTTTTGTCTACTCTATGTTTTTTGCTCTGTGGCTAACACAAATCTTACATAAAACATATTTATTACAGTCTGTGTTAAATTGATAATAACTTAAATGTATTCAAAAGATCTACAGTTTTCTGCCACCCCCAACATTCTATGTTTTGACATCACCATTTACATTGCTTTACATTGTGTATCCACTGACAAATTACTGTGGCCATAATTATTTTTAATAACTAAACCTAGAGTTTAATGATACTAGTGTTTCATAATACTAGAGTTATGTTTTTCATCCACCCATAACATGAGAGATTAGGTTTGTCCTCGAACCATTGCTAGGTTAACATATGTAAATGCGGATCTAGTCCATCTAGACTCTACAACACCAACTCAGAATTCATTTTATCCTTTGAAACCAAAAGCACAAATGCTAATACCTATTATAAGGTTGAGTAATGCCTCCACGTGTTCACATTCTTTTCCATAAATTTGAGCGTGCGTGCGGATAGCACTGAATTTCCTTCCTAAGTCTCAGGACTGACCATGTTATTTGCAGGGACCCGTGTAAAATGAAAATGCAGGACCCCTTGTTTAAAAATTATGAAGAATTTTAAGGTGTCAACAGCACAGCATTAAATCAAGCATGGGGCTTTTCTAAGTACAAGACCCTTTGTGACTGCACAGGAAGCTCACCCTTGAGCCAGCCCTGCTCACTCTCCTTCCTAAGGGGAGATGAACAACTGATCTCTAATCTACACTTGACAATCACTTGACAACAATACTGCTTAGATTTTCTGTATGTAAGACTAAAAACTCTATCCTCCACTTTCTTTTCTTTGTTTTAGGTAGGCCCCATGCCTAGTATGGGACTTGAACTCACAACCCTGAGATCAAGCCCCAGACTCTTCACCCACTGAGCCAGGCAGATGCCCTTACCCTTAACTTTAAAACAACACCTTTAAGTTACTTAAAACAGCCGGGGTGCCTGGCTGGCTCAGTCAGTGGTACATGTGACTCTTGATGTTGGGGTCCTGAGTTTGAGCCCCATGTTGGGTGTAGAGATTACTAAAAATAAACAAATAAACTGAAAAAACTAAATAAACTTTAAAATAGCAAACCTCACTCCCATGATCACATCACAGAACTTTTATAATCAAATCAGGAATCTGGTACATATAAAGGATTAGGGCATTTTACCCAGCAAAACACTGTCTTCATGACTCTGTGGGGTAGAAATAAGTGTTGCTATTTTGCAGATGAATAAAGAGACTGAGAGAGACTAAGTAACTTATATATGATCACTTAGGAGGAGATTTTACAAGCTACTAGTTAAGCCCAGAGCCACCTGCCCCTAAAGCCCACAGTTTTTCCATTATATCATGCTACTTCTTTTGTGGCAGTGGAAAAACACGCAAAGTCATGGACTAAGGAGTTGGATTGTGAGACATTTAGTATTTTTCCTAAGCAAATAAAACCTTCCCCTTGTTTTCTCTGTATGTCTTCCCTGTTTATCCCAGATCCTTCAGTCTTAGGCATGTGTGAACAAGACAATATATGATTTTTAAAAAGAACAAGGCTATCTACTGAGGCTCAGGGAGATCCCTACCGGGACTGCTGTCATGGTCAGTCTCAAATATCAGGGGCAGATGCAGTCTATTAGGAATTACAAGGCCAGCTGTTGTTTTATATCATTAGGCTTTTGAAACCAACTGGGAAAAATCTCCTTCTGCCAGGAGGCAAGTCTCCAGGCTCTGCAACAAATATCAATTCCAATTTGGTTGAAGTTGTGCAGGGTTTTTTTGTTTTGTTTTGTTTTTTTCATTTTCTCATGATTCCAGAAGTGATTCTCTGCGCATTGGTTGGAGCCGAACCTGAAGTATGTCATATTTTCCATCTAGACTGAAGAAGATGTGCATTTATCCATGCCTTCTAAAACAGCTGGGGCACACCATTTCCGTCTAGATTGAAGATGTGCATTTATTTATGCTCTCTAAACCGGAGAGGAGGCATAACAGTTGTTGGGACTTTGAGCCCAGAACAGTGCATAATTTGCAGAGGCGATCATCTTGCCTTAGACAATGGAAAAAAGGATTATAATTTGTTTTCCTCTCTTGCGAACAGTTCCATTGTCCAGTCAAGGTTACCAGCCATCCAGAAATTCACAAGTGGTTCTCCCTGGCAAAATTGGATTTGGGATTTGACATTAATGCTGATGATTTCATAGCATTTTAGAAGCATGAAATGTTAACGTTGGAAAGGACTTTGGAGATCACATAATCCAAATACCTCATTTTAAGGATGAGGACATTGATGTTCAGAGATGTTTCAAGGTGGCCGAAGTCATAAAGCTGGAGTATGAGCTGGTCCTGGAAATCAGAGGTTCTGAGCCTTGTTTACTTCTGTTTCTATTACCCCACAGCTGCCTCCTTTGACTTAGTTGACATGTCAAACTCCGTTTGCTCTGACTCTGCCAGCAGTTTCCAATTCAGTGGGGAAGCTCCTTGAAATAGGAACGTTGAAACGAATCAAGTTTTATTGAGCATATACTTACTGGTTTTTTTTTTGAAAGAGTATTTAACACAGCGCTCCACGTGGTGCCTTGTACATGCAGGGACTTCAATCATCCTTCCATCCATTTACTTAGTCCACAAGTATCAAATATATATTGAGCATAAGAAATAATAGATGCTCGTGAAGATGGAATTCATCGTTCATTTCTACTAAGATAAATAACAGGTGGCTTCTGCCCTAAAGGAGCTTGCAGTCCGGTGGGACATAAATATGAACAATTAATAATGGTTTAATCAATAATCACACACAAAAATAGATTCAATTACAAGGGCACAATAAAAGCACTACAGAAAGATGAAATTTTACAAAGGGCCTTACTGAGTAAGTAGCATATGGAATCAAATCTATAGACTCCAATGGAGGAATAGCATTATAGGCTGAGAAAAGAGCAGGCCCAAAGGTGCAGCAGTATGAAAGGTCGGGCGATGTTCTGAAATCATGGAAGGGGATAGGCTGCACAGCCCATGAACAGGATATGGAGGTAGAAAGACAAAATTACATCAGGTCTTGGTGGCAACGGGACAATAGGCAGAGGAACGCACGTATCATCATGGAAACAATGGGGCTATTGCAGTGAGGGAACTGAGATGATCCAATCTGTACGTTTGGGGATGGCGTAAACGTTGTACCGGAAAAGCAAGAGAAGAGAGATAATTAGTAAATAATTACCAAGGTATCTCCACCCAGTGTAAATTAGATAATCCCACTGATTGTGTTTGATTAGGTCACTTTCTCCTTCAAGATCCTAAAATAGCTCCTATCGGTAATCCTTTAAAATCTAAAATCTTTAGCCCTTCACCAGATTCCTATCCTACATCGTGGACAAAAAACAAATGTAATAAAATCTTTGTGCTTGAACATTGGCATATTATTTACAAGACACTTTCTTATGCACTGTCCCGTTTGATCCTCACAATTATCCCCTACAGTAGGCAGGAAGGAAGAGGTTGATAAATTCATTTTACAGATGATGAAATAAAGGCTCAGAAAGGCTAATATTGACTTATTGAGAGCCTATTAAGCATGTTATTCTATTCTTCCACTTCTCTAAACTCACATGTCTAGTAAATGGCAATGACCTCCCACGTCCTTGACTTCTCTTCTCCGATGATGTTGCCCTCCCTGACCTCGGTGACACCCTCCCATGGGCATTGCCTGGACTTTGTCACTACCAATAACCACAGCACCTCCAACTTTCTTCATTCTTATCCAATTTTCCCACCCACTCCCCTTGTCAATCCCATCAGTCCAACCTCAGTGATGCTTTAACCTCACCGCTATGAATAACCCTACCCCCTTCTCACTGGTTCTCATTCCTTTGATGTCTCTTGTCTTACACAGCATAAATTTATAGCTAATCATTAGCATCTCTCTATTACATACATCCTTAAGAAGCTCGCCTTTCTCGTTGTGTCAAAGCCACAGCCCAGAAGCCCAATCATTCCATCTATTCTGCTCCTGCACTCAATGCCACTGAACATGGCTGGAAAAAAAAAACACAAGCCACTCTGTCTGCTCTGACCTTAACTTCATAACCACAAACCTCACATGGGCCTTAACGCTGTCAGAAAACCGAGGTATCCGCACCTAGTCCATTCATTGTGCTATTTAACAATTTAACACACCAGCTTTTCTCTCCCCAGATGTCCAACACCCCCTTCCTCCACCACCCCCTCTCAACTGATGACCTTGTCTCCTGCTTTCCTGGGACAACTGAAGCAAACAGAAGAGAAATTTTAGACTCACATCATGATATCCACTTACCTATTGGCATATGCGGCCACATGCTCTGCCCTCCTGCCTGTTACTAAACATGCACTCTCTCCCTGCTCCTCCGTAAGCCAAGCTATCCACCTGCATTGGGCAGATTCTGTCCCCTCTCACCTGCTTGAGGACCCGAATCTCGGGGTTCTCCCTTCTCACATCCACATCAATTTCCCCCTCTATAGAGGTCAGTTCCAACCAGCATACACATATCTTGTTATTTCCTCCATCTGAAGACCAAAACCAAAAATAGTGCTTCATCTATCAATACTAGTCTATGCCCTTGCTCCCCTCTGCAGCACAGTTCTGTCTACACTTGGTGCTTCTGATTTCTCTCATTTCTTAAACTCACTTTAATCAAGCTATTACCTCCTATTAAAAGTAAGGTCACTAATGGCTTCCCCACTGCTAAGCCCAGAGATAAGGGATTCGTTAAACACCATGAATGCACAGGACAGCACCACCACCCCCCCCCCCCCAACAAAGAATCATCTGACTGGGAATGTCAGTGCTGAGGCTGAGAAACCCTTGTTTATCCTCATCACAGCTGTTAGAGTGATCCTTGCTTTTGAGACAGAGAGAGAGAGAGAGAGAGAGAGAGAGAACAAGCAGGGGAGAGGGGCAGGGGGTGAGAGAATCTTAAGCAGGCTCCACACTCAGCACAGAGCTGGATACTGTGCTCCATCCCATGACTCTGGGATAATGACAGAGACGAAATCAAGAGTCAGACCCTCAACTGTTCAACTGACTGAGACACCCAGGCGCCCCTAGAGTAGAGTGATCCTTTTTCTTTCTTTCTTTCTTTCTTTCTTTCTTTCTTTCTTTCTTTCTTTCTTTCTTTCTTTCTTTCTTTCCTTCTTTTTGAGAGAAAGAGAGAGGGCACAAGCAAGCGAAGGGCAGAGAAAGATTGAGAGAGAGAGAGAGAGAGAGAGAGAGAGAGAGAGAAGCAAGGCTCACCAGAAGCGGGGCTCATGTTTTTACCCAAAGCAGGACTTGTGCTCACCAGAAATGGGACTCGAACTCATGAACCGTGAGATCATGACCCGAGCTGAAGTCAGATGCTTCACGACTGAGCCACCCAGGCATCTGATCCTTTTTTAAGAAACAAAATTAAAATTTCATATTAAAAAAAAAAGAAAGTGGGTGATGGGCATCGAGGAGGGCACCAGTTGGGATGAGCACTGGGTGTTGTATGGAAACCCATTTGACAATACATTTCATATTAAAAACAAAACAAAACAAAAAAAAAACCAAAATTAAATCTGGGCACCCCTCTGTTAAAAACTCTTCAAAATGTCTCCGTATCGTGAAAGTAAAACCACCATTTCTGCAATAACTTATAAGGCTCTATAGGATCTGGCGCCTGATGTTCTAGCATGCTCCATCAGGCTTATTCTGCTCCAGAGGAACTGCCTCTATGTTGTTCTTTAAACATGCTGGTTATGCTGCCCCTTGAGGCCTGCTGCAATCATTCACTCTGGCCAAGATACACTCATACCCCCACGTTTAATCCAAATCCCACCTACTCTTACTGGTTGGCATCACAACCTGCTTCCTCCCCTGCCATTTCTGACTCCCCTTACTCCGTTTTCTGTTTTCTATTTCCCATAGCAATTATTACTTTCTAACATGCTATAAAATTTACTTTGTTATGTATGTTGTTTACTGTCTGTCTCTAGAACATAAGCTCTATCAATGTGCCCAACAATCTAGAAGCATGCTTGCAGACGAGGCGCCTGGGTGGTTCAGTCAGTTGAGCATCAAACTTCAATTCAGGTCATGATCTCATGGCTTGTGGGTTCGAGCCCCATGTCGGCTCAGAGCCTGGAGCCTGCTTCAGCTTCTGTGTCTCCCTCTCCCTCTCTCTCTGCCCCTCCCCCACTCCCACTCTGTCTCTCTCTCTCTCTCAAAATAAATAAACATTAAAAAAGATTTTTTAGAAGCATGCTTGCATATAGGAAACCATATTTTTTGAATGGCTGAAGGTTGCTTGAAGGCAAGAAGCCCAACCCAAAGTTGGGTTATGTTCGCAGAAGTAGATAGATCAAGTCATTTGCAGAACAAATCTGAAAGGAAGACATTCTCAATCCTATTCTTCAGGTAAACAAGAAGTCTGTGACTTGCCCTAATTCGTGCAGCTAGTATATAGGGAGCAGGCTCCAAACCCTGGTCTACTTGACCCCAACTCGCTGTTCTTTAAGCAGTGTTAACCTGCACGTCAATAATCAGCATGAGATTAACATGGGCAGAGTGGGGGAATCTTACGTGAGCTTCACCAAAAAGCTGAGCATAATAAAGGTGCAGAAAAAAAAAACAGGTTAATAAACAAAGTTGGCAAAACCCTTCCTGAAAGAATCGAGGCAGTAAGAGTAGAAGAAAAGAGGGAAAAGGACAGTATTCTCAGAGAATCACAGAACGGGCAGGAACATAGAGACTGTGCAGTCCTCATTCAACAGATGAGAATGCTAACGTCTGGGGGCAGGACAATTTAATCCCGTTAAAAATAGCTCTGACATGGCAAGAGTCAGGATGGAAACTTGGACATCCTGCTCTATCCAGTGCCCTTTTGATCATATCTCCTCCGTAAAGTAGAGCTGCTCTTCAAAATAAAATTGGCCACTGTGAGAAGACACAACAAAAATTTGAACAATTCGATTTAACTCAAGGGTGAAGGGAGTGGACTACTCAGGATGAGAAACTATTTTTAACAGATTATTTTCAAATTCAGATGATAACAAAAACTACGTTTAGGAGTGTTGTTAAATATTAAGGCTGCAGTGGTCTATACTAATTAGCACACTATTTTTTTTTTATGAAATTTATTGACAAATTGGTTTCCATACAACACCCAGTTAATTAGCACACTATTGTTAATGTGCATTGCTGATATATAAACACAGGCTATAAATACATAAATACAGGGGCGCCTGGGCGACTCAGTTGTTAAGGGTCTGACTTTGGCCCAGGTCATGATCTCACAGTTCACGGGTTCAAGCCCCGTGTCAGGCTCTGAGCTGTCAGCACAGATTCTGAGCCTGCTTCGGATTCTGTGTCTCCCTCTCTCTCTCTCTGCCGCCTCCCCCCACCACTTGCGCTCTGTGTCTCTTTCTCTCTCAAAAGTAAACATTAAAAAAATTTCAATACACGAGTACATATTTTTAACACATAATTATGCTTTCTATCGTCATCCAGAACTGTTTTCTCTCTTAAATTCCAAACCTTTCCACAAGCCATGGCCCACCTCTCAAATCTAGCAGATAGGCATTTATTTATGTGTGTACGTGTGTTTCGTGTGTATAAGTACTTATTTATGCCTTGTCTCTGAGCGCGCCAGGACTATGCACTCATTTCCCAGATTCTACCCCTGCCCCCCCCATGTATATTTATAGCCACCAGAGCTGCATGGAGGATAGGCGGGTCCCCCAAGCCTCAGCATGAAGCAACTTTCCAGAGCACCAGATCCTTCTCCCTTCTCAGTGGCCAGCGTATCTCTGGCCTTCAGGATTCCATTCTGGCTGGCTGCCAAACAGCCAGGAGAGCTACAAAACAGAAGAAGGGGGTAAGAACGGGATTCCAGAGGACCTTACCCTGGGGTCCAGTCTCTTGGGTTAAATTATAATACATTACTAAAAACTGTTAATTTCTCTTCAATTAGTTTTCTATTCAGTACATCAGAAAATGCTTCCTTCTTCCTAAATAGGTTAGTGTGCCATAAAAAGTCACACTTTTGCTATATCCTATGTTTTCCAAAAACCTTTTATAGTGGCTCTTTGGGCACTCATCTGCCTGCTTCTAAATTATCTTGCATAGATCTTTCTTCAGACAATAGGATCTTCCAGAGCAGGATCTCTTTCTAGTTAATCTTGTGTGCCTGATAATAGTAATAGGAGTAGTAATTCTTTTCTAAAAATTTTTATTTTAGTTCCAGTACACTTAACATACAGTGTTATATTCGTTTCAGGTGTACAATATAAACATTTCCACACAACACCCGGGGCTCGTTGTGGTGAAAGGATAATCTTAATCCCCTTCACCTATTTCACCCACTCCCCACCTCCCTCCCCTCTGGTAACCTTTACTTTATTCTCTATAGTTAAGAGTCTTTTGGTTTGTCTCTTTTTTCCTTGTTCATTTGTTTTACTTCTTAAATTCCACATATGAGTGAGATCATATGATATTTGTTTTTCTCTGATGGACTCATTTCACTTAGTATTATACCCTCCATATCTATCCATGTTGTCGCAAATGGCAAGATTTTATTCTTTTTATGGCTGAGTAATATTCCAGTGTGTGTGTGTGTGTGTGTGTGTGTGCACCACATCTTTTTTTTTATGCACTCATCTATTGAGGGACACTTCTTCCATTCAATAGGTTGCTTTTTAATATTGTTGGCTATTTCTTTGGCTGTACGGAAGC
This sequence comes from Prionailurus bengalensis, assembly GCF_016509475.1. Classification (NCBI taxonomy): domain Eukaryota; kingdom Metazoa; phylum Chordata; class Mammalia; order Carnivora; family Felidae; genus Prionailurus; species Prionailurus bengalensis. The sequence goes on along the minus strand of NC_057360.1, from coordinate 12,977,384 downwards.
TTTTTATATTGACACAGTTCCAATAGTTTATTTTGCCTTTTATTTTCCTTGCCTCAGGAGCCATATCTAGGAAACTGTTGCTATGGCTTTTGTCAGAGAAATTTTTGCCTGTGTTCTCTTCTAGGATTTTTATGTTTTCAGGTCTCACATTTAGATCTTTAACCCATTTTGAGTTTATTTTTTGTGTATGGTGTGACAAACTGGTCCGCTTTCATTCTTTTGCATGTGGCTGTCCAGTTTTCGCAACACCATTTGTTGAAGAGGCTGTCTTTTTCTCATTGCCATATTCTCACCTCCTTTACCAAAGGCTAATTGGCCGTATAATCATGGGTTTATATCTGGGCTCTCTATTCTATTCTATTGATCTATGTGTCTATTTTATACCAATACCATACTATTTTGATTACTACAGCTTTGTAGTATGTCTTGATATCTGGGACTGTGACACCTCCAGCTTTGTTCTTCTTTTTCAAGATTGCTTTGGCTTCGGGGCACCTGGGTGGCTCAGTCAGTTGAGCATCCGACTTCAGCTCAGGTCACGATCTCGCGGTTCGTGAGTCTGAGCCCCGCGTTGGGCCCTTTGCTGACGGCTCGGAGCCTGGAGCCTCCTTCGGATTCTGTGTCTCCCTCTGTCTCTGCCCCTCCCCGACTTGTGCTCTGTCTCTCTCTGTCTCTCAAAAATCAATAAATGGAAAATTTTTTTTTTAAAAATTAGAAAAAAAAGATTGCTTTGGCTTCTTGGGGTCTTTTGTGATTCCATACACATGTTAAGATTATTTGTTCTACTTCTGTGAAGAATGTTGTTGGTATTTTGATAGGCATTGCGTTAAACCTGTAGATTGCTTTGGGTAGTATGGACATTTTAACAACATTGATCGTCCCAATCCACAAGCATGGTATACCTTCCCATTTGTTTGTGTTGTCTTCAATTTCTTTCATTAATGTTTTATAGTTTTCAGAGTACGTGTTTTTCACTACCTTGGTTAAGTTTATTCCTAGGTATTTTAGTAATTTTGGTGCAACTATAAATGGGATGATTTTCTTAATTCCTTTTTCTGCTGCTTCATTGTTAGTGTCTAGAAATGCAATGAATTTCTGCATATAGATTTTGTAGCCCGCAACCATAATGAATTCATCTATCATTTCTAGTAGTTTTTGGGTGGAGTCACTAGGATTTTCTATATGCAGTACCATGCCATCTGCAAAGAGTTTTACTTCTTCTGTATCAGTCTGAATGCCTTTTATTTCTTTTTGTTGTCTGACCACTGTGGCTGGGACTTCCAGTACTATGTTGAATACAAATAGTGAGAGTGGACATCCTGGTCTTGTTCCTGACCCAAGGGGAAAAGCTCTCAGTTTTTCTCTATAGAGTATGATGTTTGCTGTAGGTTTTTCATAAATAACCTTTATGGTGTTGAAGTATGTTCCGCCTAAACCTACTTTGTTGAAGGCTTTTATCAGGAACGGTTGTTGTACTTTGTCAAATGCCTTTTCTACATCTATTGAGATGATCATATGGGTTATATCCTTCTCTTATTGACGTGATGTATCATGTTGATTGTTTTGTAAATATCAAACCACCCTTGCATCCCTGGAATCAATCCCACTTGATTATGATGAGTGACTTTTTATTTTTTTTCCCTTTTTTTTAATGAAATTTATTGACCAATTGGTTTCCATACAACACCCAGTGCTCATCCCAAAAGGTGCCCTCCTCAATACCCATCACCCACCCTCTCCTCCCTCCCACCCCCCATCAACCCTCAGTTTGTTCTCAGTTTTTAAGTCTCTTATGCTTTGGCTCTCTCTCATTCTAACCTCTTTTTTTTTTTTCCTTCCCCTCCCCCATGGGTTCCTGTTAAGTTTCTCAGGATCCATATAAGAGTGAAACCATATGGTATCTGTCTTTCTCTGTATGGCTTATTTCACTTAGCATCACACTCTCCAGTTCCATCCACGTTGCTACAAAAGGCCATATTTCATTTTTTCTCATTGCCACGTAATATTCCATTGTGTATATAAACCACAATTTCTTTATCCATTCATCAGTTGATGGACATTTAGGCTCTTTCCATAATTTGGCTATTGTTGAGAGTGCTGCTATGAACATTGGGGTACAAGTGGCCCTATGCATCAGCGCTCCTGTATCCCTTGGATAAATTCCTAGCAGTGCTATTGCTGGGTCATAGGGTAGGTCTATTTTTAATTTTCTGAGGAACCTCCACACTGCTTTCCAGAGCGGCTGCACCAATTTGCATTCCCACCAACAGTGCAAGAGGGTTCCCGTTTCTCCACATCCTCTCCAGCATCTATAGTCTCCTGATTTGTTCATTTTGGCCACTCTGACTGGCGTGAGGTGATACCTGAGTGTGGTTTTGATTTGTATTTCCCTGATAAGGAGCGACGCTGAACATCTTTTCATGTGCCTGTTGGCCATCCGGATGTCTTCTTTAGAGAAGTGTCTATTCATGTTTTCTGCCCATTTCTTCACTGGGTTATTTGTTTTTTGGGTGTGGAGTTTGGTGAGCTCTTTATAGATTTTGGATACTAGCCCTTTGTCCGATATGTCATTTGCGAATATCTTTTCCCATTCCGTTGGTTGCCGTTTAGTTTTGTTGGTTGTTTCCTTTGCTGTGCAGAAGCTTTTTATCTTCATAAGGTCCCAGTAATTCACTTTTGCTTTTAATTCCCTTGCCTTTGGGGATGTGTCGAGTAAGAGATTGCTACGGCTGAGGTCAGAGAGGTCTTTTCCTGCTTTCTCCTCTAAGGTTTTGATGGTTTCCTGTCTCACATTTAGGTCCTTTATCCATTTTGAGTTTATTTTTGTGAATGGTGTGAGAAAGTGGTCTAGTTTCAACCTTCTGCATGTTGCTGTCCAGTTCTCCCAGCACCATTTGTTAAAGAGGCTGTCTTTTTTCCATTGGATGTTCTTTCCTGCTTTGTCAAAGATGAGTTGGCCATACGTTTGTGGGTCTAGTTCTGGGGTTTCTATTCTATTCCATTGGTCTATGTGTCTGTTTTGGTGCCAATACCATGCTGTCTTGATGATGACAGCTTTGTAGTAGAGGCTAAAGTCTGGGATTGTGATGCCTCCTGCTTTGGTCTTCTTCTTCAAAATTCCTTTGGCTATTCGGGGCCTTTTGTGGTTCCATATGAATTTTAGGATTGCTTGTTCTAGTTTCGAGAAGAATGCTGGTGCAATTTTGATTGGGATTGCATTGAATGTGTAGATAGCTTTGGGTAGTATTGACATTTTGACAATATTTATTTTTCCAATCCATGAGCAGGGAATGTCTTTCCATTTCTTTAAATCTTCTTCAATTTCCTTCATAAGCTTTCTATAGTTTTCAGCATACAGATCCTTTACATCTTTGGTTAGATTTATTCCTAGGTATTTTATGCTTCTTGGTGCAATTGTGAATGGGATCAGTTTCTTTATTTGTCTTTCTGTTGCTTCATTGTTAGTGTATAAGAATGCAACTGATTTCTGTACATTGATTTTGTATCCTGCAACTTTGCTGAATTCCTGTATCAGTTCTAGCAGACTTTTGGTGGAGTCTATCGGATTTTCCATGTATAATATCATGTCATCTGCAAAAAGCGAAAGCTTGACTTCATCTTTGCCAATTTTGATGCCTTTGATTTCCTTTTGTTGTCTGATTGCTGATGCTAGAACTTCCAGCACTATGTTAAACAGCAGCGGTGAGAGTGGGCATCCTTGTCGTGTTCCTGATCTCAGGGAAAAAGCTCTCAGTTTTTCCCCGTTGAGGATGATGTTAGCTGTGGGCTTTTCATAAATGGCTTTTATGATCTTTAAGTATGTTCCTTCTATCCCGACTTTCTCAAGGGTTTTTATTAAGAAAGGGTGCTGGATTTTGTCGAAGGCCTTTTCTGCATCGATTGACAGGATCATATGGTTCTTCTCTTTTTTTTTGTTAATGTGATGTATCACGTTGATTGATTTGCGAATGTTGAACCAGCCCTGCATCCCAGGAATGAATCCCACTTGATCATGGTGAATAATTCTTTTTATATGCCGTTGAATTCGATTTGCTAGTACCTTATTGAGAATTTTTGCATCCATATTCATCAGGGATATTGGCCTGTAGTTCTCTTTTTTTACTGGGTCTCTGTCTGGTTTAGGAATCAAAGTAATACTGGCTTCATAGAATGAGTCTGGAAGTTTTCCTTCCCTTTCTATTTCTTGGAATAGCTTGAGAAGGATAGGTATTATCTCTGCTTTAAACGTCTGGTAGAACTCCCCTGGGAAGCCATCTGGTCCTGGACTCTTATTTGTTGGGAGATTTTTGATAACCGATTCAATTTCTTCACTGGTTATGGGTCTGTTCAAGCTTTCTATTTCCTCCTGATTGAGTTTTGGAAGAGTGTGGGTGTTCAGGAATTTGTCCATTTCTTCCAGGTTGTCCAATTTGTTGGCATATAATTTTTCATAGTATTCCCTGATAATTGTTTGTATCTCTGAGGGATTGGTTGTAATAATTCCATTTTCATTCATGATTTTATCTATTTGGGTCATCTCCCTTTTCTTTTTGAGAAGCCTGGCTAGAGGTTTGTCAATTTTGTTTATTTTTTCAAAAAACCAACTCTTGGTTTCGTTGATCTGCTCTACAGTTTTTTTAGTTTCTATATTGTTTATTTCTGCTCTGATCTTTATTATTTCTCTTCTTCTGCTGGGCTTAGGCTGCCTTTGCTGTTCTGCTTCTAGTTCCTTTAGGTGTGCTGTTAGATTTTGTATTTGGGATTTTTCTTGTTTCTTGAGATAGGCCTGGATTGCAATGTATTTTCCTCTCAGGACTGCCTTTGCTGCGTCCCAAAGCGTTTGGATTGTTGTATTTTCATTTTCGTTTGTTTCCATATATTTTTTAATTTCTTCTCTAATTGTCTGGTTGACCCACTCATTCGTTAGTAGGGTGTTCTTTAACCTCCATGCTTTTGGAGGTTTTCCAGACTTTTTTCTGTGGTTGATTTCAAGCTTCATAGCATTGTGGTCTGAAAGTAAGCATGGTATAATTTCAATTCTTGTAAACTTATGAAGGGCTGTTTTGTGACCCAGTATATGATCTATCTTGGAGAATGTTCCATGTGCACTCGAGAAGAAAGTATATTCTGTTGCTTTGGGATGCAGAGTTCTAAATATATCTGTCAAGTCCATCTGATCCAATGTCTCATTCAGGGCCCTTGTTTCTTTATTGACTGTGTGTCTAGATGATCTATCCATTTCTGTAAGTGGTGTATTAAAGTCCCCTGCAATTACCACATTCTTATCAATAAGGTTGCTTATGTTTATGAGTAATTGTTTTATATATTTGGGGGCTCCGGTATTCGGTGCATAGACATTTATAATTGTTAGCTCTTCCTGATGGATAGACCCTGTAACTATTATATAATGTCCTTCTTCATCTCTTGTTACAGCCTTTAATTTAAAGTCTAGTTTGTCTGATATAAGTATGGCTACTCCAGCTTTCTTTTGGCTTCCAGTCGCATGATAAATAGTTTTCCATCCCCTCACTCTCAATCTAAAGGTGTCCTCAGGTCTAAAATGAGTCTCTTGTAGACAGCAAATAGATGGGTCTTGTTTTTTTATCCATTCTGATACCCTATGTCTTTTGGTTGGTGCATTTAATCCATTTACATTCAGTGTTATTATAGAAAGATACGGGTTTAGAGTCATTGTGATGTCTGTATGTTTTATGCTTGTAGTGATGTCTCTGGGACTTTGTCTCACAGGGTCCCCCTTAGGATCTCTTGTAGGGCTGGTTTAGTGGTGACAAATTCCTTCAGTTTTTGTTTGTTTGGGAAGACCTTTATCTCTCCTTCTATTCTAAATGACAGACTTGCTGGATAAAGGATTCTCGGCTGCATATTTTTTCTGTCTAGCACCCTGAAAATCTCGTGCCAATTCTTTCTGGCCTGCCAAGTTTCAAAAGAGAGATCAGTCACGAGTCTTATAGGTCTCCCTTTATATGTGAGGGCACGTTTACCCCTTGCTGCTTTCAGAATTTTCTCTTTATCCTTGTATTTTGCCAGTTTCACTATGATATGTCGTGCAGAAGATCGATTCAAGTTACGTCTGAAGGGAGTTCTCTGTGCCTCTTGGATTTCAATGCCTTTTTCCTTCCCCAGTTCAGGGAAGTTCTCAGCTATGATTTCTTCAAGTACCCCTTCAGCACCTTTCCCTCTCTCTTCCTCCTCTGGGATACCAATTATGCGTATATTATTTCTTTTTAGTGTATCACTTAATTCTCTAATTTTCCCCTCATACTCCTGGATTTTTTTATCTCTCTTTTTCTCAGCTTCCTCTTTTTCCATAACTTTATCTTCTAGTTCACCTATTCTCTCCTCTGCCTCTTCAAGCCGAGCTGTGGTGGTTTCCATTTTGTTATGCATTTCGTTTAAAGCGTTTTTCAGCTCCTCGTGACTGTTCCTTAGTCCCTTGATCTCTGTAGCAAGAGATTCTCTGCTGTCCTGTATACTGTTTTCAAGCCCAGCGATTAATTTTATGACTATTATTCTAAATTCACTTTCTGTTATGTTATTTAAGTCCTTTTTGATCAGCTCATTAGCTGTTGTTATTTCCTGGAGATTCTTCTGAGGGGAATTCTTCCGCTTGGTCATTTTGGATAGTCCCTGGCGTGGTGAGGACCTGCAGGGCACTTCCCCTGTGCTGTGGTGTATAACTGGAGTTGGTGGGCGGGGCCGCAGTCAGACCTGATGTCTGCCCCCAGCCCACCGCTGGGGCCACAGTCAGACTGGTGTGTGCCTTCTCTTCCCTTCTCCTACAGCGGGATTCACTGTGGGGTGGTGTGGCTCGTCTGGGCTACTTGCACACTGCCAGGCTTGTGATGCTGGGGATCTGGCCTATTAGCTGGGGTGGGTAGGCAAGGTGCACGGGGGCAGGAGGGGCAGCCTTAGATCGCTTCTCCTTAGGTGATCCACTTCAGGAGGGGCCCTTTGGCAGCGGAGGGAGTCAGATCCGCTTCCGGAGGTTTGGCTCCGCCGAAGCGCAGAGTTGGGTGTTTGCGCGGAGCGAGCAAGTTCCCTGGCAGGAACCGGTTCCCTTTGGGATTTCGGCTGGGGGATGGGCGGGGGAGATGGCGCTGGCGAGCGCCTTTGTTCCCCACCAAACTGAGCTCTGTTGTCAGGGGGCTCAGCAGCTCTCCCTCCCTTTGTCCTCCAGCCTTCCCGCTTTCCGAGCAGAGCTGTTAACTTATGACCTCCCAGACGCTAAGTCGCGCTTGCTGTCGGAACACAGTCCGCCCGGCCCCTCCGCTTTTGCAAGCCCGACTCGGGGGCTCTGCTTGGCCGGCGAGCCGCCCCTCCGCCCCGGCTCCCTCCCGCCAGTCCGTGGAGCGCGCACCGCCTCGCCGCCCTTCCTACCCTCTTCCGTGGGCCTCTCGTCTGCGTTTGGCTCCGGCGACTCCGTTCTGCTAATCCTCTGGCGGTTTTCTGGGTTATTTAGGCAGGTGTAGATGGAATCTAAGTGATCAGCAGGACGTGCGGTGAGCCCAGCGTCCTCCTAAGCCGCCATCTTGCCGCAACTCCCCTCGATGAGTGACTTTTTAAATATATTGTTGGATTCGATTTGCTAATATTTTGCTGAGGATTTTTGCATATCTATTCATCAGAAATATTGGCCTATAGTTCTCTCTCTCTCTCTCTCTCTCTCTCTCTCGGTAATGTCTTTATCTGGTTTTGTATCAGGGTGATGCTGGCTTCAAAACTTGAATTTGGAAGTTTTCCTTCCTTTTCTATACTTTTGGAATCGTTTGAGGAGAATAGGTATCAACTCTTCTTTCAATATTTGATAGAATTCACCTGTGAAGCTGTCTGGTCCTGGACTTTTGTTTGTTGGGAGTTTTTTCTTTTTTAAATTATGGACTCATTTTCATTGCTGGTAATCAGTGTGTTCAAATTTTCTATTTCTTCCTGATTCCATTTTGGAGGTTATATATTTCTAGGAATTTACCCATTTCTTGTAGGTTGTCCAATTTGTTGACATCTACCATTTCATAATATTCTTGCAATCCTTTGTATTTCCGTGGTGTCAATTGTTTTTTTTTTTTAATTTTGTTTTTAATGTTTATTTATTCTTGAGACAGAGAGAGACAGAGCATGAACAGGGAGGGGCAGAGAGAGAGGGAGACACAGAATCCAAAACAGGCTCCAGGCTCCAAGCTGTCAGCACAGAGCCCAATGCAGGGCTCGAACCCATGGACCGTGAGATCATGACCTGAGCCAAAGTCGGATGCTCAACCGACTGAGCCACCCAGGTGCCTCTCCGTGGTGTCAGTTGTTATTTCTCCTCTTCCATTTCTGATTTTGTTTATTGGATTCTTCTCTTTCTCTCTTTTTCTGGATACTGTAGGTGTAAGGTTAGGTTGTTTCTTTGAGATTCTTCTTGCTTCCTGAGGTACGCCCATATTGCTCTAAACTTTTCCTCTTAGAACAGCTTTTGCTGCATCTCAAAGATTTTGGATCATCGTGTTTTCATTTTCATGTACCTCCATCGATGTTTTGATCTCCTCTTTGATTTCTTGGCTTGTTCATTAATTGTTTTGTAGCATGTTATTTAACCTCCATGTATTTTTGTTTTTTCCAAGATTTTTTCTTGTGAATGATTCTTAATATGAGCATAATGCATCACAATTTTCAAAGGATGTTCATACACCCTATCTCACTTTATTTTCACATGTTGGTAAAGTATACGTATTAGAAGTTTAGGTCTAGAGACATTTACAAGACTCACTTGGTATCATAAAACTAATAAGCTGTGACTCTGGATCTAGAATATAGAACTCTTATTGCTACCAATGTTAAAAAATAGTATAAGAAGAAGAAGAAGAAGAAGGTTTTTAAAATCCATTAAACTTAGTGATTACAAAGTCATTGGAGATATTCATGAGTATAGTTTCTGTAGCATAGTGGTAATAAAAGCAGTTTTAAAAGTCTGTAGTATGTCTCACAGTAAGAAAATGGAAAAAGAAAATTAACTTGAGGATTTTGATAGTAAAATGGAGACAGGTAAAAGATCAGGTTGATGGAGTTGCAGGTCAAGAACCTGTTTTTAGGCCATAAAATGTGAGCGTATTGACATGTAATAAGAGAGCAAAAAGGCTAGAAAAACTATATCAGCATGGTATAAAGAGTATCTTCCTGAAGAGTTGTTTTGAGAGAAGAGCAAAATAAAGACAAAAGTGTCTAAAAAGAGAGAATTTGATCTTAACGTCTCTCTTTAAATTGCATTTTTGAAAAAATATCACAGCCGCAGATTTCAAATTAAAAATACATGAAGATGTTCTACAGACGTATCTTCTATTCATTCAACAGATGTTGATTAAGTCTCTGCTGTATGGTAGGCACTGTTTACCCTTGGATTTAACTTCTCGGCAATGACTCTCTGAAGTAGTTGTTTCGATCCCCACTTTTCTGATGGGGAAACTGAGTCTATCAAGTCTGTGATTTTCCTGAGGTCTCCCAGCTAACCCAGGGACAGGCCAGTGTCTCACAGGAGCTCTTTCCAGCACATTAACCCCCCTTGCAGAGGATTTACCACCTACTAGGCCAGTAAGACAGGTAAAGTGGTCAATTACTGGATACCCTGGACACACCCACACGGGGGGCTGTGAGGCTCCTATCCACCTGGAGACCATCAGAGGAGGCTTCGTAAAATAAAACAGTTTAAAATATCTCTTTGAGATATTTAAGAAGCTATTTCAAATACGCAGCAAATGTTCTATTTTTAACTGCCTTGTTTTTCTGAAATTCTCTCAATGCCTTTGAGAAAGGCGTTGCAGGAAGGAAACTGGTGTTAGCTACTTTGTCCTCTAGTGCAGTTCTTTCTGGAGCCACCATGTGGTATTGTTGTGCAATGAAAATAGCTCCGTCTTCCGGCAACCTGGCCTTCCCTTGCCCAGTTCCAATCTGAGTATCTTCTCTGAATATTACCTGTCAATTCCGTAATAGGTGCTTGTATCCTTTCCCTGACGTAGGGCTTTATAAATGTCTACGTTCTCCACTTTCTCTAGAAGCTGAGGGAAATGGCTGGCCAAATACATTTGTTCAGACAAAAAGCCACTAGGGCATCTGTTCCCCTGTCACTGTTTCAAAGAAAAAGGACACTTGTCTATCTGTGGGCTGGCCGCCTTTTATCACAGCATCACAGGGGATAGCAGTAGTCAGCCCACACTCTGTTGGAGCAATCCCATGGCCAGGGCATAGGATAGCACCACTCGGATGCACTGGCTTGAGCTGGTTCTTTGATGCTCCGCAGCTCTTCCATCATGAAAGCCACATAAAAGCACATGAAAAATTAGGTCTCACATTGTCACCCCCTAAGGGAAAGCTATCGCTGGGGGAGGGCAGTTCACACTGGCTGGGATTTGTGGAAGGAGAACACTGAGCTTTGGAATTTGCACCGGAAGTCCTGGAATCTCCTTGGAAACCTCTGGAAAGGGTTGGGTCTCAAATTTCCCATCTGTCCTTGAAAGATTATCCTTGTTTTCTACCCATCAGAATCACCATCGTTCCTGTTTATTAAATTCTTATTGGCTTTACATTATTTTGCCGTCCCGTCTGGATACGCTAAAGGACAATTGCTCAGACACCATCTGAGATTGTGTTGGAAGTGAAACAACACCTCAAATCAAATGGAAAGGGTGTGCTTAAGGCAAATAACCGTACAACCTCTAATACTTTTGTATTGCTGAGGAGTTTTCAAAGTATCTTCTCATGCATTATCTCATTCGATCTCACAGCAACTCTGGAAGGCAGGTATGACGTTCAGTGATTTTCCTCAAGTCACCAAGTGACAAAGGCAAGGTGGAACTCAGGCTTCTGATGCTCAGTACATTGTGTTTCCAGCATGCCTCAGCTACCCAGGCTAAGAGGCAGAATATAACAAACAAATTGTACACTCAATAAATGGAGTTTGGGACACAAGGCAAGGAAAAGGCATGACAAGGGACAGAGTATTGGGGAAACAAAGGACAGTGAGATTTCACTGATCAAAATATAGTACATGCTTGGAACTCCCTTTTGGTAGAAATCTCATAAAATGGCTGGGTAGGCTGCAGGGAAGTTGATTCCACAACTTAAGAAAATCTCATCAGCTAATGTTTGTCATGATGTCTTTCATTTGAAAATGTGCTTTGCACATGTGAGTGCCTAATAAATGCTACTTGATAATGACAATGAGGACTGATGAACTGAAATCACCTTTGGCACTGAACCTGTCAGCTTTCACATGAGCTGCATGTGATGAGGCACCCTGCATCCCATTACCAGCTTGCTGAGCATTTGAGTCTGTAATAGTCACTTTTAGAACCCACTGTGGTGGGGGTACAAGGACTGGTAACACAAGGCCATATACACGCAATGCCAATCATCCCGATGAGAACTGAAAAATTCAGTCAATCATCTAGGGATCTATCCACATGACACCAAACATCTGGATCCCTGCGTGTTTCCAGTTTTCACCAGCTTGGTGCCATGTAGATGCTTACACTGACTCATAGAGGCCAGTAATGCTCCAAGATAAATAAACTTTTACATAGCATGGCACATTTGGGGCCACAAGAGTATATTCCATTCATTCCTTCGCTCAGTAAACACATTTGTAAGAGGGAGAACTATGTGTCACCAATCACTGTTCTGGTACAAGGGACCAAACATATACAAAGTCCTCATGATCTAATTCAGGAAGACAGTGATTATAATGCACGGTAATAAAGTCTATCATAAAGACATAAACAAAATGCCAAGAGAATGCAAAGCGGAAATGAGCTATCTCTGTCTAACAGAGCCTGCAAAGCTTCAAAGATGAGGTAGCATTTGAACCAGGCTTTGTGACACGTCAGCAGAGTAGGCGTGGGTGTTCCAGGTGAAAAAGAAAGTCAGGGAGTAGCATATAGGAAGACAAAGACATTCTTAAAAGCACTTTTTAGAAAAAATGAGAAATTAGGAGGGGAGTAGAACTTGAGGTATATTGGCTATACCTTCTCGAGGTCCTGTGCATTAGAGGACCAGGCTTCAGTCGGCCTCCACCTACACACCTTCCATGAACCAAGAAGTCCTTGGGAAAGAGAACATACTCACTCAGAGCTCATACCCATGCCCTCCCCACCACCCTACCCTTATCCTTTGCAGACCACAGTCTGCTTTCCCAGGGTCAAAATGCCCCTGTCCAAATGGCCCCCAAACATACTGGAGAGCTTGCAAAGGCCTTTCCCCCAAATCCATCCTTCCAAATGCAGACCACGTGATTGATGAGAACACCCACGGGCTGAGATGAAGCCAAAGAGGGTGAGCGTGTGGTCAAGCTTGGATGCATGAGCTAGAGTCCACGTGGTGTGTATGAGGTCCCTCACGTTGTGGCTGAAGCTGAATGTCGGCTGTAACCAGGGGCTGGGAGCAGCCACCCCACATGCTTAAGAGTGGAACTCACAAGAGTCCAGGAAATCTAATTTAGAAGGTAGCCTGCCAGGTTGTTGTAAAGGCAGGATACTCAACGTGGGATAGTACAGCATGTATTATTTAACAGTCTGTTATCTTGTTTTATAACTTTAAATATCTAAATGCCTGTTATATGAGCTTCCACTGATAGCCTTGACCTGCATTTTATAAATTTTAGAGACAAGTCTGTATTTTGGGGAAACTGGTTAGAGAAGGAGCTGGAAAGGCTGGGTCCAGACTGTGAAGGGTTTTACATGAAAGGCTTGGCATAGACTTTTCTAAAAATAGATTTGTGAGATGTCAAATGGCTCAAACTTCCCTCTTTCATATCTTCTCCAACTGCTCCTGCTCAGAGATGCCTTTCTTTTCCAAGCTACTATTATGATGATTGGCCACAACATAGAGGTTAGCTCTTAATTAGACTATCGAATTGATTCATGAATATCGTCTTAACTCCCCTACCTGACAATTAGCTCTAATGTAAGATAATAAATGTCTAACATTTATTTTTTATCTTCCGTGGACGTCTTGCATAATTTTAGGGTGGTGGTTTTTCTAGCAACTACTTAAGGATTCATTGCACAAAGTTGTTGACGAAAAGCAAATTTCAGGGTCACAACTGAGCCATGTTCTGATGCCAACCTTTTCACATTCCTCTCTCCTTTTGGGACTGGCTATACAACTTGCAGCACCCAGTGCAAAATGAGAGTGTGGGGCCTCTTGTTCAAAAATGAAGAATCCCAGGAAGGAGATAGGGCCAAGCCTGGGGTCCTTCTGAGCATGGGGTCCTACATGATGGCACAGGTATGCTTCCTTTTCCTCACTTAAGACAAGATGCCTTTCCAGCAGACTTTGTTAGTCAACTCAGTGGAAATGGTCCTTATAACTCTTTCCCAAAGTGTGGCTCAGTGGTAGACAATCTGATTTTAGATGGTGCACAGATGGACATTTGTTTAGTGTAATGGTTATGTACCAATGTGTTATGATATATGTAATAGCTATGCAAATAGGCTTTAGGGAAATACAATTTGCACATCAATCAATAACTTCATGTTTATTATTGTTTGGGACAAGGCTAAGTTAAAAAAATGGATTGAATTAAAGAAAAATATTAAGTAAATAAGAGTACGGATGGTATGCAGATGTTGTAGAAAGCATAAGATGGTATTTACATGATGGAAGTTTGGAAGCCGTGCAAAACTGAATGGTTAAGGTGTCCTAATGCCCTTATCTACTTGCGTAGCATTCTTGGGCCACATCTGACCTTTGATTTTTTGTCTGGAAGATCCCTTTTTTGTGTTTTCCTACTTGTCTGGTACAAGGTTTTCCAGTTTTGAAAAAGAAAGTCCACTGAATCTGGAGTCTCATAGTCCCCAGAAATCCCAGGATTCCACAGTCCGTGATGGACCCCTTCACCCTACCCTTTCCTGACCCTATTTTGCAGATGGAGAAGACTCTTTCTTTACTAGGGGCAGAAAATGGAACCACAAAGCTCTTTCTACCAATTTCGAGTTGACTTTCCACCCAAGCTTTTGCTCTTCCCAGTTTTAGACCTGTGCATGCAAAATTTTAGCAAAGATCATTCAAGACAACCGCCCGAATTTATACCCTTTATTTAATTAAAATACTTTGGTTTTTTCAATTTTTTTGAACGTTTATTCATTCTTGAGAGACAGAGCATGAGTGGGGATGGGGTGGAGAGAGACAGAGGGAGACACAGAATCCGAAACAGCTCCAGGCTCTGAGCTGTCAGCACAGAGCCCGACACAGGGCTCTAACCACAAACCGTGAGATCATGACCTGAGCCGAAGTCGGACGCTCAACCGACTGAGCCACCCGGGTGCCCCAAATTAAAATACTTTTAAAAGTACAAAATGAAATTCCTAATCTTATTTGATCTTATCAACCTTCCAGGAAAGTGTTAGTATATCTGTATTGCCAAGTGGCTTGCCCTGGATTGCCCAGAGGGCGAGTCTCTGTAGGAAAGCTTGTATATAGCTCTTCCAGTTTCCAAATGTGTAATATTTCCACCATCCTTTGCTGGGACACTTAACACCAGAGCTCCAGGATTCTGTTCTAGAATGAGATTTCTTCCTAAATTTATCCAAGGCCAGTGTTCTACATTCCCAACAGGTAATCTTAGGGACTTGGGAACAAGAAATCTGAATTCCTAGGAATTCCCAAAGTCATAAGGTATTCTTAAAATACTTCCAACGTTCTTTATCCTCTGTACTCATCACGGACGTCTAAAAAGTGCTTGTTTAATAAATATATTTACTATTGCTGATGGATTTATCAATGTTGATTGTTAACAAGTAAGAGATATTAAGTTTGGTTGTACCAGCAAGAACTATGATCCACAGCAGATATTCAAACAGTAGAGAACATTATTGGGTACTCTTTAAATGATGTAACATTTGGCTTTTCAAAACAGGATAACGGCAGTACATAGAATCGCATGTCAGTATTATCAGCTGAAGGACTCATTTCGCCTCCCCAACTTGTTATTTCTAGAAGCGCTATTCCAAGAATTTGTATCAAACATTCCACGTGATTAGACTTACTGATATTTGTTTTATTTACAAGAACGACTCTGTTCGCAGCACAGAGACCGTGGTCCGACCACAAGCAAGGCTGATCAGACTGGGATCTCTCCTTCGTGCTGCCGCCCTCCTAGTGAAGATGCTGCCTTTGCACTTGCCCTCCACACGTCCCCGCTTCCCGAGATTCCTTCGACTCAGCAACATCCCTGCGTTGCTGATCAAGTTTAAATCTCTCAGGAGATACTACATTTCTCACCATTTTCTTGATTTCTCAGCCTATTTTCCTTGGGATTCATTTAGAAAAGACGATAAAGGTAAAAGATACACTGGAAGAAATTTCCAAATGAAACACTACCTGTGCCAGGCAGGGATCCAGGATCGCAAGTGTCTGGGCGGAGCCCTTAGGTCAAATTATTTGTGTTCTGAGAAAGAGAAGGGCAACAATTAAGTAAAGTTTTTAAAAGCACTTCCTGTTTTTAAGTAAAGAATGCTTTAAGCCTCATATTAGGTAATAAGCGTTCTACATGGACTTAAAATCCAGTCTTCCCAGGAAGAACTATTATTTAGGAGTTAATTGCTGTTGCTTGTTCAGTCTTTCTGTGGCCGTCAGATTATTGCTGAGTGGGGGCCTCATAAACAAGAAGCTTCCTAGCCTGTCCTCTCCAGACCAAATGGACATGTGTTTCCCATTTCAACATTTCATTGCCCCAACTGAAAACAAATCAGCTGTGTCTTTGGGATCTGAAGGGGAGAAGGTTGGGATTTATTCCTGGACAAGCCTGAGGAAAACATTACCCTAATGGATGAAATATGTTTGTACTAAAGACTTCTTAGAAGTGTTGAACTGATCTTTCCCAACTCGATCTCCTTTTCTTTGAAAAGAGAGAAAATGCGAGAAAGTCCTTCGGTACTCTCCTAGAGCTTTGTCCTCAAAGGAGGAGTAATGGATACAACTTGCTTTGGTTTCGGTAAGCATCAGAAGGAGTGGCCACTGTCTTTGGAGATTATTCACGCACCTTTGACAATGTGGTCCAGAAGTCCCATTCTCTGTTGGCCATACACAGCAATAGAAACCCACTTCCTGTTTTCTAAAGCCAAATTCCTCCTTTGGTTCAGTTTTTCCCAAGAAGGCTCTCCCTGATTTCTCAATACTCAATGTGGTCAGCAAGAAAATTGGTGCTGGAAAAAATATTTGACTTTCTGTGTAGAAAATAATGGTCTCCTAAGACTGCAAGCCCACTGTGGAGGAATTTTGGCTTATTTTATGTTTTGTACCCTAATGGAGCACAGGAAATAGGAAAATAGATTATTTTCCTTGGAAAACCCTGAGTGTGTTTGGTTTAGCAATTGGACAATTTTTAAGAGTTCAAACTGGCCAGCACAATGTGGAGCCATTCTCAAAACGGCATGTCAGGGTCTGAAGCATAATTAGGAAAATTCATCAACACTAACGGCTTTATTCTGAAATCTATGCGATAGGACTGCCCGGCCAGCACAATATGTGGGTATTTTTCTTTTCTTGGTTTCATTTTGCCATAAAAGGCTTGGAAAAGAAAAGAAACTGGAGAGATGGCATGCCCCACAGGGTCCCCAAGGACCCGCTAGCTAACCAGAAGCTGGCACCTTGCTTGTTTCAGTGCTAGGCCACTCAAGCAGCGAAAGTATGTCAGAGTGGTATAAAAAGTCTGTTTAAAATTATCCTGGGGCACCTGACTTTGGCTCAGGTCATCATCTCACAGTTCGTGGGTTCGAGCCCCGCGTCGGGCTCTGTGCTGACAGCTCAGAGCCTGGAGCTTGTTTCAGATTCTGTCTCTCCCTCTCTCTCTGCCCTTCTGTTCACGCTCTGTCTCTGTGTCAAGAATAAATAAACACTAAAAAAAAAATTTTAAATAAAAAAATAAAAAATAAATTATCCTCATGTAGATACCCAAATCAAACTGAAAATGAATTGTAGAAGTCACTCACAACAAGAAACCTCACTCAAGCTGGTAAGCCTCCATCTGGAGATAGCATGAAGGAACTCTTCTTATTTTAGGCAAGAACAAACCTAGGCTCCCAGAACCAACCTGATTGTCTCTTAGCAGAGACAATTTGGGCAGAATCATCAGGGGTCAGTCTGTGGTTTGCCCTAGATTACCTTCTGGCTTTCCTATTCCGTGGTATGATGTCTTTCTTTTTGAGTTTTAATTTTTTAAATTTTTTAAAATGTTTTGTTTATTTTTGAGACAGAGAGAGACAGAGCATGAGCAGGGGAGGGGGAGAGAGAGAGGGAGACACAGAATCTGAAGCAGGCTCCAGGCTCCAAGCTGTCAGCACAGAGCCCAACGTGGGGCTTGAACCCATGAACTGTAGATCATCACCTGAGCCGAAGTTGGATGCTCAACCAACTGAGCCACCCAGGCGCCCCTTGAGTTTTAATTTTTTAAAGTGAGACCGTAGGTTTTCCTTACAATCATCATTCTGTAATGCAAAACGAGAGTTTACGTGGCAAGATGATTCGCATTCGTGTGAAATGTAAGCATATTATCTCATGCTGAAAATCAGATTCAGTTTGTATTTGGTACCAACATGGTTGCCTTCCAATAGTAGATGGTGCCTAAATTTCAGGAAATTTCAAGGTACGCATACAGATATATTAATCATCAAGAGAAGTATAAATACAAGAATAAGTAACAAAGATTATAATAATGGTTATCATTGCTTATTTGCAGATCCTAGTTCTTGAGGCGTTGAGGACAATTCTGAACATATAATATTCTCAGAAGTGACAGTGGGAACTTTGTTTTGGGTCTGGATGTTCCATCAGTTGATCAACACACACCATGAGTTTAACCATTACTTTGCAGCTCAAGCCATTGATCAACAACGGTTCCTAGATCTCACTTGCTACAAGTCAAACTCGTCACCACAGGGTCGTTCCAGGAGCTTCTGTTTCTGCTACTACATACTTTATTGGTGTCTCTAACTTTTTCTTAGAGTTCTACAGTCAGGCTATTTTTAAATCAACTTTATTGAGACCATAGTTTACATACAAGAAAATCTACTTAGTTTTTGCATGCGGTTTGAAGAGCTTCAACAAACGTGTGTAGTCATGTAACTATCATCCCAGTCAAGATAGAGAGAACAGTGCAATCACCTCAAAAAAGATCCCTTGTAATGTTTGCAGTCAATCCTCCCAATTCCATCCCCAGGCAACCTACTGAATTTATACTCCTCCAGATTGGATTTGTCTTTTCTAGAGTCTCACGTAATGGAAGCAAACATAGACACTCTTTTATCTGTATCTTCTTGCAGTCAACACGTTTTTGAGATTCATTCGTGTTGTAGCATGAATCAGTAGTCTGGCCTTCTCCCTGCCAAGTAGTATTTGATTGTATATATATACCACACGTATGTTTATTCATTCATGGGCATGTAGGTGGTTTCCATTGGGGCTATTATGAATCAAATGGCTGTAAACATTTGGGTATAAGTTTTTACATAGCTAAATGTTTTCATTTCTCTTGGATGAAAACCTAGGAGTGGAATTTCTTGGTCACATGGTACTGTATTTTCAGCTTGGTAAGAAACTAACACAATGGGGGGCGCCCGGGTGGCGCAGTCGGTTAAGCGTCCGACTTCAGCCAGGTCACGATCTCGCGGTCCGGGAGTTCGAGCCCCGCGTCAGGCTCTGGGCTGATGGCTCGGAGCCTGGAGCCTGTTTCCGATTCTGTGTCTCCCTCTCTCTCTGCCCCTCCCCCGTTCATGCTCTGTCTCTCTCTGTCCCAAAAATAAATAAACGTTAAAAAAAACTTTTTTTTAAAAAAAGAAACTCACACAATGTTCTACAAAAGGATTATATCATTTTTCATGTCCACCAGCAATGTATAAGATTTCCAGTTGCCCTACAACCCCACCAACAGTTGGTATTGACAATCTCTTTCGTTGTAGCCATTCTAGGGGGTAGGTAGTGGAAACCACACCAGTGAAAGACATTGCTTTACATAGATTTTGTTCCTTTGGAACTAGAAGTCCACTAACCGGTTATCTAAAATATATAAACAACAAGGACCATTTTGAAATGAATTCTGTGCTTCAAGTCCATGAGCTATTCTTTCAAGTTTTGGGTCATTTGAGATTTTGACAAGCTTACATTTTTTTTTTTTACCTTCGTACAAGTAACCGATTAAACGATTAAGCAAAAATGGACCTAGTCCCAAGTTCTGAGATAAGCTAATAAAGACAGATAACCTTTGGATATGGTTTCTCAGCCAGTCAAAAATCATATCCAATTGCACTCTGTCATTATCTATCTCATTTTTCTCTGTTTGTTGTTGTTGTTGTTGACAAATGAGAAACTTACTAAAAAAATCCTCTTGGGCATCTTCAACTTTGTAGCTACCAGTCTGAGGATAAAGCCATCAAGTAAAAGAGTACGGAATCCCTACCATACTAAGTTTCTTTTTTTTTTTTTTAATTTTTTTTTTTAACGTTTATTTATTTTTGGGACAGAGAGAGAGACAGAGCATGAACAGGCGAGGGGCAGAGAGAGAGGGAGACACAGAATCGGAAACAGGCTCCAGGCTCTGAGCCATCAGCCCAGAGCCCGACGCGGGGCTCGAACTCACAGACCGCGAGATCGTGACCTGGCTGAAGTCGGACACTTAACTGACTGCGCCACCCAGGTGCCCCCTAAGTTTCTTAATTTGGGGGCACCTGGGTGGCTAAGTCGGTTAAGCATACAGCTCTTGATTTAGTTCAGGTCCTGATCCCATGGTTTGTGGGTTCAAGCCCTGCATTGGGCTCTGTGCTGACAGCACAGAGCCTGCTTGAGATTCTCTCTCTCTCTCTCTCTCTCTCAAAATAAATAAACTTTAAAAATCTTTAAAAAAAGCTTTCTTAATTTTTAAAAGGTCTTCAAAAAGGAAAGTGACAAGTACTTTAGAATATCCTAACCTACCAGTTTACTAATCCTGCCCATTTAAAAGAGCATAATAAACACATCCTATCCTCTTGTGGTCATATTCACTTTTATCTTTTTCTAGAAAAGCATCCATTCACTAGTTTTCTGGGAAACAAATAAAACAAGACAATACATTTTAGCAGGGGGCTTGGATTGACCTAAAGACCAAATGCAAACATTACTTCAATAAATCAAGCTGGATTCGCTTTTTAAAAGGATCCTTAAGGAAGTTAGTACTGTTAGAATACACAGCACATTTTCCAGGAAAAATGGAAGGGCACATTTTCACACCATAATATCCCGTACAGTTATGGATGATAACATCTTAGTAAGTGAGGGTCACATCAGTCTTCAGGAAACGTAGCTGCTTTGCTTCCTTAGTCCTATATAGGCCAAAGCAGGCCTGAGCATAGACTAGACTGAACATATGCCTGAGATTATCAAACTATTATACAATGTCCTATATTATTATTAGGTACAGTCCCGCATAGTACGTTCAGAAATCTCCCTCAGCCTCCATAGGTCACCATGAGTTCAGTCCAGGTATGTTCCAAAACTCAATAGAGTGGGATAAAGACAAGGGTCAATTACTGTGATGTCTCCAACAGCCAGACCAGCATCATCATAGACTACCTGTAGGGCTTCTTCCCTACACACACACAGGGAGAATATCTGTTATCTCCCTTCCTTAAAACTTTGTAATATCTTCCTCGACATATACTTCTAGAATACCTTCTGCTGTCTATGACTTTCAGATATGGCCTATCATGTTTTCCCATCATATTTCTTTAGTTAATGATATGATGTTTAACCAATTTATAATGAAAAGGTGGTCTATATAATGAGTTCTTTGATATTTAAAAATTATTTTATATTGTCAATATTCATAAAAATCAAGCTCATTCGTTGTCTTGTTCAGCTCTTCTGTATGCTTCCTAATTTTTAATCTGCTTTATTATTGGCTGAGAAAAGTACGTTAGAATTTCCAACTGTGATTGTGGATTTTTATGTAATTCTGTCATTTTATGTTCTAGAAATTTTAAGGTTATGTCATTAAATGTTTAGTGTTCTTTCAAATTGTTACGGCTTGGTGTTGAATTGTTCTTTTTGTCATTATGTAATGATGCTCCCTATCCCTAATGGTGCTTTGCCTTGACGTCTATGTTATCTCTCATTCATATGGAAAGACTAGGTTTCTTTGGTCTAATACTCATCTAATTTATATTCTCTTCAAAATCCCATCCTTGTGTTTTATGCATCTCCTGTCAATAGCATATACTCGCAGGCTATTTAATGCCATCTGACCACCAGCAATTTATTCATATTGGCGTGAGATGGGGGAAAGAGGTGTATTCTTTCCTTGGGAGGATGGGGACTGAGTTAGGTACCCAGTGAGAGAGACTGCAGGGTGTGTGGGAGCCAGCCCCAGACTTCAGTTTTCTGAGGCTGAAAGAAGGACATGTCACAATCATTCCCAGGCCCCCATGGTGACTGCTTTTTCCCTCACTGACCCAAAAACAGTTGACTCCAAGAAGACTCTCTGAAAACTCGCTTGGAGCCAGGAAGGCAGAGGTTGGGAGTGAGGAGAAAGAGGGAGGGCCATCCAGGCTGAGGGAAGTTCTCTAGCAGGCTGGCATCTGACACTTCATCCCTGAGGAGAAGGGACATCGCACAGACAAGAACACTATGGAGACAGAACTGAACTAAAACACTTACAGGGCCTTGTCTGCCCTCAGAAATGATCTCTGTGCTCTAGGGCTTTGTGCCTGAGCTCTTCTGTGTCACTAAAGAGAAAAAAGGAATTCATTGAAACTCTGTAGTCACTGTTCTGTAGAATTGCCATTGGGGTAGGGGAGAGGGCTTCTCAACTTCTGAGCGCCATTTTGGTATCCCAGGCAAAACACACACACACACACACACATACACACACACTCAATTTTAAAAAAGTTTTTATTTGAATTGCAGTTAGTTAACATACAGTGTAACATTTCAGGTGTACAATATAATAGTTTCAGGTGTGCAATAGACTGATTCAACTCTTGCATAAGACATCCAGTGCTCAGCATAGCAAGTGCCCTCCTTAATCCCCATCGTCCATTTAACCCATCCCCCCACCCCACCCCCACCCCCCCGCTCTGGTAACCATCAGTTTGTTCTCTATGGTTAGGAGCCTGTTTCTTGGTTTGCCTCCTTCTTTCTTTGCTCATTTGTTTTGTTTCTTAAATTCCACATATGAGTGAAATCGTATGGTATTTGTCTTTCTCTGACTGACTTACCTCACTTAGCATAATACTCTCTAGCTCTATCAATGTCCCTGCAAATGGCAAGATTTCATTCTTTCTCATGGCTGAGTAGTATTCCATTATATGTATATATATGTGTATATATATATATACACACACACACATATGTAAATAATAAGCAAGTATATATATGTTTATGAATATATATAATATTATAATATAATATATAATATTATATGTTACATATTATATATTACATATATTATATATAATAAGCAAGTATATATGTATATATGTATATGAATATATATAATATAATATAATAATATAATATATAATATTATATATTACATATAATATATTACATATATTATATATAAGTACATGTGTATATGAATATATAATATTATAATATAATATATATTATATATTACATATTATATATATATAATAAGCAAGTATATATATGTATATGTGTATATATACACCCATATAAATTTACACACACACATACATATACCACATCTTCTCCATCAATTCATCACCTGAAGGACACCACTTGGGCTGTTTCCATAATTTGACTATTGCAGACAACATTGCTATAAACATCAGGGTACATAGGGTACCTGTATCCCTTTGGGTTAGTATTTTTGTATTCTTTGAGTGCGATTGCTGGATCATAGGGTAGTTTTATTTCTAACTTTTTGAGGAACCTCCATACTATTTTCCACAGTGGCTGCACCACTTTGCATTGCCATCAACAGTGCAAGAGGGTTCTCCTTTCTCCACATCCTCGCCAACACCTGTTATTCCTTGTGTTGTTGATTTCAGCCATTCTGACAGGTATGAAGTGATATCTCATTATAGTTTTGATTTGCATTTCCCTAATGATCAGTGATGTTGAGCGCATTTCATGTGTCTGTCTGGATGTCTTCTTTGGAGAAATGTCTGCTCATGTCCTCTGTCCATTTTTAATTGGATTGTTCATTTTTGGGGTGTTGAGTTGTGTAAGTTCTTTATAGATTTTGGATACTAACCCTTCATCAGATATGTCATTTGCAAATATCTCCTCCCATTCTGAAGGCTGATTGTTTCCTTTGCTCTGCAGAAGCTTTTTATTTTGATATAGTCTCAATAGTTTAATTTTGATTTTGTTTCTTTTGCCTCAGGAGACATGTCTAGAAAGAAGTCAATGTCAAAGAAGTTACTGCCTGTAAAAACACCTCAATTTTAAGAGTAGCTAGGCAACAGGAAAACCATCTTGTGTATACTTGTGGGAAGAACAGTGAGGTCGCCCACATTCTATGCAATGTGTTCCCTCTTTTCCTTCCTACATTTTTCCTCCTCCTCTTGCTGCCACACTTCCCTCATCTTTAAATTCCTTCTGCTTTCATGCCACACAGAGAGCCTGGGCCTCCTGACCTTTTCAGGACTCTTTTCGCCGTTTCTGAGTTGCCCCTCGATAACATAGAAGGGAAAGGAAATCCACAAGGGGATTCCAGTAGGATCTTAATGCTTTATGTATGTTGTCTTAGTTTATGAGGTAGGTATCATTGTACAAAAGAAGAAAAAAGACACAGAGGGGATAAGCAACTTCCCAAGATCACACTGCAAATAAGTAACCAGGCAGGGACCGGAAACAAGGTCTGTGTTTGTCTCATTACATCCCGTTATCCCCTCAAATTCCCCTCTGTAGAGTTCTCCTCAATGTTTGCAATTCTGCAACAGGATTCTCAGACCCTACACACATACCTCTCTTTTGCCCCCATTCCACGTATCAAAACTATGTCCTATTCTTTCAAGATCATGCAGGAATGACGATGGCTAATAACTTCAAGGTATGGGTCACCTGATAGAGACCAGATAATGGATCCTGGAAACTCATATTCTGAAAGCACAAATTTAGGTACAATAGTAAACTGAGGGAGATGTTTTTGGCAGAAATCTTTCAGAGCCATTGACTCTTCAGTGCCTAGAAGCTTGATTGGGTGAGTTAAGATATATGCAGGATTTTTTTTTGTCTTCTAAAAAATATAACATTCTTCCTCCCCACTTGGCTACAGCAAAGTCTAGAATTACACAAACACACCCACCTCAGTCTCCCATCTTCCCCTGCCGAGGCGGTAAGATATACATGCCCATTCTTTTCTCTCCACATTTAACAAATTTTGAAACATGATATGCACAGAAAAGTACAGAGATCAACATCATGAACATGTTGTACTTACCACACAGCTTTTGTTAAACTTTAAGACTTGTCATATTGGCTTCTCATATTTTTTATAAGATATTTCAGATGTGTTTGAAGGACCCAGTGTATCTCTCTACCTCCTTACTCAGAAATTGCTTTTCTGAAATTATTATTCTGAAATTGTTTTTCACTCTTACGCGTCTTTTTACATTTTTGCCACTTACATTTGTGTTTACAAACAATACGTGATTTTAGTGTGCATTTTTAAGCTTCATGGAAATACGGTCATACAGCTTTCTGCAACTTATTTTTCCCCCTCAGAGTTATGTTTCTGAGAAGGATCCAAGTGGATATGTGTAGCCATGGTTCATTCATTTTTTATTTCTGAATAGTATTTCATTATATGAACATATCACAGTTTATTTATTCTCCTGTTGATGGACATTTCATTTGTTTCCAAAATTTTGTTATGACAAGCCATTCTGCAATGAACATTTTCATTCATGTCTTCCTGTACACATGGGTGAGTTTCTCTAGCTGTCTGGTTTTGCTAGCCTTGATTTACCTCTTCTTAACTGAGTGACACTAAGCAAATAAATATATGACTCTAAGAAGTAGTTTTCAGATGCCTTCAATTTGTAGATGACCTGGCTATCTTCCTTTCAGGAATGCTCCTTTTTTATAACTAGAATAACATTTTCTAGGAAGTCCAGAGTGTCAGGCGTTAATTTTTTGATAGTGTTATTTCATGTATTCATTTACTATTACATCCAATTACTTTATTAGGGGTAATCCAAAAGGCACAAGATGCTATATAACTATATAATATTTATATATATAATATAATATATTATATATTATTATATATAATATATAATATAATATATAATATTATATTATATATTATATAATATTTAAATGTCCAGGGTGGGAGAATTAGAGTGTGTGGTCATTGAGAGCCATGTCTATGAGTTACAACAAGCATCTTGAAATGCAGGTAGTACGGGAGAAAGGAAGGAAAGAAGGATGAAAGGAAGGAGGGAAGAAGGGAAGGAAGCACTGAAGGAAGGAAGGAAGGAAGGAAGGAAAGAAGGAGGGATGGGCTGAAGGGAGGGAGGGAGGGAGGGAGGGGGAGAGGAAGGAAGGAAACAAAGGAGAGTAAGAGAGAAGAGAGAGGAAGGAGGTGTATTAGTTAGGTTGGGCTAGGTTGCGGTAACAAATAGACCTGGTTGTATAATGATTAAACATGATAAAACTTTATTTTTCTGTCATATAACACGCCAAGATGGTTCCTGGTCAGCAAGGTTGCAGCTCTGTTTCCTGCAGTCACTTTTCAGGATCCCAGGTTCTGCTGCTTTACCATCTTTAAAACATGGCTTCCGAAGTTGAAGTCCCCTGGGGGCCAAATGCTGTGGTAGTGCCTAGAACTAGAGATGGGGACAAGAGGAGATGTGTTGGTGCCCGATACAGGCAGACACCCTGGTCCGGATGCACAGTATGCCTCCACCTGCAGGATACAGTGACTGGATCATGGCTGTGCACAGAACAATTCAGGACCCTGGAATCCACCCTCAGGATTTTTGTAACAGGAGCTTGTTTCTCTGATCTTTTCTCCAAAGTGAAATGGATGGATGGTAGCCTGCTACCTGCAGAAAACTTGCCTGCGGAGATGGGAGGCAGACAGAGAGTTCTGACAATGTCAAGTCTCAGTTCTAGTGCCCGAGGTTCTCAGAGCTACCCTAGTTCCTATAGCCCCTCCTTTTGTTCTTTGACCACCCCTACCCATCTAATAAATCCCCTGATGAAACCATCTCAGCCTAATTAGAGTTGAGTTTCTGCCACTTGCACTTGAAAGGTACTTGACAATATAGAAACTGATAAGTAAGTGGAGCATTATCTATTACAGGCCTTGAAATCTAGAAGCAGATGATCAGAGGCACTTCATGCAACAGGGAGGATCTCTACCCAGTCCCAAATCTCCCAGACTCCCAAGGGTCAGACAATAGTAAACTCGTTTTTCAAGCAGAGTCGGGAGGTTTGAGATGCGGTGGAAGATATAAGGGCTTAGAAGTATAGGGCAGAGAAATGACTGGAAGTGTTCTTTCTTGGTCCCTTCCCAAACCTCTCTGCTGTCCCTTCTCCCCATAAGCCTGAAACAATGTGTCAAGCTCCCCCCCCACCCCCCACCCCCCATTCACCGCAAAGCATCATATATGGAGATGCTGCTAAGGATGAAGGGCTGAGTAACTGTCCCAAACTCTTCTGCCACCCTGTCTCAAGGGAGAGGACTAAAGGAGGCTTTCAAACTGAGGTCTTGGGTGAGCAGAGCTCTGTCCTGTTTCTAAGAGGGAAAAACAAAGTGAGGCCAGAAGGGATTCACGTTCAAGAATTACATCTCAACAAGGTTTCTGGCATGGGTTTCTGTTTCATGGAATCTCCAGAAAGTGACACAAAAGACAGAGCTTTAAAAAAGGTGTATGGCACCCATCCACTGGGGACACTAGAGCAGCGTCTGGGCCCCGGGGACAAATGAAAGTCCGCGTGTTCACATCCATAAATTTGTTATAAATCAACCTAACAAACCGTTCAACAAATTCTGTTCTACCCTCCTATTTTAATGAACATACTTTCGCAGTGACCCGGAAACTCAAGCTATATGTAGAATTCTCAAACTATTTGGAGTTCCTTTCCAGAACACGGCAGTGTGGGGACGCTCTGACTCTCGAAAGCCAGCCTGTGGCCTGTCCACTTCTCTTTTCCCATCCACCCACCCAGCACCAAAAGCAGACCTGCACATACAAAGGGGGCAACTGCATTATGCATATCCCAGATTCATCTGCGCATCCTGACCCACACAAACATTGGTTCACAGGGGCCTGAAAATGGGCTCAGATGATTGAGCAGGGAATTCTAAATCCCAAGTGCCTGAAGGATGGTCTGCAATAGGGAGTGCAGGTTCCAGGTGGGCACGTCCAGTTGGCCCTGCAGACTCGTTGCCCAGGAGAGGGGCACAGTCAGAAGAGTGCTCATGGATGCCAGGACAAACTGTGCGGATCTTGCCTGATCTAGGGACTTGGGCCTTCTTCCAGGATCTGGGATCTCAGGAGCTGCTTGGGTTCCAGCAATACTTTGGGTTCAGTGAGCAGCCCTAGCGGGCTTTAAATAAAATCCCTTGTAATTTGAACCGGGTGGTAGGTCTCTGCCACCTGCACCTGAAAGAATCCTTATTAATAAATTTTCAGTGCCAGAATGTCTCAAGCAAGGGGCCTATAAGCCGCTATTTCTGGTTTTTCTGAAATGCTTATTCTTACCCTGACTTGTCAAAAGGCACCTTCTTCCTCCGGCACCGTGGTAAACTGTACTCTAGAAAATCATGTAGCCAATGGCCTTTCCTACATCCCCGGTTAAGCTGGTCTGCTCTACAGCATTTGAGCATATTGAACATTCCCTTCTCTTTGACAATTCCTCTTTTTTCAACTCTGGGATAACAAACAAGCTAATCTTCCCCTATTTCTCAAGCAGCTCCTTGTAAATGGTCTTCCATAGCCTTCGCTCCAACTGTAGATGTTCTGCAAAGTATAAGCTTCCTCCCTGGGTTGAAACTACAGTTGGCCTTTGAATAACCTAAGGGTGAGGGGCGCCAACCCCCGGTACAATAAAAAATCCATGTATAACTTTTGACTCCCCCGGAACTTAACTACTAATAGCCTACTCTTGACCAGAAGCCTGACCAGTAACACAAAAAGCCTATTGACACAAATTTTGGATATGTATTATATGCTGTATCTTTACAATAAAGCCAGCTAGAGAAAGGAAAACGTTGTTAAGAAAGTCATAAGGAAGAATAAACCCATTTACAACACTGGACTATCAAAAAATCCACGTATCAGCGGTCCCACGCAATTCAAACACGCGTTGTACAAGCGTCCACTAGACTTCCAAAGGCCATTTATCAGAAGCATGATTTGAGCACGGTGATGATGCTCTCTCTTCTCGAAGAACTCATTCGCTCTGGTACCTCACGGTGTCACCTCCTTAGAGATGAATCCCAAGGTTCGATCTCCATTCGTGACTTTGCCTTCAAGCCCTACTTGCATATCTTCACTTACGGGACACTGACATTTTGGTTTTCAAGTTCAGTCACACGCTTAAAACTGCAGTTATTGTCCTCTGTCACTGGGTCTCTCCTGTTTCTCCTGGGTTGTGTTGTCAGTTTTGTCCACCGAGGGATTCATTGTCCTGGTTCCCGGGTTTCAAACCAGTATCTCTAACCTCTCTTTCCTGCCAACAAGATCCTACTGATTCTTTCTTTGCAAGACGTGTCCTATTCAACCTTTGCTTTTTGACTCCACCCCCCCGCCCCCCACCCCCGCTGTTTTTCTGCTTCTCGTTCCTGTTCTGCTCTGGAATAGCTTCATTCTTTGGCCACAATGATCCTGCTAAAGTTGTATTTTTTTGCATGACCTCCTTTTTTTTTTTTTTTCCTGATTGATAACTTCCAATGGGTTTCTATGGCCTGAGCAAAATTCCAAACGCCTCTGCCCTGGCACACAATACTTTGCAAGATGAAGACTCGGTTTCAATCTCCAGCGTTTTCTTCCATTCAGCTTCACAACAAACCCTCCGTTCCATCCGGGCCCATCTTGCCATGGTCCCTGAACACAGATTCCTCCTTTCTGTGTCCCCGTCTTCATCCCATCTCTGCTCCCGGGCTTGAAAGGCCAACAGCATCTCCTCTCCTCTCAGCGCTCGCTGATGAAACAAGCCAGGTCCTCCGAGAAACCCTCAGCCACTGGAGCTCGCTGTTTTGTTTTGTTTTTTCTCCCTCTCCTGGACTTCCGTCTACACTATTTGTTTGTTTGACACAGGCGCTTACTGTCTTGAACTGTTGCATACCTTGGTTCACGGTTAATTTGTATGAAAACAGAACCCATGTCTCCCAATTTGGTTTTCTAGTTCCCTCCCAGGCTCATTCACCCAGCGCGAAACCCAGTAAGCAGCTGCCTAAGAAGTTTTGCCCTGTTGCTTCTGTACTCTAAAATGAAAGTCTGTGCTTTGTATTTTGTCTGTTTTGTTAGCTGGTATTGTGGGCGCTAAAGTGGTGGGTAAAAAGTAAGTGAACTCCCATAAAAGTTCCACTTTACACGTACCCATTATACCGATAAAGGCCCCCGTCCCTCCTACCATTGTCCTTGCTTTAGAGGAATAGATTCTTTTCCTTTTTGAGGAAACACTATCACACTCCAATAAAAGTTCTCTCCTACAAATCCCTCTTACCTTCACTCTTTCCTGCATGTAATCTTAGGTCCCAGCAGATCAATTTTTGAAATTCGAAGAGGAAACAATCAGCAGACTCAAATGTACGTAACAAAAGACGACACAGTAGTATCCTTCTTCTTTTTATTGAAAAGGAATCATTTCTATTCTAGCGCAAACAATGTATATTTTACATCATAAAGCAAGATATAATTTACATATTACATTTCTTATGAGATCTTTATACCCTAAGTGTCATTCCCTTTTTTTTATTCGATCACCTTCTCTGCTTAATTTTAACCTGCCAGGTATCCTACAAATCAGCATCTCGTTTGGGGAGGGATTGGGGACACAGATAGTTGGTACGTATTATCTGCACCTGGGTATAATGATGGCGAGGAACAGGGGTATGTATGCCTTGGGACTTTGTGGTCCCGAGGCCCTCTCTTGAGACCTGGCTTGGGAGCCAAAAGGCTACTCCTCTAAATCAGATATCCAACTTCTACCTTAAAAAAAATCAATAATAAATGAACAATACTGAGTGCTTGTCCCATGTGTATACTTCTTGATCAGGTGCTTAAATAACAGATGCTTTCATTATCCATGAAAGCTCCTATGGCTGATCTCGGATATTCTCGGATATTCTCATCGTTAATCTCGGACATTCTCAGACATCGCTTCCCAGGCTCTAGTAGTAAAACTGCCCAGTTTCACAGAGCATTTGGGTTTGGGGTTTGGGGTTTTCTGCGCACCGCTGAAAACGGGTGTCAGGATGAAAGCTTCAAATGACTGTTTCACAGGACCTTCTATCCCTTTACACCCTCTTCGAAGACTCCCGCATCCAGCAACATCTTGTCGTGTGTGATTTCTGTTCCCTGCACTATCACCCAAACGCACTTGTGGCTCTTCTCCCCAAAGTCCAAACTCCAAGAGTTCGCCAATGTCTCGGATTGTACTTATTTCACAAAGAATGTTTTAATCTGTTGGACCACACCGTTCCTTTGAATCTTGAGAATCCACAGCAGCTAGCGGGACAGAAGACTTCACCGGGGGACTCTTTAGGAAGCAAGTCATATGTGGTGTTCAGCCAGCCTACATAAAACATCTGTTTAATAGTTGTATTAAAAGAAGAGGGGATCAGTTGGTGAAAGCAAAATGCATAAGATGGGCTTCCTTCTCATTGTGAAAAGAAGTACAGAAGCAACATTCAAAATATGTTTTCAGATCGGTGGCTGTTTGGCTGAAAAACTACCACCGTTCACTCAAGGTGCCAGGTGGAAGGCGTAGCAAATGTGTGACGAAAGTGCATCTTAGTCCTTGCCTGTCATTCAGAGTTGGCATATTTGGCCAAAGCCAATCTAAAGCTTTTTAATTACTGACAACTAAGATTACTGGAACCAACCTGGTCAGGAATAAAAATAGGTCAAGAATATGTCTGTTCTGTGCATCTTACATTATTCTTTGGTCAAGTGATGTGATTTTTGAGAGGTCTGGAAGTATAAACCTATTTCTCATTTCCAAATACGAGGCTGTAAGTATTTACAGCAAGGTAGCATTTCCTTGCTAGGAAACAAGGCTTCCAGGTACCATATCTTTCCATTAACGTTGTGTACTTTTATAGTCTCTTTCCTCCCATGGCTACAAAGTGCTGCACAAAGAGAAAGTACAGGAAAGAATGAAGGAGCAAATGAAAGGAGCCTCACAACACCCCTGTGAGGTAGGTAAGTATTGTTAAACCCATTTTTACAAAAAAGGTAAACTGAGGCACAGGACAGTGGTGTAGTTTGGTCTAGTCCACCTGACAAGTTACCAAAGCACAGCTGGAGACAAAAAGAAAGAAACAAAGACAGGTCAGTCCTGGCTCGCAGCCCTAGGCACTAAACTTTATTTCAAAATACTGTATTAGAAAGAGAATGGCCCACAGTTGCCTTTTCCATTTTTGGAACTTAGACAAGCCTTTAAGTATCCCATTTAAACATGGTCTTTCAGATTCCTGTCGAGTGGAGAAGCGGAAAAGTACATGGCTTTCCATCCTCTGAGTGTAATTCCCATGAGGTGTACCAGGATCTATCCCCATTCCACCGGAGCTCAGACTCCAAACTCAAGAACACTGTCAGAGCCTCAAATAGGTTCTGATTTATTTGAAGCCCAAATGTGAAAATGAGACCTGTTCTCAAACAGATGCCCTATCAGTTGCTCTGTGGCTTTGATGAGAATTGTGTGTAGAGAAAGGAAACAAGATCCCTAAAAACATCTCATCACTGTAGAGATAAGGACAGTGGTGACGGCGTGAAACCTGCTTTTTGTAGTGTTTGAGTTTGCAAACTCAAGCTTGCAAGAATATTTTATATATATATATATAAAATATATAAATATATACAGTATATATATATAAGTGTGCATCTGACTACCCTTAAGGCACTAAAGAGATGTAGGCCATGCCTTTCACAACTCAGTCTCTGTTTTCCTAGACAAATTTCTCTCCCTCTCTCAAGCGAAATATATTTCTTTTAACAAATAGCCCGTGACAGCAAATCATTCAGAAACAACAAATATCTTTAACTTAATGTGGCTGACTGCTCAGATGGGGGTGAGGGGCGGTGGTGATGGTGATATTATCATCTACAGCTTAGAGCTTAAATCTATAGCTTATAGTAAGTAGAGCTTAGATCTACAGCTTAGAGCTTAGAACTAGCCAGACACAGCCAATCGCGTTGGATCTGACAAGCCAGTGGCCAGATGTGGTTAACAGTAGCTGATGGAAAAGCCGTACCGTGACCAACAGAGATGGAGACAACGAGAAAGGAAATCGTATCTGGCACAGATTCTGCAGAAAGACTTTGGCTTTCCAGAAGTTTCTAGAGCTTCTATACAGAGAACTGGGAAGAAGGAAAGGGTAAGGCACTAAAGTTCAAACAGGTCACTGAGGAGACTATAGACAATGATTCTGAATATATATACGATTTCTTTGGCTGCTGTAGGCTTTTTTTTTTAAACCCATACAATCATGGGGGGGGGGGTGGGCTGAACCTAACTGAAGAAGCTTGGAGTATATTAAAGCAAAGCGCGTGAATAGAAGGAAAAACAAAATTAACACACACAGAAACAAGTGGTGGTGGTATCCCAGAGGGAGGAGAAACATTGGTTAACTAATTTTCATTTTGCTCCTCTCCTGCTTTTCTCTGCCATGGTCCCAATATTTTAGTTCAGGTTTTTGGTTTGTTTGTTTTTATTGATTTTTTTTTCCAGCAGATGAAGAAATGACAGAGCAGGATAGGTGTCTTATGGTTTTTGATTTCTTCTTAGGCCTGCTTAATTATTTTTTTTTTCCTCAGTTGACTGTTGGCACCTGGTTCCTCTGTAAACTATATTCCTTGGCCTTCAGTCTCAGGTTGGCAATGCTGTTGGCCATGTTGATGCCCTGTGCAGGGCTATTGTTGGCACATGTGGCAGAGTAAGTGGCCATGGCGCTGTAGGGACAAAGGAGAGAGCAGGGAGAATAACAGGCATTAGTTTCACGAAGCCGCAAGTCTGTGCCCCAGATGGATGCAATTCTCAGCACGGGGCAGGTGGGTCGGATGAATGACCTCTGAGGTCCCTTACTTACAGCCCCAGATCTCATTGGTCTAAGGCACTTGGGAAAATGTTTGGAAGGGCAGGGGAGAGTGGGGAGAGTGAAACAGGGCAGGGAGAGGTATCTGCTGTGTTGGACACGGTGAGTAATCATTTATTTCTGGGGTGAGAGAAGAAAGCTGCTTATGTTGAATAGAAGGTGTTTCGTCAGCCAACCAATTGAAACAGTATTGAATCTCTCTTCCTGCTTACATCGCCAGCCTGGGGGAGCGGCGAGCCAGAGAAGCAGGCATTTGAAAAGGAACTAAAGGGCATTTTGTCCTCTTCGCTCTGAGTAGCGGCCTTTAATTCTAACACATTTTAGGTAATCAATGAATACCATATTAAATAGTGTACTTGATAACCAGTTCAGCAGCCCATTCTTGATTGGTGAGTGGCGCTAAGTATAGCCAAATCAAGAGCTTCTTATCCCAACTGGGCTTGATTTTATAGCTTCTTCTCAAAAGTACGTGAGAAGCTCACGATGTCTTCTGGGTCAGTTATTTGGGAAATGTTGAAATCCCCTAGATACACCAGCAGAGGCTCCAGCCGGTTTCAGGATCCCTGACCTCAGAGGTAACGATTTCCCTCTGTCCTTATTCTGGAGAAAAAACCTGAAGTTGTTTCACATTGTCAGAGATTGTAATTAAAAACCTAGAAATACAACTAGACAGAAATGTGCACTTGGGTTTTGTTTTTGTTTTTGTTTTGTTTTGTTTTTTTGCTAATTGCATCCATGAATTTCTTTTAAAGGAAAAAGCAGTGCTTTCTTAGCCTTGAATGTAAATTATTCATTACTGTGTACTAAACAGTTAAAAGGGAGCTCATGTTAATTAAGTGAAAATGTTTCTAGTTGTTTCTAAGATTAGCAAAATCCTTTTCAACTGAGGCCTGAAATGAGATAGACTTATAAATGGAATGACATGTGCTTTGCTGTTGCCTGCATTCCAGTGCAATTTTATCGGCCACACAGGAGTTTGTGGCTCTGGGGATCAAGTGACAGACCAGAAAGAGAGAAAAAGTAAAGCTACTCTACAAATAGAAAAACTGTATCATGAATACTCATCTGGGAGACCGTATAGTCAAGACTTATAGTCAAGACTCACAATAGCCTATTTCAGTTACTAGCAATTAACCCAGGAAAATTAGGTTAATGAAATGTAATTAGTCCCAGATCACTAGGTTTTTCCAGAAATGCACATCCTTAACTTAAAATCCTTACAGCACTGGTGTGTGTGTGTGTGTGTGTGTCTTATAACTGAGAAATAGCTACTATAATTAAACTGATTCCTGCTCAGTGTCATTGATCAAGCAGGGGCTGATGATTGCATATTCTTGATCCATTAAAAATATCTTTTCATAGTTAAAAAATGAACAAATATCAGTGCAGGTTAGACCTACTCAACAGACCATCATTCTACCACTGTCTACCGAATGAGGCAGAAGGGACCCCAGTTAAGGTAGTTTTCACTTAGGAGTCAGATAAATGATCAGAATAACCTGTTAAAATGGGGCAAGGTTTTTTTAGTAATATCCCCAAAGTTCTCATTTGTTTTCGAAACCCATACACATATCATTCAATTCCTATATGAACTACGTGCTTCCATTCAAAACCCTACCAGAAATCTAAGCAAACCTGTAAATCTTACACTCAAGAAATTGCTAGGATATACTGAAATCTAAGATTTCAGTGAAATCAAAGATGTAAATAGTGAAGAAAAGAGAATTGAATTTGGGAAATGTTCCTAAGTTATAGATTATAAAGTGAACCAAATCAACCGGGTTTCTGTGAGAGAATTAAGTCCTAAAGACGGTTCTTAGTACCATTCAACATGTGCAGGAGAGAAGCTGAAATGGTGAGTTATCTGTATTATTTGTTAAACACTGAGAGTCAAAATGAAAGACTTCTGAAAACAGAAGGCTAAAACTTTACGAGACAGCATAAAGAAAAACCTTCCCTGATGGTAAATTGTAGAATGTCATAGAGTATTGCATTTTTAAGCACTTGACCTAATTTTCCAAGGAGTCTGTTTTCCAGCCTTTGAGATTCTAGACAAGCAAAGTCCTATTTAATAGAGATTCCCTCCTTTTTTGATGGTCAAAGGTGTGGTCCATTTTCCTTGGCAGACAAAGGGAACTGGAACCTTGGGGGATTATTTTCATTAACTGAAGATGCTACTACTGTTTTCTAGAAATGTCTACTAGAGTTGTGACTTCAGTTTCATCTACTGTAGAGTCATTTTTGCCATTCTTGCATCATAGTTTACTAACTTCATCTGACAGTCTGGTTTGAAGACTTCATATGGTGACACATGTCTTAGAAAAACTGAGATTCTCTAATGCGGGCCAGATATTAACATCCCAAATGAGATGAATGTTGGTCCACTTTCCATCTCAAAACCAAATCAATGCAAATTAGACTTGTATGTCGCACTGGTCACACTGGAAATTGGATTTTCACTGGGACATTTTCCCTTAAATGGCAGCCTGAGCTGCTAGAGTTGAGTAAGTACCCCTGTCCGACTGTACTGTGGTGCCACTCTAAGGACAGCACTGTATTAGCGATACTCTGACGATGCCTTGTAGGTAGCCCTCAAGTTAGTGGGGCTTGAAGACAAAAAAGCAGCTGATATTAACAAGTTTTGCCATTCCCTAGGAGCTTAATAAATGATAACATTTGCACTTGATAAATGTCTAGGAAAATTATTAACTTTCAAAAATGGATTCAACGTACTGCAGCACCTTCCATAACCCTAAGAAATAGGACAAAAGAACAGAGGCAGTCTTACTTCATGGCCTCTAAACCAATGTTTAGAATATATAATCCTGCAAGTAGAGACCATAGGGAGATTTTGTGCACAGACTAAAGAATTACAAGTCCGTGTTCCCTCCGGTAGTTTGACATAGGTCTCGTTTCTCAACTTGCACCGAGAGAGCCATAGAGGCAAGCAGAGAACAGTCCTTTGACACCCCGGTGGCAAGCAAGACTTGTGACAGGTCAGAGAAGACAGAATTAGTGAGTGGGTCCTCTAGAGCAGCTTAGTCATACTTTAAAAACAGCATGAAAAGTAAGCTGGGGAGGAACCCGCTTCCTAAAGTGACAACAGATGCAAGAGAGCCTTGAATGGCCGCCAGAGTGAAAGATTGTTTGTGACCACCTGTTTCCCATGTCATCAAAACGTATAAAGCTCTGTGTTAGGAAAAGGGAACCTTGAAACGTTTTCTCACAGGACGAAAACAAGTGAGGATAGTTAGCTATTTTCGACAGATTTTATGGGCACATTCCAAAGGTGAAATACCTGCTCGTTCCTATACAGGATCAAGCTTCCCGAGATTAGAAAGTGAGACAGAAACTAAGTGATTTGTATAGATAAAGCACATGATAACTCCAAGAGCCTCCTTAGCAACCCTGAGAGATCCTGTGCATTGGTCCTGCCTTCTAAGAATCACCTGCTCCTCTAACAGGATGCAGACATGAGCTGAGTACAGGGACTGGGCTTATGGGATTTGGCCGAAGCATCATTTCTATTGAGGTTTGAAGAATGTATGTTCTTTGTGTCTGTGACCAAGAAACTGCATTGCCAAATACAATGCATGGAGGAAGTAGAGATGAAAGGAAATGCTTGTATCCCATCTGTCGATTCAGCAGATCTGCACCGGGACTTGCACAGACCTGACACATTGAAGCAAGCTTGAAATTTTTCCATCTCCTTATTTGGAGATTCCTAACAGATGGAGCTCAGCCACAGACAGCAGAATGCTAACCACCAGCGGGGTTCGAGTTCTGTTTGCACTGGGGACAAATCATCTCTGATCATTTCAACCTACCCCGAAAGGTTGTCGGGAGGAGGAACGTGTTCGAGTGACTGCCAAACACCAAGGAAGCATGGAAAATTCTATATACGGTATGATTTTAAAGCCAGGAAACTTATGGACATCTGCCCCTCTGCTTTCAAATCACCCGTGGTGTTATGTCCCACAGATCACAAAGCAATTGAGGAGCGCTGGGGGAAGAATAATACCTGCCTCAATTTTCAACTCTAACTTTGTTTTCTATTTGGCCCTTTTGGACAAATGATGACAAGCTGTTGAAAATTTCCCCCCAAAGACAAATCTGTCAGCCCAAGAAGCCCATGTGTCATCCTGAGATACTAAGGTTTCCCCGGCTTAGGGTTTTTTCCAAAGGCTGTAGAGCTTGAGGCATGTGTGACCCTGTCTGCGAGGTGTGGAGGTTGGAGACCATCTTTCTGGCTTGTCCTCTCGTCCGTGCAAGAACAGAGGTAGACCTGCTCCGTCTAAGACAACTCAATACCAGCTTTCCTGTGGACATTTACTTATAAAGAGAGACCCCATAAATCCTTTCGGAAACCATCTTTCGTGATTTAAATAGGCATTTCTAATTTCTGTTTTTAAAATTCAGGAGCTGATTTTTTTTAAGGGCGTATTTAGCTCTTAAGGTAGGTACACTTGGACCACAGTTCATTGGCAAGCGAGCCTGGAGTTTGCACTGAAGGTTCTGTGAGCCTTCTGCCATTTTTAAATGTTCTTTCTAGACACGTCTTTGTACCTGGAGCCTTGCGTCTTTCTCTCGTCTCAAGGACTTTCTTATCTCCTGCTTGAAATGCACAGTGACTACCTGAAATCAAATGCCCCTGGCAGATACGCAGTAGGGAAACGTTGCTAGCTCAACCTTAGATGCAAGGCTGCATGAGGGACCGATGATCCAACTGGCCTGGGGAAGAGCAGGAGCCAGGATGAGAACGCAGTTCTTCGGACCCCTGCCCCATATCCTAGCAGTCATCGAACACCCGGTGTCGATAGCATCAGCACCACGTGGAAACACGTTAGAGATGCAGACCCCGACTCCTGCTCCAGACTCACAGAAAGAGTCTGCCCTGTAACACACTCCCAGGTGATTCACATGCTCAGCGATCTTCGAGGAGCCCTGCTCCAGGCCATCAGACCACCCTTAGCTTGAGGGACACATATGCTCACGGCTCCGGTTTCCCGGGGGTATCCCCCACTTGAGGACCTCACTGCTGCCATTGCTACAGCTGCAAGCCCCGCTTTCTCGAACACGCTTCATTCCCACTGAAACCCTGCCCCCGCAGCAGCCACCCTCTTCCCCCTCTGACAAGTTACCTTTTCAGTGTCTTCCGTTAGAATCCGTTATGAAGCCCCTCGTGTAAACAACATCTTGGGAGGGACGAGGATCTATTTTTGAAAGCGTGAAAGGGAGAAATGAGCCAAATGCGTTCAGCGGATGTCAGGCAGCACCGTGACCACGATCAAATGGGGGAGGAGGAGAAGGGCGGGGGAGGGGAGCCGTGGACAAGGATAGCTGGTCTCTCTTTCGCTTTTCTGTGAAGCCCAGCCCTCCCTCTGGAATGGGCACCACAGACCCAGCGCTGCAGATCCAGGCCATTCTCGACCTCCCAGAGGAGAGGATGTCTCCGGGGAGGGGCTTCTTGACCACTTCATGGAAAATAACAGTTAAAAGCCTAGGATTTGGTCGATCACTGCTCCCCAGGAGGCAGAGCACCACTAGACTAGTGAGTCTTAATACCTCTGGTGTGGTGCAAGCTCTCCTTCGCCTACGGAAAACAGATCTGAGCTAAGCAGCGGGCCCATGTGCCAAAAACAAGCTTCCCTCAACCGGCTGTGAGTAGATAAAGAAGACACCTGCCGGGACAGTAGTGTCTGTGTCGTCAGAGAACGCTTGCCTCCTCCTGGTGACTCAGTTGCCTGCCTGACATCATCACCTGTAACATGCTCAAGGGAACGGACAAGGCCATGTCGTGCTATAAATAGGATGAACCATATGTCCCAGTTCCGCCTGTTGTCCTGGTGTAACTATTCACAGCGGTCCCCTTTCACTCTCAACAGTGTCCCAGCTTGGATGATAAATTGTACAGCCGCCACTCTGGATATAGAAGACACCCAGAAAGAAAAAGGGTTGGCTGCTTCCCATCCCATAATTCTGCCCAGATGCAAACAATTGCTTTGAATCTTGGTTTCCTCCTCTCTTCTTCCAGGGGAGAGCCGCGGAAGTCAGCGAACCGTCCCCCCTGGCCAAACTGCTCACTGTCCCTGGGTTGCAAGGCCAGGCCACATCCGAGGGGAGGCTCACACACCCCAGAAGGTGGCTGTCAGCTGTGGGCATGCTGCACCGATCTGAGACCGAGCCTGAATCAAAACGGCATGATCACACAGTCTCCCGGTCTTCTAGTTTTTATTACGTCCAACGTAATGTCAGGTTTAATTTGAATGAAAATATGGTTATGTGGCCTAATATGTTGGACCGAAACAGGGATCACGAGCACTGGGTCTCGTTCTGCTTGCTGAAGCCTTAAACTTGGGCCACTGTTTAGTTTCTTCTTTGGAACCAAAGCAAGGACAGAGCCGCACACAGGCGCGTTCCAAGGATTGACCGAAAGAAATGCCTTTTAATGAATGTCACACGTGAGATAACTAACTTGACATAATAGTGCCAACAGAAATAGCCCATTCATTTTGTTTATAACACAAAAGGTCTATCATTGCCTTCGCTTTTCGTCACGTGTTTCTCTTTTATGTTTCCGAAACAAGACATGTTTCCTACCAAGCTTCAATATGTGAAACCATAATGTATTTTGGTTCTGAACATAGCAGAAAAACCTCCGAGTAACAGAATAGCTTTGCCACTGTTAGAAATTAATCAAAATAGAAACACTTCAGTCAACATTGGGTCAAAAACATTGAGGTTGATTAAATTACTGCTTTAAACCATCATTCTACTTCTGTCTGGAGATTAATTTATTCTTCACACAGAATATGAACAATCAGATTCTATGCAATTTTTAATTATTATTTTTTTTTACAAATTCTGTATCTAAGAGAAAAATTATATAAAAGTATACCATGAAATGAGTAAAAAGCACTAGTTTATAAGATTTTAAATGAAAACAGCAGAATACAAAAATATGTAGACTAAGGCTACACTATATAAAATACTGTGCTCTAATGGCAAAAATAAACAAACTCGTCATGTAAAGGTGATAGAATTATGTTTTTTTTAAATGTACCTACTATTTCTCCATAAACTTTCGAAATAAAAATAGAACATTTCCCAAAAAGGCACACACAAACTGCACGTTAATAATTTCAGTTAGATGCCCATATACAAAATACATACGATGGAGGCAAAGGAACTTGAACTTCCACTGAGGTGCAGGAAATCTAATCCAATATTAACGCAGGAAGGATTTCATCCCCACCCGCGCAGTGTCCCCTTAGACTCTCACTGGTAAGGATAACACAGCAGCCAACTGCACTGTTCAGAGCTGAGGTGAAAAGTTCCTAACGGGGACCCAGGCGGAAAAAGGAGCACTATTTCCTGGTTGTGACCAAATCCAAACCAGAGCCCTTGAAACATCAAGCTTTGAATCACATCCATTTCCCAAGCCATGTAGCGAGTCTATGAGCTACCAATATATCAGAGAGACAAAGCAGTCCTCCCCTTGTTTAAAAGACTAAAGAAAACGTGCTTTTACAATGGTCTCCAAACTGTGTTTTTAGTAAATCCTATGGGAAAAGAGTCTACGTTTTAAGTAAGACATACAGATGTGACTAACCTCTGGCAATCAGCAAGGCTTACTATATCGGAGAGTGATAGAAATTTCCAATTTCCCATGTACAGGGGTCTCTGAGTTCTAAGACCAACGTAATTCAGGCTGATTTCACAATGGGGGATTTAAAAAAAAAATCCCAAATACATTTATGGCATTTCTTTCAAGGAACTGATTTGGAACAGAAAGAACATTTAGGGGAGGCCTCATGCTTCGATTAAAACCATCAACTTTTGAAAATTATTTGTACATTTCGCAAACGTGGCATTTCACATCAGGAGTTCAGCTTTAGCTGGGAGATAATCTCCTATGATTAGTTTAAGACCTCTCCTTAAACCGCTAATTAACCTTAGCAATAAAAAGGCCAACAAATGGACAATAAATGAATTTGTGAATACTTCCTCCACTGCAAATGGCCAGAGACAGCACACGGCCTTGACCCATTTTCTAAGAGTACTCAGATTTAGGTTCAAAGAAAGGCACTTGGGATCAATGACAATGTCTCAGGCACTCACGTCTCAACTTCCCTCTAGCATTCACCTGTATCATAATAACCTGAACAGCATAATAAAAGGAGGTTGAAAACCTCTCCAAGAGATTGAAATAGTACTCTATTAGTTGCTTCTTTAAAACTTTTCACCTTTTTAATATAAAAGTTTAGCGTAAATCATACATTGTTGTGTTTTTTTTAACTTTAAAGACTCCACACCCACAAACCGACCCCCAAAGAACTTCAGGTAAGTAGATAAGAATTAGCAATAGAACAGGAAGGTATTTTAGATCATGAGACGTCCACACCTACTGACAAGGACAGTGGCCGTGAGGGTGATCGGGATGATTGTGGATTCTCCTTCCTCACCTCTCTCCTTCCTTCCTCCCTTCCTTTCTCTTTCCTTCCTTTCCTGGTTTGGATTCAAAACCAGTTTTACTGTGAAATTTGCCTTTGAGCCTACACTTAGAGCCTTCCAAGTTAAATTTCTACTTGAGCATGGCGAAACCAATCTCTCTTAAATTTGGAAATGGAGTCAAGTTTTGTTCCTGCGTGGTTGCAAGAGGGACTCTGGGCATAGCTTATCAATCTTTTCTTTTAGATTCTTCCCCATCTTTGAAACCTTTGCAAGAGTTCCTGAGTCCAAGAGAAGGTTGCTGATGGCCTGCCCCTCTCTCTTCTGCCCCAAACCCTGCTCCTGGGGCAACTAGTAAGCTCCCGTGAAAATCTGGGGGTGTCAGCAAGTTGAATGTCTCTGAAGAGGTTAACCCAGTAAGAAATGTCAGCCAGCTGCACAAGCAGCTTTGCACGTGACCGAGCGCTGAGAAACGCATG
Source organism: Prionailurus bengalensis (assembly GCF_016509475.1). Lineage (NCBI taxonomy): Eukaryota > Metazoa > Chordata > Mammalia > Carnivora > Felidae > Prionailurus > Prionailurus bengalensis. The sequence continues at coordinate 12,935,195 of NC_057360.1, read as the reverse complement.
GAAGCGGAGCAAGGGAGGGCGGGCCAATCATTCACCTGTACGGAGAGGCCGTCCCCCAGGACAGATAGTCGGTGGGTCTTGGAGCAGGACGAGGTACAATGGGTTGTTCCACGGCAGTCACGTCCCCTGAGTAGGATTTGAGGAGGGAAGCGTTTTTATTGGCCAGCATGGCTCTCTCATTCCTGCGGAATTTGGCTCTTCGGTTCTGAAACCACACCTGGAACAGCATGGGGAGGAGAGGAGGGCGTGAGGAGGGAGAGGGAAACAAAGAAGAAGAGGTTACACGAATAACGTCCTGGCTGACTGACCCTATAAATGCGTCCCCGAGGAAGACACAGGACAGGGACCGGATTCTTCCCAGAGCAATACAAATATGCCGCAGCCCTTCCCCGGTGGGCCAAGCTAGAGGGCCACTGAGGGCCAAGACTCTTACAACCGGACCCTGAGGTACTTCCCTAATCGAGCCTGCAGAGGTGAGATCCACGGCTAACATATGGGTTGTGACCCCTGTTGCTTTGTAATCAAGGAAAAGAGACAAACCTCATTAGAGTTCAGCCACGGATACGACATTTCTTTTTTAAGTTGTTTCAAAATTCTTCAAAATGTGACAATACCATCTGCTTTCAAAGTACTTATTGGACATTTAAAGAAAAGTCTCTCCATCTCACCAAAGGGGCGTGTGGCAACAATTTACGAGGCAAGTGGCTCGCTGGGAAGGTGCGGGGAGCATTGGTATAAGAGCGAGGTGAAAGGAAATAAAAGGAAGTAACAGGGAAGAAGAGCAGCTTCTAGAAGTGAGTTTCCAGGCAGCGCCCCCGTGATGGCCCAGCCACAGAGCCCTGAAGACCAGTGCAGGACACAGGGCCCAGCCGGGGTGAGAGAGCCCACGATTTGTACGCTGGCTCCCATCAGTCGTGGGTGATGAATGTTCCAGCACTTCTAGCATGCGGAACACAGGCAGGGCAGTCTCCTGACGTTCTAGAAAGAAACACGTAAAATAGAAATGCAGATACCCAAGGTTGGAAGTGGACTGGAGCACGTTTCCCGGCAGGGTCTGAGGGATGTGGGCAGCTCGGCCACCAAGGGCTGCACCCGATGACACAGCAGCATTGATCAAGTGCCGCGAGGACTCGGAATTACGCGAGCACATGGCGTACATTACTTCCAGTTATCGTGGCCATTCCATACTTTAGGTTGCACTGTTTTCTACTTCGGAGCTGAGGAAACAGGTTCAATGAGATTCGTCTGTTGAACTTCACACATAATAAGTGGCTATGTGTCTGTGCTCACGGACATCTGACTCATGATCATACAACTCCTCCAGAGCGCCACGGAATTCTATTCACTCGGTTACTCATTCAAGAAATCTTTATGGAGTTCCTGCTGTGTTCCAGGATCTGTGCTAATTGCCGGGAATAGACATGAGATTTACTCTCTGCTCATAAGCAGCTCATAGTCTATTAAAAGAAGGCAGGCATGCAAATGTCAAAAACCGCCAAACAAGTCTTTTAGGTACAATTATAGAAATGCATGACAAAATATGGGAGAAAGAGATTCTCTGGTGTGGAGTGGGACAGGTGCACAGCCTTTGGGAGCAACATTCCTATAAAATACCATGGGGCTGGTGCCCCGCAGAGTCGCGTCACTGGAAGGGCCCTGGGGGAACTTGGTAAAGGAGAATCTGGACATCTCTTTCTGGCTTCGCGCGTGCCCGGCTCTTTCGTTTCTCATGTGTCCTTTGCATGGCTATTAGATTTCTCATCTTAAATGCAGATGGAATCATGTTAGCGCCCTGCTTCATAGCATCCACTGACTCGCTCTCCATTACTCACAGAATAAAATCAAAACTTCTTACCATAGAGCAAAGGCTGTTCAGGAATTAGCTCTTGGTCCACCAACCCGGCCACATTGTGCATCACTTGGGCCTCACACACTGGCCCTCCATCATTTCCAGTTCCTATCCTGGACTCAAGACTACCAGACGTATTCAGTGATTTGCCACCTCTGTGTATTCACACCAAATCTCCCTCTGCCTGCGATGGTCTCCCCCTCTTTGTCCAGGTATCAAAAGACTTGTTTTTCAAGATTAAAATTTTTTTAATGTCTATTTATTTTTAAGAGAGAGAGAAAGTTGGAGCAGGGGAGGGACGGCGGGGGAGCAGAGGATCCAAAGCGGACTCTGTGCTGACAGCAGAGAGCTTGATGCGGGGCTCGGGCTTACAAACCGTGAGATCATGACCTGAGCTGAAGTCGGGTGCTCAACTGACTGAACCAGCCAGGTGCCCCGGTTTTTCAAGATTTAATACATCACCCCTCCTTTGTAAAGTGGTGTAGTGGAAAGAATGTGACTTTAAAGTCTATCAGAGTTGGATAAAAATACTGGCCCTATTACTTTAAAAATTTGTCATTGAATAGTTCTTTAATGTCTCTGATCCTCTGTTTCCTACCCAAATGGAGGAAATAATACTCACAGGGCTCTTCTGAGAGTTGGCACAGAACGGGTGCCTGACATACGTGTATTTTCACCCTTTTTCACCGGACAGGTTTGCTCATTCCTTCCTCTGGTCTATCGCTATTTCTTGTATATTCCTTCAGTGTAGGAATCATCTTACTATATCATAACAGTGTGGTATGCACATCTGTCTTCTCTGCCTCCAGTCTACAACACCCTAAAGGAGAGGGCCAATGTCTTACTCATCCCCAGCAAACCAAAAACAGTTCCAAGAGTATAACAGGTGCCTGATAAATGTTTGGGGGTGGGGGCGGGGAAAAGAGAGGAAAAAGAAAGAGGAAGAAAAATGACTTTTGCAAAAATGATAAGCTATGACCTCCATCCAAGAGGATTCGCAGTCTAGTTGGGGAAGCTGGCCCACATACAAGTCAATATAATACGTGTCATGTGATAAATGCCATAAAAGAAAGCCAGAGTCACAAGGGACTGGTTCAGGCTGGGGAAGGGTAAGACTTCACGGAGGAGGAATAAAGTTGCACAGGGAGAATTCTGTCCTGCTCGTGTATGAAACGCCCGCAGCTCTGAGAGGCATGAGAACATAGTAGGGTTGGAAAGGAGGAGGAGAAAATAGTTTCAACATATAAGAAAGCATTCGTTCATTGTTGGACTGGGAGGAAGACCAACTCACAAACTGCTCCTTCACATTAAAAAAATTATTTTTTTCCAGCTTTGCCCCATCCAGGGTTTCCTTATTTACAATTCAGATCACCACGGCAGAAGTGGTACTTCAAGGTACGGGGCGGGGGGGGGGGGGGGGGTGGGTGGGGGGGGTGTTATTGGTCTAAAATGACTCATTACACCGCTGTAGGCCAAGCTTGGGGCACAGAAGCTATGGGGGTTTTGAAGGGAGAGGAAGGGATTGAAAAGTGGAAATATGGAGCGTGTTTGGAGAGCTGTGGTTAGCTGCACAGGGGATGAGGATGTGGGAAGGCAGACCTCAGGATTTCGCTTTGGATGGTGGGATCCAGGCAGCAAAACCAAGTCCCGTCCCTGCATATCCTGCCGGTCTCTCTCACCCGAGCCGGGAGGGATTGCCACGCAGTGCCCAGTGCCTCACGCTTTCTCCTGACCCACGTGGCGCCACTTCCCCTTTGGTGGCCGACCTCTTTTTGTTCTCCTGGGGAGCACTTCTAGGTGAGGCGGATGCGTCCCTATGGGGAGAACTCTTGCAAAGTTTCTCGCCAGGCTGAAGGGACCTCCAGGACCCTCTCCGTCAACTCAACCGGTGTCCCTCACGGTACACTTCCTGTCAAGGCACAGACACAGCCTCAACGCCCTGAGGGTCTAGCTCAAGCGCCTGTCAGTCGAGAGATCTGTCATCTGCAGAAGGGAATCCCTCAAGCCCAAACTGAACACAAATATACAAACAATAACTTCCTCAAGAAGACAAGACAGATTGGCCTGGTCCCCTTCCACTTTTACCAAGATGGCGGCCCACCCCCGGCTAGGCAGAGGACAATGAGATCTTTACTTCCAGCAGAGGTAGCAAAGGGCCCCTGGAAAAGCACTTAGCCAGCAGACTCTTATTTATTCAAAGTCGACTCCATGCTTAAAAGCATGAACTCTGCATATCTGCACTCAAATCCGAGCTTAGCTATGCCCTAACTGCGTGAGGCCCGGCAAAATAGTGTAACCTGTCTGTGTCTCAGTTTCCACGTCTGCAAGGTGAAGAATACTATCCACCTCACTGAACTAGCAGGACGATTAAACAGACAGTTTATATAAAGGACTTAGAACACTACTCGGCCTATAAGGGTTCAAGTAGTGTTATTATTACATTATTACCTTCATTAGTACTAATCCCGGGTTGTGTTATTTCTAGATGCCTGGATTGCAGTTGATGTGTCATGGCATTAATGTCAGAAAGAATTGCTGTTCTCTCTCTATGCGGTCTTACGTGCCTTTGCTCTTCATCGCTTCACAGAAGCACAGAATCATCTACCGGAACGTGCTCTTAACGCCCTTCCTAAACACAAGGTCTCTGATGGGCTCATTTCTACTGCCACCAGGGTCCATAAGCGTGTATATTTGTAATATGTCTCTTGAGGGTTTGTATGTTCCCAAAGTCTGGGAAGGAAAACTGACGTGGGGAACGGAGAATTCATCTCCGTGGCCACCCTAGAGCTCAAATTGAAAGCTGGGGGGTGGGGGGGTGGGGGGGGGAGGGCCAAGTCAAATGCTCCGAAGTACAACGTTCATACCATGAATCTGAAAGGGCGGGCAACAAGGAGTGAGAAGTCAGAGCTGTAGCGAGGCATATTCTGCCCACCTAAGGGCTTACATCTGATTTTTAAAAATACTAAGCTGCCCAAAGAAACGCAGCTCGGATCCGATTCTGCCTCGTGCTGCCCCTTTATCATCTTTCTCAGCAGCAGCCCCTGTTTGAAACCAACGACTCGTGTTTTCGAGCAGTCTGCAGAGGTGTGCCCCTGAGGTGGTACTTTGGTTACCTGCACTCTGGCCTCGGTGAGGTTCACCCGGCGGGCGAGGTCCTCTCGCACAAAGGCATCTGGGTAGTGTGTCCGCTCAAAGACGCGCTCCAGAGCCTGCAGCTGGCTGCTGTTGAAGGTCGTCCGGTTCCTCCGTTGCTTTCTCTTCTTCTTTTCCTCGGAGTTCAGCTGGTCATCTGGAGCAGAAGAAATTGATGCTAAGGAGCTAAAGTCATGTCGGAGTCCCCAGGTACACTCTGGCTGAATATCTATGGTAAGGGATCATCGCATTCGCTCACATTCTTATCCAAGTGTTGGAACCAAATGCCACTTTCAGGGGGCAGATTCGGGCATCGGCGCTCTTGAGTTCACAAGCCGACGACCCCCAGGGAGTTCTGATGTTTGGCTGTTGCTTCTAAATCTGGGACCAGACCCGAACCGACAGGGAGACATTTCTTGCACGTTCCTCGAACCCTGTTCTGTCAAAGATGGCTAAAGGAAAATCTTACTCCTACCCATGATCCCTAGACTTCTCTAGAGATGAGGGAAGAAGGGTGGATTGCTTTGGACCTTATTTGCCTTATATTGTGTTCATTCATACAATTTCACAACCAAGGAAACCAACTATTCCCTGGTTCCTTCTCCTCAACATACCCACACAAACACAAATGCAGAGTTACGGAGGGAAAAAATGTGTTCAAACTGATTAGGATGATTCCTGTTTACCACGCATTCTCCCAGAAACCTCAAGTCATTTCTGACTGCATCTGCCCTCGCTAAGGCTGGCTAGGGAGGCCTCAGCCTAGTTCAAGGATGGTGCTCCAACACCATCAACCAAAGCCAGCATCGGCTTGGGACGTGCCCTAGGAGAACGCAAGCACGGGGAAGAGTACTGAAAGACCTCTGAAACAGTTTCACCCCAAACTGGAGTTCTAGGACCCTGAGATCTTAGGAACCTTTGGAGAATCGGGACCCCAATTTTTCACCTGTCAAGATCCCCCCTGCCTTGTTTTCCGCTGAGTTCTCCCAAAGGCACCTTGGCAAACTGATCACCCAGGATGCTCTTGGAAGTAAGAGGGTAGCATGCTCCCATCCTGCCACCTGACCCAGTCCAAGCAGGAATGATGGATGTGTGAATCCAAGTGGAACACCTGTTGTGCTACCATGACCACCATCCAGGTGAGGTCCAAACCACGGTAAAGGCCATGTAGTTCTCAGAGGTGCTGAGGCCTAAGACACACGCTCTGCCTGAGGAACTGGACTTACACTGCCAATGGTCTTCCCCTGAGAGTCTCGGCCCAAAGAAAACCAGGAATGAGTGGGAAAGCAGGGCTTGGGCACTTGCTCCACGTTCAGTAGAGATTAGCTCTCAGCCAGTTTTATTTCCAACATGTGAGGTTGGAAATCCTGATCCTCTCTGACCATAAACATACAACCCACTCAAGAAAGGGACCAGCATGAATCATGATGTCCCAAAGAAAAGTGATGCCTACCTGAGCTATAGCATTATCTAGATTTGGGTGTGCATTCAAAGCATAGCTTGAATCCAAGAGCTCCTGGCCCGGATCTCTGAGCGCCTGACAACTGAGGCCTCTAAGTGGTTTTGATCAGAGTTTTCATGAGTGCTGCCTTCCCAGAATAGATACTTGGGGTAGAGACTGCGCATTTCCCCCAGATATTTAAGGCACCCAGATAGAGTAAGTACTTGTTGCATTTGTTTTCAAGGAAAATGTGAAACTTTTCTTGTCTTTAGAAAACTGTTACTGTTGAAAGAAACCACATGATCCCAATCCCATTCTTCCAGCAAACAAGGTGCCGACACCCATTCTGTCAGCTTCGGGGTTGTGATTCACAGTTGACCACCTCCCTGGTTTCTTCCATTCGTGGTACCCCAACCAGGAGCCCTGCTTTGAAGACGCTGCTGTGACATTTTCAATAAGAATGTCAGACCAGTGGCATCCTGAGAATGAAGCCAATCTAATCATCGTGATCTCTGGGATCTATCAAGACCGGGAACATTCCACCCAGCATCCTGTTCGGCTACCAGAGAAACCCATTTGCAATTACATTCACACTAGAATTCACACACCTGGGGTCAAACCACTCTCAGCGGCTGCCTCACATCTGTGTTCTCCTTCCTATTAAATATTGGGAGGCTTTCCTGTTGGTCTCATTCTCTTTCCCAAATCTCTTTGTCTACAGTTTGATCTGTCTTGCACTTCAGGTCTCTCTGGGTCGTCTAGGCCTTTTTCACAGTGCCACCATCTGGATTTCATGCTCCTATGAAGTCAAAGTCTGGGGGAAAAAAAATCCTTAGTTTCCATACCTGCCCAGGACAGAGACCAATTAGACCCTCGGCTATTATTCTTATTCCTATCAAGGAAATCCCTTCTTAAGCCAATCCCATGATCTATTTCTTCCCTCAAAGAAGTCTTCCTCAGGTATAACCACAAATTCTAAATCCTTTCTTCCGCTTTGTAAGCCTTTTCTTTTTGTGCTGCCACACTCTGATCAAGCACAAGGGTATTTTGCGTTTTGTTCTTAGTACTACAACCTGCTACATAATCTCTTGGTAGTTCTTTGAAATCGTCCACTGTTCACTCAAATTCCACCGACTGTCCACCATAAACCACCAGCTCCCCCGACGTGGGAGTAAGGGAAGTGGAGAATTATAGTTTGTGACACAGAATAAATAGCTATGATGGCCTGAAACAAGTCCAGCAAAAGTTTCCCAGTGAATGTTCTTGTTGTTTTTAACAAATGAAAACACCAGTCCAGATCACGTGCAAGGTGAGAAAAGACACACAAATAACAGGGGTCCACGGACTCTGGATCTGGCAAATGTCCTTCAAAGTGCAAGGATAATGGAAAGAGACACTGAGTGGGCAACAGAGACAGCTTGAGCGGCAGTCCTTGGCTCGTCTGTCTTTGCTCACTATGCACAAGCTGCGCGCTCCCTGCTTTCCTCCAAGAACACCGAAGACAGGACCCAACACGGTCTCCCGGGCAGCATGAGAGGAAACGTACACATTGCAGAGGTTCACAAACGTGGGGCATCTGAAGGGCCTGTGATAAGCTCTTTTACCAGATTCCGGACTCCGGTTAAGTAGAGGGGAGAGAATGCAGTGTATTTTTATCACTGCAGGTAAATCATCTTTCTCGTAAAACCAGTTGCTTCGAAAGTTGATTTTGATACCTTCTGCTGCCCAAGGATACTGATGTCCGATTGGACTTCGGGAAGCATTTCCTGTTTTGAAATTCTGAAGTGGGTAGGAGTCACCAAGCTGCAGAATAACCACAGAGGACACGGACGGATTCGTCTCAAAATCAATATTTCTATTCCAAGGTGTTTATGGATTTTATGAAGGATTCTGTATTTTTATGTATGCTGTGGATGACTAGTAAATTGCAAGTATACAGTTGCTGCCACGATTTCTAATAAAAAGCTTGGACCCACGAGTCATAAAACATTGGCACCAAGTGAAGCCAGAGAAATTGCCTAATTCAACCCCCTTATTGTATAGATGAGGTAAACGAAGGCTTGAAGGATGAAGTGACTTACCCCAAATTACAATACCAGCTGTGACTGAGCCAGAGCTAGAAGCCAGGACTCCTAATTCCACTCCAGTCTCAAGTACAAATGACAATAGTCATGTTGTATGAAGCATCAGAGATATAAATAAAAACCCCTATTCTGGGAAATTTTTCTGGGGAACACAGGTTTTTCCATATGAGCTACATAAAGAGGGTCTAAGATAGGGGGTGCATGTGTATCACATGTTGTCATTCCTATCAGAACATTTAAAAATGCAAACAGTCTCACCTAGAATAGCTACTTTGATCCAGATGTTCTTGAATTTTCTTTTTCAATGGCTTCTATAAGTCCCTGCCTCATCAATTAAACATGTGCAGGGGGATTTTTGCACAGTAGGAAACCCCATCTTCCATCTTCTCTCCACATCCATATTAGCCCTTCTCTTCCTTTCGTTCTGGGACACAGTTCAACATCTCTGCTTCCTGTGGCACATCCCAAATGTTACCTCCTCTAAGACTTTGCTGATAACTTCTATCCATATTGATCTCTCCATTCTCTTAATCCCCACATATATTTTAGTATACTACCAAATAGTTTGTTTTAGAGGGGGGAAGGGGGCAAAGAGAGAGAGAGAGACAGAGAGAGAGAGAGAGAGAGAGAGAGAATCTTAAGCAGGCTCCACACTCAGGGGGGAGCCCGACTCAGGGCTCAATCCCACGACCCTGGGATCATGTGCTGAGCCAAAATCAAGAATCAGACACTCAACCAACTGAGCCATCCAGGCTCCCCTAACCAAATATTTTTTCTAAAAGTTATGGTTTCATCCTTTCTGTGTAAATGTTTTGTCACTTCGAGGCACTCATATATTCCCGTGGAAAAGGTATAGAGTCCCTTGATAAATTGGCATGACAATAAAAACGTAAGAGTCGGGTAGTAATTGTAGCATAGAAGCAGTCTCAGAAAATCAGAGCTTTGGTGATTCATCTGGTTTCAAACGGCTGAATGATTTCTGAATTCCAATTATTTTTTTTAACAGCCCATAGCAAATAGGCTAGCAAATAGTAACCATTTAGGTTAGGTTAGGTTAGGTTAACAGTCTCTTTTGTTTCTGGATCACCTTACCGGTGGAGGAAAGAAAACATTTACCGTTTCTTTTTCAGATAGGTCAGTCGTCATCAGATCTAGACCTGGGAAAAATCTGTGTGCTTCCGATTCCTTTGTTAAGTGCAGGAGTTAGTCCTTCATTTTTATTCCTTACTAGAAAAGCAGCTCCGAAATAAATGAATGGTTTCCACAGGCGGAAGCACAGGCAAGAAAGAGGTGCTAAAGGTGTTTGCAATGGATCAGGATGTTAGAACACTCCAGAAAAGAGAGCCCCTAAGTCCTAGGCGGGACGTCCCTTGTACATTCAACCAGTAGTTAAAGGGAACACCAGCTCCGTCCTTGGTTCTGGGCTGAAATTCACAGTGGACTCCACTTATGGCTGCCGGAGCCTCCCTGGAGAGAGGGTGGAGAAGACAGCGTGAGGCGTGAGGAGGGCCATCCTCAAGCAGAAGGGCCAGGCGGCACACCGTGACCCCTACTCACTAGGGCGCCGCACGCGCCACGCAGGCTTCATTAACTCCCAAAGACCTCGGCCCTCTTTCTGCCCCGCATCTGGTGGGAGATGCCTCGGAGATTCCAAATAGGTCAGCCAAATGTAATTTAAAGGTAGAGCAAAAACATATTTTAGGAATAAAATCTGAAGAAAAATGTGTTTCGTACGCCCGAGTCACATCAACTTGGAAAGAAATCTGATGCAAGAAGATAAAACGCCAGCTTCAGTAGCAGAAACCAACCACCACATCAAAGCGTGTCTTCTTCCTTTGGGTTGAAAACATGGCAGGCAAGCGGATCTAAAGAGCAGCCCGCTGATCATTTTATGGGCCTGGAAGAATGTTTTCAAAGGAACTTCCATTGCACAACAACTACTTACTTTAATGGGATTTGTGTGGTTCGGGCCCGGCAACCTTTGGAGAATTGAAGGGAAGTGTAATTGCAAAAGCCACTAAAAACTGTTTAGCTTTTATTGCAAGGCCTATGAAAAGCAGCAAGATACAGCCGTGGTATTCGTTTGCGTTTCTTTGGTTACACTAAGCTGCTATTGCAATTGAGACAGCATCCTTTTAATACGCGCCCCGATAGATGGCACATGGGTCACTTAACGGGGATGGCTGTTGCAGTGTGGGCTCAGTGCGTCACAACGACCAAAGCCAAATTTAGCAGCACATCTACACCTTCTCAAGAGTAGACCTGGTACCTTCCATCCCTGAACCCCAGCAACTGTCAAGAGTGCCCGGGTCTCTGCCAACGCAAGTGTCCAACGTGCAAGCTATTTCCACCTTAGGGTGCCGCTGCCAGACCCTGAACGTCGCGTGACGGTCCTTGATGTGTAGCGTTTTTTTCTTTCCTGTCAACTTGGCAAGTGCCACTCTTGCTTTTCAGTCAAGTATCAGTCCTAAACCCTAGAAACGAGCATGAAAACACGTTAAATGTAATTTTGGGGCCATCTGTCCTTTGGAGAATACAATCCTTTTCCAAGGGACATAATTCTCAATCATCTTATCTACTTTACCTCTCTTAAGACACTTTTCTGAAAAGATTCCTGATCGGAACCCCAATGAGACCCGATATAAAGCCAGCCTCCTCATGCAGTCCCATACTGGAACCCTAGCTTTCTTTTGGGACGAGGTGCATAATTTCTCCCTGCTGGCATTTTCCACGTGGCTCTGAGTCTATTTTATTTATTCACGTATTTCTTTTTTGTTCAAATTCGAGTTCGTTAACATACTGGGTCATCTTGGTTTCGGGAGTAGAACCTGGTGATTCGTCTCTTACATAACGACTCCTGAGTCCGATTTAGTAACCTCAGAGTACAAAGTTTATGTTTGTACTCAAATGAAGCTCTTACCAATACTCAATAAATACAAATTGGTAATCAGGTGTAAAATATCCTATACTGGAATTATTATTACAGGAGTTCAGCTGCTGAACAAGTTACCTTCTCTTTGATGAAAAATAAAATTCTGGCTTCAGATATGTAACCTACTCCCAACGTCTCTGTGGACGAATCACGTATACACTTATTTTCAATTCATTTTTAGATGTCAAAAAAAAAAAAACACTGAAAAATAAGAACGTTTCCATCAGACCCAACTAAACTGCCACTGGCAGGTGGGCACAGTGACAGGGAGCAGAAGTTGAACTGGCTTCGGAATCAAGATGACCCGTGCTCTCCCACAGGCCCTGCTACTTCCTGGCTGTGTGGCCTTGGGTAAGACCCCTCCCTTCTCTGAGCCTCAGTTTCCAAAACAGTAAAACGGAAGACCACCTACCTCCCAGGGTCATTTGGAAATGTAATGACCACACAGTAGGCATAAAGTCTGGCACATAGTAGGCATTTGGTAAGTGGTGGGTTATATGGCTACTTCGTTACCCCTCAGAGACAGGCTGCTCAAAACCCCTGCTGTTGTTTCTTTTCTCCTTCTGTTCACTGTTTGTTGGTATTTAATCGGCAAGCTTTCTATCGTAGCGTAACAGTGGAGAAAGGGAGAAAACCATTCACATGTGTGAGAGGGCTTCGTTCGTTTGAAGGAGGGCAGGACTGAGACCTAGGGAGCTTGAAAAATGAGCAAAAGCCTTAAAAAATCAAGATCTGAGACATGGTGGTTGACCAAAAATTGTACCATAGAAGTCATGCACAGACATTTGTCCAAAAAGCCTCATTCGGGACATGTTCTGTCGTTAGTCAATCCTGGCTTTCTAACAAGACATTTTTCCTTCCTCACTTCAAATGTTGAGGAAACATTCAGAAAGCAGGCCGACTCTCCAAAGACAGGGAAGCCATCGGTACCTTGAACAAGTAATCCCAGAAATGAATTTTAAAAAAGAGACAGACAGACAGGAAAAAGGAAGAAGGCCAAGGGCTAAAGCCAGGCTATGAAAATTCAATGATTTCCCAGCCTGTTTGCCTTGGGTTGACTAATTTGGTTGCCACATGTCTAAAAACACAAAACTTGGGTCATATTACTCAATATTTATTCAGTGACTTTTTTTTCTAAATGTCTGAGCACTTTGGTAAATGCCAAAGGGATGAAAAGAAAACCAAGAAAGGCAAAGTTCTGGGAAAAGAGCGAGCTCTGACTGAGATTTTAAAAGCTTTCTAAACTTGCAGTATTCCAGGTGTGTGGTCCCCTTGGAAGTGCTGATGTTCCGAGCAGGATTACAAACACAGCTCTAGATGAGCCATAGGCTCCTGCCTTCTTCTGGTGCCTTTTTTTCCTTTGTAGTGAGACTGTTGTCATCTTGTAAATGACACAACATCAATCTTGACATGAGCAGTAGAAATTGGTGTCTTCATGGGAGGTAACCACCGTGTGTTGGTTTTTTTTTTTTTTTTTGATGATTCTTTTTTTTTTTTGGCAATAAATTTTAATGGTTTTAAAGAAAAAGCTGGTTAAAAAAAACAGCTTTAAAAAAGCACAACTAAAAGCAGGAGGAATGAAGGAGATGTACCTCATTAATGAGGAAGCTCAGCTCTTGGAAGGACAGTAGCGATGGAACAACTCTTTTAGTTGGAGAAAAAGACAATTATGAGGCAATTATGAGGCATTTAAATACTTGAGAGCAGGGGCGCGACTTGTGCTTCCTTAACTTTGTCATCTCAAGGGTTTTCTCTCTCTCTCTCTCTTTTTTTCACCTCAAGTTTTAACTGTAGGACAACAAGCCCACAAGAGAGAAAGCCACGGGGGACAGAGAATTCACGTTTCATTGCAATAAAAGACGGGGCCAAGGTAATTCTGTAACAACACCACATAGAGAAGAGGGAGGCCGGAGAGAAAATAAAAGCCCCTATCAGGTGTTGGCCCAGTCTTTGACATCAGCCTAAGATGAAGACCGAAACATACTAAAATGGTCAACATAAGAGGATTGGTATTTTTAAATAATGTTTAAATGAAAGGAAATAAAAAATTGTCCTTCAAGAATAAGAAAAACCACACAGTGATATAAAGCTGAATGTTTTTTGGAGGAATATGCCACACCGTAACATCGCTGCATTTCAAATTTCTCATCTGTCAAATGGGTTGTGTTGAGACATAAACAATACATGTTTTTAAAACTGTAATGATTAGGCATGCACATTTCCTTCTATTTTTTTTTTATTTTTTAAAGATGAGAATTCTTTTTTTTTCAAATGTTTATTTATTTTGAGAGAGAGACAGAGACAGAGAGAGAGAGAGAGTGAGAGTGCACGCCTGAGCCAGGGAGGGGCAGAGGGGGAGAGAAAGAGAGAGAGAGAGAGAGAGAGAGAGAGAGTTGTAAGCAAGCTCCATGCTCAGTGCTCAGCACAGAGCCCATCCTGGGGCTCGAACTCATGAACCGTGAGGTCATGACCTGAGCCAAAATCAAAGAGTCGGATGCCCAACCAACTGAGCCACCCAGGTGCCCCTTCTATTTTGTTTTCAATGCTACTATGGAGCAATTGTGGAAAGGGCTTTGGAGTGGCAATCAGGAGGCTCACATTCTACCCCAGCAGCATTCCTGGCCAAATCCGTGATGTAAAGCCTCGGCGGACTTACGGGCAAAGTTACAGGTTGGAGTAGGTGACTAAGATCTCTTTCAATTCCAACGTTGCGGGTTTCTACAATTGTTTTATATTTTCCATATCTTGCCCAATAGAAAAGTATGAATAATTGCTTATTTAAGGCAATGTCTGAATCTTGTCCTTTGTTGTTATTGTTGTCGTATTTTTGTTTTGCCTTGTTTCGTTTTGTCTTTGTTCTGGAACATCCTTGGCTAGGTGTTATATTGGAAGAAGACTATACTGTAATTACCCGTGCCTGGAGAAAGCCCAGGTGATTGACCTGTTCCTCTATATCCAGAGCATACTGCAGAGGTCAGTCTCCAAGCTGGAATCAATGTGACTATTTTAAAAGAAATTTTAAAAAGCAGGGGGTCAGAAAGTGCCTGGTGGCTCAGTTAACGGTCTGACTCCTTCAGTCAGTTAACCAGCTGACTCTTGATTTCGCCTCAGGTCATGATCCCAGGGTCGTGGAATTGAGCCCCGAGTTGAGCCCCACGTCAGGCTCTGTGCTGGGCACAGAGCCTGCTTAAGATTCTCTCTCTCCTTCTCCCTCTACACCTCTCCCACTTGCACACTCTGTCTTCTCAAATAAATAAAATCCGGTCACCTTTAAGCACAGTCTAGAGAAAGAGGAAATCTGAGAGGTTCCTAAAGAGACAGCTATTCTAATATTTAAATTTGCCAAACAGAAATGACAATAACTGCTATTTATTTTCTTTTGCCAGCCTTGACCTCCTAACCACGGCTTAGCTAATCATGGCCTTGCTGAGAACACTGTCTATATCAACCACCTTAGGCTAATCCCAAAAGTGACATCACTAACAATGGTCACACTCAATCTGGACCTTCACAGGTTTTCACTAGCACCCAGTTCATTCATTTGAACAAATATTTACTGAGCATGTGCTAAGTGCCAGGCAAATAGGTGCTCTGAGAAATGTCGACAAACCCTTTCAAGAACTTCATCCCTGGTTTGGGGAAAGAAGTCACAAGTACTTGAAAAGTAAAGTGACAGTAACCAAGAGATATTCCAGGAGGGGTGGCAGCCAGCAGAGCCAATGATAGGCAAGGGAGGAGGGCAGAGACACCAGCATGAGTGGTAGGTCCAAAGACAGTCTGTAGAGGTTTTCTCTGTCCTATGAAAGTCCAGCATCCCCCTCTCAGCCACACTGTGACATGTCACTCCATCACCCTACTCTAGTTGTGCTGCAGACAGTGGTGACATTTTCCTCATCTTTCATTTACATTCTTCTTTCACCTTGATTCTGCCCAACTCCACAAGCTTACCTGGATCCACTGACTCTTTACATCGATGGCTCCTTCCTTCTCCAAGCCTCAGTTTACCTGTCAGCAATTCACAAGGACCTTCTCTGATCACCAACCAGAAGCAGCCTTCCTATCATTATTCTCTGTCCGGCATCTGAACCATCTGCTTTACGACAACCCTTCTGACCATCTGTAATTACTGCTGCTGACTGCCTCACTCGAATACAAGCTCCGCGAGGAACGATTTCTGACTCGTTACCTGTAGCATCCCGGCATCTGGCGTTAGTGTCTGGTACATTTTAGGCACTTTTCTTGGGACGACTGAATGAATATGTTAACCGTGCTTGGTGAAAATGCCTATTTGGCACAGCCTGATCGGTTCACATTCAGCCACCAAACCTGACAGCCCCTTCGGGGATGAGTCTCAGGTGAAGTCTCAGCACACAAATTTTCCTGAGATGAAGGTTTACTTCACTCTTTATAAGACATGTAAATTCCAAGAGCGTGTGTTATCCAGGTCTTGCACGAACTTTCTCCGTGCGAGACTTTGCATCAGTAATTAGCTCCCCAAATTAGAAGGCAAGCCTGGAAGGCGGGTGAGCCAAGCCTATAGAATGGAGCCCCCCTACATCTTGGCAGCCCCCAGTAAATGCTTGGCTTTGATAATGATGGACCCGTATGGAATTATTGACCATTTTGGACATGCCCTGGCACGGTCATGTCTATGTGCCAAAAAATATGTTTAGCTTTGGGTTGTATTTTCTTCTAGTTAGTCATTTCTAGTCACTGTGTTTTCTGTTCCTTTTCACTGGCAGAGGAGCTTGGGCCAAAGCCTGGCTACTTTATTCTCTACCATACAGCAACATGACTCCCTGCCAACCACACCTAAACCTTAATTATACGGTGATTTCCTCTCCAAGGATGTGTGACTGTTTTAACTAGTAAGAAAGCTGATGCACTAAGGTCACATGAAGTTAAAAAAAAAAAGTTTTGGGCAAAACACTCAAAACTCCATGTGGAATAATCTTAGTCCACTGAATCATGTCCCCTGTTGTTGAACAGCCCTAAAGAACTCCTTGTTAATAGGTGATTCTGTCCGCCTGGAGTGGAAACCTATGAGTAATCTATGTGTCACTGTGAGTCATGTCATGGCCACCACTTCCAACTCCCCATCATCTGAAAGTTGGCAAGAAGAATTCAGACTGCTCAACTCATAACAGGAAGAAGCCAGGATGGAGGAAAGACCTAATAACCAATTTTATTGATTAAAAAAACAAAAGATACCAGAAAAGGAGGCTAACCCAAGGTAAGAACAATGGCTTCTTCGTCGCCACCGAACACATTCTCTTCCTTGGCATCTGTTTCCAATGTGCCTCTGGCGCTAACACAGGTGCTCTTCCTTCCGCAACCTTGAGTCTTTTTCCAGATTTCCCCTAGTTTTAGAGGGCTTTCAGACTTGTAAATTACTTTCAAGAAAGGACTTTGATAGCAATATGTTGAAGCAAGAGGAAGGACAAACGGGGGCAGGCCAGTGTGTAATCCCACTACAGCCATTCCCCAGCCATCGATAGGACTTTCGTTTGCCAGCTTTCTTCTTATTACACTTCCATTCCTCTGCAATTCCAATTAAAATGGCATAGAGTTAATGATGTGATTAACTTACTGGGAAGTCAGCACATTCAAAATAAAGTGTCTTGAGGATAAACTGGAAGATTTTATGAACTCAAGGGACCCCAGTAAAGGACATATACTGATTCGGTAGGTAGGTGGAAGAAGAGATTTTGGAAAATCAGATTTTATAAGCAAACTGTTTGCCATAAATTGGTTAAAGGAAAGTATGTGTATGGCAGTGGGTTTAGGCAAAAGTGGGGACATCTTAGCGTGTACAATTTTTTATGTAGCCAACGAGGGAGTTATTTACAAGGACGTCTGCTCCCCTTTGGCTCTTCAGACATGTTTTGCAGACCCTTGCTGGGCTCCTTCATCTTATTCATTTGATTATTTCTATCAAGGTTTTTTTTAGGGATAGTGATCACACCTCCTTTGGTAGCATCAGTAAACTTCTTCCTTTACTACAGATCTGTTAGTTTGGGGATAAAGCTCCTTGGTTAGAAGGATCCTTGTGATTTTCTTTCCTGAAGACTTCAGTTTTAGATTGAGTCCCAGCTCTTCCCAAGGCTAAAGGGACACGAGCTTTGCCGGCCGCTGTGGTTAGGTGGTCACCAAACAATAAGAGATAGTTAACTTCTTGACCGGAGAGAGCCCATTTTTTAATATCAAAGCTTATCTCTAGTCACAGCCCCAGACCAGATTTATTCAATAGTTTTATACCCCTTCTCACATTTTCCACAATTCAATATTCTAAAAAGTTTTTTCATAGGATTTTATCATTAAGGCTTTACATAATGGTTGGGGGTGGGGCTTCGGTGGATTAGAAGTCAGACAATGTGGGGATTCACTCTGTCCCTAAAAAGTCATGTGATTTTTTTTTCCAGCCATGTTATCTTAAGAATGTAACTTTGCCAAGTGGGTTTCCATTTCTATTGCTGTCAAAAAGGGTATTGCACTAGATTGTTTCAAATATCTCTTCCTGATTTTAACTTACAAATTCCTTTTCAAATACTTGACCAATGGAGAAATCTAATAATAATATGTTTACTTCATGTTTGTAATCTACTAATTTATCAATGGATTAACTAGAGTTTATATAATTCCACAGCTACAGATTTCTATAGTCAAATGTGTAATGTTCTTGATGTCCTAAATAACATTGCTGTCGAGTTTTGCGGATGTCAGGGTTATTTCAACATTGTATGGATGTTTATTTTCTTTTAAGTAAGTTTTAAAGAAAATGATCAGATCTGGCAGGTATTCAAACAATTGAGAAGACAGCAAAGATGAAAAGCTGCTTTCGCAAAGTTCTTGAATTTTAAAATAATTTTACACTGAAGGGTGGGGCGACATATTTCTCATAAAATGTCTGCGTACCTGTGCACACATACGTGGCACGCGTGGGTGTCTGTACGAGCATACGTGTGACTCAAGTCAGAGAATCCTGGGTTGAACTATAACAGCGCTATAAACACGAGAACCAGAAGCAGATCCAATTGCCCACAGGGAAAAGGACAAACCTGTGGCACTGTGAGAGATCTTACTTGTTTGGGCTTTCTGTAGAGCCCACTAAAACTGCTGAGACCTATCATCATTACCTAGTCTCATGCCAACTATATCTGGTAACGCACTTTGACATATCAGTTTCTAGGTAGACGCTCCAAGACAATGGCTCATGTGATATCCGTGCCAGCTGGAGTCAGCTGCAAACAAAACACACACACACACACACACACACACAGTATTTTAAAATAGATATTTCAGATGTTTCAAATTTAAATAAAACAAGGCAGAGTGTGTGATGTTCCAAACGAAGTCAATTGCCAAGCTGTGCTGGTTGGTACAACCAAGTGCTGTATCAACGGAGCCATAAATCGCTGCATAACGCAGACATGGCGGAGGGAGAGCGGCAAGAAAAAAAAAAAAAAGAGTGTGCGTGCATTAAAGATGAATCCCTAAGGATACTCTTCCGTGAAACTCTGAGAGTTTCCAAAGTGACACCATCCCACCAGGACCCACGGAATATGTGAGCCTTTGGAACCATTTGCAGTATGTGTTTCAAAGTCCAGACAAAGCTACTAGGCAAGTTTTAGTGGTCCCTCTAGAAAGCAGTTTTTTGACAGGGCTGGAAAAACGATGTTACAAAGGATCCAGTAACAACAGAGTCTAGGCCTGTTAGTTAGATTCCAAGTTGATGCCGCTTCCAAAAGCAGAGCATCCAGAAAAACACCATATTCCCCGGACTAGGAGAGGAGGTCCAACATTGAGGATTGAGAAAAGTTTGGTAGATAGTCTATTATACGCAGGGTGCACATCTGTTGGTGCAAATCTGTTTTACCCTCTTATTTGTTTCAACAAAGACTATCACAAAGGTGAGTTTCTCCAAGATCATCCCATGTGGGAACTTGAAACAAACGACAGGAGGATGTATGACTCGCTGGCTTTCCAAAGTCTATCTTGCTTCTCAAGTTTCTTTAAGAACTAGTACAGCCGAGAAGACAAGTTTGCATGCATACAGTCCTGTACAATGACCTCAGCGACCAAAGGCCAATGAATCAATTACATCACATGCACCCTACTTAACCTTTGGGTATGATGAATATTCGGAGTGTGTTTTTGTGGTCTCGAGCCAAAAATTAACCGCAGCCTAGAGGTTGTTGAACCTCAGGAAAATCTCTGTTCCCCACTTTATTTTCAGTGCAGTTGGGGAGGACAGAATTCCATTAGAGAGAGACAATGTAATTGTGTTCATAACTGTGCAGTTGAGAGGTTGCATTTATATGGTGCCTTTCTTCCAAGGATCATAAAACACCTCACATATGCTATTTCGTTTATATTTCAAACGTCTTTATGCTATAAGAGCACAATGCAGTTTCAACAAAACAAATGTACCAATAATTTATAGAGTTTAGCAAAACTAAGCAAAGTAGCATTTATTAAATTTAGTATAGAGGGGAAACCAACATCTACTAACATGCGGAGAAAAAAATGGTCAGTAGGTGGGTACATTATGTTTAACCTTTAGTGAAAACCTTAATTTTATTTTACTTTTCTCAGCTTCTCCAGATCACATTAATGACTCTCTTTTCTTAACTCTAACTGCACTAAGTGCTTGAGTCTGACAATTTAGTACATTGTTACACACCGTCATATTGTCTTCTTTGTTTTCTATGGGTTTGAGTCTCAAGAGCTACTAAGCAGAGATACTGGGGTATATTGAAAATGGCACTAGGAGGCCGAACTCCAGGGTGCCAATCTTGCCTCTGTCGTTCCTTATCTGTCGGCAAGCTCCCTCATCCTTCCCACGCTCCAGTGTTTTTACAAAAAGGTGACATTAAAGTCTGAAATGGCTTCAAGGATTGCAAGTGAAGTTCAAGTGAGATGACTTTTCTGAAAGCACGAGGCGGATAAGTAAGGCAATATCACTATAAACTCCATGAAAGCAGAGACAATATTTTGTGCCTCTTCTACATACTTTCTAGGATCTGATGTTGGATGAACACGATTTCCCAAGTAAGGACTTAATAAACGTTTCTTGGTAACAATCACTGGAGCACTTACCATTTGCCAGGAACCACTGTTAAGCGTGTTACGTGGAATATTCTCATATTTCGCTCCCCGAAGAGGTCACGTTATTATTAATCCCCGTGCTGCAGATGAAGAGGCAGAGGCTGAGAGAGGATGAGCCGCCTGCCCAAGGGCACACGGCTGAGGCTCCTTGACACCTGGTAGTTTGGCCACGAAGCCCAACTTCTGAAAGGCTCTCCTCTGCCTGCCTCTCCTACAACCCGCGGTCCGGAATGAATGCGGAGGTTAGGAAATGTGCTTCCCAAACTATTAAAAAGTGGAAGAACTTTTAAGAAGTAGACAAGAATTGGAGACAGCGTGTTGGGTATCATGTCAATCCAGAAATTGAAATAAAGAGGCCAACTTCTTGATGTGATTGGTTTGCAATCATACGATGTTTGTGAGAGGTGTTTAGTTCTGAGAAACTCTCCTAAACATCTGATTTGGCAAGAAATTGAGAATTGAAGTTACGACCTGCAAGCTAGTTCTATTCTCCTCCTGATCATCTAGCTGCAGAACTCTCTCCGAATCGTGGGAGCATAAATCCGATTATGCACGAGGCCAATGGGAACGAGATAATTGCGTGGATCCAGTACCCATCCATTACGCTCGGCACCATAAATCACCGAACTGCCACAACCTCAGCTTTCTGGAATCCCCAAGTTGTTTGAAATACTCTACGACTGCCATTTATGGAAGAACCATATTATACTGTCTTTGCCTTAAGTGCTGTCAAAATAAAATTTAAAAGTTGAGTGTTTACCCTTCAGAGGATGTTCATGTGACACAACAGTAGAAAACACGAGAAAACCCAACAAAATTTGTGTCTTCCAGCGTCAGCATGCGCAGGCACGAAGGAACTGGCTAAGAAATTAAGCAATGACGTTGGGTAGTTCTCTTTTCCGTCCTTTGGTGATGAACATTACATTAGCAGAAATGCGGGTCTGGTTTTCCCTCACACACACCTCACACACGTGCCAACTTCGTGGGTTGGCGGGGGGAGGGGAGCCTGACAAATGGGTAATTCTTGAAACCAGCAAGCGAAGCATTTGGCCTTAGTAGAGATGGAATGATCAGATGGCCACAAATTAAAATGAGTTCATGCCCAAGGCTTATTTGAGCCCTTAAACCATGCAATTGAAATTAAGTTTTCCTACCTTGTATTTTCTTTCTATTCATTGTAACATATGTTTACTGAACACCTACTGGCTGCTGGGTATGAAAGGTGAGTGGCCTCCCTGCCGCCCCACAAGGAGCTCACAGTGTAGCGGGAAAAACAGATATATACACAAGTAAGTGTTTTAAACGAGCTAACTAAAATAGTGGAGGCAGACACCGTAAAGCTGTGGCACCAAGGAGGGATTAACTGTATCTTAATACGTGAGAAAAGAGTCACAGAAAAGGAGGGAGTAATCGCACTGAGTTCCGAGGGAAAAATACACATTGTGACGGGGAGGAAAAGTCTGGAACGGATGGAGCAGAGTGATAAAGAGCAGTATTACTCATTCCTAATAGCGAATTTTCACCTCATTCATTCCTCACTAGGGTGCCGTGTCGGGGCATGTCATTGTCCCCATTTTAGAGGTTCAGAGAGGGAGACGTCTCAAGAATGCAGGGCTGGGAGGTGAGAGGATCTTGACTCTCTTGTGTTGCCACAGCTGAGCATGGGGGAGCTCTGAGGAGAGGAGAAAGGGAGAGCTGGAGGGAAAGCAGAGCCAGCTGCTGGAGAGCCTCTTACAAGGAGCCTTGCAACTTCATTCTTCAGTGCAGGGGGGTCAGGAACGGATTTTTTGGCTGGGTAGTGGGCAACAGGAAGACGTGTGCCTTTCAGACAGCATCCTGGGAACGGCACGGAGGTTGCCTTGGGCTGGGCACGAGACAAACATCCGTGCTTTATAGATTCAGAAAGTTAGCACAGATAATGCGGCCCATCCGGCTACTTTTAGTGGTCAGGATGCTTGAGGCTTCTCTGATTCCTAAACTGCCACCATAATATCTCACTGTCCACCGTCTCCCACGATCTCCCCGACCTGGGCCTGTTTTTAACTCTCCTGCTCATCTTTCTTCCGACCTATGAAGTACGTATGTATCAAAGTTACTAAAGACGCAAAGTACACGTTCAAGACACAAAGAAGTATGACTCTTAATGTATGGACGTTCCAAATCGTCCAGATACAAATCTGAAAAGCCCACGCACCCCTAGGTGGGAAACTTGCAGTAACACAGCGCACCGAAGGCTCTACACCCACCGGAAGTGTGTCCGCCCTCCAACCTTCCCCCGGAGTGAGATCGGCGGAAGCTGCCCGGACTCTGAGGAGCCTCACTTTAAGCCACTGGATACATAAAAAAAGGAAAATCTCCAAAAACACAATATCGGATGTGACAAAAATTGATCTCAGGATATATACTGTTCTTATTTTAGGGTGGGGAGGGGGGCGGAGGGAGAGAAAGAGAAAATGTCAAGCAGGCTCCACGCTCGGTGCACAGCCGGACGTAGGGCTTGATCCCACGACTCTGGGAACGTCACCCGAGCTGAAATCAAGACTGAGGTGCACAGTTGACTGGGCCACCCAGGCGCCCCAACATTAGTATATTTTAAATTGCTAACTCCACTAGTACATTTAAACTATAATTGAGGCGCCTGGGTGGCTTAGTTGGTTACATGTCCAACTTCGGCTCAGGTCACGATCTCGAGGTTCCCTTGAGTTCAAGCCCAGCATCGGGCTCTCTGCCGTCAGCACAGATCCTCTGTCCCCCTCTCTCTCTGCCCCTCCCCCCTCCAATAATAAATAAACATTAAAAAAAGAGAAATACTTAGACATGCTTTTAAAAAAATAATTAAAAAATAAAATAAAATACAGTTTCATATATAGGAAAAGCCCAGAAACACATCCATTTGTACTCTGAGGGAAACTAGTATTTCTCATTGTGTTTTTGTGTCACTTCGTTTCATTTTTAAAGGCAGTAATCCCAATTCGAATCTCAGCAAGCCTGTCTCCATTCGAGGCCGCAGGAACCCTTATTTCTCTCTTCTTTGCCACTTTCCAGCCCCTTTCACTGTCATTTCTCCGCTCGGGCCTTGTGACGACACCCCCTGAGACTCTCTTCCCGGATTCCACCGCTCATAATACGCTTTTCTCCAGGCTGAGGGGAGGCTCCTCCTTGCCATTCATCCGGAGGAGCCGTAGGCGAACCAGAGCTCCAGAATGGAGCAGAGGAAGAAGCGAGACACCCTGAAAAAACTCCAAGAATCCTCCTCCTTTCAGAGCACCAAACATTTACCTCTCTGAAAGAGTTTTGCGAAAGAATCAAAGTGAAAAGTGGAAAAAAAAGGAACACAAAACCTTCTTAATGTCTGCCGGGGAAACAGAAACGCTTTCTCCACGGGAAAAGTCCTTTCTGTACTGAAATTGGCAGCCAGACGGCCTGCACATTTATCTCCTGCACAGAAAGTGCTCTGTCAGGCAAGCTGTGACTAACAATGCACTGAAAACACGCCACAGACTTCCCCTGTATTTTATTTGGCAGAGAGGAATTATTCCTCGGCACAAAGAATTTGCAACTGGCATCGGTTAAACAAGAAATTACAACCTTTAAAAGCCCTATTTATCATTAGCTGCAAAAGTGCAGACTTCACCGTCAATTACTCTGACAAAAGATTACAGACCATCAACACCGCACGCGGGAGAACAACAGCCTTGGGGGCCAGCGGGCCTCTCTGAAGGGAGGATTAGAAACTTAAGGGCCAGGAGCCCCTTCTCCGGGGACCCCCCCTCCCCACCGCAACACCCTTCCTCACCCACCCTCCTCCCCTGTGCGGGCTGACTCTCCCACCTCCAGCATGCTCTCTCCCTTCGCCTCGCCAGCAGAGGCTGGTAGACCAGCAAGCCTTCCCCAGAAAGACTGGACGATGGTTGTGGAAGTCAGTGCCTGCGGACCGCTGGCCAAGTCAAGTCAGCAGCAACTTTGCTCCAGTTCTGCTCTCTGAATGTGTTCTGTTGATAAATATGGAAATCGCAAGATTGATTTCCCAAAGCTAAAGAAATAATATGGCGTTATTCCTCTCAGATGCTCCATTTAGTGGGTCAATGGTCAGAAAAACAGTGGATTTTAATAAGCAAAAGGCCTCTACTGTGATGCTAAGACATCCTCCCAAACACTGAATGGTGCCTATGTATTCTTGGAAGAAGCCTTTTTGCATTTCACTGAGGCATCGACCCATCTTTAAATGATTTCATCCCCTAGGAACAGAAAAACAAAGAGAGGCTTTGTTCTCCACACTTTAAAATTAAAAAAAAAAAAATGTATTCTCAAGTGCTTATATAAGTGGCAAGAGATCTTTATTAAGAAACATACTTATACATCCTTACTTGGCTTTAACTGTCCAAAGTCTGAGGTCATTATGAGTGTCACCACCACCTTGTTGCCAGTTAAATCAGTTTATATAGTCCTGAAGCTTCTCTCAGAGGCTTACGGGTTAATATTATCATTTTCTTCGATATTTTATATTTATTGGCTATGTTTGTCTCAGTATACAAACATCAATATTTCATGAAAATGAAATAAAATAACATGTAAATTACTTATATATGGTTTGCTACAGAGTGTTCGATAAATGATGTTGGTGATGTTTCTAACGATGAGGAGGGGGGATACGCGATATGAATAGTTATATTTATAAAGGTGTTTTACTATGAGAGCACCTGTGAGTATACATGCATGTATATTCGTATCCATTTATATGGATACAACTTACACATATGGTGTATTCTTTTTTTTTTTTTTAATTTTTTTTTCAACGTTTATTTATTTTTGGGACAGAGAGAGACAGAGCATGAACGGGGGAGGGGCAGAGAGAGAGGGAGACACAGAATCGGAAACAGGCTCCAGGCTCTGAGCCATCAGCCCAGAGCCTGACGCGGGGCTCGAACTCACAGACCGCGAGATCGTGACCTGGCTGAAGTCGGACGCTTAACCGACTGCGCCACCCAGGCGCCCCATATGGTGTATTCTTAACTATATAAAACAATATTCAGCAAAAAATCAAAAGACTGGAAGGAAATAAAATGTTAAGAGTGTTCACCTCTGAGAGATGCACTAAGGGATATTTTCCCCTTATTGCTTTTTCCGTATTCTATTCTCATTTTCTCTGATGAGCTTGCATTACGTTGATTACGAGAAAAAAAAATAAATAGGAAAAAATAGATACAAAAATAGAAAAGTTACAGTCAAGGCAAGGATAAAAGCTAAAACATTATACTTGCCAGGTGATCGTGAATGCACACACTTGTTTATATCCAAGAGGATAACTCTTCATGGGGGACAATTGTTCCCATTTCACAATAAAGCAACTGAGAGTCCAGTGGATTTGCCCAGTGCTGCAACCAAAACCCTTCCTCTTTACTGCTTCCTGGAGTAATGAGTGTGTGCGTGCACACGCACACGTGTGCATGTATATAAACATGGGTGCAAGTGCGCACTCACGCACGATTGCAGGCACGTTCACATTCCACATCTTTTCCAGTTAATGCGTGTTTAAGGAGTGGGTCTATTCGTGTATGAAGCTCCTAAGCTCTCCAGATTAGAGCATGCCCTGCACATTCAGTCTGCTATGTGGATAAAAACTCTCACAGGGCTATCACTTGTGGGTGACCTCCTTTAAAAATCACAGGAGTTTGGATAGCTTTATTTAGCTCTATTAGGTTCAAAGAATGTGCCAGGCAGATTCTCAGTCCAAAAATAATCTCCCTTTATTGGTGCTCTAAATTAACTCATGGAGGAGTGAGCTGAGCTAAATTAAAGCTTTCATACGGCGAAGCCCAGGGATTTTTACTGAGTGGTAAACGTTTTCTCTCTCTGTGAGAACTTTACTGTTTCCTTCCTCTAAGAGAGGCTGTGCTTAGACGCAAAGAAAGTAGCTCCAAGCAGATCTCGGAGAATTCCTTTTATTTGACAAAGACTCTTAGTTTAAGCCCCCTGGTGTGGGACATTTAAAATTTTATAGGTTTCCCTAGCTTTTAAAGTAATTTGCATGTAAATAAAGATACTAATCTCTAGCACAAATGGCAAAACGTGTCCTTCGCCCTTTTTACACTGGAAAACTGGATTCATAAGAGTCATTGGGGGGAGTATTTTTACGTATAAAGAACTTCAGATGGCTTGACAAATCTTAACCACATCCTTCTGCACTGCTGGCTGCACCTTGCGTTATCTTTTCATAACTATTGGAATACTGTGGTACGTTCCCATCTGAGAACCACACACTAGGCGACAGCCAACCACAGACCTAAAATACGATATTGAGATTCAAGGTTGCCTCTTTTTCTATGATACAGGCGTGTTTCTGCTGGTCGCGGCTAGTGACGCATTTACCATCATTCCTGAATTGTGGGACTAACACCCGATGAGTTTCTAAATAGCCACAGAAAAGCGTGCCCAACTTGTCTTACTGCCACATGGCCCTGGGACTTTTCATGGGTCACTCTCTCCTTTGCTCCTGCCTACCTCGTACCCCGAATGAGTGACTGGCCAGGTGTGAGGTGTTGATCTTCTCTGTCTCTCTCTCCTACAGGATTTTGGATATGTGCACCACCACCGACAGAGCAACCTGAAAGGCCAAAGCCTTTCATGTTGAAATCTAGAGGACAGCAGGTCTCCATTTTATTTCTCCACACTGAACATCTGGAAGGTCCCAGAAAAATCATCTTAAGTTAGTCTAAGCCTGTGCTGGGTTCAACCGAGGTTCGGGCAAAGGTCCCCAAGAATAGAGCAAAAGAAAAAAAAAAAAGAATATACCCAGGTAAAGAAGTGACAAGAGAAGAGGGGGTCAGGATAGCCATGGGGAAAAGATTCAAGTTCCTACCTCCGCCAGATTCTTGTTGAATTTGAGGTGATATGAACTAACAGAAACTATCATCGGCTGGGAGCTTGTACATTCAAGTGAAAAGAACTCAGGCACAACTGGCAAGAGAAAAGGCTTCCTTCTGGTCCTGACTCGGGAAAAGAAAACACTCTCCTCTACCTAAGTGTGGCTGTGACTCTCCCGTGTGTATACATTCTCAGCATGAAAGAGTGAACTTTCCACCCAAGGACACTCCCTTCCTCCACCAAGCATATGTGAATACTTTCCATAAAGATTTTGCTAAAAGAAGGGGGCGGAAGGGGGCAAGTGATCGAATGCATGGGTGCATAATACTGACAGAGCCTCTGATTCTGAGCGGTCACAACCAAAACGCAGCTATGGGAGGCCATCGGTGGAACGTAGTGGGCATTGAACGGGAGCTCGAGTTCCAGCCCCACTTCTGCAACTAGCTAGCTGGTCTTGTGCAAATGGCCTCAGTTTCCCCGCTCTGCAAATAAGAGGCTTGGGTAGACCACCCTCGGCAGCCCCTTCTCAGCTCTGACAGTCCATCGGGGGCAGTGAATGCCTTCAGCCATTCTAACAGCAGATAGCTTATAAATCAGGACCCCAAAGACATCCCGGTGGGGGAACCCGACCCAACAGCATGCCATCTCTCCCAGGGCACTGGATTCTCGCTCTCTGCCAGTTTTCGAATTTGTTGCAGGAAGAGCCTGAAGGACAAATCAGAAGAGCTGATGCCTCTAGCCACCTCTTAATTTCTATACGCATTGTTACTCCAACAACAAAAACATCCTTCGATGTTCCCGTACTTTAATTTTTATCTATAGGAACTACTTGAAGCACAGCTGTTAGTCATTATCCTCTAGTGGCTGAAGTATTTGGTGACTCCAGGAAAAGGAAAAAAGGAAATCAGTTAAGTTTTATTTACAATCTGCTTTCGTTGTGAAATAGTAG
The DNA here is from genome assembly GCF_016509475.1 of Prionailurus bengalensis. Lineage (NCBI taxonomy): Eukaryota > Metazoa > Chordata > Mammalia > Carnivora > Felidae > Prionailurus > Prionailurus bengalensis. The sequence continues at coordinate 12,906,836 of NC_057360.1, read as the reverse complement.
AAGTCCCTGAATCAATAAAAAGATGCGCTTGTTTCTACAAGCATAAATATGCTTTCTTAAAACACTGGTAAATACTGTGGGCATGTTTCTCAGATTTTAAGTGCTATCCCCATTCTCTTATTTTCCCCATAAGTACGCTCACACTTCTTAGCCCACGTGACCAGCTTTTCAAAGAGAAAATGCAGTTACATAAATATATATATATATATATATATATGCCTCTTGGGGCACCTGGGTGGCCCAGTCGGTTAAGCGTCCGGCATCGGCTCAGGTCATGATCCCGCGGTTTGGGGGTTCGAGCCCCACGTTGGGCTCTGTGCTGACAGCTCAGAGCCTGGAGCCTGTTTCGGATTCTATGTCTCTCTCTCTCTCTCTCTCTCTCTGCCCTTCCCCCACTCACGTTCTGTCTCTGTCTCTCAAGAATAAATAAACGTTATAAAAAAAAATATGCCCCTTACAGGGCATATGTATTATACATGCACACAGGCATATACATACGCACAATTTTCATATAAACTTTATAAAAATAATTTGCACCATACAAAGAAACAGCTGTTCTATGAGATGGTGTCCTCCCTATCTGTGAACATCTTTAATTAAGCAAGCCTGGCTTCCATCTACCAGGAATACCAGAGAAGGAGTTCTAGATTCTAGAGTAGATCTGATTCGACCACTTACGAACTCAATTTTGAATTCACAGATTCCCTGAAGTCACTATTTTTTTTCCTAAATCCATTAAAAATAATCGATCCAACCTTCCACCTGTGTTTCAGGTGTTGGCCTGTACTATAACGGACCCATGTGAGCAACGGAAACTTCTCAGTACTGACATCTGGACACAGGAATCGAAGTCCGTGGAATAAGTCCTTCGTGGTCATCCCCTTCCTCAACGAAAACTGCAAAGTGCTTTGGAACACAAAAACTGGATTTGCCTCATGGGATCTCTGGGTGGTACACGATAGCATTCCCACTTCTCACAAGCAGAAAACATGAGCGTTAGGAAGTAAATATTTGTAAGTAAGACGATTATTGCTCCCAACCGTTTTACTTGGTGGGCAGAAACTCACCTGAGTTCTACAGAATGTGGAAGCATCGCTTCGCTGCTACATCTCGCCTTCAGTTAAGATCAGATGTCGGCGACAATACGTGTTCCTGGATCCCTTGTCTCAGCCGGAAATGTAGTCCAATTCCAGATCTGAGTTTCTCAGCTTTCTAGCTCAGTCTCTGAGAAATCGCAAGGAATAAATGGACCCACTCCCCCTATTGTCCATCCTCCATCATGCTACCCATACAACCCAACTTCTTATTCATAAGAGTTTTCCTTTGAAGAGTCTGGCTGAGCAAGTTTTACCCGGCAACACAAAATTGCAAATTATTTACGATGGTGACTGTGGACTTCAGTGGGTGTGGGGGATGGGGAGGTGGGGGATCGCAGCCCAGCAAGAAAGTCAACTGTTATTCTTTCCTGGTCCCCTTCATAGGGAAGGCAGGACTGCCATATCAAATATCCTGTTTCCTGAGAGCCTGCCTCTGAGATCGGTATGTGCAGGAAATTACATCATTGCAGAATTCGGTCACACTGACCCTAAGCGCACCCCTATTCCAGCATTTGCCCTCTGACCCCACCTCCTTAATCACATTTGCATGCTGTCTCCACTCCTTAGAGTAATATTTAGAACCTTTCTACAGCATATTCTATGCTTGCAAGTCATTTATCAATGCTAATTCATCTTTTCTCACCTTCGTTCCGCTGAGGCAGAGCCCTGTGATTAGAAATAATAACAAAACCATGGTATTTGGCTTTTCTGTAGCTTCTGTCTCCTGAGAACTCTACATATATTAACAGCACGCACATGGGTCTCCCGGAATGGCTCAGGTCACAGGAGGGGTGGGGGAGAATGCTGTGTGACTAGCCCAAGTGGAATAAATTGAAGGCTGGGTTGGAACTGAATCAAGATGCCGGTGTTAATATGCCCGACTATTTAGGAAAAGTTCCAGGATCGCTTAATGATGAAAAGCAATAAGGCTGTCAAAATTTGCCTGGAATATATATAGGATTAGGCCAGCTCCTAAAATTTCCCAAGGTACCTCAGGGTCAAGGGCTTTCTGCAGAAGGTAAGCCTTCTTGATGATATAAAAATTTCAAAAGCCCCAGATGCAGAAAAATGTAAGAGAGGTAGGTGTGTGTGTGTGTGTGACAGAGGGGGGGGAGGGGAGAGAGATTGATTTAAGGGTTTCTTTCACTTATTTCCACAAAGGTTCTCTATTGGACACATTCCAAACCTCATTACTTGTTGTGGATTCTCATTTCTTATCTTGAAAAAGTGATTCTACATCCAGGACAAATCTGACTAATAAATAATAAGAGAATGCTAGTGGTCTGAAATAAAAAGTGTTAGTTTTCCATCAAATACATGTAATACAGCAACTTAATAATAATGTAAGATTATAATGCTTATTATAATGTAAGGTTATACTCAATAATAATGCAAGGTTATCCTTTAATTATATTCTAAAGAGTCAGCTACATAAAAATACACAATTCAACAGTGAATCAAGAAAGGGTATCCTGACACATTTACTAACTCCCATTTATTGAGGTTTTTAAGGCCTTTCTTTTGAGTTAAATAAAACTTTCAAATCAATTAACTTAATGAAAAGTGTTAGAACCATGGAAAAATAAGAAATTAGTTCTTAACTCATAAGGATTATTGGAAGTTATTGGAAGGACTTCCTGATCATGGACAATTGTAAACATAAACACCTATTCTTTCCTGGAAATGTATAGAAATGTTTTTCCTGGAAATGTATTTCCAGAACAGATCCTTCTTATTCCAATTTTGAACTGCCAAGATAAAGATAACTCCCATATCATATAGTCCGTTCCTCTTTCATAGTATCCCTTTCCACTTGTTATTATATTTATTTGTTTCCATACCTAATCTAGAGTCTAGATTCTAGACCCATCAACCAACTCTTAAGTTTCCTGAAGAACAAGGAACTTCATATCCCCCGGAGTGCTTAACATAGTACCAAGTACATACAGTTGTACCTTAAATATTTCTTGAATAAATGTTGCAATAAAGCAGGCTTAAGTGTTGTGATAAGGCATCGTGTCCCCCACCCCAACAGAAGGTCCCATAGTTCCCTGAGACCTGTTGCCGGAACTCTATGAGCCACCCGGAGCACAAGGGTTAATGTTTTCCCACTTCCCATTAAGCCCTCGGGACTACACTCCTTTATTTTATTTATTTTCAGTACTACACTTGTCCCTCACACAAGAACAGGGGAGGGAAAAAGAGGGGAGGAAGGGGAAGAGGAAGGAGGAAGGGAGAAAAGGAGGGTGAGGGAGGGGATACAGACAGGCAGAAGGGGGAGAAATAGAAGAAAGGAGAGGGAAAAAGAAAGGGAGAGAAGGAGGAAAGAAGGAAGCTGAGGAACACATAATTCCATGTACCTGAAAAAAAAAAACATGAAAAAGGAAAAAAGAAGGAGAGAGGGAGGATGGGGGGAGGGACGAGAAGAAGGGAGGAAGGAAAAAAGGAAGGAAGGAAGGAAGGAAGGAGGGAAAGAAGGAAGGAAATTTCTTCTCAGTGGTGTTGGAATCCATTTAAGCGGCAGCTCAAAACAAGTTGGATCTCACCACTTCTCTGTTTTACCTGATTACACCCAGCAGCAGTCTCTAAAAAACACTATATTTCACTCTCAGGTTGGCTGATAAACATATTAACCCAATCTCTGCTTGCTGGCTGGCACCCAACCCATCTGCTTTATTTCACTACTCATTTGATAAACACCTTTTGAGCAACAGTTTTCCAGGTGTTGATTGGCACTGAAAAAACAGTGGTGAGCAAGACGCAACTCTCACTTGAAAGGCTTGCCTTACTTTCTCCACAGCCACACCAAACCCACATTACTGGTATGATGCATCCTCAAACTGGATCAGGCAAGCACCTTTTTATAGCATTATCCTCACCAGACTCATCTGGTCTGCCGAGACAGAACCTTCTCCCTGCAGTCAAGCCTCTTCTAATGGGCCGCCTCTGATCAATTCAAGCAGTCCTTTGTTCCCATACCAATGACATCACCGGCCTGCGTCAGGCCAACTTACTATTCTCCCTCTGGGCCCTTGCATTTTCTGAAATTTCCATCTGTTTGAATAGTTTCTAAATTTTATTTTACTCATGCTCTTCCCGAAATCATACTTTTAGGACCTCTCCGGCACATAATCCAGGTACCCCGTGTCTATCCATCCTGACCCCCCCCTCCAAATCTTGCATATTTAAGCCCAGTTTATATTATAATTACTCTTATCACACAAATTCTCACATATGACAGGTGGTGGAGAAGTCAAGTTTTGCCAAATGTGTATTCGCTCCCATTTTCAAATTCAAAAACTAGTCTACTAATGGTAACTACTGATTGTGCTTTCGAGCATGATTATGAATAAATGCTAAGACCCGACCAACTTTTTTTTCTCCTATGTGCCACACACACTTGAATTGTTCATGGTGGCAAAATTAACTATTATGATAATCTCCCTCTCTCGATCTATTCTAAGCGATGGATATCTATTCATCTTTCACTATCCAGCTCGAAGTTCATATCTTCCATGAAGTTTTTGCTTGGCCACTGGATAACAACTCTATCCTTTGCATCCCTTCTTTATCCTGCCCTAATCCTGACTCTATTCTAGAACCCATAACATACTGCCGATTTAGGATTCACACGTCTTCTTTTTTTAACCTCTGAGCTCCTAGGGGGCAGGGACCAGACCTTATATGTCCCAATATTTCTAGTGTTGTGCATAGAATATTGTAGGTGTTCTGCAGAGAATGGATGGAAGGGAAGAGACTTGAGAGAATCTTAAACATAATGAAACACTTAAAAAAAAAAAAGTGGCTAGCAGGAGCTAGAGACCTTCTGGTAGCTCCTGAATTTTCCAAGTGAAATATTATCTGAAATCGCATGAGAGAAGTGTTTCATACAGATGATGAATGCCAACTTCGTCTTTCTCAGCCAAAAGGTAACCAAATCTTTAAAGTTTTCCCTTTTGTGATCTATTCATCTGTCTGTCTCTAAAATGCACACTGATCAATCTGCTCTCCGGATCTCCATCCACATGCTTCCCCCCCTCACATGACATGATCCAGTCTCAGTGCCCCACCCCCCGCGCCCTCCCCCCCAACAAGCTCCCCACACCTCACCCCATATCGCCCCCTGGTGTCCTAAAGCAAGAAAAATACCCAAGAAATGAAAATGATTTTTTTTTTAAGCTGATAAATATCAGGACCCTGGAACTACATACTGAAAGTTAAACAAACAAACAAACAAAAAGCAAAAACAAAAAATCCACGTCCTTCTGAGCATAGACTTCTGGGCACAAACATAAAATATTAAGTGTATAAACCCCCCTCAAAGCACAGCCTTGTTTCCACACATATCTTCACAACATAGAAATGCTCTCAATCTTTTCAACTCCATGGATTGCCTTCTCCCCATAGATTCCATGTTTTGCAACCCTTTCTACCAAGTAAACTATATTCTGTCACTTGCATTAATTAAATTCAAAATTGTCTCTCTACAGTACAATTTAGCTTGTGACAGGCCAGAATATCATCATTCATTACTGGATCCATTCAGTTCTTTGATCAGCCCCTACTGTGTTCAGGGCTCCACAGAATCACACTAAACTCACATTGATAAAGTCAAAAAATCTTAAAGTTTTTTTTTTGTTTGTAGAGGATAAACATATATTATTATGAGGTATCTTGAAATACTGAAAATTGGTAAAAGTTCCCTTTCCTGCCCCTAAGACATTGGGGAATATGAGATTGGGTACCAGTGGATTAGGAAAAATATACATCCTGGTGGATTTAGTACAACTTCAGATCAATAATTCATGTCCCAAATGTCTACTTTTAGCTCAGATTCTCTTTCATCTGGTTTTAACTGTGCATTTGGTTATTCATGCATATTGATGATCATTTTATTAGCATGGAACTAGGAACCAAAAGACGTATAGCTAAAGAATAATAACAACTTTGCTTGAACTTGGGTCACCACGAAATCATCAAATGAGTGTCATTAATGAAATCAGCAACCATATAGTGAAGTATAGGAAGCAAAAAATGCTTCAATCAGAGATTCCCAGTCAACAATCCTCAGAACAGAGACAAAGTTTTCAAGACTCCAGAATAAAATGCGGACGGGGGGATAAGAACAGTATAGTGAGTTTCTTCTTAAGTTAAATCCATTCGTTTTGAGATTACAGTCATTTTGTTATTTTGGTGCTATAATGTCCTTTCTTTTCTAAAACAATATACACAGAAAATGGTAGGAAGTTTATGTAATATCCTTACTTAGCTAAATAAATAAGGATACTCAGATTTTTTTTTAAATAAAACTTTACTGGGTAAATAAATTTCTAAAGACTAGATAACCCTGAGCATAAACCTAAAATTAATTTTGAAGGGATAACATTCAGAATCCTTGCAACATACTTCGCTTTCTGTTATCGTTAAGATCAAATTTAAAAATCAAATTGCTTTTTCAAATGGATTGGTTAAATAAAAGCAATCTTTTTAAGAAACATAGAAAAAAATCAGACGTCTTAATTTTGCCACAAGAATGGCCCAATTGCAGAGATATCTACTAACACTATGTAACATTACATCTTCCTGACCCACACTGTACCTTCAGTATTAGTGTTTTCTCAAGCTATTTTTTATTGCTTTCGCAGTCCAAAGTTGTAGGGGGTTCTAGGTTTTATTTTCTCTCCCAAGATCTCTTGGTTAATAGGAAAAATGATAGTAGCAATTCAAATTTCTAGGGAGGGATGACAGCAGACTTAGAAGTCACTCCACAAACACGTGAAGGGATAGCCTGATGCTCTGACTCCTACATGACATAAGAAACACCATGTTGCTTCTCAATCAAAATATTCTTGATGCTTAGACTCAAGCAAAAGCTATTTCTCTCCCGCCTCTTCTTTTTCACCCTCTTTCTTCCCCCCCTTTCTCTCATCACAAAACTTTCTGGATCTTACTTTTAAGTAGTTGGTCACTTGCTCTTTGACCCCAGAGTCTCCTGAGACTATATATTCATTTTAAGAATGAGTCCCTTTAGTTACCTAAAGTGTCCTCGGACTAAATTGCTTCCAGATGTTTGCGACTATTTCAAGGAAATATCCACACAGCTTTTATGGCTGAGTGATAAAGGACTCCACAGTGTCTGCTCAGTTGTACAATGGGAACCAAGTACTTATTATAAGACAACTTCCATCCAGTAAGGATCTGTCGCATGCCTGGCTCAGCGCTAAGCGTGTCCCTTACTTTATCCCAGTGCATGCTGACAACAGCCTTCTGGGGGAGGCCACGCGATCCTCATTCCAGAGAAAGGTGAGGTTCCAGAGAAACTGCACAGAACAATGAGTGACAGAGATGAGTGCTCCCCAGAGCCCGTGGTCTTGGCCTCGGGGTCCTCCCTCTCCCTCGGAGCCAAACTCTGTTAGCTTAGAACAGAGAAGAACAGAAAGAATTCAGGAAAGTCATGGGGTACTGCTGAGCCACCAGAGACATTTCCTATAAGACACTGCAGAGGGGGGTTCGCAGACCAAGAATCCTTGTTCAGTGTCAGTGAGCACTTCCAACCGAGTCACGCACCAAATATGACTCCAACAGACTATGAGCGTTCGATGCCAAGATGTTCTCATCATTTCAAAACCAGCTTTCACATATGGGGTCTGAACGCCGCCTGTTTAGCGTCGGTGTTGTTCTTCACTCAGTGTTCTGAGTTGTAAAGACAAAAACAAAGACACAATCCCAAATGGTCAAGGTGACCTTAAAAAAAAAAAAAAGAAGCTCTCAATATCATTGAAATCACGCTTTCTGTTTAATTCTGTGCTACCCTCAAAACAGGCTGTCATTAGTCCGAAAACTTAAAAGACTTGGATTTGGGGTGGAGGTAGGGAAGGGGCCAGTCGATTCTTGATTATTCTAACCGGTGGAAAGAAGCCGGGTGGAACCATTGACGAGGTACTCCGGGAATGTTAGTTCCATTCCCCCAAACAAAAGCCCGTATTTATTTCCCGGGAAATTATATGGGGTCCTTGCTTTCATTTACCCGGAAGGTACACACTTCTAAAGTTTCACCTGGGTTGACTTTCCAGATGACGGTGGATTCGCAAAGCGCATCCTCCCTGACAGCGAACTGAAGGAACTCCGGCGTGTGCGCGTTAGAAATGTCAACTGCAGATTTTGAGAAGAATCCACCAAGCGGGGAACCCATATGCAGGCAATTAAGAGGTGATTCTGTTTGTTCTGGAAATGCCTCCCATGGAATTGAGTATGCAAGCTGCTGCGGCCGCCTGTCTCCTACCCATGTTAAAAGTCATCTGTTCAAGGCTTCTCTTCCTCTGCTCTCATCAACCAGCTACCCCCTAAGGCTAGAATTTGAATGAGTGTCAGAAATTGCTGACCTTGGCAAATCACATTTTCCTTAGTCCCACTCCCCAAGGCACCAGAGAACTCTCAGACTTTCGACCTTGCTGAAAACCATGGGATTATTTGAATGAGAAATTCTCTCCACTTCTCTTCCTTCGCCTTCTGCTTCTCCCCCTCCCTCTCCAGGGCCACTCTAGCTCCTTCTAAAGAAAAGCTGGGTTATAAAATGCAGGGTGCCTTCTGAGGGTTTTGGTCCTCTAAGCCGGCATTTTTTCCAAGCTGCCATTCTCCACGCAGCAGACCATATTTTTTAAAAATATCTGAAACACAAACAGCAACTTGTTTTCTTGTACCCTTGACCAAAAATCTAACCGGGCTTTTTTTAATTCTATTTTTTTAATGTAATGTTGTTTCAAATCATTTTTAAAGGAGTTTAATGTTGGTGAAAGGTGCCAGATTGACAGCCTGGAGGCGGAGAGTCTGTATTTTTAACTATAACAGGGTGAAGCAATGTCAGCTCCTGCCAAGGAAACTCACAGGCCTCGCCCTTCTGCTTGGAAGGGTTCTTATGGGATCGAACAGGTACGTGCCCATGTGAGATTTGCTTGCTTGGTGTTTATGTTGTTCCTAGCTCGCAGTCGTCTGACTTGTAAAACAGAATTTCTGGTACGCTTCAGTCCCGTTCAGGTGACGCATCTTCCATGAAATCTTTCCTCATGCGTCCCTGTCAGGTGTGAAAAGTCCACCCTCTGAATCCCTAGCAGTGTGTTACCCACTTGTTGTACTAGAGTCTTCCAGAAGTATCGATCCGAGCTGGAACCACATGCATCCCTTCTTCCACACTGCACCCCGAGACGCCACAATGATAAAAAGAATCAGCAGACATTATTGTTCCATTTTATAGACAGGTGACAGAGGCCAAGAGGGGCACGCGCAAGGCAGAAATAAAGGCAGAACCGAAATCTAGATTTTTCCGATTCCGAATTCTTTATCCTTCATCTCTGGAAACAAATATTTTTTAAACTTCCTAGTCTGAGCGAAAAGTACTGTAAGTCCCCAATCATCTTCCCTCTAAACGTGTCTCCCGAATCCCCCTGGCTGGGAGTGAGCCTTTTGAGAGCTGCTGAGGCGTTTCCTAGTCAGCTGTGAGTCCAGACTTGAATCAGCCTTTGACAGGACATCCCACGCCTGCCACTCTGACGAGCCTTCCCCACCTGGCACTGTCCTGCATGTCCCCTGACATCAGGAGGCGTCGGGGCTGGTGGCGTCAGTCACATATGGGGCAAGCTGCTCTCTCCTGACTCTATTTTCTCTGCTCTTTTTTTCAGACCATTAATGAAGACATTCGGAGATGCTCGGAAGAGAGAAGCCCAATAAAACCTCAAATAAACCCTCTTGCGAAGCCAACGTTTCAGCCTCAGGAAAAATATGGATTCGGTTCCCTGTGCTAAGAAATTAAGACACTGATTGCCTCTGAGTTCTAGCGTGGAAGCCTGTCGTCTTGTTCCGAGGTTTGGTGTATATGAAGCCTAGTCTTTCTATCCAAACGCTGAACTTGTTTGCACAGTTTGTTTAATCGATTGCATACATAATTATAAGTGTATGCTGACTATAACTTTCCATTTGCCAAATTACTCAAAATAGCATGAGGGGTGTTGGCAGACTTAGAATATTCCAGAAGATGAGCTACGAGGAGCTTCTCAACTCGCCGGGGCTACAAGTTGCAGAATGCCTAAACTACTTGGGGTTGAAAATCTTCTTTATTTACAAAAACTTTTTTAATGTTTATTTTTGAGAGAGAGAGACAGACAGAGCACGAGCGAGGGAGAGGCAGAGAGAGAGGGAGAACCAGGACCTGAAGCAGGCTCCAGACTCTGAGTTGTCAGCACAGAGCCAAACGCGGGGCTCGAACTCACGGACCTCGAGATCATGATCTGAGCTGAAGTCGGGTGCTCAACGGCCTGAATCAGCCAGACCCCCCCCTCAAAATCTTCTTTAAAAGCAGGATGGAGCTATTCAAAATTTCTCCTGATAGTTTGCCAACTGGTGGTTTCTTACAGGTTTGAAATTCTTCCTCTAGGTCATAAAGTTCCATCTGTAAGGAACTGCGAGGAAAGATCCCACCCAGCCCCCCTGTGACACAAAATGTCTGCCCTGAGAAACAGGCCCGTAGAATGAAAGACAGGAAGGGGGTGGGGTTGCTGTTGAGATTTTTGAGCTGGTTCCTCCCCCATCCCCACCCCCAGCTTGAGATACTGTTGAATAACAGGCAAAGGAGGAGGAACAGTTTGCAGGATTGATGATTTCAGGATTGGACGTGTTAAAATTGCACAGAGGGGAGCCACATGAGAGCCAGTATTAGATTTATCTCACCAATTAGACAATTGGCTCTCTTGGCCACTGCCCATGGCCATTTGCTTCTTTCGGTTCCTGGGGAGTGCTCCGCACTGGGCTGAACACAATAAATATTTGTTAGCTGAATGGTCGTAGGTAAAACGCCCTGATTGCAGCTCCAGGGAACCAGGATTGCTATTCCATTGTTTGGAGAAAAGACCTGATGGATTTCTGACCTTGGGCGGCATTAATGCATACACACGAAAGCAGAGGAACTCTCACCTAGGAAATACAAACCCCTTCCTACGGCAACACAAGCCTTCACGTCTCCGGATCGCGATGCTGCCTTCTGATGTTTTTGCTAAATTACAAAGAGGCTGCTTTTGCAGAACTTAAAACAGAACCCTTCCTTTCTGGGAAAATTATAGGCAGTACCTGAATTACAGGCTCTAACTTTTCAAATAACAAACTCAAGAAAACATTGCTCCCCTATCACACCCCGATGCATCCAACCACTCCCTCTCCTTTGTCAGCTGCTTCCAGGGAGCCCGCCAGGGAGAGGCTTTTGAGTTTGAGAGAAAACCCGGGTACAGAAATTCAGAAAAGACGAGGCTAAGAAAAGCAAGTACCCTGAGTGAGTCCTCCAGGCAAGGCCTCTTGCAGCTACAAGGCCAGCTGGTTCATCAGCCTTCTAAGCCCCTACGGCGAGGCCACTCTGGATGCCCACTGGGAACCCAGTCTGCTCAGCGCCTCACCCAGAAGGCCATTCAAAACACCATAATCCCTTAGCTGCCCCCATTGCAAAGGCCTCTTCATCACATCTCCTTTCTCCCCCAATATACATTCTCAATACAGCAATCAGATTGTTCTTTGGGGGCGCCTGAGTGGCTCAGTTGGTTAAGCGTCCAACTCTTGATTTAAGCACAGGTCATGATCCCCCGGTGCCTGAGTTTGAGCCCTGCGTCGGGCTCTGCGCTGACAGCACAGAACCTGCTTGGGATTCTCTCTCTCTCGCCCTCTGTCTCTGCCCTTCCCCTCCTCACATGCCCACACACACTCTCTCTTTACATACATAAATAAATAAACTTAAAAAATTATTCTTTTAACTACATAAATCAGATTACAAAACTCCCCAGTTTAAATCTCTCCAATGGCTTCCCACTGCCATCATTCTTAGCCTATAAACCCAACTCCTCACTGTGATCTACAAGGTCCCTGTCACCTGACCCCTACTCCAGTTCTCCGACCTCATCTATCACCTCCCATCACTTGCTATCTTCCGGCTATACTGTCCCTCATTCTGTTGCTCGGACTTAGCAAGTTTATTCATGCCTGGCGGCCTTTAAACTGGCTATTCACTTCTGCTCTGCCTGACAGACTCTTTAATCTCATCTCCACATAGTTAATATCTTCTTTTCATTCATATCTCTCTGCTCAAATAACCCTGGTTCGTCTCCTTTATAGGACTTATTATTATTTATGATTGACTTATTTATCTAGTTGTTTATTTGCTTGTGTATTGCCTTCTTTTCCTAGGAGAGCGTGAGGCTGATGAGAAGCAGCAAGTTGTGTTTTTCACCTGAACCCCCAGGCCCTGGAACAGTGACTGGCACACAGCTGGCACTCAATACACATTCTCTGAACGTAAGACAAAGTGAGTGACAGAAAGAGTAGAGGGGGAATCTGTTCTGCAATCGTAACAGACTGAAGCCTAGGCCTCCAACTTTGTCGTATCAACACATCCCTGAAGACGGGGCCAGGGCTGATTGAGCGCTTGTCCAGATGATGGCCATTCAGCATTTTATCCCCACTCATCTCTTGCTCTGTTGTTTCTCTTCCTCACTGAGAACTCTGGAGAAGAGGGGTGAGCAGGATGACGGAGGCACCGAGACGTCAGCGGCATTCTTAAAGAGGCCATGCAACATGCCCATGCCATGGAGGGTGACGGAAGGGCACACAGGAGGAGCACCATATACAGACACTGATGGTCAGGGTGGGTGTTGCAGCAGGCTGCCCGGAGATTAAATTCATTTAGGTCTAAAGTTTACCCGGCACTGGTCCTACACCAATAAAGAAGGCAAGACATCCCCTTGCCCCTCACCGCTGAGACGCTTTCTTCCAGAAGCCACACCCTGGCTGCCTCCAGCATCACTACAGTTCATCTGTATCATACATTTACCAGCCTTTTGGGGGCTTCCAGGGAACCTAACCACTGCTTGCAACATTGCATCTGGAAAATGAATTTCAGGCTCCAAACAACCAGATCAGACTGTCTGAATCTTTCAAATATAATCCTATTCTCGGGGCACCTGGGTGGCTCAGTCAGTTGAGCGTCTGACTTCGGCTCAGGTCACGATCTCACGGTTCATGAGTTCGAGCCCTGCATCAGGCTCTGTGCTGACAGCTCAGAGCCTGGAGCCTGCTTCAGATTCTGTGTCTCGCTCTCTCTCTGCCCCTCCCCTGCTCATGCTCTGTCTCTCTCTGTCTCAAAAATAAATTAAAAAACATTTTAAATCCTATTCTCAACTTTAAAAACACACATACAAACAAACGAGCACCATTCATTCCCATAGAGGAAGAGAATTGAACCAGAAATTTTGGATCTGCCTTTTTTCTCCCCTCCATATTCCAATCCAGCATTAGAACTGACACAAATCCAAAGCTTTGTGCCACCTGCGAGGTAAGGTAAGACAGATCCCCATACACCTGATTTAATCTTCAACAGACTTGTCAAAAATACATTGCTATTCTTCCAGCTTCATACGATTATAGTTCAGAGGGGTGTGGTGGCATGTCCAAGGTCAGAGGCGTGATCCCAATCAACTCTTCACCTTCAGGAAAGCCCTCTGGTTCACCCGGTTTCTTCTCTCGTACTATCTTCCCACTCACTCTTTCATTCGAGTTCCCCGAGCCCCGTAATTAACCTCAGTTTAGCTGCTCAACTGTCACTGAAATATCCAGTGCCACAAGGGTTTTCTTTGCAAAGATACAATTTCCTGATGGATTATTTGCATGTTTTCACTTATAATCCCAATACACAGTCCAGGACTACAATCACCGGAGTTCTGTGTTCCACTCAATAAATGTCGCAGAGAAGCCATTGAGCTCAACCAGCTCCTTCCAATTTTCTAGCCACCGGAGGGTAAAGGCGAGGACAATGGAACACAGTGTTCCAGAGGGGTCGAGACAAGTTCTGGTTTTGTCAAGACTACCTTTGAGGCTTCAGGCAAGTTGCTAAGCCTCCTCGGAGCCTCAAAGCCTATTTGTAAATCAGGGCGACAATATCTACCGCTCAACCTTATTCTGAAAATTTAAACAACATAAGTAGTACAAATCACCCAGCACATTACGTGGTCATGTTGGGTGCTCAATAAATCTTAATTTCTTTCCTTTAGAAAAGACTTAGGGAATCTTAATTTCCTTCCGTTTTTTTCCCCTTCTCCCATTGAGAGACCCCCCCCCCCTTCAAGGCACTAGATAGGTGGGGACATTTCTGAGCAACAGGGCCCAACACGATGAAATACGGAGACTAATCCACCTTCACTTTGCTAACCCAGAAACCTTCTTTGTTATCTGATTGATTCATTTTGTATCCTTACGGGACACTGGGAATAAAACCACATTTTATAGTTCCATTCTCAAAGTCAGTATCACATTCGGGACTGTCTTTCTATAGAAACTCAGAAAACTGCATTCACACTCGGAAGCCCAGCTGTCTTGGGTAACTGTTCCTGCAAAAGGAAAACTCATTGAGAAGGTGAGTCAGCCGGGACAACTTTCAGGACAATCACAGCCGAGGCCAGCATCTGCAAAGGTCTGAAATATGGGATGTTATGACACTTGGTGAATTACTTCTGACGTACTTAATTATGCAACGACAAGATTTGCAGGACCATAACCACACAGCTCCCCTGGGTATGCTGCCAGTGTGCTCCACAAATGATTAAATATAAAATAAACAACAGCTAACTGTGAGTTATGAAGTTGTAATTTCGCCAAGGGGGCTCCAGTGATGTCAGAAACCACCAGAGCAAAGTTCATGTCACCAAAGGATCCCAGATGGGCTCGGAGGCCTGTTACACAGCAGTTGTCTCTGCTGCAGAGAGGGCTCCAAAAAAGCCTTTCTCTTTGCTTTTTGGCCCTTCTCGTCTCTGCAAGCGCCCTCCATTCTTTTTCTCTTTCTCTGAGCTTTCTAAAGTCACACAAACCCTGCTTTTCCAAATGAGTTAAATGGTCTGTCATTTAAGAGGCTACTTCTATCGGGGCGCCTGGGTGGCTCAGCCAGTCAAGCATTGGACTTCGGCTCAGGTCATGATCTCGCAGTCGGTGAGTTCGAGCCCCGCATCAGGCTCTGTGCTGACAGCTCAGAGCCTGGAGCCTGCTTCGACTCTGTGTCTCCCTCTCTCTCTGCCCCTTCCCCACTTATGCTGTCTCTCCTTCAAAACTAAACAAATAGGGGCGCCTGGGTGGCGCAGTCGGTTAAGCGTCCGACTTCAGCCAGGTCACGATCTCACGGTCCGTGAGTTCGAGCCCCGCGTCAGGCTCTGGGCTGATGGCTCAGAGCCTGGAGCCTATTTCCGATTCTGTGTCTCCCTCTCTCTCTGACCCTCCCCGTTCATGCTCTGTCTCTCTCTGTCCCAAAAATAAATAAACGTTGAAAAAAAATTAAAAAAAAAATAAACAAATAAACATAAAAAAATATTTTTTTTAAGAGGCTATTTCTATTCTCCCCTCCTCCCCATATACACACTCTTTGGAAAGCAATCTATGAATTTACACATACTTCATTAGGGAAAAAAAAAGCTTTATATATAATAGAAAATCCGCTTAATACAAAAGCCTTGCAGCACACCTTAAGAGGAGACATTTCAGATGCAGCTTTAGTGTATGCCAAGTCTAATACCCCACGGATGGAATATACTTGTCTTTAAACAGGGCAAGGTTGGAAAAGTTACATTGAAATTTCAAATACAACCTTCTCACGGCCAGTGTCTGAAAAAGAGGGTAAATTTAAAGACTTGGTGCCTCCACCCAAAAGCTCCTGAATTAAAATTCTGGGAGTAGAGTCCAGCACTCTGTGTTGTAACACCCTCCAGTGATTCTGGTGAGTGCTAATGTTGGAGAACTACGGGTCTGTAACTAACGGCACCCAAGGCTGAGTCTGGACTTGGCTTCTACTCGGTAACGCAAGACCGTATCCGTCTGAAAATCCCACCCCCCCACCCCGAGTTTCTGGCGGGTCCTCAGGGGTGCCTCCAGCATGCCGATGGATAGCCTAGTCAGTTACCATGCGACACCCCCCAGCGGTTTTCCTCTGTAGTATGAGTTTATGAAGTTATGCAGCACCTTATCAACTCAGGCTTCGGGGTCTTGTTTAGAAAACGTTGCGATCCATCCTACTCATGGAATGGTTTTTAATAAAATTCTACATACCGACAAAAAAAACCCCACTTGGCTTTTTTCAGACCGTGTAGAGAAAGAGTAAGCAAAATTGCATAAACATTGGAAGAAAACTGGGCTTTATCAACCATGAAACAGCAAGGAAGGACTTTGTAAAGAAAAGAGACACACAATACTGAAATACAGCTTCCTAAATGTGGCATGCTTTCATCTGAAAACGTACTTAAAACTAAAGTCAAATTGTAAATATTAGTTAGTGTCTGTGTGATAGCGTGCCCTGTCTTTGGCACAAGGTTTTTCTTCTAGAATAAGAGTTGAGAGGGGCGCCTGGGTGGCTCAGTCGGTTGAGCGTCCGACTTCGGCTCAGGTCACGATCTTGCGGTTCGTGAGTTCAAGCCCCGCATCAGGCTCTGTGCTGATGGCTCAGAGCCTGGAGCCTGTTTCAGATTCTGTGTCTCCCTCTCTCTGACCCTCCCCAGTTCATGCTCTGTCTCTCTCTGTCTCAAAAATAAATAAACGTTTAAAATAATTAAAAAAAAAGAGTTGAGATAGCAATCACCTAAAATTAGCCACAGTTAGGATTTTTACAACCTTCAAGAATCACCTTAGTTTCACCTTAAATGGTGTGTCTTTCTTTCTTTTTTTTTTTTTTTATATGTGAAGCATTTAAAACAGTACCAGGCATCTAGTGAGTGCTTCATGCATTCATTTACTCAGTAACTGCTTATTAAAGTCATTTACAATAGGAAAAGCACCATCTGTTCTCTGACGTATAAAACATCTTCCTGTCTGCCCTTGTCTTGAAAACTTTACATAACTGGTTGAAGAGATAAGACTAATGCTTAGGGAGAATTTAGTAACAACGGACCACACGGGACACAATGGACGGCACACACAAAAAGACATCATTCGACCAATCGGTATTGGTAGAGAACACGGTCTGCGTCCGTGTTGTCAAAACTTATGGTATATGAAAATCATCTGCAGTCAAAAGGCACATGTTTGGGAGATGCTGATTCACTGGCTATAGACTGGGATCCTGGAATCTGCATTGGAAGACATTTCAGTTCATTCTGATGAAGAGGAACCAGGCATCATCACCCTTTAAGATATGCAGGGTTCAATTGTAAGCACATTAGAGAAAGAATCCGATTATCTGTTATTTCTCTTTACCTCTTTCCTCTAAATCATTAGAAATGAATAGCATATGGGAGACACATAGAAGGTGGAAATGCAGGAAACAAGGACCAAAGGAAAGTTTTCCTACATGAGGAAGGATTCCGTGTTCTCTAAAGGAGAACAGTAATCCAGCTATCCACACCCCAGAGACTACATACTACTGTAAAGCACACACAGCATTTTTAGCAAACACACAAACACTTTTCCATATGTCAGAATGGATATTCCTGACAGATCCGTGCTCCTAGTCTCGACTAATACCCACTGAGCATGCTTACAAGCTGACTTGCCTCTCTTTTGCATAAAACGTATGGTAAACTGCTTCTCTAGACCAGCACACAAGTCAAGCGACAAACTCATCCAAGTCCCTCACCCCCAGTGACCCGTTTTCTCCCCATGGACCAAGGAGATGCGCATCTATTACCAAAGAAGCTCATCTATTACCAAGCAAAGAGGCCTGGATGCTTTATGATAGAGAAATGCAGTCTGAATACCTTCCGGGTTTCCCATATTTCGAAGCAACATATCTGAAAGCAGGTCACATATCAAACTGGGGGACAGATGTTTATCCTACTCGCCTGGTTGGGAAATCCAAGTTGGCACAAGAATGGCAACTTCACATATGATCACAGTGTGGCGAGTATTATTCATGTATAAAAAATTAAATAAACCCAAGAAATCTCAGAGGGGTGGTAAGACAGTGCTATGTCAGAGATATTACACTACCGAGAAAATTTAACAGGGCTGGCATCCAGGAAACCTCGTGGCTCTGTCAGGTCTGGGATGAGGAGTCTTGATGGCTGATGTCCTAAGCATATGTCGTATCTTCTCCATTAAACTCAGGGTCTAAACTGGGGCGAGGCATTTGTCTTCTTTAGTCACCGTTCAGTCCGCGGTGATGGATGAAGCAAGTGGAAATAAAAACAGTTGGGGCCAACTCAAAGTTTAAGAAGATTTAGATTACTGGTTCATGCTGATGAGGAGAAGGGGTGGCCTGAAGGAGTGGACCACAGTCCGGGACTTCTGAGCCAGACTCCGGGCTCTGCCGGGCACACATGGTGTGGCTTCTGCCCGTCATTAAAAATCATAAGGCATCAGTTCCTGACCGTAGATCAAAAACATTTGTCTCTCTGGTCGCTTGGTAAGGGACATGTTGTAAGAGCGTGACTTTTGGAGTATGGGAATATTCCTAGTTCTAACGACATTAAGTGGCCTCCGACACCGATTGGGAAACCACATTGAATACATATCCGAGCCTGGAATGAGTGACACTTGTCAGACACGTCACAGAAGTGGGAGCAGGAAAAGAGCAAGCATTTATCTGAGTGCCTTCAATGGGATGGGAAATAGGGTTTTGGGGTCTTTGTTTGCACTACCTCATTATTCCAAGCAACAGACTTGTGTAATAGATATTAACGCGCCAGGTTTTTAGGTGAGGAAATCGTGACCCAGAGAGGCATCTAAAGTCAAGGAACAAGTAAATCGTAGAATCGTAATTTAGCACAGAAGTCTCTAAATACAAGGTAAAAGGCTTTGAAACCCCCAATGCCCCTAAATCTGAATGAAAGATTCTTGCTTTTGGAGGGCTGGGCATCAATCTACTGAGACACCTTCTTAGCTTTAAATTTTTGCTTGATGACATCATTTAGAAAAGTCTCTACTCGATTCCTTATGTATGATGATAAATTTGGCCCTTTATTCCTCAAGTGTTTTCACAAAGGCAGTATCTTTTGGGGCCTGCTGCATTCCCACGAGGAAGACAGGTACAGTGGTTAACACGTTCCCTTTATAACACAGAATGCGAGCCAGAGGAAATAAACGAGAATTGTGCTGCATGGTCATGTGTTACGAAGTTGGCATGCTAGTCTCCCTATTCGTGACTCAGCATTGTTTCACTGAACTATAATGCATTAACAAGAATTTGGTTGACATCAAAGATGATGAGATAGAATGAAAAAATAAATAAAATGGGATCAAGAGAGAAATCCTCACTTAACAGTAGCTTCCTAAAATTCTCCGAGCCAGTTTTCTTACCTGTAAAAGGAAAATAATCATGCTACCCCTACCTGCTTCTTAGGACAGGTTTTATAAAACATAATAGTATGGATATATATGTTCTTGGAGTTTGTGAAGCAAGCTTTCTTTTTTTTTTTTAATGTTTTTTATTTATTTTTGAGAGGCAGAGAGAGACAGAGCACGCGCAGGGGAGGGGCAGAGAGAGGGAGACACACAATTCAAAGCAGGCTCCGGGTTCTGAGCTGTCAGCACAGAGCCCAACGCGGGGCTCGAACCCATGAACCGCGAGATCACGACCTGAGCCGAAGTCGGACGCTCAACCGACTGAGCCACCCAGGTGCCCCACAACCTTTCTTATTCATATTAATGTTATTAATTCTTTAAGACAAACTAAGACATTAACTTACACAAGTAATCAGGGAAAAGAATTAAATCCTCCCACAGTCAGAGTATATACAGTAATTCAGTTAAAATGATCGTGCTTTAAGGCCTACCCAGGCACATCTGGAATTTCTTGGCTGCTCAAGGTAGCCCTGATTCTCCAAGCCAAAAAGTGCAAAACAGGGCAGAAAACAGATATTCTTACCACCCTGAGAAAGGATAATGTCAGGGCAAAGGCGGGGGGTGGGGGTGGAGGGGGGAACCATACATTTAAATAGAGCTTCATATATTCTGAGTAAAACTGATCACACCCAGAAAAATCTCTTCTTCCCTGAGGGAAGCTAAGAACAGACTTCTAACAGTCAAGTGTACATGGTAGGATTTTCTGTTGCTCTTGACAGAAGGGATTCAGCCTTTGAAATATGTGGAGCAAAACTGCAGATTTCAGTTTCATGATTAATGAACTAAATTACGTTTTATTTCTTAAATGTGTTGAGGATTCATCCTGTGGTCTTCCCTCAGACTTGAGTAGGGCTGCTGAACAGCACATCTGGTTACAGGCAAAGAGCTCTCTGGGTGGTTCTCCTTTCTTCCCTCAGAAATAGGCAACGCAGGGAACTGCAGAAACTTTTATTGGACAAGTGTGGTTTTTTAATCCTCAAATGTAATGATTATTCTCTCTGTCCCCCCTTTCCCAGGAGAAGGAGATTCCTTATTAAGATATATCTAATTCATATTTTAAAAATTCTGTTCCACATGATTTTACATCACTTTTTAATACTTGCCTTAAAGAAAATATTTGCATGCATCGGGCAAATATTTTAACATCAATTTGCCTGGGAACGATGTTTAAGTATACTTCATAATAACAATTTATATTTTCTCTGTAATTATCACTTTAAGTAAGGGCTGTGGTACTGTAGACTTTCATATACGGATAAATGCGTTATTTTTTTATTTTTATAAGTGCTTCTCCTATCAAAACACACTGCTGTGTGATGAAATGTGTCACTAACTACCTGACCATCATTCTACAAGGTATATAGAGAAATAAATGTTGCCTTCCTCCTCCTATGTTACAAAAGCATGTATGAGTTTTAAAACATTTCAAAGAAACGTCAAGGGGGTTTGTGAATTCGAGCCCCGCGATGGGCTCTGTGCTGACAGCTCAAAGCCTGGAGCCTGCTTCGGATTCTGTGTCTCCTTCTCTCTCTGCCCCTTCTTTGCTCATGCTCTTTCTCTCTCTCAAAAATAAATAACATTAAAAAATTTAAAAAAAAAAAAAAAAGAAACACCAAGGGGAGCCTGGGTGGCTCATTCGGTTGAGTATCCGACTTCAGCTCAGGTCATGATCTCACTGCTCGTGAGTTCGAGCCCCGTATTGGGCTCCATGCTGACAGCTCAGAGCCTGGAGCCAGCTTCATATTCTGGCTCTCCCTCTCTCTCTGCCCTTCCCCCGCTCATGCTGTCTCAAAAATACATAAACACACAAAAAAAATTTTTTTAAAAACATCAAGATCCAGAGATCTACAATAACAGAAAATGTGCAGTCCTTTAAGACACTTTCTCCCCACCAGTTGTGTGGAGCTCTTCCTTACCAAACTATGTAAAAACTAATTTTTTGAGCAGTAGCCCTCCAACTGTGGTCCCAGAATGTCCTTTAACTACTATGCCGGCTTTTCCAATTTTAAAAGGAGACATGTGCTCATGTCTAGGGAAGGTTCCCCGCTAGAACAGGCAGAAAAGAAACAGCAACTGTTTACTCTGAAGGTCCTCACTGCTGGATGGAAATGGACCCAATGGCACCTGAGGATTCTGGGAAATGACTGTGACATCAGGGTTCCCACAATCCTTGAGGAGTTGCTGTTTGTTGTGCGTGTGCTGGTTGAATTTTTCTGATGAGAGCAAGTGGGTTATATGTTTGTGTATGTTCTGAATGTGGGGGAAACACAATCTTTGAAAATGAGAGTAAAAATTCTTCTGTTGGGGCGCCTGGGCGGCTCAGTTGGTTAGGCCTCCGGCTCTTGATTTTGGTTCAGGTCATGATTTCAGGGCCATGGGATGGAGCCCTGCATCTGGCTTCATGCGGGGCTTGGAGCCTGCTAGGGATTCTCTCTCTCTCTCTCTCTCTCTCTCTCTCTCCCTCTCCCTCTGCCCCTCCCCTACTCTCTCTCTCAACGGAAAACAAAACTGCTCCGTTGGTTTAAGAAAAATCAGTAATGGATGACATTAATACAAAATTGTGTAAAAAATAGAAAGGAAATATTTCAACACCAAACTATGAACTGTGTCTACCTCAGGGTGGTGAAACATGGGTGACTTTATTTTCCCATTTAAACTTTTTAGTGTACAATAGAACAGTTTCTAAAATGAGCATGAATTGCACGTTGGTGTTATGCCTATATATATGCATATGTATATGTATGTGTATATATATATGCATATATGTATGTGTATATATATGCATATATGTATGTGCATATATATGTATGTATATATATATACATATATATATATATGTATTTTAGGGTTTTTTTGAGAGCGAGTGAGAGAGAGTGAGTGGGGGAAGAGAAGAGAGAGGGGGGAGAGAGAAAGAGAGTATCCCAGTAGACTCCACACTGTCTGTGCAGAGCCCCATGCAAGGCTTGAACTAACAAACCATAAGATCATGACCTGAGCTGAAGTTGGGTGCTTAACCAGACTGAGCCACCATGCTTTATTTCTAAAATATTACTCTCAGCTAGAGAGTGTAAAACCAGCAGAACCACACTATACAAAAAAGAAAGAAAGAAAGAAAGAAAGAACA
This sequence comes from Prionailurus bengalensis, assembly GCF_016509475.1. Classification (NCBI taxonomy): domain Eukaryota; kingdom Metazoa; phylum Chordata; class Mammalia; order Carnivora; family Felidae; genus Prionailurus; species Prionailurus bengalensis. Next base: position 12,884,276 of record NC_057360.1, on the reverse strand, counting down.
AAAGAAAGAAAGAAAAGAAAAGAAAAGAAAAAGAAAAGAAAAGAAAAGAAAAGAAAAGAAATCTATTTACTTACACAGCTTTGCTATATACACTATGGAATATGCCTCCCCACCTCCCTACAAAACTCTCTAATCTTAAGAAAATCCTCAGGGTAAATTAACAATCATAGCTCATTTAGAAAATAATTAAGCAATACTTGTAAAAGTGCCAATCACTTCTACCGGAAGCGTGGAGGAAAGGGGTTCACTCAGGCCAAAAGGAAGCAGATCAAGGAAAGAGTCTCAAGGAGGGGAGATGGGAGCAGAACCTTGCAAGGGAGCACAGGTGGGTTTGCAAAGAGAGGTGCAGAGAAAGGACATCTCATCAGAAGTGAGAGAAGCAGGAAGGAGACTAGAGGACGTGCGAAATGTCCCAGCCTAACTAGCACGCTAGGGAAAAGTAGGGGAACAGTTCTGATCTACAGTGAATGGGCAGGCTGCTGGGACCTGGATGGAAATCCAGAAGGCACGGGTGATTTTAGAAGGTAAACTTGCTCAGATCCCGACATGGATTGGCCAGAGGTGGAAAGGAAGGAGTCAGGGTGAGCCTGTAATTTCTGAGGTTTGCATCCTGGGTTGTGATGCAGAAACACAGGAAAAGCTAAAAGGGGATCGACTGGGGAAAGGGAGCGCCATAGTGTCATGTTTTGTTGTTCTGTGATGTTCACGTGGAAATCAGTTGAACAGGGCACTACCTATATGGATGTGCAGTTCCAAGGGGGGCCCTGAAGCCTTAACCTGGGAGTCATTAGTATGCAGACCTATGCTGAAATGGTGAGCCTGGGGGCGATCTCCCAGGCAAACAGTATAAAGTGGGAAGGGAAGTAGAGGGGGCCCAGTGCTTGAGCTGGATTAGAACGGGGGACCCACTAAAGATGGGGAGGTCACCCCTTCACTTAAGCATTCCCTGAGCCCAGGCAACAGTTTAGCAGCTGTCCCAGTGGTATGGGACTACTGTGACCCAGACAGGTATTTGGGACAGTAGCCCTGGTGGAAAATGAAAGAAAAGTCACGATGTACACAATTATTTAGTGTCACTTCCCAGTCTGGATTGATGACAATATGTCAATGCCCAGGCATAAAAGTTGAGATTCAATACCTATTTCCACTGGAAGATTCGACTTCATATATTTATGAATCACCTGAAAAAAGAAACAAAACAGCAACCAGTTCCCCAAACCTCTATTCCCGAGAAGTCTCTAAGTACGCTAGTATAAAATGAAATATCAGAGAGAAAAAATACATGAAAATGCTTGGCTATGTTATCAACCATTGACCTCAACAGACCCTCTCCTTTTCTGTGGATTCTAGAAAGCAGCATTTAGGGGATTTCCAGGCAGGAGTCTTCTGGGCAGCACACATACCTTGGGCAGCCAGTCGGGGCACAGGGCATGAAAAGAAAGGATGGCTGACGAGGGCAGGAGGCTGGACACTGATTCCCCTACCCCCCACGAGGCCCAGGCCAACTCCACCAAGCCCTTTGCACCCTAGCATGAATCTGTGTGGATAAATACAATGGAGATTGGAGAAAATGGGCTTGTCTGTAAAAATCCCAAGTGCTGGAGAGGCCTTTCAGTTTGCCCCAGAGTCAAGCTGATTAAACTTAGCATGTCCTGGCTCAAACTTTGATTGAGTTGGGCCCCTTGGCCTTTAAGTTGTATATCTGAATCCTCTTTGAAAAGATTTGGCCTCCCCATATACATTTCGAGTGCTGGGAGAGCGCCCATCTGTTTTTATGCTTATTTATAACCACAGCACCTTCCAGCACCGTGAGGTCCTTAAAAATATAATGACATGACTGATGATGAGTAATTAAGTGAATAGGGTGAATGTTCTTACTCTCAGACAAACGTTTGTGGGAAAGCAATTTCCCTTGCGGCCCTGGCCTGGCACTTTTGCTTCTAGTGAACACCCAAGCTCCGATTATCTTGGAAGCTATGTGTGAACCACCACCTCTGCTGAGAAGACAAAGTATTCTTTCTGCCCGTTCGTTCCTTGCTCCCACTGCTGCCTTGCCTTGTTGACCTCCAAGTTCAGGGTGTGGTAGGGAGCCCAGTAGAAAAACCCAAGATTTACAGAAGGGGGTTAAGAATCTTCCTCAAATGTCCTGTAAGCCATTTGCCTAAAAAGGGAGGATGAGGGGAAGCCAGGGGTCAGATCTGGGGACACACACACACACACACACACACACACATACACACAAGACTTGGGGTAGCTGTTGTTCTTCCCTTGAGGGAAAGAGGGTTCCGCTAACCCCAGGGCCTGACTCTAGGGTGGCCAGTGTCTGTCCTGCGTGAAGACTGGGGTACAGTGAGGGTGTGTGTCACAGCTCGGCAGCCCCTCCCTAACACGCCAGCCCTCCCGCTCTCGCTCTCCCATCTGCCCAGGTTTCTTTAAGCACCTGGAGTTGATGTGCAGAAGCATCTCACCCGCCTCCACGGAGACAAAGCCTCTCCTTCCCAGCCTCCATCCCTAGCACCCGCTGACCAGGGGCATCTAGTCCCCCCCACCTTCCTCCCCCTTCCTGGAATCCTGACCACCCTCATGTCAAAGGCAAGAAAGGCAGAACTCCTACCAGCTAACTCCGTGTTTCTGTGAACACGCGTGTATGGCATACATTTATGCAGTCCCTGGAGTGTCTTCGTGACACAGACATTTCCTATCTGTTGCTACTTGCGTAGACGGGTCTTCCAGCTGGTCGCTCTGCTGCCAAAGTCCAAGGATTTTGGAAGGCAAGGCCCGTCCCGCCCCGGCCCCGGGGGGAATGCGCCTCCTTTCGGCCGGAGAAGGCAAGCAGGCTCGCGGGTACATCCCGCGGCGCCCAGGGCAGCCGCCTCGCCGCCCTGGGAACTGGGAAGGCGAGGGCGGCGGTGGGGTGGGGGTGTTTGCATCTTTGTTCCGGCCCAGATGAAGAGCAAGAAAATCTAAGCCATTGTCAAGCTCTGTTTCGAAAGTTAAAATCTAATTTCTCTGCTCTATCAACTCCCTCCTCCACCGCCCCCCCCCCCCCCAAATGGAGAGCCTGCTGTTCAGGCCGGGTGCGATCTCCATTCTTGCAGAGAAGTTTCCCGAATGGTGTCTCCTCGCCCGCCCGTTAAGAAAATTCCCAGTCGCTTGCAAACAGCTCCAAGCAGACGAAACAGCAACTGGAGGACCTATCCTTGTCCTTTCTAATAACGCGAATCGTGAGGATTCAAATTAAGATGCATTTTTCAGATTCGTTCCTCATTTGAAGCTGAGTCTGGGGGTATCGATAACGGCAAAAATAAGCCTCAGAGATCTTGGGAATTAGAGCTCCCTCGTTACGTGGTGCAGCAAAGAGGCTGGGACATCCAGTACCCGAGGACTGATTTCTGGTCATGACTCTCTTCCTGTATCTGAGAACTGCGGGGCGCAGAACCCTTAAGATTCCGATTGTCCCTGGGCTCTTCTGAGAAGTCACTCGTGTATGTGTGTGATTGATTTGTTCTGACAAGTTTATTTTCTTTCATAAAATTTCCTTCACCAACCACTGGTTGTGTCTTTGTTCCCCACCCCACCCTTAAAGTGACGATCGTCCCTGTAATCAGCTTCCTAGATATTTTTTCAAGAAAAGTGGTTCCAGGGCAAGTGAAATGTAGTGATTTTTTGTTAAGTCTAAAGCTAAAATTGGTAGTTCCTAATTTTCTGTACAACTACTTCCTCCAGGCTGCCTCACTATATTAGACAAAATGACCACGCCAAGAATCTACTAATATTCAGACTACGGTGGAGACATCTTACTCAACAACTTCTACAGGTGGAAAGCAAACCCGCAGACCCCGAACACCGATGACTGTCCCTTCCTCAGATGTCTTGGCAATGCATTTCTGCATTTCCTGATTTAATAAGAAACAGCATTTAGAGAAAAGAAGGTCGTGGCAGTTTGTTGATATTGTTATTACTGTTTGAGATAGATTTTAATTGAGTGTTGTTAGCCTGCTCCTGAAGCTGGTGGAAATTACAAGAATCCAAATTCTTGTGGATAAACATTAATGCTGTTGACATAGACATCCTCTCTGTATTGTTGAAAAGGGAGTTGAAGGGAAACCGTTTGGGGTGGTACTCGGTCTGAGTTAAATTAAAACCGAATTCCACCGCAGAGCACCCAGATTACAATGGTGTGCACTCACAGGTAGTTCTGTAAATGTTTGGACACCAAGTGGACACAGGAAGTTAGACCTTATCCAAGTAGTTCCTGTAAATGTCTAATCTCTAGCTCAGAGGAATACTCCAAGAATCCTGTTGGTTGACCTTACGAATTGGCTTGAATAGAGGATGCTGAACCCCCAAGTTTTACTTTTTTTTTCCGGGTGGAGTTCTTCCCCAAGAAACTCTTCTACCCCTTGGGGGGGTACCCCCTTCTACCCCTTGGGGGGAGAAGCAAAACTCAAGACTTATCTCCTTTTCTATAAACACTACTCGCCCTATTTAAAAAAAAAAAAAAAGTACCTCCTAGCGCTTCTTCTATCTAGTTCCATCTCTCAAAGACTAAAAAATAAATATATGACCTTAGAACCGCCACGGACAGGAGGCACGCGGGGATCGCCTTGCGCGCACAAGCTCGCAGAGATCTGCGACATCCCGTTACCCTAGTCCCCGATGCGCCTGCGAAGAAGCCGAGTTCTCTCTGGGCTAGCGGTCAGCTGGGGTGGCGGTCCCGCTGAAGGAGGGAGCAGGTAAGCAGGGTAGAGGGGAGGGATTGTGAAAGAAACGCATTAAAAAAAAAATAAAAATCAAACTGACCTCTAGTTGAAATCTACAGATGCCATTTAAAAGTGAAAAAAGGTCTCCGAGGTGGCTGCTGGCCGGGCGCGCAGTCCAAGACCCGGATCTCAGTTTATCGGAGCCAGTAGGAAGGTATCTGTGGTTCTGAAGTTGCTGGGGTTCCCCACCCCCCGCAGGGCAGGGGAGCGTATGTGACACCTTGTTCGTTTGGAGATGGTTTATTGACTCGTGTTGTAAAATCTAAAATGACGCCGCTGGGAAGACGAAGGAGCTGCTGGGCCCCTTGCGACCCCCGGTCTAATCTAAGTATGCGGGGGACCCTAAAGTTCACCATGGCAAAATGCACGGGTGCCTGACGCCTAAGATGCGGCAGAGGCGCTCGGGAGTCTTGGAAAGGGCTTCGTCAGATAAATGAATGGTGGAGACACTCGCTCACTGTCTTCTACAGTCGGGGGGGTCTGGAGACCTGGCGAGTATTGGCAGTGTGCGGCCTCGGACTGTACGGGCCCGGATCCCTGACCTTCGCACTCCGGGCTGCCCTTCTCCCCAGGGCGGGTGAAAGTCACCAGACTGTCAAATTCTCCAAAATATTAAGAGAAGGAGGCCATCCAGCGCCCTGCTCCTGCCTGTCAGATAAACAGGATTTGCCACCTCTCCTCTGGACTTGACTTGCGACCATAGGGGCTCCGTGACCTGTCTTGATTCTGGATTTCACTGCCTCCTATAAAGAGAAAAAAATCTCCAGGCTACCTTTAAAATTATATATTTCCTTGGCTCCTCTTTGAATCAAGATCACTGAGGCCCAAATTCAGAGTGCCAGCACCGGCTCCAGGGCCCCAGGGTGGTGCCGCAAAAATTTCTGGCGCCCTGGGCGTTACAAATGCTGAAACTCCAGGGAAATTGATATTCTGATGTGAATTCCAACTAGGGAGCACCCTAGAGAACATTCCCGCTCCCCTGGGCGTACCTCGTGCGGGGAGGAGCCGGCGGAGCTGGGCCCAGGGAGTGTGGCCGGCGACTCCTTCGCGCCGCGTTTACACCTCTCCCTTTGTGACAAATCGATTTCCCGCGCCGCTGTTCTGCATTTGCATCCCGCCGAGGCCCGGGGCCCAGCTGCGCCCGGTGCACACTTAGCACCGGCTTGGGACTGTGTGCGTGTGTGCACGCGTGTCTAATTGACTTTCCGTCTACCTTTTTATGACTACATGTGTTTCCAACAAAAGGTCTTATTAGGACAATCTGGTTTCACTAATTTAGAGGTTGGGAACGTGGAAGGCAGGCGCTTTTTTTTTTTTTTTAAGAGTTTGCAGAAGTTCAGATTAAGAAATGACAGCGGGATGCACCGTGGTCCTAGGAGTAGGTCTGCCTATTTTTATGACCTGTTCCTCTTTCCTCTCCCTGGCTTCCCCTGTTCCACCCCCTTCACACTCCACACTGCCCCATTAGCCACTGGATTCCTAACTGTTAAAGAACCATTTCTTTAACACTTGAGGCGTTTGAACCCAGAAGTCTGAGAAATTTACTGGGCTGGGGAAATCAGTAAGAGGGAAAAGAAATCATTCTACAGAGAAGAAAGTGCAATGAATATCAACCGAGGAGGAAACAGAATTGTGCTGAGGAGTGACAGAGATCAGTGAGGTCTTACTAAGGTCGGCCCAGGTTATAACTGGAGAATTTGCAATATCGTTGTAAATGAAACCTTTTTTACTAACGGGAGCTGAAAAGAATATTTAGGAAGAACAGGTTTCTATGTCACTGAGAGAGTAAACCCGGGTCTTCTACACGTGCCCCATCCCTCTGAAGATTATGGCTTCCCACTTTGGGGTAGACTGCCAGCAGGCTGCAAGGGGCACCTGATTCTTGGGGTCATTCTCCGTCCCTTTCAGGCTCCAGAGCCCAGCTTTAGTCGTCTGCCTGAAGACACCTCTCTTCTCTGACTCGCCCTGGGAGCCTCACTGTCCACTGCCCACTGGAAGCCCAGCAGGGCCCAGTGGGGGGCCCGACTCCAGCAGCTCACGACAGCTTCCTTCGAGACCCCTGATGGCGGACCCAAGGACTGAGGACAAGGGTCCTCCTGAACACTAGCACCCCACTCACCAGACCTTCCTATTCTCATCTCAGAGATGAGTGAGGAGGTTGAGGAAACAGGGCTTCTAAAAGCAACAACTGTTTGTTGGAAGAATAGGCCCCAGTCATCTCCAGAAAGCCAGGCCTTGTTGTATTTCTCTGCTACTTTTTAGCCCCAAGTGTCGGTCACTTTGTCCCCATCAGCGCGGTCTGCATTTCTGCTACCTTCTTCCAGAACCGTCTGTCCACCATCCTTCCTTAAACAGCCTCTCTTTGGCTGGCACCCGAGCCTCAGTTTCCTCTCGGGGGCCCACTCCCCACCAGGCCTGTCGTTACTCCTTGAAACTCAGAGATGCGTTCAAGAATCAAGGGGGCGGGTTCCCGAAGTTCGCATCCCCTTCCCTCCGGACACACGGTCCCCAACTTCGCCCGCTGCCCTTTTTGTGTCCTTCCGCACCACGGCGGACGCCACGTGCGCAGCGCGACCTCTGGCCACGCCAGGTCTGGGTCTCACAGGAGCCACCACCGCGCGCCACCTACACCTCAGGCGTTTCCCAGGCGGCCTCCCCAGTCCAGAGTCGTTCCATTCACACCAGGAGGCCACCAGGAACCCGAGCTCCCTTCTCGTGGCGTTCCCTCGGCAGCCCTCCAGCCGTCTTGTATCCGGCGCCCATCGAGGCCGACGCGGGCCCCGGACTCGCTGTGACCACCGGCCTTGGGCCTGTTTTTCACATCCCTCTGCTTGTTTTAGGGGTCAAGCCACACTGGTTGGTCTCGCCCGCCCCATCCTGGTCTTTTCACGCAGCCGTTTCTTCACGACCGTGTTTTCGGTTGTGGGTCCAGCCTCCAGTTCTCCGAACAGCGATAAATGTGGCGATTAATAATTAACCAGGGCGAAAGGAGAACCGCGGAAGGTGCGGAATCAGAGAAGCTGGGCGATTCGGCAGCCTAGTCTCCCTGTGCTTTGCATATTTAAATTTTCCCTAGCGAAACGTTTAAAAAACAATCACATTCCGCCGCGCTTTCTCTTGGAGCTCCAAGTGTGTACTCCAGCAATTAACTCCTGCTGCGGACGCGTGCAGCGCGAGCAACCCCCCTCCCTTCCACCCCTTCCAGGCTCCAATATCTTCAAGAGAGCCTCCGCCGCTGTGCCCAGCCATTGCCCGGGACTTGGGGACACCGGGTGTTCATTCCTCAGAGCTGGCCTTCTTTCTGTAGTAACAGAGCAGGCCACATTTCCATCAGCCTGAACTCCCCGTCGCCCTCTGCCTCTGGGAATACGTAGGGTGGATCGACCCCAGTTCGATTTGGGCTGAAAAACGCGGAGGGGATCCTAGGCCTGGACCCAGGAAGCTGGGCGAGGGGCAGGCGGCCTGCCGGAGCAAGGGGCTTCCCCTGCCGCCTGCTTCTTTGCAGCCCTTTGCCCGGGCCTTGCTTCCAGCTGTCTCTGGGTCCTGTTTGCTTTGTCTATTTCCCGAGAGTCTGATATTGGCTTTTTTTTTTTTTTTTAATCATGGAATGCCGGCGGGTCTCCTGTGTCTACAGGTTCCCAATTTGAAGACCAAATAAATAATGACACGGAAAGGAATTAGCTTCATTTAAAAACTTCCAGCCAAGTTGAGACCCTTGAAATCTCAAAAAGGAAATATCAAGCCCCATGTCACCTGGGATGAGCCAGGTGACAGGTCTGTTACAGACCCCAGAACGTAGGGATACGTTTGGGGTCACCTTTTAAGGCATGGTTAATGAGGCCAGCGACATATCCACGGAGACGCGGTGTATCAGTAGGGAAGGATGGGGAAGGGAGACTGTACGGGGACTTTTCTCGAGGTCTTAGGGCCAATAGGGAGAGCTCCTCGAATGTGACACTAGGCTCGGCTTTGGGGCCCGCGCTTCCCCTGCGCATCTCTCGGGTGCGGGACCGTGCGGGCCGGGAGCTCGGGTTTCACCCCAAAGGACACTCCCTCTGCTTCGCCGAGTCTTCCCCAGGCACAGGCCTTTGATTCCGCCGGGGGTCTCGAACCCAACCGCAGGTGGAGGGCGGCCACCGCCGGGCACAGAGAGCGGCTGGGCCGCTGGGTCTCGGCGCTCCAAGCGGCCCCTCCCGCACGCCCCGGCCTCAGGAGCCCCGCGCGCGGGGGCCGCGCGGGTGTCGCCGCTGCGCGCCTTGCCCTCCTCCTCCTCTGCCCCGCCTGCCTTCGAACCCGCGCTCGCGACCTGGGAGGAGCCCCCCCGACCCGGTTCGGCGCCTTTAACCTTCCGCCTTCCCGAACAGGGCAGGCTCCCCGCCTTTACACCCCTTGGGGACCCTTGCCCAGCCAGCCCGGTTGCCCCGCGTCGCCGCGCGCGCCCCGGACTGAGGGGCGGCCCAGTGGGTTTCAGAGACAGTCGGCGGCGGGCAGAGTCCCCGACCCCGACCTCGGGGCCTCTCCCTGCAGCGGCCGCCTGGGCTACGCCCTCGGCAGAGCCCTCCTTTCCTCCCCGTCTGTGACCGGCCCTTCCTCCGGCCACTGCCACCACCTCTCCTCGCCCCCTCTCTCCCCTGGCCCTGGCGGGCTGCAGGCGCCCGGCCGGGACCCCCAGCGTCCCCAACCCCCCACCCCCACCCCGTCCCGGACACACACTCCCGCGGGCATGCGCCCCTCACTCACTGTCCTGCTGCGGGGTGTCGCTGCCGCTGGTGAGTCCCGGCGACTCCAGTAGGCTCCGGCCGGCCTCGCCCACGCTCTCGTCCGCCTGCGCCGCCACCATGTCCCCGGCTTCCTCCAGGTCTAGCAGGTGACTGACGGAGAAGTTCTTTTTCGCCTGCAGGGTGTCGAGGTTGCCCGGGCTGTCCAAGCGGCCGCCCAGCGCCGGTTGCCGCTCCAGAACGTGCCCGTAGCTGGAGGTCATGGTCTCCCCCTCCGATCCCACCCACCCCCCTCTTCCCGCTCGAATCAACACCAAACGCTGTGGGCGCGAGGGGGGAGAGGAGCCGAGTGGGGAAGAGAGAGGGGGGAGTGGAGAGAGAGTGAGTGAGAGAGAGAGAGAGAGAGAGAAGGAGGGGAAGGACAAAAAAAAAAAAATTGGAAAGAGGGCGGGGGACCCCCTTCTGCGGAGCAGAGTTCTGCACCAACAGCCTTCGACAGCCTCGGTTGCTTTCCTGAGGCCAAGTCCGGCGCGGTCCAAGGAGATAATCCACACCAAAAAATAAAATTAAAAAGTCACCCTATGTTCAAGTCAGGAGAAAAAAAATTCCTTCCAGCTCTCCAAAAGCGTCCACACGCACACACTAAAAATAATAATAAGGGGGAGAAAGGAAAGGGGAGGCCAGCAGGGCGGGGAGTTAGGCAAACAGAAGAAGAGAGAAGAAGGGGTGGGAGAGAAGAATCAAAGTGGGTTTTTTTTTTCAAGGTTAAAAAAGTTATTCCCAGGCAAGAGTTCAAGCACCAACAGAAGAAGGCTTGTTCCAGCTTTAAAACATCTTCAAGAAAACGTGTTCCCCCTCTCTGCACTCCTGTGGATTCTCAGGAGTGACTAAAGTTTCAGGAGGAGAGGGTGATGTCTTGCAGATGTATTGGAGAGCAGGATTCTCACTTTACTTTTCGTAAGAAGAAAAAAAAGGGCTTCAAGAGTCCGAAGGAGGGTGGTGGTGGGTTTCCCCCCTTTCCCTTCTCTCTCTCCCCCTCTTCTTGCTGAGCTCCTTTTTCCTTCTCAGTTGGATCAAGAAGCTCTCTGGCACTTCAAAAGGCACAAACTGGCATGCAGAGGAGGCTTTGTAGGGAATACAAGAAAATTGGAGACCCCTGGGAGGGCAGATCTCGACTTAATAGGAGCCTGTAATTACGTGGCAAAGCCTTTGTGCGGTGCCTGACGTTTTACAGACCCCCTTTCTCCATCACAATCTCCTTCTTCCTCCTTTCCCTCGGACCAAAAAACAGTCTGATTAAGAAAACCCCCTTTGCCAACATCTGAGCAAGAGAGAAAGAGAGAGGGAGGGAGCCAGAGAGGGAGGAGGGAGCGAAAAGGGAGGGAAGAGAAAGCGAGAGAGCCCCTTTGGATTTTTTAAGTAAAGGTCTAATTATCATTCCCCTGCAATAGTATCACGGGGAGGAAAGACAAACTGAAACCCACAGTCACTTCAAACGGACTGTTATTTTGCTTGGGCATTAACTCCTCCAGATTTGTTTAAGATCTTGTTGGAAAAGCTCATTTGCATGTTTTGATAACAGCTGCGGGGAAACTTGTTGGAAAAAAATCCACAACTATCTCAATCAAATTTTCTTCTCTCTCTCTGCCTTTTTTTTTTTTTTTAAGCGTTTCCTGCAGTTCTAACAGTTTTTGGGAGTGGGGGTGGGGGAGTGTCTGAGAGAGAATGAAGGAGAGAGCAAGCAAATTAAAGCTACGTTTGGCTCCGTAGAGACAGCCTCTTAAATAATGTAATAAACTAACAGGAGCGATAATAGTGGGAGGCTCTCCCACGCTTCTTCCGCGAACCAAAGGCAGGTTAGGGGAGATCTAGAAGGCGCCGAATCGGTTCGAGTCTCTCGCCGCTAGGAATCCCGGGGCCAGGGCAGTGGGAAATTTACATATTTATTTAGCCGGAGGAAAGGACTCTGCGAGTGTAGCATAATTGCTCTCGCCTCCCCCCACCCTGGCCAATTTCGTAACCTCTTTGGTGCGGCCAAGGTCGCTTCCCCAGGCGACGACGCTAAGCCGGGAGGGTCGCGTTGCCCAGATGCTCGGAAGGCAGGGGCACTCCTGGAGCGAGCGGCCGGCCGGGCGAGGCTCCTGCTTAGTTCAGGGTCCGGCCCGGGTGCCTGGGCGGGCGGCGGGGGGCGGGCGGGGGGGGGGGTAAGAGGAAGGACGCGGAGGGAGAGAGGAACCCCCAAGTCTACGGATAATGCTCTGCCGTCTGTCTGCTGAGCCCTGACTTGACAAGGAACAGAGAGGTGCAGAGGCATTTTTTTCATGACCTGTTGGAATTTGGTAACAGCTTTAATAGTCTCATTAGAAATGAGTTACTATATGACGAGTAAGTAAAATATTAAGTGCTTATTTGTGGCATTTTATGTTCTTCAAATACACACACACACACACACACACACACACACACTTTCCCACTGCCTTGATTACTAGACTCCCCCCCCCCCCTTTTTTTTTTCCTCCTCCTATAGCCGAGAGGCTCTACTGGAGAGAAAGAGGGGTCCGAGTGTGTGTAAATGCTTTCTGGGCTCCAAACGGCCATAGTTAGCCCAGAACTCCCAGCCCTGATCTGGGAAAAGAACATTTGATGCCATCAAAGGGCTGCAGATTGAAACCAGATGTGCTCGCCTCGGTTCTTTCCATGCATTTAATTAAGGAGCCGGGATGGAGGAGACTTTTTCATCATTAGTCCACCCACTGCCCCCTCCTATTTCCATCCCCTCGCCCTCCCCCGCCCCAACCCGGCCCGCGCGCACCCCCGACCGGGAGCCCAAAGCCCCGCCAGCGCCGCGCGGTGCGCCGCGCGGGTCGCTGCGTCTCCCCAGCGGTCGGGACTCCAAGCAGTAAACATCTGTCCGCGTCTGGGCCTGTGCGAGCGGCGCGGCGGGGCTAGCGGGACGCCGGTGGGAGGCGGACGCGCACCCGGGTGGGCCCGCACCGAGTGCGGGCGCCGCGCCGGACGCCCTCCGCGGGGATTTCCAGCACCGCAGCCTCTGGGAGCCCAGGCCGAGCGCCTCACGTGGCACTGCCACCCGCTCGCTCGAACGGACGCGACTCGATCGCGCAGAGGTTTCCCCCAGACGTCCTGCTGGATGAGCTTAGGGGGAAAGGCCGAGGGGCCCTCTCCCCCTTCCCCGCACGCCGAGCGCGAGGCACTGCTGGGTTTGTTCCCGCAGCCGGGGGCAGCCTCCCCCGCTCTCCCCTAGCCTGCTCAGACCCGGAACGGGCCCGGGCCTCTCCCGCCTTCTCCGCCCTCATTTACAGTTGAATTTCACGTTTCTTTCCGTGCTGACACTGACCGAACTGCCCTTTGGGACAAAGGGCTGGGTAAGAGGCCGTGGGGCTTCTGACGGCCCCCCGGAACGTGCTGCTGCCCCTGGAGACCGACCCAGCGATCTGTCAGTCGAGGAAGATCGCCCTTCGGAGAAAGTTGCCTTGTCCCTGGTATGCGGTCGGGCGGTCTGGTTACTGACCGAGAGGTAGCGACGGGGGAGATCAGGGATGGGCCGTTGGAAACAGAGTCGGAAGTCTCCACTTCTACTCCCCCGTGTTCTCGGGAGGGATCAGGCACTCCCTTAACATCATCCACTTGTCATTCGTGTAATAATGTCAACCAGTCCTACCACTACCAACGAGGATGCTAACGGCTTCCACAAAAACATCAGACACATTTGCTTAACATTTGCCGACTAAATATGTGTATGTGTGTATATATGTTATATTATGTAGAAGTTTCGATGCACAACATTTCCCTAAAATGTCTCCGGGAGTGAGAGCTCGAATACCGCCGCCTGCGTGGGGCTCGCTCAGCGCTGGCGAAGCGGCCGCTGCAGGGGCTCCGGAGGCCCGAGTCTGGGAGCCCTGCTCCAGCAATTGGGGTGGCCTTTGAGGACCTTGGTGAGGGAGTGGGGGCAGGGTCCAGAAACTGGAACTTGGGAAAGAGAGATGCCAGTGTTGGGACAGGGATTCCAGGCAGGAGGCAGGGTCCCCGTCTCGCAGACGCAGAGCACTTTTTCTGGAATCCTGCGGAGGAGGCCGCGGGAGAGGAAAAGGCTCGCGGCGCTCTTCAGCCCTCCCGAAGGCAGCTCCTTCCCAGGGCATCCCGTAGGCCGCCGTTGCAGGGGTCAAGCCCCAGAATCCCCCAGCCTCCGCCCCAAATCACTGCAGGGAGTCGGGGCTGCAGGGTGGGCTAGAAGAAGGAGCAGGCAGGATCCCCAAGAAAGCAAATCCCCGAGGCATAGACCCTGCAGAATTGGTTTTTTTTTTTTACTTGTTTACACCTTTTTAGTTTTTTTCTCCCCCCCCCCCATTTTTTATCTATTAACAATTGCTAGTGGATTGGATCCACATCCTGATTATGTTTACATACATTTGTAATTTGCTGAGATTCTGGATTTGCTGGATCGTAATTAAAAGCCATCGGGATAACCCTACAGGGAGACTCAAGACTGACTGGAGAGCGCAGTTCGCCCAAGTAAAATGGTGAAAAGCACGGGTTCGTGCCGCCAGCCGGCCAGGCCGGGGAAGGCTCTCTGGGACCCTCAGAGCCAGCGCCGCCAGGTGCTCTCTTTTAGGCACACAGAGGTGGGCAGGAGAATGCCTTTCCAGAGCACCCAAGGTCGCAGCCTGGCCTCCCCTTGCTGTCCAGGCGCCAGGCCTTGTTCACTAGAGGGGTGGAGGGAGGGGAAAATTGGTGGATCAAAGTTCTCTGGGCTCAGGTTGCAGGAATCAGAAGGGCCAAGCACCTCTAGAATTCAAGAAGGACCATCTGGCAGAAAGATGTCAGAAGAAGGGAAGCTGTGGCCGGGAGCACATGCCCATCTCAGCAAGCAGGCAGCAGGCCTGGCCTGGGAATTTAGAAGGCCCCAGAGAACGCTGTGGCCTGTTTAGTTCCTTAATCACTACTTTGCTTTCCCCCTGTGATTTCCTTTTGGGAAGACTTGGAAGGAGAGCATTTCGAACTCACAATCTCTGAACACGTGTAGATCTTTCCTTGGCTTTCACTTTGACTTCCATCCATCCATCAATCTTTATTAAAATTCTGAAGCGCTGGGTGATGCAGCTAAACAGAACCCTCTTCCACATGATCCTTCCAGCATCTGAGCGCGCCTTTGCAACCCTTCCTTCTGCCCCGCCCTGTTTGAAAACTAACTCCTGTTTCTGGATTCCTCCATAAGCAAGTGGGAGCAAAGCTGGGACTAGCAAGGAAACATGACGAGAGATCAGACCATGGTAGGAAGGAGGTTTGGTTTCTAGCCACGTGCCCTTGGGTGGTCCTATTCATAGGCAGGTTTGGTACTGATCACTGTCCAGGGTTTCCCTGGCACGGGGAACTGGCAGAACACTGCCTCATCTGGCTAGCAGAATGTCCCCCACCCTAAGCATTTCTCCCCCTGAGGTGGGAACCAGGAGTTGCACTCCCTGATGTGTTAATAAGCTGATGTGGTAATCACATGTGACAGGTCACAGGTCCCACGACACATAAACAAGACAATACCACCCTCATGCAAATAATACGCTTTGGGGGTAGAAATGTTCTCCTGCTCCTGGTTGACAATCTAATATATTATATATTCATAGGCGATGAAACAGGGGAAGAAAATGAGATGCAAGATCGATTCCACAGGGGTGTCATATTTTAATGTTTCTGAGAAGAAGGCTCTCTGCCAGATTTGAAAGAAACTCTCCTTTGCCCTCCCAATTCTGGTTCTTATAACCATACGTGGCATTTTAGGAACATCCCATGCATTGGGTGAATGCTCTCTACCCACACCCACCTCCATCCAATAGCCCTATTGAATTATTTTGAAATTTTGCAAGAATGAAAGAAAATAGGACTAAAAACACATTTCCAAAATAGGACTAAAAACACATACCCATAAGATGGATAATGTGTCCATCCTACTCCAGGCTGGGAGACCCAATATATTCCCTGGGGCCATTTCACCACTGGATACTAACTTTGCACGCACCGTTGGGCCAGCTTCAGCTAAAGATATCTGTAATCTGGGGGCACCTGGGTGGCTCAGTTGGTTGAGCGTCTGACTTCGGCTCAGGTCATGATCTCAGTTCATGAGTTCGAGCCCTGCGTCGGGCTCTGTGCTGACAGCTCAGAGCCTGGAGGCTGCTTTGGGGTCTCTGTCTCCCACACTTGAGCGCGCAGGCGCGTGCTCTCTCTCTCTCTCTGCCCCTCCCCCACTCACACACACACACACACACACACACACACACACACACTCTCTCTCTCTCTCTCTCTCTCTCTCTCTCTCTCCAAAATAAATACACATTAAAAATTTTTAAAAAGATATCTATCATCTGTAATCACATTGGCAAGTGCAATGAATATTCTCAGACCTCAGTTTGTTAAGTGCCTCAGCTGTAATTGACAGTATCGAACACTCTCGTTTTGAAATTTCTTATCCTGGCCCTCTGCTTCTCTGAGCACTTCTTGGTCTTCATAGAGTACTCCTTTGCTTTAGCTTACTCCTTAAATATTAATATTCTCCGGAGTCCTGCCTTTTGTCTTCACTGTCCTTTCCATTAAACAGGTTGTTACTATAAGATCTCATAGATTTTCATGTGCTAGCTGCCTCTTGTTTGACAGTGAGTCTAATATCTAAATCTTAAGCTTTCTCATCTACTGACGGTCACCTGGGGCAAACTGAGCAAGTTACTTAATTCTCTATGCCTCAGTTTACTCATCTTTTCAATAGGGCTAATCATGGCCCCTACCGGCATATATTTGCAAGCATTAAATGAGAATGTATGCAAGCCATTTAACACAGTGCTCAGCATATAGTCAGCCCTGAAAGAAAAAATTGCTGTCTTCTTGCTGACATTCATTCATTCATTCATTCCGGAACCTTAAACTCAACATGTCCAAAACTAAACTGACCTAGTCGTTCCATGCTTCTCCTCTTTCCCCAGTAGGAAACCAAGGAATTACCCCAAATTCCTGCCTCTTTGACACCAACTCTGGCTTATCCAGGCAGTCACTAAGGTCGGCCTATTTTATCTAGCTGGCATCAAATCTGTCACCAGATAGTCACCAAGTGATTGTTGCATTGGTACTGAAGACTAAGTCATACTGGAGCGAACAAACAGGCGACATTACATGCGAATGCATAGCTATGGTTATTATAGAGTGTTCACGTGACATAAAACATAACAACTCGTCAGGATGCCTTGCCAAATGCCCTCGGAGGAAATATGAATGTGCAGGTACTCTACCTTCTCTCTCCTGAGGAACTCAAGCCCTTCTCGCCAGGCGAATTCAGAGGGACCGCACATGGCTATTGGGAACATTAAGAAAACAAAAGCAAAGTGCCTTACCATAGTCGTTATTCGACAAACGTGAAATTCCTTCCTCTGCTCTTTCCCTTAGGCTCAGATGGCCGGGGCTTCAGGTAGCTCCGGGCACTACTGAGAAACAGGAGGCTAAATTCCTGCTATCTTCCTATTTTAGAAAAATCCTTTAAGGACAGGCATACGCATGTGACTAAGAAGCTGAAAACCGGGAAGGGTTCTAGGCAAGCAGCAGCACACAGCGCTGCCAGGGAAACCATTGCTGACCCTTCATTCCTGCGCCAGAACAGCTAAAGCCTGCTGGGTTTTTGTATCACACTCTGAGAACCAGAGAACCTGCGTGCTCGCTGGATTCTTGGCCCCGCACGAGACATCTGAGCTGAGGTCCCAGGCTGGCTGGCTGCCTCTGCGGGCTCCCCAACTTCTGGGCCCTGGAGCTCTGTTTCTAAGCCAAGCAAAAGTGAGGTGGACTCTTTGTACAGGATAGGTACAAAATGCTTTGGGCCCGGCTAAGTTTGGCTGATTTGAAACCCGTAAGGCCCTTCAGCTGACTTGAGTGCTTATTTATAGCATACCCAGTGGGTGTGCCGCTTTGGATAACCTTCTTTGGCTTGCTGCTTTCATAAATCTGGAGCCAAACACGGCCCATTCTCCACCTGCTTTCTTCTTTGGAGCCCTTGCACAAACCCCTACTCCCAGACGGGGCTCTCTCTTCTCCTCTCCTGTTGTCCCCTCTGCCTCTAACAGTGGCCCATACGTAAACAAACTGGCTGTGCCTTCTATTGGCCAGTTACACTTGTTAGGTTAGGTGTATATATATTATCTTCTTTTTTTTCTATTTTTTATCATATCTATTTTTTTATCATGCCTTATTTTAAGTTTACAGTAAACAGTAGCAACACATTTCGGCGACATTTTTTTTTTTTTCTGGCTCACCTCAAAAGGGTACCGTGAGATAGCAGGTGTGTGAAGAACTTAATATAAAAGGTATGACTGTAGATAAGGCCAGCTGTAGCTACCAATACCTCTAGTTGTCACATTTTCCTGACACTCTTGTCTCATTTTCGTCACTACAGAAGGAAGAATTGATAGAGCGGGATTTATGAATTTTTGAATTTTAAAGTCTGAAATAATGTATTATTTCAACACTTTGCAGCTCAGGACCCATTCACTTAAAGTCACTATTCACCTCTCTTACACAATACATACCTTTGCTTTTCAGGAACCTGGTGTCCAGCTTCCTATTTAAAACACCAGAACCGTCCCTCCCAACATACATGATAAAAAACAAACAAAACAAAAACACTCACCTTTTGATCCTTTCCTCTTTCTGAAATTTTTCTTGTGAGTATCTTCGGCTCTTTAAGCCAGAAGTCTGAATCATTTCCTTCAAAATTTGAAGGGTGTGGTTTATTGAGCGCTCTAATTTGTCAGATATCGTAGTTTCTCCATTAAAAATTAGTATACAGAATCTCGGATATCCAATTTTATGTTGTTTTTGGACCAAATGACCATTAATCTTTAGCCATTACCAGACAGGCTATTTTGAGCCTAGCGTGACAGAGAGAGTAGAGCTTTAGAGGCTGTGGAGGTACGTTCCTTGGTTCTGCCTCTCAAAAATTTTGAGCAAGTTACTTAGTCTGTCCGAGCTTCAGCAATTCAAAGAACTACTTAAAAAATGTGAGCCAACACAGGTAAGGATCCATCACAGTGCCTGGCAAATAGTAAATACTCAGCAATAGTTCAGCATTTCCACTTTGGGCTATGACATGGTAGTTTGTAGCAGACCAACATTGTTCCCTCGGAGAGCAACTGGAAAAATCTGAACTACTTATGTCGTCTTCACCCTAAATATCAGAGGGCTTCTAAGGCAACCAGGACTCAGGGGTTGGCTCATGGAAGTAATCATGTTCCAGAAAGAATGCTTTCTGAGGTAAACCAAACTTGATCCATTCTTTCTTTATCCTTGGGTTCTCTGCCACCTTTTGGCATAGAGCAACAAGAGGGAAGGACTTGAGTCCGGGCAGAGCTTTATCAATTGTATGACCTTAAAGGAAGATACATGTGAATCTGGGATTGCTGAGATTTCATAAAGGAGGGAGACTGAGACAAATGAGACCACTATTCACAATCGCTCTCCCCCCCAACCGCCCCGAGGTAGTTGCCAGTTAAGCTGCACAAGGCCAAAGGTTAAGAGGCAATGTGAATAAAAAGCAGATCAGAGATTCTGGCAACCTGACAAGGTCCAAGAAGATCACAATTGAAGTTCATGGCATACCAAGGAGAATCCATGAGAAACACTTCAGGCTCTCTGTTAGGAGATCTAGATAACTATATCCTAAGAAAGAAAACAAATTAGATGTAGGCTGACTCTTACCAACATTGAATTCAGTCACAAAATGAATTGAGCTGATTTGCCTCTCTGTTGTCCTTTAAGATAGGCTGAATCCTCTATGAAGAAATATCACATCCAGAGTCACCGTAATTTTCATACAAAATGTCCAGCATTTGATCCTAAAACAGAGAAGCAAAACCAGACATATTAAGAGACAAGACCAAGAGAAACGACACGTACAACAGAAGTAGGTGGCCCAGGTATTAGGGAAAGCAGGCGTGGACTTAAAAGATTAATAATTAAGGGGCCCCTGCGTAGTTGAGTCAGTTAAGTGCCCGACTCTTGATTTCAGCTCAGGTCATGATCTCACAGTCGTGGGATCAAGCCCCACATTGGGCTCTGTGCTGAGCATGGGGCCTGCTTAGGATTCTCTCTCCCTCTTTCTCTGCCCCTCACCCCTGCTAGCACTCTCTCTCTCTCTCTCTCAAAATAAATAAATAAACACATTAGAAAAATAAATCTTTAAATTAAAAACATTAATAATTCATATAACCAAAGGAACATATAAGATGAGAATTTCACCACTAGAATTGTAAAAACTAAATAGAATTTCTAGCACTGAAAAAGATGACTGAACTTGAAAGCCCAGTAAATAAGTTTAACTGGATATTTGACACAGTTCCAAAGAGAATTAATGAGCTGAAAAATAGACCAGAAGAAAATATCTAGACTGAGGCATGGAGGGAAATAAATACTGGGAAGCAGAGAGGGTTCTGGGAGACTGGAGGAGTCAGAAACACCAGAAACTGTCTCTCCACCTAGGCAACAATTGCACTGGCAGAATCTGTCTAATATAATTAATTTAAAACTCCAGAGTCTATTAAAGGCTTGAAACTTCCAGGGGTAAGGCTTGGATGGTAAATTGAGGTTAATTTCAGTCAGTTTCTCAGCCCCATGGCAGGAAGCTGTGCACATGTTCTCAGAGCAGCTACACACAGTTTATTGGACCCTATCCTCCAATATCAGGGATTTGTGCTCTAATTGCTGGTTGTGGCTTCTGATCACAGAGGTGCAGACAAAGAGGGCGGGTGGCAATTATTTTTCCACTCCCCGCATTGTTGCAAGCCCCCTCCCCTCAAACTAAAGTGATTTCTAGGGGTTTTAAGTGGCCAGTGCCCTTTCTCCCCCTTCATTTTTCTTTTCCCCCATTTGGGAGATAGACAGTTTTTAAAGACGAGGACATTCAAAAGCAACTGCCTATGTGGGGAAAATTAGAAAGTGACCATGTATGCCCAAGGAAAAGTGCAAGCTCAAGAAAGACCTGAGAAGATCTTAAGTTTGCACCTCAGGCTGATCCGTGAACAGAGAGCCTGCAACAATAAAAAAAACAATACACAAAAGCAATAACCGAAACCTTGGGAAAGGGGAAGAATCTGATTTCCAGGATTACCAATTAATTAGATTCGAATGTCCGGCTTTCAACAAAAAGTCACAGGGCATACAAAGAAACAAGAAAGTGAGGCCTGTTCAAAGTAAAAAAATAGATGAACACAAAATGTTCCTGAAAAAGATTTGATAGAAGATCTGCTAGAAAAGCCATTAAAACCATCATTGCCTTAAGGATGTTCAAAGACTTACAGGAAGATGTGGAGAAAGTTAAAAGAAAAAAAAAAAAAAGATATATGAGCACATTGGAAATGCTAATAAAGAGATAGAAAACATAAAAAGGAGCCAAAAAGAAATTCTGGAGCCGAAAAGCACAATACCTAAAATGAAAACTTCACTAAAGGAATTCAAAAGCAGATTTGAGCCAGCAGAGGAAAAAAACCCACAAAGCTAAAGGTAGGAAGGTGAAAATTATCACATGTGAACAGAAAGAAAAAGTATAGAAGCAAAGTGAATACAGTCTAAGTGCTCTGTGGGTTGCTATCGAGCAGGCCCTTTACATGTTATACGAGTTCTAGGAGAAGAGAAGGGGGCACAGGGAACATTTTCTGGAGAAATAATGGCCGAAAACTTCCCATATTTGAGGAAAGACACGAATAGAAACACCTAAGAAGCTCAACACTGTGCAAATAAGATGAACTCAAAGAGACTCACTCCAGGACACGTTATAATCAAACTTTCAAAAGCCGACGATAAAGAGATCATCTGGAAGCAGCCCAAGAGAAGCAACTAATCACGTGCAAGGGAGCCTCACTACAATGATCAGCAGATTTTTTCATCAGCAGCTTTAGAGGCCAGAAGGCAGAGGGTCAATATATCCAAAGCACCTGAAGGAAAAATAAAAAACAAAAAACTTGCCAACCACGGATCCTATATCTGGTAAAACTGTCCTTCAAAAGTGAGGGAGAAATTAAGATATTTCCAGACAAGTAAAAGCTGAAGGAGTTCATTACAACTAGAGCTGCTTTACCAGAAATGCTCACAGGAATCCTGCAAGGTGAAATGAAAGGAAACTAGACAGCAAACTGAAGCCATTTAAAGGAAAAAAAATTATATATATAAAGTTAAATGGAAGCTAGTATTATTTGCAATTTCACTTTTTCTGTTCTACATTGTTTAAGAGACTAATGTCTCTTAGTCTCAAAAAAAAAAAAAAATTATTGTCTAGGGATGCCTGGGTGGCTCAGTTGGCTAAGCATCTGACTCCTGATTCCAGCTCATGATTTCACAGTTCATGGGTTTGAGCCCCACATCAAGCTCCATGCTAACACTGCAGAGACTGCTTGGGGTTCTCTCTCTCTTTCTTTCTTTCTTTCTCTCTCTTTCTCTTTCTCTTAAATTAATCAACTTAAAAAATTATTGTCTAAAAGCTAGTATCACTGTAACTTTGGTTTGTAACTCTACATGTTTTATATATAGTTTAAGAGACTAATGCATTCAAAAGAATTATTTGTTTAGGTTTGGGGACTCACAATGTAAACGATATAATTTTGTGACATCCACAACCAGAGAGGTAGGGACAGAGCTGTCAAGGAGCGGAGTGTGTGTGTGTAACTGCAGTTAATCTGCTATAAATTCAAATTAGAGTGCTATAACTTTAGGATGTTCAATGTGATCCCCATCGTCACCACAAAGAAAATAGCTATAGGGGCGCCTGGGTGGCGCAGTCGGTTAAGCGTCCGACTTCAGCCAGGTCATGATCTCGCGGTCCGTGAGTTCTGGGCTGATGGCTCAGAGCCTGGAGCCTGTTTCCGATTCTGTGTCTCCCTCTCTCTCTACCCCTCCCCTGTTCATGCTCTGTCTCTCTCTGTCCCAAAAATAAATAAACGTTGAAAAAAAAAATTAAAAAAAAAATTAAAAAAAAAATTTAAAAAAAATTTAAAAAAAAGAAAATAGCTATAGAATATATACAAAGGATATGAGAAATAAATTTAAATGTTTTACTACAAAAAAAAATCAACTAAACACAAAAAAAGATAGTAATGCAAGAAATGAGGGACAAAATGCTGTAGGGTCTAAAGAAAATAAATAACAAAATGACAGAAGTCCTTCCTTATCAGTAAATGGATTAAGCTCTCCAATCAAACAAAAGACAGAGATTGCTGAAAAAGCTAAAGTGCATGATCTAACCATATGCTGTCTACAGAATTTTTTTTTTTTTAATTTGAGAGAGCACGTGAGCAGCAGAGAGGGGGCACAGGGAGAGAGAATCTTGAGCAGGCTCCATGACCAGCGTGAAGCCCGATTGGGGGCTCAATCCCATGACCCTGAGATCATGATCTGAGCAGAAATCGAGTCAGATGCTCAACCAACTGAGCCACCCAGGCGCCCCACAATAGACTCACTTTAAATCCAAAGACACAAACAGACTGAAAGTGAGAGAATGGAAATTGGTTACTTTAGCAAAGTAACCAAAAGAGAGCAGAAGTGGCTAGAGGAATATTAGCCAAAATGGACTTTATATCAACACAGGTTAAAAGGATAAAAAACACTATATATTAATAAAAGTTTCAATACAGCAAGAATATATAACAATTATGAACACTGTGGACCTGATGACAGACCAGCAAAATATAGGAAGAAACTGACAGAATTAAAGGGAGAAATAGCTCTATAATAATAAAAGATTTTAATACTTAACTCTCAGTAGATGGAGGTCTTCAACAACATCAGAGAGCAGCTAAATCTAACAGACATTACAGAACACTGTACTCAACCACAAAAGCACTTGCTTTCTTTTCAAATGTGCATAGTGCATTTTCCAGGTTGGACCATATGTAAGCCACAAATTAGGTCTCAATAGATCTGAAAAGACACGTATACGAATCCTTTTCTCCAGCCACAATGGGATGAAATTAAAATTCAACAACAGAAGAAAACTGGAAAATCGACGAGTTAAAAAACACACTCTTAAACAAGCAATACTCTTTGCAACAGATTCAAACTGCAAATAACCCAAATATTCAATGGGGTTATCAATAAATAGTGTTAGGTTTATATAATTGAATATTACCTGCTGTTACATGCATCAGTATGAATGAGTCTTACAGAGATCATGTTGATAAAAAAACGCCAGGCACAAAGAACAGATTTTGTTTGTTTATTTTTTTAAAAAGTTGCTTCCCTTCATATTCTGCTTCCCAAGCTGAAGACATCCCTTGTTACATTTCCACAGAAACTATAATTCAAGGAAGAAATTGGAGGCCCAATGGGTGTCATTTATCTATCATTTGTCTTTGAGAATTTCTGTAAGGATGAGTAGAAACATGTAAAAAACAATACTTAAAACTGAATATTACTTGGTCTAACAAGCATCAAATATTTTTCAAATTGCCTTCTGACATTTAGCAGGATCTTAACTATATTTTTGTGTGTTTAATTAAGTGATATACTAAGTATATAGCATTGAAATCAGATATCTGGAACATACAGGCCATGAGATTTTCTCCAGCTATATGATTGTTCACATTGATCTCGATGTCGTAACTTTGGACCTGCAGTAATAGTAATAATTGCTATCATTAGATGAATACTTACTATGTGCCAAATACTGTGCTGAGTGTTTTATATCCATTACCTCAGCTAAGCCTCACAATAATCCCAGAAAGTAGGTTTTACTATCCTTTTTGCCAAGGTTAAATCATTTTCCAGTGCAGGAGAGGTCACTCGGCCACGATTAGAATCTGGTTGACTCTGACCATGATCAGGCCCCTGCTGGTAACTCCCTTGATAAATGTTGTATCATGTTGGCGTGTGTATCAGTGATTTAAAGGAGTGTCAATTCAATGGTCTGAAACTGTAAATGTAAGTTTTAGTACAAATTTAGCCCTAAGAGTACCTATTTCCCATCCCTTGGCCTCTACTCTCACTTGACCCTCGTGAGATACTATAGCAGTAATAAGAAAAAAAACCTAGATATATCATGAGGAAGAAGTCCTCAATCCATTTGCTTATCTCACCAAAGGGTCCATATCCCCAAACAGGGTTATCATCAAGCATTTTGGACCCTGTCTTTGCTTTCTTCTCCTGGGAATGGAGTAAAGAGGAAAGTTGTACGGTAGCATTCAGAATGACAAAGCGTATGCTTAGATAGTCTATAAATCAAAGGATATTTGTACTTAGATTATTTTTTCTTTTTACCGTTTTACTCAGCTCTTGTTTGAAAGGTTCCAATCTTTTGTGTCTAATGAAAGATTCCTTTGTCGTGTCACATTGGGAAGAGTATTGTCATACGCATGTTCCTCAGTTGCCGGGACTCAGACTCCTGTCCTTAGATCGTAGGAAGGACGTGTTGTCATGACCTTGGACTGTGTTGGTGAAATATGTTCTCTCTGAAGATAACAGTCTCATTGAAAAATGAATCTGCACTTCCATAGGTTGAAGAAGAATTTCAGCTCCTGCACCCTGCTGTAGCAAGAGTACTAATAAAAACCTTGAACCCATTACTCATGTATGAGAACAAAGAGACCTTTATTGAAAATCAAATAAAAGGTATAGAGAGTCAGGCAGCACATTAAGTGAAGATTCCAGCCTTCTTCTTCGCTCATATTGCTTTTCATGGCATTGAGATTAAAGGTTTGATAGAATTCAACACAGTGACCTTTGCAAGGCTTGATTTTGCTATATCTGCAGAGTCTATTCACCTCTTCACCCAGAACTGACCTTCACTTCTCGACAAGATGTCTGTCTTCATTGTACCTTTCATGCCTATCTCAGTCCTCACCAACAAAATAGGTACTTTTAAAACAGTTTCTCAGGCCTTTCTGCATTCAATACGCATTCATTTACTCACTCACTCAACATGTGTTGAGTGCCTACTAACACTGAGGATTAAAATAAACAGATAAACAAAAAAATTGGTCTGGCTACAGTGTGCTCACTATCAAAGAGAAGATATAAACACATAATTAAAAACGTATTCGTGTAGCAAAGTTGATGATTGAACACTATATTTTTCTCTTTATTTTCTTCTTTCTTTCTTTCCTTTCTTTCTTTCTTTCTTTCAGAGAGAGAGAGAGAAAGAGAGAGAAAGAGAATGAGTGGGGAGGGGCAGAGGTCAAGTGCAGGAGAGAGAATCTTAACTAGATTCCATGCCCAGCACAGAGTCCAATGCAGGGCTCCCTCCCGTGACCATGAGAGGATGATCTGAGCCAAAATCAAGAGTCAGACTCTTAACTGACTGAGCCACCCAGGCACCTCTGAAAACTATAGTTTTCAAATAAAAAAGTAATTTATTTAATTTATAAAATCTATTTCCCTAGTCCACCCCTCTGCCCCCCGCCCTTCATCCAGCAGGGCCAAAAGAAAAACTTAAGTTCAACATTTAATGGTATCTCAGACTCCTGGGGAGCAAATAGTCTCTTAAAGATAACTCAGTCTCTTTGGGGATGTTGATGCTCAATCTTTCCACTTGCTTTCCATCCCCCTGGCTTTCTTCTAGGATAGCATCTGAGCACATCAGGGAGGGGCTTCAAATCTCAAAGAGGAGAGAGATCCTAAGACCCACAAATAAGATCCACAATCCATAAATAAGTCCTGTTTTTATTTCTAGGTCCTCTGTGACAAGGCTTCTGGTTGGGACCAATTCCTGGCTTCCCTTTTGCAGGTATTATTGATGAAAGTATGATTTCTTGGTCTTAGATGCATAGGCCAATGTTCACCATGGCTTCCTAAGCCACACTTTGGTGCGATCCAGCACACCCGTCTCAGTTTTCAGCCCGTGGGTTCAGCTCTCCAGCACTGGGATCCTTTTTACAAGTCTCCTCATCACTTGCCACAACAATACCATACAGGTGCAATGGTTCAACTCATTTACTTTCCTTACCCCCCATCGTCCACACCATTGGCATGTGAACCTCTGGGTCTCTTCTATACACTTAAGGAATTGAGGGAGTCTTCCTTCAGAGGGCTAACTCAGGCCTCATAAGCAAACCAAGCCTTTCCATGTTTTGTTTGCTTTTTCTTGATACAGGATAAAACTCTGTGAGGTCATCTCTTCCTGAAGTTCCAAATAGGAAATAGAAAAGCCCTTGGAGTTGGAGCGATGGGGGGAGGGGAGGGAATCTCTATGGGAGAATGCCTAAGAAACGGATTCTGACCATTTACTTCCTCCCATCTCTTTTTTCTTTCCTTTTCTTTTTTTTTTCCCACGATCTCTTACTCCAGAAGGTGGGATTTTTCACTTTCCTATATGGAAAGGACATGTGTCTTCTGAATTCTCTCTACCCGTGGGAATTTGATGCTCAGGTCAACCTTTCCTGGCCCTTGATGATTTTTAAAGAGTAGAAAAAGTTAGAGGTTTATTTTGCTCCCTCTACAATGCTTGGCTTCTAAGAATATTGTCGTAAAGATTACTCAAAAATCCCATTTTGGGTAGCCAGTGATTAAATATCACCTCTTTCTTTGCTGTTCCTGTTTGGTATCTCCAGTAGATGGATATCGCTAAATAACTAGAAAGCTACATTCATGGAAATATAACAAGAAAGCTTCACATTTTCATATTTATTATATATTATGTATATTTATACATCTTCTGAAATTTAAAATAGATTACATATTTGTAGTTTTATAATATGTTATATGCTATTATATAAAACAGTCAAAGATTGCTTCTCAGCCTTATGGCTAAGATCAAGTGTAGTATCTGTTCTTATCAGTTTAATAAAACAGTCAAAGAATATTCGATTGGCTTCTGTGATTGAGTGAACAAACAAGAGTTGGACTGGCTGTAGTTATCACAGTCAGGTGCCATTTATTACTATCGTTTATGCCAAACAGAAACTCCTAGAAAAGCAGAAATAGAACAGATCCTTTTTGACAATAAGACAATATAGTTAAAAATTACATTTAAAAAAGTATAACATAAATTATGACAATTAAAATTAATCTTTATTAAAATTTTATTTTTATTTACTTATTTGAAAGAGTGTGTACAAGCATGCATCACAAGAGCATGGGAGGGGCAGAGAGAGAATTCCAAGCAGGATCTGTGCTTTCAGTGTGGAACCCTACATGGGGCTCAATTGCAGGAACATGAGATCATGACCTGAGCCGAAATCAAGGGCTGGATGCTCAACCGACTGAGCTATCCAGGCGCCGCAGAAAATTAACATTTTAAATTTGTAAAAATACATGAACCGAAGCATAATGAAAACTAGAATTATAAAATATTTAGAAAGTTATATAGACTCCTGGTAAACATGGCAAGTTGAGTAGGCAAACGCCAAACCAATGAAAGGAATGACTGAGTCAGAAAGGAGACCCTGAAGGAGCCTCCTGAAAAATAACTTGCACTGAGTTTTCCTCTGGTGACTTGATCCTCTCTCTTTGCTGTAATTGTTAAAAATTTCACAACTGTTTGAATATGTGTGAGCTTCTTTTAAGCTCCTGCTAAGGATTTGATATGTTCCTTTTCATGTCTTTTTTCAATTCTGGAAAATTTTTTAGTTCTTATCTCTACCATAATTGGCTCTCTCCCATTCTCTCTGTGCCCTCTGTCTGGAATTTTTTTAAACAACATATATCAGAATTGGTGATTACATCTTTCATGTTCCTAACTTCTCTATCCTATATTGTCTCTGTCTCTCGATATGGTGTTTTGAGAAACTTGACTTCCTCAGACCTATTTTCCAATTCTTTTTTTTATTTTTGTTTTTTTATTAAAATGTTTTATTTATTTTTGAGACAGAGAGAGACAGAGCATGAGCAGGGGAGGAGCAGAGAGAGAGGGAGACACAGAATCTGAAGCAGACTCCAGGCTCCAAGCCGTCAGCACAGAGCCTGATGCAGGGCTTGAACTCACGAACCGTGAGATCATGACCTGAGCCAAAGTCAGATGCTTAACCGACTGAGCCACCCAGGCACCCCCTATTTTCTAGTTCTTGACCTCTTTCTTGAGCAGGGTCTGGTTTGTTGTTCAACCTGAGTTATTTTATTTCAATGACTGCCTACATTAATTGATTCTTTTCCATTCTGTCCTATTCTTGCCCAATGACTTCTAACACATCTTTTATTTTTTGAAATACTCTGAACATATTTATTTAATCTCTTTTAGATTATTATCTTTCATTAAGGTAAAAAAATTCCCACTTATGCATCCAGTGCCTTCCCTCAAGTTGGTTTGCCCATTTTTGATGTTTGTGATTTTAGTATGAGTAAATATAAAAATAATCACTGAATTGTTATAATTAAAAATCAAGCTTGACCAAAAATCTAGGCAAAAATTACATGGAAAATAAGAGCGTGGAGTTAAATCATTCTAAGGTTTTTTAGACTGTTTAATAGGAAGATATAGATAATGATTAAATTTTAAACTATTAAATTAAATTAATGTTACAGATTTGAGGTTAACCACTAAAAGAACATAAATGGAATGTATAATTCCAAAACCACTAGAGGAAAATAAAGAATTTAAAAAATTCAATAAAATCAATAGAAAGCAAAAAAAAAAAGAGAGGGGGGGATATAGAGAGAAGCATGGTAAATATAAAACACAAAATCAAGTATATCAATACTCAAAATATTACAAACAGATTTAATTAATTATTAAAAGTCCAAATTGGTCAGACAATATTTAAAGGACAAATCCAGCACTATGATACCAACAAAAGACACACTTAAAGTAAATTGCACCAACAAGATAAGTAAGTCCAGGGCAGGTAAGGTATCATGGTGACCATAGTTAACAATATTAAATTTTATATTTGAAAGAGAGAGTGGATTTTTAAAGTTCTCATCAGAAGAAAAAAAATGTAACTAAGTGTGGTGACGGATGTTAACTAAATTTATTTTAATCATTTCACAATACATATACCTATATCAAACCATTATGTTTTATGCTTAAAACTATATACAGTGTTATGAGTCAATTATACTTCAGTTTAAAAGAGTAGATTATACCTAAAGACTAAAAAATAAGAGGATGGAAATATTAATAAATGAAGGGATTAAATAAACGCTGGTTTAGTCACATGACAAAATACCATACAGCAGCTAAAAACAAATGAGCTCTCCATATCCAGATGTATCAATATATCAATCAATCTATATAGGTCCATTAGTATAGTTTTTGAAAATTGAATATAAAAGATGCAGAAGTATACATCGGTATGGTAGTATTATAACTACTTTAATAAGTGCTCTAAAAGCATAAAATAGGGGCGTCTGGGTGGCTCAGTCAGTTAAGCGGCTGACTTCGGCTCAGGTCATGATCTCGCGGTCCGTGAGTTCGAGCCCCGCGTCGGGCTCTGTGCTGACCACTCAGAGCCTGGAGCCTGTTTCAGATTCTGTGTCTCCCTCTCTCTGACCCTCCCCCGTTCATGCTCTCTCTCTCTCTCTGTCTCAAAAATAAATAAACGTTAAAAAAATTTTAAAGCATAAAATAATACTGTATTATTTTATGTATGTTATGTTATGTATATGTATATTATTCATGAATTTGTAGACTTGTAAATTTAAAGGTGTGGAATTGACAGTCATATCAAATTCATGGTGATGATTGCCTCTGTGAAAAGAAGGAGAAAAATTATCATGGAACAAGAAACAAAGACAACTTCAACTTCATAATGTTTTATTTTTGCCAAATCCTAAGAAAAAGTAAAAACTAAAATAATGAATACACTATTTAATAAAGTAGTAATAATAGGAACATTATTATCAAGGAACATATTCTATGTGCCAGATATATATAATATTAATTATGTAAGTTATTTAAGAAATAAAGAACGATAGAAGGAACTTATAATCATTGATTAAAAAATGTAAAAGCATTGTAAGAGAATACATCCTATAATTTTATCCTATAACTTGAAAGTAAATAAGCAAAGTGTTTCAGGAAAATGAAAATAAAATGT
This sequence comes from Prionailurus bengalensis, assembly GCF_016509475.1. Taxonomy (NCBI): domain Eukaryota; kingdom Metazoa; phylum Chordata; class Mammalia; order Carnivora; family Felidae; genus Prionailurus; species Prionailurus bengalensis. Next base: position 12,853,802 of record NC_057360.1, on the reverse strand, counting down.
ACCGCCCCTAGAAATGGTAAAAATATTTACTGGATCAAAATTCAATGAATAAATAAAGACATTTGTTAAATAATTGTCCCTTCAAAAGACACTGGAGCCAAGTAATTTTATGGATGCATTTATCCAAACATTCAGGGAACAAATAATTCTGGGCTTTTTAAATTGTTCTAGAACATAGAGAAAGAGGGAATGCTCCCAATTTCTTTTTTTTCTTTTGATAGCTAACAAAACTCTGATACCAAAATTTTATAGAGAAGTGCAAAAACCAAAGGACTCACCAATTTCCCAAACAACCTAAAATATTTCTTAAAAGACTAAGTTATAATGACTAAGCAGGATTTGTTCTAAGAAGAAATGAGTGGTTTGATATTAGGATATGTATTACTATCATTCATCAAAAGAAAAGCATCAGAAGAGATGCTGAAGAGGCAGTTAATAAAATTCAACATCTATTCTCATAAAAGCTTTAAAAATAAGATTAGAGAGTAACTTTTTAGCATGATAAGATACACAGCTTAAAATAATTGAACAATATCATGTCTTATGATGATGTAACTCTACAGAAAGTCAGGAATAATGAAAAGAGCCTATGATCACAAAGGTTGTGTAGGATTGTCCAAGAAATGCCAGCTAACACAATTAAATAAGAGAACTGTGTAATGTTGGAAAGAGGAAGCACACTTATCAAGTGTTATAAAATGATATGATTGTCCACCTGAATAGCCTGAGAAAATCAACAGAAAAAAACCCTTAGAACCAATGAGTTCAATACTGTAGTGACTTACAAATTAAAATTTAAAAGTTCCATAGTTTTTTCACATTTCAAGTATAGTCAGATACAATATACAATATTAAATAAAATACCCTAATCATAATGGTAATAAAATGTCAAATGCCTAATGATAAAATGAAAAAGACATGTATAGGACTTACAAAAGGCCAACTATAATCCACTCTTGAAGGAAATCAAAGGAGACTTGCTTTGAAGAGGAGAAACATAGCACATCTCCAGATGAAAATACTCAATATGTTAAAAATGTTGATTAGTCCTGGGGGACGCTGGGTGGCTCAGTCAGTTAAGCATCTGACTTTGGCTCAGGTCATGATCTCGTGGTTCCTGAGTTTGGGCCCCATGGGGGACTCTGTGCTGACAGCTCAGAGCCTGGAGCCTGCTTCAGATTCTGTGTGTCTCTCTCTCTGACCCTCCCGCACTCGTGCTCACTCTCTCTCTCTCTCTCTCTCTCTCTCTCTCTCTCCCTCCCTCCCTCCCTCTGTCTCAAAAATAAACATTAAAAATCTTTTAAAAATTAAAAAAATAAATTAAAAATGTTGATGAGTCCTGAATAAATCAGTAAATTTAATGTAGTTGCAACAATAGTTACTTTTTTTTCAATTTCCAAAATTATTTTAGAGTTAAGCTAGAACAAAGATACAAGTCCAATTTTCTAAAGTGTATTCTGGCAAATTGCATCAAAAAATGTATGCTTTGATATAATAAATTCAGCTTTTAGGAGTAAATTTCTAAAACATAATCAGGCAGGAGCACAGCAATGTATATACAAGAATATTCATAAAAGTATTTTTTATAATGGAAAAATGTGAAAAGAACTAAGTAATAGGATAATGATTAAATACATTATAAATTTATTGAATACCATGCAGCTATTAAAATAATGAAGTCATTGGAGTACACTAGTTTGGGATGATGTTCACAAGGTAGGAGGGTTTTTTTTGTTATGTTTAACTTTTAATTCCACGATAGTTTACATACAGTGTTATATTAGTTTCAGGTGAACAATATAGTGATTCAACAATTCCATACATCACCCCTGTGCTCATCACAAGTGTCCTCCTTAATGCCTGTCACCTATTTCACCCATCCCCCCACTCACCTCCCCTCTGGTAACCATCAGTTTGTTCTCTATAGTTAAGACTCTGTTTCTTGGTTTGCCTCTCTCTCTCTCTCTCTCTCTCTCTCTCTCTCTCTCTCTCTCTCTCTTTTTGGCTTTCCTCATTTGTTTTGTTTCTTCAATTCCACATATGAGTGAAATCATTTCATGTTTGTCCTTCTTTGAGTTATTTCGCTGAGAATATACTCTCTTGCTTCATTCATGTCATCGCAAATGGCAAGATTTTGTTGTTTTTTATGGTTGAATAAAAATTTTTATGGCTGTTTTTATGGCTGAATAGTACATTCATTGAATATAATATCACATTCTTTATCCATTCATCTATCGATGGATACTTGGGCAGCTTCCATAATTTGGCTATTGCAAATAATGATGTTATAAACATCGAGGTGCATCCCTTTGAATTAGTGTTTCTGTATTTTGGGGGTAAATAGTAATGCAATTACTGAATCATAGGGTAGTTCTATTTTTAACTTTTTGAGGAACCTCCATACTGTTTTCCACAGTGGCTGCACCAATCACATTCCCACACGCTCGCCAACCTTGTTTCTTGTGTTGTTGGTTTTAGCCATTCTGCAAGGTGTGAGGTGATATCTCATTGTGGTTTTGATTTCCATTTCCCTGATGATGAGGGACGTTGAGCATCTTTTGATGCTGATGTGTTGGTTGGTCATCCAAATGTCTTCTTTGCAGAAATGTCTGTTCATGTTTTCTGTCCATTTTTAATTAGATTGTTTGTTTTTTGGTGTTAAGTTGTATAAGTTCTTTCTATATTTTGGATGCTAACCTTTTATCAGATGTCATTTGCAAATATCTTCTCCCGTTAAGTAGGTTGTCTTTTAGTTTTGTTGATTGTTTCTTTTGCTGTTAAGAAGCTTTTTATTTTGATGTAGTCCCAATAGTTTACTTTTGTTTCCCTTGCCTCAGGAAACATATCTAAAAAAAAATTGCTATGGCCCATATCAGAGAAATTACTGGCTGTGCTCTCTTCTAGGATTTTTTTTGCTTTCAGGTGTCACATTTAGGTCTTTAATCCATTTTGAATTTATTTTTGTGTATGGTGTTAAGAGAGTGGTCCAATATCCTTTTGCATGTAGCTCATCAGTTTTCCCAACACCATTTGTTGAAGAGACTTTTTCCCATTGCACATTCTTTCCTGCTTTGTCAAAGATTAATTGATCACATAATTGTGGGTTTCTTTCTGGGTTTTCTATTCTTTTCCATTGACCTATGTGTCTATTTTGTGCCAGTACCATACTATTTAGATTACTAGAGCTTTGTAATATAACTTGAAGTCTGAAATTGTGATACCTCCAGGTTTTCTTTTCTTTTCTTTTTTAAATGTTTGTTTATTTTGAGAGAGAGAGAGAGCACATGTGTGCAAGTAGGAGAAGGGCAGAGAGAGAGGGAGAGAGAGAATCTCGAACAGGCTTCATGCTGTCAGCGATGAGGCTGACACAGGTCTCAATTCTACAAACTGTGAGATCATGACCTGAGCTGAAATCAAGAGTTGGACACTTAACCCACTGAGCCACCCAGGCTCCCTCAGCTTTGCTTTTCTTTTTCACAATTGCTTTGGCTATTTGAGGTCTTTTGTGGTTCCATATAAATTCTAGGATTTTTTTTATCCTAGTTCTGTGAAAAATGCTGTTGTATTTTGACAGGGATTGCATTAAATGCATAGATTGCTTTGGATAATATCAACATTTTACCAACACTTATTCTTCCAATCCATGAACATGGAATGTCTTTCCATTTCTTTGTGTCGTCTTCAATTTCTTTCATCAATGTTTTATAGTTTTCAGAGTATAAGTCTTTCATCTCTTTGATCAAGTTTATGCCTAGGTATCTTATTTTTGGTTCAATTGTAAATGGGATGTTTTTCTTAATTTCTCTTTCTGTTGCTTATTAGTGTATAGAAATGCAACAGATTTCTACACATTGATTTTGTATCCTGCAACTTTATTGAATTCATTTATCAGTTCTAGTAGCTTTTTTGGTGGAGTCTTTAGGGTTTTCAATATATAGTATCATGTCATCTGCAAATAGTGAAAGTTTTACTTCTTCCTTACCAATTTGGATACCTTTTATTTATTTTTGTTGTCTGATTACTGGGGCTAGGACTTCCAGTACTGTGTTGAATAAAAGTGGTGAAAGTGGACATCCTTGTTTTGTTTTTGACCTTAGGGGAAAAGTTCTCAGTTTTTTCCCACGGAGTATGATGTTCACTGTTGGCTTTTCATATATGGCCTTTATTATGCTAAGGTATGTTTTCTCTAAACCTACTTTGTTGAGGGCTTTTATCATGCATGGTTGTTGTACTTTGTCAAATGCTTTTTCTGCAGCTATCAAGCCGATCATATGGTTTTTATCCTTTGTCTTGTTGACGTGATGTATCATGTTGATTGATTTGCAAATACTGAGCCATTCTTATATCCTGGGAATAAACCCCACTGGATCCTGGTGAATGATTTTTTAATGTATTTTTGGAGTATGTTTGCTAGTATTTTGTTGAGGATTTTCACATCTATGTTCATCAGAGATATTGGCCTATAGTTCTCTCTCTCTCTTTTTTTTTGTGGTATCTTTATGTAGTTTTGATATCAGGGTGATATTTTCTTATAAAATGAATTTGGAAGTTTTTCTTTCTCTTCTATTTTTTTGGAATAGCTTGAGCAGAATAGGTATTAACTCTTCTTTAAATGCTTGGTAGAATTTGACTATGAAGTCATCTGGTCTTGGACTTTTGTTTCTTGGTAGTTTTTTTGATTACTGCTTTAATTTCATTACTGGCGATCAATCTGTTCCAATTTTCTATTTCTTCCTTCTTCAGTTTTGGTAGGTTATATATTTCTGGGAATTTATCCATTTCTTCTAGATTGTTCAATTTTTTGGCATATAATTTTTCATAATATTCTCTTATAATCCTTTGTATTTCTGTGGTGTTGGTTGTTATTTCTCCTTTCTACTGGTGATTTTCTTTATTTGAGTACTTTCCCTCTCTCTCTCTCTTCTGATGAGTCTGGCTGAAGGTTTATCAATTTTATTGATGTTTTCAAAGAACAAGCTCTTGGTTTCATTAATCTGTTCTATTGTTTTATTTTGTTTATTTTGTTTTTGTTTTTAGTTTCTGTATCATTTATTTCTGCTCTAATCTTTATTATTTCCTTCCTCTCGCTGGTTTTAGGTTTTCTTTTTTGTTCTTTTTCTAGCTCCTTTAGGTGTAAGATTAGGCTGTTTATTTGAGATTTTTCTTGCTTTTTGAGGTAGGCCTGTATTGCCATAAACTTCCCTCTTACAACAGCTTTGCTTTGTCCCAAAGGTTTTGGACTATTCTGTTTTCATTTTCATTTGTTTCCATGTACTTTTGGATTTCCTCTTTGATTTCTTGGTTGACCCATTCATTGTTTAGTACCATATTACTTAACTTCCATGTATTTTTGCTCTTTCCAGATTTTTTGTGTGTGGGTGATTTCTGATTTCCTAGCATTGTGGTCAGAAAAGATGCACAGTATGACTTGAATTTTTAAAAATTTGTGAAGGCTTGTTTTGTGGCTGAATATGTGATATATTCTGAAGCATGTTCCATCTGCACCTGGAAAGAATGTGTTTTCTGCTGTTTTATGATGGAATGTTCTGAATATATCTGTTAAATCAATCTGGCCCAGTGTGTCATTCAAAGCCATCGTTTCCTTGTTGATTTTCTGCTTAGATGATCTGTCCATTGATGTAAGTGGGGTGTTAACCTCCTCCCATTATTGTTGTTGTTATTGTTATTATATTGTTATTAACTGTTTTATGTATTTGGGTGCTTCCATGTTGTATGCATATATATTTACAATTTTTATATCTTTTTGTTGGATTGTTCCCTTTATTATTATATACTGTCCTTGTCTCTTTTTTAAGCCTTTGTCTTAAAGTTAATTTTGTTCAATGTAAGTATTGCTATTCCAGCTTTCTTCTTATATTCCATTGTGGGATAAATGTTTCTTCATCCCCTCACTTTCAATCTGCAGGTGTCTTTAGGTCTAAAATGAGTCTCTTGTAGGCAGCATATAGATGGGTCTTGTTTTTTTATCTACTCTTTCACCTTATGTCTTTTGATTTAGTCCATTTACATTCAAAGTAATTATTGATAGGTATGTATTTATTGCCATTTTGTTACTTCCTTTGTGGTTGTTTTTATAGTTTTTCTCTGATCCTTTTATCTCTTTCTCTCTTTCATGATTTGCTGATTTTCTTTAGTGATATATTTGGATTCCTTACTTTTTATTTTATGCATATCTACTAATTTTTTGATTTGTGGTTACCATTCAGTTTATATATAACATCTTTTGCATATAGAAGTCTATATTAAGTTGATGGTCACTTAATTTTGAATTCATTTTTTACTCCTCTCCCTTCCACATTTCAGATATTTGGAATCATAGTTTACATCCTTTTATTTTGTGCTTCTCTTGACTGACTTTTATAGATATACTTAATTTTTTTTGTTTTTGTTGTTATTGATTTTCTGCTTCCTATTTTTCTTACTCTTTTTTTTTAAACTTAAAATTTTTTTTTCAATGTTTATTTATTATTGAGAGACAGAGAGAGACAGAGCATGAGCATGGGAGGGGCAGAGAGAGGGAGAGACACAGAATCCGAAGAAGGCTCCAGGCTCTGAGCTGTCAGCACAGAGCCCAACGTGGGGCTCAGACCCACAAACCGCGAGATCACGACCTGAGCTGAAGTCGGATGCTTAACCAACTGAGACACCTAGGTGCCCCATATTTTTCTTACTCTTACTTCTGCTTTTTGTTTTCCACTCACAGAGTCCTCCTTAAGATTTATTATCAGGCTGATTTAGTGTCATGAATTCTTTTAAGTATTGTTTGGGAAACTCTTTATCTCTCCTTCTATTCTGAATGATAGTCTTGCTGGATAGACTATCCTTGGCTGCAGATTTTTTCCTTTAAGAACTTTGAGTACATCATGCCACTCCCTTCTGGCCTGCAAAGTTTCTACTGAAAAATTAGCTGATAGCCTTATGAGGTTTCCTTTGTATGTAATTGGCTCCTTTTCTCTTGCAATCTTAAAAATTCTTTCTTTATCACTATTTTTTTCCATTTTAATTCCTATGTGTCTTGGTGTGGACCTCATTGGATTGTATTTATTTGGGGCTCTCTGTGCATCCTGAATCTGGATCTCTGCTTCTCTTCCCAGATTTGGAAAGTTTTTAGTTTTCCTTCAAACACATTTTCTGCCCCGTTCTCTCTTGTTATTTTGGGATCCCTATAATACAAATGTATTACCCTTCATGGAGCCATTGAGTTCTCTAAGTCTATCTCGTTATGCAATATTTGTTTGTCTCTCACCTGTTCAGCTTGGTTGCTTTCCATTACTCTATTCTTCATGTCGCTAATATGTCTCTGCTTCCTGTAGCCTACATTTTATGCCATCTATTGTATTTTTAATTTTATTTATTGAATGCTTCATCTCTGAAATGATATTTTTTATCTTTTTGTGAAGGTCTCACTGATATCCTCCACCTTTTCCTGAAGTCCAGCAAATGTCTTTATGTTCACTACTTTAAATTCTGTATCAGGCAGATTACTTATATCTGTTTTGCTTAGATCTTCTGCTATGATTTTGTCCTGTTTTTTCTTTTTTTTTAATTTTTTTTTTACATTTATTCATTTTTCAGAGACAGAGAGAGACAGAGCACGAGTGGGGGAGGGGCAGAGAGAGAAGGAGACACAGAATCCGAAACAGGCTCCGGGCTCCGAGCTGTGAGCACAGAGCCCAACGTGGGGCTCAGAACTCACAAACTGCGAGATCATGACCCGAGCCGAAGTTGGACGCTTAACCGACTGAGCCACTCAGGTGCTCCTTGTTCTCTTTTTTCATTTGAGACATATTTCTCTGTCTCCTTATTTTGTCTAGGTCTCTGTTTTTGTGTGTTCGGAAAGTCAGCTACATCGTCTGCTCCTGAAAATAGTGGCTTTATGAAGAAGAGGTCCTGTAATGCACTGGGGTGCAGTTTCCCTCGCTCACTAGAACCTGGCACTTCAGGAAAGTCTCATATGTGTGTTCCTTGTGTCCCGCTACTGTGCCTGAGTCACTTTTCCTTTCGGTTCAGGCATATGCACTGACTCTCTGCCCGTCGTGGCTGTGCTTGCTGTGTTGCTAGTGATACCCAGGCAGGCCAGCTCTGAGGGGGTGCGACATTAAAAGAGCTTGGAGGCAGGGTGGTGGTGTAGAACAATTTTTGCTGAGCCTAGGTCAGCACTCGGTGTTGGTGTTGGCAGCCAGGAGCATCGGCAGCAGGGGCGTGTGTGGTGTCTTCGCACCTGGTGGCTGGGCAGGGTGTGTGCAGTGTGTGCGATGAGCCACTGGTCCTAGGCCAGATCCCCTGAAATACAACGGCCACCAGGGGCATGACATGGAGGCAACAAGGAGGTGGGGAGTACACAGCGTTAACAAAATTTGTGCTGAGCCTAAGGGTCAAGGCCAGCAGGCTTGGAGTGGATGGGAGCTCGTGGGTGGGGTGCACCAGCAGGTTACTAGCTTGTGTCTGTGCAGTGCCACCTCCCCCAGATGGAGGGGACTAGGGGAGGAAAATGGCACCTGCCAGCAACTTTGCTCCTGGAGAGGTTATCCCGACCGGCCCTGAGATCTGTATAAACAGCTTTCCTGCCCATTGTGTAAACTATGGCTTACACATTGCCTCTCCTCAGGCTGTTGTCTCTTTATGGGAGGGAGCCAGTGATCACTCACCCTCTCGGCTTGCCTAGTGCCATGTCAGCTGACTTCATAAAGCTCCAGGCTCCAAGTCCCGCTGGATATACAAGCTCACAAAACTCAGCCCCTCTGGTTTTCAAGGCCAGATGTTATGGGGATTCACTTTCCATATGTGGGCTCCCTGGTGCTTTCCCCTTTCTGCACCTGCGGCTCCCTCCTGTCTGTGGGCAGCTCCCGAGCACTGTGTCTGCCCTTCCTAACCTCTGCCATGTGGCTTCTTCTCTACCTTTAGTTGTGGCCCTTGTTCTGCCAGTGTTTAGATCGCAGTCTGGTTTATTTACTCAGATGTGAGTGGTATCTAGTTGGCACCATGGGAGAAAGTGAGCTTAGGGTCCTCCTACTCCATCATTTCCCCAAGCCTCTCTCCACAATGCAGGAGTCTCGTGAAAATTAGGCAAAAATATTTATAAACCAAATCTCTGTTTGCATAAAAATGAGACCAGAAGAAAGCACACGAGATATTGAAGAGTCATTTAAGTGCCGGAATCTTTTAGTGATTTTAATTGTCTTATTTTTTGTTTGATTGTTTATTTCTTCCAAAATTACATATATTTCTTGTATTATAAACAAAACACAAAAGGCAAATAAAGGAAATAGAAAGGAACCATTCTATAGCTATAGGAGACTAAGTAATGTCAGTTTTCCTTTCTTTCCTTTTTTTTTTCTTTTTTCTTTTTCATTTATTTTTTTGTTTATTTTTCCTTTCTTTCCTTAATATCACTTGTCTTCATCCTTTCTCCACTGCCTGGACCATTGCAGCAATTTCCTCACTGGTTATTTTGTGGCCAATACCCCTCTACTCTGCCAAGAAAGTGGATTTCCTAAATTGCAAATATGATCATATTTGCCTCTTTTGGCATTATCCAGTGGTTCCTTATTACCTACGGGAGGATAAACACCTTAGTAAAGTGATTGCATGCACTTCCTTTCATGAACTAGACTGACCTTACCTCCCACCCTCCATTTAACATATCAGTACCTAAGCCATTTACTCATCCGTAATGGTCATCCCACCTACTTTGCTTAAGATTAGCTTCTGATCATTCTTCCGGTGTCAGTTCCAAAGTCACCTCTCACAAGAGTACTTCCTGGACTTCATGGGGCGCCTGGGTGGTGCAGTCGGTTAAGCGTCCGACTTCAGCCAGGTCACGATCTCGCGGTCCGGGAGTTCGAGCCCCGCGTCGGGCTCTGGGCTGATGGCTCAGAGCCTGGAGCCTGTTTCCGATTCTGTGTCTCCCTCTCTCTCTGCCCCTCCCTCGTTCATGTTCTGTCTCTCTCTCTGTCCCAAAAATGAATAAACTTTGAAAAAAAATTAAAAAAAAAAAGAGTACTTCCTGGACTTCAAAGAGTTTTTCTGTTCCTCATCTCCTCTCTATTCTCCACCTTAGCCTTCACTTTTTTTCTTTATAAGCACTTATAATTAGTGCTTTAAAATTTTACATATTTATTTACATAGTACTTTTAAAATCTGGGCGGGCATGGGCTGAACACATCTTCTTCACTGTTTTAAGGAGTTTGTTTAATAAATGAATCAGCCCTTATTCTAAATGGCACTAGCTTCAGCTTTCTGAATGTACTGAGCTGTTTCAGCCTCTACCCTCACACGTTCAGTTTCCTCCATCTGGACCATTCATGTCCTTCTCTGGAAAGTCTGATGAATACATGGTCATATTTCATGACTGGGTTCAAGTTTTACTTCTTTAGAAAACCTGGTAGTGTTGACTATGCATATCTTTGTGTCCTGCTGAAACACAGTTCACCGTCTTCTCAGAATCTATCATTCAATTGCTTTTTATTAGTCCACATGTCTTTTCCCCCCTAGAGTTGGCTCTCATTCATCTCTATTTTCCCCATGATTAGCACAACATATAGTTGGCCCTCAATGATCGATTGGAGCTGATTGGATGAATGCATAAATGCATTTCTCTGAAATGCTTCATAGCACTGTGACTTAAACTTTCGTTTTATGTCAAGTGATTCTTATTAAAAACCGCCACAAGATTATTTAGTTCATAGTAGGAAAAAAAGACAAGAGGTTTCCAAAGGAATCTTCGAAGGCTATTTCATTTCTCCATAATCAATGGGATTTGTTAAAATAGCATCCATAGTCTTTGACCAATACCACCAAAAGCAACAACAAGAAATAAGAGTCAAAATAAAGGTTAAATTCATTGACATCACCGATCTTAGCCAAGTACCATACTGTATCACAGTTGTACAGCCCTTTGAAAGGACTGAAATTGGGCACGGTCTAGAATTCTCAAATCTTTGGCTTATATTTAATTTCTTAAAAGCTGCATTGACCTCATCTCAGCTCACTACCTCTGAACCGGAGACGCTTGGGATGCCTTCCTCTTTTGGTCTTGGGATCATCCTTGTGCTTCCCATGTCCAGGTCTATAGTAGTGATGTTATTTCCTCAGCTTCAGACTCACGCAGTTATGCAAGGACAGCTTCTGCTGCACAAATGAACATGAAACAGCCATCACTGCAGGTGCAGAGATGCTTTTATAATGAATTACTGCCTCCTTACTGGGAACCAGGAGAGACCTGCTGTGTTGTCACTTTTTAGTTATTAGGCAATGTCTGCAGGCACTCAAAATTTCTATTCCATGCTTACCCTTTTCTGGAGCAGAAAGCAAGTGCTATAACAGCTGTGTGTGTATTTGTTTTCTTTGGGGGCAAAGAGAGGCCAAAGAAACCACAAAACGGTCTAAATCACAGCTCTTCCCTCACTTACGTAAGGATTACAGAAGCAGGTGCACACTATTTGTTTCTTCTGGGTGTGTAATAAGGCCTCTGAGTTTTTCTATTACTAATTTATGAGAAGCCTATCATTACTGTCATATGTGTGGGGTGAGTGCTGTCTTAGCTACACGATAGGACTCCTTCGAAACACACACCCGATGGGGGTCTGGGACTGAACATTTCAGTCCTATCACAGCATCATCGTTCCTCTCATGTTTGAGGAACTGCAAAGTGAAAGGTCACCGCTACCTGGTGTGAGAGAGGTCTACGTTCAACTGAGGCTTCATTCTAAACCTTCTAAATTCCGCGGAGCCAAAAGGGTCGAGCAGAACATATTTGACGTTTTAGGGATATTTCTCACTCCACTCCATTCTGCTCTTGATCGTTCACTAAGGGGAAGAGTGGACCGTTTCTGAAAGATTCACATCGTGACACACCTAAAAACGAAGACTGGCCTTTTCCCTGATCTTCACACACTCCAAACTTGTATTCACCGTGAGGGTCACGAGGAATTGCTTGCTCAGAGACTATCATCACATTTTTCATTTTTATAGATACTGCCAAATTGTGAAGCATGAAATTTCCCAAGTTTCTCACACGGGATTTCATGTGGATAATGGTGATGGGCGAACAACATCTTCGACCACAGTTGCTAGTAAATACAATAGCCCGTCATGTGTTTTGAAAAAGACTAGTTGTCACTATCAGTAGTAAGTAGGCATAAAGCAAAATGCTTTTGAAGCCCAAGGTGTGGCTATTCAGTTTACTTTTCCTGATAAGTGGGAGCCTAAGGAATGTTGTTGTGCTGCTGTGTTTCGTGGGGTGGGAGGCATCCTGCATCTGATTTCTGTGCCTGGAGCAAAAAAAAAAGAAGTTATCAGAAGCAGCATCCTAAGGTGACGTCAGATAAAGACAGGTGCGTTAGTTTGCTAGTGCTGCCTCAATAAAGTGCCACACGATTGTGTAGCCCACACAACAGAAATTTGTCATCTCACAGGTCTGAAAGCTAAAGTCTGAAATGAAGGTGTCGGCAGGGCTGAGTCCTTCCGAGGGCTGGGAAGGAGAGCTCTGTTCCAGGCTCCTCCTTGGCTTGTAGCTAGCCTTCTTCCTCCGTGTCTCTTATCATCTCCCCACCATACACTTGTGTCTTTGTGTCCAAATTTTCCCGTTTTGTAGGGACACTAAGTCATGGTCAACACCAGTCATTTTGACTGGATCGCTTCTCTAAAGACTCTCTCTCCAAATCAGGTCAGAGTCTGAGCTACTGGGAGATACGACTCCAACACATCTTTGGGAGGGGGCAACACAAAGACACAATGAGGGTTGGTTTGATGTCAGGTGACCAACAGATGAGAAATCCCAAATCCAAAGGCAAGGGGAGATTTGAGATTTTAGATAACCAATTTGTGAGGGAGCTCAAAGAGTTCAGAATGATCAGAAATTTGGAATAATTCCTGAGCTGAAATGGCAGTGATTACAATAACTTTTTATGTGATGCACATAGCCCCTGTAATGTTTGGGTTAAGAGCATTTGAAGGGGCAGAGACGTTGGACAGGAGGAGGAACTGTGGTGGTAATGACATAAACAAGGCCAAGTTGTGGCACTGTTCATAATTAGGAGATGACAATACCGTTTGGTATTAGCATGTTTGACCCTTCTGAGTTCCTCATTGGTTATAATTTGGTTGTTTGGTTTTTTTCTTGTTTCTTTTGAGCTCCTTCCTATAGCTTTACACTGATTTAATTTAGGTTGGGTTTAATCCAAAGGGGATTTTGCAGAAATAAAGTCTACTTTGCTGAAGCCCTCTGTGTTCCATATTTATTACTTTTCTGACAATGGTGAATCCTGTTAAAAGAAAGTTAGAGAGAGGCGCCTGGGTGGCTCAGTCCCGGTTAAGCATCCGACTTCGGCTCAGGTCATCATCTCACAGTTCGTGAGTTTGAATCCCTCGAAGGGCTCTGTGCTGACATCTAGAGCCTGGAGCCTGTTTCAGATTCTGTCTCCATGTCTCTCTGACCCTCCCCCACTTGCGCTCTGTCTGTCTGTCTCTGTCTCTCAAAAAGTAAACATTTAAAAAATCTTGCATATGGGGCGCCTGGGTGGCACAGTCGGTTAAGCGTCCGACTTCAGCCAGGTCATGATCTCGCGGTCCGTGAGTTCGAGCCCCGCGTCGGGCTCTGGGCTGATGGCTCGGAGCCTGGAGCCTGTTTCCGATTCTGTGTCTCCCTCTCTCTCTGCCCCTCCCCCGTTCATGCTCTGTCTCTCTCTGTCCCATAAATAAATAAATAATAAAATAAATAAATAAATAAAAAACGTTGAAAAAAAATTTTTAAAAATCTTGCATAAAAGAAAGATAAACAACTTTCTGAAACTATTCGCTACATGCTAGATGTGTACCTTTATTTTAAAGAACAGGAGCATAGGGATCTTATAAAAGTGTAAATATGTCTACAAATTCAGGTCAGAAAGAAATGTTGCTACTTCCTTCTCCCTCATCATAAATCAATTTAATTCATGTCTTAAGCAGATTCCATTCCATAAGGCAGAAAACATAAACACCTGGACTTCTCCACCCTGTGTTATATTTGTTCTGAGATTTTATATAGAGTGAAGATATCGGGTGGGGGGGGGCATCTGGTTTTCAGTCTTTCCGCTTCACTGATAGCCACTGAAATGGCTGCATGACCTTTCCAGAAAGTACCAACAGATTCCTACCGCTCCCCTACATATCAGGGGGTGTACTCCTTTCTTGGTGAGATGGCCTGTTCTTCCACCTTCCAGCCATTCCCTCTCGGGAGATATCAGCACATTCCCTGTGCTGCTACTGAGAAGCAGAATGTAGATCCTTTTTCTGTGGGCTCACAAATCTCTGTCTTCTTTTTCCATCCCCTAGCTTTCAGTGTGGGGGGAGGGGAGAGGATTATTTTCAGTTTGGTGGAAATCATTTTCCACTGCACCATGCTGTTCTGTGCCCTTGAATTTCCTTCTTTCCACTTCCTCATAAAACTCCATAACCAATCAATTCTCCTAAAGTGTAGGCTTTTGGGAAAACGAAAGGCAAAATGCCTTTGGGTCCAATTTTGGTTCCTTCCCTACTCTGTGTCATCTCCCCTGAAGTGATGAAAACAGGGCAACCTCGAATGTGGAGAAGAAATGGTGGAAAATGGAAAGAGAAAAAAATAGTTAATACCACAAAATGCTATTCTAGGTACACAATTAAGGCACAGGCTTTTCAATCCAGTTACTGTCATACACGGTAAGTGACAACCAAGACTAATATGAAAGCTAACATCGTGGAAAGAGATCATATCCAGAGTTAGCCAACAAGTTGTTTATTGTCTCGCTGGGGTAAGGACCAATGAAATCTGACCTAATTGAAAACCTACCAATAGTTATTTTCATCTTTTGAGCATGTGCTAAGTCCCTTCAGTTTAGAATCTGGTGACTCCGGAATTCCCCAGTGCTTCACTGAGACCCCACTTTCTAGACTCTATGTGTAACTTGTATACCACTGACATCCTGGTCATAGCATCAGCACAGGATGGGCCAACGGAATACTCTCCATTCTATCAAAGCATCAGATTTTCCGGTAAAAACAGAAGTAATTTGGAAATTACAGTTGCTTTTCAGACTTGCATGTCTCAGTCTGCACTGGACTCACCCTGTGAAAGGTGTGAGATATGTGTGTGTGTGTGGGTGTGTGTGTGTATGCAAAGAATGCTGGCCTTATAAGGATCACTCATTTATTCCATACTTTTCCCCCCAAAAGCCACACATTCCTTAGCTGCTTCATTGTCTACCAGAAAAAGTCATTCCATAGCATTTGACTCACCAGAATGAGGTCTTGTTAAATTTTTTTAAGTTTATTTATTTTGAGAGAGAGAGAGAGGGGGAGAGAGAAAGTGAGCAGGGGAGGGGTAGAGAGAGGGAAAGAAAATCCCAAGCAGGCTCTGCACTGTCAGTGTAGAGTCCAATATAGGGCTGGAACTCATGAACTGTGAGATTATGACCTGAGCCGAGATCAAGAGTCAACGCTTAACTGACTGACCCACCCAGGTGCCCCACGAACCTTTTGACAGAGACAGAGAGCGAGCATGAGCTGGGGAGGTGCAGAGAGAGAGAGGGAGGCAAAGAATCCGAAGCAGGCTCCAAGCTGTCAGCACAGAGCCTGATGTGGGGCTCGAACTCACGAACCGTGAGATCATGACCTGGGCCGAAGTTGGACGCTTAACCGACTGAGCCACCCAGGCGCCCCCTAACGAACCATTTTTAAGTTGTTAAAGAGTTGCTGACTTTAGAATCTCTGTTCTGACATCATAGTGTATATGATATAAGCACTGTTGCTAAAAGTATTCATCTGATGCAGTGGAACTGAAATTAAGATGAAATTACAGATAACACTGGAAAATTATTTTTTCACCTCTCAGAAACAATGTCATCTGGGCACAGATGGATAAATAAGGGCTCACTGTTATCTCAGGAACAAACAATTAGCCAACTGTAACAAGCATGTATTTGTAATTTTATGTATCATAAGTTAGACTTCCGGTTTCTGGTCCAACATGTAAGGAGCTTGGAAACCACGGCTCCCATCCTCACGACAGGGAGAAAGCTGAACAAACTGAAAACAACTCTTTTTAGATCCATCAGAAAATTAACGTCACAGGGCAAACCACTGTCCCCCAAACTGAAGTAACAAGTGAATACAGAGAATCACAGTTTACCAGAGCAGAAGCCTGGGAGCATACGACCTCTGTGAGAACAAGCGGCAGCATAAGAGAGTTTATACTGTAATTGACAAATCGTTGAAGGCTTGGTCGTTGGTAGCAAGTTTGAGCATTAGAAACTCCAGGGGGCCTGATCTCAGGGGATCCCTCACACTTCTGAGAGTTTTACCTCCAGCAGTCCTGCCGGGTTCTCACAGTGAAGATCCAGTAAAATTCTCCTTGTGTTTTCAGCAGAGAGAGGAAAATGGACCATTTTGAAATTCACCCAGAGTATTCTGTACTTCTCAACAAGACTTGCCCTCAAAATAAACTATTTTCCCCCAAGCTAAGTGGGGTCTTTATCAGAGACCGAATGGCCTGGGAGAAGGGAAATTCCCAGCCCAGTCCATTCTTGTCTTCCTGACTTACCTAAGTGGGGGGAGGGTCTGACCAAGAAGCACTTATGAAGGTCACAGCCCAGGGGCACAGGCTCGCTCAAAGACAGAGACCTAATCACAGGACTACAAGACCCTCCCCACTCCCCACACCTTACCACCATGCCAGTAAGTTCATGTATAATAAGTGGGGAATACAATGGAAAGAACAGCCTTCGTCAGATGTTATTTAAGAAGGAAAACCCAAAGTCAGCTGGGGAGACAAACACAAGGACACCTTGTGGAAATTTTAGCTTCTGACACTTACAGATACAACAAACACTAAACACAACTTAAGTCCTAGTGAGGTCAATGTAAAACCTCGCACAAAAAGCCTGTTTACCTTAGTTCCTTTTACCCCGTATATCATGTCTAACTTTCAATAAAAAAAGAATGTTCGAAGCATACTGAAAGCCAAAAACCACAGTTTGAAGAGACAGAGCAAGCACCACAGGGTCAGACATGGCAAGGATGCTGGAATTGTTTGACTGAAAATTCAAAACAGCCACGGTCACTATGGAAAGGGCTGCAATGGAAAAGGTGGACGGGATGCAAGAGCAGATGGGCGATGGAGGCAGGGAAGTGGGAATTTCAAGTAAGAATCAAAAGGAAATACCAGGAAGTGAAAACATTGCACCAGGAATGAAGAATGCCTTTGATGGGCTCTTCAATACACCAGACACAACCAAGGAAAGAATCAGTGAGATTGAAGACACGTCTATAGAAGCTTCTAAAACTTAAATGCAAAGAGAAAGAATGAAAAAGACAACAGAATATCCAAGAACCATGGGGCAGTTGCCAATTTTATATATATTACTATATATAAAAAACACGTAACATACATACAGAGGGAACAGAGACACATTTGAAGCGATGATGACCGAGAATTTTGTAAAATTAGACATCAACCATAGATGCGGAAAGTTCAGAGAACACCAAGGAAGATAAAAACCAAAAATTTACACAAAGGCATATAATACAAACTGTGGAAAATCATAAAGAGAAAATTTTGAAAGAAACCAGAGGAAGGTTGTGGGGGGAATCCACCCTACCTACTGAGGGGCAGGGGTAGAAATTGCATCAAACTTCTCCTCGGAAGTCACACAATCAAGAAGAAAGTAGAGAGAAAGTAGATATTTAATGTGTTGAAAGAAAAGATCTACGAATCTAGAATTATTTACCCCGTGAAATTAGCCCTCAAAAGTGAAAGAGAAATGAAGATTTTTCTGAGATAAACAAAAGTTGAGGGAATCTGTTGCCAGGAGAGCTGCCTTGCAAGACTTATTAAAAGAAAGTCTTTAGGAAAAAGGGAACTGATGGAGCTCAGAAACCTGGATCTACATAAAGAAAGAAAGTGTTAGAGAAGGAATGTATGAAGGTAAAATACATCACAAACTGTGAGATTCTTCTTCAAAGGATGTGCTTACGGACCTACCAAACTCACTAAGGGTGCAGAACTGGGGTTTCTTTCAGCAGAGAGTCATGAATAACAATGGTACGTTTTTCCTTTGTTCGAAATGTTACTCCCCATCAATACTGTAGGTCATTCCTGGTGCGTTATTTCTTTGTTCAATGAATAATTATTGAAAATCTACTAAATGCCAGACCCTGGCACTAGGGGAAAGGAAAAAATAGATCAAAAGAACTATGTCTACCCAAAAGAAGTATACAATTTACTGAAGATAGAGAAATACTACTTACAATTTAATAGTACACTAAGGTAATAAATAGCTATAAGTGGCGTAAGCACAAAGGGAAGTGGTGCTTTCTGGGAAGGGCTTGACTTTATCTAGAGTTGTCTAGCAAGGTTGATGAGAGGACACAGCGTTAAAGCTGAGACTTTAATGGTAGGAGGACACAGCGTTAAAGCTGAGACTTTAATGCCTGCAAAGGGATGACACATTGTAAAGATGGCATGAAATGTATAGAGAAAGCAAAGCGATTTGGCATGATTAGAATTCTGACTGAGGAGAAGGATGGGAAGTGAGGCTGGGCCAGTGGGCAGAGTCAGATGGGAAAGGTCTCGCATGCCTGGCAAAGGGGTTGTTTTATGTTCTTTTGTTTTTGTTTTTCTACAGGCAGTGCAGGTTCACTGAAGAACACCGAGTTATAATAACAAAAATACTAGGTAACATTTATTGACTCTCAACCATATCCCAGGCTCGGTTCTAAATGGTTTACACATAATAATTCACTTAAGCCCCACCACATCCCACTCTAAGGCACAGCATGGTTAAATTACTTGCCCAAGGTCATGTAGCTCAGTGGCAGAGCTGGGTAGGAGTGTGACAGAGTGGCACTTCTGTTTAGAGTTACCTTCTGATAGCCATGCAGAAGACGAGGTGGGCAGCAGTGGTCTTGGAGATAGGAAGGAAGGGCAGATATTCAGCAAACAGAACTGACAGAACTGATGACCATTTGGGTATGGGAGGACAAGGAGAGGAGGACTGCTGAGAATACTCTGAGGTCCTTGGCATGGGAAGATGGAAGGATCTGATGACTCCATTCTGAAAACAGGGAAAATTGGGAAGGAAACTGTTTTGAGAATACTTCATTCTTGATCTGTTCATTCTTCTGTTCATCAATACTGACAATCTACCTACAGAAGGCTCAGGCATTCTGTTAAGTGCTGGATATAATACTGAGCGAATTAGACAAAATTCTCATACACCTTACAGTCTAAAAACAAATCCAACTTTTTGGAAATGTTGAGGCACCTATGGATCATCAATATAGACATGTGTAGGAAGCAGCTTTGTAGATAGCTTTCTTTCCTGCTGATTCTCTAAAATTTATTGGAGAATTAACCTCTTTCTAGATGTCCAGTCCAAGTCCAGAATTAAGCCTTGAAATATGCCTCAGACTCCATTCACCTTCTCTCTGGTCTAGGCAAGTCCACACACAGAGCCAGGCTCTGGTCTCTGACTAGTAACCATGCAGCAAGCCACCTTTGGGGGAAAGGAGATTCTATCCCTAGGAGAACAGGCCCAGAAGTGGACTATGTATCTGGCTTAACGAGAACTCTGAGCTGGAAGTGTAGAAAAGTGAAGGTCATCAGCACAGAGGAGGTAGATTAAGCCACTCATGCGAATAGCATTGAGAAAAACAGAAGATTGAGAATAGTGCTTGGAGTAGGCGTTAAGAAGGGGTGTTCCGGGGCGCCTGGGTGGCGCAGTCGGTTAAGCGTCCGACTTCAGCCAGGTCACGATCTCGCGGTCCGTGGGTTCGAGCCCCGCGTCGGGCTCTGGGCTGATGGCTCAGAGCCTGGAGCCTGTTTCCGATTCTGTGTCTCCCTCTCTCTCTGCCCCTCCCCTGTTCATGCTCTGTCTCTCTCTGTCCCAAAAATAAATAAACGTTGAAAAAAAAAATTAAAAAAAAAAAAAGAAGGGGTGTTCCACAGAAGACTTAGAAGAAAAAGCCAGACAGGTATCAGGAAAACCCAAATATTGGTTCACTTATCCTGACCTTTCATCCATGTATATATTACAGAACTTTTCTGGGAATTTTCGGTGTCGATAAACAATGAGTTTCTATCATTATAATGAGGTCTTGCACCTAAAATATACAAGCTCTAGAGTGTTTTTGGATTGGAGGCGTAGTCACGTCGGCAAATCATAGTCATAGTCAACTTGATGAGGTGTTCTTTCAGGATGATTTGTTTAAATCAGAAATCTTAGACTCAGACCTAGATCTTCTGAGCTCTTCTATTTTTTATTTTTCTTTTATACCTCCTGAGGTAGGAAAATAGCCCAAAATACTGCATAGGAAGCAGTATTTCTTCTTCAGATGGTGGATCTATTGCAGTGGAGTTTTTATTGGGGTAAATCCACATGATCATCAACTTGGTCAGAAATCTTAAGATGTTATTTATCTGGTCTATCCACTTTAAATACCAGAACGTTGACCTCAAGAATTAATTTGGCATCCCTCTCATCCAGGTATCTTTTGATATTCAGGCAGAGCACAGTGGACGTGGCTTGTCTCTGTTCCATGGTATGTGTGGCCTCAGCTGGAGACACTCCAATGACTGGGAGTGACTTGAACGGCAGGGGGACAGAATCATGCGGAGGCTTCTTACATGTCTGGCACCTCATCGGGGATAATGCAAAGGCTGACTCAGTTGGGGATGTCAGCTGGAACTCCTACATATGACCATATGGCCTGGATTTCCTCCCAGCAGGGAGGCCTCTAGGTGGCAGGACCTCTTGATGGTTCAGGATTCCATGAGCAAGTGTCCCAGCAAGGTGGGAATGTAATGCCCTTTTATCACCTATTCTGAGAAGTCATGTGTGTCACAGTTTCACCCAAATCAAGGGGAGGGGACATAGACTCATTATGGGAAAAATACCAAAGACTCTACAGCCATGTTTTTAAAAACTGCTATACTTATTAAAGGTGTTGAGAGAATCAAATAATAACAAAAATGATTAGTTAAGATCAACTAGGTATATTTTATGGTGTAAGAGTCATATGGAGCTTTAGTTGGAAAGACGTGTGCTAGAATTAGCTTTCCAAGATTCAGAAGGAGTGCAAAGAAGTTCTGGATTCAGGGGCGCCTGGGTGGCTCAGTCGGTTAAGCGTCCGTCTTCGGCTCAGGTCATGATCTCACGGTCCATGGGTTCGAGCCCCACGTCGGGCTCTGTGCTGACGGCTCAGAGCCTGGAGCCTGCTTCGGATTCTGTGTCTCCCTCTCTCTCTGCTCCTCTTCCACTCATGCTCTGTCCCTTCTCTCTCTCTCAAAAATAAACATTAAAAAAATTTTTTAAAAGAACATCTGGATTCATTCATTCATTCCACAAATATTGAGAATACAGTTGTAAAAAGACAAAGTCCTTGATCTCATGAGGCTTAGATGGTGGTAGAAGGATGGAAAGGAATGAAACAGATAATAAAGAAGGAAAGACTATGTGGACAAGATGATTTAGGATAGTGGTGTGTCTGCAGAAAACGAACCAGCTTGATAAACACTGAGCATTTACTAAGAAGTTCAGGGCTAGACCAAAGGATTTAGCTTACCACAATCATGAGAACATGGGACACAAGTTACAGAAAATCCAGAAAAGTCCGTAATGAGGAAAAAAGCCGAGATGACAAAGTTTAAGCACTGGATAACATTTTTAGGGGCCATAGAACATCAAATATCTAAGTTCAAATGTCAAACAAAAAATCATTTGAGGCCCACAGAAAGAATAGGGAGCCAAGGGTCAAACGCAAGTTGTAACTGGAATTGACAAGAATAGAGTGGACAGAAAAGCAAAGTGAAATTGTTGCATTTCTTCTTGGTGGATTGGGCTGTCTTAAAGAAGAGAGGTGGGGCATATCAATATGTAAACATTATGTACAGGAAGAGGCATACTACAGGGAAGTTATTTGCAAGGCACATAACTGTCAAAGAATTGATATCTAGAATCTATTAAGAACGCCTGCAAACTAATTTCAAAAAGTCAAACAACCCAGGAGGAGAAAATCAGCATCATTATGATCAAGGAAACACAAACTAAAATAGAAAAATAAAATGTACGATACAAATGAAAAATGATAATAGGGGACTACCATTAGATGGTATCTCCCTGCTCCCACCCCTACCCACACATAAGCAGACCAGTGTTAATGGTCACAATGATTAAACTAGATACGTATACCAACTTGGATAAATGTTAAAAACATTGTGGAGAGGTAAAAAAAAAAAAGTAGAAAAGAATGTAAACATTATGCCATTTGGGCAAAGTTAAAAATGTGCACACGATACTATATAATATTGTTTGATGCATACAAGCAGAGCATGAAAACAGCAATAAGAATACACACCAGTATCAGGTCATTGCTGAGGAGGGACAAGAAGAAATTGAATTGCAGGGTGCCGTGTGGAGGGCGGTATTCCATTGTGGGGTTCAAGTGTATCTGCTCCGTCCTCTTCTTTATAAACAATTACATCTAAAGCAAACTGGCAAGATGCTAAGATCTGTAAACTGTAGCTGGCGATAGTATACTGTTTGCTATATACTGTTTGCAATATTTAATAGTCAGCTTTTTAAAAATATTAGAAACACAAGCTACATGGGATATTGACATTTAACTCCTCTGCACAGAACACCTGGGGAAAGCCACTTGTTCAGATCTGGTCAAGGAAGATGAGTTCATTGTCCAATTGGAGTCACATTTTCCTTTAGCAGACTTTTTCTTTATCCAATGAAATTTTTGTCCTGTACCTTAGAATTTAAATGTTTACTTCCATACATCAGAATTTTAACATTAATTACAGAAAACTTTTGTTTTTCCACTTTCACATTGAGTTCACACAGAAAGTGCAGTGTTGTTTTGTTTTGTTTTGTTGGGGCTTTGTTGTTGTTTTTTTTGGTCTTGTTTTGTTTTGTTTTGTTTGAGAGAGAGAGACAGCGAGCGAGCAGGGGAGGGGCAGAGGAAGGGAGAGACTCAAGCAGGCTCCACACTCAGCGCAGACCCAGACACAGGGCTCGATCTCATGACTGCGAGATCATGATCTGAGCTGAAATCAAGAGTCGGATGCTTAGTAGACTGAGCCACCCAGGCACCCTGAAAGTGCAGTTTTTTTAAATCAACTTTATTTCTAAAGAGATTTACGCACCTGACAACAGGGATTTCTAGCTACTTCCCAAATGATACTGACTGTAAGGCTCCTTATGTTTCTCTCACTTCAGTTTTCAGTCTTACGTTCTTCTACGTTACAGGGGAAATTTGGGTGTGTGTGTGTGTGTGTTTCTTTTTGTTGTTTTCTGGGATTTTGTTTTGCTTGTTTAAATTTTTTTTTTTTTTTATTTAAGTCTCTGCCGGGAAAAGAACGCTATCAGTTTGAGCAAGATTTGAAGAAAAGGCTCATTCACTGTTCAGAAATTACGAACTTCATATTTCATTTCTAAAACTATTTACACACCTAGTTCCTACTGCTAAGTGGCATTTCAGGATTGAAGCTTTAGTTTATCCAAAGGCCATGTGGATGACACTAGAACACAGGGAAGCAGCCCCTTGGCGAGTCTCAGGAAAGAGATACCACCTTCACAAAACTTAGTGTAATGATTTGGCAAAGGGTGGTTGTTAGGTAAGGGTAGATTTTGTAGCAATTTAAATACCAAATCAAATGCCCCCAGTAATAAAGGGCAGTTCATCCTTTCCCTGTCTTCTTTCTAAAGCTCACAATGGTACCAGTAATTTTGGAAATTGTTTCCAATGAGATTTTGCTCAAGTTATTACTACTAAAGTCTGATTTCTTTTGCTTAGTGACATCACATCCGCATCAAGCACTCATGTTTCTCAGTAAGCTCAAAGCTTTGGCTGGGGCAACCTGAGCGTAGCTTTCTGCCAGGCACACTGGAATGTACAATTCACAATGGTTTCCAGATCTTTCGGTTCCCTTCCTGTCTAGGACATTGCATTGCCACATGACCTTTGCCAAGTCACTTCTTTCTGCTCTCCCATAACATAAGGTTGTAATTATGATTTCTCCCTCACAGCAATGTGATGAGAAGCTATTCATAACAAAGACTGTAAAAATTGTGAACATGATGAGAGACGCAGATATTAAATGTATGAAAAAGTTCTTAATTGAGTATCTATTTCCTCCCTGGCTCAATGTGTCCTTAAAAGTTATTCGTAAGGACAACAGTAGCAAGGGTGTCTCATTAGGCCCTTCTGATAACGCCATCCATTAAATATGAATTTTTCAACCCTAAATGTGGCCTTGATTTTCAGATTAATGATCTTTGTGTGTGTCAGATATTTTTTCATTGTTCGCTCATCAGCCACACGGTCTTTTTTCTTTCCCAAGCAAACTGAGGTCATTTAGTTGGTTTTAAATTGGCAATGTGATCCTGTTTAGTGCCAGACACATGACATGTTCTAGTAGCCGTCTGGACTTGGGTCTGGGATCAGATTCCCTTCCACCCCCAATATATGTTCCAAACACTTGTGAGCGCGCTGGAGGGCAGAAGGCTTAAAGAGGTGAGATCAGGCCAGGCTGGCATCCACTCTGTAGGATTCGGGGACGCAGTCATGCTTCAAAGTGGCGCGAGGGAGTGACTGACAATGCACCGGGGTTGCTCGTGGTGGGTGGAAGGACAACGGGAGAAAAATAAGCTGCCTTGGTGCATTTTTTTCAAGTTTCTGTTTATCTTCCATCTGTAGACTCTTTAAGCTGCCTTCATATTTGGATGTGGACATTGAACTATCGCTGACCGATGCCAGAGTCACAGGAATATCCTGCTGTGCTTTTGATCTTCCCATATGACTGGATTTCCTGAATCATCATGTTACTGTGTGTGCACATATGTGCACACGTGAATCTTCTGGCACATCTCCCAGAAGCGTTAGTCCTGGGACAAAGGGCCCATTGGTGCTTTCAGAATGTAATATTGATCACTTTGGCTTTCCTTGGCCCAGGGCCAGGCACTTCGTCTTTCACTGCACAAGATGGCTGCCAGCCCCATAGGCTTGTCTCGTGGTGACAGGGCTCCGCAGTGCTTCCTGAAGCGCAGAGTAATTCTTTAGAAGCCTTGAAAAAAGATGTTGCAAACTGGAACTTTGCGTTTTGCCAACTACGGGCAGCGCTCAGAATTTGCCTCTTGGTTTTTAACCCTCACGGTCCGTGGTACCGTCTATTTTTGGTTCCGTTACACCCAAAGTTCAGTTGAGTAGGAAAGTCGGTGAGACAGAACGACTCACTGGGTTCTTTTCCCCTGTGGTTTTACATAATTTGCCGGGTAGTACCTGTCTTGGTCAAATCCATAATTTGGGCTTCAAACTTAAGGACAGTTCAAAGGTCAAATTCACAAGGCTGCGGGGAAGAAATCACCTCCTAGGTTTTCACAGTGTACCTTTCGTGTAAAGGATTATAAAAGTTGTAAAGGCAAATAATTCAGAAAAAAACCTGATGCTAGTGCTTGACTTTTAAAACGATACAAATCATCAGTGAATACTAGAATAGAATAAAAAAAATTATGATTATCTTCAGGCAGGCTTCCTTCAAATTAAGGACATGGCTATAAATTTCAGACCCATTGCAAGTTTTTAGATTACCCACAGAAAAATACACCAGAATCTTATTTTCTCCTTTTTCCCCCCAAGTACTGAGTCTAAGATTTGACCTAAGCGGGAGATAAAACGACATTCTCTCATTTCCAGATTTCCATTCTTCTTTTCTGCCCCACCGCCTTCTATACACCAAAATGTGTTCGACCACCTTTTCTTCTCCTCTCATAAGATGACATATTTACACCCGAGAATGTACCAAATACCCGAGTGTGAATTTATTTCATGTATGAGCCTTTCCTGTTCTTCAGAGAAATAATTGTGGTTTCTTTTCTTTTTTTAAAAAAAGGGCATAAGGATGGGACACTCGCAGTGGACTTTTAGAACCCATGGCATCTATGATAGGGATGGCTGAGAGAGTTTTCATTCCTGCCTTAATTTTTATGGCCAGTAGTGAGACCCTCTCCCTTGCTACTGTGCTGTGTTATGCTTTGTTAGGAGGTGAATCAGCTCTTTTCATTAGCTTCTATTTCATTCGATTCCTGAGAGGTGCCACAGGGTAGGTCTTTAATTCAGGCCCGAACAGAGTTCAGTCTGAATTCCAAACATTCCAATTGTAATGGAAAGAGCACATGCTTCGGAATCAGGTAGACTTAGGTCGGCTTCCTCGTTTTGTCACTTACCAGCTGTGCGAATTTGGGGAAGGCATTTAACCTCTTCAAACCGCCAGTTGCTCATGTATAGAATAAAGATAATAATGCACTTAGTTAATGGGGTTCTCAGGAAGCTAAATGAGATCGGGGCTAACATAATTTGACACGGCAGATTCTTTAATAAAGTAAATTCCCTTCCTGTGTATCCCTTCAGTGTTGGTAGACTCTATCAAACTCCACGGAGCTCAGTTCTTAGGGACAATTTGCGTAACATAAACACTCACCTATGACGTTTCTAAAAAATTATTTTCCGTGCTTACGATATCACCAGTATCAAATCTGAAACTGTGATGACAGCACAGCTGTGAACTCCTTGGGCGTCATAGACTTTGGAAGTAGGGCAATGTGACAGTCCTGGAGAAAACTGCCATGTTGGGCATTCTTTGAGTACACTCAGATTCTCAAATTCCCACACAGAAAGGGCTCATTGAATCTCTTTCATTTATTCTGAATAGCTTGCCTCAAATCCTTTCTTTGAAAGTAGGCAGATTATAAGTGTGTAGTGTTATTATACACTCCATATTCCTTCTCATGGATAAGTGGATCCAATAGTCTCTGAGGTTAATAAGTCTGTTTTGAAACTCATGTTTCAAACTCTCGGAGAGAGAAAATTAACAAAGAAATTTAAAATTAGAGAGTAAAATGAGATGGGTTCAATAGTAAGCCCAGGACAAGTCTACTAACTCAACAGAATGACACTTCTTTTTTCAGAATAATATCAGCAGCCTCAAAAGTCTAGACATTAATATTTTGACCTCTCTCCGTGCTCTTGGGGGAAAATGGTGTTTTGTCACAAATGTTACTCAGTGCGCCTGGTACTCTCTATTAATCCCATACATCTTGATGTTGTCTAGGAACACCAAAGGCAGGTTGTAATTAGGACTGGGGCTCAGGTTAATACAGGCAGAACTATGGTGAATAGACCATCAGAGCCCAATCAGGGGTTAAGTAGGTTTGCAATTCAAACCCTGGAGTTTTGGCCTTTCTCCCTCAAATTTTGAAATCATGTTTGAGCCCTCATCTCAGACAATCAATTTTGCAGCATTATAATAGATTTCTGACAATGATTCCATTGTTTTTCTTTCCCTACAGAAGTCTCTTGAGAGAAGCATGGCAAATAGGAAAAAAAAAAAAAAACAACAAAACTACAGTTCTGAGTTCATCCTCAGACCCTACCTTACTGGACAAGAGTTTGCATTTAGGTGGTCGTTAGACTCTAAAATCTTCAAATCCACATGGCTGGGACAAAACTTCCTGTCCTTCTCCTTAATCAGCATTCACTGATCAGCTAGCTCTTTGCTACAGAAAAGTTGGACAGCTAAGATTTTGCAAACATTCGGTGTTCTGCACAACTCCCAAGTATACGTTCCACTCACCTCCACTAAAAGCAATTTCAGGGAGTTTGTTTTCCACAACACAGGCCTCATCCCTCTTTCATTTTCCATCGCCACATTAGCTGCTTCTTTACTGCAGGACTGTTTATATTCACAAAAGCCAGACCAATGGTCCATTAGTTCCTGATGGTGGAACCAACAACTGTCCTTCTTCGTTCCATAAATATACATTCAGTGTTCTGTGCCTACCTTCTGCTATACTTGGAACCTTGGAATACAAAGCAGAGGATATGGTTCTGCCTGCAAGAAGCTTGCCTAAAAAGAAGGCATGATAGTTATCCTTCGTGATGCAGAACTGCAGAGTTAGATATGGCCATCTAGCATCCAGAGATCTATCATCTGCTCCAGAAATCCTAACCTGGGAGCCCACAGGCTAAATTCAACCTAAAGACATATTTGGCTTGTTTCACAAAGTATTTACAAAACACACACACACACACACACACACACACACACACACACAAACACAGAAGTCATCAATATTTTGAAATGGGAAGATAATACACAACATTCTGGATTTATGATTTCTCTTTTACAAATGAGAAGATGTTAGGGCACCTGGGTGGCTCAGTCAGTCAAGCGTCCGACTTTGGCTCAGGTCATGATCTCATGGTTCGAGAGTTTGAGCCCCGCATTGGGCTCTGTGCTGACAGCTCAGAGCCTGGAGCCTGCCTGCTTCAGATTCTGTGTCTCCCCCTCTCTCTGCCTCTCTCCCATCCCCAGTTGCACTCTCTCTCTCTCTTTCAAAAATAAATAAGAATTAAAAAAAATTTTTTTACAAAGAAAAACGAGAAGATGTCACAACAGGGCCTTCCTTGTCACTTGGCAATAACTGGATGGTGTGCCCCATTTTTCACAGTCCCTATCTGTTACTTCGTTCTCCGAATTTCAATGATTTCTACAGAAAAGAGTGGAAAGTTTCTAGGAAGGTAGCAACCTGAAAGTATTCTGTTTTCCCTTTCAGTTTGGCATCAGTGTATTCTGCTTTCAGCCTCCAGACCCCTAAAGCTGATGGATATACTCTCATGTGCTAATAAA
The DNA here is from genome assembly GCF_016509475.1 of Prionailurus bengalensis. Lineage (NCBI taxonomy): Eukaryota > Metazoa > Chordata > Mammalia > Carnivora > Felidae > Prionailurus > Prionailurus bengalensis. The sequence continues at coordinate 12,825,076 of NC_057360.1, read as the reverse complement.
CCCAAGCTCCAGGGGACACCTAGAGGAGAAATCTCACACAGGGCTTTTTTTTCTGTGTCTGGGAGAACCTGGAGATCCCCGAGGTAAAGACTGAGAAACTATGGATCCTGGAAAGCACCTAGTTCTAAGCCTGCATGGATCCTTGGAAGAAGTGTGTTATTATTCCTTTGAAGGTGTCTGGTCTTCTGGCCTGTAAGAGCCAAGGAGAGGGGCTCCTGGGTGGCTCAGTCGATTGTGCATCTGACTCTTGATTTCGGTTAAGGTCATGATCCCAGGGTTGTGAGATGAAGTCCTGCATCAGGCTCCATGCTCATTGTGAAGCCTGCTGCTTAAGATTCTCTCTCTCTCTCTCTCTCTCTCTCTCTCTCTCTCTCTCTCATTAAAAAAAAAAAGAGCCAAGGAGGAGCAAAGCAGATTGTTTAAACTCTCATTATCCCTAGGACTGGAAGAGAGGAGGATAGCTAGAAGCAGGATGGTTTTCACAGTCTCTCAAGAGCAGTCAGCCTCTTGTTTGTGAAGGCTGCTTCTACAGTTCAAGAGCTGTAATCACTTGCATTCCAATAACCAGACAATGAGTTCATCGTGAAAAATAATCAGTTGAGGAGAGTCCAATGGTTCACAAGAACACGGTAGGTCATAATACAGTGTACATTTCACACAAGTGTTGAAGGACAGATGACAATTCGTAAAGATTCAGGGAGCGCTTGAATACTTCCTGTATGTAAAATCCTAATTTCTGAACTAGGCAAGTCAGTAAAAGAATGATGGAATGGTTGGTTACCACTGAGACTCAAATTAGTGGCCTGGAATATCAAGTAAAGGTAATAGCTCAAAGCACAAAATCGTATCTCAAAAATATGGAAAACGGGCACGCGCACGCACACACACACACACACACAGACACACACACAGGAAATTGAAGGATACAGCAGGAGCCCTACGTGTGAATGATAGAAGTTCTGGAAGAAGGAGGCACAAAAAGAGGAGAAGCAATAAAAAAAAAAATAGAAGATTTCCTTCAAGTTCAAATAGAGGTCTAATCTGCAAATTAAAAAGACTGATGAGAGAAGACATAAACCCAGTAGATATTTTAAAAAGAAAAATAGTAGTAATATGATTAAAATTTTCTCACAAAACTGCTAAAACTTTAAGAGATAAAGTATAAATAAATAATGATCAGGAATTTAAAAAGACATATCATATATTCATAAAAGATAAAAAGAATTATGAGTATTTCATACAACTTTTAACAATAAATTTGGAGATGTCAAAAAGAATAATTCCTTAGCAAAGTAAAATTACTGAACATGATCCAGGAAAACTGCAATCAATTACCACAGAAGAGATCATCAAATGATTAAAGATTTACCATTAAAACAGTACCAGGAACAGCTGGATTAATAACTATTTTAGCTAACCATTTAAAAAGATAATTCCAATGTTGGTTTTACTATTCCATTTTCCAAATTATTTTTCAAAGCCTATACATGGCTTTCATATTAAAATCTAATAATTAGAAATACAAAAGAGTAATAGTAAAGACCAATCTCACCTACAGACAATGATGCAAAAAAAACCCATTCAAAATATAAGCAAACAGAATCTTGTGCTATATGAAAAGAACAAACAATTATTTTTACAGGGACAGTTCATTGCAAGGATGAAGGGATATTTCAATAATTATCAAGATACTCCATAATATGAAATCTGAAGGTAAAATTATATTAATTTATTTATATTATTAGATGTTAAAAAGTCATTTCATCACTTTGGCAGTATTTCCCAATTTTGAAAAACTTTACCAGCAGCTAAGGTTATCCTAAGTGACAAAACACTAAAGACATTTCAATAAAATCAAGAACAAGATAGGTGTGGGTACAAACCCTGTTATTATGGAACATTATTGTAGAGGTAACCACAAGCAAGTAAATCAGTTAGAAGAAACTATTAATAGGTGTAGATATGTTTTTAAAGAAATAGAACATACGTGAAAAAAACATAGAATCAATTGAAAGATATATTTTCACAAATGAAATCTTTCCATATTCTTTGATTAAAATATAATAAGAATGTCAATTTGCCAAAAATTATTGCTTAAATTTGATGTAATACCAGTTTTAACATTACAGAAGTTTAGGGGAAGCAGATAGAAAAACTTCTAAGTTTACAATGAAGAAAACATTTAAGTGAATAGCCAAACAAGTTTTGACAAAGATGAATAGTGAATAGAGACTTGCCTAACAATCAGAACATACTGTTAAAACAGTTGACATTGAATTAATATGGTTATAGGCATAGGAAGAAACAAAGAAACCAGCAGAACAGAATACAGGATCCCGGAAAATACATGATTTGATATATGAAAAGAGGGAAAATAATGGAGTATTTCATAAATAGTGCTGGCACAAAAAGTTACCCATCTGAAAAAAATGAAACTGAACTTTATACAAATATTAATTCCATATGGATTAAAACCTTTAAGTATATAAAAATAATAAAATAGAGCAAGAAAATTTAGTATACAACAAGTATAATCCAGGGACAGGAGAGACTCAGCAGCATAAAAATTATTTTGACGATACAAAAATTAAATTTTTTGAATGTCAAAATATTATCTATCATCTATTATATATTAAAATATTAAATATTTACACATAATATATCCCAAAACATTCATAGAACTTATTTGGGAAAAATACTTGCAATTCAGAAGATCACCAGAAGTTTACCAACTATGATAATTAAAAGGCTCTTACTTATTATTTTTTTTATCTCAGAGAGAGAGTGTGGGTGGGGGATAGGGCCAGAGGAGAAAGAGAGAGAATGCCAAGCAGGCTTTATGCTCAGCGCAGAGCCGGACCTGGGGCTCAATCCCATGACCCTGTGATCATGACCTGACCTGAAATCAAGAGTTAAACTAAGCCATTCAGATGCCCCCAAAATCTCTTACTTATTGACAAAAATGAGATAAGAATCCTAATAGCAAAGGATTTGAATAGTCAACCAAATGGCCTACCAACATATGAAGATATTCTTACATTAATTTATATTTCCCTAATTCTCTTTATTCCTCACTAAACTGACAGAATTAAAAAGTGTTGGGGCGCCTGGATGGCGCAGTCGGTTAAGCGTCCGACTTCAGCCAGGTCACGATCTTGCGGTCTGTGAGTTCGAGCCCCGCGTCGGGCTCTGGGCTGATGGCTCAGAGCCTGGAGCCTGTTTCCGATTCTGTGTCTCCCTCTCTCTCTGCCCCTCCCCCGTTCATGCTCTGTCTCTCTCTGTCCCAAAAATAAATAAACGTTGAAAAAAAAATTAAAAAAAAAAAAAGAATGAATTAGAGGTCTAGAAGTTAATTTGGAGAGATTGAGTAGGTGTTTTTGAATACAAGGAAAGATAAAGAAAAGTATAAATGATGCCGTTTTTACTTAATTTTTTTTAATTTTTTTTTTCAACGTTTATTTATTTTTGGGACAGAGAGAGACAGAGCATGAACGGGGGAGGGGCAGAGAGAGAGGGAGACACAGAATCGGAAACAGGCTCCAGGCTCCGAGCCATCAGCCCAGAGCCTGACGCGGGGCTCGAACTCACGGACCGCGAGATCGTGACCTGGCTGAAGTCGGACGCTTAACCGACTGCGCCACCCAGGCGCCCCTAAATGATGCCGTTTTTATAAAACAATGACAAGATGCTATATGTATGGGTATCTATGAATATGTACATTTATACATAGAAGGATGTGACCAGAGGACACGTGAATGATATGGTGCTAAGTTATTAGCGTGGTATGGCAGAGTTAGTTAATAATTGTGTTTTTTCTGTTTCTCCCAATTTCTTCCTTGTGCCTCCCAACACTGCCCAACCACCTTTGCAGTTAGGTTGGGGCCACGTGACAAGTCCTGGCCAATGGATTGTGAGTAAAAATGAGGCAGTTAAATGATGTGCCTCCCGCATCTCTCTCTTCCCTTGCCTTAGAAAACTTGGAGGCCACATGTTCCAGATGGCATAGCTACAAGTTTGAGGAAGATTGCCAATCCACATTAAACTTTGTATGAGAAAATTAAACTCATTTCGCTAAGCCGTTCAGATTTTGACATTTTCCCCTTATGGCAGCTATATTAATTATCCTAATCCAGAGATTAATATTTTGAGAAACGAGGGATTGCGGAAATAAAAAAAAATCTAAAATATATGCCTTGCATTAGTGTGAAGCAGGCAGTGAGGAAACTGACATCAGGGGAAAGAAAGAAAAATGGATGTTATTCAGTGGCCAAGATAGAAAGGAAGAAAAGGGGAAAAAAAGAAAGAAAAGAAAACGTAAAACCATCACTTATGATAACTTGGGCATTAGGCCAGACCACATGCACAGCAGAAGAGATTAGAAAACATAACAATTAGAAATGAATATTGGTATTGCTAATTGCTTTTGTCAAAATATTATAAGTGATGAACTCAGAAAAAAAACGGGCCAATTTGTGAGTAGAAATGAAAAAAATTACAGAGAGAAGAGAAATTTTAGATCATACAGGGTTGGAAAAACTGATTTTTTTTTTTTATCAACCTCAAAGAGTATGAGATAGTAATGACAAAAAGTGTAAGGGTAAATGTTCCATAAAACCTCCCTGTTGGCAAAAGTGATCACATTCTGATTTCTCACCTTCAAGCCTGAAAGCCTCCACTTGGCTACTGTTAAGCTGAAAAAGACAAGTGTAGAGATAAGAAAGCAAAGACCTAAAGCAGATCTGAAAACTATGCCTAAAAAAATTTAGAGTATGGTTATTGGCACATAGCACCGTGTGAGTGGATGAGAAACCTACTCCATTTAAATGTTAAGCTTATCAAGATTTTAAGGAACGACATTGCCAAAGAAACCCGTAGCTTTAGCCCATGGATATGGAGATTTCTATTTCCCATCAAAATGGATCATCCCACATAAAACAACTAAGTAGCCAAAGAATATATGTGAAAAATTACTTTTCAAGACATCAGGGATGAGGCATTGAAGGAAAATCATTCTTTTTTTTTAATTAAAAAAATTTTTTTTTAATATTTATTCATTTTTGAGAGACAGAGACAGAGTGCAAGTGGGGGAGGGACAGAGAGAGAGGGAGACAGAATTCGAAGCAGGCTCCAGGCTCTGAGCTGTCAGCACAGAGCCCGACGCGGGGCTTGAACCCACAGACCACGAGATCATGATGGGAGCTGAAGTCAGCCGCTTAAACAACTGAGCCACCCAGGCGCCCCAAAGGAAAATCATTCTTGAAAGATGGGAGACAAGGGGAGCTCTACAAGTATCCAGCTTACAGCCCAGAGAAAGTTTCCAACCAGGGCACAGATAGGGAAATTCAGGTGGATAGTGGCATTGGAGGAATTTGAAGAAGCAGAGCTGGGGGACTGGGAAGTACAATATGGCTAGATTTTGCCAGAGAAGAGAGAGCTCCACAAAGAAAATTCTAGACATCTGCAAAGGATTCTTCTCAAGTATGTAGCTAAATACTAATGAGCACATGGCTTTAATGGAATACCCAAGATGGGGAAAAATCACCTGAAGAGATCAGAGATAACAATCCCACCAGTCAGAAAGGAAAGCCTCATAATGCATGGAGCTTTGATTAGAGTATTCGGAAGGATTTTGTCTCAAGGTATGGAAAAATCAGTCCCTGAATCAATGTTGTCATGTTCTAGTCAAACAAAACTTAAAAGCAAGATCCAAAAGATCAAACCATTTCCAAATAATTTAACAATGTCCCAGAATAAAGCTGAAGAATATTTATAGAAATGGGGTGCCTGGGTGGCTCAGTTGGTTAAGCATCCAACTCTTGATTTCAGCTCAGGTCATGATCTCAAGGTTCCTGGGATTGAACCCTGCCATCAGGCTCTGTGCTGACAGCAGGAAGCCTGCTTGGGATTCTCTCTCTCCTGCTCTCTCCACTCCTCCCCTGTTCATGCTCTCTCTCTCTCTCTCTCTCAAAATGATGAACATTAAAAAAAGAGTATTTATAGAAATAAAAACAATCAAATGAAACAAACAAACACCTCCTTAGCCACCAATGTAAAATGCACAATATCTGTCATCCAATCAAAAATTATCAAGCATGCAGGGGCACCTGGGTGTCTCAGTCAGTTAAGTATCCAACTGTTGATTTCAGCTCATGTCATGATCTCATGGTTTCATGAGTTCAAGCCCCACATTGGGCTCTGTGCACTGACCATGTGGAGCCTGCTTGGGATTCTCCCTCTCTCCCTCGCTCTCTGCCCCTCCCTCACTCATGCTCTCTCTCTTTCTCTCTCTCAAAATAAAAATAAAAATAAACCTTAAAAAAGTTATCAAGCATGCAACTACTTTGATTGATAATATGGAAAACATTAAAAAAAACCAAATCATAAAAGAGATGTGATAGAATTAATAGGCAAGGGCACTGAAACAATTATAACTGCATTATGTATGTTCAAGTAGTTAAGGGAAAGTTTGAATATTTTAAGTAGAGACGTGGGAGATATAAAAGAGAACCAAACTGAACTTATGAAAATAAAAACTACAGTGTCAAAAATGAAAAAGACATTGGGCAGGATTAAGTGCAGATTACACATTGCCTAGGAAAAGATTAGTGAATTTGAAGACATAGAAATAGAAACTATCCACAATTAATAACAGAGAGGAAAAAAGCACACTGAGGAAAGAACAAAGCTTTAGTAATTTGTGGTGTAACTTTAAGCAACCTAATATACACATGATCCTAGTACCCAAAGGAGAGGAGAGGAGAGATGGAAAAAATATTTTGAATAATGCTGAAATAATGGTCAAAACAATTTCAAATATGATAAAAACTATAAATCCATAGATCCAGGAATGGAAAGAATCCAAAACAAGAACAAAAGTATGAGGATCATGACACCAAAGAACATTAGAATAAAATTTCTTAAAATCAATAAAGAGAAAATTCTTGCAAGTAGTCAAAGAAAACACGTTACAAAAAGAGAAAAAAGATAAGAATGATAGCAAAGTTTTAATCAGAAATAATAAAAATTAGAAGGCTGACAACTGCTTTTGACTTACCCACCCTTTGTTTCCCTGCTTCAGCTTCAACCCCAAAACCTATCTAGTACTTGGCACTTCTGGAACCTACTTGCCTATCTTAAAGCCTCTGTGTAAAGGCATGGAGCAAACTTTTTCTTTTTTTAAACTACCAAACTCTCCACTGTTTAAAGAAAAACATATCATTTGCTTTAAGAAGGCATACTGCATGTAATCAACCAAAATATATAGAATTTAAAAGAAATTTATATTCCACCAAGAAAAGGAGGGTAAGAAATAGATTTGTCAACTGGAGAATAAGCTAGTTTACCCAGGAAGTCTTTTTTTTTTAATATTTTATTTCTTTTAAGAGAGCACAAGCAGGGAAGGAGCAGAGAGAGGGGGACACCTCTGTCCCCACCTCTGAAGCGGGCTCTGCACTGACAGCAGAGAGCCCGATGTGGGGCTTTGAACTCACGAACCGCGAGATCATGACCTGAGCCGAAGTCGGATGTTCAACCGATAGGATAAGCAACCAGCTGTACTTGAGATCTCTTCTTTCTAGGTATTATGTTTGGGACTTGGCAAAGTTAAGAGATGCTGGTTAAGGACTGAATTGGAACCGAGAGGCATTCCTGACTGTCACTTACTAGCTTGGGAACTTGGGCCATTACCTAACTTCTCTAAGCCCTAGTTTCCTCATCTACAAACCAGAAATAGCTAAATGTACTTCATATGGTTATAGTAAGAAGTAAAGTGTTGACATCTGTAAATCACCATGTGCCGTGGATGCACAGTCAACAGCAGGGACAGCAGCACATCAAAGTCCTGCTCCCTGTGCAATGCAGGCTGCGTATGAAAAAAAATGCTGTCATTGGTTACCAGATTTATCGTCCGTTATGAAGAATCTCTGAATGAATTAAATCAGGTCAAGGCTGAAATAAACGGAGCATAACTCACCAGTTTGTTAAAGATAATCGACAAAGTCACCAGCTTCCACTGACAGTTTTGGAGGGAATGCTTGACTTGCTTAGTGGCTTGCGTTAAAAGAATACACAGGTAAAAGGGGCCACTTGTGATCCATAGTGGAGTTGAACTCATGGTTGTTTTGTATTATTTTATTTTAGCAAGAGGGAAAAGAATGCAGCAAGTTTTCTAAGGGTTAAAAAAAAAAACACAGGCACAAAAGAAGTAATTTCAGGAGTAACTGTCACCAATTGCTTTTTAACCACCAGATACCATTAAATAGTCATCAATGATTCACTTCAGGCCCCTGATTTTGCCTTCTTAAGGATTTGGCCGGTTTGACAATGACCAAAGCTGTGGACCACTGCAGTACTGGAAAAACTGCTCACCAATTTGGGAGTCTGTCATTTGGATGTTAGGAGCACCAAGGGCTCCGAACAGACTCTGACCCTAATCCAGCTTGAGTGTTGCTGAAATGGGGGCCTGACCAGTGGGAAAACTGTGTGCTTCTCCTGCCTCTGCGGCTCTCCTCTGTGGCCCTCCCCTGTGGCTCTCCTCTGTGGCTAGCTGGACAACTGCCAGGGGCCAGGGCTTCATCCTGTTGCCCGTGAGGCACCTCACTTTCCTCCTCGACAAACTGAAGATGGACGTCTCTCAGCTCATTTCCAGGCTGTCTTCTCTGGCTCGAGGATCAGAACAAACCTTGCCGATTTATTTTCAGACTTTGCAAATGGGAACGGAATTGAAAACATTTTTTATTTCCAAATGCTAAATTGGATTTCACACACACACACACGTGCACATTCAGGTTTAGCACGAGAGAACTCTGGCCTCTCCTACCAGTAATTGCCATGCCTTGTCTCTGCCACAGAAATGCCAACCACGCAGGACTGTGGATATTACAGATTGTCTTCCTTCACCTCCAGGCAGCCCAGAAAACACACACACACACGCCAGCTAAGCTGAGCCTAAGTGTAAGTTAGTTCTTCCTAAGCCATGTAAATATAATAATACCTATTTTTACCTAGAGTAGGTATATACATATTAAAAGCTTTCTAGCCGGGGTGCCTGGGTGGCTCAGTCGGTTGAGTGTCTGACTTCGGCTCGGGCCATGATTTCATGGTCCGTGGGTTCGAGCCCTGTGTCGGGCTCTGTGCTGACAGCTCAGAGCCTGGAGCCCGTTTCGGATTCTGTGTCTCCCTCTCTCTCTGCCCCTCTCCTGTTCATACTCTGTCTCTCTCTGTCTCAAAAATAAAATAAAACGTTTAAAAAAAAATTTTTTTTAATTAAAAAAAAAAAAAAGCTTTCTAGCCAATTCATGTTCCTTTCCAAAAGGAACGGAGCTTGCGTCTTCCTGGGATTCATTTTAGGAGGACGATGTTTTCAGAGATGCCTTATGCTAACCTATGCTATTTGTGTCTTGCTTTCACCTTGTAAGCCCTTTCAGTGCTGTATATCATTTTAGAAAAAGAACAAAACACCAAAGGGTTTTAATGTTTCCCTCTTTCCTTTGCCATTCCCTGTGGCCCACCTACACTGGAATCGAGTGGATTTCCTCCAGAGGCCTTGCGAGTGTCTGTCTTCTTTCTAAGCTGTTCCTTCCCCTCTGCTGGGCGGCTCCCTGGTATTGACAAAGTCTGTGTCAAGCTCTCTCTGCCCTTCCTTGGTGTGCTTGTTTGGATTTTCCCTGCCTGAGGTTGGGCTGACTGTGGGGCTTTCCACAGAAGAGGCGGGAGTTTGGATAAGCCAGCAGTTTAGGCAGGTTTTATGACCAGCCAGTGTAATAAAATGCATTCAGGGGTCACCCGAGAAACTTTAATCAGCACCAGGGGTCACTGGATAGCACTTCTAGACAGGAGAGACAGAAATGAGGAACAGAGATTCAAAAGAGAGGAAGAAGAGTTGGGGGAGGGGGTTAGGGACCTAAGGTTCTCCAGTTATCAGAAATAACTTAAAAAAAAAAATCAACGTGTCTTGCAATCAGAAATGGCAAAAAGCGCCATAATTGCCCAGCGGAAATGAGAGATCTGCTGCAAATTTAGATGAGAATTTTACCCAAAGACTTAATTTTTTCCCCTTGTGCAGTTTTGCATGAAAGTTTAGCCTTATGATTGGTCTCAGGATGGATATCGGATATCTCACCCTGAAGGGAGAAACATTCCCACCAAATCCTTCTCCCCTGAAAGAAAAAAAAAAAATTCTGCATCCAATAATCAGAGCCTGGGCAGACAAATTGGCACCACTTTTTTGCTTTCCAGCCTCTTTTTTATTTTCTGCTAGAAATAATTCTGCAGACTTGAGTCACAATTCACAAATATTTGGTAGTATTATGTTGCAAGGAACTGGGGGGGAAAAACCCAGAAGAAGGTAATTCTTAAAAGCTTTGCCTTCAAACAAACTTTATGCTTCTCAATAAATCTTCTGTTTTGTAAGTGGCCATTAAAATAACAGATCATTTGATTAAAATTCTGTTTTCACAACGGTCATTTGGAGTTTTGGGGAACCTCCAAATGTGGTCTTGGCCATGATGTCATTAGCATTTTATTAATGCATTCAAAAGGTTAAAAGCTCTTACTTTTTATAGGGCTTTTAAAAGCAAACATTTGATTGTCTCTTGCATAAACTGACTCTGAACCCATTAAAATGTGACAACAACTTCAGAACTGACCCTGTTTAAGGGTAAGAAAATTGATCAAGGATTTGCCACATTTTTAATTGCTTTGAATGAAATGGAAACTGAACTGAGGCCAATATTTGGGAATGGAAAGAATTAAACCCAGTCCAACACCTTTCAATATAATAATGATATTTTTTAAATTAGGGTTTTTCCTTTTTAGAGTTGAATGATTCTTTATGGCACAAAAAATACTTTATAGTTTGAAAGGTTTATTTTTTTCCTCTAGTCCAGTCACAATGCAGTTTGTCATTAAAAATAAGATGGAAATATTTTTTTAAAAAATACATTTCAGGTGTCCTAGCCTAAAAAAAAAAAAAAATGCTCAGGGCGGCAACTGTAAGTGTGCCTTTGTTGTTTATTCGGATGGAAAAGCATGTGTGTTTGTGTAGATTTGAAATGATGTTATCAAACTTTCAGGCTCTTATTTTTCAATTAGGCACTTTGGGGAATTATGTAAAAACTCCACAGTAAAATAATAAATCCAGTGGTGCTGGGGTCTATGTAGCCATTTATTGCTATTTTCTATTCTGTCTCATTCGCATCCCATATAGTTTTTAGGTTGGAAGGCCCCATTTCATGGTATATTTTGTATATAAAGAGAAAATTTCTGCCCCCCCCCCACCCCCTAGCTTCTACTCCAAATGGAAATATACACCCTCCATTCTAATTTTTTCCTGTTCTTACATCACTGGTCATGAAAAGTTTTCAATTACCCTTATTGTTTTTATTCCTTTAGTTTTTAGTGACTGATCACATTTCTCACTCTAGTACATTCTGTTTTTTCAGAGCACATTAGGCCTTTATTTTTTTTATCCCTTACAAATGAACTACTGAAAAACCCTCTCCCTGAGTCTTTCTGTTTTAATCGCTTCTGTGTTCTGAGGCATTGGGGGAGCTCCATAACTAGCAGGAGCCGATCAGCAGATAAGCTTGCATAACACGGGCTTAATTATACAAACAAGTCTTTCTGGAGAAAGTCTTCTGACAATTACCTCCCGAAATAAATATACCTTGGTGACTGTCAATAGTAATAAAACCTGCACAATCATTTCTTAAAGCTTTTATTGTTTGCCTGTAATTAGCATGTTGATGTGATTAAAGCTACATTTGACTTCTGATAAACCCCAGACTCCTATAGATAACATTTCCAGCAGTTCAAAGCTGCTTTCATTAGAAGCGATATTTATCTGATTTGTAACCAATCAATTGGAAATAAAACTTTCCTGTGGCATGCCGTTAAAACAGCCAGCAGCAGCCCTGGTTTCCTCAAACCCCTCTTCTCGTCTATGTCCTTGGATGAGATGGATTCCATATGGTCAGGCGCAGGACGGGCAGGGGATTGGAAAGGTAGAGAACGCAGCTCTGCGGAGGCCCCTCCACACTTACTGCCTTATTTCTACTTGCGGCTATTAGAAGGCATGGTCACTGCTGTAACCAATTTCCCCGAAAAACACACTTTTGTGTGGCAGTAGAAAAGCCTGCATAACTGGGGTTTGCAAAGGGCATATTTGCATGTTCACTGTGCTCCCCTGTTTTTACGCTTATGTTGGACTCTTTTACCAGAGCCTTTCAATTCTGTTTTTAACTTCATCGTCTTTGCCCTTCCCCAAAGTTATTTCTCCCTTTATTTCCATATTATTGTTCTCATTTTATAACTCCTTTCTTTCTTCCTTTCTGATTTTTGTTTTTTATGTGCCCGTTTTCTGTGATAGTATTTGGTTTGCAACTACTTGACATTTCCTTGTTCAAAAAAATCACAAAACTCTAAATTTTGATATTCTGACAAACAGGGACTTTCAAAAGTTTATCTGTCCCAGCAAATACGCTGAGGGCGTTCTAAAGGCCCAGAAGCATTTGAGGAGCACAGAGCTAACAGCATCTCTATATTATCACTGCCGTGACGCCACATCCTATTCCTCAATTTCTGTGTAATTTCACCTCCGCACGGATTGATCGATTCTTGGTCTCAATAGGAAGAAACAAGAAGGAAGAAAGAAAGGAGAGAAAGAGAGAGAAAGCAAGAAAGCGAGAAAGCAAGAAAGAAAAAAAAAGAAAGCCCACTTTCAGAATCTGTATGTGTTTATTCAGAGCACTTCTTCCCTCTTGTCCTCCAACCTCTCCAAACATTTCATATTTTTAGAAATGAAATAGAGAAAGGAAAGTATTTTCTACAATGGATCCAGTGTTGACATGCAAACCTTTATGGATTTCCAGCCATGGCTCATTAAAATCCACCTTTAAATATATGGTAAACATGTGCATAAATGCCATATATGCCATGCTTTCTAAGTAGGGTTTTAAAGTGCATGTACATAAACAAAATACTTTATTGCCATGAAAATGAAAACATGAAATCTGTGTCTGTGAAGCCATTTATACTAATCTGGACATGTTCAAAGGCTTTCAATTTTTATTTAATTATATGGTTTCTCAGTGCCCATGTCAAGAGTTTTCACAAACACTGTAATTTATAACTTTATAGATAATCCTGCAAATTTACAACCTTATTTAAATGCATGTATGTCTTTGCACAGATAATTCAAGTGCATTGTTTTGAAAACACTGATTCTTTCTAATCTTAAAATGACCTCCGCTATGACATTTAATATCTTGGAAATGAATATCATTTCATGTGTTTATTACCTACAGGCAGTTGCATTTAAAAATTGAGGAACTAGGAAGAGGAAATATTTCTGTAAAGTGAACAACTAGGAAGACAGCAAGATTGGGTGTGACAAGTATGTCTCTACGGGTCTGGTGTTTATGATTATGCCTTATAGCCAGGAGAATTTCTGGAGAAATCCAGGCTCAAGGAAAATGTCAGTAGTATACTGTGTGCCTCTTGAAAGCAGCTTTTATCAAATAGTTGAAACATTTTCTTCCCATTTTTTAAGAAAATATTTTAGAAATCATTAAAAATCCATTTTAAGTAAGTCGACTGTAAAGTAGTTCTTCACCTTGAATGCACGCCCTCATCTCTCCATCTCCTAATCAATATACATTCAGGTAAGTTTGTTGGCAAATATTTTATGCTACTAAAACACGAAACATTTATTCTCATCATCTTGATCTGAGATCCCTTAATGTAAGGTTATTAATTGTGCTCTTCAGATACAATTTTCATTTCTGTTGAAAAAATGTTAAGTAAATTTTAGAAACTGAAGCTGGACATTTTTTGCACATAAATTATCTTATATTTTCAGCAACCATACGATCACTAAAATAACAGACAAGTCCAGAGCACTCTGGGCTTGAGCAGTGCTTTTAAAATATACTCTGCACATAACTGAAACCACAGTGACAATATTTCAAGTAATAGAAGGAAAAATGGTTTGCAGATTTACAAAGAGAAATCATATACTTCTGCAAAGTTTTACTCTCGTAGGAGTTGTCAGGCTTACGGACGAGTAAGATTAAGATAATATCATATCAAATAACAAAAGACAGAGAGGGAAATCTGGCCTAACTGGATTTTTTTTAATTGGTGCTTGAGTGTGTATGTACTTGTGTGTGTTTATGTGTTTGTGTATAAAAGAGACACATAGGTGACCATGGCATCGTGACTGAACTGTTTTTGTGCGTGTGTGTGTCTCTATTATTTTTTTTTTTTTGTATTACCTATGTTGTGTGTGTGTGTGTGTGTACATATATATATACACAAATATATATATATATTTTTAAACTATTTTTTTTGGTGGAGAAAACATATACGTATCTAGCCATTGATTGTAGCCATTGACTGTATCAGCATGAAAACTAAAAAAATCTGAATTGTTTCCTTTTATAAGGCTATAGCACTGAGTGTCTGAAAATCATCAAGGCACTGAACTAATGGTTTCAGTTTTTACCCAAGTGTTTGGCATCATGTAGACATGGCCACAGGCTCTGTTCCCTGTTGGCTGTGGGTTCTTATCATCTGTAGATATGGGATATTTCAAAAGAACTCAGCAGAGCAGTTGCAGGAGTGGTTGAAATGACAACCCCCAGGCTACATACTTAAAGAGGGGAAGGTCTGACCACCTTGCCTTGCAGTTAGCCAAGCCAAATCATTCCCGTTCACATCTCTCTTCTTACACCTCAGGTGATTTTCTCCCACATTGGTCTTTGCACTTGTGTGTATATTAATGCCTTTAGTTTTGTTTCCTGAAATTAACACGACTATTTTTAAAAGTCCCCTACACAATGGATATTTAAATTTTGCTCATAAACCCTAGGCACATCATCGATAAATGCTTCTGTGTTTCTATGTCTTTTTGGGAAGTGCTCCTGACAGAGTAAAAGAAAAAGAATCTTATTTCAAATTTTACCTGAAAACAGAGTGGGCTTCATTTTTCACAGGTAAGTCTTTCAAAGACACAGAATGTCCATGAACTTGGGCAGGGTCTAACAGGAACAAAAAGTCTGATTCTATTGTCACATTAAACCACAAAGCAAGTTCAAGTTAACTCAATTTGTTAAAGGAATTGATTGGCCTTTTATTTTATTTTTGATTAACATGCCCTATCTGAAGCACACTTAGGAGCGTATTTTGATGTTAAATGTCCTTTCCAGTCTGATCGCACATTGATGGAAACAATCACACGAGCTAAATCCACTCCAGCTCCCCAAGCAATCTGTAAACAAATGTATATAGTAACCTCTACTCTCTGGGTCTCAAAAAACTAGCTCTTAGCAGCAGCTGGGAAGATTCCTCTGAAGGAGGTTCTCCACACAAAATGGCGGCATTGGGCAAGTCTGCTCACAGGGGAAAGTGTAGGGAGAGGTACAAACCCTCCCAGAGAAGTGGATCACAGGCAACACGAAATTGCATTCGTGAACATGTTCCCAGGCCACTCCTCGAGTCTGCTCTTTACTTGTGGCGTGAAGGCCTGATGGGAGCAGACGGGGTGGGCTCCAGAGGCACGCCTCAGGTTTGCTCTGGTCTTAGCAATTTTTGCAGAGTCACTGCAGAGCCCAGAAGAAAGAACGGCAAAGAAGAACACTGAAAACACTAAAAAAAAAAGTTTTAAAAGGAAAGAAAAGAAAAAGAAAGGGTGGGGGAGAAGAAAGAGCAGGCCCTCTCAGCTCCAACGGAAGCTATGCCAAGAAGCAACTAACTAAAAACAGACTGAACAGTGAGGGGAAATGAGGAAAGAATAAAATGGTTTGGAGTCAGGCTGACAAATGCACGAGAAAAAAATTCACATGGTTTTGGAGCAGTACTTGGCATCTATCTCAGAATTTCGTGTTTGTGTATGTGTATGTGTGGTTTTTCATTTTTGTTTCTGGAAGAATAGTTTGTAATTTCTTTTTACTGAAAAAGATGAGCTATTTTCCTTCGTTCAGAATAGTACAGAGGGCACCCCTATCTCCCCTCAAAAAGTCCACCTCCTCCAACTTCATATAGTGTTTAGGCATGTTTTCTTGTGCTGAATCACTAGATCGCTTCCTATGGTCTCTGAGCAAACAGAGTACTAAACCCCAAATGTCTGGGCTCACTGTCTTTCAACTAATTTCCTAACACCCCCTTCTGAGGAAATAGAGGACCCCTGGTTTGTTTCAAAAGGAGGCAGGTTGCAACGTGGGCCAATTTTGATTCTGTATTACTTTGAATAGTCTAAGCAGCCCCAGGGCTGTGGTCTGCACATATTTGGCTTATTAGATCTAATCCACTGATGGCTCGTGTGGTAACGAATGTCTGAAATGCTTGTCTATGATTAGAAATTTTTAATGCTGTCCTCATGGGCTCTGCTGCGCTCTCCTGCTTATAAACGGAGGCTTAACACACTCAAATCACCCGTGGAACTGTGGGAGCTGGCTACACCCAGAGAGAAAACTTGCCATTGTGATGTTAATTTCCCTCTCACCTTTGACCAGAAGGGGTAATTACATATATAATTTGTAGAAACAGTCGTTCTGCAATGAGAAAACCTAAGGGAAACATGGAAGTTTGTTTAAACCTAATTGAATACCTTTTAGATAAGAAATACAAATGCAGTTTGAACTGGATTATTCCCCTCTGTCCCATGATCAAAGCATGGTGGGGGGGGGGGGGGTTGTGACAGTTCTGAAAGCCAGGAAACAGTGTGGACATTCCTACGTGGCCCCTCTGTGCAAGGCTACAAAGACTAGAGTTGGTGAAGCAAACACTCTCCAAACACCTGCCAGGGACTTTTCTTTTCTTCTGTGACTGACATCGTCAAAAGGCACTGCCATTGACTTATTATAAATGATTTTGTCCAAAAGAGTAGCATTCAATCAGCCTTGTTCTGTCCTTCTCCCTTGCCACTTTACTTCCCCTCACCCCCCACCCCCCACCCCAACCAAACTTCACTAAGTTGTGTCAGGATAGACACTCTGGAGAAGTCACTCTAGAGAAGTGTGTAGGTGACCTCAGGTTGCCCTGAGACCATTTGTATGATAACATGCAAGTTCCCTGTGCCTTTGAGAGGAATCTCTTGGAATATCTATTCTACCTTATGTGTCCCAATTTCTAGCATTTTTTACATCAGAGGTGAGCTCTTCCAAGGGGTAAACCTTTCAGTAGTACAGAAAAAGATGAAATCCAAGCAGACTGATGTGGATAATGGTAACGATTCCCAGGTACAGCACTAACTCCCTTTCTGGGGTAGATAGTGGTAGCTAAGGCACATGTATTTTAATCATTTTAACCACAGTCAAAGAAGAAGCCAGAATGTTGGTATTTTAATATTAATTGAAATCTTGTTTCTATCACTTTCTACTATTGATTGAAAGTTTCAAACAATTGAAACTCAAATCTGGCCACTCCCATGTCTTGGAAATAGCTTGAGTTTTAAAGTCAGACGGGTCTGGATTCACACATTAACTATGCAATATTAACTGTGTGACCCCTGACTTCTCTGATCCTCAACACCTCATCCCTAAAGTGAACACCACCTCATGGGATTTTTAAGATAAGATACAGAAAGTGCTTGGTATGTTAAAACAGACAAACAAAACAGAGGAAATAACCTCAACACTCAATGGAAGTAGTTAGTTCTTTCTTCTCCCCTAAAAATAAAACAGAACAGCAATTTCAACGGGAGCCATTTTGTCGCAAATCATTCTAAGGTCCAGTACTCATCTCTCCTTAATAACTGATGCCCTTGTTATGCCATCATAGACCACCACGGTTGGAGAAGTTAAAGAAGACACGATGACCAAATGCTGAATCTGCTCTATAATCTGCCTTTGTGCCAAGTATCTATAGACAGTTTTCTCACGCTGTAATAATCATAATCCTATTTTTGAATGTTGTGCTGAGAGCTATAGATATGTTTTCATTTATTTCACATAACAAGTTTACAAAGTCGTTTTTCATAGTTTGCAAAGGGGAGAGTGGAAGCTCAAGACGGGTAAAGATGTTTGCCACCACACAAATAGTGTGAGATGAGATGCGAACCCGGTTCTATCTGGCTCTGAATCCTAAGCTCTCGACTGCTATCTATGCTGCCTCATGCTACCGGACAACACAGTACGGAACTTCAACATGCATCGGCGCACATCATCTTTTAGACTCTACTCAAATACTCTGATGACATGAAATTCACTTTGCCATCGAGGCAACTCATTCCATTTCTTGATGGTTGTGTTTTTCTATGAATCTTTAATTGGAATCTGATGGTTGTCACTGTGATGCCGAGAAGGACACTTAAACAATTGTATGCAAAGAAATGTGCCGTAAGAGGGAGTAGACAAGAGAAGAAGCTGTTGAATTCTCTACAGGTCTCCTGGCCATTATCCAGTTTTTAGAAATATTCCCCAAGGTCACCAAGTGTTATGTCCTCATTTGTTGGAACATTTTCGTGACCAGCATTTTAGGACTGTGCTTGCTGCATCTGGCTATTAAGAATCTGAGGCACTTCTGGGTGGCTCAGTCAGCTGAGGTCCGACTTCGGCTCGGGTCATGATCTCATAATCGTGAGTTTGAGCCCCACGTTGGGCTCTGTGCTGACAGCTCGGAGCCTGCAGCCTGCTTCAGATTCTGTGTCTCCCTCTCTCTCTCTGCCCCTCCCTTGTTCACACTCCGTCTCTCTCACTCTCAAAAATGAATAAATGTTAAAAAAAATTAAAAATAATCTGAAATGTGGCTAATCCAAACTGAGATGTAAATGCAAAATATACACTGTATTTCAAAGACCTCATGCCTAAAAACAGCAACAATAATACTTTTGAAAAATAACAGAATTATTTATTAATTGATTATATGTTGAAATGATAATATTTTGGATATGAATAATTAGTTTATTAAAATTATTTTCACTTTTTTTTTTTTACTTTTTAAAGCATGTCTACTAGAAAATGTTAAATTCCATATGTACAGATTTACATTTGCAGCAGACATTATATTTCTATTGCACAACGTTGTTCTGTACCCTCAAGCCTGGAATGTACCAGATGTTTGAAATGTATCAAATCCACACCTTGCCCCATATAGTCTCAGAGAACAATAAAAGCAAAAGCTTATTTTTCTTCCAATCTATGCTGCTTTAGCGCTTTGAGTATAAAAGTTATTTTGTATGCACTGAGGGGCTGGGGCGTGGCTATTGGTAAAGTGACTATCCTTTATCCGCCCTTGTTTAAGGTTGACAGAATCTTTATTTACACCAGAAATACTGCTCTTTGTGTTATAGGGGAATGCATGGCCTTCGCCCTTCAGACCCATGAAGTTAGCCACGGAGAAATTCAGGCATTTGTCCCCAGTTTTGCTGGGCGTGGGCAGATGGATACTGAGGGGTGATGTGGAGAAGACGAGTGGGGGGCTATACTAAACAGACTCCAGGTGTAAGGATGTTCACTTGAACATGTATAATGAGGTGTCCAACTAAACACAACAGAACGTTATCCAGGGTAACCAATCGTGTTGAAGACCTGAGTCGGCTCTGATAACTGCTCCCTGAGAATCCAAATGGTGTTTCCAACCACCCCGCCTAGAAATAGTCTGTGCAGGTCACAGAGAGGAGGCTACAGCTGATTTCCATCTTGGAGGAAGGAATGGTTCCCGTCAGCCTTCCTGCCTGCCTGCCGCCTGCCTGCCTGCCTGCGATTGCAGCTGAGCCATATTTAGCCTCTAAAGCTAGATGTTTTAGTGCCTGGCTCTTTTTAACTGGCATATGTTAAGAGCTTTGAATTAACAGGTGCATAAAAACTGTCAAAAAACACTTAAATCTCAAGACAGACTGTCAGTTGTATTAAAAAATATGGTGTTACATAACCATGCACTCTCAACACGTCCAGCGTGTAACAGCTTGGAAAGTCCTTTCTCCCTGCTCGAAGCCCAGCGATGCTAATCCATCCCATGAAACTAAAGGCCACGGTCCTTTAACTCTTGATGGAGGAGGCGGGTTGTGTGTGTGCGTGTGCTCACATGCGCGTGTGGAGGGGGGAGTGGGTCAGAAGCATGGAGGGGCAACATTTCCATTCTGCAACAGAAACTTCTTTCCGTTTCCAAGACCCTCATTTGAAAACTAAGCTAACTGAAGGAAAAAAGAACTCTCAGAGCCCTAGAAGGCACACTTGAAGTTGTTCTTTTTAAGGAAAATAAACAATTCATCACGTAATATAGTGAAATTCAAATTCAAATTAGCAAAGGATGGCAGAGAGAGAGAGAGAGAGGGAAAATGCGTTCCTTAAAACTGTGTGAATTACACAAAAGTCACTTTGTGGTTAAAATATAAAGTAAATAGAATCGATTATGATCCAGTTGAAGTAAGAATAAATAATGTTTGCTTTCACGATATTAACAGTTGCTTTATTAGTTTAAGATAATAGTTATAGACCATTAACTCTAAAATTGGGATGAGATCTTTTGAGATGAGCACTGGGTGTTGTATGGAAACTAATTTGACAATAAATTTCATATAATAAAAAAAATAAAAAATAAATAAAATCGGGATGAGAGAACCAAGCATCTCTGAATTAAGTGCTTTCTTGCACATAATATGTACTATAAAAGCATTTAAAAAAACTCAAATTAGAAGTTAAGTACGACCTTGGCTGTGCTGTATACGGTGAGGTCTTGGATTCAGCATGGGGTCCTAATCTACCAAATAGCTGGGTGATCATGGCCAAGTCTGTTACTTAAGCCTCATTTATTTTTTGATTATGATATGCAGCTGGAAGGGGGTGGGATGGGCGAGAAAGACTCCTTAACATTCATGTTGATTCTGAAAAGAGTAAAATCCTATGATTTATGAAACTCTACCTGGAATGAGAGGATCACTTCTAGATATCCCTATGTTGAATACTACAATCACTATGTTGAAATGACGAGGCAGGTTTGTTTGTTTTCTTTTTGTTCCTCTTGTGTCCTGGTATTAACCTTCTTGTTGTTGTTGTCTCATTTTAATATGCATTCCAGAAGGGCATCATAGGTCAGACTTTTCAGAAAATAGACTCTGAGATGGAGAAGCAAAAGTTGATTGCAGGGTACGTTTGAGGACAACAATGGTGAAGGGGGTCAAGGAAATAGCACTTGCCAGAGAGAGGTTGTGTTGTGACGCGTCACAACATAGGCCTCAGACGGTGGAGGAGTTCTGGCCCCAGTTCTTCTCAATCTGAGGCAAGGGGGCCAGTCCTTTGTGTCCCCTTAACTATTAGTCCTTCATTGCAGGCTGCCTCCCAGGAAGGGAGCACTCCTTTGGCAAGGCCATTCTCATTAGCCTAGGGCAACTCCTGGAGAGAGTATTACAGTGAGCCATTAGTGGCCAACACTCCCCCTGGAGAGGGACCAGGGACTAGAGGCCTTGGCCCTGGAAGGGTCATCTGGCAGTATCCACCACGAAGACAAAGGTGGGGTCTGTTCTCATGGCTGCTATTGGAGTTGTCTCTTACAGGATGCATGATCCTAGACAAGATACTTAATTTTTGTCTTCTTAACCCATACTTTGCTCGTTCCCAAACTGGGAATAATAACAGAACCAGGTACAGTTATAATGAAGGCTAAAAGAAATAATATTTGTGAAGCCCCTAGTGGAGTGCCTGACACATAATGTATGCTTTGCTGTCTGCTCTTACGAAAGGATAATCCTTCCTTGTGCCTAGGGATAGTTTCACAAAAGGGAGAGCCAACAGATATTAGATTGTCTTGAGGTTAGTCCACAGATGAAAATATTTTCCTGTTGTAAACCGCTTTCTTTTTTGAGGGGTGCTGACATTTTGGATCTAGGTTGTACTTTCTGCCTTTTGAAGGATGTCACTCTTGTCAGAAAAAAACATATTGGAATGATGTAATCTCCGCCCCACCACCTCATCCCGTCTTGACCCCAGCTCTAAGCATTACTGGGCGTTTAATTGTTAATACATCAGGGAATGACACAGGATGTATCCTCCAGAAAGGCCTTTTCTGCCCCACGTATACATTAACTTGAGAGGCTATCACTAAGCACCCCGCCAAATTCCTCAGACATCAGTTTATTAAGATGCACCGTGTTTGGAAGGGAGAGCGGGGAGGTAGACAGAGGCCCATGGTTATTTTGCCAAATTCCATTTTAAATGTGAAACCCAGCCAAAACCAGATAGCACACCGTTCCCAACGCTGTTTGCCCATTGGAAGGTGTTAACATTACCGTTATTGTTTTATCCTTATTGATTGGCAACGACAAGTTAGTTTCTGTAATGGGTATGGAGGAGAAAGAGTTTTTGCCAGAAGGAATTACATTCTAAGAGAGATCAAAGTGTGGGTGTTGCATCTGATACACATTTCCTCTCTGCTCGGATCCTGGGCCTTATGGCCTGTTTTGAAATTCCGATACGCATGTCAAATAGTCAGGGCTCCCTCCTCACTCCTGCTCGTTCTCTTCTTCCCTCCCTCTTTGCCCACTGACTGCGGTTTCCTTGGGGCTTCTCCCCTGCTCAGCGTCAGCTAGTCTGATGTAACTATCAGAGCAGGCCAAAGAGGGAGAGGCGGTGTCATAAAACCAAACCCTGTTGGTAAATATTTTGACTTCAGAAAAGCTGAAAAACAATTGTTATTTCGGAAGTTGGATGGCCAAGTCCCCGGAAGGAAATTCCTGGAAAGGGCCCTGGCCCTGGCATTGACGGTCTCTTGAGCTGGGAGATATTTTTATCTTTGAATATGGAACAGGAAGATCAATTTCTCCAAACATCGGAATGAAACTGAATCTTTCCCAGCCCGCCAGCAATTTATAATAGAAGAAAGTCACTTGAGCCCTAACTGTGGAGGAGTTAAAACCATATCAATAAAACAACTGAAAAAGACCCAAACAAACGAAACCCACTTTTCATTCCACTGTGCGAGCTAAACAATCCCATCCCTCGGGGTGTATTGGTTTTTATTTGAGTTGATTTACATTTAGCCATCCACTTTGCTTCTCTTTAAAGGAATCTGAGGTGTCTTAGGGATGGAAATGCGTTTTTCTAGGTTATTTATATTCGCAGTCTTCATTGTGCCATCTTGATGATTAGGGAACACGTCAGACAGACCTTTTTTTTTTCCAACCTTTAAAATAAGGATATAACAAGTCCCTGAGAAACAGTTAAAAACTCAATTCATTTGACACCTTTAGCTTTGCTAAAAAGAGATGTTCAATGGCCTCATAACTGATTCCTACCTGGCACTTTTGTCAAAATTCAATGGACTGTGTTTCTGTAGCACAAACCTCCGAGCCAACCGAATCTTGTACTGAATGACGGAGTTCCGGGGCGGGGGGGCTTGGGACGCCCGCAGGACCCTAGGGAAAGAACAGGATGGAGGTGTTGGGGGAGGGACTTGGAGGGGGACTGGCACATTCTAAGCACCTCTCAAGACTACCCGGGAGCCTCTCACTTTCCAGACCCTCACCTCTGACTTGCCTTGCTTTGCCACAGCCGGGCCTTGCCGGCTCGCCTGCTGGGGTGGGCAGTCTGCCGCTTTGCGAACGCCCAGGCCTCCCCCTCAGCTGCCTCCCAGGAGGCCAGAGTGTCGTCTCCGCCCGCGACCTCCCGACTTGGATAGAGCCCTATAACCACAGGCGCCCTCCACATATGGCTTTCTTAAAGCCCATCTGCCGAAGTTCCTGCTGCGCCTGCCTCCTGTCCACCGCTGCGTCTCTGTGGACTGGGGACCCAAAGCACTGGCCAGTGCCGTGTGGTTTCCTATTCTTTCCTATCCTCCCTTGTTTCTTCCTCTCTCCATCTGACTTCCCCGAGCGAAGCCTTGTCAGTTCGTTACCACTGGCCTCAGGATCCAATAGGGAGCCAGAGCTAAAACAAGGGTGTGGCATGAAGTCTTCCGAAAATCTAGGCTTTTCAACCACCCTCACAGACCACTGTTTGAATCTTAGGAAAGGGGTACACAAGTTAGGAGATCTCTCCGAGGAACTGGGAGTTCTAGACGGTCCCCCTTTAAGATCCGGGTAGCAGAGGGTGGCACAGATATGCGCCTCTGAGGGCAGAAGGGCAAGAGAAGTCTCTCTACTTCCCCAGAGCAGCAATTCAGCAGGACACTCTGGGCACCACTGGGGAGTAAGGGACCACTGGGGTAGGAGACAGCCCAGCCCTCGTGGCTGTGATGACGAATCTTCATAGGAAGATCACTAAAGAGGAATACAGAAGGGGAGAGTATGATGGGTGGTACACGGGGCGTTTGAGAACTCGTTCAGAAGAACCTGCGAAGCCCCTCTTAGAAGTTTTAGAACTATTTGGAAATTTGGGAAAGGCGATGATTGACGGAAGGGTGAAAGATTCTGCAATACAAGCTGGACCAAAGCCAACTTTTATAATGCAGTTGTTGGGTAAAACTGACTAACGGCATTCTCCATGAGCTAGCCACCCTGTGATAACTATTTGCTATGTACCCTTGCCATATTTCTGTAGGGCACAGTGTGACAGTTGGTGAGGGCCATTTGCTAATGGGATGTATCATGATTCGCTTGACCTTATTATGTGTTTCCTGCATCCAAAGCCCAGTAGTTATCAACCCATGAGATGTTCCCTTTCTGTTAGAAATGAACACCGACATCATTTAAGTCTTCTTAAATAAGACTTTCATGTTACATACTCAGAGCTAAATGCTTCTCAAATGATAGCTCTGGGGAAAATGGGATTGAGAACTAGACACTTGAAAAAATAATGTGTTCTGGGGTAGGGTTCCCAGAACACATTATAAGCTCTCTACTTATAACAAAAGGCAACTTCCAGATACTCTCAAACTATGTTTGAGAAATTATTAGTGATTATTAAGCTAAAAAAAAAGTGACTATGGGGAAAAACAAAACAACGGCTATGAACTTGTACTTGAGAGCTGATATTAAGAATGAAGGCAGAACAAACGACTTCTTCCCTTAAATCTTAAATTATCTATGTCATTTCTTTTTTTAGATGTTTATTTTTGAGGGGGGGGGAGGGAGAGGGAGAGGGAGAGGGAGATGCAAGGCTCCATCTCATGAACCGTGAGATCATGACCTGAGCCGAAGTCAAAAGCCGGACGCTTAGCCAACTGAGCCACCCAGGCACCCCACAATTTCCAAGTCCAGGAATAATTGAGGGGCCTACCCGGTCGCACAGCATTAAGTGTCTGCACAGCAAGGAGATCGATATGAAACAAACGTTTCCCTACATATTCCCTACAACCCAGCCAAAGTAGCTCAAAAGTCCATACCAGCTATGCTCATGAAATTCCTATTTTGGAATTGTATGGTTTTCTTTTCCTCCTAACCCTTTCTTTGAGTAGTTAGAAGGGTCACCATTATTTTAATCTTAAAATAAAAATACTGAATAAAAGCAACAAAATGTCAAAATTATCACACATGACATGAGATTTAAGGTTCAATATCTTATGGTCAATAGATCTATTACTACTGCTTTATTCTAGTAGATATTCAACTGTGATATGTTCGCACATATGTTATTATGTATACACAAAAGTTACAAATGGATAGTGTTCATCGCTGTTCATTACTGCCTCTCCTCTCACACATCCCCTCCCCACCTGTCACTATACCTTCTTTCATTCAACCCAGGGATCAAACTTCGGTTGAGTTTCATTGAGGTGTTTCTAGTATCACAGCCCCTGACATATGGTAGATATTCAAGAAAGGCATGTTCAAAGAATGAAATTTATGAAAGGAGATCACTGCAGTGGATTAAATCTCTTGAAACTATCTCCTAGCCTGAAAAATCTAGACAGTCTCAGGCTACGCACTAAGCTATTTGAAGCATATCATTTTGGGACCTAACATTTATTCCTTTTTGTTCTTTTACCCGGAAGAGTATATTCCAGTTAATCAGGCAAATAAGAGACCACAGGTAGAACCGTACGATGGGAGCAATTATATAATTTTTCATAGAAAAAAACACACGGGTTTTGTGTGTGTAATAGGGCATTATCTTCCTCCTCTGGTATGTGATGATCCCTGTCCTCCTCATCCTCTGTGAGCGAACAAACACCACAAAGGACGGTGGAGGAGGCAAAGGTGGAGACAGGAAGGAAGTCTCCGGAGACAGTAGGATGTGCTTGGAAACAAGCACTGTATTAGGAATCAGGGGATGGGGTCTTTGATAACTTACTGAACTTCTCGGTCCTCTACGTCTTCAGCTATAAAACAGAGGCAATAGTAATTGCTTTGTCAATCTTAACTGGTAGAACTCTGAAGTTCTGTATAGCTATAAAACGCTATTTGGTTCACATGACAATCTACCGAGGAGGTAATGGGGCATTAGAATCAGACAGACATGAGTTTAAATCCCAAGTCCCTGAAATAGAACTCTACGATCTTGGCTGGGTTATTTAATTTTTCTGAGTCTCTGTTCTTCATTTTAAAATGTGTCTAATCATACGTACTAGAGTGGACGTGACAACAAAAGGCCATCGTGTTGCTAGACGTAGCACTTGAATGCCTTGTTCTTGTAAGTTTGGTTTAAAATGAGATCATTTTAAACAAACGGACATTTGTGGAATATTTCAATTCAAGAGTCTGACAAATTGAAACTTCTCACTTATTTACTAAAGTAGATGGCAAAACTTTGTAAAATATGTCATGCAAACTAAATTAAGTCCCTGAAGATGAAGCCATAATCTGTTTTCTGACTGGTGGTGAGACCCAAGGGAACCCAAGAAATTTGAAGCAGTTAGCAGTACCTTGGTCACATGATGCTTACAAACAGAATAATTGTTTTCCATCAGATCCCAGCACTCAGTAACTAATTAGAGAAATAGCTGACATGGAATATTAAAAGAGCATATGTCAAGTGAAAAAATGAATCACCTGTGATGAATGACCTACAATAAAAATAAGGTTTACTCATAAAAATGTTTACAAATGGCAGAGGACATGGTAAGAGCCAACAATTTATTTATTTTTTTAGCTTTACTTATTTATTTTGAGAGAGAGAGAGAGAGAGAGAGAGAGAGCGCCAGCACAAGTGGGGGAGGGGTTGACAGAGAGGGAAGGAGAGACAGAGAATCAATCCCAAGCAGGCTCTACACCGTCAGTGCAGAGCTCCAAGCGGGGCTCGAACTCACAAACCTACAAGATCATGACCTGAGCCAAAGTCAGACGCCTAACTGTCAGACTGAGACACCCAGGTGCCCCAGAGCCAACAATTTAAATCAACTTTTAACAACAGATAAAAGACTAGAAACAGTGGCATACACAATCTTTCTCCAAGACTGCTGGATTTGGTGGGCAAAAAGTTTCAAGGCTACTTGACTAGTTTACAAGATTTGCAAAAGGGCAAAATTACCCTGGTGTCTTTTTCTGTGTTATTATGGTCTCTGTTGGGACTCGAAGAAAGGCATTTGCTAAGATAACTTTTCATAAGGTAGCAATAAAGAATAACACGATCATGAAGAAATGTACTGAGGGCAAAACCCAAGGTTTAACAAGAAAATTTGTGTAAAGATTTTCCACAGATCAACAAGAGTTACCTGAAAAGATGGGTGATGAGACTCTCTAGAACCGGAAGGTTTATAGGTCAAAGAGTGAGAGGAGGAGAAAGGGGAGGCACATGTGTGTGGTCATGGAAATACGTCACCCCTGGGCACGAGAGTGGCACACCATCTGCCAGGTGACAGCAGATGCCAGCTCTTAGACATGATGCTGAAACCTTGGACTTCATTCCTTGCTAACTGTTGAAAATCTCCCTAGAACCCACAATCGGATTCTGTCTGCTCTGGGCTGACCCTGTGTCCTGTGCTCTGGATGCATGTCATTCTGGACTCTTCTATTCTCTTTGGGGGCTGATTGCAAACACGTTTTTGTAAAATCTTCATTGCTTTCTACTTTTCTGGTTAGGAAAAAAAATATGAATAGAAGAGAAATAAGAATGGGGGAATGGTGGTGAAGGGCTTTAGACTTGCTTGTAACCACAGGTGCCTTGTAGGACTGATTTATGTTTGGCCAACTTAGAGAATGTTTTTTACCAAAGCGATCCAGCCCTAATTCACAGAGCTATGTAGTCTTTCACTCTCAATCTGATGTGAACTACTAACATGATGTAAGCTCTCGAGTGCACACACCGCCTAAGGCAAGGATTTCAAGTGAGAGTCAAGTTCGCAGTCTTTTACAAAGTATACTTTCTTACCCCGTCACTTCTCCAGTTACCAAATCATTTCCAACCTGTCTGGACCTTCTGAGGCTCGTGCATAAATCAGGAGAAATGTGGTTGGAAATGGCTTCCTTTTCTTCAAAGCAACGTGTACCAACCTCAATGGAGCATTAGAAATCCATAATGATGCATGTGGTTTCCATTATGCCAAGGGAAAGCCTGTCCTAACTACTCCAAACTGTCTCTCTTGTGTATGACATCACAGCCCAAGTTGATTATAAAAATTACAGAGAAGTCCCTGGGTTACAATCAAGAAGGGATCTTCTAGGATCTCAGACCTAGTTTCTCATTCCGATAGAAGAGGCTGGTGTTTGGTGGTTTGGCATGATCTCTGAAGAAGAGACTCTGTTATGAGATTTCTGGACTTTAAATACCACTATCCTTTTGGGATTTTAGAACTCTTCTGAGGTTGTTCCCAGCCTGAGCCAGAATGATCACGAGAGGCCTGGGAACAAACATAAAACATGCAGCCTTGAGGCAACAACAATGTGTTCACGGCATTTTTCCCCCCCTTCTTCTGTTTTTCTTCTTTTTTTCCTTTCCTCTCTCTTCCCCCACTCCTCCCTCCCTCCCTCTCTCTTTCCCTTACATCCTCCTTTCCTTCTTCAATACCTTTATTGTTGGTAGCTTGACTTTTAGTTTTTAGTCTCCTGGTATAGCTCAGCATCCTGGGCAGGTGGAGGAGGTTAATAAATGTACATATTTGTCAAATGCCTTCTTCTAGCTCCCTTGTTTTTTCCTAAGATGATGATGATGATGATGATGATGATGATGATGATGATGATGATTTCCATTAGTGGGGAGTAGCACTGAAGTTCATAGACAAATGGGCTCATTACCATGATAAATGGATCTTTATGTGCCATTGAGAGTTAATCTAGTTAATAGAGAGGCCAGGCACTTAGGAGAAAACACTCATCAAAGCTCCTCAGCAGTGAGTATATGAAAAGACACGCATAATCCCCGTCCTCCAAGAATTACAGACTAGTGGAGAAAACAAAATAGAAGAAGGTCAATGTTTACTACACATGTTCATTAACTCAGTTGATAAGCATTAATTGAGCACCTACTCTGTGCTGGGAACTTTCCTAGGTGTCAGAGATAAAACAGGGAACAAGAGAGAGCTGTGATATACTTTGTAGAGTAAGCGACCAAGCGTTTTGTGCAGACGACTTTATTCGATGTTACCAAGAACTCTGTCAGCTGGATACTATTACTTCCAGTTTACCCGTGAGAAAATGAAACTTCAGAGAGGTTAAATCACTACGGTTAGGGAAAGAGCTTCAATCTCCAACCAAGTCTATCTGATTCCAAAGCTTATATACTTTCTAGTATCCTACATGGCCTTCAGAGACTAACGAAATCATGAGATACAACAGGGTAAGGTAGACCAGGCGAAGTACCGATTGACAGGAACCCAGAGGAGAGAAACCCGGCAAAGGCTGGAGCCGCGCAGGAGGGTCGCACGGAGGCACCCAGTCTGAAGGCTACAAGACAGAGCTTAGACATGGAAGGAAGGGAGGGAAACCGCACCTGAAGGTGCAGAGGCACATGGGTGGGTGTGCACAGCCCAGGTAGGGACAATGAGTGCTAATGGCTTCACTGAAAAGCAAGATTCTTCTAGGCACGAACTGGGAGACCGAGCCGGAGGCAGGGCTGGGCCACACTGTGGTGTGCCAGAGTCGCTGCTGTCCACGGCGGACAGTGTGGAAGGTTAGACTCGGATGCGATGACCGTATGTGCCCTCCTGCTCTATGACCACTGAAAGCTGTCTACCTTTGCAAAGGTATCATTCCCGTGTCAGTGAAAGGGACAAGCATGCTTTTAGGTGACTTCAAGAATGACCAACTAAGAGAAACATTGGTAAATTACTGGATAGAAAAGCTAGTGTATGATTAGCTTTCCACTCTGGATGTATTTTTTTAATAGCCACTCAGATTCTTCTTTGGGCTGGCTTGGTGTGCGTACAACTGGATACATGAGTATGTAGCCAATAAAACTGGTTGAAGAATGTGAGAAATTTATCTACTACATGAAGTCATTGTTTCATATTTGTCTGAAGCTCCCAGCGGACTCCGAACACCAGATTTTTGTTCCCTCTGCTTTCCACATTGCTCTTTCCCATGGGGAGAGTCTTTTGATATCAGCATGGGGTATATGGAATTCTTTGGGGGTGAAAGGTGTTCTTTCTATTACAGTAACTTTTTATTTAACCAGTTCATTTCCACATAAAAGCTGCTATTAATGCAACAAAATTAGAAGGGGCGTACCAGACTTGTTTTTTAATTTTCCTTGGGGGGGGGGGCAGTGTTGCTGAGCAAATTTGTTGAGCAGCTGCAATTGCTAAGGTCACACTAACACTGAAAAGAGAAGGTCCTGACATCAACATACCCAAAGATCTGAATAATTCTGGGCTGCCTCCAATTTTGAAATCCGTTTCTCCAGGCTGTTCGTTTCTTCTTTTCTTTCTCCCACACGGGTTTCTGGCTTTTTCCCTTTTCCTAATGAACCCAATTTTATGTGAACGTTTTAATTTTGCCTGCTATAATGCAAATAGCTCCTATGGTATAACCTTTAGGTCAATTCTATCAAGTATTATTTGCTCAGTCTGTTCAGGGGGGAAAAAAATCACTTTCTTCTGCCTAGACCTTGTGTAATTGCATGAATTCTCTGATTTCGTTGGCTCTGCAAATCTATTCCAAGGTGCGTTGACTGAGGGGATGGAAGGGAACTCATTATACATTCCCTGCTGAGATCGTGACCTGCAAATGATGATGGGGAAATCAAGCTTGATCGCTGTGCTTTCTCTTTAGTCTAATTTCTGCTGAACTTTGGACTGTAACTTGTTTTTTGGCTGGAGAGCCCCAGGACATACTGGAGTCTGACCAAGGGGTGCCGAGACCTGGATTTTCACACCATGAAGCTGGTAACAGTTTTGACTTCAATGCCTTGAAAAGTAGGTGATTTCAATTGCCCTGTTTCCTTTCAGGGGAAAATGCTTTCTTTGCACCTAAACAATCTTCCGGTGCTTTTGACTGACAAGCATATTGTTATGATTATGACTGGACTTCTTGACTCCTGCAGGGATAGCATTTAAAACTGCCTGAGACTGGCACAAATCAAAATATTCATCAACTTAAACTATGTCAGCTAAAATGGAAAAGCCAAAATTGTAGTGTTTTATATCATGTCAGAAGTCCATGAACATGGTGCAAAACTGCTTAACTCTTTCCCTGCCTAAAGAAAATTATAGTACATAACAGAAGTTATCTGGATATTTTTTCAAAATTATGCCTACCATATAAATGCCCTGTTATTCTCCCTTTATAGTATCCATTGACTCGAGGGGCTTATTGATTCAATGAACTTTCCTTCATTCCCATTCATTGATTCATTTGACACTTCAATGGATACTTTTGAATGCCTGTTATGTGCAGGGCACTCTTGTGGGAGGGGAAATTCAGTTCTTGCCCACAAGTTGCTGGTGATCCATTATCAAATAGCTATATATCCATAATAGTTATAAAATAAACAGGACTTACGGTAAGTGCTACATGATAGGTACAGGTAAGCTGCCCAGATAGGCTAATAAGGATGAAATCATCTCCATGCAAGAAATGGTAGACCGGACATCCCAGGAATTGTTGGTCAGCCTCCACTTTTTCAAGACTTTTCCTCTCCTCTGTTGGTGGTGGGTAGTCAACAGCCTTTTTGTGAAATGGGATTCTGCCCTTCCCTACTAGCCCTCCCTCAGGTACTTGACCATTGGCCACAATGGTCTGATCCAGTAGCCCTTCCACTGGAATTTAGGTAGCAGAGCGAGAGACTTCTGTCTCTGCATAGTAGAAGAAGCTGAAATTTAGACCCTACCTATAGTGGGGCCAGAAAGTGTAGAGTGAATGAAACCAACATGCTAAGAAGAGCAGAAATCAGAGAAGGCATGGTTTTGGTGGGGATTCAGGACTTCGGTGCCTTCGTAAGTCGTGATTACAGTTCTGTCTCTGCCTCCAGCCCTCCCCACCCCCTCTCCCAACACCTGCATCTCATTTTCAGAGAGAGGGTGGGCAAGAATGAGTTGACTTCTATTACTTACATCCCAAAGAACCCTATCTAATGCAGAAGGCTTTGTAAGAAAGGAGAAGGATGGGTTTGTCTCCACTTAACAGAGAATAAGAAAGAGAATAGAAATCCTAGTGTTGCAGGATCATATTTTGATGTATTAACAAATGTGTTTTTCCTCGTGATTTCCTGTTACCCTTGACCCTCCCCCATCCAGGCAGCTAGACCATGAGTCATTCCTTGCCTCAAGGGAGGGTTGTCACAGCAGAACCAGAGAACAAAAGAGACAAATTCTTGGCTTTTGAGTTTAAAAGGCTGAGCTTCAGGCTTCAGACAAAAAAGATTTGGAAGAATATTTGATCAATTTGAGCCAATTTTTTCCTGCCCACGTAAAATAAAAATTCCCCTGGCTGGAAGACAAGAGGCTCTTCTAAGGAGAGCAAAAGGGTTAGATGCTGGTGACTCCCCGAAAGCGGTTCTTGCTCTCTACTCTTGCCCCCCTCAGCAGGCTGAACCCTGGCATGAATGTGAGGTTTTCAGCTTCTGAGAACAAGGAGACCTGTGCCTTATTTCCAAGTTAGAATCCAAAAGATGGCAAACCTCAGAGAGATCCCCTCTACCCAGCACATTGCCAGAGAAGCTTTCTGGCACATCTGGAGCAAAAGGGGGTGGGTTGCCTCAGAGAGTTTTCCATGGTCCCAGAGTCGTAAAAGAGGTGAGCCTAGTATTTTCTGTGGCCCCTAGTGATGTGTAGAAGTAGCCAAAAGAAGGTCAGCCCTGGACGACTCCCACCATCTGGTCTCAGGGATGTTGAAGATGTAATCTATAAGAATTGAGCATGATGGACGAGTGCTTAGAGAATGCCAACCTAGACAGATATCAACCAAGGACCAGATCCTGAGACATGTAGGGGCAATTCTGAGAAAGTAGCTTAGCCTCCCTTCAGGTAGCAATTTGAGCTGGACCCACAATTCTCTGTGCTCTGCACTAAATATTTCCCCAAATGGATGCTCTGGTCAGATGGTTTAAGCATCTTTTAGATATGGGATACACCTCCCTAGATGGGACAGAGTTTCTGCTAACCACCCTAAGGGGGATGGCCTCCTTTATGGCCAGCTTGTATTTCATTGCCTCATACAAATACAAGAGCTCCTGATTCAATCTCCTGTGCCATATCAATTATCTATTGCTGCATTAAAAACTACCCCCCAAATTCTTCTCCTAAAACAACAATCATTTTATTTGTTTCCTATTCTGTGGATAAAACGGCAAAAGAACTAACTGCCCATGTGATTCTAGTCCAAATTGCTGATGCAGAATGGTGAGAAAATAAAATAATTGTTTTAAGTCACTATTTTTCGGCAAAGTCTTGTTTTCTGAGGCATGATTTACGTAAAATGAGAGTTATCCCTTTGACATGCATAGTTTTTTGTAAGCCATACCTGATTTAGATGATATATATTTATTTATTTTTAAATGCTTATTCATTTTTTGAGAGAGGGAGCACATGTGTGCATGTGTGTGCGTGTGAACGGGAGAGAGGCAGAGAGGGAGGGGAAAGAGAGAATTCCAAGCAGGCTCCACACTGTCTGTGCACAGTCCAATGTGGGGCTTGATCCCATGAACCGTGAGATCATGACCTGAGCTGAAATCAAGAGTTAGATGCTCTACTGACTGAGCCCCCGGGGCCCCCGAGTTCTCTTCCTGGCTTGCAGATGGCTCCCTTCTTGCTGTGTCTTCATTTGGAGCATGTCGCAAGCTCTCTGTTGCCTCTTATGACACTAATCCTGTGGGATCAGGGTCCCACCCTTGTGACCTCAATTCTCCTTAGTTACCTCCTTATAAGTAAGCCTTATCTCCAAATACAGTCCCACTGAAGGTTAAGGTTTCAACATAAGTAAGTTGTCGGGGTGGTGGGGGAGGGGGGGACAAATTCAGTCAGATACAAAGATACAAAGACAATATAAAGACATATAAAGTCAATAGAGGTTTTCATAAAAAATAATTATAAATGTGGCTTTGGAGTTATGAGTGAACCCCACTAAGAGTCAAAGAGAACCAACACAGTTTTAAGAGAGTTAAATGGACAAAAATCACCATCAGTTTGAACTAAAAGAGACTGAGACTTTCCAAAAATGAAGAGGTCTCTGGACCCTCTAGTTAATACGGATGGGAAGCAGGCTGGTAAAGCTGTTCAGTGGCAAATGTGGGTCATTTCTTAGGGAAAGGGAAAGCTATCTCCGAGTACAGAGCCCAGAACTGTGGAGAACCCTGAACTAGGGAGCCATCCCCTGAGATCAGAACTCAGGCCCAGAAGGAACAGACCTGGCAATGTGCCCCGGGCTGGATTTCAGAATGCCTTTGGTCTCCGCTCTTCTTCTTTTTAGAAGGGAAGGTCCACAGAAGCTACCCTGTCCCATTTGCATGTGGAGGTGCGGTGAGAATGGAGAACTTTCCATTTTAGCTCACGGGTCTTTAGATTAAGAGGAACAATGCTGGCGGCGCAAGGGGTTGGGGGGCAGGCTCAAGTTGTTAGGCATCCGACTCTTGATTTCAGCTCTGGTCATGATGTCACTGTTCATGGGTTCAGGCCCCACATCAGGCTCCGCGCTGGCAGCACTGAGAATCTTAGGATTCTCTACCTGAGGAGGCTCATTCACACTTGATCAGGTGAGGAGATCCTGGACTGATGCCTGAAACCATTATGGGATGAGACTTTTGAGGGAGGTGGTGTGTGCAAGTTGCGTGTGGAACAAATGTGAACTACGATCACAAGGGGGGGCAAATTGTGGTCAACGGTCTGTGAAGACGGCCGCCACGATTCCCCCTGTTCCTAGATGACTGTGCCTTCGCGACGTGACTCTCCTGCTCCTCTCATCAAGAGGTAGAGTCCACTCCCCCCCCCCCCCCCCCACCTGAATCTGGGCTTGTCTTGTGACTCGCTTTGATCAGCGGAATGCAGCAGAAGGGAGGTATGTGACTGCAGAATCTGGGTCCCAAGAAGCCTCCCCTGCTCTTGCCATCTTGAAATCCTGGCACCTCCATGAACAGAAATTCAAGCTAGTCCTCTTGCAAATAAGAAACTAACTGGAGAAAAGGCCCAGGGGACGGGCATCACCAACTGCCAGAACGTGAGCGGGGCTCTCTTAGACCCTGTAGCCCCAGGGAAGCCACCAAATTACTTCAGCCGCGTGAGAGATCTCCAGCGATATTAGCGAGTTGCTCAGCCTAGATCAAATTATTAACCCACAGAATCTTACGCAAAAAAGTGGTTGCTGTTTGAGGACACTCAATTATGGGATGGTTTACTATGCGGCCATAAGTAACTGATCTGTGTGCCCAGAATGGCAGACTTGGTTTCACGTCTTAAAGGGCATGTTGCACTAGCAATAGGAAGTCAGGGGAGGAGGGCTTGGGGTAATTTCCCTCGAATGGAGATTATTACGCCACGGGCAATAAAGGCTCCAGGGACTCATTTCTCAGCGCACGCAGTGGAGTATGATTGCAGGATCTCCTCCAACCCTCTCCAGGCAGCGGCATACACCCCCATTCTCACACCTGCTCTCTGATGCCTGAAATTCCTTCAGCTGGGGGCTAAGGCTTCCATTGCACAAGTTAAAATGCATTGCTTTAAAATATTTCATTATATTAAAAAGGGACACTCTCTTGGGAAAGGTGACCTACTGACTTAGCCTCCGCAAGACACAACTGTTGTCTTAGTGCGCTTGGGCTGCTGTAACAAAATAGTGCGGATTGCGCGACTTACAAGGAACGGTTTACTTCTCACAATCTGGGCGCTGGATAGTCCATGATCAGGGTGCTGGCAGATTGGATGTCTGGTGAGAACCTGTTTCCTGGTTCATAGACGACTGCCCTCTTGCTGGGTCCTCGCATAGTGGAAGGAGCGTGGGAACATTCTGGGGTCTCTTTGATAAGGGCACCAACCTCATTCGTGAGGGCTCTACCGTCATGACCGAGTTACCACCCCAAAGTCCCAACTATCACATGGGGGTTGTTTCAACATACAAATTTTGGAGGGATGCAAACATTCAGTCTGTAGCACTATCTTCAGATCTTTTCTTAAGAGCAGATTTTGAGAGAGAGAGAGAGAGAGAGAGAGAGAGAGAGAGAGAGCGAGAACTGGTCACCTGGGCTATCTAAGATAAACCACTGTTTGGCCAGAATTCTGTCCACGGCCTGTGCCACGGGAGACATGAAGAACCACAAAAAATCTTGTTCTCAGAGGTTGGGTCAGAAGATTTTTTAACCATCTTCTGAAGTGATGAATAAGAATCATAGAAACGTGGAGAGGGATCTGGCAGTAAGACAACTGCCTCGATTTGCTCTTCAGGGCATCTGTCAGTTTGGAAAATTTTCACCCCACTACGGCTAGTGGGTATCTGGATTCTCCTGGGTAGAGGCCGGCCTCTACCACAGTATAGGGTGCAGTTGGCCACTAGCTCCAGAATTCTCGCTGTCTTCCACCAGCAGCACGGCAGTAAGAGAAGAGAAAGCTCAGGCTAGAAGACCAGAGATGTTTCTGGACCTGTGTGACACTGGGGCCGCGTCTATTGGTAGTTTCTGAGGGAAATGCACATGAGGTAAATAAGCCAAGATATTGATAATTACTCAGTGTGACTGCTTCGGCCATTTGTCAGTTATTAAGGCCAGGTCTAGGCAACTGCCATTATAATTATACCAGACTGCAGTTCCATGGATATGCCTGTGGGCTTTCAAGTTTGTGACTTAATTGCCTGGTTTGTGTTTGGCTAAGAAAATGAGAAGGTGGATAATTCTGTGGGGTCTTCAAGTAAGTGAAGGCTCTGGTGCACACGCAGAACTTCAAGACGGATGCTGGACACAACTAACGGCCACGTGCACTATGCACGTGGAAGTCTAACCCAACGACTGAAATAACAGCTCATGAGATGACTCTTCTCTTATTATTCATTTCCTTCTTCTCCCTCGACCCTCCCAGTGGGATGCTATACATTGCAGGGTTATTATTTCACTCATCATATGAACCTTGGGCCTAGTGACTTATCCCTTGAGGCATGCTATAATCACTGAGAAATGTGCTCCCTGTCACGTCTTATTGCTTAATTATGGCTCTATTTTAGGCTCCTAGAGTCATTTGGCTTGGAAAGACCCCTCTTATATGTGATCTCGGAACATGCATCCATGTTGAGTTACCCTTGAGTCCACACGAGGCTGTTCCATCACCACCTTATTCTGGCTTGGGTAGTGATTATTGCCCCTTGATTCAGCAAGCCCTTGAGTTACTGTCATGAGTGTTTACATTCACGCTACTGTCCCAAGACGCTATCAACCCTTTGTCAGAAAGGCGTGTAAAGTTACTTTTTCTAACACCTGGGATTTTTTTGTACTGGTAAGTCCTAGCAGCCCCCTCTTTGAAATCAATAACATGCAAAAACCTCTTTTTCTAATACTCTTGTGGTGGTGGTCACAATTTTTTTTTAACTCAGAATCTGTACATGTTGTTTAACACAGGCTTTTTGTTGTCTTAGTTGTGCCTCACTCCTCACTGCTAAAGGCAAGCTAAAAGATACGGCAGGTCCCAGATACATTCACAGATTGCAAAACAACTGGATGGAATATTTAAAATGAGGAATGTTCTAAAAATTGTGGACTTCTGGAGCATGCATCCCTGTTGTGTTCCAACCACTCATTTTGTCCCCCTTCAAGAAGACATGATGTTTTGTTATCAGCCTTTGAATGTAAATCCGGGTCCTTCAAGTAGACTACACGAGCTTAAGGACAAAAGGCACAGATCACACACCTCTCACACAGCTCTGTCCATACATGTAGCTACATGCAGTTGTTTGATCAACTGCATGAAGAGATAATGTTGCATTTTCAAGACAGCTGTTTGGGATTAGGAGCTTGCAAAAGTAGCCTGACATGAAGGTAAAGGCAGACTGGAGAATAGTGTCCTGCTTCATTCCTCCAGAGAGCAGTTCAAGTTAGGCCTGGGGTAGATCTATGTTGAGAGAGGGTATAATTACCCTGGGTCCAGAGTGGCCCCAGGTCTTGTCTGGCCGACTGAGTTATATCTATCAGGGTCTTTTAAAATGCTGACTTGGCTTCTTAGAAATACAAAACCCAAAACATCATTTATAAAGGTCACTGGGAATGGCCTGGGTCAGAATAACTTGAGTCCGCTTTGTGCCAGTGTCTTCGAAGAGGAAGTTGCTGAATACTTAGATAAAGCTCTTTGAGAGTACTATGTTGCTAAATCCAAACAAAGAATGAGCAAGGTTTATAGCTGAGTTTTTACTCTATAATTCAAATGCCAATCCAGCAATAAAATACGTTCTAGAAATTCCAATCAGAGATTTCTATCATCTGACTTGGAAACCAGCTGTGCTCTCAGTGACTATAAAGATTTACCACCTGCAATTGCTGTAATTCAGTAGAATTATGCAGAGGTTTGAAAAGCGAGAAAAACTCGCTATATTTTAAATGCAAGGAGAACTGTGCTTTAAGAAATTCTGCTTCTCTGAGGCCTATAAAAATTTAAAAGAAAGCAGTGGGGCATCAAGGTGTACGAACACTTAAATTTGGGAATTCAAGTTTACCCTTTTGAGCGTAATTTTTAAAGATGATGAGTAAAAAGTACCACCATTGGTTGTCTATCTTTTAAACAGAACAAGCGACAGAACCACAAGTAGTTAACTCCTAAATTGCATATCACATCAAGAGCCCCGGTAAGCTTATGCTTGAACTGTTTGAGAAGTAGGAGCAAGAGAAGAAGAGTTTGACCAGGGAGGGACAGCTAGACAGAGCGCTCCAATAAACTCAGGGCTGTAATTTTGAACCAATAATTTCCTTCGCAGAAAGTAACAATTATTTGTGGATTTGTGAATCCATATATCAAAAGTCTTTTGAATGTGTTTTATGATTTTAAAAGATATCAGGGCTATCCTACTAAAGCCGGTGCATATGGTCCTCATACCAGTGAGCCCCCACTTCTCTTGCTCAAACTCCTCTCACACATGGGATACAGCTGCCTCGTACAAAACTGATGCAATATAACTTTGTCACTTATATCATCACCTGAGCACTCGGATACCACCCTGGGAAAGCCAAGCAAGGCAACTTTTTCAAAATAATGGTATCAGCGGACCTTTTACAGACATATTTGAAAGCATTTCGCAAGCACGAACACAATCCCTGAATGGGTTATTAAGCAAAATTTTCAAGTGGAGGGATGCAGTGAACTTTATGGCCTGATGCATATAAGAGATACACCAAGAGTTTTAGAATGGCAACGTTACTAGCACTTGAGTTAAGAGAAGCCAGTTGGCCAACATGCCGTAAGTGAAATCTCAGGCTCTCAAATTCCTCTTCCGTAAAGCGAGAGAATTAAATCAGATGACCTGTGAGGTCCCTTCGAATTCATTTATTTCATGGTTCTCCTTTTTCTGTATACCTTATAAATACTTCGACAGAGAATTAGATTGCGGCTACCTGTATGAAGCGAATGTTACAGAACCTCATTAATGATGAACTGTCCTTAACAGAGGCTTATACAAAAGTAGACGGCTGTATCTACCACATGGAGATACGGAATACATGACCGCCATGTAACACTTCAGTATACATACTAAATTGTTGGAAAAATTAAAAAAAATTTTTTTTAACGTTTATTCATTTTTGAGAGATAGAGCATGAGTGGGGTAAGGGCAGAGAGACAGGGAGACACAGAATCTGAAGCAGGCTCCGGGCTCCGAGCTGTCAGCACAGAGCCAGATGTGGGTCTTGAACTCATGGACTGCAAGATCATGACTTGAGCTAAAGCCAGACGCTTAACTGACTGAGCCACCCAGGCAGCCTTGAACATTTTGAAGAGTAAACAGAAGACCATGTTATGGGTGTATCAGACTTGTTTATTCCTTAGAAAAATAAGAGTATTGGACAATGATGTTTTTAGTTTTTATGAATGTCACTCATAAATAAAAACACAACTATCTATGTAAATGCTTCTATGTAAATGCTTCTTCTGTTCAGAGAAGTCAGCATTGGAAGGCTATAATTTCAACCCAAATTACAGAACATAAAAATACACAGCTCATCCACATGAATAACCTCAAATTCATTTAAAAATAGGATGTCCCCAACTTTTTCGACAGTATTATAAATACAATATTATATTTGTCTTTATTCTCTTTTATAATAGGTTTTTTTTCAAGACTTTAGTATTTGCACTTTCGGAATTTCTGATAAATAGATCATAATTTACTGTGAAATTCACGGATTTTGTGACAAAACAACAGTATTTATTTATATATTCACATATAGCACAATGTGGGGGTCAAGTATTAGTGAAGTGATAGTAATTAACGGAGTATTAAAATCACCATTTGGACAATTTAAATGCTTTATGATAGGATAATTAATATCCAATGTATATAACACATATTTACAGACAACTTTAGAAAGAAAATATATCAATTTTTTTTTTGATAATCAAAAGCAGTAATAGATTTTCTGTATTATTTTAGCCTCACTACAGAAACGTTTTCATTGTCTAAATTTAATCAATGTGCTGATTAAAGAAAAGACAATACATTAACAGTAAAATTACGCATGCTAATGGTATATTTGTATGTGTGTGTGTGTGTGTGTGCGCAGCAACTAATCAAAACTCAGGTTGTAAGTTAAAGCCATTTAACAGGCGAACTGAAGACGAAAATGTTACTGAAGCTGTCTGGTTCCTTTTGTTAAATTGCAGCTTCCAAGTTGGGTTTTGCAGCTCAACTACGATCCAATAGACAATTCAATATGCTACTTCTGTTAGTTTTTTCCCCTTCTGTCTCTTTCACATGCTAATTTTTATGTCTTTATGGACTACATAAAACAGGTATCTCATCATCAACACCTCTCCTAGGAAAAGTCACAGGAGTCTGATTAGGTGTCGAGTATCACTTTCCATCTTACTCTTCTAGATTTACCTGGTGCAACACATTCTCAATCGTGTAGCGCCCCTTCCGTCTGTTTAGGTGGTTTGTTTCCACCTGGTATTAAGAGTGCACCAGGAGGACCTGGCCCTGGATCAAGGTGAACGTGTGCCTATATATCAAATAATCATAATGCGAGGGTTCAGAATGTCAAACATGTTCTACTGAAACTAACCACGGTAACACCGTTTTATCAGAGTTCACGGCATAATCCACAACAGACGTTTACCAGCCGCAAGGTACAAACTCTGGCACTTCATGTGGTCAGAGCAGCTGAAATGTCCTTTACAGTAATTTTAACTTCTTGACTTTGGTCTGCATTCAGAAGGGGATTGCTACTGGAATTTTCACACTGTTCATCTACCTTTTGAGAAGCGGCTGGGTCTCGATGATTTCTGTTCTCTTTGGCAAATCCTAAAGTCACACTCTCCCCAGAAGGCTGAGGTGGCCTCTCCAGATGAACCACCTGTCTCCCTGCTTCGGCTTCTTGTTCGCGCAGCAATCTCTCCACCTCCACCTCAAGCTCCAGGGTCTCCTCATCAGCTTGTACATCCAGTTGTTGCATCAACTCCTCCAACTTCTTGGCCTTGCGGAGCTCATTTTGCTGTATGATGGTACAGAGGTGTTCAGTGAGTTGCTCTTTGATCTCAGTCTTGCGCTGTAGCTCCAGCTTTGCCGTCACGTACTCTGCTTCCGCCCTGTCAAAGCGCTTCCTGTGGGGACAGGTACACAGATTGGTCCATTGGTTTTCCACTAAAGAAGATATTCAAAGGAGGTTCTAGAAACAATAATTAAGCTCCAGAATTGGAAAGACGTAATGAAGATATGGATAGTGATACTTTGTGAACACTTGTCCTACATGTTAGACAAGCCAGGCTGTCGCTGCTGAAACTTCCACAACATCCACACTTGGACCCTCCCAACGTAAGCACGTTCTTCTGCACTCATGTCCTCTTTCCGAAGCTGTGCTTGAAGGTTAACTCAGTGCAAACTAGCTCCAGTGGGGCTCCAGTGAGAGCCCTGATGGGACAGTGTTTGTCGATTTCTGTCGCACACACACTACCACCACCAGGGCCAATTTCAGGCTGCCCATGTGGCGCAGCTGAACGCAGAACTGGGAAGAGATACATGACATTGGCCCTGGTGAACCGGTGCAGCCTGTCTCCAGCACACAGCTGGTTAAAATGTAGGAGAAGTAAAGCAGTAAGAGAAGTGAAAAGCAGAAAATCTGTACCTCTTGATTAATGGGTTAGAAAAGGAAGAAATATTTTGGTGGAGAAGGAT
Organism: Prionailurus bengalensis; assembly: GCF_016509475.1. NCBI lineage: Eukaryota > Metazoa > Chordata > Mammalia > Carnivora > Felidae > Prionailurus > Prionailurus bengalensis. The sequence goes on along the minus strand of NC_057360.1, from coordinate 12,782,550 downwards.
ATGGACAGTGGGTCCAAGGCGAATGTAAATGATACTAGGTGAGGCAAGAAGCAAGCATCGAGTAAGAACATAAAAACTTCAGGCCGGGTTTAGGAAAGGTTTCTCAGTCCTGGCACTGACCCCTTGGACCATATCACTCTCTGTCGTGGGGGAGCTGTCCTGTACATTGTAGGATGCAGAGCAGCATCGCTGGCTTTCTCCCACAAGCTGCTGGTAGCACCCACTACTTGTAATAGCCAAGAATGTCTCCAGATGTTACCAAATGTCTCCCAAGGGGCAAAACTGCCCCCAGTTGAGAATCCCTGCGTTAAGTTGTTCTGTCTCCACTTTGCAACAACAGACTGTTATTTTATCTATTTACATAAAAACTCTGCAGATACGCAATGCCTGTCTTAGAAGTAAGGTAATTCTGGGGCGCGTGGGTGGCTCAGTCAGTTAGTGGCCGACTCTTGATTTCAGCTCAGGTCACAGTCTCAGGGTTTGTGAGTTTGAGCTCCACGTTGGGCTCTGCACTGACGGTGTGGAACCTGCTTGGGGTTCTCTCTCCCTCCCTCTCTCTCTGGCCTTCCCCTGTTCACTCTCTCTCTGTGATCTCTCTTATTTTGTATTAGCTTGACACAAAAAGAAAAATGATCATACATTGGTTCACGGTCTTTGGCCTTTTCCACACAAATTGTTTGTTTTGTTTCATCAGGAAAAGAGATTGGCCCACATTTATCAATGAATTATAAAAGCCACTAACAGTTGTGAAAGCCTTGCTGCCCTGCTGTTATGATTGCCCACATCAACTCAAAGAGAGAAGTAACTTCTGGTACTACAGTTACAGCAACACAAAAACAGGTATAGCTCCTGACGCAAGATTCTGTCTTGAAATGTGATGAAAAAACTGAAAGGCTTTGATTTGAGAAAACCCAGGGTTCAAAACCTGCCTTTGCCATTTACTATGTATGTACCTGTTCTGGTCAAGGCCTTTTTTGGATGTAAAGGACAGACACCCAGTCAAGCTAGCTCAGGTGAAAAGTGGGTTTTATTGTAGGATACACGAGGCAATCTCCCAGGCATGTCATCAGAATCAAAAGCTATTCTCTTTAATTCTCTCATTTTGGCTTTCCAATCACACAGCCCAATATGGCCACCAGCTGTGGCTCCACATCAAATTCACTCCAATTTCTCAGAGCTCCACTTCCAGGAGGAGGACTTGGCTTGGCTTACCTTGGCTAGTTATCAGTTTAAACAGAGCTCTTAGTGTCCAGCCATGCCACGAAACCCAATTTAGTCTATGGATTAAATGTTCTGGAGTTGGCAGCCCATCTTTGTTCTAATCAGGTATGCCCCAGGGTCAGCTTCCGGAATACAAAACACAGATAGGTTCCGAAGGAAGAGGCTGGAGAATATGTGCGCAATGTCTGAAAATTCCAGTATGGTGACCCTTGACAGTATATTCAACTGAATTTTGGCTTATTTGTACAATGGTGATACTAATAGGAGTATAGTATAGGACACTTCGTAGGAGTATTAAGGATTAAACAGTATAAACAAGGGCCAGTGCCTGGTAGGCACTCAAGAAACAGAACGTCTTCAGAGCACCAGAATTGAAATGCATTGTTCGTGTATCATTAGAAACATGTACTGTATCTAAAATTAAAATTAGGCAAAGTTCAAGGACCTCGTGTTTATACTTGAAAACTCTTATTTACATCATGGTCATTTATCATATTTCATTTTTTTTACTATCATCTAGTAAATATAAGAATGACAAAACTAGCTGTTTTTCAATTACCCTCTATGTTAAAAGAATGATTCTAAAGGAGCTCTGCTGGACATGTGAATCCCTGCTTTCCATACTTTATAACATATCCTATTTAAGAATGTTCTTCCATCAAGCTTAAGAGCTCTGACAACATTCTCTACAGGTATATGAATACCTTGTCCCCTACCCCGACTCAAACCTCCTTTCTGTGGCCTGTGGTCTCCCTCAGCCAGCCAAAGTCAGTTAGTAAAGATTTACTGACCGGGCTCATGAATGCTGAATTGAAATTAAAATTCGCAAATAGGTCCCTAGGTTTCCATTGATCTTTCACCCTGGATAAATCACTGAAGATTTTGCATTTTGTTTATTTATTTAAAGTTCTCCTGGCCAGAAACATGCATATATATTCTTGTACAGAGTGATTTATGTTTAAAATATTGATTAATTTCACAAACTGCTCTATGAGCCTGAGAGTCAGGTGGATAATACCAAATCAGAATATGATGACATGTTTTGGGACAGAATAATAAGAGCATTATACATAACACAGGAAGACAAATTGAACTGGAAATGTATTCACAGAATTACTTTGTTATTTTAAACGGACACTGAGTGATTTAATGAATGTTATTTAAAGAATTCTAGAAACTGTCTCTTGGTTTGGGGATCCTGAAATTTTTTAAGAATTCAATGATTAACCCTCGGCATTCCCTTAGGTTCCACCAATCTACTTTTAGTTTTCGGTTCCTTTTCTGAGTTCTACCTCTTTGTAAGTATCAACACATAAAGGTTTTTATCCTTTCTTAGAAGTCTTCCAGAGAACAAACAGAAAAACTACTAGTATTTTAAAGGATAGACTAAAACTACATTTTGCAATTACTGTATGTGCCCATTGTACCCTCTCATAAATCTGAGATACATTACGGGATTGTTGAGATAGCATTTTTCCTGTATCTTGAAACATTTTGCCATTTTATCACCCTGGCATTATTTCTTCACTACTCATCAATTATTCTCATTTCTACAGAAAAAAGATTAATAAGAAAACATAGAATGATGGAATAACCTAAAAGATGATGCCACAGTGAAATAAATCATCACTGTTTACAGTAAAATAAATCACTGTTTAGCTGCCTTACTGTGTTATCCAAAGTATTACAACATCTTTAACTTTTTTTTAATGTTTGTTTTTGAGAGAGAGAGGACAGAGACACAGGCAGAATCCGAAGCAGGTTCCAGGCTCCAAGCTGTCAGCACAAAGCCAGATGTAGGGCTCGAACCATGCAAGAACTGTGAGATCATGACCTGAGCCTAAGTCAGATGCTTAGCTGAGCCACTTTGGTGGCCCCTATGTCACCTTTTAAAAAGGTATAAAAAAGGACTAGAAACACGATATTTGTAATCTGTTCTCAGCTTTCATTGAACACAGTTCAGAATTAGTTTTTCTAGCCACAGTAGCAAAATAAAGTTGACAGATGAAGATATTCACCTCCTAATCCCCAGAACCTGTGAATATTATCTTACAGGGCAAAAGGTGTGATTAAGTTAAAGATTTTGAAAATAGTTTATTCTGAATTATCCAGTGGGACCCTAAATATAGTCACATGTGTCCTTTTAAGAAAGAGGCAGAGGGGGGCACCTGGGTGGCTCAGCCGGTTAAGCATCCAACTTCAGCTCCAGTCATGATCTCACAGTCTGTGGGTTCGAATCCTGCATCGGGCTCTGTGCTGACAGCTCAGAGCCTGGAGCCTGCTTCAGATTTGGTGTCCTCCCCCCTCTACCCCTCCCCTGCTCACGCTCTATCCCTTTCTCTCTCTCTCTCTCTCAAAAATGAATAAATATTAAAACAAAAAGAGGCAGAGGAAGTTTTGAGAGAAGAGGAGGAAGCAATGTGACTACGGAGACACAGAAGGTAGTGGTGCAGCCACAAGCCAAGGAGTGCCTACAGCCACCAGAAGCTGGAAGAGGCAAGGAATGGATTCTTCCCTCAAGTCTCTGAAGGAAGACTGACGCTGCCAACACCCTGGATTTCAAACCTCCAGCTTCCAGAAATGTAAGAGAATGCATTTCTGTTGTTTTAAGCCACACAGTTTGTAGTAACTTGTTATGTCAACCCTAGGAAACAATACAAGGCAGAAACAGACAACCTAGGTTCTAGATAGTGAAACTGATCATGTGCGTGAAATCTCAAGAGTATGAGACTTCAGAAAACACATCCTACGTGAATTTTCTCAAACTCAGAACCAATGATTGAAAAATATGTATCTAAGGACAAAAAGGCAAGGTTACTCTCCTAGAGTTAATAATTTCAACAGAACAAACTTGATCACACAGTATTTTACAAGTACCTGTAGCATCTTATGTTGTGAAAGGATGTAACTGTTCTTTCAACTTTTAATGTTGGGGGCCAAACATTACTTGAAAAAAAGAGGACTGCTATGCTTATATTCTTATTAAACTTTTTAATAAAGTTGTTTTCCGCAATCATTATTTTTACTTTTGTAACTTAGACATAAAATGACTGCACACATTTATGGACATGCGTGCATATGTGTATGAGCATGTGTCTATGTTAACAAGAGTGTCTATTAAACACAGATGGCAAACAGTGCTCCTAGTTCTTCCTGGTACACTAGGGGTCAAAGAGATGCTCTACACACATCCACTCTTGTTTTACAAGCTGGTCTATGCAGCATACAGCATCCTTGAAGTCACAGATATGAATAGTGGCAATAACTCTCAGTTTGGCTCCCAGAAGCTCTGGTCTCCTTGGAGGGGTCTACCCTAATGCTGTTCTATGGAAGCCGATTTTAAAGCAAATTCTGGCCTATTCTGTATCCAAGAACCTTTTGTGGACACAGCACTGTACCAGGTACTATAAAACTACAATATCATTTTTATTAAAAAAAAAAAAGAAGTCAAGGAAATCTCCCACAGAGATGGGACTGTCGTGGGGACTGGCTACCAGTAGAAATCTAAATCACAATACTGTTATCACCAATCTCTAATCTCTCAATAACCGCAGATGTAAATTTAGAAAACATCTTAATCTTATGCACGAACAAGGTACGATGCCGGTCCCAGTCACAACTGTCTATGGCTTCTCTGTGACTTACCTCAAGAGTTTAGGATTTTAAAAATAGCCTCACACATCAAACATGGATATTCACATACAACTATGCCAATATCAGTACCATGAGAAATTGCCATCTTTAGTTTAAGAAATATAAAAATTTATGTCAAATTTTTTTCCTACAGAAACTAAAGTTTCATTAAGCACATTTTATATGATTGGATGTTTTCTTTTTTAACCAGTAAACCCACTTTCTTTGTGGTTCTCTGAAGAATAAAACTATGACATTTCTTATATAATGTTCAATATACAAATGTATCCTTCTCCAGTCTCCTCCAGGACAGAATTAAAACATAATCAAATGATTTTCGGTTGAGGTATCTAGAATAATCTGAATTATTCATATTAAGGTCTACAAAGGTCTAGGAATGTTCCTCTGGTAAACTTAAGTTACAGAGAATAACATATGCTAAAAACTAGGCTGAGTTTAATCTTAATAAAATCTTGGTTACCTCCTTAATGTCCTTATTAATAAAAATAGGAACCTCCAGTTATCAGCTACTGATGGCATTAATTTAAGCAGTTAATTAATAAAGGCAGCCCATTAAGTCTAATAGCATGTGGTCAAACAACAATTACAAAAATCACAAGGACACCACAAACCTCTTTCTTAATAAACGGTGAATTGAAAACACAATCAAGCATTTCCGCTTTATTAAACTGTTCTATAAACATTCTGCTGCTGTGGTTTACCCTGGACTAATGAGGCATTCGGATGGATTTCTAGTGTTACAGAGAAAGATGCAAAACTGAGTCATTAACACAGCATTCCCTTGTGAGAAAAGACAAACCGGGATGATTAAAGCAACGCGGGAAGGACTGAAAACCCTGAAATTGGACTTAATTTTTTGCCCTTTTATCTGCTTGCAAGGTTCATGTAATTCTTTACATGTGTTCATGCATTTTAAAAATACTCCATGATGATTTTTTTTTCTCTAAAATGCCAATGATTGAAACCAAGGAAACACATGATAGCAAACTATTATAGACAGAATACAATCGAAAAGAAAAAAAAAAAAAAAAAAGGGAAAAACTTCAAGCTTTCAAGACAGAGTGGTATTTTCTTTAAAATACTTGTAGCCTTTTTAGGGGCGCCTGGGTGGCGCAGTCGGTTAAGCGTCCGACTTCAGCCAGGTCACGATCTCGCGGTCCGTGAGTTCGAGCCCCGCGTCGGGCTCTGGGCTGATGGCTCAGAGCCTGGAGCCTGTTTCAGATTCTGTGTCTCCCTCTCTCTCTGCCCCTCCCCCGTTCATGCTCTGTCTCTCTCTGTCCCAAAAATAAATAAACGTTGAAAAAAAAAATTAAAAAAAAAAAAATACTTGTAGCCTTTTTAAAAAAAAAAGCTGGATCTTCTTTCTTTGGTGAAAATTGACATGAGAACCAGGCTCATCTCTAAGGACCATCTCAGATCATCAAAATTTCTTAACAGAAAGAGTACAGACTTGGTGTTAAAATAGCAGAATTTGGGGGCAAGTCATTAAGACTCTTAGAGTCCCAAGCATTATACAGATGATTGACGGTTTAGCAAAAAAGACTAAAACGTAAATAAATAATGCAAGAAATGAGCTAACAGGAATAAGAACAAGAGTAGGCCAGAGTGAAGGAAGAGGCACTGGATTTAGTACAAAACAGGAATAAACAGAGCACCTGATGGCCTGATGGGACCTTTAGGAGGCTTAAGTGATGACACACATGAAAGCCCTTGGCCCAGCCAGCAGTAAATACTTCTGAAATTTCACTCCTGATTCAGAGTTCTCTCAACTCACCGAGCGTATGAATACTCAAGGCTGGCTTGATCAATCCGGTTCCTGAGGATCCCAATGTCAGCTGACACCATGTCATCTAAAGCCTGTAACTCCTTTTGGATCCGCTTTAGTTTCAGGGTCTCTGCTTGAGTTCTTTTAGATCTAGAAAAATGAATAGAAAAATAAAAACATTTTAAAATCACGTACCCATACGCAAGAGAAGTGAAAAAAGCAACCAACTATATATGATACTATATATGATAGGATTATAATGTATAATTTTTAAAAATCAGAAAAAAACCACAAATCGAAATATAATAAACACTGGTAAAATTTTGGTATATCTCTAAGACTGCATTTGTGCTATTTTCCCTTATTCTAAGCTTTCTGTTTTCCTATGTACCAGTAATGAACAAGTGGAGTTTAAAATTAAAAACATGATACTATTTGCATTAGCACTAAAAAAAAAAAAAAAAAAAAAAGTAATACTTAGGAATGAATCTAAGAAAAGAAAGTACAAGATCTGTGAAGAAAACCACAAACTCTGTTCTATATGGAAAAGGTAAAATCAGGTATATATCAGATCCATACTTCACACCATATAAAAACAAACAAAACATTCTCCAAATGGATTAACATATAACATTATCATACATTTTCATACACAAAGGAAAGAGTAAGATTTTTCAAAATACCAATAGTTCACTTATAGGTCTATATTCATTCCACGAGGATGAGAATAAGCACTAAAAGAACGTTATCTATATTCTCTTTACACAGAACATCTAAAATAACTTTCCAAATTTCTAGCCTTAAATTCTTGCTCAGGCCACCTTCATTTGTCCAACACTTAGTGGACAGAAAGAATGGACCCTTACGTTAAACACCATTTCTTCATGTCTATTCGGTCTGAACCTTCTTAGGACTCATTCCCCCAAACTTTTATTGCTTTGATTCCTGTGTTTTAGGCAAGACTACAGCTTAAAAGCACATCTAAGCTCAGTCCTCTCAGCACCCCAAACACAGTACACACTGAAGAACAGAATACACAGATACAAAAGCCTTTAATCTGATTTCACTCACTTCAGAATTTCACACCCATTCTCACAGGAGAATAAAACTCCCACAGAAAACCACTATCTTGCAACTTATATTCTCCTGATTTTTACTCTATTATGCATTTCCCCTTGTTTTCTGCCCACAGAATTAACAGTATGATTCTTTTACTTCAAGGACTTCATTGGTGCATTTATCACTAATCTAACCATGTTGTGTTTTCTCACATTTCAGCCTGTATCACTATTTCGTCTTAAACCAAAAGCACATCAAGAACAAGCGCTGAGCCTGTAAATCCTTTTGTAAAATCCCTAGTGAACAGCCTCTCCAACCACTTCTAAACTGAAGACTACTGAAGTGATTTTCAAAAATCACTTTTCACTTTGAATAATCATGGTTTTTTCTTGAAACCTAAGTTCAGTAAGTTGCACATTTCCTGTTTCATGCAAATCAAGTGGGACCAGCTGGAGGGGGGAGAAATCATTTTCAAATACATATATCCTTTTGACAGATAAAATTCTCCATTACTCTTCTACCTACCTGCCTTTCTCTCTATCCTTGTCCCTTCCCCTCCCCCTGATACACACGGCAGTTTCAATACATAATAGTTTTGCCAGGCTTTTCTGGAGATCTAAGAAGAAAATGCCAAGAAAACTTGCTTGCATTTAATTCTCACTATTCTCAATCATTGCTTCACTGACTAAGTTTGGGTGGGTTCCTAAGGCGATAGCACACTGGAAAGCACAAACTAAAAGGGCAGAAAGAGTGGGTGAGGGTGGAAAGCGGCTCAAACAGGAACATTGCTGCTGGAGGCCATCATGATGCAGTGAAGGAAAAGGAACTGCTGACAAACTGACGCCAGGAGGGACAGAAAAATCGAATCGCACACAGTATGGCAGAGTACTCACAATGGTGACCCCGACTCATCGATGAAAGGTTAAATTATACCATGTATCAGTGGGGGCAGGGTAAATTCTTTAAGAAAAATGTCCACAGAAAACACAATTAAAACTTCTGGAGTGGAAGTCATTTATGTGGAATAGTCTTATTCTTCTACATGTCACAGGATTAAGGCCTCCCCACGTCAAAATTAAAACCTGCATTTGTTGCTAATGCACTTACACTGATGGCTATTCACTGCTCCCTTAGAATGTAATTTATTTATACCAAATAAGTTTGGTATAATCTATGCTTACAAAGTCCTCCTTAATGAATTAACACTGGAATTTCTGTATCATTTATAAAGGAGAATTATTTTAGTGAGCCTTAAAAGTAATGCTGTAGAGGGGCACCTGGCTGGCTCAGTCGGTAGAGCATGTGACTCCCGACCTCCGGGTTGTGAGCTCAAGTACCACACTGGGCGTAGAACCCACTTAAAAAATTTTTTTTAAAAGAATGTTGTAGAGAAAATATCAACTTATCAGAACAGACAAGGGAAAATAAACATAAAACATGACAGAACTGACTGCAGGTTACAAACAACCTCTCCTAGTTCAGATGCCTCACCTTTCTGCAATAGCTTTAGCCAAAAGAGCTTTCTTACGTTTATTTTTCTCTTCCATAAGCCGTTGTTCTTCTTGGAGGACTTCCCAACGAGATTTTTCTTGCCTAGGGAGCAGAGTATAAAAATGAGTTTCTGAAACCCCATGCCACACCTTACCAGTCTCAGGCCTCTATGTATAAAATTTAATCAACCACATTATGTATATTTTCCTTCAAAAGCCCTCTTAAAAGGAACCCATCTGCAGCCCATTATTTTGTTCTAATAGGAACAAAGATTATCATTTGAAGTCAAGAAGTCTTACATAAATTGGCCCTTTGAAATCCATTATATGTATATAATCTAGGAAGCCACAAACTGGAAGCCAGAGTACTGTGGCATTTATTAGGAGTACAAAGAAAGTTGTGTAAGTTAATTATGTATTATATGCAAAACGGAGAAAATTAATTGGCATGTAGCTAATGTCGTATCTTTTAGAGTTTTCTATAATCAAAGTCTCTACCATTTAACACCCTTAAGACAATAACCAATGTTTATTTCATTTTTTTTTTCAATTTGCTCACTTCTTTCCATTCTGAGACATTTTTAAACAGAGTGAAACACTATGAGCTAAGACTTGAATACTGGACTCCAATCTGTCCAATTCTGAAAGTAGTATATTAAAATTTCCCAGAAATTTAAGAACTTGATGTCAACTCAAAGTAATGACAAAGCTATTTATTCCTATTATTGTCATTTCTTATGGCTACTGTGTCAAAAATCTCTATTCCCAGACCTACTAACCACTTCCAAATTTATCATTTTCTTTCCCTTCTTAGAGTCTCCATCTTGGTACAGGCACTGGTCCTCTCTCATTTTGACTACTGCAGTAGTCCAGCCCAGCCAGCACCCTCCCCCAAATGGGCTGCAATCCTGACACGTGGGTTTTCTCTAACCATTGTTTTGGTAAGGGCATCTCTCCTCCAGAGGCCTGGGTGATATTCTACTGCATGGGGGAACTCACTAGGTAGGAATTCTCAGCTTCCACATCCTTCTTCATTTCCCTAATTCTCTACTACTCTCTGGCTTAGCTCTTGCCTCTTCCAGAGAAGGGAGATGTCATCTCTGAGCATTCTCTAGGATACAGCTTTCCTTTCCCCTTCTTGCAACCTCCAATTTCTCCTTTTCAATGACAGTTCCTGAGATTACATGTCTATGAAAATTTTCCCAAGCATCTAAAAAAAAAATTATTTTCCCAACAACGTTCAATCTAAATTATCCAACTCAATTTAAACCCACCCTGCCCTACTTATCTCAGGCCTTTGCTGGTAAACTACACTTAAAGACATTTAAATACATGCACTTGTTTGGGGTGCCTGGGTGGCTCAGTCAGTTAAGCGTCTGACTTAGGCTCAGGTCATGATCTCACAGCTTGTGGTTTCGAGCCCCAAGTCGGGCTCTGTGCTGACAGCTCAGAGCCTGAGCCTGCTTCGGATTCTGTGTCTCCCTCTGTCTCTGCCTCTCCCCTGCTCACACTCTCTCTCTCAAAAAATAAATAAACATTAAAAAATTTTTTTTAAAATGCACTTGTTCAATGTTGCTTTCATAATTTACATGGCTTTAGATCTCCTGTAAAAATGATTTCTCGGTTGTAAACCCCTGGTGGGCCAGGAAACACTTTAAACTTACAGTACAGAACCTGGATCAGAGAAATCGTAAGTTACATCGAAATAGAAAGACTCAGAAAATGGAAAACAGAAATGGCAACCTGATAAATCAGGAGGAAATACGAGTGGATATCAAAACAAAAGGTATAGGATAAAAATTCTGAGAAGAATTCGTAAGTCATACATAGAACAGCAATTTCCACAAAACTGTTTCTAAACTAAATTCTGGAGGTGGTTTCTAATATAAACACATTAAATAAAGAATAAAAAGAAATCTAATGATGTAGCTGAATTGTTTTATCAGTCCTCTCAATTTCGTACACACTCTTCTTTGACCATCCCTTCCTATCTTTTCATAAACAACCTTTTCCAGGCCAGTGGAGATGGAGTGAAGCTGAAGAAGGGGTTCGATCTGGGATGAGGGGGAGCACTATGCATGTAAGAACTGCTTCAAGTGAGGGTCAAGGGCAGACACTTTGGATCCAGAAAGATGTGTATGTGAACCTCAACTCCGCCATTTATTAAGCTATGTATTTGCTTTGGGAATAAAGCATCTTTTCTGAGTCCAAGAAATCTCATCTGTCAAGTGAAAACAATGAACATGTATTATAAGGCTGCTATGAAGACTACATGGCATAAAACATATAAAATGCCCAACACTGACTGGCTTACAACATATTTAGGTGGTAGCTATTCTTCAATAGTTTATTCATGATGTTTCTAGGTTAGAATATGAAAGAGAAAACGTTACAACTGTATTTCTTCAAAGCCCAGTGGAGGGGAAAAAAAAAGTTAAAATGGAAAAAAAATCTCAGGGATATATAGACTTACTAACAATTCCACTTTCTTTTTTTCCATTTTGCAATCTGGCTTTGGAGGTAGGACCTCAGTGTTTTTGTGACTATCATGGGAATTCTCAAGTCCCGGTTCCCTTGGTTGACTTTCAATCCCCTGTGGTTTTCCATCACCAACAGGAGAAGTGAGTGTAAGAGGATTAGGAGGAACAGGGGAAGAAGAGTGTGGTTTTTGAGTATTAAATCTTGGTTTGGGTGCAGAAAGCAGCTGCTCTGGAGGTACTGAGCTTGATCCATCTTGAAGTCCAAGTTTTTGGCTTTGCTCTTGAAGGGCTTTTTCTCGCTGAAGTTGTTGTCGACTTTTCTTCACAGGGAGACGCCGCTGCGGTTCAAATGGATCTATGTGAAAAAGAGGAGAATTCCTTTGTGTGAGCAACAAATAATTAGAATTTCTCTAAGAAAATAAAGCATTAACATTAATAATAACTCCACAGGGTTTCTCCCCCTTCTCTACCATAAAAACCCAGGGAAAAACAGCCATCTTCCTGTAGTATTTTTGACAGTTCTTCTATAATCATACTCTTAATATTTAACGAAAACTATCCCAACTCAAAATTGAGCTTAAAAGAAGTCCATTTGTCTGTTGAGTTAAGCCTCGGAATAAAAAGCAAGGTTTCTTTTTCAACTTGAATTGATAACTGACTAAGCAATTAACTAATCTGACCAAGCAAAGTAGACAAATGAATTCTCTAACAGGTCTTAAATTTGACTTATGATTCTATTTGCTCTCCTGAAATAAAATGGTGGTTGCGGTTACAAATGGGCTGCACTCTTCTTAAATAACAGATCTTAACCAGTTTGATACATAGGTAGATATTATACATAAAGTATAACTGAATGAAATCTCTTATTTCTAAGAATGCTAGTTAACCCTCAAATGTTAGCTTTCATCTTCCAGAGCAGTGCAAGGTTGTCTTCCCCAAAGTTAGCTAGCCATGAGTCAATGTATGCAACCTAATTTTAACAGCAGCCTGAACAAACCAATAGAGGAAGAGAAAACAGGGAGAATTTTTTTTTTTTTACAAAAGCACTATAAAATAAATAATACCCCTATTATACTTCTTGGTTTGTCCAACCAGTGTTAACCTTGTAAGGCAGAGTACTGGAGAATTTGACTCACATTCATATTATATTTAATAAGAACTGTAAATGGTATTGTTTATAAAATGCCTGGGAAGTGAAATTGTGGTAAGTTCTTATTAATTAACTCAAATAGGGCTTTTAAAATTCTGCATATTGATCCATGAAGCAACACAAGCTTATTATTTAAATCTCCCAAAGGAGAATTAAAAGCTCTGGAGTCACAGTTCTGGCACAGCTTTTGTTCAGCTCAATCATCGTAGACAAGTCAATTAATTATTCCATAACCCAGTGTTTCCAACTGTCAAATGGGTTGAAAATTTACCTGCTCTACTTAACTCATGAAGTTACTGTAAGGATTAAATGAGACAGGTAAAATATTTTAAAACATAGATGTGCCATCGCAAGTAAAATGTTATTACTGTTGACTTTAGCCAGGAACACAAAGTAACCTCCTCTATCTTGAGACAGGAACTTATTCTTGACTACTGATCTTTATGTACACCATAAGAAAATGCCATTGAGCTTACTTCCTGGTTACACTCACTAGTTGAATTATTCTTTTGCTTTTCACAGAAACTGCACAGGAGATTAAAAATGCTACAATAAAATAATAAACAAAACAGTAAACAAATCAGGCCTGAAACAATAAATAGAAAAACTCCTGGAACTAAAAAGCCATTATAGCAAGGTTGCAGAATTCAAGATTAATATACAAAAGTCAACTGTTTTCCTATGTACCAGTAATGAACAAGTGGAGTTTAAAATTAAAAACATGATACTATTTGCATTAGCACTAAAAAAAAAAAAAAAAAAGTAATACTTAGGAATGAATCTAAGAAAAGAAAGTACAAGATCTGTGAAGAAAACCACAAACTCTGATAATGAAATCAAAGAAATAAATGGGGAGATATTCTATATTCATGAAAAGAAGATTCAATCCTGTCTTATTTTGCAAATATTGACACAATGATCCTAAAGTTTATATGGAGAGGCCAAAGACTCAGAATAGCTAACACAATATTAAAGAACAAAACTGGAGAACTGGCATTACTTGGCTATAAAACTACAGTAATCAAGACCGTGGGCATTAGTGAAAGAATAGACAAATAGACCAATGGAACAGAATAGAGACCATAGGAATATTATAAAGCTTTAAAATAGTGTGGTATTGGTGCATAATAGACAAACTGACCAATGGAATAGAACAAAAGAACCCAGAAACAGGTTCATACGTGTATGAAGCACTGGTATATGACTAAGATAGCATGGCCTATCAACAGCAAAAGGTGGAATCATTCAATAAATCGACCTGAAAAAAAAAAACCCAGCTATATGGAAAAGGTAAAATCAGATCCATACTTCACACCATATAAAAACAAACAAAACATTCTCCAAATGGATTAAGGATTCAAATGTCAAATCAACATTTTAAAACTCTTATTAGAAACACATTGCTTTATACAGTGTTTTGAATCTATATAGCTTATAACAAAAATGATTCTTAAAAATGCTTAATTGAATATAAGGACTAACATCTTATGGAAGGGTACTACTACCTCATGGTAGGGTACTAAGTGAAGACACAGAACATGTGTACAAATCTGACCATATTAAAATTAAATTCTTTGTTCATCATAAGATTAAAGTTAAAAGACAAGTTACAAGCTGGGAGAAGATATTTATCGGAGAACATATTCATAATATACCTGGAAAAGAACTAGTATCAAGAATAAAGAACTCATGAATATTTTCTTTAGACATTGACAGCATTGTAGTTGCACTGTTTTTTCTATTTCCAATTTTTTAATTATGAAATAAATTTATTTTTTATTATAAATCACACATCAAATACATGTATTTGCTACAGACACACATCCAACCTGTATGGATTATTAAAAAAAACAGTCACATTTAAAAAAATAAAACATGGCTAGAGTAGACACAACTGCTATTTAAAGATAGGCATGTTATCCTCTCTTTTGGAACACTCAAGATAATTGTATTTATTGCCCTCCAAATCATATTATTTGCTTTTATTAAATGAAATGTAAGTATGAATGACATCTATCATTGACTGATGGAAGCATTTAATTGCCAATGCTCGAGTCTCAACTTTTTCTCCTCATGCCATGGTGCACTCCCATATGACAACATGAAAACACAATGACGAGTGACTATGTGGAAGAGTCATCTGCCAGTCTATGTTAGACATGAAGCTATAAAGAAAAATAAATCTTTATTATTTTAAATAATTGATATCTTACGGCTATTTGTTAACTGTAGCATAACTTGTCTCAAGTTGATTTCATTATTACCAATACTTTTAAAATTTCCTACGTATTTGCCCCTTCCTGATCATATTCCCCCCTTCTAGTACTGGGTATTTTGATTTCCTATATTCCCAGAAGAATATACCTGCTTTGTACGATTTTGACCTTCTACAAACGATATCAGGTTGTATGTATTTTTGTAACTTGTTCTTTTCACACATTATATTTATGAAATTTATACACGTTAATGTATGTGGGTATAGTCCATATATTCCCACTAGCTCTATACTGGCCCACTGAATGGCTGTATAACAATTTATCCACTTAAAAAAATTTTTTTTAATGTGTATTTATTTTTGAGAGAAAGAGAGAGCATGAACAGGGGAGGAGCAGAGAGAGAGGGAGACACAGAATCACAAGTAGTCTCCAGGCTCCGAGCTGTCAGCACAGAGCCCCACAGGGGCTTGAACTCACAAACCGTGAGATCATGACCTGAGCCAAAGTTGGACACTTAACCAACTGGGCCACCCAGGCACCCCTATTTATCCACTTTTATTAATGAACACTTGGTTTGTTCCCAGCTTTTCAGTATTATAAATAAGAATGCAAAGAACATTCTTGATTTTCCCCAATGTGCACATGGGGTTTCTCTAGAGTATGGTCATCCTTATTTTTGCTGGCAACCAACTCTACCTTCATGGATTAATTCTATTTTTAAGGTTGGAGAACAGCTGGAAGGAGTCTTAAAAATGAAAAATCCAACTCCTCTACTTTCACACATGAGAAATCCAAGGCAAAAAAGATTTAGAGGCAGAGCTAGGAGACCTATATGCCAATCACTGTGTCTGGTTATGAGAGTACAAAGATGCTAACATGTGTTCTCTTACTCATGGTGGTCATAGACTAGGGGTTGGTGTCTATGCTTTAACATCTCACTACGAAATTATAGGCCTTGAAGCTAAGGTCTTTCCAGCCCCTCTCTCTCCCAAATTGTAAAGATATTTAGAAATGAACTTCCACAAAATGAATCTATTGTTACAATTTAGTCTATATTAAGTCTTCTTTCCCTTGGCAAACTCACCTCTACTAACACATAATGCCTGTGAAATGTTCCCAAGTTCCGCCCAACCCCCAGCAGAGTCAAGTTCCTGCTAGCTCTGTTAACAAGCTCTTGTAAACTAACTATTATCAAATTATATTATAGCTTGTCTCCTCAGTAGACTATCAGTTCTCTGAATACAAGGATGATGCCTTGTTCATCTTAGTATGTAGATGTACTTACATAGTATGTACTATGTATGTAGCATGTATGTAGCTTTAGTATGTAAAATACAGAAGCTGATACCTCTAACTTTGGGTCAGACCTGAAACAGGAATACTTGTACTCTGTACATACGAATATGGGAATGGATGTTCAAAACAAAGAGCAAGAAAGTTTGAGATTAAGTTTGATAGTTAATTACACACCGCAGTGTAACTTTTATGATATAGTTTTTAAAGGCCTCTGGACCAGTCAAAACTTCCTCCATCTGTATAATCTACATTGGTCCTGTATTCCTACTTTACTTCCTTTTCCACTTGTTAGCCTTATTTTTACATCTATGCTAAAGATGCAGACTTACCTGAACAACATCCAATTTGATCACGAACTCTAACAAAAACCATGCCAGGGCTTACTGAATTTTCTTCCAAAGTATATAAATTATGGTACTAAGAGGGATGTAAACTCACAGAAGGAGTGTGCAATACCAGGATCACCGTATAGAATTTCATGACATTACATTCATAGTTTATGTCACCAAGGGTTTCTCACCAAATAACAGTAAACTTAATTCCTTCATTAAGAGGAAACAAAATAGTACAAGTCCGTCCAATAACTACCTACAAAGCCAGCGGGGGAGACACATTGTAGCTTACAACCGTCAATAGGTATAATTTCACATCTAACCTTTCAAAAAGTCTTGGTTTTCTGACTCTCAAGAGTTACACTTTCAAAAGTCATCTGGCAACCAGAAGTGAATGCAAGACTCCAGATGTATTAAGAAAAGCATCGTCGTTTTGCGTTTATTCAGATCCCTGTACTCCCTTGTTCCCAACCATTGTCAACTTACATACATTCATCACAATTCGAATCTGGTGTGTGCCCCTCCCCCTTCTTTTACCCCAACCCCAACCCTCCAGCCGTGGACTTAAGGCAGCAATCTTCCCACAAGAGACGCCGAGGCTGTAGGCTCACTTCCTCTCCCAAGTCCCGTCCCTTTCACGGGAAAAGTCAAATTCCTGAAGCGGATTCCTGAACTTTCTTACCTGAAAGATCCCAGTCCCCTGGACCCGCCCCTCCCGCTGTGGCTCCCACCTCTGGAACCCCTCAATCCCCTCCTCCCGTTAGAGCTCCTTCCCCAAACACCAACACATTACCCTCTTTCCCGCCCCCTACCCCCTCAAAAGCTGCAGCCCCGCCCCTTCCCCTCTAGAGACCCAAGGATGAAACCTCTGCAGGCACGTCCCGTTACCTTTAGTTTGCTTCAGTCGCCTCAGCTCCTCCTCAGAGAAGCCGGCCCAACCCCGCGCCATCCGCCTCGGCTGCCAGCGCCCCCAGAACGCCCACACCTCAGAGCCCCGACTGCCAGCACGACTACCCAGTCACATCCGGGTTCTTCCCGGCCGCGGCCGGCCGACCAATCAGCGCGTCGAGCTCTGGCTACAAGGCCCCCGTCGCTTGCTGCGGGGTCCTGCTCCCTTGGAGCTGCCTCCGGCGGTGCCGGACAGCCGGCCTAGGGAAAGCTCGGCCGCTCCGACATTCCTGTCTTCCGAGCCGAGTCAGCTCTCTCTTCCTGTCTCCTGCTCTCGCTGGGTTAATCGCTTCAAGAGATAAGGGAGGGACAGGCGACGCGGATGAGGGTGGAGATAAACAGGCAGTTAGGAAGTGGCTACAAGTCGGCGGCGGAAAAGGGCGGGCGCACCTGCCTCCGGGGTCCTCGGGGAAGTCACGGGGGCGGTACCCCTTACCCGCTAGGTCTGGCCGGGTACGAGTCGGGGCTCCTGGGGGGTGTTTTCAAAACTGCGCCGGAATTGTCCTGCGAACTGACCCTAGAGAATGTTCGGATTTAGGCTTCTAATTGTGAAGAAACATTTCAGAGGGCCGGGATATAACAATGGGGAGGGAGCAGACATGTTCAGCAGGGTTTCTTTGCATAGCTGTCTCCCAATTAACTATTGATTGTGAGTTGTTTCCATGTGTTGTGAATGGTTCTCGAAGACCTGTAGCCTAAGGAATGCTTAAGTCTTTCCCCTTAAAAATGGTTCCTTACCAGTTTTAAGTTCAGAGGAGACCATGGTAAAACAGTATCGGCGCTGGGGTATGGAGAAATACTAGGCTTTTCTCGCTTGGAGTCCTGATTTCAGTGTTCTGGTTCTATCCTGAGCACTTCTCTGGGCTTCTGTTTTCTCATTTTAAGCAAGGTTTCAAACGCCAAGATGCAAGCGTTGTCAGAATACAGAAATGGGACGATTTAAAAGGGATCAGCTATTACATTTTTCATGTTTCTCATCACTAAAAATGCGTTTTTTAAAAAAAAGCATTATTTTGGCTTATATTGCAAAATCCCGAGTGTGATTTTGGTTTTAGTGTGCCAATATTTTAAAGAAAATTCAAATGAAGTAGACAAAATACCGTACCAAGAAAAGAGTTGGAGTCGGTATTTCAGGTTTAGATAGGTATAGTTAGAAAGTGAAGGATATTTGGAATTCCTCTCGTAACCTTTGAACTTTTAAACTTAAAAATGATTTCTGAAATTTAAGAGTGCACAAACCCTTCATTTTATTTTATTTTTTTCAACGTTTATTTATTTTTGGGACAGAGAGAGACAGAGCATGAACGGGGGAGGGGCAGAGAGAGAAGGAGACACAGAATCGGAAGCAGGCTCCAGGCTCTGAGCCATCAGCCCAGAGCCTGACGCGGGGCTCGAACTCACGGACTGCGAGATCGTGACCTGGCTGAAGTCAGACGCTTAACTGACTGCGCCACCCAGGCGCCCCAACAAACCCTTCATTTTAAATGTGAACTCATTTTTCTTCACATTTAAAAATTAAAGTACCATTCAAAAGGATTGGCGAGAAAGATCATCAAGTTTTGGAACATAGACTACATACTTGAAAGGTACAGATTTTCTAGCAGGTAGGGATCAGTAGCAATGGTTATTAATTCAGTTTCCCATTTACAAGCATCAGCCATGTAGTTTCATCTAATAAAAACAAAGCACCTTGTAGGCCCCTGTTAGCTTTTATATGTAAACTTTTTTTTTTTTTCTTTTAGCTGAGGGTGACTTTCCAGAATTCTCAATAACGTTAATAGAGGTGGAAATTATGGCACTTCAGGAGGTTTGTGTCAGCCATGAATAAGAACCAAAATGAGAGTGAGATTATAGTAAAAAAAATAACATCTCTGTAAAATTACAGTTTCCAGTTTACAAGGTTCTAACTCTTGTTTGTTGTTTCTCTTGGCTTTCCCTCATGGTGACTGTTTTCTTCAAATGTTATGTAAATTGGGAGCTTAGCCTCAAAGAAGTTTTTTGTTTTATGCAAGTCCTCTGTATCTTGGATTGAGAGTTTTGCAGATTGATTTTGCTGGGTGCTAGAACTTTCAGTTGCTTTAAGTCAAATTTAAAGTAATTTTTTCAACTTGTGATATAAATTTGGATCTTTTCCCCTGTGTATGATCCAGGGGTCAGGTATCAGTTTTTTGTAGGTGCCCTTAAAATATACATGTATATATTTCTTCTGTATGGTAACTACATATATAGTTAACAGCAGGCTTCCTACTGCTTTTGTAGAGCAGTAGGCTGAATTTTTTTAATCCTTTGTTTTCACATGGATCATCCTTTCCAGGCTCTGAACCCTTATTTCAGTGATCTTGCCTTCAAATGTGTATAGGAGTCCCAACACCCAGCACTTATACTCGGGTAGAGTCCCCCTGGGGTTTGCTTTCTACATCTTTTTTTCTTTCTTTTAAGTTGTAGAATATATATACATATACGTATATGTATATGTATATATATGTGTATATATATATATATATACGTGTATGTGTATGTATATATATGTATACATATATGTACATGTATATATACACACACATATATATATATATATATATTTTTAAATAAAAACATGTTATATGTTACTCACCGGTTTTATCTGTTTATGGCCAGAGGAAGCCATCTGTGATAACCTAGACCACTATATTCCCTCCAATTGATTCTCTAGCAGAGCAACTAGAGATGATATTTTTAAAAATGAAAATCTAATGTGTGTGCCTGGTTAAAACTATAAAATGGCTTCTTGTTGCGCTTTGAATAAAATACCAGTTCTTACATAGGCCTGCAGAATCTGACACCTGTCTACCTCTCCTAAGTGACCATTAGGCTTATCTTTCCCTTTACTCCACAGTCCCTATACTCCCGCCAAATTGACTTTCTTTAGAGGTTTGGAGTATGCCAGGCTCTCCCCAAACCCTACTGCCCCAGGGCCTTCCCAAAGGCTGTTCTATTTGGCCATAATAATCTTTCCCTTGTCTGGCTGATTTCTTCCTGCTTCAGGTTTTGACTTGAATGTCCACTTAGACTTTCAGTGGCATTCCTATTCCCGTGGTTTTTATTACTTTAATAGCACTAATTACGACTCTTAAGTAATTTGCATTTGTTTGTTTACTTGTTTATTTTCTATTTCCCTCTGTTAGGTAACAGCTCCATAAGATCAGAGGATGCATCTTCTATTCACCAAGTGTGTTACAGAATGTTTGATGCCTACTGAGCCTTCAGATAAATGCTGAAAGACTAAACCTTTCCAAGTTAAGTATTGAGATTAAACATCCCCACATTTCCTGTATTTTGAGATTCCTTTCTAGTATGAATTTCTGTGATGGCGAATAACATTAACCCCATTTATTACTTATTGCTTAGTTGCACCCATGGACTCATTGGTTAGTAAATAAAAAACTAAAATTAGGTTGAAAAGAATCAATATGCCCTTTTATTTTTTAATAAAGCCTTAAAATAGTATTTCAACAGTATTCTGCAGTTCTCAGTAAATGGATCTTGCACATCTTCTGTCAAATTTATCCCCAAGTAATTAATAGCATGCTCCTTTTAAATAGCACTTTTAAATCGATATTCAATTTTGTGTGCGTGTGTGTCTACTATATAGAAATAAAGTTGGGGCGCTTCGATGGCGCAGTTGGTTGAGCGTCCGACTTCAGCCAGGTCACGATCTCGCGGTCCGTGGGTTCGAGCCCCGCGTCGGGCTCTGGGCTGATGGCTTGGAGCCTGGAGCCTGTTTCCGATTCTGTGTTTCCCTCTCTCTCTGCCCCTCCCCCGTTCATGCTCTGTCTCTCTCTGTCCCAAAAATAAATAAACGTTGAAAAAAAAAATTAAAAAAAAAAAAAAAGAAATAAAGTTGATTTATGTTTGTTGATCAATCATGAGAAACACACTTATTAGTTACAGCAGCATTTTTTAAGGTAGATTTCTTTGGATTTTCTACATGGGTGATCATGTCTGCAAATCACAATTTTATTTCTTTCTTTCCAATCTGCATGCCATTTATTTATTTTCTTGTCATATTGCACTGGCCAAGACCCATCAGTATAATGTTGGATAGAAGAAATGAGATCGGATACCCTGTTTTGTTTCTGATCTTAGGGGAAAAGCATAAAGTTTTTCACTAAATATTGTGTTACCTTTAGGTTTTTTGCTAGATGCCTTTTATCATGCTGATGAAATTCCTTTCTAGTCCTCGTTTGCTGAAGCCTTTTATCAGAATTCAGTAATGGTTTTTCTTGCATGCTTTTTCTGGGTCTGTTGAAGTGATAATAGGATTTTTCGTTTTTAGGTTGTTAGTATGGTGAGTTGCATTGATTGGCCTGTGTTACACAGGCCTGTCCTGTTGCATCCTGGGATAAACTTTACTTGGACATAATATATTATCTGTATATTTTTGGACTTGATTGGCTAAAATTTTGTTTAGAAGTTTTGCATATGTTCATGAAGGGTACTAGTGTATAATTGTTTTGTGTGGTATCTGCCTTGTTTAGGGATCAGGTTAATGCTGGTCTCACCAAATGAAAAATACTTTTTCTTTTTAATTTTCTGGAAGACTTACATTACTTTGATATAAATTCTACTTTGTAGAATTTACCAGTGAAGCCATCTGAAATTTCCAAGTGTGAGGTAAGCACAAATTGAATTTCTTTGATTGATGTAGGGGCTGTTCAGATTATTTATTCTTGAGTGACTTTTCATAGTTTTTCTTTTAAGATATTTGCTTCTTTTATGTTATTGACTGTATTGGCATAAAATTGTTCATAATATTTCCTTATTGTGCAGTAAAGAGTTCATTTAGAGGGTTTGTGATGCTCAAACCCTGCGCATTCCAAACAGAGGACTGGCCATTGACTGGCTCCTTGGAGAAAACCTCTAAACCCTTGGAATATCCTGTGTGATAAAATTGTCTTTAAATGCCTAGGGCCTTTGTGCTCATCATGTGTCTTTTGCTAACAATATGATTTATGGTGAATGGCCTGTTTTTGTTTACCCGAATTCCTAGCCCATGCTTTATCAGTTTGATCTCTGGAGCGACTGGAGACTGGGTAGCTAAGGTCAGTCATGTGGGGTGTTCCATGCCTGCATGACTGATCGAATAAGAACCCTAGACAACAAGTTTTAGATGAGGTTCCCTAGTTGGCAGTACTTTGTATGTGTTGTCATAGGTAGTTGCTGGGAGAGTTAAGTGCGGTCCTTACAACTACACAGGGAGAGGACACTGGAAATTTATACCTGATTTCTTCTGGACTTTTCACTAGGTGCATTTTGCCTTTACTGATGTTAATCTGTATTTGTTCACTGTAATAAACTGTAATTGTGAGTATAACAGTTTTTCTGAGTGCTTTGACTTTTTCTAGTGCTAATTATCAAAACTAAGTGTGGTGTGGGGACCCCCAATACCTATTATCCTTTTAATGACTAGGTAGTGATCACTTCTCTAATTCCTAATATTGGTAATTTGTATCTTGTTTCTCTTTTTTTTTTTTGATCACTTTCCTTAGAGGCTTATCAATTCTATTTTTTTAATTTTTTAAAATGTTTATTTTTGAGAGAGAGAGAGAGAGCGAATAAGCAGGGGAGGGGCAGAGAGAGAGCGAGACACAGAATCAAAGCAGACTGCAGGCTCTGAGCTGTCAGCACAGAGCCCAGTGAGGGGCTCAAACTCGTGAACCACGAGATCATGATCTGAGCTGAAGTCGAGGCTTAAGTGACTGAGCCCATCAGGTGCCCCACAGTTCTATTTTTCTTAAACAACCAGCTTTTGGTTTTGAATTTCTCTTTATTAGTTTTCTACTTTTTTGATTTCTTCTCTAATCTTTTTTATTTTATTTTTTATGCTTACTTTGGGTTTCGTTTGCTCTTCTTTTCCTGAAGTAGAAATTGAGGTCATTGATTTAAAACCTTTCTTCTTTTCTAAATAAATGTTCAGTACTATAAATTTTCTCCTACACATTACTTTATCAGATTCTCATGAATTTTGATATGTTTTTCTTTTCATTCAATTCAAAATGTTTTTTAGTTTTTCTTTTGATTTCATCTTTTAGTTACTCATTTATTTTATTATTATTTGGAATTCTTTTGTTTCGTTTCAACTATTTGGAGATTTTTAGAGACCTCTCTTATTTATTCTGTTTTGTTTTTTTTTTAATTTAAATCCAAGTTAGTTAACATATAGTGTAATAATGGTAGATTATTACAGGAGTAGATTTAG
Organism: Prionailurus bengalensis; assembly: GCF_016509475.1. Classification (NCBI taxonomy): domain Eukaryota; kingdom Metazoa; phylum Chordata; class Mammalia; order Carnivora; family Felidae; genus Prionailurus; species Prionailurus bengalensis. Next base: position 12,758,701 of record NC_057360.1, on the reverse strand, counting down.
TGATTCATCACTTATATATAACACCCAGTGCTCATCCCAACAAGTACCTTCCTTAATGCCCATCACCCATTTAATCCATCCACTCCCCCAACACCCCTCCAGCAACCCTCAGTTTGTTCTCTGTATTTAAGAGTCTCTAATGGATTATCTCTGTCTCTGTTTTTATCTTATTTTTTCTTCCCTTCTCCTATGTTCATCTGTTGTGTTTCTTAAATTCCACATATGAGCGAAATCATATATTTATCTTTCTCTGACTTATTTCACTTAGCACAATACATTTTAGTTCCATCCACATTGTTGCAAATAGCAAGATTTCATTCTTTTTGATCACTGAGTAATATTCCATTGTATATATATACCACATCTTCTTTATCTGTTTATCAGTCAATGGACATTTGGGCTTTTTCCATATTTTGGCTATTGTCGATATTGCTGCTATAAACATTGGGGTGCATTTACCCCTTCGAATCAGCATATTTGTGTCCTTTGGATAAATACCTAGTAGTAAAATTGCTAGGTTGTAGGGTAGCTCTATTTTTAATTTTTTGAGGAAACTCCGTACTGTTCTCCACAGTGGCTGTACCAGTTTGCATTCCCACTAGCATTGCAAAAGTGTTTCCTTTTCTCTGCATCCTTGCCACCATCTATTGTTGTCTGAGTTGTTAATTTTAGCCATTATGACAGGTGTAAGGTGGTATCTCATTGTGGGCTTGATTTGATGATGAATGATATTGAGCATCTTTTTGTGTGTATGTTAGCCATCTGGGTGTCTTTTTTGGAAAAGTGTCTGTTCATGTCTTTTGCGCATTTCTTCACTGGATTATTTTGCAGGGGGCGTGTTGAGTTTGATAAGTTCTTTACAGGTTTTGGATACTAACCCTTTATCTGATACGTCATTTGCAAATATCTTCTCCTATTCCATTGATTGCCTTTAAGTTTTGGTGACTGTTTGCTGTGTAGAAGTTTTTTTTTTTTTTTTTTAATTCTATTGTGGTCAGAGAAGTAGTTTGTGTAGTTTGAATCCTTTTATACTTAATGAGACTTGTTTATGGCCCAGAATGTAGTCTCTCTTGGGAAATGTTTTGTGTGCATATTAAATGAACATGTATTTTACTCTTGTTGGATGGAGCGTTGTCAGCACCAATCAAGTCAATTTTGGTTGATTATAATTTTTATGTCTCCTATATCGTTATTGGTTTTCTATTTATTCAGTTATTTATTGAAAGATGGTAATTGAAATCTACTAGAATTGTGGATTTGTCCTTTTTGCATTTCTGTGAGTTTTATGTGCCTTGAAGCTTTGCTATTAGGTGCATAAACATTTAGGATTGTATGTCTTGTTGATTATTTGACCCACTTATTATTATAAAATCTGCCCTTCTTTTGTCTGATAATGTTAGTCTAAAATCTTAGTCTGGTATTAATTTACCACTCTAGCATTCTTTGATTAATACTAGCTTGGTTTATCTCTTTTTCCTTTTCTTATTTTTTTTATACTATTAACCTACTTGTACCTTTATTTTAGGTGGCATCTAGTGGGTCTTGCTTTTCTATCTAATCTAACAATCTCTGCCTTTTAATTGGTGTGTTGACACATTTAATGTGATTATTATGTTTAGGTCTTACGCCTCTAAGCTGAACCTTAAACCAAAACATTCAAGTCTTTGCTCTGTCTTTGTCTAGGACATTGTTCCCTTTCCCTATCGTCTTTGAATTGATTTTTTTTTATAAGATTCTGTCCATTTCCTATGGTAACTTATTAGTTGTAACTCTATGTTTTGTTATTTTAGTGGTCATTTGACATCATAGTGTACATTTTTAATTCATCACAGTTGACATTCAGGTAATATAACACTTAACATATAGTACAAGAAAATTGTACAGTAAAACCTTGGCTTGCTAGCATAATTCGTTCCAGAAATATGCTTGTAATCCAAAGCACTTGTATATCAAAGCGAATTTCAAGAACCATTGGCTCAGTTGTGATCATGTGACGTTTGGCATCACTTACTACTCCTGTTGCAAGATTTCACTCATTTATCAAGTTAAAATTTATTAGAAATGTTTGCTCATCTTGCAGAATACTCACAGAACAAGTTACTCACAATCCAAGGTTTTACTGTATATATCTTTACTTCCTTCCTGGCCTTTATGTTTTTGTTTTTATACATCTTAATTTTACCTGGTATAAACCTCACAATTTATTGCTATCTTTGTTCAAACAATTATCTTTATCTTTTTTTTTTTTTTTTTTGAGAGAGAGAGAGCATGCGTGCATGTGCAAGCATGTAAGCAGGGGAGGTGCAGAGGGAGAGAGAGAGAATCTTAAGCAGGCTCCAAGCTCAGTGCAGAGCCCAACTTGGAGCATGATCTCATAACTGTGAGATCATGACCTGAGCTGAAACCTAAAGTTTGACACTCAATCGACTGAGCCACCCTTGGGCCCCAACAGTTACCTTTTTCAAAGATATAAATAAGAAAGTCTGTATATTTATTAATATAGTAACAATTTCTTACAGTATCTAGTCCTTTGTGCAGATTATACCTATTTCCATCAGGTATAATTTCCCTTCTGAATGAAAAAGTCTTTATTTTGCTTTTGTCTAAGATATTTTACTGAGTATAAAATTCTAGTTTACCTTTTTTTTCTCTTAATACTTTATAGATGCTGCTCCATGTCTTCTAGGCCGTATTCTTTATGATGCGAAATCTATTATCATTATCTTTGTTTCTTTGTGTATAATTTATCTTTTCATTCTGTCTGCCTTTAAGATTTGTACTTTATCACTGTTTTTGAGCAATTTGAGCATGATGTTCCATGGTGTACTTTTTTTCATGTTTCTTGTGCTGGAGGTTATTTGAGATTCTTGGATGTGTAGATTTATAGTTTTCATGAAATTTGAAAATTTTCATGAAAATTATTTCTTCAAATATATTTTCCATCCTCCCCAATCTCTTCTTTGGGGGCTTCCATTACCCAATTTGTTAGCCACTTGATGTTTTCCTATACTTCTCTGATGCTCCTTTCATTTTTAAATTTTTGTTTCATTTTGTATAATTTCTATTGCTGTGTCTTCAAATTCACTAATATTTTCTCCTCTAATGTCTAATTTCCACTAATCTCGTCTGATATGTCTTTTCATCACAGACTTTGTAGCTTTCATCTGTAGATGTCCACGTTGGGCCTTTTTTTTTTTTTATATCTTTAATGTCTGTCCATAACTTTTTGAACATGTGGAATATAATCATGATGTCATTACTAATTATAATTAATGTCATTGATGATTCTAACATCTGTGTTAGTTCTGGGTCAGTTTCAGTTGATTAATTTTTCCCCATTTGATTCATGTTTTCCTGCTTCTATGCATACCTGGTAATCTTTGATTTGGTTCAAGACATTGTGAATTTTACCTTGTTGTGAATTTTGCTTGCTATTTTTGTTTTCCTATAAATATATATTTTTAATGTTTATTTATTTTTTGAGAGAGAGAGAGAGAGAGAGAGAGAGAGAGAGAGAGAGAGAGAGAATGAGTGGGGAGGGGCAGAGAGAGAGGGAGGGAGAGAGAATCTCAAGTAGGCTTCACCCTCAGTGAGGAGCCAGACATGGGGCTCTATCCCAGGAGTGTGAGATTATGACCTGAGCCAAAATCAAGAGTCAGATGTTTAACTGACTGAGCTACCCAGGTGCCCCTTCCTATAAATATTTTTGAACTTTGTTTTGAGATGCAGTCGCTACTTGGAAATAGTTTTATCTTTTTGAGAATTGTTTTTAAAATCTGTTAAATGTGACCAGAGAAATATTTAGTCAAGATTAGTTATTTCCTGCTCCTGAGGTAAAAGTCTTCTGAATACTCTACCAAATGTTCTGTGAATTGTGTGATTGTCCAGTATGACTGGTGGCAATGGCCACTATTCCTGGTCCTGTGTGAGTACTGAGTGCTCTCTGATGCTTTTGGACAGTTCTTGCCCTCACCTCGCCTAGTTTCCTTACCTGGCACATGCTGAATACTTGAGGGGATGCTCTGCTGGTTCCCATGATTTCGGGGTTTTGTTTGTTTGTTTGTTTGCAGCTCTCTCCTTTCTGGTACTTTGTCTTGCAAATGCTAGCCCCATTCTTCTCCTCATACTCTGAATTCCATCTTCTCAACTTAGGGAGTCTTGCAAGCTTTGCCTGGATCCTCCCTTCACCTTTCTTCTATACTGTGATCTGGGAACTCAAGGCAATAAATTGGGGCAATCATTCAGACTTGCTTCATTTGTTTCCCATGTCTCAGGGATCACTGTCCTTCATTGCCTGATATACTTACTTTGTCTTGAAAATCATTATTTCATATATTCTATTTGTTTGTTTTTGGTAGCTTTAGTTGGGAGCATAAAATCAGTCCCTGTTACTCTGTTTTGGTTAAAAGGGTGAGTCCCAGCACTGTTTTAAGTTCTTTATCTTTCAACAACTATATGGAATAGTTTCAAATGTTATTCCCATTTTGTAGATGAGAAAACTGAGACATCGAGATTAAGTTAGTTGCTTAAACTTGCATAGCTTCGTAGTAGACTAGGTTTCAAATTCAGGCACCGTGGCTCCAGAATCTATGATCTTAACTCTCTTGCCATTCTGATTTTATAGCATTCCTCAGTTTACAAACAACTGTGCCGAGGGGCACCTGGGCGGCTCAATCAGTTAAGCGTCTGACTTTGGCTCAGGTCATGATCTCGCAATTTGTGAGTTCGAGTCCCACGCTGGGCTCTTTGCTGGCAGGTCGGAGCCTGAGGCTGCTTTGGATTCTGTGTCTCCCTCTCTTTCTGACCCTCCACTGCTCATGTTCTGTCTGTCTCTCTCTCTCTCTCTTAAAAATAAGTAAACATTAAAAAATTTTTAAAAAATAGCTGTGCCGAATATTTCATTAAATTCTTATGTAGCTCATATAAGTAGAATGTGAATGACTGGTAATCCTTAACCCCACACCCCCATGTTATTTGTAGTTTCAAAGGAGTATGCTTCCTCATACAGAAGAATCTTTAGTAAATTAAATATCACGAGATCTGACAAAAGAGAAATGAGTAATATTTCTGAAGTGTAACAAAAACTTTTTAGTTACTGACTCTTCCAGTTTACTCTACCTTGTAGTTTTCTGGCTTGGTTTCTCTAAGTTGGTCTTGATTTTTGCCAACTTCTTTTAGTCTATTCTTTTTTTTTCTTCTGTTTATTATTATTATTTTTTAAATTTACATCCAAATTAGTTAGCATATAGTGCAACAATGATTTCAGGAGTAGATTCCTTAATGTCTCTTACCCATTCAGCCCATCCTGCTTTTAGTCTATTCTTTAGATTGTTACAGATGACCTAAAAGTTTCCCTTTTTTTTAGACTTTGCATCTAAGGCATCAGGTACTAGTAAAGATGGTGGTTATTTGTGTGCTAGAGTCTTTTAAAACCGAAGTGCTACCCTTTGACATTGGCTGTAGTAACATTTTTCTAGATATGTCTCCTGAGGCAACGGAAATAAAAACAAAAAGTTTTGGGACTACATCAATGTAAAAACCTTCTGCACAGTGAAGGAAACAATGAACAAAACCGAAAAGCAACCTACTGAATGGGAAAAGATATTTGCAAATGACATATTCGATAAAGGGTTATTATTTGAAATATATACAGAACTGATAAACTTAATACCCCCACAACACAAAAAATCCAATTAAAAAATAGAAGATATGAACAGATATTTCTCCAAAGAAAACATCCAGATGGCCAACAGACACTTGAGAAGATGCTCGACATCACTCATCAGAGAAATGCAAATCGAAACTACAGTGAGATCATCTCACACCTGTCAGAATGGCTAAAATCAAAAACATAAGAAACAAGAGTTTGCAAGGATGTGGAGAAGAAGGAACCCTCATGCACTGTTGGTGGGGATGTGAGCCGGTGTAGCCACTGTGGAAAACAGTATGGAAATTCTCCCCAAAGTTAAAAATTGAACTACCCTACAACCCAGTAATCATACTACTTGGTATTTACCAAAAAGATACAAAAACATTAATTCAGAGGGATCCATGCACCCCTGTGTTTATGCCAGCATTATTTACAATAGCCAAATTATGGAAGTAGCCCAAGTATCCATCAATGTATGAATGGGTAAGAAGATTCCAGTACACACACACACACACACACACACACACACACACACAATGGAATATCATTCAGCCATAAAAAAGAATGAAATCTTGCCATTTCAACAACATGGATGGAGCTAGAGAGTATAATGCTAAGCGAAATAAGTTAGAGAAAGAAATACCATATGATTTCACTTATGTGGAATATAAGAAACAAAACAAATGAGCAAAGGAATAAAATAAGAAAGACAAACCAAGAAATAGACTCTTAGCTATAGAGAACAAATTAATGGTTATCAGAGGGGAGGGGGGGATTGGGGGAAATAGGTGATGGGGATTAAGGAGTACACTTATAGTGAGCACTGAGTAATATATAGAATTGTTGAATCAGTATATTGTACACCTGAAACTAATACAATGCTATAAGTTAACTGTACTGGAATTAAAATCAAAAATTTAATTAAAAAATGAAGTGCTGTAACTAATTTAACAGCTTGCATTTTCCTTTGGGAAGTATTCAGGGCTCTTTCCATCAGCTTTTGGATTCCAATTTATTACTTTGTATTAAAATTTTTGTCTGTCTCCAAGTACACAATCATTGGGCAGTTAGGAGAGGTATATGGGAACGTAGTTTTGCTACATAACGAGTAACTAGAACAGTGCCTCAAGTGGTGGCTCAATATTGTTGCCTAAATGAATGACTGGTTGGATGAATCAAGGTATGCTGGTGGCCAGTTGGAGGAACCAAAGGGACACTGGACAGGGCAAACATATACTGCAGAGAGAATATTCACTCTGAAGTGAATACCTAGCACAAAGGCAATTGAGGCTTGAGTGTATGATGTTCTGGCTTTAGGACACCTTTTCTACTTACATCTGAATACAGTTGTGTTTTGATTTCACAATTCATCATACTTAAATCATACCGACTCTAAGATGATACTGGAAAACTGAGTTTCTCCTTTTCCGTATGCTATCTTCACTGGAATTTTAAACATGTTTCTCAGTGAAGAGGCAATTCCTTTTAATTGCCCTAGTATTTCAAGCATTTTTTAAAAATGAAAATCCATTAAAAGCATTAACGTGAATTGCTGTGCAAAATAACTCTCCTGTTTAACAGTTTCCATCAGTCCTCAGTTTAATTACTACGTTATTCTGCCAGCTTTCTCCAGAAATAATTGACTGAATGAAGTCATTTCATTGGATATTTACAAACACCAGACTTGTAAAGGGGGTGTCTGTCAATTCCCCTTTGGCTTGGAAATGACTGAGGCCAACCTGGCAGAATACAACTGCTATTTTGGGCTTAGCATATTTTCATAGTCACCAACTCAGGAAGATGTGGGAAGGAAACACAGGAAGGTAAAATGTTTGGCTTTTACACTCAGTCTTAGTTTTATAATTTGTGCTATAAGTTTACTTAAAAAATGAGAGAGTAAAGCCTGGATTTGGTTTAAGACAGAGTGGTTGGATAGTGATTTGTGTGTGTGGTTGTTGGCATATCTTGTTAAATTATGAATAGTCGGTAAGAAATTTGCAAAGCTTTGAGTATCAATAGTCAAAGCTTAAACATTGGTTTATCAATCATGGTGAAAATGAATTACCAAGGCCGGTCTGTTAATGTTACTGATTGAATATTCTTAATAAAGAGTTTGCTTTGGATTAAGTAATAAGATGTGATTTTGAAGGCGTAGTGTCAAACCAGAGATCAGACAAGATGAAGATCAGGCTGGAAATTATTTTATCTGAGGCAGCCTACAGGAAATTCCAAAAGACAAAATCAATATAAATGAAGCTCTTAAAGAATTGAAGTAGAATACCAAATTACAGTACTGTAGATTCAAGCTTAAATATGTCAGTCCCCACTCATGGGAAAAATTGATGCAAAACTTCAGATGGTCGTCAGAAGGAATTTGAGCTGTGGTAATATTTACAACGTGATGATTTCAGAGTGGTTATTCATTGTCTTAAAATATCGAGAGGTGGGGAGAGTGGAAGGAAGACTAAGGTAAGGTACTTATTTAAAAAAAAATAGTAGATGTTGGGAATGCAAGCTGGTGCAGCCACTCTGGAAAACAGTATGGAAGTTCCTCAAAAAACTAAAAATAGAACTACCCTACGACCCAGCAATTGCACTACTAGGTATTCATCCAAGGGATATAGGTATGCTGTTTTGAAGGGGCACATGCACCCCAATGTTTATAGCAGCACTATCAACAATAGCCCAAGTATGGAAAGAGCCCAAATGTCCATCGATGGATGAACGGATAAAGAAGATGTGGTATATATAATATACAATGGAGTATTAGTCACCAAAAAGAATGCAGTCTTGCCATTTGCAACTACGTGGATGGAACTGGAGGGTATTATGCTAAGTGAAATTAGTCAGAGAAAGACAAAAATCATATGACTTCACTCATATGAGGACTTTAAGAGACAAAACAGATGAACATAAGGGGAGGGAAACAAAAATAATATAAAAACAGGGAGGGGGACAAAACAGAAGAGACTCATAACTATGAAGAACAAACAGGGTTATGGGAGGGGCTGTGGGAGGGTGGATGGGCTAATTAGGTAAGGGGCACTAAGGCATCTACTCTTGAAATCATTGTTGCACTGTATGCTAACTAATTTGGATGTAAATTAAAAAAAATTAGAAAACAAAAAAATAGTAGATGTGACAAATGTCTTAACAGGAATGCTAAGAAGTGAATGGTTGAAGTTAATGTAATTATGAAGATTACAGAAAGAATGAATCTAGGTTTAGTTCTCATTTAGACGTACATTTTAGCGTCACAGGAAGACAAATACCTCTCTCTCAGAGGTGACCCCAGAGTAGTCCAAAGTGCATTTTAGTCTGTCATGTCATTAGTAATTTTAGTTAGACGGTCTCAATCACAACTTGTACATTTGGTGAAAACCCATTGGGCCATTTTCATCCTCAATGGTAGCAGCAGCGTTTGCAGGACATGGAGACTATACAGTGTTGTGGGGCTTCCTTAAAAAAAAAAATAAGTAACACACTTGGAAGCCTCAAGCAAGTGGAAGGCCCTTAAGCTTGACCTTTAGTAGCTTCAAGTCATTGCTTCTAGTTAACAAATTTCATTTCGTTGATAGAAGATGAAAAGCTTCTTGTAAATGAAGAGTAAGTAGAATATCAATGTGGCAGAAAGAGGAGTGGATTAGATTTAGAACCCATGTTCTAGCCTAGGCTGGTCCATACATTTCATTATTTGTTTACTGAAGGCAGTATTATAGAAGGCATTGTGGAGATGGCTGTGAACACAAAGAATCCATACTTAAGAAGTAAAGCATTCCAAGCCCAATCTGAATTTGGGAAATAGTATATACACCACCCCTCTTAGTGGGACACAATAGACTTCAGCATACAAATGGCTCTGAGAGATATTACTGTTTAAACACACACACATCACACACACACACAGTTTGACCTCATTTATTCCAGTTTTTAGCTCTTTTCTTTTTAAATGTGTGTAACACACAGTAAGATCACCTGGAAAACATTTTGGGGAATGCTGCTATGAGGAATTATCTCTTTCAGCCTCCTTAACTGTTACAGGTGTTAGGTTTTCCTCTTTGGCCAGGTGGGAACTGTCATTCTTAAAGGAATTCCAAGCAGTGTATTTTATACAGACTTGCACACTTGGGCTCAGCGGCTCTTATTAAATGGTACCACCCATCAAGCAGAGATTGGCAATGGGGTGTGGATAAGTCAGTGCTTAAATGGGATGGAGGGACCAGCCCTTCACAGCTTAGGCCTGTTCTTTATGATTCCTGAGAAGACTTTCCTTTAAGCATCCTTTGGCCGCCTTTTTTTTTTTTTAATTTATTTATTTATTACTTAGAAAGTGTGAGTCAGGGAGGAGCAGAGAGAGAGGGAGAGAGAGACAGGGAATCCCAAGCAGGTGCCATGTGGTCAGCACAGAGCCCGACTTGGGGCTCGAACCCATGAACCATGAGATCATGACCTGAGCAGAAGTCAGACACTCAACCGACTGAGGCACTCAGGCACCCCATCCTTTGGCCTTTGTAAATGAGCTCTCTGCTTTGTAATGTTGCCTGCTATGCCTATATGTATAAGTCACTGCACTGGAGTGTGAATACCACCCAAGCAGCCTGTGCAGTGGTCAGAGGGCCGAGCAAGAGGGAGATTCTGCCCCTTCTTCAGAGTATTTCTGAATGTGGAGGCCTAAAAAGAGGCCTTGTGGCCAAGTATGGCTTGAAATTCAAACTTAATGTCAGAGCCACCCCACCTTCTTAAGGTAATTACCACTTAACCAAACATTTCTGAGTTCCTTATAAATTGGTCCCCTCAGTCACTTAATCCTTTTAGTAACTCTTCTCTGAACTCAGTCCAAATATTCGATAATTTGGGTAACAAGGTGCTCTGCAGGGAACGCAGTGTCCAGGTGCAGCAACCTTGCCAGGGCATTTGGTGTGGTGAGAGGGAGCCAGAGAAAGATGACAGCCACCCAATATCCCTTAGGCTCTTGTAAATGTAATGGCGGCTTTCCAACAAACAGAGTTAAGCTCACAGTAAACGCACAGGCGAGTAGACTGGAAATTGCCCCTTCCTTGATTCAGGTGGAAGGCAAGCCAGTGGCCTACAGAGCAAGTACTGGGGGTGTGTGGGAAGTTGAGGAAATCCTTCACTTTAAATAATAGTATAGCCATACTTGACAATAAGAAATGATTCTGAGCAAAGTGCCCAGAGGTCCTTAACGGGGATGTTTTGAGAAAAGGCAAGGCCAAAACTGAAAGTTGCTGCTGGTCTAGCTTTTCTCAGTATTAATACCATATCTGTGTAAATAAGATCATTAAAAGGGTGTTCGTTATTCTTGTTTTCTCATTTTTTGATAGAATTGGAAGGAAATCTGATGAAATCTGAGTCACTTGAAGAGGAGTGATGTTCTCGGTCAAATAAATGAGTAAATGGACGAGTCAGAATTTTACCCCAAGTATGGATGGCCTCAAGACCTGTATTTTTCATTTAACATTAAACAAACTAAACAAAAATACTCTCACCCCCAAATCCTATTTCTAACACCGGTTCTGGGAGTAAGATGTTAATACTGACAAGTCTCTTGGCCTTTAAATGTACTTTCTGTATCATTTGTGTCCATATTTTTTTTTATCTTGTAGTCATTAGTTCACTTTTTGGGACAACTTTCATTTATACCAAAAAATGAAATTCCAAAGACATAAGCATCTGGTATTAAGGTAAAAGTAAGTTATGTCAAAGTTTGTTGGGGTTCTGGGAGACCCTAACAAGGATACTGGTGAAAGGTTGTTAAGGTTTAAGTGCAAAAGTCAATAATAAATTCCTGAAAAATATAGGGTACTCTTATTTCTTGATATTTGGGACATTTAAACAAGTATTTAACAATCTGCTTCTCAGGCTAATTAAACATATGTGTAATGGACCACCCTAAGAAATACATAAATAAGTTACTCACGCAGGAAACTACATATCTCTGTGGCAAGCCAATGTTTGAACCATATTTCAAATGCATAAATATTGCTATAAAACACAACTGGGCAAGGAGAACCATACCAGGAGGAGTATAATATTTAACGATAAATATTCATATTATTGTAGCATTTTAAAGATACTTTTTATAATCACAGGAGCTTAAGATTTCAACTGAAATGCCATTATTTCTCACAACCCTGGAAGACTGCTTGCTATTAAGATTCCCAATTCATCAATTTTGACACAGGCGGGGGTGGGGGTGGTGTGGTCACACGCTCTCAATGTTGGATTGGACTTTTGTTCTAAGCTTGCTCTATTCTAGATTTCCCCTTGACCATTGCAGGATGATTATTTCCTTAAGAAACTTCTAATCAAGGGGCGCCTGGGTGGCTCAGTCAGTTGAGGCCGACTTTATTTCAGGTCATGATCTCACAGTTCGTGGGTTTGAGCCCCGTGTCAGGCTCTGTGCTGACAGTGTGGAGCCTGCATGGGATTCTCTCTCTCTCTCTCTCTCTCTCTCTCTCTCTCTCTCTTCTCTCTCTCTCTTCTCTCTCTCTCTTCTCTCTCTCTGCTCCTCCACCACTCATGCTTTCCCTCTCTCTGAAAATAAATAGATAAACTTAAAAAAAAAAAAAGAAACTTCTAATCAAGTATGGGCTTTTAGGAGATAAAATACTATATGGAATCCAGAATTATCCTTTCCTTTCCAGGTCTAACAACCCTTTGTATCAGGCCTATCCAGCTTTGGAGGCTGCATTCTGGAGATCTTTGAACACAGCTGGACTCTCAGGTACTTTGGTCTTTGGGGGCTGATATACCTAAAATAACTTTGAATAGTTAAATCTGACCACGTGTGAAATGGCAGTTGCCTTTTAATTTTAATGGAATATTTTAGAGCATTTTTATGGAAAAGCTCTTAAAGTTCGTTTTTTCACTACCTTAATGAAAGGGGAAAATGTGTTGCTGTTGCTGTTATTTTTTATAATAAATTTAAAGCAGTTCCTGCAAATCTTAACAAGTAGAATCAAATATTTAATGCTTTTGGCAAAATCCCTTTATAAAATTTCCAGAACAAAATAAAATATTCTGAATTTAAACTTCTTTGAATAAAACAGACTGAATTTCGAAGAGCACTTACATCATGTATCAATATTTCCAAGTTAATTTAGTATGTGGAATCAAACTACATCATTACCACAATAGTTACTGTTGTGTCTGAAAAGATTTTTAAACCAGAATAGAAAGTTATATTCATGAATATGATATTCCAGATAGAAACACTTTGGTTTTTTCTTTTTTTGTTTTTACGCTATATCTCTTTTATATATGTAAATCAGGATGTCTTTGCTCTTTGCATTATAAAAGCTGCCTTGTAAAAGATCCTGAGTGTACTCTTAACTCTGGGACTTTACAAAGCTGGTTCTTTTGGACAAGAGGCGGTGATGAACTGGTGACCTTTATCCAAATGCTCTCCAGGAAAAAAAAAAAAAGCCAATAACCACTTTGATTTGATGATTCCTAATAGTGCAAATATAAAATGTGGAGGTAAGAGATGTGTAAATCACCTTTTACTAATCGATGCGAGCCTGCTGCAGCAAACCACTGAATATTTGCTATAGCATGCAGTATGGAAGTCATCAGTTATAAAAGCCCAAATTAATGGGAAAATTGGTTTAACTGGGTAAGATAGACTAGTATGGTTACTATGAGCATAAATCACCTGGGAAGATTTCAACAGGACTTCGTCATTTTTCAGACGGAGCATTTTAAGAAAATTCCTGTTATAAACGTTAGTGGCTAGTAGATATGTGGTCTGACAAAATGAATGGAAAGAGAAAAAGTTGAAGAAGTCACTTTTTACTTATGTTACTTGTGGTTCATAAAGAATCTGTTTTGCTCTGAGTGAGCTTTGAGCTGGATTTTTCAAAGCAATCATCATTTGTATTACAGAATGTTAATACGGTCCTGGGAAAAATGTTTTCCAGGAAAAAATTAAAATATTAAAAAATTAGCTATAAAATTATAGCTAATGTTAACCCCAGTAATCTCTACTCTAAGAGATTCTCACACATTATCTTGCTGAATCCTTACAACCTTCTTATTACTCACCCCACTTCCTTACATTTTACAGATGAGGAAACTGAAGAACAAAGAGTTTCAATAACTTACCAACTTGCCACACCTAGTAATTGGGATTAACCCAGGCAGTCTGCCTCAAAGGTTTGGGCTTTTAATCAATGCACTTTTAAAAAAAATTTATTTAAATCCAAGTTGGTTAACATACAGTGTAATAATGATTGCAGGAATAGAATTTAGTGATTCATCACTTACATATAACACTCAGCGCTCATCCCAACCAGTGCCCTCCTTAATACCCATCACCCATTTAGCCCATCCCCCCCCACCCAACACCCCGCCAGCAGCCCTCACTCAGTTTGTTCTCTGTATTTAAGAGTCTCTTATGGATTGTCTCCCTCTCTGTTTTTATCTTATTTTTTCTTCCCTTCCCCATGTTCATCTGTTGTATTTCTTACATTCCACATATGAGTGAAATCATATATTTGTCTTTCTCTGACTGATTTCGCTTAGCATAATACCCTCTAGTTTCATCCACGTTGTTAGAACCCACATTCTTTTTTTTATCACCGAGTAATATTCCATTGTATGTATGTATATATATACACCACATCTTCTTTATACATTCATCTGTCAAAGGACATTTGGGCTCTTTCCAGACTTTGACTATTGTCAATAGTGTTGCTATAACCATTGAGGGTACATGTACCCCTTTGAAGCAGCACTCTTGTATCTTTTAGATAAATACCTAGTAGTGCAATTGGTGGGTCATAGGGTAGTTCTATTTTTAATTCTTTGAGGAACCTTGATATTGTTCTCCAGAGTGGCTGTACCAGTTTGCATTCCCACCAGCAGTGCAAAAGAGTTCTTCTTTCTCCACATCCTTACCAACATCTGTGGTTGCCTGAGTTGTTCATTTTAGCCATTCTGACAGGTGTGAGGTGGTATTCATTGTTGTTTTAATTTGTAATTCCCTGATGATGAGTGATGTTGAGCATCTTTTCATGTATCTGTTAACTAGCCATTTGGATGTCTTCTTTGAAAAAGTGTCTATTCATGTCTTTTGCCCATTTCTTCACTGGATTATTCGTTTTTTGAGTGTTGAGTTTAATAAGTTCTTTATAGATCTTGGATACCAGGCTTTTATCTGATATGTCGTTTGCAAATATCTTCTCCCATGCCACCGGTTGCCTTTTAGTTTTGCTGATTGTTTCCTTCACCGTGCAGAAGCTTTTTATCTTGATGAAGTCTCAATAGTTCATTTTTGCTTTTGTTTCCCTTGCCTCCAGAGACATGTCAAGTAAGAAGTTGCTGCGACTGAGGTCAAAGAGGTTGTTGCCTGTTCTCTCCTCTAGGATTTTGATGGCTTCCTGTCTTACATTTAAGCCTTTCATCCATTTTGAATTTATTTTTTGTGTATGGTGTAAGAAAGTGGTCCAAGTTCATTCTGCATGTCACTGTCCAGTTTTCTCAACACCATTTGTTGAAGAGACTGTCTTTTTTCCATTGGATGTTCTTTCCTGCTTTGTCAAAGATTAGTTGGCCATATGTTTGTGGGTCCATCTCTGGGTTCTCTGTTCTGTTCCATTGATCTGTGTATCTGTTTTTGTACCAGTATCATACTATCTTGATGATTACAGCTTTGTAATACATCTTAAAGTCCAGGATTGTGATGCCTCCAGCTTTGGTTTTCTTTTTCAACCTTACTTGAGCTATTTTGGATCTTTTCTGGTTCCATACAAGAGTCAATGCACTCTTATGCCTCAAGTATTGGTTTGGTTTGGTTTTGTGTTAAAGAAGCATACTCATTACTGTACTTAGCTGAGCTTTGAATGTTTAAGGTTCTTCTTTTATGTAATTTAATTGACCTAAGGTTCTTTCAACATGTGGCTAAGAGGTACAGTGAAGCTATCATTGGTATTCAAATGAATAGGCAGTTTGAAAACCATTTTAAGGTTAGGACAGTCCTGGGCTGGATGATCTCTGGATTACATTAATAAGACGGCGATTAAATAGTAATGTGGCTAAACTATACCCTTGCCTTTAGTTAATTAAATCATATATCAAACTGTAAATGTATATTTTTTCTATCTAGGCCAGATACATATACGTCACCTTAAACATGTATATACACACATATAAATGTGAATACGTACATATATACACATGTGCAAATAAATTTTTTAAAGAAGTAAGGAAATCTAAAGGAACATAAAGATAGGAAAAATGGAATCAAGAATGAGAATAGTACACAAAAACCAGGTTTCAAAGTCTTATACTTTCTAGAGCTGCATCCCAATTTTGTCTCTGAAAACTTTTAGGCCCAAAGCAAAGGGGGAAAATAATATGTGGTGTTCATATTATGCTAATTTAGAAATATTTTTATATATTTATAATAACAGTGATATCAACTTTACTATTAACATCTAGAATTAATCAGAACCTATGAAAATCTTCTACCTTCCAGAACACATACATCCATTAGCATATTTTAAAAAAATTTTTAACATTTATTTATTTTTATGAGACAGAGAGAGACAGAGCATGAGCAGGGGAGGGGCAGAGAGACAAGGAGACACAGAATCCCGTAGCAGGCTCCAGGCTCTGAGCTGTCAGCACAGAGCCCGACGTAGGGCTCTAACCCATGAGCTCTGACATCATGACCTGGGCCGAAGTTGGAAGCTCAACCAACTGAGCCACCCAGGTGCTCCTTTAGCACGTTTTTTTTTTTTTAACACCATACTATCAACTTGCATTTTAAGATTTTTTGGAGTCCTTTTGATTGATTGGGTGTATTTGCATTCTCTCCTATCATTGTGTTTCTGATTCCTGATTCCTTGGGAATAATTTCTTAGCAGCTGAGTTAACTTTAGTCAACTATCAGTTGCTATTGGAACTTATCTGCAGGTTTTATTTTGCTTACAATTTTTTTCTTACGTTATCTTCTTTCTTGAATTTAGTTTTTAGTTATAAAAAATTATTTTGTATTTTTTCAGAAAGGTTGTAGGTGTTCAACTTGGACTTCGCATGTTATTATTTGCCCTGGTTTTAATTTAATTTATATGCCCTAGTTTTTAAATGATGGTTTAGTTTTGTATGTGAATTCTAATTGTCCCTTGTTAATTTAAAGTATTGTTGTGTTGTCTTCTAGCATCTAGTATTGCAGATAAGAAGTCTGGTGCTGTTTTAATTTTTTTTTTCCGCTTGGTTATATTCTTTTTCATAGTTTATTACAATGTACTACTTCTTGTTGGAGCTTGTATATTTTAGTGGAATGTGTCTTCATGGATTCTTGCACTACTGTTTATGGGTTCTTTCAGTATGAAGAGACTGTTCATCTGACAGAAATTTTGTTTTGCTGTTCTTGTTTTGATTTTTTTCTTTCTATTTTTTGTTTTCTCTTTCTTGAACTCCTACTTAGATGGGAGTTTTAGACTAGAGCTTTTAGACGTACGTATCTCATCTTTTCTGTCATCGTTTTAATCTCTTTGTTCTTTTCACTGAATTCCAATAGAATCTTTCAGTTTACCCTCCAATTCACTATGTTCATCCAAAGTCTCATTCATTCTGCAATTCAGCCCATATTTCAATAATCTTGATAATTTCTACAAACTCAGCTTCTTTCTCATTGCATCCTGTTTTGAGGTGGGTTTTTTTTTTCTTTTTTTAATTTGGCATCTTTTCCTTTTGAAACCATCCATAGTTTTTTAATTGTAGGTTTTTAATGATTCTTTCCAATACTCTATGTTTTTCTTCCTTGGGAATTAATGCTTTTATGGAATGTTGTGCTTTTTAAAACATTTGGTTGACCTTCTCATGCACTTGATATTTGGTTGCCTGTTCATATTTGTAGATGAAGGTCTACCATCAGAGATTTTTAGCTTGGGGACCACAGACCAATAAGGAGTCCCTGGATAGAATTCAGGATGTTCATGCATTTAGATTGGAAAAATGATATTATTTTACTGGCTTAAAAATGAAATTTAGCAATTCCTTCAATTATGAATATAGGCAACAACTGCAGGAATATTAGCAGTATCTGTGACTTTGTTCCTGATGGAAATCACAGACTTTCTATATCACATTAGTTTGTAAGTTGTGGATTATTATCATCGCTGCTTCAAAACTTTGGCAGCGTTTGCTAGATCTTTTCATTTTATGTTTTAATAAAGAAACGAGTATATTTTTATATCATAATTTAAAAAATATTTTGATACTTTCATTCCAATGTAATTGGCTTCCTTTATAATCCTATAAGTTTTTTTTTTTTTTAATATTAAACATTTCAAAACATTCTGAGAAGGGCTCCATAGGCAGGATCAGACAGAGAAGTCCATATGGCACAAGTTAAAACCCCTCAGGCTAGGCTGATCACGGTTGCTTGTTAGAACAAATTCCATCAGCCTGGGGAATGATCCTTGTCCCTTGCTAATGAGTACATGAGCCCCGGCTCTGTTGGTTGTGCAAAGGAGAGGTATTGACGTAGGCAGGCTGGGGTGCAGGAGGTTACGAGGTACTCGCATTCTTCTGTGAGATCTCCCAGCGTTTATGATAGCTGGGGGCACGTACTTCTCCCACAGCCCATTCTGTCCATCCTGGATCAGGACTCCCATTTTTAGGGGAGACCAGTATCGGTGCTTTCCCCTGGGGCAACACCAAAGCAAGTGGCTCTGTGTGTGGAGGCAGGCTCAGCTGTTCTGCTGCCTGTAATTACCTGCCCACTCTGGGCCCATTCCTCCTAGCCCTTGCTGTCTCTGACTCATGGGTTTAATCTAGGATTCAACTAGGTAAACTCAGATTTTCAGGAGATTCTCTCCTTCATTTTTATGGGATTAGGTGTGTGTGTGTGTGTATCTTTTGGAATTTGCAGTCAGTCTGATTTCATCTGCCAGAAAATTCTCACTGTTCGTGGACACTGATGATATCCTTTCTGGCACTGCAGGCTTACTGTGGATTTATTTTGACTTTTATGCTTTCTCTGATTGGGGGGAGGTAGAACACATCAACAATTATATTTAGCTGCCTTCTTGAACCAGGAGTCTTGTCTTCTTTATATTGGCTTCAGTTAAGATTTAGAGTGTGTAGCAATGGTCCTCAAAGCTCAAACTTGCAGACCTCTTTTAAAGAAAAGCCAAAGTTTTTGCAGGTTCCTCGCTAAAGTTTACTGACTTAGCTTTAGAAACACTGTTGTACCGGGGCACCTGGGTGGCTCAGTTGGTTAAGCGTCCGACCTCAGCTCAGGTCATGATCTCACGGTACATGTGTTGGAGCCCCACATCAGGCTCTGTGCTGACAGCTCAGAGCCTGGAATCCGCTTCAGATTCCGTGTCTCCCTCTCTCTCTGCCCCTCCCCCACTCTCACTCTGTCTCTCTCTCAAAATAAATAAATGTTAAAAAAAATTAAAACAAAACAAAACACTGTTGTACCTAAAATCTCCACTGGGTTTGTACTTCCTTTTTTTAAAATTTTATCTTATTCAAACAAAGGCATTTATACATTGGGAGTGATTACCCTCTAGTTCTTTCTTTTGGCTCAGCACACTTCTTGTCCAGAGATTTTAGTGTCTTTGTAGTTATAATCATATTCTTTGGTGAGACACCTATCTTATATCAGGCATTTATAACTGTGCTTTGGTTGTGGGTTGAGAATAAGTTTAGTAAATTTCAATGGGTGCTCTTATCCTGGTTACACTCTTTTGCCTGTTATCCAGACAGCCCCTTTATTGGAGTCTTATCATTATAGACCCAGAGCAAGCCACACTTGCAGGGACTGCTAACAATAAAATTCTGTATGCTAGGTTTTCCCACATCAGAAAAATCCAAGTGAGTTGACATTGAGGTAAACATTTAGAGGTGTTTCAGTTTACACCAAATTAATTAATTTGTTGTGACTTAAATTTGGAGATTGAAGACATGGGCCCTGCCTATATTTTGAGCTCATTAAGTAAGCTTTTGCTTCTTAAGATTATTTAACTTTCATTTTAGAATTAATGCATAATGGAAATTCTTCTTAACTTCAGTATTTTAATTTTCTCAGAACCTTTTAAATATTTTATTTATTTATTTTTGAGAGAGAGAGAGAAAAACAGCATGAGCGGGGAAGGGGCAGAGAGAGAGGGAGATACAGAATCTGAAGCAGGGTCCAAGCTCCGAGCTGTCAGCACAGAGCCCGATGTGGGGCTTGAACTCACAAACCGCGAGACCACAACCTGAGCCAAAGTCGGACGCTTAACGGACTAAGCCACCCAGGCGCCCCTCTCAGAACCTTTTAAATAATGGAAAAGAATAATTCTGAGAGGAAGAAGATAGATAGTTGAAAAATTCCTCCCACTTCCCCCCAGTTTTAAGCATAAAATTCAAAGTCTCAAAATGTTAGTCCCATCTCAGGTTACAGTTAAACAGGAAAGTATCCAGAGCTGGCTGCCTAAATATCACCCAGTGGTAGTCTGTTGGTAAGAGAGAGCTGAGTTTATTGCTTAGTGTGGTCAGGAATAAGCCTCCCTTCAAAGAGCTTTGGCAGTGTCTAGAAGGGGTTGGAGAAAAGGTAATGTCAGAATGTACTGCAGATTGGAAGTTTTGCCTAAATCTGATCTTTCCATGTGGGGAATTGGGTAAGAGTCCGGGATTAGTAGAAAGATCAAGGGGAAGATTTTGAGGCAAGGGATTCAATAACTCCAAGGGCATGCCTGTTGGTCAGTACTTCCCATTGAAGAATTGGCAGGTCTTTTGGAAAATTCCGGTAATGAACATTCAAACCATTTGCTTGGTTGCACAGGACAGTCCTACCCTCTTGGGTAGTCCTTCCTCTTGGGTAGGAAGAGTTAAAAGATGCTAACGAAGACAGCAGAATAGAAAATCACTTGAATGTGGGCCGTGAGGTGTGGTGTCCTTTCTCAGGGCCCCGGCTGATGTGTGGGTAGATGATTTTACTTCTCAGGATTCTCAAGGGTTTTCTGGAGTGTCACCCTGCATTTGCTCCGCAGGCAGATCAAACTGAAGTTCTCCTTATTCTCTACTCCTCCTCACTGGAAAGCGGTAGAACAAAACTTTACTTGAAGTAGGAACACTGATGGCGTACCTGGCACATTCTGAAGTCTTTGGATCCCTGTGTGATTCTCTGAAGCTCGCATCCGGGAGACAGAAGACCTGAGCACCAGCCCCTCCACTCCGCAGCGTGGGCAGGGACAGGACCTGTGGACTCCCCACCTCGCCCAGTGCGACTTTATAAGCAAGAGAGCTGTAGCCATGGAGAGACAAGGGCCTAGACGTGGATAACATGTAGGCAGTTTGTCTCCAGAGGGACCAGCGAGATTATCAGGACAGGATTAAAAACAAAGACTCTTCAAGCTTGGCTTTCAATTATCTTTGGAGTATAGAGGGCTTTCTAGAGGCCTCCAGCTGGTCCCTAAAACAGCTGTCACAATGCAAGTAAGATGAGTAAGTCTCTCCTGTGACAAACATATTGTCTATTCTTCTCTTTCCAAATACATATCACTTTCCCACCTATATATAAAAGATCCAAATTTCCATTTTATTAAAATTTGCACTGAGAAAATGTAGCATTTTCTATCATTAAGGTACTTCAGACAGTGCCTGACACCCAGAGTGAGAGCACACATCAGATTGTTTTGTGCCCATGTATTGAACTGGAGAATGAGTAAGAGGAAAAATACTCATTTCAAAATCTTATTTCAGTGATGCTCAAAGGATCTCTCTTGCTTTCAGAAGTTTCAGAGTAAGATAGGGTCCTTTCTTTTTTGTAGCTTGGAGTAGCTTTCCTGCCAACTGCCCATGTAACCTCTGTCACTAGAAAGCTATGCGCTGGCAAGCCGGCCTCCGCAGTTCAAGGTTGGAGAACCCTAGCCAACGCCCAAGGGCGGACAGAACCCAGGCGCCACGCAGTATCCTCGGGCTGCTAATTTGCTGGACACACAGAGCCCTGTTCTGTAACCTCCCCCTAGGTTGTGGGTGAGTGGAACCCATTAACATTTAAAAATATTTGCAGAAATCAGAGGGGGGATAAGGTATTTCTGGAGGGCCAGTACTCAGCGCACTTTCATGCGTGCCAAAGTTTGCTGGCACGGCTCAGGCTGTGATAGAGAACATCTGGACGGCTGCTGCTGCAGCATATAGTGCGGCGGAGGGCAGGGAACAAAGGGGGCTTGTGAGAGCGTGTTGGGGGGGGGGGGAATGCTCTCCGCAAAGGCAGCCTTACTTAATGCCTATCCCAGGCTCGGCAGGGGGAGGGGATCGAGGACCGGAATGGAAATGGACGGTTTTGCCCTTCTGTCGCCTTTGTAAGGAGTGCCAGGGACAGAAGCAGCATGGCGCTGGCTAGCAGGGTGCAGACCTTTGTTTCCACTGCTGGACGGACATGGGCCTAAGTGCAAAGATGTGGCCAATAGCAGTCACCCCCATTAGCCTCCTAATGCCGCTCCTTCTCTTGGCCCCACGGCTGGGGGCCAGGGAGCAGGAGATGGAGTGGAGAGGAGGGAGGGTTGATAGAACACTTCCAGTCGAGACAGATTTGTCATTGTTTCCCCCATTGCCAGTCCCATCCGTATGGAAACAAGATAAAATGAGTTGCATATCATGAATAGGTGTATTTTGAACACAAAAGTGCTTTTATTAACTGAAGGTTAAGGTCAGACTGTTGAAAATCTGTCATTTGTGAGTAGAATTTTGCATTGGATTCTGATTTATGCATGCCGCACCTTACCGAGCATGCATATACATGTAAGAAAAATCCATGTTTAGGCATTTATTAAATCATGGAAGGCTTGCCTTGCTGATGTATGATAGGATCGGCTACAGGTCTTTATAAGAATGAATACACTGCTACTCCCTTTACCAGTCAGATACTGGTTGTAGCTATAAGCTGGTCTAGGTGTTCCAACAAACGTGACGTATGTATATACTTTATTTATAAAGTCCTCCCTCTCTGTTCCCTCTGTTCTCCATGTCATCACGTCATTCGTACTCAGCTCTGAAAAATTAGTCCCTTTTTAATATTGCTAAGAGCTCTCTGTCCTGTGGATTCATCTCAGAACCGAGACATAACTTTTAAAAGCGCTATAGGTTTTGTGCTGGCCGGGAGGCCGGTGCTAGTTGGTCTAAGACTGTGGAGTTTCTGGAATCTTCACATGCGATTCATGTAAGAAATACTTATCAAGTGTCTACTGTAAAGGGGTCTAGGCTTATGTTATTCAACAAGATGGTCCTTCCTTTCCAATTTTGGTGGCTCCCAATGATATATTTGGTATTTCAAACAGTGAATTCTGGCTTTTGGCTTGCTTGGAAATAGGTAGGCAAACTTCACTTCATTAAATTCCCTTTATTGCTCTGATGACTTTTTTTTTTTTACTTAAATATTTTTTTGAGAGAGAGAGAAAGAGCGTGCGTGCGTGTGTGTGTGTGTGTGTGTGTGTGAGTAGGAGAGGGGCAGAGAGAGAGGGAGAGAGAGAATCTCAAGCATGTTTTGTGCTGTCGAGGCAGAGCCTGATGTAGGTCTTGGTCCCACCAACTGTGAGATCATGACCTGAGCCAAAATCAAGAGTTGGACGCTTTACCAACTGAGCCACCCTGGCACCCCTCTGATGATTGTTATTTTATATTGGCTCCTACTATTTCAGATCATTCACATTTTTAAACTTATACTATTGGGGCTCTCTCTGTCTCTCTGTATCTCTCTCTTTCTCTCAAAAACAAGACAAAATAAAACAAAAATATTTCTTCTACTAAAATTGCCTGTTCTATTCAAAAGCTACTAGTAAAATAAGGCTATGACTTTGAATTTTAGATGATCTGAAATCCATGATCTGTCTGTCTATCTTCAGCCTAAAATAGGCCAATTAGTGTCTTAAGAGGTTCGGCATTGGCAAAAAGTAGTTAAAAACTATTTTTAGTCCTAAGTGTGTTTAGAATTTGAATTCGCTTCAATTGTTTATGTTAAGAACTATACTCTGCTACTCATGTTTTCACTTTTTTAACTGGTGTTTAATATTTTAAGATTTTCTTTTACCCTTAATTTTTTCTAAGACTTTCCCCTTGCCCTCTCCTGAATTTCCAAGCGATAAGTCAGCTTCATCTACTGGCAGATTTGCAGCCAGTTCCTCCAATAGAAACAGTGAAATAGAAATAGAAACACCAGAGGTGACTTCAAATCCTATCAAGTATTGTCTCTCTAGAATATAATAAACTCTAAGCTCCCTTATCTCAGAAGCGATAGGCAACTGGTGCTGTATAGAAATAGAATCTATAACTCAAACTGTAAAACAATGATCTCGACCAATTTTTAGTCGGATGAAAGCTACCAGGAAAAAATGCACAGAATTAGCACCAAATTTTGCCTCCATCCTTGTACAAATATGTATCTGCTGTTAAGAAACTGTACCCCGGGAGGGGCGCCTGGGTGGCGCAGTCGGTTAAGCGTCCGACTTCAGCCAGGTCACGATCTCGCGGTCCGTGAGTTCGAGCCCCGCGTCAGGCTCTGGGCTGATGGCTCAGAGCCTGGAGCCTGTTTCTGATTCTGTGTCTCCCTCTCTCTCTGCCCCTCCCCCGTTCATGCTCTGTCTCTCTCTGTCCCAAAAATAAATAAACGTTGAAAAAAAAAAAAAAAGAAACTGTACCCCGGTGATTAGTTCCACTCCCTTTTGAGGCTAACTTATGTTTATATGCGATTATTGTCTCTTGGGTATAATGGATACTCAGATGTTAAATAGAACTTACATTTTTGAAATCAAGGCATCATAAGGGATTGAGAAAATGGAATATTAGTCTTAGTCATATCAGTGATATAGATGTTGACACCAAAATCCTGAAAAGACGGTCAAATTTATCCAGCCCGTGTTAATTGAGAGCAAACCAATATACACAATGTTTGTTTCTCTCATCTCCAAATTGTTAGGTCCCTTTTGTATTATGTGGAGACTCAAATGCCAGAACGGATTCATTAGGTTCCAGAGAAAATGTAGAAATTATCATTAAGCCCGAGATTGATTCCCTGAATTCACTATTCTGAAGCAAATAATTGAGTCTTAGGAGATTCTAATGCCTTAGGAGATTCTACTGTGATTTTGTTTCCTTCACCAAACTAGCCATAGTGAGTCCTTTGAAATTAATCCTCCATTTAAGAGAAGTGCTAGTGGTATAGCTCCATGTCATAATTTCTTCCTTCCTCTGTATCCAATCACCAATGGCATCTAATACTTGATGTCTATTCCCTTTGTTCATCCACTAGAAAATTGGCTCATAATGAACCTGTTTGGGCTTGCAAGGCAATGAAGTCACAAAAATATCCAGAGGTCAGTCTTATAAATGCAATGGCTTCTTCAAATTGCCCACAGTTAGACAGTTGGTTTTCAAAGAGGTCTTCTGAGTTTGATGGCGGGGACCCACTGCCCACTGAAGCATCTCAGGAGTGAAGCCCACTTTATGCGGTTGTTGTCTAGTCCAAAGGCTGTCCACTGGGATAAAACATCTGCACACAGCAAAAGAGTTTGGAGTTGCCCATCTGGGTATGAGGGGGAGGATCGACCCAGCTGCTACCGATGATCCAAAAGCTTTGTTTTTCAACACTGATTTTATAACCTTATTTCAGTCCTTCCCTGATGAGCTCAGCTGTCTTGTCCAGCTCTTTATCTGCATGGCAGCCCTGCTCTGTGGGTTCAGCTGGTAAACACTGTCTTTAAGCATCCGTCATGTGGGGAGATGGAACACGTTTATTGGGAGGCTTAGGCATTTCTCTTACACAACTCTACAGACCATCTCCACGGATCTCTGCAATCTGAGCTCTTTATTTCCTGTCCCCTTGGCCTTATTCTAACTACATTATCTCCTGGGCCCTGAGCAAGATCCAAGGTGTCATAACCCACTTGACGTCACCCACAACCTAGCATTGGCACAATTCGGTCATCCCTAGTGTGCTCATTCACTTCATAATGTGAACACTGCTGTTGTTCTGTTAATGTAAGCTCAAGTATCAGCTGATAATTTTAACACTATAAATATGTACTCTAACCGCGAACTGTCATTAATAACAAACTTCCCTGAAACATTCAGAAATTCAGCAGCGGGTCTGATACCAGAACTTGCTGTAACTATGGTTGTTCAGAGCGGTGCAAATCATCTTTAACTGCTCATCACTACCCAAAAAGAGGTGATTTTTTTTCTTTTGTGTAAAATATTATTTCAACTCAGAAATCTAACCTTATTGAGGAGCCACATTGAAGAAATAGGGTTAAGAACATGGTGAACAGAGAACTCAATGGATGGAAGGTACTGAAGTCAAATGCTTCATGGCAGAGGGCAATCAGACTCTTAGTGTGAGCAAGAAGGACTTTGCTCTTACAGAAAAATTGTGTTTATCAGTGTAAGTCTCACTCAAATGAAAGGCCATTTTCAAAAGCAATATGTTAAATCCATTCAGAATTGACATTTGTAAAAGTAATATTTATTTTTCCATTTTCCTTTTCAAAGGAGTATAGGATTAGCAGTGTGTGAAGAAGTGAATCCTCATTCCAGGATCTTGTTCCTCTGACTTAAATATATTCCTAAGAGAACACATAACAGCAAAGGTCGGACACAGCCACTGCAATAAAATCTTTGGTGGAACCACGTGAGCTCGTATCCCAATGTTTATAATCTGATTTTGGGGACTTCATTTACCACAGAGGAGATTAAAGGCTTCAATTCATCTCCTTCCTGTAGCATGCCTCACGGGGAGAATATGTTGTCCCTAGTGATGTTTAAATAGTTCTCCAGCTGGTGGGTTTCTAAAGGTGTTTCTCAACCTTTTTATAACCTCTGCCCCTCTTTGATAAAGAAAAATCTCATGTTTCTCTGAAAATTATTTTATGCCGTGCCTGCTAAAGGGGAAGACCGAGATGGGTAAGGGAGGTGGGAGGGATTGATAGGTCCATTTGTTTTCTGTTTTCTGAGTTTCTTCACCAGCCACAAAGATTATATCAAACTTTTTCTGTAGATTTTTAAAAAATCTTCTTTTGTTGTTCTTTACTTGTTTTTAGATACTAAAGATGTTAACATAGAACACATTTTATCCAAACTATGTATGTTCCACACTTCGGTTGTATTACCCCTCTCTGGACATGCAAGATTATAGCAGCCTGCCCTGATAAATGGAAATAGCTATGTTCCCCAAATATCAAGCTATGTTTTTGAAGCACAGGATTGTTTTTAGCCTCTTTGAGGATAAAAATATGATCTTGTTTTATGTATACCTCAAAATTGTAATCGAGTTTTTTAGCTCTTGAACAAATGGTTTTAGTACAAAATGGGCAACAATTTCAGAGGAATGCTATTGTGTCATTTCTCACTTATCTGGACAAAGGAAGGAATTCTTAGGGGACATCTTCAAACTATTAGTAATTACTAGCAAGTAATATTCTGATAACTATTGTGCTTTTAGCTCTCTTTGTCCTCTTTAGGTGGTAAACTTCTCAATTATATCATGAAAATATATCTAGGTATCCTTTACCTATAATAAATCATCTCCTATTATTAGTGAAATCTACCTTTTATTCTAGTCCTGAATTTGGCTTATATGGTACTAGTAATCAGCATTTTACTTAGAACACGAGAAGATTTAAATGGAGCTTCTGAAATTGTCATGCCCTCTCACTTGCAATGATAGGACGTTGCTCCTTTCTGTTTAGTCCACATAATCTTTTTTTTTTTTAATGTTTACTTATTTTTGAGAGGGTGGGGGGACAGAGGTTCTGAAGCAGGCTCTGAGCTGTCAGCACAGAGCCTGATGCGGGGATTGAACCCATGAACTGTGAGATTATGACCTGACCAAAGCCGGACGCTTAACCGACTGAGCCACCCAGGTGCCCCAAGTCTACATAATCTTTTGTAAAATTTTTTGGTTACATCTCTGATCTCCTCAATTTCTTTTTTCAATTTCTTGCTGTGAGCCAGAGACTGTTAAGCATTCACACTTATGTGCCTCCCTAAGCCAGTAGCAGCCTGCTAGGGTAGTGGTCAGTGTTATCCCCACTTTCCAGATGAAGAAATTGAGATTCAGAGAGGTCAAGTACCTTTTGCAAGGTCGGTCAGCTAGGAAGTGGTATAGGCAGAATTTGAATCCAGATGTGTCTGAGTCCACAGCCTATGGTCTGCACTCCATATAGCCTCCAGAAGTAATACTTGATCCTGCTTACAGCATTCTATGGATCCTCATTGAATTACTTCTGGAGCCAATTAATTTACTTGATCTACCTTGTCTGGACTTTGGATAAGCATCTCATACCTCCCTGGACAATATGCAGCTCACACATTGATGCTCCCATTCTTCTGGTTTCCTTGTCTCACCCTGATCTAGAGACTATTGGCTAAGCAAGTCCCTGTAGTTGTAGTTTGCTCAGGCCAAATTCTATGGATGTCTTCTTTTATCCTGTAGTCATTTGTTTGTTTGTTTGTTTGTTTTGTCTTGTGGAGCTTCTCCTGTGAGTGAAATAAGATGTTTTTTCTAAACTTCAGGAAGCTGTTAATGGACATTAAAATATTGCTATCTGTCATGGGTTAGCAAAGTCCATCTAAGACTGCATTTTGACGAACCAGACTTCATGGTGACACCATACTGGTGTCACAAGATGTGATGATGGCGACTATGTCTCTGGGTCATGGTCTGGGTCAAAGTGCTCTGAGGGCACTTTGCTATCTCTGCAAATTGAAAAATGTTGACAGGAATTTAAGA
This sequence comes from Prionailurus bengalensis, assembly GCF_016509475.1. Lineage (NCBI taxonomy): Eukaryota > Metazoa > Chordata > Mammalia > Carnivora > Felidae > Prionailurus > Prionailurus bengalensis. The sequence continues at coordinate 12,730,304 of NC_057360.1, read as the reverse complement.
ACCCGAGAGTCTTAATTATTTTTTAATGTCAATTTTTTTTTTGAGAGAGAGAGAGACAGAGTGCCAGCAGGGAAGGGGCAGAGAGAGAGGGAGACACAAAATCTGAAGCAAGCTCCAGCCTCTGAGCTGTCAGCACAGAGCCTGATGTGGGGCTTGAACCCACGAACCATGAGATCATGACCTGAGCTAAAGTCAAACACTTAACTGACTGAGCCACCCAGGGGCCCCAAGACCCCGAGAGTCTTGATGGCAGTGAAAGCTGTGTATGTTAAAAAAACACTATCTGGAATTGCTTCAGTGAGAGAAACCAATTTTGAGAACCAAATTCATTTTTCTTAGGTATTTTATTTCCTCAGCAACAATGCCAGTTCACTTGGTAGAATTTAGTCCTGAGCTTTCTGATGATGAAGATAACTAATATTGCTGTACTCCAGAGCTGAGAGGTAAAATCACATGAGGCGATTCAGGTCATTTTTTCTGACAGTAATGGCAGAAAGTTAATTGAATTTCAAAAAATGTACCCATTGAAATTAAGCCGTATCTGAAATGAGGTCATTTTTTTAATGTTTATTTATTTATTTTTGAGAGAGAAAGAGAGAGAGAGAGAGACAGACAGACAGACAGACACAGAATCTGAATCGGGCTCCAGGTTCCAAATTGTCAGCACAGGTCCTGGATGTGGGGCTTGAACCCATGAACCGTGAGATCATGACCTGAGCCAAAGTCAGACACTTAGCCGACTGAGCCACCCAGGTGCCCCTGAAATGAGATCATTTTTATGTGCTGAATGATGAATGTCCTCCGGAGAAGATGCAAAAGAATAAATAAATATTAACATAGGGAATTTGATATCCTACTTAACAGCAAAGATATTTAAGAACATTTTCCAAAGAATACATACAGGTGACCAACAGACCTATGAAAAGGTGTTCAGTATCACAGATTATCAGGGAACTACAGATCAAACCTACAATGAGATATCACTTCACACGTCACAATGGCTAAAATCAACAACACAAGAAACAACAGGTGTTGGTGAGATGTGGAGAAAAGGGAAACCCTCCTGCACTGTTGGTGGGAACGCAAACCGGTGCAGCCACTCTGGAAAACAGTATGGAGGTTCCTCAAAAAACTAAAAATAGAACTACCCTACAATCGAGCAATTGCACTACTAGATAATTACCCAAATAATACAAAGATACTAAGTCAAAGGGATACATGCACCCCAATGTTTATAGCAGCATTATCTATGGTAGCCAAATTATGGAAACAGCCCAAGTGTCCACCTACTGATGAATGGATAAGGAAGATGTGGTATATATATATACAATGGAATGTTATTCAGCCATAAAAAATAATGAAATCTTGATATTTACAACAACATGGATGGAGCTAGAGAATATTATGCTAAGTGAAATAAGCCAGAGAAAGACTAGTGCCATATGATTTCACTCATGTGGAATTTAAGAAACAAAACAAATGAGCAAAGGAAAGGAGAGAGAGAGAGAAAGAGAGAGAGAGAGAGAGGCAGAGGCAAATCAAGAAACAGACTCTTAACTATAGAGAACAAACCGATGGCTACCAGAGGGGAGGAAGTGGGGGGCTGGGTAAAATAGGTGATGGGGATTAAGGAGTGCACTTGCTCTGATGAGCACTGGGTATTATTGTGTGGAAGTTTCAAAGTACTGTAGTATACCGTATTACACATCTGAAACTAACATCACACTATGTATTAAATAACTGGATTTTTTTATTTGAGAGAGAGAGAGAGAGCATGCGAGCAAGTGGGGTAGGGGCAGAGAGAGAGAGAGGAAGACAGAGGATCTGAAGCAGGCTCTGTGCTGGCAGCAGAAAGCTCGATGCAGGGCTTGAATTCACAACCTGTGAGATCATGACCTAAGCCGAAGTCAGACGCTTAACCAACTGAGCCACCCAGGTGCCCCTAAATAAAAACTTAAAAAAAGATGTTTAAGAAAATACAGGGACATTGTTTAAGAAACAGTGAATTTTTAAAGACCAACATTTTATGAATTCAAATATCTGATACATGTTCTTCCACTTAAAACTCGGCAGTAAATGAAATGTCAGGTTTTATCAATGGGGCAATTCTATTTTTAGAAAATTCAAATGCTAAGCTTAAACTGAATTGTAAGTTTAAACTGAAAAGTTTAAGTAAGTTCGTTCATAAATGCTGATAATATTTTAAAGTAATGTCATTGCATGGAATTATTAAGTGAGTGGTCCTGTATAAATTTTTAAATTAAATTTATTTTGTTTGTTAATGGAGGAAAGGTTAGTTGCAGGAGGGTTTTTCCCTACTGAAATAGGGAACTAAGGAATAAGGAAAATAAGTTTCATAGTAATTAGGAATTATTTGTTGTGTTCTGAAATTTGCAAAGGTAATCAAAATTATTTTTTCCAACAACCTCTATATGTCTAAATTCTTGCTAGATCTAAGACTATGTTGCAGAGCAGTACTGCTTTTTTTCCAAAGGGTATATTTATTCTTTTGAAAATAGAATACAGCCTTCTTAGAAGTGGACCTACTAGATGGCTTCCCTGTTGTACACAGTCTTAAGTTATTTTGACTTTATTAAAATGGAAGTATTTCAGTTCATTTCACTGTTATTCATGTAATGTGTGTTAGAACCTGGGAAAAATACAAAGCTAATTCCCATCCCTAACCTCCCAGGGGATAGCATCTGGTTGGAATTCTTCATTTTTGAAGAGTGCTATTTGCCTTTTACAATGACTGCTACATTCCACATCTTCATTTTATTCTAATAATTCCATGAATCAGAGCAGTTGAGAAAACTGAGTGTAGAGAACTTACAGAATTGTTTTATTATACAGTGGCTAGTTGCTATGTTCAGAGCCTTCTGACCCCAACCAGGGGACAGATGTGTGAAAGAAGACCTCGAGTCCTGGTTGATGAGTTACTAGCTGCTCAGCCTTGAGTCAGTCACTACTTCTGGGCCCTCCATTTCCCCAACTGTATGGTAATTGGGTGGAGGTCGATAATCTCTGATACTCCTTCTAGTTTTAAAGTTGCAAGGTGATTTTGCCTAAGAAAAGTCACATGACAACCTGTTTTGAGGCTTAGTCTCCTCCTCAACTTCTCTTCCTGGGTTAATATTCTTACTTCTTTCTGTGAATCCAGATAGAACTGAGTTTTTCTAAAGATGTGTCTTTTCTCTTTTCTTCCTAATTCACTTCGTTATAGGTCAGGGCTTTCGGCATTTTCTGTAACAGTTCACTGCTGTGCTTCCTATTTCTAGGACCTTTTTTCCAGAAGTATATTTGGCTCCTTTGAGCCCATTTAAAGCTCTTTGCATCGGAAAACTGTGAATTCTCTTCAGCAGTAGCACTTGCTCTCATAGGACTCATTGTAAGGATTTAATATCGCTTCCACATCATCTTCTATGACCTCAGTAAGACTATCCAGTTGTACAAACGATGGCGTGTTGGGAATTTGAGGCATATCAAGTTCAAGACTAAGGAAATCAGGTCCACTCTCAAATTAGACTTCTTTCCACACACTGTTCATATCACTTCCCACCATCATTTTTCAATATTTTTCTTAACCTGGTAGTAGGATGTGCCAAAGTCCCTGACATATGCTGCTCTCAGCCTCAGTGTCATTGCTGAGCTATGAAATGGGTGTCCATCCAGCCCATCTTGGATATACTATCACTTCGTGCTGCATTGGCTGCTGTATGGATTTGTGTTGGGTGGAGGAAGCTTACAATTTAATGTTTTGCCACCAAAGACTCCCAAGTTTATTGAGGGACCAGGGACGTTGCTCTGGAGTAGGAGTGCTTTCATTGAAAGGTTATCACTCTCACCTTACCTATTAACAACTAAGCAATAACCACAAATTAACTGCTTACTCAGAATACCTGTTGTTGCCTAATACCAGCAAGTTTGATTTGCTCTAGCCCATTGGTATTGGGTAGCGTTCTGTGGATGAATAAACTGGAGTTTTAAGTTCCCAGTTTAGTGTCCTCTAAGCAAGAGAGTGAGTTGGTCTGTGTGGCTGCCTTAAAGCCAGTCTTTTTTTTTTTTTTTACATACACTAAACATACAGGAAGGTATCTGTTTCCATGAGAGACTGGTTTCATCTGCATTAAAAGCAAATTGCAGCAGGCATTCATCAATTTCTATTATGAACTTAGGTTCAGGAAATTTCATCTACTGCTGCCTCGTCTGTATTTACTCCCTATCTTAGATTTTGGTGCTAGACAAATGTCTGTAACATTGAAGTCAGTTAACCATGTCTACCATTTAAAATTCCTTTGTTTGTGCTCTTATCACATAAACTGAGTGCATTGTTTATTAACGCTCAGAAGCAATGAGTTTAGTAGGAAGGGCACTGAGACAGTTTGTCCAGGCAGGACTATGGAATGTATGTGGTGATGGTGGTGATGGTGGTGGTGGTGGTGGTGGTGGTGGTGGTGGTGTGTGTGTGTGTCTGGGCATGTACACAAGCGCTCACGAGTTTGCTCACGAGTGGATGGATTTAAGGGGGGTACTTATGTAGCAAGTAAACAAAACCTTATAAAAACTTCACTCAAGATATTACACATTGACTTGGGTATGTCCTCAGCCTGGCTGGAACATCGTATGTCCCATGAGAAAATCTTCCGTCTGCACTGTGTTCTTTGACTCCTTCTTCTGGGAGACGTCCCGATGAGTCAGGTTGATTCCTCCTGACAGTCACCTTCACAGCTCAGGTCAGAAGCCATCTCTTTAGTGAAACCCTTCTTGACATTTCCAAAAATCCAGGCCAAACTAATAGCTTCCATTTAGGTGTTTTGTGCATTTTACCCACTTGCGAGAGACATTACGGTGGGTGTTTACAAATCTGTCTCTCCAGCTGTATTGTGACTAATTTGAAGGTGATGATTTTGTTTTATACAGTAGAGGCAGTGTAGCAAGTTACGAAGAGTCTGAACTTCCAAGCCAGACCTGGTTTCAGATCAGTTTCACTGCTATGTTGTCTGGAGTTAAGTACTCAAAGGTCAGCCTCAGTTATTTTATATGGAAAATGGGAATAGGAATGTCTAATTCCATAAGGCTTTTTCGAAGTGCTAAAAGGCCTTCATGTATTTCATTTCCTTGTATCTTACTTAAGGTCTAGTGCCTGCCAGAAACTTAAGTGTTCAATATCTGCATGTCCTTTGACCTACAATATCCTGGTAATCGAAAGTCTGTCCCCTTCCTTTCAAAAGAAATTGGTTCTTCTCAATAATGGCATCTCAACAAGGGCATGGGATACCTTGGTGATGGCCAGGCTTCATCACCCAGGATATTCACAGAGACCACAGTTAGGGAGTCAACCGTTCAGAAAACTATAAAAAAGATGTCATCTCTAGGTAGAAGGTCAATTCAGATGACCTCATTTATTCAACAAATAATTTGGGAGTACTTACTATATGCCCACCTACTATGCCAGATACTATAAAGATTACAATCTAGTGGATGGCAAAGATTTTTAAACTAAGCAAGAAATGCAACTAAATAAAATATAATGAGGAAAAGAAATAAAAGCTGAGATCCTGTGTTCCTTTCCAAAGCTAAGCTACATGATTCAATGGCTAAATTTCCAAGAAAGTAGAAAAATGATCCCCAAATTGGATATTTGGAAATGGAAATTTCGAGATCCCTTGTAAATTTGCTCAGCCCTTCTTATTTAATCTTACGTCCTGTTCCCTCCTGATTGGCCCATCTAGTCAGAGTCTCCTGGTAGCCCAGGCAGATGTGGTTCCCTTTACCTGGAACCTTTTTCATACCACTACTTAAAATCCTGCCTAGTTTCCACAATTATAAAATTATAAAGTGAGCCTAAGTGATCTTTAAGATTTCTTAGCTTCCGAACATTTTTTGATTTCTTTAACCCTGCTAATGAAGACAGAGAGAGTAGATTGTCCTCCACACCTTTTTACTTCTGAATTGTATTTTCTGTGGTTGGTTATCACGATGAACTATTTTTTTAGCTTGTCCTGGTATCAGAGCTCCAAAAAGAAGAAGCTGGAATGTAGGGCATGCATTACATGAAAAGTGAAATGTTTTGAAAGGGCTTTGAAGTGTTGAATAGGAATATTGTATTAAGAACATTCCACCAAATGGAAGAAGCCTGGAAACTGGACAAGCTGTGGATGTGCAGATGGTATTACTAACCATCAGGCAAGTAGAGAACACAGCCTATGTGTATAGATCGATACGTCGTGTCTTTCTACATTGGGATGTACCAAGAAGTTGTCAGCAGTTGTTATCTCTGTATGTATTGCTTCCAAGGAGAATACTCAAATCGCCCATGTTACGCAGCCTAGAAGTTTCAGTTTTGTCCATATCGGTATGAATGGATTTACTCAAGATGTCTCATATGAGAGAGGGTTATTCCATAAATGCAAATTGCCATAAAATTGTAGTTTTGTTTGTGAATGATTTGGGGGCAGCGGAGGGGGAAAAAGGAAGATCCTCTAACCTTACTGTTCTTTTAAACATCTCCTTTATCCTAAAATCAGACAGTCTACACACTGCAATAATCCAGTGTGCTCCATATCACCCCACAACATTTGCAGTTAGAATGTGGGCAAATAGCTCTCCCTCGGTCAATGCTAATGTTAAAGAATAGTCGAGAGTCTTTTAGGTAGGTATGACCATGAGTCAGCCAGCCATTTGGAATATTACAGAGAGGTGTTATTTCTCAGAGATAAGGAACAAAGAGGTCTTAATATCCGGCTCGGCTAGGGCAGGAAATTGCCTACTTCCTGAGCCAGAGTGGTAGAGGCTGTGGGATGGGAGCCAGATATTGGAGGGAGGAGGCAAGTAAGTACTGGAGACCTCAGGATTTTATCGTCGGGCACATGGACTTTGCATCAGAATGTCAAGAACTCATTTTGCACAGGAAAGATGCTCGGCAAAGAGTTAATTACACTAAAGCATTTTTATAAATGTCATAGGCAGACTTTAATTTTCACAGATGGATACTCATTCTCAGATGTTTATTCTTTCATTCCTGAACCTTCACAGCCCATGATATGTGACAACATTTTAATTTTAAAGTCCATCAATTATCCTGTTAATTCTAAATTCCGCTATAAAAGTGTAAAGTATCAGGTTGACCTTACATCCCTACTCCTAATTACATACATGTGTTTTTATAGACCTTCTATCCAACCCCGATGACACTAACAAACTAGTTTGCAAAGCACTTAACCTCTCCAGCTTTCTTTTCCTCATTTGTAAATCAAGAGTGTTGAATTAGATGATCTCAAAAGTTTGGGTCCTCAAGAAAAGTGGCAAAAGTCCCATAAGTATAAGGCTCTATTGTGGAAAAGAGAAACCTTTGGGATCCTAGATACCTGAGTTCAAACCTCTGCATGTCCAATTATTAATGTGCGACATTGGGAACATTCTTTAATCTCCTCGAGCTAGTTTCAGCATTTGTAACTGGAATAAAACCTCAGTTTTATGGTTGTTATAAAATTAAATGACGTAGGGCATTAAAGTGTCTGGCAGACATGTATTTAGTAGCTGTTCCTTTTCCCTCCCTTCTCTTCTTCCAGCGTTATGTAGATTTAATAGATTTTACTGCCATTTATTAGGGAAAAAACCCAGGTTCACATGGTAATGTTGAAAGAAAAGAGGCGAAAGATTAATTTACAGGAGAATCTAAGGATGGGTTGAATTCTGAGAAGCAAAAATAAGGATGAAGGATATTCTACACAGGGAAATACGTAACCAAGAGTCTGGTGGCTCCAGCCAAAAAGGTGTATGTGGAGAGTGCTAAGTAGTCTGGTCCTACTGAAATGTGGACTGTAGCAGCCAGAATTAAGATGCATATTTTATGCTCCTCTCAATCTGTCAGTTAACTTGTACTTAAATGTTTGTATATCGCACTCAAAATTCTGTATCCTTTTTTTGCGCTTTAAAAACATACCTTGGAGATCATCCGTATCTGTACATAAAACTCCTTTCCTTTTTTTTTTTAATGTTCATTTATTTTATTTTGAGAGAGAGAGAGAGAGAGAGAGAGAGAGAGAGAATGCGTGAGCAGGGGAGGGGCAAAGAGAGGAGAGAATCCCAAGCAGACTCCCATGAGCCATCAGCGCAGAGCCCCACTCGGGTCTCAATCTCACAAACTCTGAGATCGTGACCTGAGCCAATCAAGAGTCGGCAGCTTAACTGACTGAACCACCCAGGCACCCCTTTTCATTTTCTTTATTTACTATTTATCATATATGATTATATGTATATACTACAATTCATATAAGGAATACTCTTTTTTTTATGTTTTTATTTTATTTTTGAGAGAGAGAGAAAGAGAGACAGAGCGCAAGCAGGGGAGGGGCAGAGAGAGAGGGAGACATAGAATCCGAAGCAGGCTCTGAGCTGTCAGCACAGAGCCCCAGCGTGGGGTTCAAACCCACAAACTGTGAGATCATGACCTGAGCTGAAGTTGAACGCTTAACCGACTGGGCCACCAGGGCGCCCCATAAGGAATACTCAACTGATGAGTATTTTGGTGGTTATCATATTTTGCTTTTCCATACAAAGTTGCAGTGAGTAATCTTCATTACATGTGTGAGTAAATCTGTAAGATGGAGCCTTAAAAGTAGAATTGCCAGATAAAGGGTTTGTGTATTTGTAATCTTGGTAAGTATGGTCAAAATAACCCTGCAAACAGGTATTATTGATTTCGATGCACATAGATGAGAGATGCATTTCGATGAGAGTGTTTGTTTCCCTGAACTCTAGTCAAAACAGAGGTATCATACTTTCTGAATTTTGCCAATCTTTTAGATTTAAAAAAATGCTATTATAATGTGCTTTAAAGTAGCAACCCTTGAGCATTTTGTCATGTATTTAAGAGTTGTCTGTATTTTTCTTTTCTGTGATCTGTCTGTTCACACTCTGTGCTCATTAGGCTAATGGAATGTTGGTGTTTTGGGCTTTTTTCCTGATTGATTAGTAGAGATTCTTTATATATTAGAGAATTTAGTTTTTTGTTTCTTATGCAAACAATTTCTCTCAACTTTTTGTTTGAGCTTGACTTGATTATTGTGATTCTTGCCATACAAAATGTTTTATAAATAAATCTTTATATAGCCAAATTTATCAATTTCGTATGGCTTCTGGATTTTGTTTGTACTTACAAAAGCTTTTCTCACTTAAGGGAATAGAGTTTTTTTTTTCATGGTTTCTTCTACTACTTTTAAGGTTAAAATCATACACTCAAGTTTTTGATCAATTTTAAATTTATTCTGGTAAGAGTTATGATTCCCAGCTTTCCCATCACAAATTTTTATATAATTCATATTTTCAATGCCATTTTGAAATGTTTCTTGGATCTTTACATATATATAGCTGTGTATGTTTGCATCTATTTCTGGATTTTCTTTATAGGCTTGTCTGTCTATTCATGTGCAAATAGCAAATTTTAAATTTTTATTAGATTTATAATTTGTATCAAAATCTGGTAGTTATAGTTCTCTTGCTTTAATTTTTCAGAAAATTTCTGGCTATTTTTATTTGTTTATTTTTCTAGGTGATCTTTAGAGTCATGTAGTCTAGTCCCACACCTAAACAGTTGTATCAAATTTATGAATTAACGTGGGTGGCTTTGACTCTTTAAATATTTTTGGGTATTTCTTTCCAAGCACATTCTATGCTTTTCTTCATGTGTAAGTGTGTATATGTGCGTGTGTGTGTGTGTGTGTGTGTGTGTGTGTCCGAGTGTGTCTTGTGATTTTCAAGAGAAGTTTTAAACTTCCTTAATATTGATCTTATTTATTTCTGGTTAAGTATATTCCTAGGTTTTGTTGTTGTTATTGCTTTTGTAAGTGGAATCTTTTCTCCTGTAGATAATCTAACTGGAAATCGTTCATATGTATATGGGCTGACATTGTACATAGCTTTTTTTACCCAGCCACCTTGCAGAGCTCTCTTATTGATGTTATACTTTTTAAAATTAATCCCCTTGTTTTTTCCAGGTATATAATCATATCATCTGCAAATGATGATAATTTTACTTTCTTTCCTTTTTACACCCTAGTTTATTTTTCTTATTGAATTATGTTGGCTGACAAAACATAAGAGACTACTAAAAACTGAGAACAAACTGAGGGTTTATGGGGGGTGAGAGGGAGGGGTGGGTGGGTGATGGGTATTGAGGGCACCTGTTGGGATGAGCACTGGGTGTTGTGTGGAAACCAATTTGACAATAAATTTCATCATCATCATCATAATAAAAAAGAATTATGTTGGCTGATATCTCCAAGACAATGTGAAATGAAAGTAGTGGTAATGAGCATTTATGTCTTATCTGTGACTTCAATAGAAAATTTTCCTTGGAACAGTTTATATATCATTGGAATTTTCAATTTTTTAAAGATTTGGTAGACCTACCCCAGTAAGTCAGATAATGTTTGAGAAACATACTTCCTTGCATTATAAAACATAACTATCATTCCCATTTTATTTATAGTTTCTTTTTTAAGTTTTATTTATTTATTTTGAGAGAGAGAGAGAAATATCAAAATTATAAATGCATAGAGGGCTTTGTCTTCATGTCTCTGCTTGTAGAAAGTTACCCTACAAGCACACTTAAATGTGTGTATTTCTGAGGATATTTGTTTCAGTATTGTTTATAACAGCAAGAGTTTTTAAACCATCTAAGTGTTTAATATGGGGCTAATTCAATGTTAGGCACACAAATACAATGGAATAATATGATCCCTTAAAAGGAGTAAGGTTTAGATACACCATTATCTCTGAAATGACATTTTTAAGTTTGAAGAGAAGGGGTAGCACATTGTAATTTAGTGTTAAAAAATATGACAATACTATGTATGTGTACATATGCATATACACAGACTCACACGTGTACATGTATACATACACAGATCTGTAGTTACATAGGTTATTTCTGTAAGGACAACTAAAGATCTTGACTGGGTGGAGAAACAGGTAGAATGCATATCTCCTTTTCACAACAGATCCTTCTGTGCCTGTTGAATTTTGTGTCATTTGTATTACTCATTCCAAAAAAATATTTAAGAATGGGGACAAAACAGAGTTATTTCAAACAGGTAAAGGCTCAGAATTTTTTTTCATCATACCTTTGCTGAAAGAAATATGAAAAATATATTCTAGCAAGAAAAAACATACTCCACGCTAATGAATATCGCCATGTTCCAGGCATTATTTGTAGTGTTTTAAATATCTAATAGAATTCAGTCCTCACAAAAAACTTGATGAAGTAGGTGCCATCATTATCCCTATATTACAGATGAGAAATGAAACAGTTTGCTCAAGGTCACACAAATAGAAAACCAGGGGTGTAGATTTGCATCTAGTCAGGCTGATGGTAGAGCCTGAGTTCTCGCTGAGCTCCTATTCTATTTTGTCTTCTCATTAAGAGCAGAATGCAAGAAGCACCTGTCAGCATCAGTAAAATGCATTGGTCATTCCGATATTTTGTTAACAATAATGATTGCTTTTTTTTTTAACTTTATTTATTTTGAGAGGGAGAGAGCCCACAAGCAGGAGGAGGGGCACAGGGAGCGGAGGGAGAGAATCCCAAGCAGGCTTCATGCCCAGCACAGAGCCCGTCACAGGGCTCAGTCCCACAAACTGTGAGATCATGACCTGAGCCAAAATCAGGAGTCAGACGCTTAACCAACTGAGCCACCCAGGTGCCCATAATTATTGTTCTTTTTTTAAACATAGATTGAAATCTAGATAACACTGACTTCTTACTGTCGTGGGAGGATTTTGGATTTTTAGGAGTACTGATCTCATTTGGGAACAAATAGAAATTCTAATTCTTCCTCCCCTTTTTAAAGCAAACTATGTGTATTTAAGGAAAAATAAAAAAGGGCAATGGGTAAAATAATAAAGTATATAATAAAAATTAAGAGAAATGTGATGTAGCCCATGGAAGTTAGGAAAGGAGGAAGAGAAACATTTCATAATTAATGAAACAAAATAAATTAGCATCAAAAAGCTGAGCTTATCTATAATATGTAAATACAAGAAGGAAATGAGTTCAAAAAGAAGAGCCTTCTAGGGGTGCCTGGGTGGCTCAATTGATTGAGCGTCCAACTCTTGATTTGGGTTCAGGTCATGATCTCACAGTTCCTGAGACTGAGCCCCATGATGGGATCTGCACTGGATGTGGAGACTGCTTGGGATTCTCTCTCTCTCCTCTCTTTCTGCCTCTCTCCACTCACTCACGCACTCCCTCCCTCCCTCCCTCTCTCTCTCTCTCTCTCTGGACATAAATAAACATTAGAAAAAAATCTTTTAATGATAGGCAATTTACAAAATAAAACCAAATGACATAAGTCTGAAACTGAGAGACAAAAGTACACCAGGCAAAAATTAACCAGTGAAGAGAACACAACTTTACTGTACTTGCATCAGACCAAAGGAAATTTAAAGTGGCACATAACATTTTACTGTTTAACCAGGGATGTGTATTCAGAGAGGAATTTTTATGTCTTTTTGACCTTTCATTAAAAAAAAAACACAGTTTAAAATATTGCCATACAAGCTAATTTTCTCAAGGTAGGAAGATACCCTATATACCTTTAGTTATTTATGTTTTTGTAAACAGGTCATTTTTATTTTGTCTCCCCCTTTTTGGATTAAAGAGAATCTGTGTCATTTTTGAGAAACTCATATTCGTATGGAAGTCTCCTCCAACCCAGCTGTCCCTGGTGCCTCTTCCCACTGTTTTACTGAAAAACGTTCACCCAGAAAATGAGGTATAATAGCGTAGAGGTTTTTTCCTTTCAGGCTCAAGACAATGTTTCTGCTTAATTTCTGTGTCGTCTTTTGGTGATTTCCAGAATTAAATGGCCCTTTATCTTAAGGAAACAGTCTTCAGTGACACCTAGGTTCTTCCTTTGGCTGGTGACAGCTTAAATCTCTGGAGCCCCAGCTAAGAAGCAGTGAGGGAGTCCCGATTTATTTGAAACACTTCAAGTCAATTCCAAGTTTGAGAGCCTATATTGAATTACGCATTGGGAGATTGAGAGATGACTAGGGTGTGACCTTGCCTCAGCTGCTCCGAAGCAAATCAAGCTTTGCTGATCACTCAAGGGATTTAATAGGTAGGGGAAGCAAAAGAGGCAGGTGAGTGTTGCTTATGTTCAAATGAATCCTGGCCTTATGTCCAGAAACAGATACAATTCCCCCAGTGAGGGTGACTGTTCATATCTTTTGGTTTTGGACTCTTGAAGTTTAAATGACCTAGTGCCCAGAGGATTAAACCCAGTCTCCAGCCCTCCTTTCCTGTGCTACCCTTGTTTAATGCAAAGAAACCTATCATTGAATTGAGGGCCAAATGCTTTAAGCTCTTATTTTATGAATGTTTGCCAAATTATTTCTCATGCAATCACCCTGCAGTTAACTATTGAATTTCTTGTCTAAGGGAAAACATCAAATGAACAAGGGCAGAAAAAGATCACAGGATAAACTGAAATGAAAGGTCTGTGTAGGAGTTGTTGGGTTTTTTTCCTTCATTAAAAATATGCAACCTGCAGAAAAAGGGGAATATGGGACTTCTACCATTATCTTCCCTTAACTGATTTAATGCAAGAGTGATTAGATGGTGCATAGGATTACAGCTGTTTGTGTTCACGTTTAAGAACAGTAATTATTGTCTGGAGAAAGACCTTTTAGAACAGGTAGAGGATGCAAGCTTGGCAAGAGTAGCTGTAGATAACTGGGAATATGAACATAAAGTTCCCTATAGAAGACACATGTATGCATGGGTGAGGGATAAGATGTTGATATTTTGAGTTCATACAGAGAATACCATCACTGCTGACAATTAACGATGATTAAGCCATTTCATGATGTGAATTAGGTGGGAAATTCTCTAAAGGTGTTATCATATGTCAGCTTCCCCAAAGCTGCACCACAGGATATGGGTGTGCTAAGAGCTGGTCATAGGTGTGCTATGAGATACTGATGTGCTCAGCCCTTGAGGATGCCAGGAGAGACATGGACAGCTCCTGAGCTAAGCCCTTCCACCAGAGGGAGGGCACTGGCTGATGAAATCATCTTGGTTTGTTTGGAACTTTCCTGGTTTTAGTACTAAAGGTCCTGTGTCTTGGGAAATCTCTCAGCCCCAGGTGAATCAGAATGTACATCAGGGCAGCCTGGGCACAGCAGGGACTGTGCAGGTCCCAGTGGGCCTGTAGGCAGGAAAAATGTAAGCTGCATTCAGCTCATGCAGCTCTGATGGACTGAGCATAGCATGACCAAGAAGGTTCTCGTCTGCCTGATCATAAGCTTTACTAAGCTATGTTTTTTAAGACATTTGTCCATTTAAGTTGTTAAATTATTGGTGCAAAGTCATTTCTAATACTTCTCATCCTAATGCTTGTGATGACTTCCCCCATATTATCTTGATATTGGGCACTTGTTCTCTCTCTCTCCCTCTCCCTCTCCCTCTCCCTCTCCTTCTCACTCCCCCCTTTCTCCTCTCCCCCTGGTCTGTCCCTTCCCCTGCTAGCTCTAACTCCCCCTCCCCCCCCTCCCCATTCCTACCTTCTCCTTCTCCCTCCATCTCCCTTTTCTTTGTTTATTTAAATCAAACTTGCTGGGGATTAGGCAGGTTTCTGTGTTCTTATGATGAATTGACCCTTTTAATGTTATGAAATATACCTCTTTATCTCTCTTAATTATTCTCACCTTAAAGTCTACTTTTTTTTTTTAATTTTTTTTTTCAACGTTTATTTATTTTTGGGACAGAGAGAGACAGAGCATGAACAGGGGAGGGGCAGAGAGAGAAGGAGACACAGAATCGGAAACAGGCTCCAGGCTCTGAGCCATCAGCCCAGAGCCTGACGCGGGGCTCGAACTCACGGACCGCGAGATCGTGACCTGGCTGAAGTCGGACGCTTAACCGACTGCGCCACCCAGGCGCCCCTAAAGTCTACTTTGATATCAGTGTAGTCATACTACCAACTCCTTTTTGGTTAACGCTTGCTTGGTTGGTCTTTTCTCTGTTTTTTGAAGCATTGAGTATTTTTATGTTTCTGGTGTGTTTCTTATAAGCAGCTGTAATTGTATTTTTTTAAAAGTCCAGTCTGGAAATCCTAGGTTTTGGTCTACCATCTTGCTATTTGTTTACTATTTTCCCCTTTTTCTATTTTTTTAAAATTATTCCTTTCCTGCCTTCCTTTATAAAAATCAATTAAAAAAATACTCCTTTTTATCCCTCTGTTAGACTTTTGTTACAGTTTTTAATGTCCTTGTTTTGGTGGTTACCCTGAAAACTACAAGGCACAACTTAGTATGGTCTATCTTAATACATCGTTTACTGCTTTGGGAAGAAACAATATTTGAACAGAACGATTACCAGCAATGAAATTGAATCAGCAAATGAAAAACTCCCAACAAATGAAAGTCCTGGACCAGATGGCTTCACAGGCAAATCCTACCCAACATTTAAAGGAGAGTTAATAGCTATTCTTCTCAAACTATTCCAAAAAAAATAGGAAAGGAAGGAAAACCTCCATATTCATTCTACGAGGCCAGTATTACCCTGGTATCAAAGTCAGGTAGACACCACAAAAAAAGAATTGCAGGCCAATATCTTTGATGAACATAGACGCAGATATCCTTAACAAAAAACAAACAAAGTGAATTCAACAATACATTTAAAAAATCATTCACCAGGAGCAAGTGAGATTTTTTCCCAAGATGCAAGGGTGGTCCAGTATTTGCATATCAATCAACGTGATACATCATGTCAGTAAGAGAAAGGATTTTAAGAAACATGATCATTTCAACAGATGGAGAAGAAACATTTGACAAAGTATGATATCCATTCATGATAAAAACCTTCAACAAAGTAGGTCTAGAGGGAGCATGCCTCAACGTAATAAAGGCCATATATGAAAACCCACAGCTAACATCATCTTAAACAGTGAAAAACTAAAAGCTTTTCCCCTAAGATTAGGAACAAGACAAGGATATCCACTCTGACCACTTTTATTCAACATAGTACTGGAAGTCCTAGCCACAGCAATCAGACAACAAAAAGAAATAAAAGGCATCCAAATTGGTAAGGAAGAAATAAAACTTTTATTATTTGCAGATGACATGGTACTATATATAGAAAACCCTGAAGACTCCACCAGAAAACTACTAGAACTGATAAATGAATTCAGTAAAGTTGCAAGATATAAAATCATTGTACACAAATCTGTTGCCTTTCTACACACTAATAATGAAGCCACAAAAGAGAAATTAAGAAAACAATCCCTTTTACAACTGCACCAAAAGTAATAAAATACCTAGGAATAAATTTAACCAAGGAGGTGAAAGATCTGTACTCTGAAAAAGTATAAAACACTGATGAAAGAAATTTAAGATGACACGAAGAAATGGAAAGACATTCCATGCTCAGGGGTTGAAGGACCAATATTGTTAAAACGTCTGTACTCCCCAAAGCAATCCTCACATTTAATGCAATTTGTATCAAAATAGCAATAGCACTTTTTCACAGAAGTAGACCAAACAATCCTAAAATGTGTATAGAACCATAAAAGATCCCAAATCGCCAAAGCAATCTTGAAAAAGCAAAGTCTTTGAATAGCAAAAGTGGAGGCATCACAATTCCAGACTCCAAGTTATATTATAAAGCGATAGTAATTAACACACAACGGTACTGGCACAAATAGACACATAGATCAATGGAACAGAATAGAAAACGTAGAAACAAACCCACAGTTACATAGTCAATTAATTTTCAACAAAGGAGGAAAGAATATGCACTGGGAAAATGATGGTCTCTTCAACAAATGGTCTTGGGAAAACTGGTCAGCTACATGTAAGAGAATAAAACTGGACCACTTTCTTACACCATACATGAAATAAGTTAGAAATGGATTTAAGACCTAAATGTGAGACCTGAAGCTGTGAAAATCCTAGAAGAGAACACAGACAGTAATGTCTCTGACATCAGCCATACTAGTATTTTCTCTAGATATGCCTCCTGAGGCAAGGGAAAGAAAAGCAAAAATAAACTATTGGAACTACATCAAAATAAAAAGCTTCTGCACAGCAAAAGAATCAACAAAACTGAAAGTCAACCTGCAGAATGGAAGAAGATATTTGCAAATCACACATCCAATAATGGGTTAATATCCAAAATATATAAGGAACTGATACAACTCAACACCCAAGAAACAAATAACCCAATTAAAAAATGGTTAGAAGAAATGAACAGACATTTCTCCAAAGAAGACCTCCAGATGGCCACCAGACACATCAAAAGATGCTCAACATCACTCATCATTGAGGAAATGAAAATCAAAACTACAATGAGATATTACCTCACACCTGTCAGAATGGCCAAAATAAAAAACACAAGAAATAACAGGTGTTGGCGAGGATTTGGAGAAAAAGAAACCTTTGTGCACTGTTGGTGGGAATGCAAAGTGATGCAGCCACTCTGGAAAATAGTATGGAGGTTCCTCACAAAGTTATTGCACTACTGAATATTTACTCCCAAAATACAAAAACACGAATTCAAAGGGATACATGCACTTCTATGTTTATAGCAGCATTATTTACAGTAGCCAAATTATGGAAGCAGCCCAAGTGTTCATCAATAGATGAATGGATAAAGAAGAACTCACACACACACACACACACACACACACACACACACACATTGGAGTATTATTCAGCCATTAAAAGGGATGAAATCTTGTCATTTGCAACAATATGGATGGGGCTAGAGAGTATAATGCTAAGTAACGTAAGTCAGTCAGAGAAAGACAAATACCATGTGATTTCACTCATATGTAGAATTTAAAAACATAACAAATGACCAAAGGAAAAAGAGGGAGAGAGAGAAACCAAGAAATAGACTCCTAACTATAGAGAACAAATTGATGGTTACCAGAAGGGAGGTGGTGGGGGGATGGTTTAAACACGTGATGGGGATGAAAGAGTTCACTTAAAAAATTACTTACTGCTTTTTCAACAATGCAAGAAATTTAAAACAGTATACCTCCATTGTTGCCTATACTGTTTTGCTATTGTCCTGTGCTTCTACATGTTGTAAGCCTCACAAGAAATTATCATTATTGTTATTTTAAACAGTTAATATTCTTTTATATTTATGTACATATTTACCCTTTCCACAACTGTTGATTGCTTCTTGCACTTGTAACTGTTCTTATTTTCCTTCAGCTTAAAATATGTTCTTTAGTGTTTCTTAAAGTCGTATCAGTTGTGAATTCGGTCAGTGTGTGTGTGTGTGTGTGTGTGTGTGTGTGTGTGTGTGTATGTGTCTGTGTGTGTGTGTGTCTTCAGCACATCGATGGTTTTGTCTTCTATTAGTTACTTATCAATCCAACCTGAATTGAAGATGTCTTGTTCAATCTAAGTATTTCTACAATAAGCATTTATAAGTATACTTATAAAACTTTTCTTTTGAACAGCTGATGATTCCTGTCTGGCTATTTTTAGATGGATGTAATCATTTTTTGGTTTTCCTTCTTCCCTAGGCTTGATCTAGAGCATTACTTTACAGGTGGGCAGAGAACACAAATGCATGAATGACTCACATACAAAAGTACTGGGGGAAATATACATGCTATTCAAAAGCAAAGGGCAGTTCTCAGGATCTTATCACTGCTAGAGATCTGTCTCTTTAAGGCATCAGTACTCTTGTCAATCTTACTGTTTTAGTTCACATTTTTTTTCTTGTAATGAGATTATAAATGTGTATCAATGTTCATGTCTTATCTCTTTTAGGCTATATGATTCACTTGGTGGTATGGCAGTTTTCAAGTCTAAATTGGAAAGTAGCTTCTTCTGGCATTCTACTTATAGTTACAAATACAAAATTCAAAACATATGATTGGTGAAATCACGTCATATGCACATTTAACTCATAAAATTCAACCATACATGCTGCACCAACTTAAAGAACACTTAGAATAGGGTGGAAGGCTTCACCCACAATTTCCCTCAATGAGCACAAGAGCCGGGCAGAGTGTGAATGGGGGAATGTGAAGCTGATCTTTCTCTAGATGCTCCTGTGGGGCAAGCATCCTGCTTCCCTGACCTCAGAGCCTGGCCCCCAACAGAGCACAACGCTATCATACAAACACTCCCATGGTTAACTAGATGTTCTTTTAAATCCTAATATAAACCCTCCAAATACCCAGTAGCATTTCTATGCCCTATCATTTGACTATCATAAATACTTTTCTCCTGGAAGTGTGATGTAATCAGAGGCCATCTGCAACAAATGAAATGTATCCTGCAGAGTTATTTGAGTACTTCTAATAGATATCACCTTTTCTTTCCCAGATTCTCATGAAGCAGGATCAAAGTGTAGCCAAGGAGATAGGCACACAAAAAAAAACAGTGGACAATATATGATGTTCCGCACAAAGTGCTATCATAGAGACACGTGTGAGTGTGGAGAAGAAGACATAGGGCTTAGTGGGAAATCACAGGTCGGCAAAAGAACTGAGGCAAAGAAAACCCATAGGGGTAGCCTGGATAAAGTCTCCAAAGCACAAAAGAATGCAATAGGATTTTGAAAAGCAAGATACTTGTGGTAATTTAAATACCAAGTGTATATGGAGGATAAAGGAGTTTGGAAAGGAAAGCTATACTACAAAGTGAATTAAAATGCTATCCTAAGAATTTAGGACTTGAGCCATTTGTTACAAAAAGCCATCATCTTATTTGGCTCTCAGATATCCTTGTGAGAAACCGTGACCCAGGTAATTTTGGACTTCTGCACACATACTGAAGTGGGACTTAAGCTCAGATGTCCCAATTCAAATTCAATGCTCTTTCAACTCTACCGGGGACTGCCTTTGTTGACCGAACTGAAGCCACCTCTGATACCTACAGTTAGCCGCATCCTGTTACTGGTTCACAACTGCTCTGGTCGTGATCTGCCCTTTCCCATCTTTTGGGATAGCCTAACCCTGACAGTGATTCTGGGCCTTCCCTTTATTTGGAGTTTCAAGATGGTGGAACATCTAAAGAGTTGTCAAAAGCAGACAGTTGGAATGTAGAATTACTGGGCTGTGAAATTTCTGTGGAAAATTCAAAACACCCTGCACTTAACACAATGCCAGAGCTGATTAGTGCAGTTTATTGCTAAGCCCCAAGGGACACCTGCAGGCTTTTACCTTCAGTCTAGAACCCCTGGCCCGAGGGAAGGTGTAATGCCACGTTAGTTCCGCACTCTTTCTATTAGAGTTTACTCAAAGCTGCCGACACCAGATGTGTTACAAACGAACGTTAATTCTCCTCCAGCATCTGGATCGCATGTACAATGAGGGGCAAGATTTATGCCCTGCTGAAGCATTCCCCAGTTTTTAGCACAGAAGTGATTGAACTCCAGATGTTAACAAGATGCAGAGACCTTTTAGTATGATTAAAAACATGATTTCTTGTTTTGCTCATGACAAAAACCATTGGATTAACTTATTAGAAGTGGGGCTGCCGTCCTGCTCATTGGAAGCTGTGTCTACTTTGGCTATTGGAGCTTGTCGTCGAAGATTTTATGTAGAAAGAATGACTTACCGACCTCTAAAATCAACAACTTTAGGGGCCCTCTTAAAATCAGGGGCTACAAAGGTAGAAATTCTGTAAGAAGTGTGATCAAGATTTGGATCAGAATGAAAATCAACACAAGTGTTTGCATGAATTAGTCACATTAGAATCTTCTTCCTTCTAGTAATTGTATTGTCAAGAAACAGAACCACAACCTTAGAGCTGTAGGGTTCCTTCAAAGATCATCTGGTCTACTCTTCCCTTCCTCAGTCCTCCTTTCCTCTGCCTCACAAGGAAGAAGAGAATGGTCTTCTAGAGTCAGACAATTGAGCCAAAAAGATTCAGTTTTCAAAATACAGGTTTCAAAACCAGGAAGCAATGAACGTGCTGAATTCAAATCTTCTATTTTCATACCACAGTATTTCCACAATGATAAGATGCACTTTGCCCGAAACTGACCTTTCTCGTGGTTGGAATGCATCTCATATTCAATGTGAATATTTACTACATTTGTTTACTTATTCTTGTGTCCACAGTTGTTGTTAAATTAATAGTGTATATGACTGTCAAAGGCATCGTAGAATCAAGAAGATACTGGGGCACCTGGGTGGCTCAGTCGGTTAAGCATCTGACTCTAGGCTCAGTCGGTTAAGCATCCAACTTCAGCTCAGGTCATGATCTCACGGTTCATCGGTTCATACCCCACCTGGCTCTCTGTGCTGACAGCTTGGAGCCTTGGAGCCTGCTTCAGATTCTGTGTCTCCCTCTCTCTCTACTCCTCCCCTGCTCACAGTCTGTCTCTCTCTTTCTCAAAAATAAATAAACATTTTTTAAAAAAGCATCTAGGGGCGCCTGGGTGGCTCAGTTGGTTAAGCGTCCGACTTCAGCTCAGGTCACGAGCTCGCAGTTTGTGAGTTTGAGCCCCATGTCGGGCCCTGTGCTGACAGCTCAGAGCCTGGAGCCTGCTGCGGATTCTGTATCTCCCTCTCTCTGCCCCTCCCCTGCTATGCACTGTCTCTCTCACTCTCAAAAATGAATAAATGTTAAAAAAAAAAAAAGCATCTGACTCTCGGTTTCTGCTCAGGTCATGATCTCTTGCAGAGCCTGCTTGGGATTCTCTCTCTCCCTCTCTCTCTGCCCCTCCCCTGCTCACTCTCCCTGTCTCTCTCAAAAATAAATACACTGTTAAAAGAATTTAAAAAAGAAGATATAGTAACTATCAATTTCATTGGACAGAAACCTTGAACTAATAAGCAATCAACTAGAATTTTTACTACTACTGTAATCTAGGAATCTGTAAAATGTGTTATGCTGATGGGAAAATGCCTTCCTGTGAAGATACTCATTTTATGGTGTTCTCAGTCTTACCTAGTCAGGATAAAGAAGGAACTACATTGATTTTAGTATAGAACTTTCAAATAGAAAATATGATCATGTCAAATTGTCTTCATTAATCATGAGCTTAGCCTATTTCCAATATGCCTTTCAAGAGTTTATGGACTTAGTACTTGAATGGTTTATAAATTTTAATACCTTAACTTATCATTCAGTTACCTTCAGTGGCTTTGGTTATTTATATTGTTCTAGTGTCTGCCATGATAAAATTCATTTTCTTCTTATATCTCTTGTGTGACTCTGAAAAGTATAGTAATTATACCTATAATGTGTATAAATGAAAAATCATGTACTCATAATCATGAGTGATGAATCATTTTTTTAATGTTTATTTATTTTTGAGAGAGCGGGCACAAGTGGGGAAGGGCAGAGAAAGAGAGGGAGGCACAGAATCTGTGTCTTGTGGGGCGTCACGCAGGGCTCCAACCCATGAACCGTGAGATCATGACTTGAGCCAAAGTCAGAAGCTTAACCGACTGAGCCACCCAGGTGCCCCAGGTGGTGAATCATTCTTTACAACTTTATCTATGATTAAGAACTGAAGAATCCACAAGTGCTTTTAAAAATTTTATTTTATAAGTGCTTTGCTGTTTGACTCTGCACTTCCCTTGTCAGACTTGCTGTAGAACTCAGCCTATTTCACATTTGCCCCCTAAATCCACTCATTGTAAATTTAACTAGAGATTTTGTCAAGAGTGGGAGGCAGGTCTTGGGTTTTCATCGTAAACTTACAAAACAATTTAAATATAACGGTTGGCTAGCAAACATCTCCAGTAGACATTTTAATTCTTCCCCAATAGTTGTTTACTTTGTTTTGGTTTGGTTTCTCCTCAAACACAAGAACAGTCTTGTATTATTTTTATTTTCCTCTAGGATTTTCTGTCAGCAACTTACAGTTCCTCAATTCGTTCAAGCTTGCATTCAACAAATAGTTGAGGACCTATGGTGAGGCAGTCGCTTGCCTCCTGTGAACAGGTACATTCGAGGTAATAATAATGATGATATAATAATATAATATAATAATATAATAATAATAATGATGATGAACAAGACAAAAATCCCTGCTTTCCCTACTCTGTGTGTGGTAGGTGTCAGATGATGGTAAGTGCCGTGAAGAAAAAATGCATCAGGCTGAGAAGAAAATGTGTGTGTGTGTGTGTGTGTGTGTGTGTGTGTGTGTGTGTGTGTGTGTAGATGCCAGGGAGGTCATTAAATTACATAGAGAGGCTAGGGAAGACCTCTCTGATAAGGAGACATCTGAAAGAAAGCTGAAGGACTAAGGAGAGCGAACCACGAGGAGTCAGTGGAACGATTCACGTCCCCTCTAGCTCCTGCCACGGATGTTCATAGATGAATCCTAATGGGACTCAGCAAAACAAAGCAAAGGGTCTACCAGCAACAGAACAAACCTTCCGTGGGCATTTTGCGACTCTCTTTTGTTAACTCTTCCTTGAGGTCTTGCCCTAGTTCCTAAGCGGCTAATTAACTAAAATGTATCTTCCAAACAAAAGAATCTCAGGCTAGGCTTCTTAATATGGCTAAGCTTCTAAGTAGAATTCTTACAAGTCAGATTCCAGAATAATAGGAGCCACATATTAAAATATCTCCTTCCTTTGTCTTTTAACCTAACCCAGTATTTCTTTTCTAGAAATCTTTCCCAAAGGAATGATGCAAATGTGGACAATATTAATGTGCAGAGATGAGCACTGGAATGTTATTTATAAAGTGAAAACATGAAAATCTAAACCATAAGATACTGTTTTATTAAACTAACATAGCGGGGATCAATAAGTTATTTAATGCTACAAATAATAATTGGTGACATGGTGAATTGACTATAAGTGGTAGATAGAAGTAGAGAAAATGGTATCATGCAATGCATAGAATCTTAACTATGAGTAAAATTTGGGGGCAAATTAGAAGTATTTGTAACAAAATCGAGTGGTAGGTTTATAGATGATTTTTATATATTTTTCTTTTAAAATGAATGCTGTTGAAATATAAACTACATAGAATAAGATGCACATAATTTAAGTGAAAAATTAATAAGCATCGGCAATTATATACACCCATGTAACCATCATCCAGGCTAAGATGCAGAAAATCAGCCCAAAAAGGTTCCTTGTGGCTATTTGTTGTCAACAAATCTCACGCACCTACTGACCTGATTTCTGTCACTATAAATGACTTTCGCCTATTCTGGGTTTCATATAATGGAATATACGGCAGTACAATAAAATGTACGTACAATAGAAGAGGATGTACTCTTGTCTCTGGCTTTCTTCACTCAGCATAATGTCACTGAAACTTCATGTTGTTGCTCGTGTCAGTAGTTCATTCCCCTTTTATTTTTCTGGTGGAGTAGTACTCATAATCTGCTTATCCAGTTACCTCTTACTGGACCTTTAGGTTGTTTCTAGTTTGGGGTCATTATAAATAAAGCTGTTTTGAGCAGTTATATATAAGACTTTTTGTGGACATATGTTTTCAATTTTTGCTGATAAATATCTAAAAATGAAATCACTGGGCCAAATGGTAAGTGTACTGTCAGACAAATTGCTGAACAGTTTTCCAAAAGGGTGTATGCCATTTCACACTCCACCATCAGTATATGAGAGCATCCATTGCTTTTCATTCATAAAAAAGAGCGGATATTGATAGTTTAAATTTTGTCGCCATTCTAAATGCATGTGTAGCAATACTTTGTGTTCCCTTGATTAGTGATGATGTAGAAAACCTTTTCCCCTAACTGGCCATTTTTATATTTTCTTTTCCAAAAGGTATGTTCAAATTTTTTTTACCCATTTTTGAAAATTGGGTTTTTTTCTTATATAATTGCAAGAGTGACAGATAAATATTTCTATATATATAAACTCGGCTACAAGCCAAATATATCTATTACATATTACCTGGTATAGTATTACCAGATATATGTATTACAGACACCCTCCCCTATTTGTGGTTTTCATTTTGATTTCCATGTGATGTCATTAGAAGAGCAGAAGTTGATTTTTAAGAAAATGTTGATTAAGTCAAGTTCATCTTTTTTTTTCCTATTATGGTTAGTGAAAATCTTTGTCTTCTTGATCAAACTAGCTAAGTGTTTATAATTTTCATTGATGTTTTAAAGAAGTAGCCCTTAGACTTTTTATTTTTATCTATTTATCTTTTCAATTTTACTGATTTTTGCTCTTTATAATTTCCTTCTTTATATTTCTGTTATGCTTAATAGTATCATCTTTTTTTCTACCTTCTTAAAATGAAAGCTTAGATTACCAATGGCAGACATTCTTTTTTTCCAAGATAGGCATTATAGCTGTAAATTTATCTCCAAGCACTGATTTAACTGAATCCCACAAACTTTGATATGCTTGTGTTTTCATTTTCATAGAGTTGAAATTTTATCTTACTTGCTTTCTAATTTTCTTCTTTAATTTATTGGTTATTGAGAAGTATGTTGTTTAATTTTCAAATATAGTGAATTTTCATATATCTTGTTATTAATTTATTTTTTAATTTTCTTGAGACCAGAAGCTATATACTGTATGACTTCAGTCCTTTTAATTTTTTTAGACTTGTCTTATAGCCTAGTATGTGGTCTATCTTGGAAAATGTTCCGTTTATACTTGAAAAAAACGTCTATCCTGCCATTGTTGGTATATGTCAAATTGGTTTCAAGTTGTTTGATAGCGTTCAAACCTTACAGACTGATTTTCTGTCAACTTGTTTTATTGCTGGGAGAGCTGTGCTTTTGCATCCTATTATAATTTTGCATTTTTCTATTTCTCCTTTGATGTTTATGAGTTTTTGTTTTTGAAGCTCTGTTATTGACTGTATCCACATTTAGGAATACATCTTTTTGATGAACTTACCCCTTTATCATTATGAAATGTTCTTTAAATTTCTGCTAATATTTCTTGTTCTGAAATATACTTTGATATTCGAATAGCCACATCACCTTTCTTATGGTAGTGTTTGCCTGGTGTATCTTTCCCCATTCTTTTATTCTTAGCCTATTTCTGTCTTTATATTTAAAATGCATTTATTTTAGGCAGTATATAGTTCTGTCTTGCTTTTTTATCCAGTGTAATTTCTGCCTTTTAACTGAGACAGCAAGCTATATCTCTTTTTTTCTCTTAAGTGATTGCTCAAAGGTTTACAGTGTACATCTTTAACTTCTTTTTTTTGTGTTTGTTTTTTTATTCATTTTCGAGAGAGACAGAGACAGTGTCAGTGGGGGAGAAGCAGAGAGAGGGAGAGAGAGAGAAAATCCCAAGCAGGCTCTGCACTATTAGTGCAGAGCCTGACACAGGGCTTCAACTCCTGAAACCATGAGACCATGACCTGAATGGAAACTGTGCCCATATGTCTTTAACTTCTTAAGGTTTGCCTTTAAATAACATTATACTACTTCATGTGTAAAACAACATCCTTACCATGGTACATATACTTCCATTTGCTGTGCCCTACACTTTATGCTAATATTGTCATAGATTGTATTGCTACATATATTATAAGTCTTCAAGTACATTGTTATTATTCTCAACAGTTGATTTTTAAAAACCAAAGTAAATGGCAAGTAAATGAAGATCTTGTATATTTATCTATGTATGCCATTTCCAGCTTTAAAAAAGGGTTTTTTTATATATATCCAAGTTTCCATCTGGTTTCCTTTAGCCTGAAGTACATCCTTCAATATTTCTTTTAGTAGGTGTTTGCTAGTGACAACTTCTTTCAGCTTTTGTTTATATTTAAAGGTTTTCATTTACCCCCATGCTTGAAATTTGTTTTTTCTCAACTATCAAATTCTAGATGAACATATTTTATATTAGTCACTTCAAAGTCACTGTTCCATTGTCTCCTTGCTTTTTTATTTCTAGTGAAAAGTCATTAGTCATTCTTATATTTATTCCCCTGTATGTAATGGGGCTTTTTCTCTGACTGCTTAATAATGATATACTTTCCTATGGTTTTTCTTTTGCTTATTGACTATGTAGGCTTCTTGGACATATGGGTTATACCTTTTATCAAGTTTGGGAAAATTTCTGCTTTTATGTCTTCAAATAGTTTTTCCACGGGAATCCATATATATATGTATGTTAAGGAGATGATGTTGTCCCACAAGTCACTAAGTCTTCTCTTTTTCTTAAGCCATTTTTTCCTGGTGTTCTAGAATCTAAACAGTCTCTCTTGATAGGTTTTCAAGTTCACTGATCTTAATTTTTAAATTTTTTGTAGAGAGAGAGAAAGCATGAGTGGGGGAGAGGGACAGAAGGAGAGAGAAAGAGAAAATCTTAAGCAGCTCTGTCCTGAGTGTGGAGCCTGATGTGGGAATCCATCTCACGACTGAAAGATCACAACCTGAACTGATTGCACACTCAGCCACCTGAGCCCCCCAGGCACTCCTCACTGATCTTTTCTTATCGAATGTCTAATCTGAGGTTATTCCCATCGAGTGAAACTCTAGAGAGGAACTTCATCTCTACAGTTCAGTCTGATTCTTTTACAGGTTCTACTTTTTTTGTCCTTATGTTTTAATTTAAATTCACAATTATATTTATAAGAGCTGTTTTAATATTCTTGTCTGCTAATTCTACCATCTCCATTATTTCTACATCTGTTTCTATTGATTCATTTTTCTTTGACTTACGGGTTATATTTCCAAACCTCTTTGCTTCTCTAGGCCTTTTTTGATTGGTTGCTGGACATGGTGACTATTACTTTGATGAATCTGTGCATTTTGTTTTCTTTTTTTTAAAGGATGTTGCATTTTGTTTTGAGTGCTAGTTAGATTTAGATTGTGATTCAGCTTAATTCTTTCAGGCTTTAAACATAAAACGTTTATTTATTTAATTGGAGAGAGGGGAAAGAGAGGAAGAGAGAAAGCATGAGCAGGGGAGGGGCAGACAGAGAGGGGGAAAGAGAGAATCCCAAGCAGGCACTGCATTGTCAGTGCAGAGCCTGACGTGAGGCTTGATCTCATGAATGGTGAGATCATGACCTGAGCCAAAATCACGAGTCAGAGGCTTAACTGACTGAGCCACCCAGGCGCACCCAGCCTTTTTTTTTTTTAAGCTTCTTTAGTGTTAGTCTTGAGTTAGTCTAGTCCTGCAACAAAGTGCAATCTTTCTTGAGTCTCTACTCCATGCTGTGGGTGTTCAGAAAAGTCTCTCTCCATTCTAAAAGATTGGAATTCAAATGTGGTCTCAAAAGTGTTTTCAGGAAGAAAGCTAAGGGATTGCAGAGCTCACTTTATTTTCCTTATTTCTTGTAAAGAGTAAAGCCCTGTGTCTGAAAAAGTATTGCTTTTTATATTTCTTATATTTTGTCCAGTTTCCTAGCAGTTTATGACAGGAAGGCAAGGCAGGTACTAGTTGTTCTGTCATGGCTGGGGAAGTTTGATGTTTATATCAAACATTAAAAAAATCTTTTAAATTTTCTACAGTGAGCATGTATCACTCAGAATATATGTGTAATATTATTGTATGAATTTCCTATTGCTTCTGTAACAAGTTGCCACTAACTTAGTGACTTTAAACATGCAAATTCATTATCTTACACCTGTAGGTCACAAGTTCAGCAAGAGTCCCTCACTAGGCTAATATCAGAATGTTGACAGGGCTGCATTCCTTTTAGAGGCTCTAGGGGAGAATCTGTTTCTTTGCCCTTTCCAGCTTTTAGAGGTTACCTGCATTCTTTGGCTTATGGCCACTTTCTCCATCATCAAATTTAGAAACAACATCTTCAAATCTGTTTCTAACTCTGACTCTCCTGCATGCCTCTTCTACTAAAAAAGGACTAAAAAAAAAAGACCACATGGTATAATCCAGAGTAATCTCCCCCTGTCAAGATTCTTCACATTATCACCTCTGCAAAGGTTCTTGTGCAATGTAAGGTCACATATCGTAGGTTCCAGGGATTAGGACATAGACATCTTTGGGGGACCATTATTCTGCCTACCATAATTATTAAGGTATTTGTCAGTTATTAGGGCAATAAATCATCATTCTTAGAATGTACTGTAACAAAAGTTATTCTGTTGACATATTCCACATACACCCTGAATGACATTAGGGTACCTGGGTTTTGGTAACATCTAAGCGAATTATACTATTCATTTTTCTAAGGCCATGTGAAGTTGATATGCTGCTTATGTCACAGTAGATGATGCCCTGTCCACAGGGTAGGTATATTTACAGACAATTGGGATTTGTCAAATGTGGCGTTAAATTATTTGGTTCCTAGTCTCCCATTTCCTCTAGATTCCCCTGATTTCTTATGACATCTCTGAACATAACTGCCAGTATTGATTTCTGCAGTTATTACCACTCCCTGAGCACTGTTACTGAATATTTTATTCTCAAGATTTGCCAAAACATTCCCCTTTGATATCTTCAGTCTATAAATGGTACCATGTTTTTCTAAATTTAGGCTTAAAACCAGTCACTCTTGCCTAGTTTTTTATACTGATCTTTACTTTCTCCACCTAATCAATTGTCAGATTTTGTAGATTTTTTTCAAGAAATCTCTCAAAACATCTCTCACATACTTTGTCTCATTTTATTTCCCACAACCATCACTATATTACTTTTTTTTTATTACATTTGAACTATCACAAATGTTTTCTAATGAGTCTCCTTTATTACTATCTCCCTCCTAACCACTTTTGCTAGATGACCCTTCCGAAAGATTCATTACTATGTAAAAAAATTTTAGATAATTCTCCCCCATGTCCATAAGGTAAATTTCTAACTCTACAGTATAATATAAAACCACACTTCCACTTTAACAGTTTAAATCCTTCATGTCTGAACTCAAACCCAACTTCCTTTTATTTTGCGTCCCTTGATTATTCCAGCTTTCAGCAGCCTCTCATCAACTTGAATGGATTTCTATAGCAGTCTTCTATAGAAATCTTTTAGTAATTTATCAAATTATGTCTTCATTTATCTGTATATAATTATATCCTTTTATGTTTTACCCTCTAACTGAATTTTCCAACTGTAGAATCCATGTTTTATAGGCCTTTGAATATTTTGTAGTATCTAATACCACTGTTAATAAGCGTTTATTTGTGGGTAAAAGAGAATGGGATTTAGGGTTACATTTTTCCCGGTTTTCTTTTCTTTTTTTTTTTTTTTTTTTGGTTGGTGGGGGTGGGGAGATAGAGAATGTGGGTGGTTTTTAAAATACTTCTTTAGAAAAAACTTTCATTGTGTCCTTTTAAGCATTCTGTAGGGTTAGGTTAGATACCTCCTCTAGAGCAACTCTGTGATTCCATAAAGCAGTGAAATTCCAGATGAACAGAGCCAGGTCTCCTTATTGCTACATCTGTGTTCTTTCTACTCTATTCTCCAGCCTCTCAGAATTTGACTCAATATTTCTTATTTTATTTAAAAAAAATGTAGGTCTCCATGCAACCACCTTAGTAACCACACAGACCATGTTGATCATTTTTCTCTGAAACTGACCTCACTCTTTTGGTTCTCTGTTGGCAGAATAATCTTCCTATAGCTCATGAATCAAATCTACTTTGTTTTTACAGCAGAACCTAAAAGACTCCTTGCTTCCTTTACTACACTGTCTTGTATTCCCTGTTCCTCTGTTTCAGTTCACTCTTTTGTACAATGTAAAAAATATGAAGTCGACTTGGATTGTTTTAAAATTGTCCCAAATATCTCCAGGGTTGACTCACTGTTAAACCTCATGGAAACCCTAGTTTGTTTGGCTGAACCCAGGGCTGGGATTTGGGGAGTTATGATAATTATGGCTCATCTTAGGATCCCAGGCCAAGTATTTCCTTTTCCTTTGCTTTGTTGCTCCATCAGCAAAAGGTAAAATCTATTGTGTGTAACCAGAACGTTAATTGGTGTATAGTAAAACTTGCATGTAGTTTGTGACTGTGAGGTTATATATAAAAGCTAAATATAGCCATCCCAACTGCTGCTGGGGAATAGAACTTTTAGGTCTTTCTCCCAGGGGGCCCAGCAATGACCGTATTTCCCGGATCCATTTTCCACACCAAATCATGTAGCACATTTCTTTTTTTTTTTTTTTTAATTTTTTTTTAATTAGTTTTCTTTATTTTTGAGAGGCAGAGAGAGACAGAGCATGTGTGGGGCAGGGGGGCAGAGAGAGAGGGAGACACAGAATCAGAAGCAGGCTCCAGGCTCTGAGCTGTCAGCACAGAGCCTGATGCGGGGCCCGAACTCACAAACCATGAGATCATGACCTGAGCCGAAGTCGGACGCTCAACCGACTGAGCCACCCAGACGCCCCTCATGTAGCACATTTCTAAATGATACGTCTGAGTTATTTCAATATCTCAAAAACATTAACGACGATGATCATGAAAATGGCGGTTACCATTTGTTGAGCCTGTAGAACGTACCAGATTCTGGATCAAACTTTATGAAACTCTTGTGAGGTGTGTATTCTTCTCTCTCTTTTGCAGAAAAACAAAAATAACCAAGGTCCAGTCAGTCTAAATGGCTTGCTTGAAGTCACAGAACTAGGGAGGGACAAATCTTCGTCTCTCTGACCCAGGCCTGAGCTCATACCCAGCATGCCACATCATTTCCACTGACCAAGGCGCTGGACATACAGCAGAGAGCTGTGAAGTAGGAGCTCTGCTTGTTCTTTATGACAGTTCGATTCATTTTATCGTCACTAACTTGACCTTGTTATGCAAAGGGTATTTTAAGAGAAAGTAAGCTACAAAATAACCACAGGTTTCCGCTTACTTATATTTTGGTTTAAGTATTTGATCCTGTTCTCTTTTTGCTACTTATCTTTTCCTTCCTTCCTTCCTTCCTTCCTTCCTTCCTTCCTTCCTTCCTTCCCTCCCTCCCTCCCTCTCTCTCTTTCTCTTTCTTTCTTTCTTTCTTTCTTTCTTTCTTTCTTTCTTTCTTTCTTAATTTCTGTAATGGCTTTGGGCTTCAACTCAATACAAGAAGGATTTATTAAATTGCTCTCTATTTCCAACACTTATCCTCCAAGTCTCCATTATATTGTAGCAATATTTTAGAAGTGTTTAAGGCAAACTTCTAGCTATCTTAACATGTCATCTAATTTGAGATAATAGTAATACTTTATTTATTGAGCAATTTGTTACTAATATTAGAACTTCTCTGGGATGCCTGGGTGGCTCAGTCAATTGAGTGTCGACTCATGATTTTGGCTCAGATCATGATCCCAGGGTCGTGGGATCAAACCCTGTGATAAATATCCACTACAGATTCATCAGCCTCTTCCCTTGTTGAGGTGTCCAGGCTTTTGGCCCTTATTAGATCCTACCAATCCATTCATTCATTCTACAACTAAACACTGGGCACAGAAGTGAACAAAACAGCTAAAATCCTTAATTTCATGGAGTTTATCCATTGCATACATTCAAGCCATGCTCAACAATCTTTACATACTCCTGGGGTTGGGTAGAGTTTTTCCTCTGGCCGCAGAACTTGAGATTTGGTAAAAACACTCAGCCGGAGACTTTAGGTTAACTATCCTACAAATATTTTTAGTTTGTTACTCTTTTGGTCTTATTAGTCTAGATGTATTTCCCCTTGGATAATCTTCATTCATACTACACTTTTTTTGCTTTGCCTTTTATTTTCTTGAATAACTTAAGCACCCCATCACTGATTCCTTCCCCATCCCATGCTTTAATATTCTTAAGAGCCCTGTCAGGCTTCATCTTATAGATAACAAAATTAAGCCTCAAAAAAAATTAAATAACTTCCTCAAGTCCACACAGGTAGTCAGTGGTAGATCTGGGATTTTGATTCAGATATACTGATTCCAAAAGTTGTATTACACAACACAATTTTATTCTTGCACTCTATAAAACATCATCCATGCATTTACAATTAAGTATTTAATCACATGGAACTATGACTTCTCTGAGATAGTCCCTGACTCTCGGCACAATCTAAGCTCTAGTGGGTAACATGTGAATGATAAAAACCTATGTTGTTCCTGGTACTATTTTCAGCTTATGATGCTTCTGATCCATTGCAAAATTTAATGTTTCTGATACCATTCAGTTCCAGAGGGAAATAAACCATTTTCATTAGGAAATTCTTTGGTCTTCCTTTCAACTCTTCCTACTCTGCACCACTCCCCCAAATCAGGCAGCAGAAACTTTGTTCTGTATATATCCCTGAAACTTCTGAATGAAATGTTTCAATTTTTGAACAAAAGCACTACCTCTTTTGATAGTTGTTTAGAACTTACATATTTTTCCAGTACTACCTGAATTGAGGGTAGTGCGATTTGAAAGGGGCCCTGTGGAAGCAGAATGAGTCCTCTTTGGAGAAATACTCAGGGCCACAATGCACATGGAAACAGTCCATGGTTAGGAGCCTGACACCCAAGCCCAAAACAGAACCACAAAAACAAAGAGTGGGGAACAGTGTGGTACAGTGGGAAGAGCAGTACGTGAGAATCAAGTTACCTGTTTTACCTTAGCAAAGTGACCCCGTTTTTCTGGGCCTGAAGTTTCCTAATTTATGAAATTCGGCATATTACACTAGATAGTGACGAAACTTCAGAATTACAAGGAGCTTCTTAAAAAACAGATTACCCGTCCCCACCCAGAGATTCTGGTTTAGAAGGCCTGAGATTAGATCAGAAATCTCTGTATTTTAACCAGTTGCCCAAGTAATTCTATTGCAGACTTCCTTTGAAAAGAGATTGCATGGGAACCACACATGATATTCTGTGCCTCACTGCTTCAGTGGACTTTTGGTGTGATTCCATTGGATCTATTTTCTCCCCCCTTGCTACTTCCTCGTCACAAGAAGAGCAGTGCTGGTATCCCAGCTGCAAGCCTCTCGTTTAGGATTCTTGCTGCAGCCAGCAGTGTCCTTGGAGTCTAGTTCAAAGCTGGAGAGAATGCGCTATGGAGCCGGGAGCCATTGGTGGAGGGGCTGGCCTGAAGGAAGTGAAGTGTTTCAGCCAGAATGTACTGACGCACGACCAGGAAACCACAAGACTGGTGAAAACCTCTCCAAGCTTGAGCCCTGTGATCAAAAGAGGTACAGGAAGCAGCTCTGCCAAGAGTCCTTACTGCTGCTGGCTACGGCCCTGAGCTTCTGAGGCCTTCTGAGCCAACTCCCTGAGCAGATGCTGTCACCCAAGAAGCCATTACTAAAACATTTTCTGCTTTGCTCTGAGGTGGCCCCACTGGTGGGTGGGAGCGAGTTGCTGTCCCTTTTTCTCTTCCTCGCTTCTTTCTTTCGACAGAGGTGACCATCTGATTGTTCACTCTGATTTTGCAGAAGTCATACGTTATTGGTTTTTTAACCTTTGCCAACCAATGGTTGTTTGGTGCTCAGAACCTGTATACAAAAACTAAATCCTCAAATTCTTACTAATACCTAGAGCACCTGATCAGCAAATATCAATAGCTTAGACTTCAGTGAGAGTGAACGTCCCTTATTTATTGCATCGTAACTATTACTTCTTCTCCCAGGCTAATGTGTGTGTGTGTTTGTGTGTGTGTGTGTGTGTGTGTGTGTGTGTGTGTGTGTGTAGATACAGATCATGTCTAGATTCAAGGTTAAAATAATTGTGTTCCTGTGATTCTTTTCCTTTCCTTGGCCAGAGTAACTGCCAGTTGCCATGTAATAAATCACATCATCATATAGCAGATCCAATTAATAGCTGAGACCTGCAAAATAACTGAACCATGTCGTCAGAGCTAAATGGCGGAGAAATTGGACTGACCATGAACACGTCACATTGATTGCTTAGTAGTGGGGTATTTTTTCTGGAAAGACAACAGAATAAATCTGAACTATTGATCCTGTCATGGGTACAGGCTCCCTTGTAGAGGAAAATAAAGCAAGTGTGATGAATTTTTCATTTGGCCTTCTGCCTGCCTGCTTGCTTGCTTGCTTTTTGCCTTGTACAGCCTGCCTGCATTTTTATTCCGTAAACCCTGACTAAATGGTCCAACAACATTGCCCATGTGGCAGAAAATCTGCAATCTTAACCTATTTGTTACCAAAATTTCAGCAAGTATGAGGTGGCCAATAGCTTTTCTGAGAGGATGCCTGGGATCTTAGCTTAGCTTTCAATCATTTTAGGAAACATGAAAAATTCAGTGACAAGAGGCCATACGCCATCTGCAAAGACGTCAGGGGCCAACACTCAGGCGACTGGACACACAAACTAGGCGGTGACAATCAAGTGTTTTCTGAGGTATTTATTCCTCCCCTGGTACCATTATGTAAAATAGAAACTGCAGACACATTGTGCTGCGTGCCTTTTGAGACATGCCTTTTTTGGGGAAGCACGAACTTTGTATACTGCTGACACCAAATATTTGAAAATAAAACTTTTTTTTCCCCCCTCGCTCTGTCTCCCTCCTCCGCTTTTGGCTCAGCGTATCCTACCAAAACACGCTTCATAAGACTTCTTTATAGAAAGAATGTTTCAAAAATATAATATTTCCATCTGTTATTTCAATAATACATGCCCTGGGACTCTCTTTATGAACCATTTTCCTTTCTTTGCTCTCATTTAGATGTATAAATATTTGATTCAAAAGCCCTGAGGAATAGTCAGCCAATCAGGTCACAGAACTGTGCACATTCCTAACCCTATAATTTTGTCTGTAGCAGGCGCCTCCCGCTGTGGAACTAACTGCTAAGGGATTACAGCAATGTAATCCTCAGACTGTTCCATCTCAAGGTTACTCTCCAGTGGAGAGAAGGAAGCAGTTTTAATTTTGATAAAATAAACTTTATTTTGTAACGTTATTATTTGTTTTTCTTTCTCTTTTCAACACTTCATAATAGACGTGGCTGGTAATTTGAAGTGAGCCTCCCTGGTTGAGGAGCCCTAGGCCACCCCGTATTCCTGTAGCTTCTTAAAGAGATAGCCACACAGCATTTGGTCCTGGCACTCCGACATACAGAACTCGAGCTTTTTGAGCCTTTTCCCTCCCTCAGCTGAACCATATGCTGGCTTCTATTAAACATGTCCAAATGTTGTTTTATGAACGGGTGGCAACAGAAGATGCAGAAACACTGTTATGCCACCCACATATGTTGGAAAT
This sequence comes from Prionailurus bengalensis, assembly GCF_016509475.1. Taxonomy (NCBI): domain Eukaryota; kingdom Metazoa; phylum Chordata; class Mammalia; order Carnivora; family Felidae; genus Prionailurus; species Prionailurus bengalensis. Next base: position 12,694,282 of record NC_057360.1, on the reverse strand, counting down.
GTCACACCTTGGGCACAATTTTGAGTTACTCTTCTGTTTGTTAGACTTTTCTCACCAGAGCTCTACTTCAGCAATTATTGAAGCATTACAACATGAATTTCATGGGAACTCCCTCTTTGATATAAACTCAAACATGTTGCTAGGAATAAAAGATCTTTATGGATGAAATTTAATATATTTTGAACGAAGCTCAAAGAGATTTTTTGCCGTGTGTGAAGAATAAAATAAAAATTCCTTTTATAAATTTTATGACTGGATGATGGGTGGGGAAAAGTATTTTCCAGGATACAAATATTTTCCTGATACTTCTTAAATTAAAAAAACCCACAAAGTTAAAGATACACATATAAAATTTAGACTAATTATTAGCATGTAAATAGCTAGGTTTTTCTGGAGACGATAGGGCAAAAATGTGGCAGTGCTTTAAAATGTCTACAACTCTGACCAAGAAATTATGCCTTCAGAAGTCTACTCAGGAAATAATCAAGAAATCATGACACAAAAGTATACATCCAAAGATGTTTATCATTGCATTATTTGAAAGAGTAGGCTATGTGAGGAGCTTAAATTTAAAAGTCCATTAGCAGTCTGAATAACAAATCACATATATTTAATGTTCCTTCAAGAAGATCATTTCCAGGGGCGCCTGAGTGGCTCAGTCAGTTAAGCATCCGACTTTGACTTCGGCTCAGGTCATGATCTCATGGTTTGTGAGTTCGAGCCCCACATCAGGCTCTGTGCTATCAGTTCAGAGCCTGAAGCTTGCTTCTGCTTCTGTGTCTCCCTCTTTCTCTGCCCCTCCCCCACTCATGCTCTCTCAAAAAATGAATAAATGTTAAAAAAATAAATAATATATTAAAAAGACCATTTCCCAAGTGTTATTCCTAAGTATTAATTTGAAGGTTGTCATTGTTTAGTGTTCATGAGTTAAACACTGTCAAAAAAGTGTTCAGTTCAATCCAGATATAACATGTTAGGGTGATAATCTTTAGAGGAGTAGTTAACTTTCACTTCCAGTCATGCCAGAATAGTTTGTATCTGATCAACATTTCAACAATAATTTGAACAGCGGGATGAACTTAAAAATGTTTGATGACACTGGGACTAGAAATTGAGGGTTTGAGATCTTCAAATAATAGACATGAGCCTAATATTTGGTGCGGTTTTCCCATTGAGATATTTCCCAATTCAGAAGCAGCCAAAAAATTAAGAAACTGAGGGAAGCTTTTGCAGGTTTATGGGACTGAAGGGACAAAAATTAGATATTGGAGTCTGTGAAGGTGTTAAGGATCTGGTAAATAACCAAGCTTTCAGTTGGGACCCTTAAAGGGCTACAAACCTGGAGTAAAAACGAACAGTATCAGCCCCTATAGAGACTAACACCCTAAAGTCAGTCTAATCCCAGATTAGAGTGAAGTGATCTGCTTAGGCTAGTGTTCCACCAGAAGCAAAGTAAATGCTCTAGGCAGGGAAATAACATCATTAAAAGCTTCACACGATCTTTAAAATATTATACACAATCTAGTGTTACATAAAATATAATCAGATACTCCAATAGGCAAGACCAAATGAGTAAAAGTGCAGAGAAAAAACAATACTCAGAGAAAAAAAAAAAAAGAAAAAGACCTATAGGAAAACCATTTATTAGAGTTATCAGAACTGGACTTTTAAATTGCTATGATTAATATTTTCAAGAAAATGGAGAACACGGTGAAAAGTTTCAGCAGAGAACTGGAGTCTGTAAATGTAACTGAATTGAAATCTTAAAATAAAAACCACAATAATGGAATTTAAAAATTGGTAGAGTTTCAAAGCAGATTATAGATAGCATTTTAAAATAGAATTAATTGGGGCGCCTGGGTGGCGCAGTCGGTTAAGCGTCCGACTTCAGCCAGGTCACGATCTCGCGGTCCGTGAGTTCGAGCCCCGCGTCGGGCTCTGGGCTGATGGCTCAGAGCCTGGAGCCTGTTTCCGATTCTGTGTCTCCCTCTCTCTCTGCCCCTCCCCCGTTCATGCTCTGTCTCTGTCCCAAAAATAAATAAATGTTGAAAAAAAAAATTAAAAAAAAATAGAATTAATAAATTGGAAGATAAGTGAGCAAAAAAAGCCTGGAGAAAATATAGAAAGACAAAGGAAAATACAGATTAGAAGAGTCATATAGCACATAGTAAGAAAGTCTAACAAATGTGTAATTGCAGTCCTAGATAAGAAGAAAGAGCATGTGGAGTATAAGCAATATTTGAAGAAATAATGGCTGGTAATTTCCCCAAACTGTTGAAAAACATCAAGCCATAGATTAGAGCAGTACTGTGCATGCCAGGTAGGAAAATATGCAGAGAAGCACGCCAGGGAAAATCATAATAAAACAACTAAAAGCCAAAAGAAGAGAATTTTTAAAAGCAATCAGATAAAAGATTTCAATTTCAAAAAGAAACAATAGCAACTTCTCAGGAGAGACAATGGAAAGCAGTAGATAGTGGAAACCATATTCAAATAGCCGAGAGAGAGAATTTCCTACCTCAAGTTTTGTACCTGGTAAAATTATCTTTCAAAATTAAGGGAAAATAAAGACATTTCTAAGCAATGAAATACTGAGTCTTCATTATTGGCAGAAGTTCACTAAAGGTAATTCTAATGGGAATTCTTCAGGCAGAAGAAAAATGGTCCTAGATGGAAGCATGGAAATGCAGGAAGAAATAAAGTTAAAATGGAATAAAAAGAAATGGAAAGATTTAAATAAATTTTAAGAATAATGATGATGATGATGTCTCCTGAGGTTAAGGGATACATATAAATCAAAACACATGACATTAAAAGCACAAAGAATGGACAGAGGCAAAGTAGTTAAAGTTCTAAAGTACTTGCATTTGGGGGCACCTGAGTGGGTCAGTCAGTTAAACATCCAACTCTTGGTTTGGCTCAGGTCATGATCTTATGGTTCGTAGGATGGAGTGCTGCTCCAGTTGAGCCATGCTGATAGTGCAGAGCCTGCTTGGGATTCTCTCTCTCCCTCTCTTTCTGCCCCTCCCCTGCATTCTCTCTCTCTCTCTTTCTCCCTCCCTCAAAAATAAATAAAGATAGAAAGAAAGAAAGAAAGAAAGAAAGAAAGAAAGAAAGAAAGAAAGAAAGAAAGAAAGAAAGAAAAAAAAAAAGAAAGAAGAAAAGAAAGAAGGAAAGAAAGAAAGAAATACTTGTGTTTGTGGGAAATAACAAAAGTATTCATTTGTATCAGTCTTGACATAGCCTAGTACCAGAGTAACCACTAAAAATAATGGAAGCATGTATAACTAATAACAACAAAAAGAAAACAATAAAACGGTAGGTTTAAACTCAAGTGTACCGGTAATTGCATTAAATATAAATGGACTAAATAGTCTATTTAAAAGACTAAAATAATCAGATTTGTATTAAAAGCACACACAACTGCATGCTGCTTTTAAGAGGCACACATTAAATATACAAAGGATTAAAAATAATCCAAAGATATATATCATGCAAGTTACTTTATATGTATCTTTAAGTTTTCTCTTTACTTGAAAGAGATCAGAAGTAAAAGTTATACATAATACTTTGTGTGGTTTGTGGTGTGGTTAACGCAAGAGAGAAAAGTTTAAATTGCAGTCAGTGGGTATTAATTCAAAATAAAGGCCTTGGCCTTCCATCAAAAGACTGCAAAACGAAAGAAATACACGCAAGCACGCATGCACACACACACACACACACACACACAAACACACACACGGAAGGCAGCCATTATCAGTATTTTTTTAAAACTCAGTGCTATTTTTAAAGTGTACAAATTCATTAAAAGTTTAGACAAATATATGGTGATATTGTTAATGTGTGTGTTTGTAATTGTTACAGAATTTATGGGTATTTTTATTTTTTTATTTATTGTCACCCATGGTGTTAATAAAATAATTGTGTGTACATTTTAGTTTCTGATGTCTTTGTTATAGCCAAGTCTTAAAAATAGTGTATATACTTGAGTAAGAAAGATACTGGGTACTGCTACTGTGATGCTGTTGACTTCATAGCTTAATAGTTGTGACTTCTCTTGTGTAAAATCTGGTTTTTATTGTTGTACAAAGATTCTTAATGTCCTATATTATGATGGCTGTGTCTTTTATTGCAGGTTCTTCGGATGTTATAACAGATTTAACTAAAGCTGGTTCTATTATATCATATATATTAGCTGGTGTTTACCTATAAGTGGAGTTGCTTTTCATTTGCCTGTAGTGGTATAATTTCAGTCTTGGCTGGAGATGGAAAATTGAGCTGAGTAAACTTTTTGGTTCTCCTTACACTGTAATTGTGAGTCAGATCATTGTTGTTTAATAAAAAACACAAATGGATTAAGTAGAACAAGGCTACTTCCTTTATATTTCCCCCAGCTTCCTCATCCTTTTGAAAGTAAATGGAATGTAAATAAATACTGGTTTTTGTTTTTTATGCTAAAAAAGTTTTTTTTTTTTTTACTTAAAAACTATGTATTTGTTAGGGCTGCCATAACAAAGGCTTGTGGTGATGATGGATCTGTGATCTCTGCAAGGATGTTTGCATGAATTGGTATGTATAAGGAGGCAGAGAGAAGAGATGTAAGAGCCAAAATTAAAGTGGGCAAGAGTGACAGGGAGAATGGCATATCTTCCTTATCTGGCTTCATGAACTGGAGTTTAGTTTTCTTGTAGACAGACCAAAGCTATAGGATTTGTTTTTCAGAAAGATTTGAAAGGATTCTGGGCACAAGCACAACTACTATGGGGCACAGTAACAAATTGTAATCCAGAAGAGCATAGAGGAATTCTCTCTGTCCCTCATCTTACAGTGTAGGTCCAGCACTCTGAGACTCAAATGTTCGTCAGTTTAGATGATGAATACTTTGCCCAATAAGGCAGGGGACTGTCCAGACAGGCAAGTAGAGAATGCCTTGACAAGGAGACTGTCAAGATATATGAGCCTAATTGTTCCTCACACATGTAAAAGCTTCCCTTGGGGGCTTGCAGAGAAAACTGGGAGAAATTGTGAAGATTAAGATACCCAAAGAAGAAAGAGACAAGTTCTAAGAAAATTGGCAAGATGCCTAGTTGTCAACTTGACAATTTTTTTTTGCCATTTTGTGATAAAGAAATGTGTCCTCATAATTTGGGATATTAAGAATTTTCTTGGAAAACTTTTTGTATATATGTGAAAAATATTTGTAATGGATGCTTTGGTATGTGGCCAATCCTCCACCTGCCAATGTGCCCTTTTAGGTGGGAAGGACTTCTCCTAGCTGCTGAGAATGCTGCTAACTGAAAACCTTTATCTGTCTGTTCTTTCTTGGAATTCCTTCATCCACAATCACACTCCTTTTCCAGGGCAGCCCTTTGTCCAATGAGTATAAAGGTCCTGCTCTAGTCTCAAGTTGGACAGCACTGAAGGAACTTTCCAATTTCAGAGCTGCTGCTGAGTTCAGATGAGTCCTTTGTTGTGATAGCACTGCAGTCTAACATCTCCATCTGCTGTTGTTTCCTGTCCTTCTGTCACAAGTGCTGATCCCAAAAGCATTCCCTGATGAACTTCCTATACACTACCTCAGACTCTGCTTCTTAGGAAAATTGTAACAGGTTTGTTCACTAACTTCCATCTTTCTTTACAGTTTTTCAGGACATCGAAAGGGACTTAGCTTTATTGAGGGAAGGCACTGTGGCTCGTTGTCATAGACCAATCTTCCAGACCAAGTGGCAAGATATCCTAGGGTTTGCCAGGGGGCATTACAGAATGTTCATGAAACAGAGAAAACTCTTACCCATGATTTTATCTCATTCTTCCACTAATGAACTTCACTTGTTTTTGTGTTTTTTATCTCTAGCATTTGTCCAAATTTATATTAGCTACACATGCTTAGATAAAGGAAGAGAAAACTATTTAAATTAGGTAGAAAATGGGGATTATTGTAGAATTTAAGGCTGGCTCAGAAAATCCAAGTAGGGAAAAACAACTAAAATCCAAGAATGTAGAATAGGGGCATTTCTGGGAATATTATTGATCTTGAGAGAAGATAGAGTTTCTCCTTGATTTAGAACTTCGGATGTTTTTTCCTCTAAGTATGTATGGTTGGATATAAACCTCCTCTCCCTTTTCTGCCCAAGAAACTTTCTGTGGGAAAATTGGAGACTTCCTATGTGTATTTTGAATTCTTAGTGAAGATTTGCATTGGTTGGATCTGAGGTTACATTGTGACTCTAGTAACTTGAGATGACTCTTTGACCCTCAACTGGCTTTGTCCTTTGTAAGAGCCTGACCTGCTTTCAGGTCAGGGAGAGACTCATAGCATGAAGATTTTTGTCACTTTTGGGAAGTCCAGGAAGATCTTGCATTTAAAGACTCAGATGCAGTTTTGAATATATACTATACATCTGGAGCATTCATTCGTTACAAATTTTATCATCCTAAGTAGAAACTAAAGCTTAGAACAGGATCAAAAACCAATGATGATGGCTAAAATGAAAAATTCTGTTCATCAAGAGTTACCATCAAGAAAGTGAAAAGACAGGGGCACCTGGGTGGCTCAGTCGGTTAAGCATCCAACTTCAGCTCAGGTCATGATCTCACACTCTGTGAGTTTGAGCCCTGCATCGGGCTTTGTGCTAACAGCTCCGAGCCTGGAGCCTGCTTCAGATTCTGTGTCTCCACCTCTCTGCCCCTCCCCTGCTCATGCTCTGTCTCTCTCTGTCTCAAAAATAAAAACATTAAATTTTTTTTTAAATAAGAAAAAAAGAAAATGAAAAGACAAATCACAGAATGGAGAACATGTATCTGTCAAAAGACTCACCCAGGATATATAATAAGTACCTATAAATTAAAAAGACAGAATACCTAATTAAATATGGGCAAAAGGTTTGAACAGCCATGTTGAAAAGAGACTCAAATGGCCAATAAACATATCAAAAGGTACTCAAAATTAATAGTCCTACAGGGAAATGCAAATCAAAACCTCAATATGAGCGCATTATACAGCCACCAGAATGTATTGACAAAGAAAATGAAATTCTCATACAATGCTGGTGGGACTTGTAAATTGGTAAAGCAAAGTTAGGAAACTGATACCATGTATTTAAAATGGACATGTGTATATCCCACGACCTGGCAATCCACCCTTAGGTTTATGCCACTAGAAGTGCATTTATTTGATGACCAAAAAACCTGTACAAAACGTTTTAGTAGAACTATTCAAGCCCAAATTATAAATAAACCAAGTGTCCATCAATACAGAATGGATGAGTAAATTGTGTTCTATATATATAATGAAGTACTAAATAGCAATGACAGTAATCAAACTACAGTTATATGCATCAACATGAATGAATCTCATGTAACATTATGTTGACTGAAAGAAGCAAGGCACGAAGAATATATATTGAACAGTGATATAAGTTTCAAAAGTAGGCTAAAAAGACATATGATGGTGGGGGGATATAGTAACTGGAAAGAAGCACAAGGGGGGTTCTTGGGGTTGTGATGGTTTCTTGTTTTTGATCTGGTTCCCCATTACATAGGCATGTTTATTCTGAGAAAATTCATTAAGTTGTGCAATTATGATTCATGTATACTTCAATAAAGTGAGGGGGGAAACTCCAGAGGGAGTTTTGTTCACATTATGGGAAAGATACATTTTTTTTCCAGTAAAGGAATGAGGAGTACAGAAATAGCTCATTTGAGTTTGACTTCCTTAAAAGGTGTTTTTTAATAATTTGAAGGATACTCCATGGAATTTGGAGATTTTTTTTAAAAATCAAAGCCTAAGGATTATAACCCTTTTTATTCCTTCTGTTGCTAGTATTGAATCATGACATCTGATTTTTGAGACTGTTAGCATGGATACTTTTCTTAAATGAGACATTCATCTTGACTAGTAAAGAAAAATTAGCCTTTTACTTGTGGCCCATTGTAGACTATGATTTAAAGCAATGGAGAGTCTCAAGGGTGGATCATTATTTGACAAATGGGGTAGTTATTTAACCCTACTTCTGCCTCATGATGCACAGACCCTAAGGGAAAAGATGCAGGTAGTAGGTAGACACTAAACTTTCTCAGAAACTAAAAGAGTTGAAAATTCTGAATATTGAGAAACTCTGGGTACTGAGAGAATGAAGGGGGTCAGGGAGAAAAGCCTCTAGGAGACCCCAGAGAGGGAAAGCTGAACTCGAAGTAATCCATTCCTAGGAGATCCATTCAGATAAGAGTGAGCCCATAACAGACCATTTCTCCCCACCTCCCGTTTTTGCTTTGAGCATGTATATAAAAGCTAGGACTATATTTCAGCTGACAAACTTCTGCTTGTAGAATAATTAAAGATAGAATTCTTTTGTTTGAGCTACAGGTTTCTATCTAAAGCCAAGAAGCAAGGTAACCGACATTGGAGGGGCTCTACGCTTTAGCTCTGGTACATCTCCAAAGCAGAATGAGTCTCCAATGGAATGCAAGACAGAATTTCTTAATTGTTTTTTCAATGACTTTTGTATATTCTTAGATGCTAATAACATGGTCAAATGTTTATTTTTCAGATAAAAATTTCAATGATGCACCACAAATATTTTAATCTCAACAATGGTCTTTAATAAATCTGGCATGGTTTTTATCTAAGGCAAAAAGAAATTTTACAAACAGCAGAACTATCTTAATATTTTTGAAGCAATTTACACCTTCTCTAGAATTTTTCTCATCTTTTAATAGGATGGTGGCAAAAAAAATCCCTCAGGGAATGAGAACAAAGAAAAATAAGACTGCTTTCTATATACCTTTTACACTTCCGCCAGTAGACATGAAATCTGTGTGACAACTCCAAGGGAATGATGCATTTGTGATACTTGCTTCCTTAATGCTCTTCGTGTGACCCATGGGTCAGTTCCATAGGACTTCCAGCATCTTCAGGGTAATTAATATCTTTCTTTCTGGAGCCATCCTAATAACCAACAGTTGTCAGGCATCACTAACAGAATTACTCCATCTTCTTTCTTAAGAGGCATGAATTCCAGGGGTTCAAAAAAGATGGAAACTCACTTGGCTCACAGAATCATGGAAAATTTGATAGCCTTCAAAATGAAAGTGGCATCCTAGTGAGTGATGCATTATTCCTTGTGTTTTGATAAAGGCCTATAGAAGTAAAAATTCTTCCTTCATTTCAACAATTTTATAATTCCTTCAAAATGTGGACTCTTTTATCCATCATTCCACAATACAGGCCACATTCTTACTAGACTGTGAAGTTATTTTTCTGGGGTTTTTTAAAATAAACTTTCTGTTCCTCCTCTGCATTACAAACCTTGTCCCTGACCACATGGTTGAAAGTTGGGTTGCTCAGGTGTACATCCAATTATCTCAGTGATTGGATCAAGGGTGGGCACATGATCCAAGAAAGCTCAATCACAATTTGTTTCCTAGGAATAATATATTTTCTGAGGTATCCAAGACAGGAAGATAGGAACCTAGGGCTGCTGGCAGATATGTGGAGAGGATGTCCTGACTGAATGAAGCCAAGTGGAGGCAATTGTCATACAGAGCCAGAAGGAATTTTGTGGCTTTGAGTCTCTTGCTAAAGACCCCAAGGCTCTGATTCTTGTATGTCTTCTTTCAGGTCTATGAATTGCTCAGATATGCTCCAGACCTTTGTGAATGAAGGAATTCTGGTTTTTGCACAAGCCAGTTAGAGTTGGTTTCTGTCACTAGCAACCAACAAAGTCCTAGTGAATAAAAGGACATTATCAAGAATAATAGGGGGCGCCTGGGTGGCGCAGTCGGTTAAGCGTCCGACTTCAGCTCAGGTCACGATCTCGCGGTCCGGGAGTTCGAGCCCCGCGTCGGGCTCTGGGCTGATGGCTCAGAGCCTGGAGCCTGTTTCTGATTCTGTGTCTCCCTCTCTCTCTGCCCCTCCCCTGTTCATGCTCTGTCTCTCTCTGTCCCAAAAATAAATAAACGTTGAAAAAAAAAATTAAAAAAAAAAAGAATAGGAGGGCCCCAAACTGCCATTTGCTTTCTTGGAGCTATTTATTCCCATCAGGTTGTATAAATATATTCTCGTCTTTGTATGGAGCCTTGGTGATTGGACATCGAATACCTACTGAATATGTAGTGAAAATTTCCAAATAGTGCAGACACTTTTCTCCAAGGGCATTGCTTCTCAAAGTTCAGTGTACTCTCAGGAGTTAAAAATTTGCTTTGCAACATGAAGTAGCTTTCTGTTGTCTAATAGTTTAATACCATGATGTTTTTATAAAGATTTAGGGGTTTCTGTGGATTAAATTTTTTATTTTCCAGTTTCACAAGTGTTTCTGTGATTACAAAAGTAATATATTTTCTCTATAAAATGCCTCTAGCTTACTGAAAAGCATGAAATAAATCCCTGTAATTCTATCATTCAGAGATAATAAATGACCATATTTTGGGGTGTAGACTTTCATATTTGTTTTATGCACACACACATATATGTATTTTAAAAAATTGAATCATGGGCCACCTGGTTGGCTCAGTCAGTTGAGCATCCAACTTCTTCTCAGGACATGGTCTCACAGTTTGTGAGTTTGAGACCCCTGTCAGGCTCTGTGCTGACAGCTCAGAGCCTGAAGCCTTCTTCGGATTCTGTGTTTCCCTCTCTCTCTTCCCCTCCCCCATTCGTGCCCTGTCTCTCTGTCTTAAAAATAAGTAAACGTTAAAAAAATTTTAATTGAATCATAATGTAATAATGCACTTTTTCTTGATCATCTTTCAGAATCAAAACAATCATCTTCATGAGTAGTCTCATTGAATTCTATTCTATAGACATTGCCAAACATAAACCTGTACCCATTTTTTTAACCTTTTGACCACCTTCATTCATTTCTCCCATTCTTCACACCTTACATCTGGCAACCAGAATATGTTCTCTATATCTGTTAGCTTGTTGTTGTTTATTTGTTTGTTTGTTTTTTATGTTCCACATATAAAGGAGATCATATGGTATTTGTCTTTCTCTATTTTATGTAGTGTAATGCTGTTGAGTTCCCTCCATGTTGTTACAAATATCAAGATTTCTTTTCTATGACTGAATAAAATCTTTACCCGTTCATCCATCAATGGACACTTAGGTGTTTCCATGTCTTAACTATTGTAAGCAATGTTGCAATGAGCATTGAGGACTGTATATCTATTAAAATTAGTGCTTTTGTTTTTTTCAGATAAATACCGCAAAGTGGAATTGCTGGGTCATATGATACTTCTATTTGTAAATTTTTGAGGGACGTTTATACTGTTTTACATAGTGGCTACACCAGTTTACATTCCCACCAACAGTACATGAGGATTCCTTTTTCTCCACATCCTCACCAACATTGTGTTTTCCATAACAGCCATTCTAACAGGTGTGATGTGATATCTCATTGTAGTTTGGATATGCATTATGCATTTCTCTAATGAATGATGATGTTGAGCATCTTTTCATGTACCTGTTGACCACTTGTATGTCTTCTTTGGAAAAATGTCTATTTAGATCTTCTGCTCATTTTGTAATTGTTTCTTTTGCTATTGAGTGTAAATATTTTGGATATTAGACCCTTACTAGATATAGGATTTGCAAATATTTTCTCCCATTTAGTAGGTTGTCTTTTCATTTTATTGATGGTTTCACTGCTGTGCAGTACTTTTAATTTTTATTTTTTAAATATCAATAATTTATTTATTTTTAAAATTTACACCCAAGTTAGTTAGCATATAGGGCAATAATGATTTCAGGAGTAGACTCCTTAATGCACCTTACCTATTAGCCCATCCCCGCTCCTACATCCCCTCCAGTAACCCTCTGTTTGTTCTCCATATTTAAGCATCTCTTATGTTTTGTCCCCCTCCCTGTTTTTATATTAGTTTTGCTTCCCTTCCCTTATGTTCATCTGTTTTGTATCTTAAAGTCCTCATATGAATGAAGTCAAATGATATTGTCTTTCTCTAACTGACTAATTTCACTTAGCATAATATGCTCTAGTTCCATCCACATAGTTACAAATGGCAAGATTTCATTCTTTTTGATTGCCAAGTAATACTCCATTGTGTGTGTGTGTGTGTGTGTGTGTATATATATATATATATATATATATATATATATATATACCACATCTTCTTTATCCATTCATCCATCGATGGACATTTGGGCGCTTTCCATACTTTGGCTATTGTTGATAGTGCTGCTCTACACATTGGGGTGCATGTGCCCCTTGAAAACAGCACACCTGTATCCCTTGGATAAATACCTAGTAGTGCAATTGCTGGGTCATAGGGTAGTTCTAGTTTTCATTTTTGAGGAACCTCCATAGTGTTTTCCAGGGTGGCTGCACCAGTTTGCATTCCCACCAGCAGTGCAAAAGAGATCTTCTTTCTCCGCATCCTCGCCAACATCTGTTGTTGCCTGAGTTGTTAATGTTAGCCATTCTGGCAGGTGTGAGCTGGTATCTCCTTGTGGTTTTCGTTTTTATTTCCCTGGTGATGAGTGATGTTGAGCATCTTTTCATGTGTCGGTTGGCCATTGGGATGTCTTCTTTGGAGAAGTGTCCATTCATGTCTTTTGCCCATTACTTCACTGGATTATCTGTTTTTTGGGTGTTGAGTTTGATAAGTTCTTTATAGATTTTGGATACTAACCCTTTATCTGATATCTTCTCCCACTCTGTCAGTTGCTTTTTAGTTTTGCTGATTGTTTCCTTCACTGTGCAGAAGCTTTTTATTTTGATGAGGTCCCAGTAGTTCGTTTTTGCTTTTGTTTCCCTTGCCTCTAGAGACGTGTTGAGTAAGAAGTTGCCACAGCCAAGGTCAAAGAGGTTTTTACCTGCTTTCTCCTCGAGGATTTTAATGGCTTCCTGTCTTACATTTAGGTCTTTTGTCTGTTTTGAGTTTATTCTTGTATATGGTGTAAGGAAGTGGTCCAGGTTCATTTTTCTGCATGTCGCTGTCCAGTTTTCCCAGCACCACTTGCTGAAGAGACTGTCTTTATTCCTTTGGTAATTCTTTCCTGCTTTGTCAAAGATTAGTTGGGCATATGTTTGTGGGTCCATTTCTGGGTTCTCTATTCTGTTCCATTGATCCAAGAGTCTGTTTTTGTGGCAGTACCATACTGTCTCGATGATTACAGCTTTGTAATACAGCTTGAAGTCCGGGATTGTGATGCTTCCAGCTCTGGCTTTCTTTCTCAAGATTGGTTTGGCTATTTGTGGCCTTTTCTGGGTCCATACAAATTTTAGGATCGTTTGTTCTAGCTTTGTGAAGAATGCTGGTGTTATTTTGATAAGTATCGCATTAAATATGTAGATTGCTTTGGGTAGTATTGACATTTTAGCAATATTTGTTCTTCCTCTCCAGGAGCATGGAATATTGTTCCTTTTTTGGTGTCTTCTTCAATTTATTTCATAAGCTTTCTATATTTTTCAGTGTATAGATTTTTCACTTCTTTGGTTAGATTTATCCCTAGGTATTTTATGGGTTCTGTTGCAATTGTAAATGGGATCGATTCCTTGATTTCTCTTTTTGTTGCTTCGTTGTTGGCATAGAGGAATGCACCTGATTTCTGTGCATTGGTTTTTATATCCTGAGACTTTGCTGAATTCATGGATCAGTTCTAGCAATTTTTTGGTGGAATCTTTTGGGTTTTCCATACAGAGTGTCGTGTCATCTGCAAAAAGTGAAAGTTTGACCTCCTCCTGGTCGATTTGGATGCCTTTTATTTCTTTGTGTTGTCTGATTGCAGAGGCTAAGACTTCCAATACTATGTTGAATAACAGTGGCGAGAGTAGACATCCCTGTCTTGTTCCTGACCTAGGGAAAAAGTTCTCAGTTTTTCTCCATTGAGGATGATATTAGCATTGGGTCTTTCATAATATGGCTTTTATAATCTCAAGGTATGATCCTTCTATGCCTACTTTCTTGAGGGTTTTTATCAAGAAAGGATGCTGTATTTTGTCAAATGCTTTCTCTGCATCTATTGAGAGGATCATGTGGTTCTTGTGCTTTCTTCTATTGATGTGATGAATCACATTGATTGTTTTGAGAATATTGGACCAACTCTGCATCCCAGGTATATATTGCACTTGGTCGTGGTCAATAATTTTTTTAATGTATTGTTGGATCCGGTTGGCCAGTATCTTGTTGAGGATTTTTGCAGCCATGTTCATCAGGGAAATTGGTCTATAGTTTTCCTTTTTAGTAGGGTCTTTGGTTTTGGAATCAAGGTAGTGCTGGCTTTATAGAAAGAGTTTGAAAGTTTTCCTTCCATTTCTTTTTGTTTGTTTGTTTGTTTTGGAACATCTTCATGAGAATAGGTGTTAACTCTTCCTTAAATGTTTGGTAGAATTCCCCTGGAAAGCCGTCTGGCCCTGGCCTTGTTTTTTGGGAGATTTTTGATTACTAATCAATTTTCATTACTGGTTATGGTTCTGTTCAAATTTTCTATTTCTTCCTGTTTCAGTTTTGGTAGTTTATATGTTTCTAGGAATTTGTCTATTTCTTCCAGATTGCCCATTTTATTGGCATATAAATGCTCATAATATTCTCTTATTGTTGTTTTTATTTCTGCTGTGTTGGTTGTAATTTCTCCTCTTTCATTCTTGATTTTATTTATTTGGGTCTTTTTCTTTTTGATAAAACTGGCTTGGTGTTTATCAATTTTGTTAATTCTTTCAAAGAACCAACTTCTGGTTTCATTGATCTGTTCTACTGTTGGGTTTTTTGGTTTTGTTTTGTTTTGGTTTGGTTTGGTTTGGTTTTGGTTTGGTTTCGATAGCATTAATTTCTGCTCTAATCTTTATTATTTCCAGCCGTCTGCTGGTTTTGGGTTTTATTTGCTGTTCTTTTTCCAGCTCTTTTAGGTGTAAGTTTAGGTTGTATATTTGAGACCTTTCTTCCTTCTTTAGGAAGGCCTGGATTGCTATATACTTCCCTCTTATGACCGCCATTGCTGCGTCCCAGAGGTTTTGGGCTGTGGTGTTATTGTTTTCATTGGCTTCCATGTACTTTTTAATTTCCTCTTTAACTTCTTGGTTAGCCCATTCATTCTTTAGTAGGATGGTGTTTAGTCTTCAAGTATTTGTTATCTTTCCACATTTTTTCTTGTGGTTGATTTCGAGTTTCATAACTTTGTGGTCTAAATATGTACACAGTATGATCTCAAACTTTTTGTCCTTGTTGAGGGATGATTTGTGTCCCAGTATGTGGTCTATTCTGGAGAATGTTTCCATATGCACTGGAGAAGAATGTGTATTCCTCTGCTTTAGGATGAAATGTTGTGAATATTTCTGTTAATTCCATATGGTCCAGTGTATCATTCAAAGCCATTGTTTCCTTGTTGATTTTCTGTTTAGAGGATCTGTCTTTTGCTTTAAGTGGTGAGTTGATGTTCCCTACTATTATGGTATTATTATCAATGAGTTTCTTTATGTTTATGATTAATTGATTCATATATTTGTTTGCTGCCATATTTGGAGCATAAATGTTTACAATTATTAGGTTGTAATTAATATAATTAATTAATATAATGCCCTTCTTCATCTCTTGCTGCAGGATTTATTTTAAAATGTAGATTGTCTGATATAAGTATGGGTACTCTGGCTTTCTTTTATCAACCATTAGCATAATAGATGGTTCTCCATCCCCTTACTTTCAATCTGAAGGTGTCTCTAGGTCTAAAGTGGGTCTCTTGTAAACAGCATGTAGATGGGTCTTGTTTCTTATCCATTCTGTTACTCTATGTCTTTTGATTGGAGTATTGAGTCCATTGACGTTTAGAGTGAGTACTGAAAGATATGAATTTATTGCCATTATTTTGCCTTTAGAGTTGGAGTTTCTGGTGGTGTTCTCTGGTCCTTTCTAGTCTTTGTTGCTTTTGGTCTTTTTTTTTCTTTTTCCTTACTTTTTTTCCCCCATCTTTTCTCCCCCAGAGAGTCCACCTTAAAATTTCTTGTAGGGCTGGTTTAGTTGTCATGAACTTCTTTAATTTTTTTTTGTCTGGGAAACTTTTTATCCCTCCTCTATTTTGAATGATAGCCTTGTTGGGTAAAGAATTATTTAAAACAAAAATCTTGGCTGCATATTTTTCCATTAAAACACATTGAATGCAACCTGCCACTCCTTTCTGGCCTGCCAAGTTTCGGTGGATAGGTCTGCTGCAAACCTCATCTTTCCTCCTTTGTAGGTTAAGGACTTTTTTCCCTTGTTGCTTTCATGATTCTCTCCTTCCCTGAGTATTTTGTGAATGTGACTATGATATGCCTTGTTGATGGTCGGTTTTTGTTGAATCTAATGGGAGTCCTCTTTGCTTCTTAGATTTTGATGTCTGTGTCTTTCCCCAGGTTATGAAAGTTTTCCGCTATGATTTGCTGACATAAAACTTCTAGCCCTTTTTGTCCCTCTTCATCTTCTGGGACCCCTGTGATTCTGATGTTGTTCCTTTTTTAAGTCACTGATTTCTCTAATTCTTAAATCGTGCTCTTTTGCCTTAGTCTCCCTCTTTTTTTCTGCTTCATTATTCTCCATAAGTTTGTCCTCTATATAGCTGATTTGCTGCTCTGCTTCATCCATCCTTTCTGCCATGACATCCATTTGAGATTGCAGCTCAGTTATCACACTTTTTATTTCTTCCTGACTAGCTTTTACTTCTTTTATCTATGCAGAAAGGTATTCTAATATATTTTCAACCCCAGCTAGTATTCTTATTACTATTATTCTAAATTCTGGTTCAGACATCTTGCGTGTATTTATGTTGATTAAGTCCTTGGCTGGCATTTCTTCCTGTTCTTTCTTTTGGAGTGAATTTTTTTGTTTTGTAATTTTGAAGGAAGAAAAGGAATTAATAAGGTAAAATTAAAATTAAAAATAAAAAATTAAAAACAACACACACACAGATAAATAAAATAAATGATGCTAGATCCTAGGTATGTTTTGGTCTGGTTGTTGAAAGGAGCTTGATTAGAGAAAAAAGGGAAAGATAAGCAAAGAAAAAAACAAAAGGAAAGAAAAAGACAAAAAAAGGAAAATGTTTGAAAATTTGAAAAAATGAATACAACGAAATACAATAAAATGAAATGATGGGAGTAAAATAGAATTTGAATATTTTACAAAAAAGTAAAAACTATAGTAGAAAAAATTAAAAAATGTTTTTAACAAAAATGGAAAATAAAAATAATATTTTTCTATTTATTTATTCAAGAATAAGAAAAGAAAAAAGAAAAAAAATGAATAGATGCACCTGTGAACAGACTGAAATACGATTGAAATTACATCAGTTTCCCCTAGTAATGAAACAATGAAGCACTTTATAGTCCATAAACTATGCAGGTGGAGTGACTTGTGGTGTTCCTGAATAACAAATATGGCCCAGTTGGGTGGAGCTTAGTGTAATGGCTCCATTCTCCACTAGATGCCACTGCTTAGCTTACTGGAGTGGATCATTGTGGCGCATGTAGGTGTGAATGCGCATGCGTAGGAGGGGTGAAAATGGCATCACCCAGCTGCCCAGTCTCTAGTATCCTGGAACTCTATTCTCCCTGACCAGCAATCATGCACCCCTTCTTTGTTTCCCTCTTCTGTCCATTGCCTGCCTTTACACTGTCCATGACCAAGCTGTCAGGTGGCCAGGTGGCACTTCCCTCCTGAGTTTTACCTCAGATGCAACTGTGTTTCCCAACCCCTCACTTCTGGGGGACTGTGGCTTTGAACCATTTTGACCCTCTGAGGGAGGGTCTCACTGAGAAATGGCTGGGTGCTTGCCCGGCCCCAGGAACATTCACTGGATCATGCTGCTGCCAATGCCCAGAGACTGTGTAGTATTTTTAAATATAAGATATGACAAGATACATACAAATGACCCTGATTGGCACAAGGAAAATGGTCACAGTATCTGCTATATTCTAGACACTGTGCTAGGCAGAAGTCTAATGAATTTTAAAATGATTTCAGAGCTCAAGTTGCCTATAGCCAGAGGGTACTTTATATATATAAAAAATAATATACTGAATTTATTATTAATTAAAGTAACAATGGCTGATACAAACTGAGTAATTTGGAAATTAAGGAAGGAACAATCATTATGGGCTGAGAAAACTAAAGAGATGTGGAATTTGAGCACAGTACTTAAGAATAGAAAGGCTCAGTTTAAGGAGCAGGGCTTTTCAGAGAAAAGAAATGGGGACAAAGACTCGGAAAAGAAAGAATGTAGTTCTGTGTGCCTGAAATGGAAGCTTGATGAAGAAAATATTAATCCTGTGCCATTAACCATTTGTTACTGTTTGTCTCTTTGTTGATTATCCTTCCCAATTGTGATTTCTTAATGGATTTGGATATGAGGGTGAAAAGAGAGAGCTAACCATCCCATCTGGCATTCTCCTTGACACATGGTCCCTAAAAGCATTTTTGTATGTTCCTTTTCTCTATGGCATCCGTGGGCTTCCTTTCTGATCATTCATCAAAGTAAGGGGCCATCTGCTCTGTGCTCCGTCTGGTCCATGAATGAAATGAAGGCATGTGTTATGTGGCTCTATTCCAGCTTCCCCTTCTTTACATCTGCTGTGCCCCTTTGAACAGCCCATGGGGCATAACTGATGTCTCACCTTACTACAAGGTGCATGACCCCTTTGCCTCCAGTCCTACTTTACTTTGAAAAATACCTACACTTCATGCTGTTCAGGTGTTATTGTAGAAACCATTACCATACACCAAACCACTAGTTGTTTAGATTTATTTGGCAGTAACCCATTTTACCAATGAAAGGTACTAAAACATTTCATTAAAGGAAATTCAACATTTCAACCAATTCTTCTATTACAGGAAGAATAACAACTTTCAATTTATGTATCCCAATCCTTTTGAAGTACATTATTGACATTTGCTAACCAATCTCCTGTATATCCTTGGGCTCCTCACCTCACAGGAGAAGGCTTGAGGCTAGAAAAACCTTGAAACTACAGAGTCTAAAATGAATGAGAATAGGCCTGGGAATGAAGTCACAGAAGTAGAAAGAATATTGCAAAGGCTTTCCAAAAACTGTGTATGTGTGCATGTGTGTGTATGTGTGTGTATATATATGAATATGTAATTGATAAATGCTCTTTTTCCCCAAACTAGATAGCCAGAAAAAGACCTGTAGATGACTAAGAGGAAGAAATTTTTAAATTTTATATTTGTGTAAACAAAAATCACTTTTCCAATGTTTTTTTGTGTTCTGCCTAAGTAAAATCGAGCAAGTATTTAACCTCTCTGATCCTCACATTGCTAATCTGTAAATTGGCAATAATAAACACCTGCATGAAATAATGTTTATAAAGGACTAAATTCCAACTCAGTGCCTATTATGTAGTAGGCCTTCAGATAGTAATCACAGTGTCTAGAATATAGTAGGAACTCAATAATTATCTCTTGTTTGGAAGAATAAATGAGTGAATGAAAGTAATACATAGAAAGCTTTTTGTCTTCCAGGCACAGAGTTGGTATAATTTGGTGACTCTTATGCTCCTAGAAAGAAGTTCTAGAAGTTATGCTTCCACCATAATTTCTGTAGTGATTAACAGCTCTTTGCTTAGCCTTTACAAAACATAAAAGCTAGGCTATAGAAATAGTCTGAACCAACAACTAAGTGACACTGGTAACATTCCTAAGGCCTTTATAGGCTAGGGTCATTCTTTTTTAGAATTTCAAACAAAAAGTAAGTCTCTGAGAGAAATTAGTGAACATAAAGCAAAGGTTGAATTAAGGATCCACTTGAGGCAGTGAAAAAGACAGGTAAACAGAATTGAAAGAGATAGCTGATATTTTTAATAGCTTTATTGAGATATTGATGTATAACATGCTGCATATATTTAAAGTGCATCATTTGATAGGTTTTGACATAAGTATATATGCACAAAATCATCAACATAATCAAGAGAGTTGAATCAAATATATCAATCATTCACAGGAGTGAATGCCTCTTTATAGTCCCTCCTCCCCCTGCTCCCTCTTTCCCTGGCAACTCAGTGGGCTTTTTTTCTATGACTACAGGTTAGTTTAGTTTTTCTGGAGTTTTATACAAATAGAATTATACTGCACACATTCTTCTTATCGTCTGGGTTCTTTCATTCAGCATAGTTGTTTTGAGATTCCTCCTTACTGTTGCATTTATCAAGTTCATTCCTTTTTATTTCTGAGTATTATTCCATTGTATGGCTACAACATATGTTGTTTGTCCATTGTCCTGGTGTACATTTGGGTTGTCTCCTAATTTTGACTATTACAAACAAAGCTGCTCTAAATATTTGTGTACAAGACTCTGTATGATATATGCTCTCATTTCTACTTACGAGTAGAATGGCTGGATAATCATAGGTATATGTTTAACTTTTTAACAAGCTTCCAAACTCATCTGAAATGATTCCATGTTTTGTATATCCATCACTAGTTCCCAGTTCCTCCACATCCTCACCAAACCTTGCTATGCTCACTCTTTTTAGTCTTACCCATTCTAATAGGTGTGTAGTGATACGATGTTAATTTGAATTTCATGACTAATGATGTTGAGCATCTCTTCATGTACTTAAATGTTGGATGTATATTTTGGTAAATCACCTGCCCAAGTCTTTTGCTCCTTTTTTATGGAGTTGTTTGTTTTCTCATTACTTAATTTTAAGTGTACTTTACAGGCTCTAGATACAAGTTTTTTATGAGACTTATGATTTGCAAATATTTTCTCCTAGTTGGTGGTATGTCTTTGCATGTTTTTAACACTGTCTTTCAAAGAGTAGAAATATTTAATTTTAATGGGCTACAGTTTATCAGTTTTTTTTGTTGTTGTTCTTTTGATGGCTCATGCTTTTGGTGTCCTAAGAAATTTTTTTCTTCAGAGATGTCAATGGTTTTTGAATTCACATTTAGGTCTATGATTCTTTTTAAGTTTATACATATGCCTGTGTGGGTCACAGGCATGCTTGGCATTTGGGTATCCAGTTGCTCTAGCAGCACTTGTTGAATAGTATCCTCTCTCTACAGTATTGTCTTGGCATCTTCATAGAAAATCACTTGTCTATAAATATGTGGATGTACTTCTGGATTCTATTCTTTTCCATTGATCTATTTTTCTATCTTTATGCCAATACCATGCTGTCATGATTCATCTAGCTGTAAAGTAAGTCTTTGGTGTAAAGACTTTATTCGTCTCTTCCAAAGATGTATTGGTTATTTTATGTTCTTTGTAATTCCATATGAATTTCACAACCAACTTGTCCTTTAAAAAAAATCTGGGATTCTGAATCTGTTGAATCTATAGACCACTTTGAGAAGAATTGACATGTTGACTATATTGAATATCTCTGCCCACAAACACAATGTATTTCTTCATTTATTTGAGCCTTCTTTTATTTCTCTCAGCAATGTTTTATAATTCTTAGTGTGCAGGTTTCATAAATCTTTTGTCGGTTTTATCCCTAAGGATTTCATATTTTATTATGCTATTATAAATTGCATATTTTTTTAAATTTCAATTTCTGATTTTTTGTTTCCAGTACATAGAAATAATAGTGAGTTTTATATTGGTTTGTATCCAAAATATCGCCAAACTCACTTATTAATTCTAGTAGCTTTTCATAGATTTCATCGGATTGTCTACATAGAGAATATATTATCTGTGAATATAGTTTTATTTTTCCTCTCTTGTCTAGATGCCTTTTACTTATTTTTTTGGCTAGAACCTCCAGTGTAATGATGAATAGACATGATTGAATAGGAATTTTTGCCTTATTCTCGAACTTAGTCTTTCATCATTAAGGATGATGTTAGCTATAGGGTTTCATAGATGTTCTTCATTAAATTGAGAGATTTCTCTTCTGTTAATAGTGTACTGAGAGTTTTGATCAGGAATGAATTGGATTTTGTCAAGTGCTTTTCCGGCAGCTGAGATGATTGTTTGATATTTCTATAATTTAATATGAATTACATTGTTTGATTTTATGTGTAAAACCAACCTTGCATTCATGAAACAAACTCCACTTGTTAATGATATTACCCTTCTTTAGTACTGTATTTACTTGGATAAAATAATATTTTGAATTTTTTTTAATCTTTGTTCATAAATGACATTAGCCTATCATTTCCTTTGCTTATAATGTCTTTTTCTGATTTGGTATTCAAGAAATACTGGAACCAAATAATAATTTGGGAAATATTCTCTCCTCTTCAATTTTCTATAAGAGTTTGTGCAGAATTGGTATTATTTCTTCCTTTAATGTTTCATAAAATTCACCAAATCAACAACTTAAATGAAATGGACCAATTCCTTGAAAGACACAAACTACCAAAAAGCTCTTTTGGGAAGAAATAGATAATCTGATTAGCCCTAAATCTTATGAAGACATTGAATTTGTAGTTAAAAATCTTTCTGTAAAGATTATGACTGGACTCCATGGGTATAGTTTTCTTCACATTTCTTGTGCTTGGAATTAATTGAGCTTCTTGGACCTTCAGGTTTTCAGTTTTCACCATTTTCTTTTAAATGGCCATGATTTCTTCCAGAACTGTTTCTGTCCCCTCCCATCCTTGTTTCAGATATGCCTATATTAGGCTGAAGTTGTCCCACAGCTCGCTGATACTACTTTATCTATGCTTTTTTTTTCTGTGTGTTTTATCTTGGACAGTTTCTATTACTTTATTTTCAAGTTTACTTATCTTTCCTTCTGCAAGATCTTATCTGCTGTTAATTGTATTCGTGTATTTTTCATCTCAGACTCTGTTTTCATCACTAGAAGCTTGATTTGCTTTTTAAAAATTTTCTTTTATGTTTCTACATAACTTTTTGAACATATGGAATGCAGTTACAATAACCATTTTTATATCCTTTTCAGTTAATTCAAATATCTGTGTCAGTTCTGTGTCAATTTCAATAGACTGCCTTCTCTTCTCATTATGGATCGTATTTTCCTGCTTCTCGTTATGCCTGGTAATATTTTGATTAGGGGCCAGACATTTTGAATTTTATATTTTGGAGTATTAGATATTTTTGTATTTCCATAATAATCTTAACTTTCTTTTGGGATGCAGTTAATTTACTTATAAATAGTTTGATGTTTGAGGGTACCACTTTTAAGATTTGTTAAATGGGACCAGGGTGTGTCATGTAGGACTAATTATCCCTGCTACTGAAGCAAATCTCTTCTAAGTACTCTTCCCAATTCACTGCAAATTATGAAGTTTTCTAGAGTGATGAGAACAGATTCTCTTCGTGGCCCTATGTGATTGATAGGTACTATTGCCACTAAACTTTTCAGGTAGTTCCTTCCTTGGCTCAAATGGTTTTCCTGCATGCAGACACTGATCAGTATTCCAATGAGTACTCAAGGATGACACTTTGAACTTCTTTGGAGTTCTTTCTCTGTGTAGCTCTGTGTTGTTTGTTTCACTGTCTTGTGACCAAGAGCTGCTTTGGTCTCCCTGGACTCTCAGCTCTTTCTCCTCAACTCAGGGAGTCTCCGGGACTCTATCTGGATTCTCTGTCTGTGTGCTATGGTCTGGCAACTTCTACAAGGTGGAAATCTGAGATAATTGTAGGGTTCACCTTTTTCATTTTCTGTTTCTCAGGATTCATTGTCCTCTGTTGTCTAGTAATCACTGTATTGAAAATCATTGTTTTGTATGCTTTACCTGGTTTTTTGGTTGTTCCATAGGGGAGGGCAAATACTATACCCATGATTCCACCTCAGTAGGAAGTGCAGATCTGGAGACAGATGATATTTAAAAGTAATATAGCAGGTGCTGAGGGGAGTTGAACAATCCATATGGACTCTAAACCCTTTTTCATTCCAGTGTATATCCTAGATTTGACATCATCTTTTAAACACAGAGACTCACTACAGCAATGACTCTCAAAAAGAACAAGTGATTCTCATTCATTACCCTCACCTCTTGCAACAGGCTTTTTAGAAAAGGGAAACTTGTTAAAGAGGTACTGGGAAGAGTTGTGGAACCCCCAGCAGCCCCCCACCAAAAAGTCAGGCCACCACTCCTTCAGTTCTTATAATTTCTATAGAATTACAGAATATCCATAACCTGATAGGGAGTTGACTTGGATTCAAATTTGTACATGAGTTCCCATCTCCTCTGGTTCTTATCTCATGATGGGCCACAGGCATCTAGTTCCCTTGATGGAAATTTTTCTCTCTTCCTTCTCTCAGTCTTCTCTTCCAAGTTTCTGCCTACCATTTTATGACTTCAGTATATATTTTAAAAAAGCTAAACGCCATGTTTAAGTTATTATCTTCCATAAAGAACTTGATGACCCATCATATGGAGCTCAGACTTCAGAAACACAAATGTCATGTATTTAACAAGCCCCCTGAGGTGCTTCTGGTGCACACCAAAGTTTGAAAACCTACTGCTGTGGTCAATCACAGGCATCATGGGGCGCAGAAAGTTTCCAAATGCCCTAGTTACCCCTTGTTGACACTGGCTGATGGGGTGAAATTGTTCAGCATTCAGGCATAGGACTCTTTCTATGCAAGACTCAACACTACAACTTTACTTGAAGTTCTTCCATGTATGTTCAGACTACTTTTAGGTTTTGAAACATGAGCTCCATTCTGTAAGTACATGAGCTGATAAGACGGGATTTAGGCTTATAAGGATGGTTGACAGAGTTACAAAATAAGACCCAGGAGGAAAGGTGATATAGAGGGCAAATCTCTCACCTAGAAAACTGCTAGGAGGAGATTGAAGGGCATGCCACTCCATATTGTGAGACCAAACACCAACTTCTCTCTCTCCCTTCAGGGCAGAACAGAAGGGGAAAAAATTGTGATAGCAAAGAACCTGACTAAGTGCAAAAGACATAGTGGGATCCGTTTGCTTAATATCGAAGCCATCTCAGGAAAAAAGTGGATTATTTTAAATCTGGCCTGAAATCAAGAGAATTGTTCCTATGAATCTCAGAAACTGGCTCAGTCAGTAAATGGGAGATGCGACTGAGTTTATGTTTCTGCTGGTAAGCAGGATAGAGATACAAGCAAACCCATATATCCCCAATATTTTTCCCTGCAAGAGTTTTCTTTCAACCCCCAAATATATATATTCATACTTTTCCTGCATTACATTTGGCTACAGATAATTCCTCTGATTTATGTTAAGTAAGCATTGTATCCCATCATACTCCTTTTATGGTTATATTCAGAATAAATAACATACATCTTTGGCAATTTAATGCATACATTTCAGTTATTCAGATCATAGAAACAAAGCACAACCATTTTTGTACTAAAGTAATAGTGTCCCAGCTCATCTCTCTACGTCCATTTCCACTACTGCCCTCAACTCATTCTCCACGTGGCAGACAATATGCTCTCTTTTTGTTAAATTTGATTAGCAGTGTAAGTCTTTTCCTTTTAACTTAGAAATACAGAGATATGTTTTAGATTAAAAAAATAGCTGAAAAAGTTGAAAGTAGTTCTTTGGAGTAGAAATCAGTGTGGAGATGATCTTTTTTCTTCTTATTATAATACAATTTCTGCAAAACTATTTGGCATTTTATACATATGGGTTTTATTTGATAAATTAACTTTTTTCTCAAGGCACAAAACTGTAAATATTTCATCCCTGAGGAAGGTGTCCATTACCACCCTGCCATCTCTATCTTGTGGTTCCTCTGGAATTACCCTTCTGCCCAAGGATGTACAGGAGATTGGTGTTGTACCTTGTAGTAAGACCTGTTTCTTTGCCTTTTCCTTCAATCATCTAATTCTCTAAAGTTCTGCTACAAACTTCCTTGCAGTTGGGATCAATTTCAAATTTGCTTGTAACTAATGAGCTCTGAATGATACATCTGCTGAGGTGATCATCTTATCCCTTATTTGCATCTCCCCAGTGGATCCTTGTTGCCTACACAATAAGAAGGCCCTTGGCTGTCATACAAGGGCCTCCATGACCAGGTTCCTCTCTGTCCTCACATTTCTACCACCACTGTTATTTCTAGGGTTGCTCACCTGCTGATGGTTAGCTGGAAACCATGTGGGTTTGCTGGACTCTTCCTTTTTCCTGAGCATATCCCCCTCCTTTGGTCATTTGACCACTTGTTATTTACTTTCCATGCTTGGCTCAAACATCATCCCCTCCAAAAAACATCATTGGATCCTTCAGCATGCTGCTTTAGAGCTCTCTATATACCCTTCCTTGCTACTCACTGTCAAAGATTGATATTCTCTCATGTATCTGTTTTCTCCATCAGACTATAAATTCATCAAGAGCATAGTCATGTTTATTTTTATATCTTAATGTCTCACACATCGATTCACATTCAAAACAATAAATATTTTGTGAACTGAAATGTATATTTCTGAATCATAAGGGGGTTAAATTATATACCACATAATTGATTTCATTCAGCATTTGAAAATATGCAGATTATCATTTGAAAACTTTTATCCAAAAAGTGGCTTTATAAAGATCAATACTAAACACTAAATCAAAACACTAAATGTCAGTGCTGAAAAATTGAGAAAACTATCCTGTATATGATGGTCATTCTCTAATGGCTGTGTAAAGTTTGATTGTGCTTCTTTTGGGCAGATCATCAAGCTCTCCTTGGTTGCACTGCCATGACCAAATGGCAGAATCAATACAATCTTTTTTAAGATGTTCTTTTGATCATGCTTAAAGCCTTTCAGTGTCTTCTCATTGCACCTTGACTAAAATCTAAATGTCTAGGGGGGCGCCTGAGTGGCTCAGTCGGTTGAGCGTCTGACTTT
This sequence comes from Prionailurus bengalensis, assembly GCF_016509475.1. Classification (NCBI taxonomy): domain Eukaryota; kingdom Metazoa; phylum Chordata; class Mammalia; order Carnivora; family Felidae; genus Prionailurus; species Prionailurus bengalensis. The sequence continues at coordinate 12,667,538 of NC_057360.1, read as the reverse complement.
GGCTCAGGTCATGATCTCGCGGTTCGGGAGTTCGAGCCCCGCGTCGGGCTCTGGGCTGACAGCTCGGAGCCTGGAGCCTGCTTCAGATTCTGTGTCTCCCTCTCTCTCTGCCCCTAACCCCACTCTCTCTCTCTCTCTCTCAAAAATAAACATTAAAAAAAAAATTTTTTTTTTTAAATCTAAATGTCTAGGGCATCTGTCCCTGTCTGTATTAGTTTCCTAGGGCAGTTGTAGAAAAGTACCACAAACTGGATGGCTTAAACAAAAGAAATTTATTACTGGACAGTTCTGGAAACTCGAAGTCTAAAATTAAAATGTCAGCAGGATTGGTCCATTCTGGCAGCTATGAGGGACAATATGTTCCATGACTCCTAACTTCTGTGGTTCGTTGGCAATCTTTGGCGTTCTTTGACTTATAAATGCATTATGCCAACTTCTGCCTTCACCTGCACATGGTGTTCTCTGTGTGTGTGTGTCAGTTTCCATGTCCAAATTTACCCTTTTTATAAGAACACGGTCATATTGGATTAGGGCCCACCACAATGACCTCATGTTAACAAATCATCTGCATAAAGTCTATTTCCAAATAAGTCACATTCCCAGGAACTGAGGATTAGGACTTCAAAATCATCTTGAGAAACACAGTTCCACTCATGACAGTGTCTACTTTTCTGATATTATCTCTTGCCACTCCCCTTCTTACTCTAGTCACACTGGCCTTCATACTGTTCCTAGAAGTCAAAAGCATCCTCTTCTCAGAGATTTTGTGCTTGTTGTTTATGCCGAGAAATCCCTTCACATGTCCACCATAATCTTCTCATTTAGATCCCAGATCAAAGTCAGAGATTCTGGTCTGACCACCCTATCTCTCTACCTATATGCTATTGACCTATTTATTTCTGCATAACCCTGACTGCAATCTGAAATCATCTAGGTCTTTTATGTATCCTTGTTGGCTCTCCTATCTAGAATGGAGACTCCAAGAGCACAGAGATCCTGCCTTCCTTCTTAATGATGTAGACCCAGTGCTTAAAACAGTGCCTATTACATAGCATGGCCTCAATGAAAATTATTGTATTACAATGAATTAAATGTACTGCAAAGTAAGGTGTAATCATTTAAGGTCACATCTCCAAACAGCATAAATAATTTACCAAAGAAACAGGAAGAACAGGTCATTACCCAGAATCATTTTTTTTTCCAAATTGGAAACATCATTAGTGCCCCTTCTCCCAAGATTCAGAATATCACATCTGGTCACATCCTTGTTTAACATAGCCTCACTGACCATCCTATTTAAAATCACAACCCTCCACCTCAGCCAGTATTCCCATATACCTCCTTCTTGTTCTACTGTTCCACAATACTTATCGCCTTCTAAAAGAATGTAAAGTATACTTCTTGATACTGCTTTTTTATAAAAGTGACTTTCTCCCTTTCAGTAGACATTGGTCTGTTTGGTTCATTGAGGGCACCCAGGAATCTAGAACTGTGCCTCACGCGTGGTATGTGCTCAATGAATATTTGCAGTTGGAATAAAAGGTGCTGCCTTGCTCGTGCTTCTAGTTATTTACCTGGGCATTACGATGGCAATAGAGCTTTATTTGTAAAAGAAAATGCAAAAGAAAACTCCAGATTAGAGAAGAGAGATTCAGAATCAAAAGGGTGTGCACACTACATAGTATTTTTATATGGGCTCTGCCTATCCTTGCTTAACATTTGGGCATTTATTGGCACTCACATATTAAAACTGTGGGGGTTGACTGAATCTTGCAGGGGCTGTGTTAGTCCTGGGCTCCAGGCTTCACTTTTTCCTTGACTAGAATTGGGGTCTTGTCACCCTTTAGGCTGAGTGGTTTGTAGTCAGAGCATGGTCAGTATCTAGGCCCAGTGCATTTATTTTTCCTACAGAAACTTTCTTTTTTTTAACCATACCAACATGAAAGGCCTCCCAACAATCCAGACCAACCTTTGTCTTAATGGAGTCTGAAGTTCACTCTTCTGTTTATGATGTGTAACAATTGAAGTGGGAGATATAAAGTTTGCAGCTATTATGTAATCAAAACCATTTGTGTTTTCCCAAAGAGGAAGGAGGAGGCAAGAAGGGGATGGGGAGGTAGAGAGGAGGAAGAAAAGGAAAAATCTCAGAATTGGAAGCTTAGAGCCTGTGCAGTGAGCAGGAAGTTGAAACTCATCCAGCTGTCACATAACAACAGAAGAAAAATATTTTATGTATTCAATCATCATTAAGTGTTCTGCATGTCTATTTCCCACATTATTTGCCAGTATATATTGGTTTTCAAATGTTAGCATTTTAAGAGCAGGAGAAATATTTGCTTTTAAGATAAAAATTGATTTTTGAAGGCCATAAAGACAAAAATTCCATGTGGTAAAAGAGGGGGGAAAAAGTGATATCCTCACTTTAAAGCATTCTATACTGAAACCAGAAAGGCCTCTATTGCCTTTAACTTTGAAAGGCACTTTCTAAGTGAAGGGCCACTGCAGGCTGAGCCACCAGTGTTCCCACTCCACAAATAAATTTTAGGAATGAAGTGTTTAATGTCCCATGATGGTATAGAGGTAGACAGGACTTCAAAGCAAGGAAGTGATTGCCCAGCAAGCTGCCAGCCCATGGCTTTCCTGTAGAGAGCAGATACTGCCAAGCTAAATTGGGAAATGGAAAGTTGGGGGAAGTAAAAGTCTCTGTGGACACTTCTCTCTTTTAGCTTCTAGAAAATGGTCTGAACAGAGCAACCATAGTTAGAATTGGATCATTAAGTTTATGAATCTTAGCATTTGTGCAATGTTATAACTAGAAAATGTCGAAGAAAGCAGAGGCCCAGTTACTTTACAGATGAGGAAATTGGAGCACAGAGTGATGGTGTGACTTCCCAAGGTCCTGTATCTATTCACTGAAAATAAACACTAAATGTAGACACTCTCATTGTGATTTAGTCATTTTTTCCCCTCTTTGGTTGTCTAATAGGTCCACCTCTGCTGTCCTTGAAACCCTTACAAAGGATTATCTTCCTACTTCCGGAGGAAGAAGCTCATATAACATGCCTTATTCCATTCACTTCATCCCTATAAAGGCCATCTTGAGAACATGTTTTATGCTCTCCGGGTCTGCATACACATAAAATATGATCCCTTATGAATAGGAATATTTGTGGTGGATTCTTAAAGAGCAACAGAGTTCTGATGCAGCTCTCCCAATGGAAGAGCTCCAAATTTCCTTAAATGATGCCCGTTTCTCCTGGAATTAAGGCTTGGTTGCCTTACTCATTCACTCTACCCCTGGTCTATGGCCAGTTGTCTTCTTTAGCTCTCTCTCTCTTTAGGTATTTCTGTTCTGGCTCCATATCCAGCACATTTTCTGGCCTCAGATCAAAATTACTCTCCAAGGAGCCTAAAAAATCTTGGACTTGTTCTTGTCACCTTTACTACCCTTGGTCTCTAGATTGGCATGTTTTTTTTATTTATCTAGTCCCTGTGCATAGTACTCAGCTAGGTTCCCCTGAGCTTGATGTCTTCTTTCTATTAATACATCTTAAATTCTTGACATTTATTTTCTCTTCTCTTACCTTCTATATTTATTACATTTGCAATAAACAGACACAAAATTATATATGTCAATTAACCTAATTCATTCCTATAACTCTTGAATATACACATTGCATGCATTTAAGTAATTATACTAATATTAATGTGTGCCTACCATTAACCTCAAGAAATAGAATATTGTCAATGTCATTGAAGCTTTTGTGGGCTCCTTCGGATTGTATCTGCCTTTTTTTTTAAAATTTTTTTTTCAACGTTTTTTATTTATTTTTGGGACAGAGAGAGACAGAGCATGAACGGGGGAGGGGCAGAGAGAGAGGGAGACACAGAATCGGAAACAGGCTCCAGGCTCTGAGCCATCAGCCCAGAGCCCAACGCAGGGCTCGAACCCACGGACCACGGCATCGTGACCTGGCTGAAGTCGGATGCTTAACCGACTGCGCCACCAAGGCGCCCCTGTATCTGCCTTTTTATTTAATCCCTTCAAAATGTTTATTATCCCATTGTTTTTCTTTCTAATTTTATCACTTATGCACATGCCCCTAAAAGAGGTTTAGTTTCGCTTTTATTGAAGGTTACAAACATGGATTCATAAATATATAGCCTCTGTGACTTGCTTTTCTGGCTTACTATTTTTTGAATTAATCTTTATCGATACATGGTTAATTAATTTTTGCTTAAAGGAATTCCATTATGTAACTATACCACCATTTATTCATTCTTTCTACTATTGATTGAAAGACATTTGGATTATTTCAGTTACTTGCTATCACATACACTGCTCTTATGAACACATTTATGCATATCTCCTCATTTATTTATTAAAAAATTTCTGTAGGTTATAAAATTAAGAGGAAAATTACTAGGTCACAGTCTATGAGTATTTTCAAAGTAACTAAATAATGTTATTTCCTAAAATTCTTGTATCAATTTAATATTCCTACTGTTTTAAATTTTCACCAATACTTGGCTTAGTCCAACTTTTTGTTTGTTCTGATTTGTGCGTGTGTGTAAAACTTTATCTCATTTATGGTTTTAGGAAATATGCATTTCCCTAGTCACTAATGAAATTGCAAGCATTTGTTTAAACTTTTTTTTCAAGTGTAATTAACATACAGTGCTATATTAGTTTCAGGTGTACAATATAATGATTCAACAATTCTATAAATTACTCAGCGCTCCTCACGATAAGTGTACTCTTAATTCCCATCACCTGTTTCACCCATTCACCCACCTGCCTCCTTTCTGGCAACCACCAGTTTGTTTTCTATATTTAAAGAGTTTTCTAGGGGCGCCTGGGTGGCGCAGTTGGTTAAGCGTCCGACTTCAGCCAGGTCACGATCTCGCGGTCCGTTAGTTTGAGCCCCGCGTCGGGCTCTGGGCTGATGGCTCAGAGCCTGGAGCCTGTTTCCGATTCTGTGTCTCCCTCTCTCTCTGCCCTCCCCCCCCCCCCCCCGTTCATGCTCTGTCTCTCTCTGTCCCAAAAATAAATAAACGTTGAAGAGTTTTCTATATTTTTCTATATTTAAAGAGTCTGTTTCTTTTGTTTGTCTCCTTTTTTCCTTTGTTCATTTGATTTCTTTCTTAAATTCCACATGTAAATGAAATCATATGGTATTTGCCTTTCTCTGACTGGCTTATTTCACTTAGCATTAAACCCTCTAGATCCATCTATGTTGCCACAAATGACAAGATTTCATCCTTTTTTGTGGCTGAGTAATATTTCATTGTGTATATATACCACATCTTTTTTTTCTTTATTTTTTCCATTTTATTAATTTATTTTTTAAATTTACACCCAAGTTAGTTAGCATATAGGGCAATAATGATTTCAGGAGTAGACTCCTTAATGCCCCTTACCTATTAGCCCATCCCCCCTCCTACATCCCCTCCAGTAACCCTCTGTTTGTTCTCCATATTTAAGCATCTCTTATGTTTTGTCCCCCTCCCTGTTTTTATATTAGTTTTGCTTCCCTTCCCTTATGTTCATCTGTTTTGTATCTCAAAGTCCTCATATGAGTGAAGTCATATGATATTGTCTTTCTCTAACTGACTAATTTCACTTAGCATAATATGCTCTAGTTCCATCCACGTAGTTGCAAATGGCAAGATTTCATTCTTTTTGATTGCCGAGTAATACTCCATTGCATATATATACCACATCTTCTTTATCCATTCATCCATCGATGGACATTTGGGCGCTTTCCATACTTTGGCTATTGTTGATAGTGCTGCTCTACACATTGGGGTGCATGTGCCCCTTGAAAACAGCACACCTGTATCCCTTGGATAAATACCTAGTAGTGCAATTGCTGGGTCATAGGGTAGTTCTAGTTTTCATTTTTGAGGAACCTCCATAGTGTTTTCCAGGGTGGCTGCACCAGTTTGCATTCCCACCAGCAGTGCAAAAGAGATCTTCTTTCTCCGCATCCTCGCCAACATCTGTTGTTGCCTGAGTTGTTAATGTTAGCCATTCTGGCAGGTGTGAGCTGGTATCTCCTTGTGGTTTTGGTTTTTATTTCCCTGGTGATGAGTGATGTTGAGCATCTTTTCATGTGTCGGTTGGCCATTGGGATGTCTTCTTTGGAGAAGTGTCCATTCATGTCTTTTGCCCATTACTTCACTGGATTATCTGTTTTTTGGGTGTTGAGTTTGATAAGTTCTTTATAGATTTTGGATACTAACCCTTTATCTGATATCTTCTCCCACTCTGTCAGTTGCTTTTTAGTTTTGCTGATTGTTTCCTTCACTGTGCAGAAGCTTTTTATTTTGATGAGGTCCCAGTAGTTCGTTTTTGCTTTTGTTTCCCTTGCCTCTAGAGACGTGTTGAGTAAGAAGTTGCCACAGCCAAGGTCAAAGAGGTTTTTACCTGCTTTCTCCTCGAGGATTTTAATGGCTTCCTGTCTTACATTTAGGTCTTTCGTCCGTTTCGAGTTTATTTTTGTGTATGGTGTAAGGAAGTGGTCCAGGTTCATTTTTCTGCATGTCGCTGTCCAGTTTTCCCAGCACCACTTGCTGAAGAGACTGTCTTTATTCCATTGGTGATTCTTTCCTGCTTTGTCAAAGATCAGTTGGGCATATGTTTGTGGGTCCATTTCTGGGTTCTCTATTCTGTTCCATTGATCCGAGAGTCTGTTTTTGTGGCAGTACCATAACTGTCTCGGTGATTACAGCTTTGTAATACAGCTTGAAGTCCGGGATTGTGATGCCTCCAGCTCTGGCTTTCTTTCTCAAGATTGGTTTGGCTATTTGGGCCTTTTCTGGGTCCATACAAATTTTAGGATCGTTTGTTCTAGCTTTGTGAAGAATGCTGGTGTTATTTTGATAGGTATCGCATTAAATATGTAGATTGCTTTGGGTAGTATTGACATTTTAGCAATATTTGTTCTTCCTCTCCAGGAGCATGGAATATTGTTCCTTTTTTGGTGTCTTCTTCAATTTATTTCATAAGCTTTCTATATTTTTCAGTGTATAGATTTTTCACTTCTTTGGTTAGATTTATCCCTAGGTATTTTATGGGTTCTGTTGCAATTGTAAATGGGATCGATTCCTTGATTTCTCTTTTTGTTGCTTCGTTGTTGGCGTACAGGAATGCACCTGATTTCTGTGCATTGGTTTTTATATCCTAACACTTTGCTGAATTCATGGATCAGTTCTAGCAATTTTTTGGTGGAATCTTTTGGGTTTTCCATAGAGAGTGTCGTGTCATCTGCAAAAAGTGAAAGTTTGACCTCCTCCTGGACGATTTGGATGCCTTTTATTTCTTTGTGTTATTGATTGCAGAGGCTAAGACTTCCAATACTATGTTGAATAACAGTGGCGAGAGTAGACATCCCTGTCTTGTTCCTGACCTTAGGGAAAAAGTTCTCAGTTTTTCTCCATTGAGGATGATATTAGCATTGGGTCTTTCATAATATGGCTTTTATAATCTCAAGGTATGATCCTTCTATGCCTACTTTCTTGAGGGTTTTTATCAAGAAAGGATGCTGTATTTTGTCAAATGCTTTCTCTGCATCTATTGAGAGGATCATGTGGTTCTTGTGCTTTCTTCTATTGATGTGATGAATCACATTGATTGTTTTGAGAATATTGAACCAGCTCTGCATCCCAGGTGTATATTGCACTTGGTCGTGGTCAATAATTTTTTTAATGTATTGTTGGATCCGGTTGGCCAGTATCTTGTTGAAGATTTTTGCAGCCATGTTCATCAGGGAAATTGGTCTATAGTTTTCCTTTTTAGTAGGGTCTTTGGTTTTGGAATCAAGGTAATGCTGGCTTCATAGAAAGAGTTTGGAAGTTTTCCTTTCATTTCTATTTTTTTGGAACATCTTCATGAGAATAGGTGTTAACTCTTCCTTAAATGTTTGGTAGAATTCTCCTGGAAAGACATCTGGCCCTGGACTCTTGTTTTTTGGGAGATTTTTAATAACTGATTTGATTTCTTTACTGGTTATGGTTCTGTTCAAATTTTCTATTTCTTTCTGTTTCAGTTTTGGTAGTTTATATGTTTCTAGGAATTTGTCTATTTCTTCCAGGTTGCCCATTTTATTGGTGTATAATTGCTCATCATATTCTCATTATTGTTTTTATTTCTGCTGTGTTGGTTGTAATCTCTCCTCTTTCATTCTTGATTTTATTATACCACATCTTCTTTATCCATTCATCTGTCAATGGACACTAGGGTTGCTCCCATATTTTGGCTATTGTCACTAATACTGCAGTAAACATAGGGGCACATATATCTTTTTGAATTAGTATTTTCATTTTCTTTGGGTAAATAACAGGCACTGGAATTAATGGATCATATGGTAATTCAATGTTTCACTTTTTGGGGAACCTCCATACTCTTTTCCACAGTGGCTGCACCAACTTGCATTCCCACCAACAGTGCACTAGCATTCTTTTTTCTCTACATCCTCGCCAACACTTGTTATTTCTTGTGGTTTTGATTTTGATAGGTGTCAGGTGATATGTCATTGTGTGGTTTTTTTTTAATTCTAGTTATTTTTTATTATTTATTTTAAAAAATTTAATTCCAGCATGATTATTATATTGTATTATATTAGTTTCAGGTGTACAATATAGTGATTCAACGATTCCATACATCACCCAGTGCTCTTCATGACAAGTGTGCTCCTTAATCCCCATCACCTATTTCACTCATCCCCCCCCCGCCCACCTCCCTTCTGGTAACCATCAGTTTGTTCTCTATAGTTAAAAGTCGATTTCTTGGTTTGTCTCTCTCTCTCTTTTCCTTTATCCATTTGTTTTGTTTCTTAAATTCCACGTGTGAGTGAAATCATATGGTATTTTTCTTTCACTGACTGACTTATTTCAGATAGCATTATACTCTCTAGCTCCATCCATATTGTTGCAAATGGTAAAAGTTCATTCTTTTTTATGGCTGAATAATATTCCATTGCATATATGTATATCACTTCTTTTTTTTTTTTTCCTTTTTTAAAGTATAAGTTTACGTCATTTGCCCACCTTTTGGGATTCTTGTACTCTTATTATTGAGTAGTAAAAGTGTTCTTCATATTCTCTGGGTAAAAATAATTTGTCAAATATAAGTATTTATATTATTTTCTCTAAGTAACCAGGTTTTTATTTTATTTTATTATTTTTTTAATATTACATTTATTGTCAAATTGGCTTCCATACCACACCCAGTGCTCATCCCAACAGTTGCCCTCCTCAATGCTCATCACCCACTTTCCCCTCCCTCCCACCCCCCCATCAACCCTCAGTTTATTCTCAGTTTTTAAGAATCTCTTATGGTTTGCCTCCTTCCCTCTCTGTAACTTTTTTTTTCCTCTTCCCCTCCCCCATGGTCTTCTGTTAAGTTTCTCAGGATCCACATAAGAGTGAAAACATATGGTATCTGTCTTTCTCTGTATGACTTATTTCACTTAGCATAACACTTTCCAGTTCCTTCCATGTTGCTACAAAAGACTATATTTTCAGGGATCATTTCTATAGTTCGTTATCACTTCTTTATCCATTCGTCAATTGATGAACACTTGGGTTGTTTCTCTATCTTGGCTATTGTAAATAATGCTGCTATAAACAAATAAAACTAAACAAAAAACACTAATTCAAAGGGATACATGTACAAAGGTACATGTATCCCTTTGAATTAGTGTTTTTTGTTTTTTGTTTTTTGTTTTATTGTTAGGGTAAATACCCAGTAATGTGATTACTGGATCACAAAGTAGTTCTATTTTTCACTTTTTGAGGAACCTCCATACTGTTTTCCACAGTGGCTGCCCCAGCTTGCATTCCCACCAACAATGCCCAAGGGTTCCTTTTATTCCATATCCTTGCCAACACTTGCTGTTTCTTGTGTTTTTGATGTTAGCCTTTCTGACAGATGTGAGGTGATGTCTCATTGTCTTTTTGATTTGCATTTCTCTTGACAGTGAGTGATGTTGAGCATCTTTTCATGTGTCATTGGCCATCTGTGTATCTTCTTTGGAAAAATTTCCATTCATGTTCTCTGCCCATTTTAAAATGGAGTATTTGTTTTGTGTGTGTGTGTGTTGAGTTGTATTTCTTTATGTATTTTGGGTATGAACCCCTTATCAGAGATACCATTTGCAAATAACTTCTCCCATTCAGTAGGTTATCTTTTTGTTTTGTTGACTGCTTCCTTCACTGTGCAAAGCTTTTTATTTTGGTGTAGTCCCAAGAGTTTAATTTTGCTTTTGTGTCCCTTGCCAAAGAAGACATATCTAGAAAAATGTTTCTACAGCTGATGTCAAAGAAATTACTGCCTATGTTTTCTTCTAGGAATTTTATGGTGTCAAAACTCAGATTTAGGTGTTTAATCCATTTTGAGCTTATGGTGTAAGAAAGTGGTCCACTATTCTTTTGCATGTAACTGTCCAATTTTCCCAACACCATTTGTTAAAGAAACTGCTCTTTCCCCATTGTATATTTTTGCCTCCTTTGTTGTAGATTAATTGACCATATAATTGTGGATTTATTTCTGCTATCTCTGTTCTGTTCCATTGATCTGTGTGTCTATTTTTGTGCCCGTACAATTCTATTTTGATTACTACAGCTGTTTTGATTACTACAGCTTTGTAGTATATTTTGAAATATGGGATTGTGATATCTCCAGTTTTGTTCTTATTTTTCAAGATTGCTTTGGCTATTCAGGGTCTTTTGTGGTTCCATACAAATTTTATGATTATTTGCTCTAGTTCTGTGAAAAATGCTGTTGGTATTTTGTTAGAGATTTCATTAAATATGTAGATTGCTTTGGGTAGTAGGGGCATTTAATTGATTCTCCCAATCCATGAGCATGGAGTACCTTTCCATTTGAATTGTTTTTCTTTTTTTTTTTTTTTACATTTATTCATTTTTGAGAGATAGAGAGAGACAGAGCACAACCAGGGGAGGGCAGAAAGAGAGGGAGACACAGAATCTGAAGCAGGCTCCCAGCTCTGAACTATCAGCACAAAGCCCGACGCGGGCCTGGAATTCACAAACCGCGAGATCATGACCTGAGCCGAAGTGGGACGCAAAACCGACTGAGCCACCCGGACACCCCGTATCTTTCCATTTGTTTGTGTCATCTTCAATTTTTTTCATCAATGTTTTATAGTTTTCTGAATATAAGCCTTTTACCTCCTTGGCTAAGTTTATTCCTAGGCATTTTATTCTTATTGGTACAATTATAAATGGGGATGTTTCTTAATTCCTCTTTCTGCTAGTTCATTATTGGTACATAGAAGTGCAACAGGTTTCTCTATATTAATTTTGTATTCTGAAACTTTTCTGAATTCATTTATCAGATCTAGTATTTGCTTGGTGGTCTTTAGAGTTCCCTCTATATAGTGTCCTGTCTTGTGCAAATAATGAAAATTTTACTTCTTCCTCACTGAGTTGGATGCCTTTTATTTCTTTCTGTTGTCTGCTGTGTTGAGGACTTCCAGTACTATGTTGAATAATAGTGGTGACAGTGGACATCCTTTTCTTGTTCCTGTTCTTAGGGGAAAATCTCTTAGTGTTTCACCGTTGAGTATGATGTTTGCTGTGGGTTTTTCATTTTATTATGTTGAAGTATCTTTCCTATAAACCTGAGAATTTTTATCATGAATGAATGTGGTACTTTGTCAAGTGCTTTTTCTGCATTTATTGAAATGATAATATAATTTTTATCCTTTCTCTTTTTAATGTGATATATCACATTGATTTGTGAATATTGAACCACTTTTGTATCCCTGGAATAAATTCCACTTGATCATGGTAAATGATTTGTTAATGTATTCCATTTGTTAATATTTTGTTGGGGATTTTTGCATCCATGAAATTAAAAGCATTTTTAAATAAGCATATGGACCATTTTCTGTGTCCTCCTCTGATATACTTTTCATGTATTTTGACAAGTTTAAAAAATTGGATTATCTGTGCTTTTAACATTTATTTATAGGAGTTCTATACATATTCTAGATTCCATGATTTTGTTTATAATTTATTATAAACTCCTGCCACTTTGTGACTTGCCTTTTTAGTTTTCTAATGGTGTTTTTGAGTACCTTAATTTTTTAATGATTCCTAATTTTAATGTAGCCAAGTCTATTTTCAATGATTTGCATTTTTTTTTGTATTTTAAAAATTGCTTACCTAACCTGAGTTAATAAATATAGTCTTTTCTTCCCATAAAATTTCACTATTTATCTATATAGATTTTGTGTAATATGTTTTAAAAACTGGAATCTTATTGCAATTTTTTTATGAATAACTAAATACCAGCTTCTGTTTACTGGTCACCATTTACTGGAAGACTAGTACCATTTCCTGAAAAGTCTCATCTTTTTTCAAAGTAATCTGCAATAACAATTCTGTTACATATTAGGTTTCCATATTTGGATGAATTTATCTTGGTCTCTACTTGATTCCACTGTGCTGTGTTTATTCCAGCACCAATATCATACTCACTTAATTATTAGAGCTTTTATATTAAGAATAAGAGAGCTGATAGGATGAGTCCTTTTAACATGTCTTTCAAGAGTGCCTTGCTTGCAACTTGCTTCAAAAAATGAGTTGGGCATTTTTTCCTTTATTTTTTTTCCTTTCTGAAAAGGTTTTGTGTAAAGACTGAAATTACCTGTTTCTTGAATATTTGATACTCTTATTTGTAAAATATTTTTGCCTGGTGATTTATTTGTAGGCAGATTCCTAACCATGGATTCAATTTCTTTAGTAGTAAAAGATTAGTTAGGATTTTTATTTTTTCTAAGTTACTTTTGTTAAGTTGTATTTTTCTAATAATGCATGCATCTCATCGAACTTCTCAAATTTATCATCATTTAGATTTTTTTAAAAAATTCTTAATGTCTTTTTTTAATGTTTGTTTATTTTTGAGAGAGAGAGAGAGAGAGACAGAGCGTGAGCAGGGGAGGGGCAGAAAGAGAGGGAGACACAGAATCCGAAGCAGGTTGAGCTGTCAGCACAGAGCCTCGCAAACAGTGCCATGAACTGAGCTGAAGTCGGACGCTTAACCCACTGAGCCACCCAGGCGCCCCATCATCATTTAGCTTTTAATGATATTTTTTTCTTGTTGTCATTTTCAACTGAGATGCTTCTCTACTCATGTCTCCTTTTCTATACTTAATATTACTTATTCGTGACTTCTATTTTCTTCCTTGACTAACCTTGACAGAAGTGAACTGATTTGATTTGACTTTTAGAAAACAACCTTTTGGCCTTTTAAATTCTATTTGCATGTTTGCTGTTTTCTTTAACAAATCACTGTCCTTGAATGACACATTTCTTTCAGATATTGACCCAAACCCTTAGCAAAGAACTTTGTATATGAGTACATCATTTGCTGGCTTATCTTAGAGAGCTAAAGGGGCAGAATGGTGGGGTTGGGGACTTCCACTTGACTTTAGCAGAAATTGGCTAGTGGCCCCCCACTTGACTTTAGCAAGTCCCCCCCACTTGACTAAGTGGGGGGGCTAAAGTCCTCCCACTTGACTTTAGCAGAAATTGGCTAGTGGCCAATTGGGTGGAAAGGCTTTGGATTTCAGAGAACATTACCCATAATTTCAGAGGAAGAATCTGAGGAAGACAGAATTACATCTCTGACAGCCCTAATCACATTTACTATGTACTTGATATCAGGATTTTCCTACTTGCTTCTTTAAATTACATACATGCCCTTCCTCACCTGTGTGAGAGATCACCTTTCCCACTGCTTAATTATTTTGAGAGGGTGGAATATTGGTGAGGGAAGATATTGGTGAAGGAGACAGAGTCGCTGAGGGTGAAATGTACCCTTGAAAAGTGGACCTTTGACTCTGAAAGAAAATGAAAAAAGAGCCAGGGGAAGAAATATTGGCCACCACTGACCATTTATATAATAGCTTACAGTTTTCTTTCCAAAGCACCTTAATAAACAAATCCTCGTTTGCTCTTCTAGCAGCCCCAGTCTTAGTAAAGTGGGCAGCCCAGGCATTCTGGCCAATATAAAATGAGAAGCAAGAGCATGGAGGCGTTTCCTTGGGAAAGGAAGTCATCAGCCTGACTGAAGACAGCCTTCATAATGAAACAACTGATAATAGATTTTTAAAACTTTTTGTTGAATTCCTGTGATGCGCAGAGCGTCTTGAATAGATTTTGAGATGAACCTGATTAAGAGGCATGTTGTTTCCATTGGCATGGCCTTCCCGAGAGTTGTCGCTATTCTTTACATCCATTTCCTTTTCAGGACCCAAGAAAGAATACACATCTTTAATTTATCTCATCACTCTTAGGGGGCACTTTCCAGCATATGCTATTGAATTTGTTAAGTGAAGGCATATCTCTATTTTGTAATCCATGAAAGCTGGTATTAAAGACAAAATAAATACACTTCAGGAAAGATAACATTTTTCACAACAGATGTGAGAGCAAAGACACTGCTGACATGTTTATTAGCAATGGATAAACTGAATGTTTCAGTTTGGCCCAGCCCCCAGAAAATGCAGATGTGTATCCAGATGCAAACCTCTAGAGTCTGCAAAAGAAAATTTGTATTAGACTTTCTACAAGATTTCTGGCACTTTCTGCTTGACGAGAAGTACCCCTGAGAGCCACCTATCTCATGATATTTTGGCAGGGTTTTTGTCTCCTCCCTTGCTGTGGTAAAAGCCAAGCACTGCGGCAGGGCACACAATATTGGGGGAGGGGGGGAGTAGAAATAGGAAGTTTACTAAGCTATTTCTGACTTTCAACTTTTGAATTTCAAAAGCAGGCCTGGCTTAGAATATCAGATGCCTAGGTCATCTTTCCTCACCTTAGGTTATTTTTACTAGTTATGAATAAATTGAGTAGTCTTTAGCTTATGCAAACATTTAAACGAATAAGGCCTCAGTTTAATTCCATGAGTGTCTTTTCCTTGGTGGGAAAGTACTTTGACTAAAGTCTTAGCAAATTTCAACATTTATTGACATTTTTCATATATGGCCAAATCTCAATCAGAAAGTCAGGCTTGGGGCTCCTGGGTGGCTCAGTCGGTTGAGTGTCCGACTTTGGCTCAGGTCGTGATCTAACAGTTCGTGAGTTTGAGCCCTGCCTTGGACTTTGTGCTGACAGCATGGAGCCTGGAGCCTGCTTCAAGTTCTGTGTCTTCCTCTCTCTCTGCCCCTCCCCTGCTCATGTTCTGTCTCTCTCTCTCTCTGTCAAAAACAAATAAACATTAAAAAAAATTTTTTTAAGTCAGGCTCAACATAGGAGTCCATGCTTTTAGTAATAATATTTAGTTAAAATTTAGTTAGAATATGAGTGCCTGGATGGCTCAGTTAGAATATATGAGTGCCTGGATGACTTCAGCTCAGGTCATGATCGCATGGTTGGTGAGTTTGAGTCCCACATTGGGTGAACTCTAGCCCTGCTTTCGGTGAGCACGAACCCCACTTCAGATCAACATGAATCCCACTTCTCTCTCTCTCTTTCTGCCCTTCATAGGATTCTCTCTCTCTCTCTCTCTCTCTCTCTCTGTCCCTCACTCACTTGCCCCCCTCACTCTCTCTCTCTCAAAAAAAAAAAAAGCTTCACTGTGCATAAAATGATTTAGGAATTTTATTACAAGAAATTTGTGGATACCCAGGGATCCTCATCCCAAATAGTCCAATGGATCTGCAGCAGGGCCCAAGGACCTACATTTTAACAGACTCATCCAAGGTCATCTTGGAATTGTTTTCCACTCAAGAGATATACGGTCATTAAGTCAAATTTGTGATTAATGTGTCTTCCTATTTCGTCAGTAAGTTTTTTTAAATAACAATATTAATTAACTACCATTTATTAACCACATATGCTAAGTACTGTGCCAGTTGTTTACATGACAATAGTGGTAACAGCGAACACGTTGGAGAACTGAGTGTATTACACACTATGCTAAGCTGGTATTATTCAGTTCTTCCGAGAACTCTCTGAAATCAATCTCACTCTTGTATCTGTTTTACAGAGGACAAAACTAGGGTTTAGGAAACTTAAGTGATTCTCAGTAAGATTTTTTTTAAGTACATTTACCTGGGGGAAACTGTTTTGAGATTTTTTTTAACTGTTTTTGTAATTGTGTTTTTAATTTTAATTGTTATCTTAATTGTTGTGATTGTTTTATAAACTTGGTTAGAATGCAAAATGCCTTGGGGCACCTGAGTGGCTCAGTCGGTTGAGCGGTTGAGCTTCCGACTTAGGCTCCGGTCGGGTTCTCATGGTTCGTGGGTTCAAGCCCCATGTCAGGCTCTGTGCTGACAGCTCAGAGCCTGGAGCCTGCTTCTGATTCTGTGTCTCCCCTCTCTCTGTGCCCCTCCCCAGCTCATGCTCTGTCTCTCTCTGTCTCTCAAAAGTGAATAAAGATTTAAAAAATTTAAAAAAAAATGCAAAATGCCTTGAAAGGTGCAATGACATTTAATCTATAAATCTAACAAAGTATCCTAATTTGCTGATGACTGGCCATTGCTATTTTCTCCTTGGGGCCAGGAAAATGTGATTCTGTGGCGAGTTGCTCAAACATCTAACCCTATTGGAGGCAACAGGACTCAGATACGAAGCACCTAAGGCAGAACAGAAATTTGGGGTCAAAACAGAAATCAGGACAAAAAAGTAGATTTTTAAAATAATGGGTTTACCTAGAGGAGAAAGCAGGAAAAGACCTCTCTGACCTCAGCCATAGCAATTTCTTACTTGACACATTCCCAAAGGCAAGAGAATTAAAAGCAAAAATGAACTATTGGGACCTTATGAAGATAAAAAGCTTCTGCACAGCAAAGGAAACAACCAAGAAAACTAAAAGGCAACCAACGGAATGGGAAAAGATATTTGCAAATGACATATCGGACAAAGGGCTAGTATCCAAAATCTATAAAGAGCTCACCAAACTCCACACCCGAAAAACAAATAACCAGTGAAGAAATGGGCAGAAAACATGAATAGACACTTCTCTAAAGAAGACATCCGGATGGCCAACAGGCACATGAAAAGATGCTCAACGTCGCTCCTCATCAGGGAAATACAAATCAAAGCCACACTCAGATATCACCTCACGCCAGTCAGAGTGGCCAAAATGAACAAATCAGGAGACTATAGATGCTGACAAGGATGTGGAGAAACGGGAACCCTCCTGCACTGTTGGTGGGAATGCAAACTGGTGCAGCCACTCTGGAAAACAGTGTGGAGGTTCCTCGGAAAATTAAAAATAGACCTACCCTATGACCTAGCAATAGCACTGCTAGGAATTTACCCAAGGGATACAGGAGTACTGATGCATAGGGGCACTTGTACCCCAATGTTTATAGCAGCACTCTCAACAATAGCCAAATTATGGAAAGAGCCTAAATGTCCATCAACTGATGAATGGATAAAAAAATTGTGGTTTATATACACAATGGAGTACTATGTGGCAATGAGAAAGAATGAAACATGGCCCTTTGTAGCAACATGGATGGAACTGGAGAGTGTTATGCTAAGTGAAATAATCCATACAGACAAAGACAGATACCATATGGTTTTACTCTTATGTGGATCCTGAGAAACTTAACAGAAACCCATGGGGGAGGGAAAGGAAAAAAAAAAAAAAGAGGTTAGAGTGGAAGAGAGCCAAAGCATAAGAGACTCTTAAAAACTGAGAACAAATTGAGGGTTGATGGGGGGTGGGAGGGAGGGGAGGGTGGGTGATGGGTATTGAGGAGGCCACCTTTTGGGATGAGCACTGGGTGTTGTATGGAAACCAATTTGTCAATAAACTTTATATATTGAAAATAAATAAATAAATAAATAAGATAACATAAAATAAAATAAAATAAAATAAAATAAAATAAAATAAAATAAAATAAAATAATGGGTTTACACCTAATCAAGCAATAGGCAGTAAAAGCATTATTCAGAATTTGAGAATGCAACCTTCGTGGTTCCCTTCCTGTCTGGCTTTTAGCTGTCTTGATTTCATCCTCTTAAAAGTCGATCTGAAAACATCTGTGCTAAAAAGCCATCCACATGGTGAAATTTGAGGCATCATGTTGAGTTACCGTCCATGTGTACATGTTTCTGGTACAACGGTAATGCGTAAATGTGTTTTCAGGATTGTTTGGAAATAGAACATTTGTTTCCACAAGCCAAACGCAATATTTAATGATTTCATTGCAAATAAATATAGTGATTGTGAAAATATGCATAGGTTCTTTGATACCTGCTCATCTTCGTATCTTAGGAGAGCCACCCAAGAAAACTAGTTTAATTTGCTCATAATCACATCGTGTTTAGGACCCCAACCATATTACCCTGCTTGGCAATTTACCTCATTCACATGCTTCTAAATAGTTGTAACTGTTGCTAACATTCAAATACACTCTTTAAAAGTACAGATTTATAGCACTGAGTAGATACCAAGGAATGTTTTAGAGGCCGTTATGGCAACACAAAAGGCGTAGTCACAAAAAATGTTTGGCCTGAGAAACGGCAACGTCATTGGAATAAATATGTTGTTTCCTAAGGCAACTGCTCTCTTGAAATGTAAAGTGAGAAGTGTTTCCTTTGAACATGCCAAATCTTATGCACTTAGAGCAGTTGTTCTCAAACTTCAATGTGCATAAAATGATTTAGGAATTTTATTAAAATAAATTTGCGGATACCCAGGGATCCTCATCCCAAATAGTCCAGGGCCCAAGGACCTGCATTTTAACAAACTCTCCCAAGGGAATCTCATACACATGATCAACAGGCCATTTTGTACAGCACACTCATCTGGACACATTACTGCATAGCCACATGCTATACACCCAAGGAATGTAACTTGATGATGCCATGTTTTCTTTCCTTGAGCCATCTTGACATAACTTAATACCATGTTTGGGCTCTCGTAGTTATTTTCGGTTTCAACTCAAATTTGATACTTCAACTTTTCACTATGACCTTAAGCTAGAAATTCTTAATGGTTTACAAATGAAATCCCTCAGATTCAGAATAGTAATCTTTCCATACTGTTCAGGACTACAAGTTGATAGCTTTGTCTATATCTGGACTTTTTTCTCATAGCCCTAGGGAAGGAAGCATGGTTTCATGGGGACACCAAAGTATATAGGACAAAGTCCCAGTTTTGCTGGCATTTCTATTCTAGAGAGGAAGAAAAGGTGTGTATGTGAGCAACTAAAATTCGACACAGCATAAGAGTCAAATAAACAGTTGAGTATCATTTCTTAAACCATGTCTGACACACCGTTCGTGTCTTATGAGATGCTACCAGTATTACAAGTAAAAAGGCTTTCATGCCAAAAACATCCAAGAAATACTGGACTAAACTTACCTTTCTTTACTATGGGACTTAGCAGAACCTTCAACATACGTTATCACTCTGCGTGAGGAGACATAATGTAGACTTTTCCGATCTTAGTTGGTGCTGGCAATTTTCACAGACTAACTTATGGAGTTTTTCTGGATACCAGTGTAGTATGTATTACAGCTTAGTACAGTATGTCTCAGGCAAATGCATAGGCATTCTAGGGAAAGTGAGATCATTCCCAGAGAGTGTGATCAGGGAAGGTCCCACGTAGATGTTGTCATTTAAGCTATGCTCGGTGATTATTAGCCATCGTTCCTCAGCAAAGACAAAATATTCATAAAAAAGGGGGGTTGATAATAGAGTTATAAGTAGTTATTATTCTTTTTTTTCTTTTTTTAGAAAGAGCACGTGCAGGTGGGGGAGAAGAGAAGAGGGAGAGAGAGAGAGAGAGAGAGAGAGAGAGAGAGAATCTTAAGCAGACTCCATGTTCAGGGTGAAGCCTGATGCCGTGCTTGATCCCAGGACCCTGGGATCATGAACTGAACTGAAATCGGGAGTGAAATGTTCAACTGGCTAAGCCACCCAGGAACCCCAGTAGTTACCATTCTTTTTTTTTTTTTTTTTTTTTTTTTTTTAGTTTTTTAAATGTTTATTTATTTTGGAGAGAGAGACAGAGAGACTGAGACAGAGAGACAGAGAGTGAGCAGGATAGGGGCAGAGAGAGCGAGAGAGACACAGAATCTGAAGCAGGCTCCAGGCTCCGAGCTGACAGCACAGAGCCCGACGCGGAGCTTGAACTCAGCAGTTATCATTCGTGATAAAGGATTCTATCATCAAGGATAAAGCTTTCAATGTGACAGCTTCGAGACCTTTAGCCTTTGAGACAGCAGTGGCTGGAGAAATAGAGGGGGTGGAAGCCAAATTTCACAAGATAAAGAATGAAGTTAGTGAGGAAATAGATTCTTAGGTGAATATTTGTAAAAGAAGATGACAACTTGGTGTGGTGGACGAGTAAAGTGAGGGAAGTCATTTTGTTTTAATTTTTAATTAAGTTTTTAATTTTAATTTTTAATTACTGTTTAATTTTTATTTTTAAATTAATTTTTAATTTATTTTTGAGAGGGAGAGAGACAGAGAGAAAGTGGGGGAGGGGCAGAGAGAGAGGGAGAGAATCTGAAGCAGGCTCCAGGCTCTGAGCTGTCAGCACAGAGCCCAACGTGGGGCTCGAACTCACGAACTGTGATATCATGACCTGAGCTAAAGACGGATGCTTAACCAACTGAGCCACCCAGGTGCCCCAGGGAAGTCACTTTTTTAATGGGAAGTGGCCTGACCATTTTATCTTAATGAGTAAATTTTTTAAGAGTATATTCAGAGGTTCTTTTTAAGTTGCAGGATCTGACTCAAGAAAATGACAAGTTCCTTCATTCATGCAAGCACTATTACCCAATAGTCCTACTGTCGTAGCTCTGTAGGTTCTATCTATCGATAAAGGATCTAACCACATTTACAAAAATGAAGGTCACCTTTGTCTCTTCCTTTGCTCAAACTTTATTAGCATTTCATATTCAGCTCAGTAATTCAAGTAAGATTAACAAAAAGGAATTTCCAACCCCAATTCATTTTCATTATTAATAGGTAACATTTATTCTTAAGAGAAGTCATTGACATATTTATTAGACTAAAAATGGGCAGAATCTTTATGGGTCCTCCTTGCTCACTTTTGTACTTATCTGTTACCAACAGATGTTTGTCTACTGTTGTACCCAATGCCCTGCTCCCCATACTTTGCATGATTGCTGGTTGAAGGAAGTAGTATATGATTAAAATACAAGGGGGGGACCAAGAAGCCATTTCTGAATAATAAGAATGTGGGAGGAACCTGCTTTACCATACATCCTGATTCATCATAACGGCAGTAATTAAGGCAGTGTGGTTTTGGGGCACATGGGCGGCTCAGTGAGTTAAGCATCTGACTTTGAGTTTGGTTCAGATCATGATCTCATGGTTTGTGGGATCAAAACCCACACTGGGCTCTGACAGCACAGACCCTGCTTGGGATTCTCTCTCTCTCTCCCTCTCTCTCTGCCCCTCCCCTGCTCTCTCCCTTTCTCTCTCTCTGAAAATAAACATTTAAAAAAAAGGGACAGTGTGATTTTGCACAGGGGTGAATAAATAGATCAGTGAAACAGAACAAAGAGACTCAGAAACAGATACAGTCGGAGATTGGCACCTTATATATGACAAAGGTGGCATGAGAGATTGGGGGGGAAAGGAATTTTCAATAAATAATAGTAGGACAATTAGATCTCCCTGTGGGAAATAAATGAAAGTGGATTCTTACATTAGGCCGCACATAAAAATAAATTTGGGGTAAAGCCAAATCTAAAAGTAAAAACTCTAAGGCTTTTAAGAACATAAACAAAAATAACTCCAGGATGGAGAGGAATTTCTTAAGATAACCATAAAGTAAAATATCGGTAAATTTGACTCTGTTAAGTTAAATGTTTCTGTTCATCAAAAAACCATAGAAAGACCAAGAAGACAATAGATAATGCGCTTTTCCCACACACTTGCAGCATGTATAATTGGCAAAGAAAGTGGAGAGTATACGAAGTTTTAATGTATCAGTAAGAAAAACACAACTTGAATAGAGAAAGTGGACAAAAGACTTGACCATGCAGGAGCGCCTGGCTGGCTCAGTTGGTAGAGGGTGTGTGTGACTCTTGATCTCAGAGTTGTGAGTTCAAGCCCCATGCTGTGTGGAGAAATTACTTAAAAATAAAATCTTAAAAAAAAAAAGACTTGAACATGCAGTCTATAAGAAGGAAGTCTGAATGGCCAATATACCTATGAAAAGGGACGCCATCTTACTAATAATCAAAAAACGTACAACCAAACTATAATGAGATACATTGATGCTCTCCCAGATTTGAAAACAGAAATCTGGCAAAACCCAATTGTTGATAAGTACATGAAGCGGTGGAGACCCTCATATGCTGCTGGTGAGGGAGAAAAAACACACATCTTTAGAAAGCAGTTTGGCATTTTCTATTACATTTTTTAAGATATTTATACCATATGACCCAGAGCAGTGGTGTCCAATGTTTTGGTCTCCGGACTCCTTTATACTCTTAAAAACTATTAAGAGCTTTGTTTATGTCAGTTTTATCTATAGGTACATACTGTATTTTAAATTAAAACTTAGAAAAATGCAAAGTATGTATTCATTTAAAAATAACAACATTGTGGGGCACCTGGGTGGCTCAGTCGGTTAGGCGTTCAACTCTTGGTTTCGGCTCAGGTCACGGTCTCACGGGTCTGTGCCCTGTGTTGGGCTTTGCACTGACAGCATGGAGCCTGGTTGGGATTCTCTCTCTCCCTCCCTCTCTGCCCGTCCCCTGCTCTCTCTCAAAATAAACATTTGAGAATAAATAAATAAATAAATAATAATAACATCGTTAAAATAACATTAAAAATAAATGCTAACCTAAAAACATTTATTTTTGTCAAAATAATTATTTCCAAGAAAATCTTAGGGAGAAGAGTGACATTGTTTTACATTTTAGAATGTAGTGTCTGGGTTACTAGAAAACAGCCGGATTCTCATATCTGCTTCTGCTTTTGGTTTGGCAGTATATTGCACGTGATATAGCCTCTGGAAAATTCCACTCTACAGTCATGAGAGACTGAGAGTGGAAAGGAAAAATAAAGTCTCAGTATTATCATGAAAATCGTTTCATACTCAAGGACCCCCTGTAAGCATCCTGAGGACCCCGGGGGTCCCCGGATCACCCTTTGAGAATTGCCGCCATAGAGAAACTCACACACCAGGATGCAAATATCAAGATGTTCACGGCAGCATGTCCATAACAGCAGTTGCCCATAGAAACAACTCACATGCTCACTTGAGCGGAATGGATAAATACACTGTGTTATGTTCACACAGTGGACTGGTATGCAGCAGTAGCAATGAATTAACTATAGCTGCGTGTACCAACACGGCTGAAAATCACAAATATAAGTCCAGCAAATGAAATAAGTCATAAAAGAACGCATGCAGAGTGACTCCATTCACAGAAAGTTCAACACAGGCAAAATGAATGGGAATGTTTAAGAATGTATGCATTGGTGGCACAACTATAAAGAAAAGCTTGGCAATCGATGTCACAAATATCAAGACCGTGGTTCCTGTGGGAAGCAGTTCAGAGGAGGGAAGAGCATACAGGTGGGTCTAGGTGCTAGCAGTGTTCTGTTTCTTGCCCTGTAGTCTTTACATCAGCGTTTGCTTTACAATGATGTGTTAATTCCGTTAAAATGTGCAAGCCAAGTTTCTTTACTTTGTCTTACTTATTAAATATTCTATAATTAAAAAAATAAGAGCAAAAATGTAAGAGCAAAGTTGGAGGATTTCTTTAGAAGTCATATACAGACACACATGTTTGTTTCAGTTAACTGTTACTGTGTAAGGAACCACTTACCCAAACTTAGTAGCTTCAAACAACAGTATTTTATTGTTCTTCTGATTCGGATTCTGTGGGTTTACCGGGCTTGGCTAGACAGGGGCTGAGCTGTTTAAGAGTACTTCTTTACTCACACGGGGGCGGGGGGGCAGCCCTCAACATGATCACTGCTACAAAGAGAGCTGACTAGGCATCTTTCTCTCTCCGGGGGTCTCCCTGGCGGACTAGACCACTTTACACTGTGGCTCAGGCCTCCAACAGCAAACATCCCAAGATAATAAGTCCCGATGTGCCAGTGGTTATCAAGCCTCTGTCTGCATCCTGCTTGATTTTGCCTCAACGAGCCCAGAATCAGTGTGGGTGGGGCCTACCCACAAACATGAATACAAGAAGGGGAGGCAGGCTTCATTAGGAGCTACCAACAATCTACCACAACTGTATATACATGCAGAGTGCACACACTATTTAATGTAATTGTCCACCCCAATTGTATATACATGTACCACACACACACACACACACACATACAGATATATACATACACAAAAATGTGTAAAGATATGTGCATATCTATAGTAAGGAGAGAAGCTTCAATGGTCTGGAGTGGACCCCAACTGAAGATAAAAGAGTCTGGTTCAAATAATCATGATGTCCCACCCAAATGTAAGATTCTGGGACACGTGCCGTGAGTCACAAGTTTTCTTTTTCTGCATAGTCACGGCCTTCTCTGTTCTCCTTAGTCCAAGTTAACTTGACTAAAGTAACCAGCAAACAAATTGGGTGTTAAAAAACAAGAGAGGAAAAAAAATTGGTGCCGAAAATCTTCTATTCCATCTGCACACTGACAATGGCTGTGGTCATGTGCAAATAATTAGAAAGCACAATTATCAGCAATGCTGTATTGGGTTCCAGGCTCAGTTAGAAGTTAATAGCAACTTCATTTGACTTCCTCCGGCCAGAAAGTCCTTATAATGGTGGTGCAGTAATGACATCTCCCAGCCAGGAAGATATCATGAATATCCAGTAAGGGACACATCAGCTTTTGGCCCTGCTCTGCCAGTGCATGGGTACGTCCTATGGGTGGCGTCCTGGAGCACATGGCGCCCGACTGTGCAATGTAAGAGTGGGTGGAAGACACAGAGCAGGCAGGGAGGGATCCTTGAAAGGAAAGATTCTGCCAACATGCATGCTGACCAAATAGCTTTGGAAATGTTTTTTAGCAATTTGGCTGAAAACCTGCTCTAGTGTAGCATTTCTTGTAAGCAATTATGTGGTAGTCCTTTTTTTATTGGGCCATAATCTCTCAAGGGACAAGGACCAGATATTTGCTTTCTTTCTAACTCCTCCTAGAACCCTGAACTCATTAGTAAACTGTACCCAGTAGATACTTAATCACTGTTGTTGATGGCCTGGCAGACCCAATCTCAAAATCCAGAGTGTTTAAGAGCATGTTGAGCCAAATATTTTCGGAGTTTGAAAGAGGTCTTGTTTTGAGTTTGAGGTAGAGGCCCAACTCCTCCTCCTTTATCCCAAATAGACCTGTGTCTTCAACAGAAATTCTGCATGTAAATATATATTTACAAAGGATTCTGCTCAGCTCCTGGCATGTCACAGCCCCTCCTGTTTATACTCCTTTTCCAAGTCCTGGAGAGCTATCCACACCAAAGGGGGGCAACTCAGTCCATTAATATGATGCTGATTTGCACCAAGCATGGATAAGAGGAAGCTCTTTTGTGGTGCCTGAAAAGGTCTAGACTGCAAAAAACAAAATTCTACAGCAGATTCTCCTTTTGCTTTTTCTTTCCCAAATGCGTTGACTAAACTCTGGATCCATATGTTTAAGGTCATCTAACGGGAACTCCAATTTCTCTGCTTTATTTGTTTGGATTTTTTTCCCATAGTTCCTTTCCCTAAAGGAAGCCTCAATCAATGACTTCTGTCCAGACTCTTCATTTGAACATCCTGTTGGAAATGTAATTAATGATCCACCAATAAACAATACTGAAGCATCTACTTGTTGAGTGAATGGTGGATGATTCACTGCAGAGAGCCAGGCAGTCGTTTTGTGTGCCTGCCATGGGTCAGATACTGTTGTTCTCAGTTTCTGAGAAGGCTGCCTAGAATAGAATAATCTATTATCGTAAAGCTGGTCATTTCCTGGCACATGGGTTTAGTACATCACATTTTCCTATCCCTTTCTCTCTCTCTTTTCATTTTTTAAGAGGAATGGAGTGATGAGACTAAAAGCTTTCGCCCTTGGTTTAAACACTTTCAGGATAGGTCTGACTCCTCTGTGCCCTATGTTCCCAGCTATATCTTTCTCCTGAAGACTGGATTTTGTATCAAGTATGTCAGAGTATGGTCTCAAACTAATGTGATTAATCCCTTATCAACTATTTCTTTTCTTAAATCTAACCCCTTAAACCTCTTTTTAAAAGTTTTAAAGGAGCCTCTCTAAGAAACGTGAAAACGACTCCTGGGAGTAAAGGCAACCCAGACTCCAGCACTATTTAACAATAGTGATAGGATTTCTATTGTTCTGCCAGGAGGATTATCATGGCAACCATGCCAGATTTCCCATGGCCTTCGTGCAGGGTATGGTGATAGTCCTCTGGGCTGGTACAGCTTTACATAATATGACCACAGTTGGATGATAAATAGTGTACTCTTGCCTACCAGCATGGCAGCTTGGCCAGTTGGGGAATGTTCTCCAGTCACATGTTCTTAGAAGTGGGCTGTATGCTATTCACCTGGTTGGGAATTACTAGAACTGATTCTACTTTGTCCAACATCAGAGCTACCCTTCCTCAAATTCCTTGCAACTACCTTTATTTTCAAGTCTTTAAAAGCTGCCTCTTACTTTTGTTCTAGGTATTTAGATGTTTGAGAGAAGTTTGTTTCCAAAAGTCTTAGGTTCAAAGCATGTACTAGTTTTAGTAAACTACTGCTAGGCTCTAAACGGGCATTTATGGGGGCACCTGGGTGGCTCAGTTGGCTGAGCGTCAGATTTCAGCTCAGGTCATGATCTCGCAGTCCATGAGTTGGAGCCCCACGTCGGGCTCTGTGCTGACAGCTCAGAGCCTGGAGCTGCTTCAGATTCTATGTCTCCCTCTCTCTCTGTTCCTCCCCGCTCACACTCTGTCTCTCTCTGTCTCTCAAAAATGAATAAATGTTAAAAAAAAATTTTAATATAAATAAATGGACATGTGTGAATGGAAAGATAAGTGACTTGTGCATGATAACTGAATGGTCAGCAACAGTAAGCCTATCTCGCTCAAAATGACTATGGCTGTTAACTTTCTTTTTAATTCTGAGAAGTGGTAAACTTCCATATCCTCAAGTCTTAATCTAAAAAAAAACCCCAGTGTTTAGAGGTGCTTTAAAAATTTAAACAATAACAGAAAAAGAAATCAATCGACACGAATCAATATGAAATCTTAATTAAATTCATTTCATTTGCCCAGGCTGCTGACTTCTTTCTGGACACCTCAATATTAACCAGTATTTGCCTAGATTAAGAATGTGTGTCTGTTAGAGATAAAATTAGATCCCCAAGTATCCTGTATGAGACTCTTACAAACATGTGCATTTGTGATTCCTCAGACAGGGTCAAGCATCATTTAACCCATCCCACAGTAGCTATGAGGGTGAATTTCTTCTAGAAAGTTACTCCTATTAAACAGTGATCTTCTCAGCAGACTTTGAGAAACAGACAGTGATTTCCAAAACACATCTAAAGATGCATGCTAAGCCAGGACAGATCCTATTTCTGTATTCTTTAAATTTTAGAGGCTCTGAAAATATTCAACTCCTTGACAGAGTTAGGAAAGAACACTGAGATTTTATGCTTTAAAAAACTAAATGGTGTTTATTTTACTTTAATTCAAAGTCAGGTGCAAAAAAATTTTTTGTGGTAATCCAGACTGAGGAACAGAGAAGGAAATTTCTAGGGAAAATGAAACACCTTTCCATGGTTGTGAGTCAATATTTCATGCATGTTGCTTTCCAACAGGAAAGTTTGACATGAGAATTATCGGAGTAAAACAAAATCCTGTGTACACGAGGGAGCAGAGAAGGGTTTATAGATCTGCTCAAGATCAGCAAAGTGCCTGTGGGAATGAGCTATCCTTTAGTTGGTAGGAACATGAGGCTAGGAGTTGGATAGACCTGCATTCAAACCTAGCCTTCACCACTGGTTATCTATGAAACTTTGGACAAATTATTTAACCTCTCTGCTTTCACTTCCTCATCTGTAACATGTGCAGAGTAATATGAAATCTACATCGCTTTTAGAATTGAATGAGATCACACAGAAAGCACTTAACACAGTGCCTGGCGTAGCTTAAAGCTGCCGTTAGAGTTTTTATTTTTCTCTTCTGGCAACAGATTTTTGTGGTTGTCTCAACAGTTTAACCCCACATCTCTACCAAGTTGCCAAAAGAGAATTTTTCCATCCCTGACCCTCTTAACCACACCCTGCTTTAATCATGAACCAGATTTCAACACTACCCCTGAAAGGTCACCACCCACTACAGATTTTCTCTGTGTAGTTCTAAATTTCAGTGTACCCATAAATGCTAAAGCAATCTATCAGCCAAAGTGATACTTAGCACCTCTTATTAAGAGGTTGTACTATTACAGTATGCCACTATAATCTAGAAAGGAGAAACATGTGATTTAGACATCATGAGAATGAAAGCATTCACAATACCCTCAAGTCCAGTGGCTTCAAGACAATACTCCATGTTTTATAAAGAAAAGGAGATTTATACCATATGAAATCATCTCTCCAAGGGCTACAAACATCACAGAAACAGTAGCACCACCTCACACTTCCGTAATCTCTATCTATCTACCTATTTATCCATCCATCTATCTTACAAAATAGTGCCAATAGTGGAACACCTGTAGGGTTTTAAAAATATATCCTCTTTGGGAAAATATCTATTAATGTATCCTGCCCATTTCTTCACTGTATTATTTGTTTTGGGGGGTGTTGAGTTTGATAAGTTCTCTATAGATTTGGGACACTAACCCTTTATGTAACATGTCATTTGGCACAACAACCAAAAAGAATGAAATCTTGCCATGTGCAACAGAGTGGATGGAACTAGAGTGTATTATGCTAAACGAAATTAGTCAGTCAGAGAAAGACAAATATCATATGATTTCACTCCTATGTGGAATATAAGAAAAACAGATGAACATAGGGGAAGGGAAGTAACAATAAGATAAACACAGGGAGGGAGTTAAACCGTATAAGAGTCAAATACAGAGAACAAACTGAGAGTTGCTGGATGGGAGGTGGGTGGGGGGGATGGGCTAAATGGGTGATGGGTGTTAAGGAGAGCACGTGTTGGGATGAGCACGGGGTGTTATATGTGAGTGATGAATCACTAGGTTCTACTCCTGAAACCAATACCACACTGTATGTAAAGTAACTTGAATTTAAATAAATAAATTTGAAAACAAGCTTAACAAATGCATTTTAGGAGACAAAAAGCTTTCAGAAAAATGGGCTACATTGGGAAAAGGCAATAAGAAATTATGCAAAAAATGTATCCTCCAGTTTAATTGATGTTTTAGATTACTTTTATTTCAGATTTCAATTTTGCCTGTGAAACACACCACACCCAGTTTATAATGTAATTATCCTCAGAACATTGGGAACTTTAATTTTGGAATAGATCTTGACAATTTAGTTATTCTCCATCTGTATCAGCTCCTTCTTGTGCAATGATGGAAAACCTAACTATATTTGGCGTAAGCCAAAAAAAAAAAAGAAAAAAAAAAAAAAGAAAGAAAAAAAGAAAAAAAAAGGTTGGGGGAGGGAATAGTGGGAAGTTTTTGGTTCTCCTAAACGAAAAGTAGGGGTAGAACCAAGCTTTAGATACAGCTGTCCCCAAGGACTCGACAGATGCCAGTAGACCTACATTGCTCTGCATTTTTCAGTTTTACCTTTTGAGGAGTGGCTTCACTATTAGGCTCCATGAAATGACAAGTTTGCACATAGCTCCAAGTCTAGTTGGCTCCAGATTTATATCCAGCAACAAAGAGAATTTCTTTTTCTCTCCCTTGCTCTTTTTCTCAAGCCCTACTGATAGACTCATTCCATGTGAAATTCTGTGAACAAAGGTGGTTGAATGGATGCTAGATACAAAAGCAAGATATCTGATAGAATGACTACTCTTCAAGTGGCTCCAGGCAACAGTGGAATGATTATTTATATGGTCTACCCTGCAACTCTCACACTTGTATAACTGCTAGCATATTTGGAAACACCTCAGTCCCATATGATCGTCTCAGAGCATCTCATCACATACTAAACAGCTTCTCACTATGTGTTAGGCAAGCTGCAGGGTTTGAAGAAACAGACATCTGTCCCACCAACTTCCATGATACCCACTGCTTCATGTAAGCCATCAATTTCAGCCTAGTGTTAAGGGGAAATGAACAAGGAGATAATGAAAACTCCTTTGGGTTTTGTGTGTATGTTATGCATACACAGAGTTTAAAAAACAAAACAAACATGGGCGCCTGGGTGGCTCAGTCAGCTGAGCGTCCGACTTCGGCTTGGGTCATGATCTCACGGTTGACGAGCCTGAGCCCCGAGTCGGGCTCTATGCTGACATCTCAGAGCCAGGAGCTGCTTCAGATTCTGTGTCTCCCTCTCACTCTGCCCCTCCCCCACTCATGGTCTGTCTCTCCCTGTCTCAAAAATAAATAAAACATTTTTTAAAAATTTAAAAAACAAACACAGATTGCCACTCATACATTTGAGATATGTTATATCCATAAAGATTATTCTTAGTTCCAAACTTATTCAGACCCAAGGGCACACAAAACAACTTGGAACATTACTCATCCCTTTTATTGAGAAAGCTCAGAGGGTGTGGAACTGGCATTGATTGACCACTCAGCAGTTCCTGTGACTTTAGGGAATCTCACAGAACACAGAAATCTGCCTGAGATAGTCCATTTTTGAGTCTATTATTTTCAGCCAGAATTAATTCTTCCACTATTTTTTTTGAATGTAGGCTCCATGCCCAATGCACAGCCCAGGGTGGGTCTTGAACTCACAACCCCGAGATCAAGACCTGAGCTGAGATCAAGAGTTGGACCCCTAACCAACTGAGCCACCCAAGTGCCCCTCTTCCATTATTTTAATAAAGGTGAATAGCTGCTGCCTTCTTTTTTTTCCTATTCTTATATACACTTGTAAAAGTCCTAGATTATTGGCTCAAATTTTTAGCCCTCACAGGGTGTTCTTTTGTTTGGTATGGGACAGGGATAATAGTATCATTTAATCAGTTCCACAATTTAAGCAAACATTAAAAGTTTTCATTCTTATAAAGTGTGAACCTCAAACATTTTCCTCTTTCATCTTTTTCGAGTGGCCCATGGCAGAGAAGCTCCCCAAAGTCCCGACAATCAAGAAAACCAGAATTGGTATCATTCCAAATCTCTATGGAGAGGATCTGGGCCAGTGAAATCTGGTCTGGAATTAGAAATTATGCCATGTTCTTATTTTTAGCAAATAAATGGTTGCTTTCTGGTTACCTAGAAAATTCCCTTCAAAACATTTTTTATGAAACATGATCACAGTGCTTAATACTCACGAAAGGCACACAAGATCCATGACTTTGATTTTCATAGGCTAGGCAAAGTTCCTGGCCAGAGGCTGGGACCTATTATCATGGCTAGCCGAACAGGGTCCATCAGCAGGCATAGGTTGATTGTGAGGTTCCTTGTATCACCTTTGTTTTTCCAAGACAATTCAGATTAGAGGAAAGTCATCTGTCTGTTGTCTTTCTGGTTTCTTCTTATTATTTAAAAAAATTTTTTTTTAATGTTTATTTATTCTTGAGAGAGAGACAGACAGAGACAGAGTGTAAGTGGGGGAGGGTCAGAGAGAGAGGGAGACAGAATTGGAAGCAGGCTCCAGGCTCTGAGCTGTCAGCACAGAGCCTGACATGGGACTCACACTCACAAACTGTGAGATCATGACCTGAGCCGAAGTCAGACACCTAACCAACTGAGCCACCCAGGTACCCCAAGGTTTCTTCTTATAATTTAAAGCAGTGTGGTACCTTTTCAGTTCAGTGAAGTTTTATCACATTGGAAACCAAAGAGCGAGGGGGAAGCTTATCATCTTCTCCAAAGTAATAAAAAAGCCTTTTAAAAAAAAAAATCAAACTTTCAGATTTGCAGAGAGAAATCTATCTGCTATTTTTGTGTGTTAAAAATGTCAAAGAATTTAACACAAAAACCCTTGGATTCTGTGCATGAATGTGTGTGCGTGCATGCATCACGCATGCATGCTCACAGTTAACTGGAGAAGGTAATTAATTGCATTATGGGGGACTGGTTTGGGAAAGAAACGATCAAGGTAACTAAATAAAGGGATAAGATGAAGGGTGGGATGACCAAATTTTAGGCTTGTAGTGGGGCAGTTGATTGGATAAAATTTGAAAAGCTACATAACCCCCGACTATTTCTAGTGATGTCTCCCGAGAAAGATGTTTTAATTTGTAATTGCCTCTACGTGGAATGCTGTCATACTCTTCCTTTAAGATTTAACGCATATTAAGGTTAACATGGAAATATTCCTCAACAACCTCCACCTTCGGGTATGGTCAGCCACTTTCCCCTCTTCTGTAATGGTCTTGGGTTTTTGTTTACTCACACAGGCAACATCCTTGGTGAGGGAAAAGACGTGGCTTGTTTATGGCAGAATTCTCTCCTGTCGTTCAGTGGAACACGGCGAGTAGTAAACCTGATATGTGCCTAATAAATAAATGTCTGTAGTTCTGTATGAAAAGATGTCAAAACTCAGACACATCTCACTTATTCACTTGTTTAATTATTTGTTGAGTAAATATTATGTTCCTGGCGCCTCTCACTAGGTGTTGGGGATACAGCAGTGAACAAGCAAGGAATCCTGTCCTCATGGAGCTTATAGTCAAGGGCGGGAGACAAACAATAAACAAACAAGAAAAATAAACGATATGGTATGTTAGATAGTGATAAATGTTAAAGAGAAAAGTAGCAGTGGGAAAGGGGACTAGGAATGATGAAGATAGGCAAGTTTTAAATTTTTATAGGAAATGACCGTGACAGAGGATATTTAATGTAGGCTCCAGCTTTGCACAGTCAAGGTACAAGACTTAATTAAAGCACACGGCAATAATCCTTAGAGTTGTTATTTAAGGAGATTTTAGAATACCTTCATTTATAATTGATGACTCATTGGACAGGAACTTACATAGTTTAAGTTTCATGGGGTGAGAAGGAAGAGCTTGTTAAATAAATCTTTGGCTTTTATAAAGATTGCAAATACAATTTTTAAGCTATTTAAGTGAAAAAGACTTCCAAACAATTTACAGCTGCAATCTAAATATAAATATTTGGCATGCATAATTAAAATCGTTTTCTGCATTCACTAAATTGGTCCCCTGAGTGCCACTTTAGCAACATATTGTTAGCCTAACTTCAAATATGTTAAGTATAGAAAAGTTATAAAAACTCCACTTCTAAAATAAATTTAATTCAGATATTTCTCTAATTCAAAGCTTTTCTACCAAGATCAGTTAGTGTTATTTAAGCACATTTAAATTGGAACAAAACACACATTTTTTTTAAAAAGTTTATTTATTTTGAGAGTAAGAGAGAGCGCAAGCAGGGGGGGGGAGGGCAAAGAGAGAGGGAGAGAGAGAGAATCCCAAGCTCAGTGCCAACAGCGACAGCGTGGAGCCTGACGTGGGGCTTGAACTCACGAACCGTGGGATCCTGACCTGAGCTGACATCAAGAGTCGGGCCATCATGTGACTGAGCCACCCAGACGCCCCAAAACACACATTTTAAAAGGTATATTTTGTGTGTGCTCCAAAGTCTAGCTAACCAGAGTTTTGTGGCAATAAGGAGGTGAGGGAAAATTCACATATGAGACTTTTGCTAGAAATCAAAATATTCATAGCCTCCTGCCCCCTAATGATGAGATTTGAGACATGCCTGTTGAAGCAGGAACAGTAAGCCATCTCTCAACTTGGCTTCAACAAGACTACATTTCAGTTTATTCCTGCTTCTGACCCTGGCTATCCATCATTACCTATTAGGCCTTAGTAGCAATTGAATCTCCCTGGTAGGTGAGTATACTTCCCAGCTGACCCCGGAACAATGAGGCAGTTAGGGCTGCTGACCCCCCATGCAGTCAAAAATCCACATACAACTTTTGACTCCCCCCAAATTTGACTGTACTAATAGCCTAATAAACAGTCGATTAACCCATATTTTGTATGGTGCACATATTATATACTGTATCCTTACAATAAAATAAGCTACTGAAAACACTTATGAAGAAGATAAGCAAGAAAAAATATATTTACAGTCCTGTACTGTACTGTATTTATTGAAAATAAGTCTGCATATAAGTGGGCCTGCCCAGCTCAAACCTTGTTCCGGGGCCTACTGTATATGTAATCTGAGAACCATTTCCTCTTTTTTTTTTTTTTTTCATTTTAATTAGTCATTTCTCACCAGGCAATTGAAAGTCCAATTGCCCCTTCAAGCTCATTTGTACTGCGCCTTCTGTCCTTGGTACTGTGTGACATACTCAGCCTCAGGCTCTGTCTTACAACGACACACAAGGTCTGATTTCCAGACTATCTTCTCCTCTCCGAGGGTCGCCGAATAACTGAGGTATCGACTGGATCAGGCCCTGCTGGTCTGCAGGCTACTAGGAGACCACTTACCTTTTGAGGAGAGGTTAGGGCCGGGATCGCTCTTCAGTTGTGACTTTTCTTCTTCAAAGGGAATTTGAACGAAGGTTGTGTGGAATGCAAAGGACTTTTCCAACGTAGAGTGTATGGGTCTCTCTCCAGACTGCAGGTAGGGCATGAAGGGAAACAGAGGGAATACATGTTGCTGTTTAGAGCACATTTTAGGCCGAGTAGCCCACGTGGATTGGTTGATATTTTTGTTCCACTTTCATAGGAATGGATCCAATTCTTAATTGTTCAGAAGTAAGTTTTCCAAGTGTGTGTCAGTTTTTCCCAGAAATCTGTTTTTTTTTTTCCTTTCTCCCTTCTGTTGGACGCTTTTTAAAACCATTGTTTTTAATGTTTATTTACTTTTGAGAGACAGAGAGACAAGATGAGGGGGGAGGGGCAGAGAGGGAGGGAGACACAGAATCCGAAGGAGGCCCCAGGATCCGAGCTGTCAGCACAGAGCCCGATATGGGGCTCAAACCCCCAACAGGGAGATCATGACCTGAGATGAAGTCTGACGCTTAACCCACCGAGCCACCCAGGCACCCCTGGACACTTTTTAACTTAAAGAAGAAAAACTTACAACACTTTCTTCTGAAAGACTACATGGAAAACGGTAGGGATTTACCAATAAAATGAACACTCGGGATTATTGAAGGATTTGAATTATCAATGCTTTTATTAGATTTAATGAATACAGTGTATTAAGTTAATATGCTCTATCACTTTTTCACGTGTATTACTAGCTTTCCTCTCCTTGTAGCCCAAATATACCTACTTCTGAAAAAAGGAGTTCCAGAGATCTCAAGATTTCACTGTGACACCAGCAGCCCAGTCTTGAGCCCAATCTTGGACATATGTAAAGACCGAATTCTGAAGTAAAATTTGAAGGCATATTTACAAGCACCAACTTCCCCTTCAGCATTCTCAATTTAGCCTTACCCCTCCCCACTTTTTACTGGCTTCCTTCTGGAAAGCTGGATGGCTCTCTGAGGATCAAGATAACTCCTCAAGTTACACTCTATATGGAAGTTCTGGCACTTTTATACGAAGGTTTTATTAAGTCTGTGCCAAATAGCTTCTCATCATTGGATGAGCTAAAAATAAAAGATTTTTGCTCAAGTGACAACTTTGTACTAAGAGAAGTGTGTGTGTGTGTGTGTGTGTGTGTGTGTGTTCAAAGATTGAACATTGCCCATGCCAGATACTGGGTTTTCATACTAACACACATCAAAGGAAAAGTTTGCTTCCCAAATGGTTCTCATGGTTTGTTTTTTTTTTTTCTAATTGGCTTCTCATCAAAATGATTCCAGAAAATGCTGCTGAACTGTGGTGCACCAGCCAGGACATGGGGTAGTGGTGACTCAAACCTTGTCATATAAGCTGGGGTTTCTCTGAAGAGCCCAGGGAGTGAGTGTCCCCTTGGAAAGGTTCCCTCCTTTCAAGACATGTAGAAAGAAAAACCGGGGAAGAAAGGTTATAAAATAGAGAAACAGATTCATTAATATACAGAAAAAAACTGGTAAGGTTGTCAAGGGGGAAGGGAGGTGGAGTGGGCGAAACAGTGAAGACGATTAAGAAGGACAAGCTTCCGGGGTGCCTGGGTGGCTCAGTCGGTTAAGCGTCCGACTTTGGCTCAGGTCATGATCTCACAGTTCGTGGGTTCGAGCCCCGCGTCGGGCTCTGTGCTGACAGCTCAGAGCCTGGAGCCTGCTTCACATTCTGTGTCTCCCTCTCTCTCTGCCCCTTCCCTGCTCATGCTGTGTCTCTCTGTCTCAAAAATAAATAAACATTAAAAAAAATTTAAAAAGAAGGACAAGCTTTCAGTTATAAAATCATTAAGTCACGGGGATGAAAAGTCCAGCATAAGGAATACAGTCAGTAATACTATAATATACTATTGTGGTGAGCATTTCATGCTGTATATAACTGTTGAATCATGATGTTGTACACTGAAACTAATCTAATATTATATGTCAACTACACTTCTATTAAAAAAAATGAAAATAAACTAAACGGAGTTTGCATTTATTTGGAGGCTTCTCCCCACCCCCACAGTGAAGTAAGGCTTTAATCAACGTCTTTGCAAGAGCAGGTTTCTGATGGACTGTCACACTCGGGCAGTTATAGCAGGCAATTTGTCTTCTAGCGTGAAGTCCGTCCCCTAATTCCTCATTGGCTGAGTATTACAGAGGTTACAGCCTTACCTGGAAGTCGCCTAGGCCCACGTAAGGCCAAAAAGTAGTCCGATTGGAACAAAAGTACATTCCCTGAGGTGACACAGAGACTTCAGTTCTTTGGCACATGCTCATGCAGAGCCCGTGAAAAAATAAGCCTGCAAAATGGAGAGGGGACGAAGTACCAGGGAATGAAGTGTCTAAGGGTTTGGGACTCCGTGGGGTGGGGGTGGGGGATTGTAAATATTTCCAATAGGTTGTAAACCTATTGTTAACTAGACAGTACAGCTTTTATGGTATTTCTGAAAATATATCATCTCACTTCTCACAATCCCTCCTCTTCTTTTCTAAGTTGATTCCATTTTCACTTATAGGTTATTTGGGCCCAAGGCACAGACATTTGTTTCTAAGAGGAATCTTACCCCTGAAGGGGTTCACTGTTGTCAGAAGCTCCCAGCATTGTTCCAAAATGTGTGTGTGTGTGTGTGTGTGTGTGTGTGTGTGTGTGTGTTTTCCCACCTAGGACCTCAAGTCCTAACCTTTCCCTCTCTGCCTACTAAATCCCATCTTTTCCTGTTATATTCCCCCCCACCCCCACTTTGAACACGTGACTCCTAACTGCCATTAGGAATTGGGAGGAAGACTGATCTTAACTGCTTCCTGCTGCAAGGGGGCTTTGACAGGGGTATGCCAGTCAGGGCAGGGTCAGAGGTCGATCCAGAGGTCCGAAATAATGGGAGGGTATTTGGAATGTCTGGGCTAGCAAAATTTTCTTATTTTTCTGGCATATGCAACAACTTGTACGAGTGACATACAAAAAGAATGTTAGACCAGCGAGCATTAATATTCCAAATGCAATGCCTCCTAGGGAGGTGGTCACACCACGGGAAGGAAAGATGCATTGTAGCCATTCAAAAAGTCTCTGACCTATCTGGTCATTTATTTTTTAAATTTAACTGTAGCTTTTCCTCCCTCTTCCATATTTATTTGGATCTTGTGCTATTGTTGCTTAGAATAAGTAAGCTTTTGAACTAGTTTTTGGTTCTCAATCCTCGAATCTTCCTTTGGCCATCCAGTTTGCATAGGAACAACTCCATGAGGCATATGTAATTTT
This sequence comes from Prionailurus bengalensis, assembly GCF_016509475.1. Lineage (NCBI taxonomy): Eukaryota > Metazoa > Chordata > Mammalia > Carnivora > Felidae > Prionailurus > Prionailurus bengalensis. Next base: position 12,629,682 of record NC_057360.1, on the reverse strand, counting down.
CCTTCAAGGAAAGATTGATCTTCAGTGTCCAGATTACTATATATTTAGGCAATTGTTTATCCATCCTGGAACTTGTGGCTCTATAGTCCCTAATTCAGTCATAATGTCTTTTCGTAGCAAGGGAGTGGGGCTCTCTGGCATTATCAAAAAAAAAGAATGTGGAAAAAAAAGTCTCCCCATATGCACCCTGGTGGCTGAGAGAAAAATTTAGTCACAAGTCTTCTGGAGATGCCTCTAATTGTTGAGCTGCATTTGGTTGGTTGGCCGGGAGTGCAAAGGAGGACAGAAAATGTGGCTCCAGTGTCGAGAAGGAAATCAACCAGTGTTCCTTCTATTTCCAGAATTACCAAAGGCTCTGGGTTTGGTTGGTTCAGGGGAGCTAACATGAAGAGCCGGGGCCCCATTCGTTCCTGTCAGGGACACTGGTTATCTGAGCCCTTGCAGATTGAGGTCCCCGAGAGCATTCAGATCTTCCAGTGACTGTCTCCACACAAGGGGTATGGCTTACAGGATTTTGACTGTGGTTGTCCCCTCTAAGGACATTCTCGTTTCCAGTGCCCTGAATGGCCTCATAAATGGCACTTGGTGCCAGGACCTTGGGAAGTCTGGTCTGACATAGAAGGCCTTAGATTTTTTTTTTTAAGCCTCCTTTCCTGTTCCTTATTCTCCTCTTGATCTTGGTTGTAATATACCCAATTGGCAGCTCAAAAGAGCTCTGGAGGCCCTTCTTAAAGTTGCTTTTAGCATTATGCTGTGTGCACGGCGGTTACTAAGAATGAAACTCATGGAGCCTCATTCTTCTCCCCTTTATAAGAGAGGTACTAATGGATCCTAGAAGAGTGTCTTCTAAGTTTTAGTAAAAATCAGAACTTTTTAATTGACAATGAAGACATCTGGCTATGACTCTAAAAGTTGAGAAAAACATGTGATTACAGGGTTTCCAATCAGGTCTGAATGTGTTTGTTTGTTTTTCAAAATTAGGTCTGATTAAAAATATTTCTAGTTGATAGAAATCTGAGTAGTTTCCAGTTTGGGGCTCTTATAAATAAACTGCAGTAAACATTTGAGTACAAGTTTTGTAGTGGACTTTTGTTTTTATTTCTCTTGAGCAAAAACATAGAGTGGAATGCGTGGGATATCTGGCAATGTATATGAGCACCAATTGCTTGTGTATGTATCCTTGCCAACATTTGGTATGGTCAGTTTTTTTAATTTTTGCCATACTAATGCGTATGTGTTGATATCTTATTATGGTTTTATTTATGTTACCCTGATGATCTTGAGCACATTTTTCTGTGCTTATTTGTCATCTACATATCTACTCTGGTGCGTGGGCTTTAAAATATTTTACTTATATTTTTATGTTGTCCATCTTTTCGGTACTGAGATGTACATGTTCTTTTGTATTTTGCATAGATTCTTTGTCAGTTACGTGTTTTGGCAATATTTCCCCCTAGTCTGTGGCTTTCCATTTCATTTCTGTAATACTATTTTTAATGAGCAAAATTAGTTTTGTTGGACTCCACTGTATCAATTGTTTTGTATCATTTGCAGATTTTTTTTTTTGGTCCAATCTAGGATATCTTCATTTAGCTGAAGGTCACAAATATTTGCTTCTATGTTCCTCCAAAAGGATCTAGTTTTAGTACCGTGAAGTCTACAATCAATTTTGAGTTAATTTTTCTGTATGGCAAAAGTAAGGGTCAAGTTTCATCTTTTTAAAGGTTAATATCTAATTGTTCTAGCACTATTTTTTTTATTAAAAATATACTTTACCCATTGAAATACCTTGGCACTGTTATCATAAAACATTGAACAAATATGTGTGTGTGTCTATTTTCTGGGTTCTCAATTCTATCCTATTGATCTATATGTCTATCCTTTTGCCAACATCATTATATCTTGATTAATATAGCTTTATAGGATTAAAAACAGGGAGTATAAGTCCTCCAACTTGATTTTTCTATTTAAAATATCTATTGGGGCGGTGCCTGGGTGGCTCGGTCGGTTGGGCTTCCGACTTCGGCTCAGATCATAATCTCGCTGTCTATGAGTTCAAGCCCCGCATGGGGCTCTGTGCTGACAGCTCAGAGCCTGGAGCCTGTTTCAGATTCTGTGTTTCCCTCTCTCCCTGGCCCTCCCCCATTCATGCTCTGTCTCTCTCTGTCTCAAAAATAAATAAACGTTAAAAAAAAATAAAAAATAAAATAAAATATTTATTGGGGAGCTATTTTAGGTCCTCTGAATTTCTGTATACATATTAGAATTAGCTTTTAAATTTCTGCCAAAGAAAAAAAGAAAGCTATTTTGATTGGGTTTGCAGTTGATTTTTTAGATCAATTTGGGAAGAACTGACATTTATTAACAAGTCTTCTGATCCATGAAAATGGTAGATCTCCTATTTATTTAGGTCTTTTTAACTTTAGGGGTTTTTTTTAAATTTTTTTTTAACATTTATTTATTTTTGAGACAGAGACAGAGCATGAACAGGGGAGGGGTAGAGAGAGAGGGAGACACAGAATCTGAAACAGGCTCCAGGCTCTGAGCTGTCAGCACAGAGCCCGACGCAGGGCTCGAACTCATGGACCGTGAGATCATGACCTGAGCCGAAGTCGGACGCCTAACCGACCAAGCCACCCAGGCGCCCCTTAACTTTAGTTTTTAACTTTTTAACTTTTAGTGCTGTAGCTCCCAATATACAAATCTTGCACATATTTTCTTAAATTTATCCTTAAGTATTTAAGGCTTTTAATGTTATTGTGATAATGATTTTAAGTATCACTTTTTAATTCTATATTTCTAATATACAGAAATAAAATTGATTTTTTATATTGACTTTGTATTTCACAGCTTTACCAAGCTCATTCACTAGTATCTTTTACCTCTTTTTTGGCAATTTCTGAGTATTTTCTTTATAAACAATCATGTGTTGGCTTCTAATAAATACAGTTTTACTTCTTTCTTTCCAATCTGTTTTCTTTCTTTTTTTCCTCCTTCCTTCCTTCCTTCCTTCCTTCCTTCCTTCCTGTTCCATATACACTTGTCTAGAATTATGATTCTCCAAGTGGGATGAATTTTGTTCCCACCTCAGAGGACATATGGCAATGTCTGGAGACATTCTGGTTGACAAAACTGGAGAACATGCTAGTGATGTCTGTTGGGTAAGAGGCAAGGAGTGCTGCTAAACATCCTACAAGATACTGAGCCAACAAAGAGTTATTAGGCCCCAAATGCCAGTAGTGCTGATGTTAAGAAGCCCTGTAGTTTTAGAATCTACGGTACAATGTTGAGGGCAAGTGATGACAGTAGACACTTTTGTTTTGTTATTGGTCTTAGGGAAAAAGCATTTACCATATTTTACCATTAAGTATGATGTTAGCTGAAGGTTCTCCTTAGAGACCCCTTATTATTTTAAGGACATTCTCTTCCATTCCCACTTTGTTGAGATTTTTTTAATCAATAAAGAAAGATGTTGAATGTTGAGAAGAGTTTTCTTCGTCGAGAGATATAATTATATGCTTTTTTTCCTTTTAGTTTGTTGATATGGTGAATTACCTTTATTAATTTTTGAATGTTGAGCAAACCTTGAATTCCTGAGAAGAAACTACTTCGGTCATGACATATTAATTTTATTACTGAATTCCACTTGCTAAAATTTTGTCAAAGATTTTCACATCAACGTTCACAAGGGATATAGATCTGTAGTTTCCCTTTTTTTTTTTTTTTTTGAAATGTCTTTTGGTTTTGGTATCAGGGTAATGTTGACCCATAAAAGTGAGTTAGGAAGTGTTCCTTCCTCTTCCTTTCTTTTTTTGGAGATTTGTTTCTAGAAGTTATATTATTTATTCCATAGCTACTTGATAGAATTCAATTGTAAAGACATCTGGGCATGAAGGTTTTGGGAGAAGGTTTACAATGTCTGGTTCAATTACCTTAATAGACATTTGACCATTTTTTTTCCTTGATCAATCTAGCTAGAAGTTTACGAATTTTATTGGTCTTTTCAAGCAACAAGCTTTTGGTTTTTTATTAACTTTATTGTGTTTATCTTTTCAATTTCATTAATGTTTTTCCTAATTATATTCTTTCTTCTGCTTGCTTTGCGCTTTATTTGTTATATTCATTTCTACTTTCTTATTGTGGAAGCCTTGATTGTTGAGTTAAGGCCTTCTTTCATTTCTACTGTAAGCCTTTATTACTATAATTTTTTTCCTGAAGTGTTACTTTAGTTGACTTCTACAAAATTTTTAACAGCTTTATTTTAGTTTAATTGACCTGCAATAAATGTATATACTTAAAATATATGATCTGAAATATTTTCAAATATAAACAACATAAAACCATCACTGCAATGAAGATAATGAACATGCCCATCACTACCAAATATTTCCTTTTTTTTTTTTTTTTTACAATGTTTACTTATTTTTGAAAGAGACAGGGAGAGAGCAACCGGGGGAGGGACAGAGAGAGAGAGACACACACACACACACAGAATCCCAAGCAGGCTCCAGGCTCTGAGCTGCCAGCACAGAGCCCGACGTGGGGCTTGAACTCACAAACCACGAGACCTTGACCCGAGCCGAAGTCGGATGCTCAACCGACTGAGCTACTCAGGTGCCCCACTACCAAATATTTTCTTAAGCTCCATTATAATCTCTCCCTTCTGCTCTTCCTTATTCCACACTCCTACTCCTCCAGGCAAACATTGATCTGTTTTCTGTCACTATAGATGAGTTTGCTTTCTCTCCCTTTAAATAAGTAGAATCATACAATATGTACTTTCCTTCTGTCTGATTTCCTTCACTGAGTATAATTATTTTGTGATTCATCTATGTGGTAGTATGAATCAACAGTTCATTCCTTTTTTATTCCTTAGTAGTATCCCATTGTATGGCTATACCACAATTTGTTTATCCATCCGCCTGTTGAGGAACATTTGGGCTGTTTCCAGTTTTACACTGTTACATATAAGATTTCTCTGATTATTGGTGTACCTATATTTCTATGAACACATGCTTTCATGTTTCTTGGACAAATGCCTAGGGGTGAAAAAAATGAGATTTTATGATAAATATATGTTTAACTTTTTAAGAAACTGCAAATCCGGGTCTCCAAAGTGGTTGTGACACTTTACATTCTCACCTGAAGTATATGAGGTTTTCATTTGCCTGACTCCTATATTATTACTGACATTCATATTTTATTTGGACAAGTTAACTGAGAAAAATCTCTTTTATGTTTTAAAATACAGGAACTCTGTGTTGACATTTAATCTATGGACTGATGTTTTTTAAGATGCAACCACTCTTAGGGGGAATTGAACATGGCGTTGTGTTTTTACTACAAATACAGAAATTACCATTTGATTCAATTCTGCTCTGATGTCAAAGCTGAGATGCGAGCCTGGGAGCTGCAGAAGCCATGTTTAGAGCTAGCACAGGACTGGCATGCAGGAAAAGAAGCAAAGACAGAAAAGGAGAGAGTAAAAGGTGGAGGGGAGGGAGGCTGATAGAATTCAAACCCCTGGCTTCAGCATTTGGTTACATGAGATAATATATTTCACTTTTAGCCCTAAAAGTGGTGTTTTCTCATCCTTGCCCACAAACCACATATTCTAGCTGCTGCGACCACAATAACACAGGAATAATAATACACCACACGATAAAAGAATAAGACAGGAGATAACATATGGCTAAGTGACACCTTTCTACTACTATTTTGTTATTCTAAAGCTGGGGATCCTGCTCAATATGACCAGTATCAGGCAGCTGTGAAAGAGAATCCACTGAGAGCCCTGGGGATGTAGGAAAGCCGTCTAAGTTTCTGTTAGTCTGAGAACCTCTGTTAAAAGAAAGTTCTGAAGCTCATCTACCTTTTAGACTTCCACCTGGTGTCTGGGACCATCATCACCTCCTGTGTCTCTTGTGTGTGTCTCCAGCACAAAGCTCGTCTTACTACTTTCTGAGAGCCTGCAGGAGATTCTGTGAGGAGTGTGTATAGGTGGATGGTATTTGGGCAATGGTATGTCTTCTTATAAAACATTTGTACAATTCTGTAATTTTATGCATAATTTACTTATTTTAAAACCCTCACTTGGGCTCTGTCATCATTTATAAGTTCTCACATATTTTTTGAGTTTTTCAAGTTGAAAGGTATTGAGTTGGACATGTTCATAGACCATTTTAAGGGTCTGAAAGTTGTTCACAGATAAAAGATATGAAAACATGAAGCCTTTCTCTTTTTGTGAATAAACAAATCAATTCAAATCAATCTTTGTCCACTTATCCATGAAGACACTTCCACTAATAAGTGGTATGATCAAGAATCTATTAATAAAGCATTGTTATGGTATATACAAATGCAGACTTAAAAATTCTACATGCTTTGAAATCTGATTAACTCCAAAATTACCTCTGCTTATGCTTAATCCTGACCAAAAAAAAAAAAAAAAAAGAATACCCCCCCCCAAAGGCACCAAAGTCACACTTAACCTTTTGATAACCAAGGGCTACCACTTTTCTCTAAAGCTCTTTCTCCCACTTGAGGCTAGACAGATCCCTGTTAGAGGCATATCACAACGCAGACAAGATCTGCATTTTTACAATCTGGAAACTCCTAGAAGATGGCCTTTTTGATATATATATTTTTTTTCATCTCGGGAAAGAATTTAGTCGGATGATTAACTATAAATGTATTTATAGTTCATGGATCCCAGGGCCCATCGGTGTGATTTAATTTGATAAATATTCCACACAAAATCCAAGTAGCTAAGAAACTGACTAAGGTAATGTGAGTGATGGAAAACTAAGGGTAATTTTCAAGGTGATTGAGCTTACAGAGTGGATAAACTTCAAGGCAATAACAGAGAAGCCATGTCTAGAAGAGCAATGTCTGGGTCTACTTCTATCCAACCTGACCGAGGCAATCAAACCAGAGCTTTGCCAGATGCCTACAGATTCTGAATGAGTTGGCAGCTACCCAGTGCTTCAGGGAATGAGAAGGAGACTAGGGCATTTTTCGCTAAAAACCCATCAGAGAATTCTACCCCAGCTGCATTATATCTCGTGCAAGGGAGACATCTTGTGTTCCATTAAGACCGGAGGTTTTATTTTTAGTAAAGATAGATGGAAGCTTCTCTTCCATTATCCTAGGTGATCTTTTAGAAGGCAAATTTATCTTGAAGATCCAAACATAAATCTATATGCAGGCTACAGATGAGGCAGTACATATTTTTACCTTGGAATTAAAACACTTCAGCCACTGTGGCTATGGATGAAATTCTTTAGGCCCTTGTGTTTAAAAGTTTCAGACTTGAAAAATACAAAGAGTACCCGAAAATAGAAAATTTAAGGAGAAGAGCTATCAACTAATCAGGCTGTGTTCTAAGACCAGGTTAAACCTAACCAGTTCGTGTAACTGGTTTTCAATTCAATTCAACACACACTAATTGAGAGTCCACCAAGAGGAGAGGCAAGGTGCTGAGTGAAAACTGTGGTCGTTACTTTAAGAGAGTTTTCCTCTGGAGGAAAACAACGGTGTATATATATATTTTAATTTTTTAACGTTCATTTATTTATTTTGAGAGTGAGAGTGAGAGCACGAGTGGGTAGGGGCAGAGAGAGGGAGAGAGAATTCCGAGCAGGCTCCATGCTGTAAGCGCAGAGTCCAATGTGGGGCCGGAACTCACCAACCATGAGATCACGACTTGAGCTGCGATCAAGAGTTGGACGCGAAACCAACTGAGCCGCGCAGGCTCCCCACAAAGATGTATTTTAAATAGAATGCTTAGCATGATAGAAATGAGAGGACAGCACAACAAGTACTGGAGGATTATTTTACAGGGCAAATGTCTGACTTTCCCATGCTTTGTCCATCAGCTTCAGCAGAACGTAGAAAGCCAATGAGTCCTCCCCCGAGGGCAGTTCTATACAAGAGTATGGAGGGTGTTCTATACAAGAGTATGGAAGTGCCAAAGCCACTCTCCCTCTCACTAATTCCGTGGAATGTGAAATGAAAAGCAACTTGGATCCCTATTTACAATTTTATTTAAACGTGTTCTGGAAGGGAAAGGTAGTATATGAGTCAGGATAAACACACGGCTGAGAAGTGAAAAGGGCAGAAACGCAACTGGAAAGTAATGGGCTCAAGGTTCCAGAAGGAACCCTTGGGGACTGTCCAACCCTGAATGGCAAGGGGAAAATCAATGGCAATGGAATTTGACCTGAAGTTTTTGGAGCTTAAGTTTTAAGCAAAATGTAAACCTTGAAGACAAAGTTCTGCTTGCAGAAATCTTATCTTGTGGTGAAGCACTGTACTGGACCCAGAAAGCTTTAACCACTCACTGACATGCTAGGGAGACTTTCTGGCAAGGTGTCACAGTTTAGAGGTGTCACCAAATGCCCTGGTATGTTTATACAGTCATGTCCAGTTTACCTGTGTCAGACAAGACTTTGACAGGCTTGAGAGAAGGAACTACACGGGGTCGCCAGTTATCCACGCTGCTGGAAACACCACTAACCTGGCCAGCCAAAGGAAAACACATGTGCCTGCCAGAAGTAACAAAGTAATGGACTTTCCATGAAAGCTATCAGTTCTGGACGATTTGATATTTTTAGAGAAAAGACTTATGTATAGTGGGCACCATGACCATTAAGATCTGATGTGGGGGTTGCTAGAGAAGAAATGAAGCATCAATGCAGAGAATCTGTGTTCTCAAAGGAGCAGTAAGGCACAAATATTGGGGAAATATACAATACCCTACACTTTAAAGCAAGGAATGTCCAAGTCTAGGGATTCCTTTCGCCACCACCAACAGGATCTGAATGCATAGTTTGGAATTGGAAACACGGATTTAAGAAATGTAAATATACTTTGCCTACAATCTATGCCTGTAGTTGTTGTGCCTTAGAAATGGAAAGACAAAATGTATAAAAGATTTTCACGCACATTAATAATCCCCAAGGGTCCTTGGTCAAACAGTCTTGAGCTGGGGTCTACAGTTCACCATGGCCCCATACATTTCCAGAAATTTCCTTGGGGTCAATTTAACACTTAGATCCTAGAGTTTCAGATTTTTATTAAAGTAGGTTTATTGCAGCTTATCAAATAAGGTCATAAAATTTCTCAGAGACACAAGTAGACTCAGTATCTTGAATAGTACCTGGGGCTTAAAAACAACACTTCCTAAAAAAAAAAAAAACTAGTGAATACCAGGTACAAGGTTGTAAATATGGAACTCGTATTTCTCTAGACCTTAGCACATCCTGTACAAGGTTATTGCCTAGAAAAAATTCATTGAACTGGTAGAGAATGTATTTTTTCATTAATAAGTGAACTCTATATAAAAACGAGTATGCTTAGTAGTAACCTACGTTATTTTTCCTAGGACTAGAAGCATCACTTAATCCAGGAGTGCCAGATGTCATCATTCAATAAAGTATTCAGCACTCTACCTGTCTGAATATTCATGAGCCCAGATGCCTGGGAAATGGCAGATTATGGATACTCCTGTAAAATCATGTGGCGGAAACTGTTCAGTGTACATTTTTGGGAAAACTAGTTCCAGGCTTGAGTCTTTGATTTTACTCAGTATTTCACTGCAGGTGCATAGCCTTACTTAACACACAGTTTCTTAGTAAACTTAGACTTAAAACTTAGAAAGTTTGAGTTGGAATCTCAATTTTTTTCTCTCACATAAAACTGTTCGTTTAGATCTAACAACAGGCTAAGAGAGGTATCACCTGCCCCTTTTCAGAAAGACATCCTTTATAGTTTTTCCATCATCGATAACTGACAAAAGTAAAATCTATCTCCAAAAGCCATTCTCTTGAATTAATGTCTATTTTCTGCCAAAGCAGAATGGTAAATTATGAGAAGCTATTGAGTGGGACATGCCAAATGAGAGAACAGATCCTTGCCATAAAAAGCTTAATGGAAAGAGCCATTAGTGAATGGTTTCCAATCTATATACTTACAGTTCAATGCTATATACTTATAATTCAATTTGGTATTGGCCAAAGATTAGGATTGGATATCCCTAATGTAGCGATTAAACCGTCAATGCAAACTTAGGAGAATGGGCCACTGAGTTGAAGTGAAGAAAGCAAAATGTGTTTGGAGTAAAATCTTAACTCTTTCCCATGGCCTATAGTCCTTCATGATGTAGCTTCTCTTGGCCTCCCCAACCTCCTCTGGTCTTCTCTCTTCTCTCTTCAGGATGCTTCAGTCACATGGCTTCCTTTAGGACACACAAACCCTAAGTTCCTACCTTACGACTGTCTCGTGTAGTTCTCCCCCCTCCCTCCGAATGCTTTCTGTGATCTCCCGCCCCCAGATCTTCCTGTCACTGGCTCCGTCTCTTCTCACGATTTCCTCCACTTTCCACTATGGAAGGCATTTCGTGAACACCTAATTTAAAGGGGATTTCTAGTATCCCAGTTACTCTTTTGCATCTCTCCCTGTTTAATTCCTTTATTTTTCCTCATAGCACTTACTATGATCCAAAGTAACCTTGTTTACTTGTCCATTTTCTGTTTCCACCAATGGGATGCAAACCAGGCAGAGACCTTATCTGTCTTGTTCATTTCTTATTTCTGGCAGTTAGTACCTGGCACATAGAAGGTGCTCAATAAACATCTGTAGTCAAATAGAAACCAAAATAGATCAAATAAAGCTTTGTGATGAGGAATTGGAACCTAACATTGAACCTATGAAGATAGGACTTCAGGCATCCAAGCAAGGACAGCTTACATCCAAGCCATGTAGGGCACAATGCCCAGCTTTAATGTCCACGAATAACCTTCTCAGGAGTTCATCTAACCCAACTAGTCCCCACTTTTCTCGCCCCTATTTATCACTCATACAAAGCCTTTCATCTGGCCTCTCCTATAATTCCTCTTGGATAGTCTGGAAATGACACATGGAAACATGGACTCTGTCCATGGGAACCAACACACAATTAACCACTCTTCCACCAAAGCTCCATTTAGCCTCCAGTGTGTTTGGACTGGCTGTTTGTCAGGGCACAGGATGTTGGTCACTCTCAGAACAGGAGCTTTGCATCCAATTGTTATAGCTGTGTCTTAATCAGTGGCTCTGTTTTAAGTGGTTAGAGCTGCATGGTATTTAGCTTAAACCACAAGCGTCCCTGGAAGGAAAATGGGAGGATGGGAGGTCAGTCAATCTGTGGTTGTAATCAAAATACCTAGGCCCAGTGGAGGCTGCTCTAAATGAAGCTGGAGGGGTGGGTGGTTCTGATGCTGTGGCAACAATCAAGGGAGGAAGAAAAGTGTGCAGAATGGACAGGAGAAGCTGACTGAAAAATCACATGATTTGATGGATATATTACTTAATTTTGTTGCAAAGTATTTTAGGGTAGACAAGGCTTGAAGAGAGAGCTGTTGATTTTTTATTCTCCTTAACCAAAACATTTTGACAATATATCCAGTAAGGCTGTGGAATCCATGACCCCAGTTGCTGTGCAACACCAGCTGTCAGAATCAAGAAGGTTATCCTTCACATCTTTCAGAGTTAATATATGCATGCAGCTTGATTCAGCTATGATGAGACCATGGGAACAAAGAACAAAATATTGCTGTTGGTCTTTGTTCTAATACTTTTTTCTTTCTTTTTTTATGCTCTCTCTCTCTCACTCTCTCTCTCTCCCTCTCTCCAACCTCTTGAAGATAATTTGATGATCAGACCTCAAGAGTGCTTGTTCAATTAGTGCTTGTGATGTGTTTTGTGTTTTCCCTAAGCAGAAGAGGAGAGTCGTAAGTGTTAGACATGCCAGGAAACTTTGGTTTTCCCTCACCCAAGTGGACTCTGCATTCTCTTCACTGTGTACTACATAGTAAAGAAATATGAAAGCCATCTGCTCCCCATCCAATACTCATGTCTTCTTGATCTGCCTCTTAAAATTACACAGTTATTAGAAGGCTCTGTCATCCATTTCCTGTTTGCCAAGACACCTGTCACATGAGCTGTGCATTCAGAATCAATAACTGTTAGTCCGTGGGAACACACACAGCTTTTCTGGACCACTGTTAAATATAGAAGGTTGATTATTGGATTATTGTCTTTGTCGCTCGTCTTCCATGATCTGTAAAATGGTAATATTATCATCTACCTTGTGGGGTTGTTGTGTGGCTCAGGTCAATTTACATGCATAAAGCCTAAACAATAACATGAATATAAACAGGATTTAAAGGAGCTTCTGGGGGTGCCTGGGTGACTCAGTCGGTTGAGTGTCCGACTTCAGCTCATGTCATGATCTTGCGGTCACAGGTTCGATCCCCACATAGGGCTCTGTGCTGACAGCTCAGAGCCTGGAGCCTGCTTCGGACTCTTGTCTCCTCTCTCTCTCTGCCCCTCCCACACACATGCTCTCTCTCTCTCTCAAAAATAAAAAAACATAAAAAAAAATTAAGAAGCTTCTGAATGATCTATGGGAGTGTTTTCTACCAGAGCTTCCCAAAAGGCTTCGTACAGACACATTTATTAATTAGGAAGCATCTTCATGTGGTGGTAAGTCACTTACACACATTTTATATGGGCTACATAACCAACTCTTAGGTCAAAAGTTATGTTATGGCCTTTCTAACAAGTATGAACTTTAATTCCTAATGCCATGGCAATTAAGTGTCACACACATTTGTTTCTTTAAATCTAATTTAATATGTTCCAGTCAGGATGGTAGAAAATCAAAATCCAGGTCTTTGCCATGTTGATAACCACAGAGGAAATCTCCCACTTCTCTGGTATCATTCAAGAACTCTTCTTTCTGTAACATTCGGAGGATCTGGTTGTGATCGGTCAACATTGGTCATCATTGATATGTTTGTTGTTCAAGTACATATGTGTCCTTGAAGATGGGCAGCCTGCTACCCACGTTAGTCTTAGGTTCTAGGTTTTTTGCTGAAGCCGTGCACCTTCAGATGGCTCGACTCTAACTATCTCAAACCCTCTCCTTAGGTTCACCAGACAACCAGTGCCCTCTAAGTTACCGCCACCTCCCCTAGGCCACTGGAAAGGAAGAGACCGCTGATTGCCGTGACAACTATCTAAATTGAACCAGAAACATGGAAGTCTTGTATTTGAATGTAAAGCTATACCAGTTCACCCATTTCACAAACCTGTTGAGCACTTTCCCAGGTGTTTTGGGGTTTACAAAGATAAAAGACAGTGTCTCTGACCTTAACAATCTGGCGGATTTCAAATTCTCTCACGAAGCCTATCTAATTTAATCCTTGAGTTAAGACCATTCTCCGTGGTGAGAGTACGGGTGATGGGACATATTCCTGTTTGCTGAACAAACTGAAGCTCTGAAGGGCAACCTGATTCACGTAGTATCACATCCAGTGAGGGGAAATGCTAGAAGTACATTCAAAGACTCCATTTCAGTACTCTTTAACATGACTCTGCCCTGATTTTGAGTCCAAGGGATTCCTTCAGAAAAGAACTTAGAAGCGATTTGGTCTATCAGCCAACATGTGGGAACAATTGGAGTTTGGAGAACCTTTTTCTACAGTGATACAATAGCGGATGTTGTCCAACTTCACACCTTGCAAGTATGGTGCTGCCTACGCATTGCCTGAGAGGATATAATCATCACCACGGTATGGAAGGAGATCATTCTTTGGAGTGGACAGTTCGCGATTCAAACACCAACCCCTCACAGCTCAAATATGACATTAATTTCCACATGCCTCCATTTTCTGAGAAGTTCTGATGACCTACTTCGTCGAACCGGTAGAAGAGGTGAGTGAGATAGCTCACATAAAACTATGTCCCTGGGCCTGGCACCCTGACCCAGGGGAGGCGCTCCAGAAATCTTAACCATCACCACACCACCCCTCCACCGTCACCACACACACACACACACACACACACACACACACACACAATGAACAAACATTTATTGAGTACTTATTGCTAGGGAGTAGAGCTACAGATATAAATAACATCTAATACCTTACTCTAAGAATTGGCTTCTATGCCACTTGGTGGGCGAGGAGAGACTTTGCTCCCCCTGAAGTCATCCATTTGGAGGGAGAAAAGGGAGACTGGGAGATGGGGAATGGGGAGCCATCCTTCTCCACTGCCACCTCAAGAGGTCAGAGGAAATGGGGCCAAATTCCCTTTTGGATTTCATTCCCTCCGGCCGAGTGGTGGGCTCATGGCTGGGAACAGGATGTTGCTAAGAGAGCTGCATCCAAAGGGAACTCTTATTTCCTATGTCTTTTGTTCCCTGACATTTTCAATTTCCATCACGGGAGCCTTTGCCAGTCATCTGCTTCGCCTTTATCCCAAAATCAATTTCCTGGGAAGGTGCAAGAGGCTGTGAACATCTGGCCCAAACGCTCAGGGCTGTCCTTCCCAATTGGGTGTTCTTCATGTGACGCAGTGGAGTGGCAGTGCTACCTCTGCCCTGGGACACAGTAAGACACCCGGGCCAGAGCGGCCTGGGTCTGCCCAGATCCCCTTCTCCTTCTCCAAATACCAGGAGCATATTTCCTACTTCAATTGCTGTTTTGACCTCAAATAAAACTAACCTGACTTATGGTAGAAAAAAATGTGCTGAGATTCACTGGGGCATGGCTCTTCCTTTCCTCCAGAGAGTTTGGGCAGAGAGCTTCAAATGGACCTCAGGAGGACTCTTTCCAATTCACTGTGTGCCCCCAAAAGTAGTGGCACTAATAAAACATCAAAGAGTAAATACTGGTTAGTGTGTGTGTGTGTGTGTGTGTGTGTGTGTGTGTGAGACAGACAGAGAGTCAGAGAATTAACAGCTGTCATGATTGCCCTGTTTCAGAGTACAGGCATTTTCACTTCAGAAATTTCAAAAAGGACTCCAAAATAAATGTGAACATGTACACTCAGAGCAACCAAATGTATTTTCTCAGACTACATGTCTCCTGAGGAAAATGTAGAGCTTTTGCTTCTGGGCAGACTGGAACCTGTCCCCATGCCCACCTCCCTCTGCCAAAGCTTTGATCCTAAAGAAACACTTCAGGATTCCAAACTCAAACCCACAATAGCAGACCTTGTGGTGGATGTATTTCACATTCATGATATTCCTAATTCACACCAACTCTCTCAAACCACACTCAGTGCGAGGTACATACCACATGTCCATTCCGATTTTCCCGATCACCAGCCCCCACCGTGCCCTTCGTAAACTATTTTTTTAATCAAATTTCCTCCACATTCACCATGGTTCAAGAGCTCCTAAAATTTCACCTCTCCTCCAGACTATTTCCCGCTTAGGCTGGAAGCGAGGTGGAATTTTCTCCAGCTTCAGAGTTCCAAGATGAATACCAAGTTCCAAGGTTGAACACCTTCAACCACGCTGCACACGACAACAGCAACACCAATAATATTTTGGGTGTAAGTGTTACCTTCTCTAAAGCTCAAAGCATTTTTAAAGATCACGTTCTGTGTTTGTTTGTATAGCATTGTTCTGGGTAAAGAGAGGAAAACAATTGTTTTCTCATTTGGCAAGTAGCAACTGACAAATGGCAAATAGCAAAACCAGGGTAAGCACTAAGCAGCATACCTGAGATGCCTCGGCATGATCCAGGAGGAGGCAGGGCAGGGAGAGAACCTGATGAGTCTCAAAAACAGTGATCTATGTGTTCCGGGCCCACCGCTGCCTGGGACACTGTCTTATCTCAGTTGTTACTGTTTTTTACAACTATCGATTTTGTTGTTGTTGCTGCTGTTCCGATTCTCAGATGGATGTTTAAATTGTCTTCAAATATCCCCTCGTTCCCATCATTCCTCCCTCCAAACATACACACACACACACACACACACACACATACATATATATATATATATACACATATCTATTTCCCCCACCAGACTGCTAGGGCTGTGCCTGAAATTCTGGAGATGAGGGTTGGAGGTGAGGGAGATTTCCTGCTTTCTCCTCCTCTGCCCTCTTCTCTTCTCCTGGGAATGAAAGAAACTGATATTTACTAATTGTTTACTGCACGATGCATTTCATTTCACTTAACAATCATAACATCCTTACTTTGGTATTACCTCCCTGCAGAAGGATTAAGTGGATTCTTTATATTCTCACAGTTTGTAAGATGCAGGGCTGAGCTGTGAACCCCTGGCGTTTCACCCCTTCGGGTCTCTCAATTCTAAAATCCAGACATTATTTCTCCTTTTTTCCCTTCTAAGTTTGTTCCTGATGTTCATTTTAAACATATTTAGTCCATACTAAGCTCTTTTGGGTAGATGCTCAAAAAATGGGATCAAATGAGTATCTTTATCCTTTTATGGACACTGAGACTTTAAAGTTTTGTTTTGTTTTCTTTTTTGGTTTTCCTAAACATTTTCTTTTTTTTTTTTTGTTTTTTTTTTGTTTGTTTGTTTTTGTTTTTGTTTTCCTAAGCATTAAGCTGGCTGAGTTAACATTCTTGTTCCAAAAGCTGGGACTAAGATAAAAGCCAAGAGTCTGATTTATTTCTTCAGGGATTCATTCAAATCATACAAAGCTATTCATTGACTTGGCCTTTCCCTCCCAAAGACCCTAATTTAGAGTGATTTGATTTCATTACTGGTGATTGGAAGAGTTTATTGCATAGAAACAAACTATACGTTCCCTTGGAGAAATATGAAAGTCGTCACCAGCTGAGATGACCCATGAATAAAACGGGTGAAAAGTGTTCTAAAGAGGAAGAATCCATAAGAGAGATTATTTTTAGAGAAAGAAAGACGATTGTTGGAGGTAATAACATGTCTTAAGCTAGATATGTCATTTGGTCTCCTTAGATAGCTTCTGCAGGATGGAAAATACATTTTTTTTTCTCCCTCAATCTGACACACATCATCATTATAGAAAAAAAATTGTGTAGACTAAAACACAAACAGAATAAACACACATAATTCCAGCCACCCAGATAGAATGACAAATAGACACTGTGATATATGAATTTCCAGCCATTTCCTACGCACATATAATCTAACAGAAATAAAATCATGGCATACTGTATCTTTGATACTTGCTTTTTTTCCATTAAAATGATGAATACCTACTAATATCAATAAGGAAACATTTAAATTTTTTTTTTCAACGTTTATTTATTTTTGGGACAGAGAGAGACAGAGCATGAACGGGGAAGGGGCAGAGAGAGAGGGAGACACAGAATCGGAAACAGGCTCCAGGCTCTGAGCCATCAGCCCAGAGCCTGACGCGGGGCTCGAACTCACGGACCGCGAGATCGTGACCTGGCTGAAGTCGGACGCTTAACCGACTGCGCCACCCAGGCGCCCCAATAAGGAAACATTTATAACACAATAATTAAAGGGCTGATAGTATGATATGTTAGTTATGATAGTATGATAGTATGTTATCCCGTGATTTACTTAACCTGTCCTTTAGAATTAAGCAATGAGATTATTTCCATCTTTCCAATTTTAAATAATGATACACAGACTGTCCTACAAAAGCCTTAACTAAAGGAAAAACTGGGAGATGGTAACCCATGTTTGGAAGTGGAAATGTTGATTATATTAAAAGTATAAAAAAATGTAAAGCTTTTGATAGATGTTACTGCATTATTTTTCTAAAAATTATATTAACATACATAGCAGGGTCTGACTGCATCCATTTTTCTAAATCCACTGATTGATAGAAATAAATGTTATTTCATTGTTTTAATATGGATTCCTCTGATTAGCAGTAACTGAGTAATTTGGAGGCACCTCGGTGGCTCAGTGAGTTAATTAAGCGTCTGACTTCGGCTAAGGTTGTGATCACCCAGTTCCTGGGTTCAAGCCCTGCACTGGGCTCTGCGCTGACAGCACAGAACCTGGATCCTGCTTTGGATTTTGCATCCCCCTCTCTCTCTGCCCCTCTCCTGCTTTTCCTCTCTCTCTCTCAAATATAAATAAATAAGCATCAAAAGATAATAATAACGTTGGGTCATTTTTGCTATGCATATTGTTTTATGTATTTCTTATTTTGTAAATTGTTTAGTATTTTCTGACCACTGTTTTCTACCTTCCCAAGTACTAGTTGGTCACTTGCGGAATTGTACAAACTCGCGTGATTTTCAGTTTTGTAATACATTATAATATATGCTGCAAATATGTTTTCCAGTTTCTCTTTTTTGCCTTTTAAATATTCTTAATTTTAGTTTTACGTAGCAGACTAAGAGGACTACATTTTTCAGTAGTCAAATTTATCAGCATTTTCTTAATTTGCTTTTTTCCCTTTGGTTTCAGACTTAGACGGTCCTGAGGATTTTAAATCAACTTTGAAAAAGTCCAACTTGTGATATATAAGATCTCTAGAAACCTCAGAATTTCCATGCATCTCTATTTATGATACTGGTTCTCAAACTATGCTTCCACAAAATACCATTTTTTCAGTTTCGGCCAAGGTGCTGTGCCATTAAATATGAAAAATAACAGTCTTTCCAATTTTTCAGAAAAATAAATTTAATGGAGTATCTTTCAATTCTAAGGTTTCCCACCACATTAAAAAAAAATGTTTGGTTACAGCTACTTGTTGCCTTTATTGCTATCTAATAAAACCTGGTGTCATATTATATATTCTGTTATTTTAAATTTAATACGTCAATATTAAACGGTGTTGTGCAAAGATCACTATTACTTCCAGATGTTCTACTAACTGACAAGTTCAAGGATATGGTGTATGTTGGCTTCAGTTAAAAACTAAAAGAGAGATAATGTTAATAACACATACAAATTAGAAAACTAAACACTAAGAATTCTGTTATAACTGCTAATCACTTCTTACTTTCTTGAAAACCCTGTGCCTTGATTACAAATATCACAGGCAAATGCATTCAATGAATTCGATTGCCACGCTCCTATGAAATTATGATTTTCTGATGGGCTCAAATAACTTTCCTAAAGGAAAGATACTTTTTTTTTCTTTAACCACAAAAATTATTATTCTTGACATTAGAAGTATAAGTGGGACAAGAAAATTTATTCCTTGTTTTTTAATGCTTCCAGAAGTGGTCTTTATTGCTGTACTGGGTCTGTGAAGAACATATACAAAGGCACCTCTCAACTGGCACTCACAAATAGAAGCTTTGAAAATCTGCACCTATAAAATGCATGCATTTCCTGAACTGGTAGCTGCTTTATTCAACAGACCATTAAAAGCCCATTTAGAGAGGCTCTCGCAAGCTCGTATGCACTACCGCTACTTAAAGCTGATGAACACAGCATAGCAAGAAACAAAATAAAACAAAAAGTTGGACCAACTTTTTGGGAGAAAAAAAGCTCTTTCCCCAGACCTAAATTTCCTCCAACACTAACACTCGTATAAAGAACAGGTAATGTGACAAAATTGCCCCACTTCCAATCTCCCAGCCAAAAATCCAACACCCCTCCACCCCTCCAAGTATCAATCATCAGCCCAGGCAAGGCAAATGAACTTTTAATCAATAACAGCTACTGTTTCTTGTACCAGGACTGTTTATGATTTAAAAGGGGGAAAAATTTAAATCAATCCTGATGTGAATGTTTTCCCTCTTGAAGAGAAAAAGCAACACCCTGTGTCAAAAGGCAGGATGGGGGGGGGGGTGTAGTTTCACATGTTTTAAAAAATATGTTAAAACAAAATAAATTTGAAATTGTTTTTGCCCTCAGTAGCTATAGGAAGAAGAGTAGCTACGTAGAGTTGATGAGTCATGTTAGACAAACGGCTTCAATTTATGTCCACACCATTGCATTTCCTGTTTATATTCATACATTGGTATGGATTAATAGAGCTAAAAGGGAATTTAGGGAACATCTGTCCAAAGATGGTTGCTTTGGGGCCCCCGTCACTGGAACTGTTGAGGTGACAGGACGAATCGGCTGAGAAGTCAGAGGGAGAATTCAAACCACCAATGTAACAACTGGTTTTTAGATTATATTAGTGGGTGAAACTGATCATCTATGGAAGCCTCAACTGTGAAATCTGCAAAAGTAGACCTGCTCTGGCTGAAGATTCTTGCCCCTCTCCCTATCCGTAGCCAAAAGGCAACCTTTGCCTGGAATTTCCAGGATGTTACTAAAAACGTTTGTAAACCCAGAACCAGACACCTTTAAGCGCCTCCCCCCCACCCCCCGCAACACCCCGAGGTGTTCTGATTCTTCCCTCCATGTTTCTTCTATTCCTCTAGGCTACATCCACATAGGTGCAGCTAAACACCATAAATCCTCATAATATGGTAATCAGGTCTTCCTGCATCTTGAGTTTTCCCACAGCCAGAGAGAAATCAAGGTGGACTCTTTATGAGGCCTGCTGCATTATTTTGGCATGTTTGCACAAACCAGAAATAACTTCTCTAAAGATTACTGAAATGAAATCATCTTTCACCTAATTGGGAAAGGCTTTTGCCCAGTTTTAGAGAGTAACACACTGGGGAGGCAGTGGGGGATGATGATGGGAGTGATTTCTTGACTGTTTTCTTTTACAGTTTGCTGAAATGGAACAAATCAATCCTGTCTTGCTTATTTATAAAACCTTAACACCAATGGGGTGGGGAGAATTAATGAGACCAGGCACAAGGAATGTGGAGATTTTCATTTCTAAACTGCTGGCACACAGACATGCATTAGTGTCTTGTAGCTTTTCAAGGGCGCTGAAGAAATGAGTTTTCTGCCTTTTACAACTTTCAGTGGAGAGCGTGCATTTGCACATAATTACTCACCACTGTAACTGGCAACCAGAAGAAGGATCCAGAAAAGAAGCCCACATTTTTTAAAAACTAGGATACTGTACCCTCACATGTACCCAAAGAACACAGTGATAACTGTTGACCCTCAGCAAAGAATGAACACGTAACTAGTAACACAAAAGACATAGCAGCCTTTCAGGGTGTATTTAGTCCTCATACTATCTCTGTGATAAGGAAAATGAGTCTCCAAAGGATCGAGCGATCTGTTCAAAGAGGCACAAGTTCTTTTCATTTTTCTAAGAAATGTTTTCCTGGGAAGTGGAGGAAGACTTTTGATCGGTATTAAACACTATATTAACTTGTGCATAATTAAAAGCTGACGTCTGTCAGCCACAGTAACCATGCTGCACCTGCTGTGTTTTTCTGCTCTGGAGCCCACTTAGGAATAGCTGATGTCCTCAAAATGTCTTGCAAATTCCTTGGAACTGTCGTCTCTGCCAGTGTTTACTCCGAGGACACTGATACCTGTGCAGAGGGTACCATCTGCCGGTGCCTGCAAAGTGGCTAAGTCACAAGATGGAACTTCCGCTCATGGATCCTCCCTGTAAAAAAGTTCTGCTTTGCTCCCCGGCAAAGGAGGAGAATGGCCCTTCAATGGAATACATACTCCATTTCATCTCCTGTGCCCTATAGCTACACTGCTTGAGTTACCCCACGTCCCCAGGTATTTCAGGAAAAGGACCCTTTCGGCATTTGTTGGTGGTTTCTCTTTGTGTCTGGGACACGGGTGCACAAGAGTCCACACTTTTCCCCACGTCCCACTTCTGTCCTCCATGTCCAAACAGCTCTAACTCCTGCCTGTGGCCTTTACTACTTGGCTTTTACCTCAGTGCTTCTAATTTGGTTGACGGCTCTTCATTTAGAAGGAGAAAGCCATCTAGCTCATCAGCTTCGTGACCCACACAAACCAGATGATCAGGCAACAGAAGAAAATATTAAAGTATGAATATAGGGGCAAGAGTTCATATTTCTCTCCCTTAATGCGCTTGGAGCCTTGGAAAGTAATTATAAGTATGTATGTATTTAGACTTCTGTCATTGATGGTAAGCTGTTTGGAAATTCAATGATGGCTTGTCAGACTCTAGGTAAGGAGGTGGAATTTTCCATTACCAAGATGATTACTTATTATGTTTAGTGCCTTGGACACCTTGGGCATTTGTGACAAAATGAATAACAGTGAGTCCAGGGGAAGGGCATTTGGAAAAAAAGAAATGCCTACTTTTAGAACCACCATTAGTCTTGGCAAACAAGGATTCCTGCCTCAAGCCCCATGTCTTATGGAGGTCTGTGCTTTGAAGCGTCTCCCTCAACATTTTCCAGTCCCCTTCTACTGCCTATGAACAGGTGGAGCCCACAATGCTACCCAGGCAAGACCTTCCCTGCCCAGATAGAAACCCACATGGATCTCAGTCAACCTGCTATCCTGTTTGTAGGTTCAACCAGGGGCTGTGAGAAGCTCTGAGACCTGCCACCCATGGGGCCATCCCAGGGCCTCAAGAGGCTGATATGGCAAGTGGATCACTCCCACTGGCTGGTGTGGAATTTCTTTGGTGGGAGCACATGAGATCGGGCCTCCAGAATGGGGCTGACACACTAATTTGGGGGACTCCAGGTGTTATCTATATTTATATAGATAAATTTTTCCAGAGCTTCACATATCTTAGAGTGATCCAACCTGCCTTCGGGGCATGAACCACTCATAAAGATAGATTGCTCTTAGGGAGGATCTTAACAATGACTTGCAGTCCAACATAACATTCTTTTAAGCTTCTCAAAGATGGAATTCATGATTCTTACTGACATGGCTTCTCAGAGACTGGCCCAGTGCTAAGCATATCCTAGACATTAAAAACACATTTGATTAATATTGCAGTCTCTTCCATCTGTCCATCCATCCATCCATCCACCCATCCATCCACTCAATAATCTCTTCTAATATATTATTCCCTGCTTGCAGGACAGGTGGATTCTCAGAGTTTCCAAAAAACAGTGGACTGAGGACCAGTAACATTCCTAAAAGTGTATTCTCAGAAAGGTATGCTGACCAATAAGGACTAATAAATAAGGAAAACTGCATTGAAGATGGAATATGGAGTGAACTTCTCTAAGATGAAGACTTACATGTACGAGGAAAATCTTATCCAGGTTTCAAGGAAAGCAACATTGTCATTTGCTCACAATTATAAAAACAGAGAAGCACACATAGCAAGTAACTTTAACTCTCTGAGAAAATGACACTTTTCTCGACAGAACGCCAAGAATATTAAAGTGTGTCTAGTTATCTTTTTATAATTGACAAAGCATAAAAACGTATTATCCTGCTACAGATTTATTTCAAAATGCAATTTAACTTTTCTCTTAATTATGATAGATTCGTTTTTCTGGTATTGTTGTGTTTTTGTAGCTGTTTGCAAGAAACACATCAGCCATCTTTAGAGAAGGAGGTTGATTATAAGGTGCATATTTTCTTTGATTGGCATTGGGAAACAATTAAAAATGAGAATGGAGGCAGCTTTAGGGACCAACTATCTCTCCTAATTTCTCTCTCCCTCTCTCTCTCTCTCTGTCTCTCTCTCTCTTCTCTCTCTCTCTCTCTCTCTCTTCTTTTTTCCTTCTCTCATCACCTTTCAAAGATGAAGCCATCTCAAGTTTCTCCAGCCAACCCAAGGATGAGATATGGTTGGGTCAGAGAATTGCCCCTGGACCAATCAGAAGGTCACCTGTGTCCAAAGAGCAGCTGTTTGCTCTTAAGGGAAGGTTGGATACTGCATCAGACGTATCAGCTATAAATACAAATATCTAGAAAATAGAAGTATAGAGGAAAACAATTAAAAAGCCCTTGTAATTCTAACACCCAGAGATAACTGCCATAAATACTTAAATACGTTTCATTCAAATTTCAGTATACGCATGTATATACTTAATATTGTTTACCAATTTTGGATACAGTGATATTATCTTCTAGCTTACCTTTTAGTCATATAAATATAAATATATTTATTTTTATATATTTCATGACATACATAAATTCTGTTATTTAATGGTTGCAAAAAATGGATGTCACATGAATACACCATAGTTTCCTTACTCAATCCCCTTTTATTGAATTTCATGATAGTTCTTGGTTTTTTTTTCCTTTTAATTTTTTAAATGTTTCTTTATTTTTGAGACAGAGAGACAGAGCATGAGCAGGGCAGGGGCAGAGAGAGAGGGAGACACAGAATCCGAAACAGGCTGCAGACTCTGAGCTGTCAGCACAGAGCCTGACTGACGGGGGGCTCGAACTCACAAACCTCAAGATCATGACCTGAGCCGAAGTCAGATGCCTAACCGACTGAGCCACCCAGGAGCCCCTATTTTTCTTTTTAAAACAAAGCTACAGGGGCGCCTGGGTGGCTCAGTTGGTTGAGCGTCCGACTCAGGTCATGATCTTGCAGTTGACGAGTTTAAGCCCCATGTCGGGCTCTGTGCTGACAACTCAGAGCCTGGAGCCTGCTTCTGATTCTGCGTCTCGCTCTCTCTCTGCCCCTCCCCCGCTGATGCTCTGTCTTTCTCTGCCTCAAAAATAAAGATAAACATTTAAAAAATAAATAAAAATAAAACAAAGCTACAGTGAAGAATTCTGTAGCTAAGACTGTGTGTGTATATAGTTTCCTTAGAATACATTTCTAAACTGGAATGACTACGTCAAAGAGAATGAACTTTTTAAATTCAAGTTTTTGCAAATACTGCCATTTTTGCCCAGGTGATTATGTCGCTTTAAGATCTTACATGCTGTGAATGAAGTATCTCTCTCATCATATCCTGGGGACATCAGGTTTTAGGTGTTTCTCTGAATTTTTAATTTTTAGTGTTATAGTTGACCATATTCATTAATTATACGCCTGAAATTTAAAAGAGAAGATTGCCGCCATCAGTTTGGTCAATCCCTTAGAGATAAATATCTCCCTACAAATTGGCCTTTTTTCCAAATTTCACTAAGAGTGCAGAGAGCTGAGACTCACAGGGTTCTAATTTTCTATGGAAGAAATCTACGCTGGTTCTGATGCGTCAGTGTTTGTGTAGCCCTGGGCACTGGCTGTTTCTGGCCTAGTCAATGATTTGGAGTTTATTAAGTGAATGGATGTTCTTTTCCATGGACAATTGTTCTACATAATAACGTGCGTTTAAATTACATTTTACTCTAAAAGTGTATAGAAGGTAGTTTTGTCTGGTTGGTTCGTTGGCTGGTTGGCTGGCTGGCTGGGTGGTGAGAGAAGAAAATCCATATTTCTTTCTAGAACTTTCTTTTAATGAAACTCATTAGAGTGCCAACAACTGACTAATGCATAAATAAAGTCCGGACTCTAGGTTGCAAGTCTTCTGGAGACATGAAAAGGCTCTCAGTTAAGAGAGAAGACTGGGTGTTTCCTCTCTTTTCCTTACGATTTTTGTTGTAATTCACTATTTTCCTTGGATCAGATCTCTCAGGAAAGATGTGTCTGTTTAAGTAATTGCTTACTTCTGCACACTCCTCCAGGTTCAAGGGCAGAGCAATTTACTTGCACACTAACACCCTGCTTCCAAATAAGCTCTGTTCCCGTTGGTATGTTCCTTTCTTCTGGTCTTTGCCACAAGGAGTTTTCCACACCAGAACCAGTCTCCAGATTCCTCTCTATCTGATCTCATTTGCTTCTTATTAAACCCAGAGCTCTTTTGAAAATACTTTAATAAGTACTTTTGATCCCTTCATGTTTTTCAAGGATTTCTCCGTTTCTTCCAAACACTCAGCTGACAGATTTCTGGGAGCAGCCAGTTCCAGTTGGAGACACTTTAGGCTGATGATATCAACTGAACACCCAGGGAAAGGGCCTTTGAGGAGACCTCTTGTTAGCATGGGTGGCTGGGAGCCACACGGGTCCTGTTCTTCATTTCTCTGGAAGTGAGTCAGGGAAGACTTTCAGACCTACACTCTTTGCTTCCTGCAAATGACAATGTTCTCTCAGAAACAATGGACTTTAATAAAAGTACAAGCAACGTCAGTGTGCCTATTTTCCTCCAGTCCGCACTCTCTCAAGAGTGTTTCTTTCTTGCTAGAGCGGCCATTCTTGACTTCCCTACAATTTTCTCGTCTCTGAACACCCAGAGACCATAAGATCTTTCCACACCTGCAAAACCACTGTTGGGTTCTCTGCGGCTATGAGCGACGACTCAGACTCATGCTAAACTTTCCTGGGCAGGCGGAAAGGTCCGTCTGAAGTTGCGAAATGTACCAGGGGAGAGAGCTAAACTTCAAGGCTTCTGGACCCAGCTCTGCCTTCAGCTTGCATTGTATCTTTGAGGATGTCATGAAGCATTGTGGGTTCCAGATTCCCCATTTGTAAATTGAAAGAGTTAAAAAAAAAAAAAAAACCAACAACGAAACTTTTATTGTCTTCCCAAAAGCGAATTGCGATTCTAACCAGGAGGGGATAGCACATTTAATTAAACACAAATCAATAAAAAGTTTAATGTGGCCATATACTTTTGGATTTGGAAAATAAATCCTGGGAAACCTTTGAGTACTTTTTTTTATAGTACACACAATGCAAACTAAGGTTTGGTAACAGTGTCAGGGGTGAAGCATAGGTTTCAAAGGACCGAGCAATTACTGGCTGGCGGAGCTACGCTGCGGTGTTATGGCTGTGACACAGATCTGGAGTCACAGAGAAATGCATCAGCTCCTTGGCTTTGCCGGACAGAGAAATGCATCAGCTCCTTGGCTTTGCTGGCGGCTCCATAATCTGGGATAAATTCACATGGCTCTTTTCTTTTCAGCTCAGACTCTTCATCTAAAAACAAAGACAAAAAGCAAACAAAAATCACATCAAAAAAAAAAAAACCCAGGATAATAACATTGTTATTACTGTTCCTTTTTACTATTACTGTTCCTTCATACTTGGGAATATTAAAGACAAAGCGTATGACGTGCTTTGCTCAGTAGCTGGCATGAAGCAAATCCTTGCTGACTACCATTAATGTTTTTAGTGCCTGCGGATCTAAAAAATTATTATGTAAACTACTTGAACGCTCACCATTTAATTCAATCAGTTTCTTGTTTGTTTTTGTAGGGATACATGTCAATGCCTTTCTCTTCGCAAGTTTGTTTTCAATATATTCAACATAAATATTCAAAGCGGTTCAGTAAATACGATATATACAAAGCTTCAAATGCTTTGTATATGGAACTTTTCTGTTCCATTCATCAAATACTTGACTTAAATATTTCCAACTTATTTTGAAAAGTTCAATTCCAGTTTATAGAAATCTTATATATATATAATATATATATAATAATCTTACATATATATGTATATATATATGTATTTTTTTTTTTACTGCAGGACACTTGGGTAACTTTACAAAGTAGTTCTTCAAAAGCTCATTTTTAAAAGCTGATTTCAAATAGCAAAGAAAGAAAACACATATTGCCATGCCACAGCACCTCCTTAAAATTTAAAATCAGCGTTGTCAAAAAATTATGGAATTTAGTTACTCTGTATACTTAAAAACACAGTTTTACAGTTTCACCACTACAGTTTCTTTTTTTTTAACAGACTTTTTTTTAAAGTTTATTTATTTATTTTCAGAGAGAGAGAGAGAGAGAGCATAGGAGGGGCAGAGAGCGAGAGGAAGAGAGAGAATCCCATGCAGACTCCAAGCATGATGCAGGGCTTGAACTCATGAACCGTGAGATCAAGACCTGAGCCAAAACCAAGAGTCGGGCACTTAACCAACTGAGTGACCCAGGCACCCCTGACCACTACAGTTTCTATATCATTTGGTAGAATATCACAGCTTATTTGGATGTAATTATGAGGTATGTTGTGCATCATATCCAATTCTCTGCTTCACGAGCTTCTTAATTTATTAAGAACATTGTGGTTCACCAAAATTTGTGCTATGTACTCATTGTCAAAACGTAATTTTATCTTCAATGTCAAACATTTTAGCTAACTCTCTGACATTCACAATAATGTCAAATGTTACACTGTCAAAAGAATGAATTTCTACAAGGTTGGCTTTGATTACATTGAACCGAGGGAAAAAGAAGCATAATTGGGATGAGCTAATTTTTTTATTTGTAGAATCTGATGACACTGGCACAATACTCCACATTTTACTGTGAATTTCTTCTGTTGTTCACGATGCCACACGCTAACAGCTGTTGCTTGAGTATGAATTCAGGAACAAAAAATCTCGGAATAAAACACGAGTCGGGGTGCCTGGGTGGCTCAGTCGGTTAAGTTTCCAACTCTTGATTTCAGCTCAGGTCATGAGCTCGGGGTCGTGAGATCAAGCCCTGTGTTGGGCTCCTCACTGGGCATGGAGCCTGATTGAGATTCTCTCTCCCTCTCCCTCTGCCGCTCCCTTGCTTGTGCTCTCTCTCTCTCAAAAAAAAAAAAAAATAGAGTGAAAGTGACATAGAATAGCCATTGGATCTAAATGAAA
This sequence comes from Prionailurus bengalensis, assembly GCF_016509475.1. Classification (NCBI taxonomy): domain Eukaryota; kingdom Metazoa; phylum Chordata; class Mammalia; order Carnivora; family Felidae; genus Prionailurus; species Prionailurus bengalensis. Next base: position 12,601,495 of record NC_057360.1, on the reverse strand, counting down.
AGTTGTATCTCTTGGAATGATACGAAGGGGACTTTCTGTGGTTGTAAAGAGAGCACAGTCTTTATAAACTATATACTACCTTTTGAAGTAACTGCCGATGCCTCTTCAGCAGACTTGGCCTTCTGGTTTCCATGCAGTCAGCTACACCCCTGAGGCCCCATGGCGGAGGGTAAATGTTAAGTAAGACACATTTTGCACAAGTTCATCGTTAACTTTCTTGAGCCATCAAAATTCGCTTCTTATCCTTCAACTACACACAGGCTTCCTTTTTTAAAAAATGTATTGCTGCTAAAAGTCTTTATTGCAAAATAAAAGAACATTGTCACGCAATAAAATAAACAGTTATAGATTTTACACTGTACAATAAATGATAAAACAACAGTACCTAAACTGTTCAAACCACTCTCGTCCTGCTTCGCAGACAGGGCTGTTCTGCCCCTATTCCCTTCATTTATTCCACATGTACCTAAACTATAAATTACCATGTTTCTCATGCACAGTCCCCCTGCTGACTGTGACCTGGTGGTTTCGTGTATTTTGCAGCCACCCGTCACGGTACAACTGAGTTGTGCACCAGTAGAGTGGGAGGAGACAGCAGCACCCAAGGGCCCGTGTCTGAGCAGGCTTCATTTCATCAGCAAGCTGTTTCTGAAAGGGAGGTGCTAAGGATCAGGAGAAGAGACGACTTATCACTGGTCGTCTTTCAGATTTAGCCACAGATGAGAATAAGAGCCCTGTGCACGGCGAGTACATCCTTACCCACGGCTAGATGAGACCGTGGTAGAGCTGGAAGAACAAAGAGGGAGGAAGCCCACCCAACTAATCCCAAATTATTCTAAGGCAACTGTTCTAGTAAAATCTCATCATACAATGAAAAGTCTGGGACACGTCCTAAACCAGATTGGAAACCAGAGAAACGCTTATAGACTAGTATTGCCCTGGGCTTATGATTATACCATAGAGTCATTTTTCAAAACTATCTGGACCTATCCTTCCAGGTTCAATAACAAAGGGTTATGACTGATAGGTAAAGGTCACTGGAAGACGGTTTTTAAATAAATACCAGGAAGAGTTTCTTAAAATGGCACAGGCAGAGGAGCAATCCTCATCACTGGAGGTGTTAAATCTAAGTATGGGTGTTACAAAGAGGACTAGGAACGGGTAAAATGAACTCCTAAACCCCTTATAAGGGTTTCATGATGCTCAATCAATATGCTGTTACAAGTAGATCTTAAAGGGAAGAATCTTAGCCCCAACAATGCTGGAAATATAGTTTTAGCAGAGGTCAAAAGAAAGAAAAAAGTCTCTCCTTCATGGGTTTATAGATTCTTCCAATGACCTTAGATGGGTTCATAAATTTTGGGAGAATCTGATCGTCTTTAGACTAGTCACAGAAAAGAATAGACTATTGATTGAGAGGGATCTTAAGAAGTCACCAAATCCAGGGTTACCTGCTAGTTGCAATGTTCGGCCCATAATTGGTGCACAAGAATCTTTTGGAGAAAGACTTAATAGTTTTTGAACATCATCTATACAATGGGGGTGGTATTATCTGCTCAATTCCAGACAGACCAACAGTGTCCAACAGCTACTACTGGAGAGAAGAGGCGGCCAATGATTGATCTTCTTGTGAGATAATAGAGAAGGTGTGTAGTTAGTTCAAAGCTGATGAATGTGAAATAAAGGCCATTTTGTGAATTATGTTTCAGCTTTTCTGAGATGGTAGTTTGTCTTCAACCTGTGATACATTCTTTTCGTTAACTTCCGTTTTCTTAAAAGATAAACATCAGCAAATTGTTCTCCCAGTGCATGACTACATTCTTGCTTCTTGGCAGAGAAACTTTTATGTCAGTCTCATAGAGGAGCTGGTAAGTGGCCATTCTTTTTAACCCGAATACTGCCCGATCCCTATGATCTCCCACAGTTCTTTTTGTCCACCGCTCAAGTCCTCGGCAATCAGCAGCAGAATTTCTTTTTCAACTGAGATTATCTGTGAAGCTTCAGCTGGGGAGATATAAGACATTAGTGATACAAATAAACAAAGCCATCGCTCGCAGGGAAAAACAGGCTTTCAACTGCGGCCATAGTAAATCTGCATTTACTAGCTTTGTAACTTTAGACAAGTTACATAAATTCATTTGGACCTGTTTCTCCTTTTATAACGTGGGACGAAGAATACTTTTGCAGGGCCGTTGAAGATTAAGGGAGATGGGGTAATAGCAAGTGCTTAGCAGGTCCGAAGAGACTCCACAGGGTTGTTTCCCTCCAATTACAAGCGGTTGGAAACGTTGGGGAAATTTTCACCATGGAGCAGAATTCCATTTCACCTGTGTGTTCACAGCGAGCTCTATGCACCAGGCACTGCTACACACACTGTGAGGAAGAGAGCGGAATTTTTAAAAATGAATAGAAAGGGGCAGCCGGGTGGCTCAGTCAGTTGATTGTCCAGACTCAGGTCCTGAGCTTGCGGTTCGTGAGTTCAAGCCCCGCGTGGGGCTTGCTGCTGTCGGCACAGAGTCCGCTTCAGATCCTCTGCCCCTTTCTCTCTCCGCTTGTGCTTGTGCTCTCTCAAAAATAAAGAAGACATTTAAAACGATGCATAGAAAGTTATACTTGCCCTCCGGAAAACGAATGGTATCATTCTTGGGTGAGGCCAGAAAGTCCTCGGTATGAGGCTAGGGAGCTGAGGCTGTATACTGGGGAGGGGTAAAATGTCAGTGATGCCATTTCCGGAAGAAAAAAATTATGGTGAAAGAACGACCGGTTAACCCTCAGGGAAAACTCTTACAGGCCGAAGTGACAGGGCGGTAGTTAGAGTCGTTTGCTAGAATTCCAGAAGGTGTGTCCCGGAACAATTTTTAGGCACTCACTACAGAGCCTCAGTCCAGGACTTAGCTAGCAGGTACTGAAAGGGGGAGCATCACTTCTGTCCGTCACTGAGCAGGAACAGGACAGCCCCAGTGCGCCCAACGCAGGATTAGTTTCACACTCCTGAATTATCCTGGCTCGGTAGAATTGCGCGGGACATTTGGGGAGCTGCTTCGCACCCACGTCGCCCCATCTGGGAGATAGACTTGTAATTTTACCCAACACGCAGAGGATTGTGACACTGCTTTAAGTTAAGGGTTTGAAGAAAGTCTGCTGTTTTTAGAAGCAAGAGACTATGAAATAACAAAATAATTTGCTTTTATTTTTTCACGTACAGTTGATTCTCATTATTCATGGATTCTGCGTTTACAAATTTGGACACTCACTAAAATTTCTTTGTAACTTCCAAATATGTATCTGTGGTGCTTTTCATAGTCATTTCCAGACATGTGCAGAGCAGCAAAAAATTTGACTAGCCTTATGCCCATAGTCCCAGCTGAGGTCAGACAAGGCGGTGCTGTGCCGTCCCGTTTCAGCTCTTATACTGGAAATAAGTGTCCTTTCCACGGGCTTTTCAGTGCCATGTTTTTAAGCACTTTGTACTTTTTTGTTGGTGATTTCATCTATTTGAAATTGGTCCCCGAATGAAGTGCTGAGATGCTGTGTGCTGCTCCTCAGCACAAGAACCCTGTGAGGCACCTTACGGATAAGATACACACGTTAGAAAAGTTTTCTTCAAGCACCAGGTACCGTGCTTGAACGGTGCTGTTGGCTGTGACCTCAATGTTAATAAATCAACGATATATATGTGTCTTTAAATAGAAAACACATAAGACCAGGTTACCTATTGCTCAGTTGATAAAAATGATGATCAGGGGCTCGGCGGAACCTAACCCTATATTTCCCCAGGGTCCGTGGATCGCCATTTGCTAATTCAATGTTCCCAGCTACTTGGAGGACATACCTAATGCAAATAATGAGAGTCGGGTGTACTTATTACTGGTTACCCTGATTTTTTTTCCTTCACAAAATCACCTCCGGGGAGGAGGAGAGATTAATGATCATTTAATCCAACTCCTTCCTCTGACATTAGAGAAAATGACAGTGTGGAGATGCGGCTTGACCTTGGTCCCTTAGTAAGAGGAGGACAGACACGGACTAAAACCAGGCTTCGGCCCTCCCTCCCATCCTTCTACCAACAGACCACTCTTGCTTTCCTGTGTAAGCAGGGGGCAAGTGACTGCTTTGGGAGTGCAGTGTACTAGGGTGGCTTGTGCTGTAGGCCCCATGCCCAGCAGCGTCAGTTCCTCTGGTCATGTTAAGATGGTGGACTGCGTATCTCCCGTTTCTGAGCTTGAAGAAACACGTGCTCTTGCGCCATGTTCGTGAGCAGTGGCGCACGCTACGATAAAAGACCTCTGTGGTCTATATCAGGACTCACATCTATAAGAAAGTTTTTCTTTCAAAATCTTCACTCTTATCCTGGGCATGTCTTGTTTATGAGATTAAGTCAATTGACCTGCGGAGCAGCTAACAAATCTTCACGCATTGGTACACTGTCCTTTATATTTCTAAGGACCATCGCTCCTCGGCCTTTTGGCTAAGATCAAGTGTATATTTCTAAGGACCAAGGAGAAGCCATTTACTCGAAGCCAGACAGATTTGGTTACCGTTTAAGCCAAACTAGGTGACTAAGAGAAAGATGAGGCCCAGGGAGTGAACTCCCTAGAGAACCCGGAGAAGCACGAAGGTGACTCTGTCATGAATGATGTCGTTGAATTCAGTGAACACTCAAGGACCTATTAAGTATGAAGCATGTTGCCTTGTACTCCGATCCTCATCTCTTGCGAGTTATGTTGTGGTCTTACCATTACAGTCCCAAATGCATCCTCATTGCCGCTCAGTTTGGGCATGATGACATCGTGACAATAAATAAGTATGATCTCTTCAAAATCATAGTCTATTTTGTCCCTAATCTTTCCCTTGGCACCTTCCCTTTTTTTCCCTCATATATTGAAAATATCTTCTCTAGGAACACAAAGAGCCAATCAACCAAATAGTTTCTAAGTATGGAAAGTCAGTGTCTAAGGATGAGAGTCTGCAGGAAGAACAACCTGATCTGTTTCTTGGCATGTGGACACTTCTCTTTCTAGCCCCATGGTACTCATTATGTGATGTCATCCCAACGCAACAAGTAACCCAACTTAGGTGCGATGAGAAAGTTTGGGGAAAATTTAAAGCCAAAGTCTGCATTACTTTATCATCACGTTTTCTCCTCATCAAGTATGATTCATCAAACAGCATTAATTATTAAACGCCACTGGCATCACTTCGTCAACAGATTCCAATCTCTGAGAAACAAACACGCAAAAGAAAGAGAATTAACACTGAGTCCTTAACATAAGCCACATATTGAGGCTAGCTCATAATGAGGTTAGCTCATTTAACTCTCATAGTAAACAGTCTAGGTGGGTGTTTTTCTCTTCATCCTAGAGGTAAAAAGAAACAAATAGATGAGATTATTCTTCTAAGGTCACTAAGTAATGGAACCAGCATTTATATCCAAGGATATCTTGATCCGAATACCAACCTCTTTTCACTGTATCACATGGCCTCCCCCTTGCTTATCTGTTTTCCATGTAGTGCATGGAGATTCCAGCACGGTTTCTCACTGTGTGATCCACAGACCATGTTTGTCAGAATCACCAAGGATACTTACTAATGACACAAATTTCTGGACTCCATCTCTGAACTATGGATCTTAATTTCAATGGGGGAGGTCCCGGAACCTGCTCGGTTGACAAACTGCTCAAGTGATTCTCATGCACTTTGAAGTTTGAGAGACAATGGTCTACGTAATCATACACATCAAAAGGGGTGGGCTAATAAAGGATATCACAAACCCTACATCAAAGATGCTGATATTTATAGCATGTGCTCTCCGTGCTCTGTCCATATCCCTTGGGCCTTACCTATGTCCCTCAAGACAGCCAGTTTCTTGTGTTTGCGTGACTTTCCCTTGGGGCTCCCCCCCAAGCCTCAGATGGGGCTCTGTTTGTGCACATAGTAGACAAGAAGTACCATGGAATTAACTACCCCCACTCTGCCACCCCTCTGCCACAGCTCTTAGCCGGTGACTGGTTGAAACAGGTGTCTAAATCCTCCAGCCCTCTGACTCCTTGGGTAGATGCTTCTGAGATTTGTGTTATGTGCTGTTTTTCAGATGATACCCCACGAGGGGCGCCTGGGTGGCTCAGTCGGTTGAGCGTCCGACTTCGGCTCAGGTCATGATCTCGCGGTCCGTGAGTTCAAACCCTGTGTCGGGCTCTGTGCTGACAGCTCAGAGACTGGAGCCTGCTTCGGATTCTATGCCTCTCTCTTTCTCTGCCCCTCCCCTGCTCATGCTCTCTCTCTCTCTCTCTGTCAAAAGTAAATAAACATTAAAACAATTTTTTAAAACGATGATACCCCACGAGATTAAGTTCCAGTCATCCATGGTGGTCTTCTGGCTTAATATGCCCGCCCATTATGTGCATTCTCTTCCTTGCCTTATTCCTGCACTTTTCCATCAGTATCTCCTGCTTGCCCTTATACACTCTTTGCATTTGAATCTTTGTCTCTGGGTCTGCTTCTGGGGGTATGTAAAACCAAATGTTAACGAAAACCCAATGGTGGCACTCACCTCTATGTGTTTGGCTGCCATATTTCTCCCTGCACCACTTTACTAAGAGAGCTATCAACCTCAGAACTAACTTCAACTATCTATGCCGGTACATATTTCGAAAATACAGGCCAAACTGGGTGGAGCTTGTTCTCTGGCCTCTTCTCAGCCTATCAAATCCAGATATCCTTCCCAGAGAAGCGAAGAGTATAAGATTATGAACTGAACTGGCTGTGGGTTCAAAATCCGTCTCTTCCGTGCACTAGTTTTGTGACCTTTGCAAATTTTTAAGGAGCTTCAGGCTTTCGTGCTCTCATCCGTACAGGTAAGGACAGAGTCTACCTCGGATAATTGGTGACAGGATTAAAAATGAGAGAATAAATGCAAGGAGCCTGAGACCCATAATATGTTACCAATCGATGTGTGTTTGTTAGGTCCCTTCCTCCCTCACATCTCCATATTTCCTGAAGGTGCAGTGACCACTCTAGTCCCTGGTGATTTAGTGCCCCTTTACTGAACTTGGTGGTTCTTCCTGATCCTGACATTTATGTTTATCTCCATGAAAAGTTAACAACACCTACCAAGAGCTAATGTTCAGTGTCGGCTCTACATAGAGCTCATCGTTTCCTTGATTCCTTGATAGTGTCTTAAATTCATTTGTATATTTATGGTATTAAGCCTTACATGCAGAGTGTGCTTGGTAAATGTTTTTGTTGGTTTGCTAATGCATCAGTGACAGTTAGCAACTTCTGACTTAATGACCCATACTTGATCTATACATGCTATATCAAGATTGGCACCTGCCCTCAGCAGTGCGAAACTTTATCTGGCCCTGGCAGCCGAGAACAAAGATAAACAGGAGAAAGTTTGGGAAGTGAAGCGTGCAAGGTTTGATAGGAGGTGCATTTCAGAACTTCCTGCCTGAAGTAAGGGTCATACAAAGACTGGGTCCTGGTTGAAATCTACCCCCAAATGGATATGGTTTTTTGGGGGAGGCAAGAAGTTTCAAGAACATGGAGGTCTCTCTGTGAACACTATCAGTTGGCTCTTCCCTACTCACCACCCCCCCACCGCCATAGAATCTGGCCCATTGAATAATTGTTTACTTATTTTCCTGCTTCCGCCTATCATGCCCAGTCCCTGTATTATATTTCTGATGCTTATTATGATATCCCGAAAGGCATTCTTAAATGTGTTTTGTAAAAAAACTATGTGGCACCTTATTCTTTTTCAGTTAGATTTCTTTCTGCTTCCCCTGACAAATTATTTTTGTGAAATAATTGCCATGACTGCTGTTTAAATTTCAAATGCTGTTGCTGCCTTTTACAAAGTCAGGTCCGTTTGCAACGCTCCAACTTTGTTTTATATCTGTAATTTCTGGAGACACAACCGAACTGCAGCCTTCTTTTAATAGAGTGAGGCGATCAAGCATTTGAATTATCACCAATAATAGACATCACCAGGGTCATAGAAAGACCTCCTTGATCCTGTCTCCCTTGTGTCTCCACTTCAAACTCAAGAGACCTTTAAAATATTACCTTTTTCCCACTCTTCTCTTCTCCAGGCCTAAAAATGCTTTTATTCTTCGAAGGGCTCCTACCGCCTATCATTCAAGTTCACTGTGGACAAAAGACCACAACTAGTGATCGCTCGTCCTCGGAAGAAAGAAGCTAATGGTCCACGTCTACTCAGCCACCTGCATTACCCTTTTGCACTTGCGCTAAGAGGTAAAAGCATCCTTAGGTTGTCAGGACAACAGATTTTCCTGGTCCCATCCAGCTTTATGATACCCCCGTCACCTAGCCACAGCGTGTGTGGATTCTGAAGTAGGCAGAACGAGGCAGGGGTGAGTGGATGTCTTGAGGGTTCCCCTAAACTGATCATGAGCCACGCAGGGGCCACACAGGATATCATCTTGCTTCAGGATCCAGGGAGTTTTGAGGATGAGTTTTGGTGAAAGGGCCCATGCACAGACCTGGCCCCCCGGCACAGCCACAGAGTTGGACTACACAGCGTTGAGCTCTGAAAGAGACGGGCCTGGTTTCAATATCACACTCTGGGCTTACGGTCCAGCAAAGTGCAGTAAGTTGAGGCTCAGGAAAATGAACTGCAATCTGGGGAACATATGAAGAATGATCAGGAGTGATTTATAATTCTCTTCTTGGCAATGATAAAAGTGTTGGGTGAAGAGCGGTATGCAGAGAGAATCCATCTTGTCCTATTGTGGTCTGTAATCGTTCTTTCCTTGCGGCGTTTGGATACCAAACCCAGGTGTCAATTCTAATGATGGCCTCCATGTTCACGTACAGAAGTTCCAGACCTTCCCTGGGTCCCTTAATTCTGCGAGTTGTCAAGGCCCAAGTGTTGTGCCTAAAGCTTGCATTACTTTTCCGCCATATAATTGTAAAGACTGTTTTACTCCCGTCCAGCTGGGGGGTAAGATATTATTCGGCCACACTGTCTTGGAAACATTCCCCAATAAGCTGACTAATGATGCATTCCTAATAAATGAAACTCCCCCAGAAAATGAGGTACACAGTCCCTAAATATTAAACTCCACTTCTATGGTCACTAGAAGAAAGAATTCTATATGAAAACTTCCTTTTAACTCAACTGCTGGGAAGAATCCAGGTTTTTGAATTGACAGAGGAAGTAATTTATAAAAACCAGGTCTTCTGGGGCGCCTGGGTGGTTCAGTCGATTAAGCGCCTGACTTTGACTCAGGTCATGATCTCGCAGTTCGTGAGTTCGTGCCCCTCGTCAGGCTCTGTGCTTCGGATTCTGTGTCTCCCTCTCTCTGCCCCTCACCTGCTCACACTCTCTGTCCCTCAAAAATAAATAAACATTAAAAAAAATTTTTTTTAAAACAATCAAGTCTTCCTCTCCTTGTAAAACCCAGCTTTAAGAGGAGCAAAGGATTTTACAAGTCAAAACTAAACTATCAACTCTCTTCAAAAAGATGAAATCCTATAAAGGTTAGTATCCGAAATATATAAAGAACTTATAAAACTCAACACCCAAGAAACAAATAATCTAATTAAAAATGGGCAGATGACATGAATAGACATTTTTCCAATGACATACAGATGGCCAACAGACACATGAGAAGATGTTCAATATCACTGATCATCACAGAAATGCAAATCAAAACTACAATGAGGTATCACCTCAACCGTGTCAGAATGGCTAAAGTCAACAACAGGTCTTGGGAAAATGTCTGGCAGATAGTATATTCTCAACAAATGTTGGTTTCCTTACCTTTTCTCCGAGCTTTGGAGTTTGACCCACAAAACGCCAAGGATGTCGTTCAACATTGTTCAACATCATCAAGGATGATGTTCAATGTGGTTACTTAAACCAAGTTTCATGTGAGAACAATAGTATTTAAATGGGAAGAAATATTGAATAGCTTCTTTTTGTCTGATTATGAAAGTAATACTATGTTCTGTGTGTAACATTTGGAAAATTAGGAAAGTGTAAAAGGGCACAGAAATGTCAGCAGAGACACTACAGTTGCAGGTTGTTGTATAGGCTTTTTGTTGCTCTTTTTTATCTTGTCTTTTCTTTCCACAAAACAGAGGTCACAATATTCTCTACTCTGGCTTCTGTACTTACGAATACATCATAAGTATTTTCAGGGCGCTAAATATTCTTATTGTTAACAATTGCATAGTCTACCGTTTTGTGACTCTATTATTCATTTAACTAATCTCTAATTTTTTTTGGTTTTTTTTTTTTGTTGTTTTTTTTTTTATTTTTTTTTCAACGTTTATTTATTTTTGGGACAGAGAGAGACAGAGCATGAACGGGGGAGGGGCAGAGAGAGAGGGAGTCACAGAATCGGAAACAGGCTCCAGGCTCTGAGCCATCAGCCCAGAGCCCGACGCGGGGCTTGAACTCACGGACCGCGAGATCGTGACCTGGCTGAAGCCGGACGCTTAACCGACTGCGCCACCCAGGCGCCCCTAATCTCTAATTTTTAAACGTGTAGGTTCTTCCTGGCTTTTCCTCAATGATAAATAATAATCTGATAAAAACTATTATTCATGAATCATGACTGATTAGTTCAAATAAATTCCCAGAAGTTTTGAAGTTAAAGAGTATGAGCTCAAGAGTCTTGACATATGGTAGGTAAATCTATATGTGCCCATGCGAATATGTGTTTACGATTAAGAGTGTATATGGGGGCGCCTGGGTGGCTCAGTTGGTTGAACGACCAACTCTTGCTACTGGCTCAGGTTGTGATCTCATGGTCGTGAGAATGAGCCCTGTGTCAGGCTCCACGAGTGTGGAGCTTGCTCGGGATTCTCTCTCTCTCTGTGCCCCTCCCCCATTCTCTTGCTGTCATAATAAATAAACAACCCTTCTCTAAAAAAGAGTGTATACGTGTTTGTTTGTGATCCCCCAAATTGTACCAATTCGTATTCCTATCTGCAGTTTGGGCAAAAGTTCATTTTCGGGCAGAAGAACATCTCAGAGCCAGATAAACAATAACCAGAGACAGGTTAATGCAGAGAATGAAAAGAAAAGTGGTAAAGCAAACCAATTTTCTTGTCCTGCCACATATTCGAATGCTGAAGGGGAGACTGCTGAAGGAAGGGAGCCAGAGAGATATCTTCTACACGTATCAGATTTGGGGCGAATTCTTGAGAGGAAGAAAGGAGCAATGTGTTGAAGGGCTTGGGCCTTCAGAAAGCGGGTAAAATGTAATGGCACAAGAGAGGATATGTGATTCTATGCATGCCATCACGTAGCTCCTTCCCTTCCTTTTTACCCACAGAAAATGTCAGGATTTGGACTGCTTACAACTCTGGGTATACACGAATGATGTTCCCCACATGGCCAGAGGGAAATGGCTCAGACATGCGCATTCCTGAGGCAAGCTGAGGGGTGCGGGCTTGGGGGATTCCTGTAAGGTTGAATCGAGGTGGCCACGGTGGCCGTGCTGCAGGAGGCTAAATTGGAATTGTCCGGGTGTAGTGTGTATAAGTATAAGTAGTTTTGAGCAGGAAAATTGGTTTCCGCACCCAAAGGCTATCTTTCTATGTGGGTCTGTCACATCGTCTTTCTTCAAGTCCTGCTTCTCAGGTTCCTGAAAGGATATGTGTTCGTTGTCTTTTCAAGTATTTTTTAAAAAAATGTAAACAAAGAATAAAAATCTTTCATAAGCGTATCACCCCGAGATAGGGTATCATCGTTTCTTTTATGGTGTATTTACTTCCAACCATTTTTTTTCTTTTTATACCCTGTGTTTCTTTCACACAATGAAAGCCAATTGTATACACAGTTTTATGTCTTACTTTTTCACTTACATACAATATTGTACAACATGACGATATTTTTTTTTAATTTTTTTAATTTCTTTTTGAGACAGAGAGAGACAGAGCATGAATGGGGGAGGGGCAGAGAGAGAGGGAGACACAGAATCGGAAGCAGGCTCCAGGCTCCGAGCCATCATCAGCCCAGAGCCTGACGCGGGGCTCGAACTCACGGACCACGAGATCGTGACCTGAGCTGAAGTCGGACGCTCAACCGACTGAGCCACCCAGGCGCCCCAACATGACGATATTTTTATGCCATGTAACATTCTTTAGAAACTTGTTATTTAATAGATGTCTAAAATTTCATTATATCACTATGTGCTAAACTACTTAAAATTCTCCCATTGTTCACTGTTTAATGTGCTTCTGTTATTTTACTAATAGGAGCAACACAGTGAGGAGCATCTTCTGTTAGAAGCATTTCTGATCATTTCCCTAATGTATGTTTTTCTAGAAACAGATCCATCATTTCTGAGAAAAGGAAACTTGATGACTAAAACTGGAGCCCCAAAGCTTATTTTTCTTTTATTTCATTTACTTTCTGTCCATGTGTTATAGGGCCACCATTTCTTTATGAGCTCTCCTTTTGTTTGTTTTAAAATAATGGGCATAGGGGTGGGGGGTTGCTGGGTGGCTCAGTCAGTTGAGCATCAGACTCTTGATGTCAGCTCAGGTCATGATCCCAGGGTCATGGGATGAAGCCCCTTGTCGGGTGTCACAATGAGCATGGAACTTGTTTGGGATTCTCTCTCTCTCTCTCTCTCTCTCTCTCTCTCTCTGTCTGCCTCTCTCCCCTGCTTGTGCTCTTTCTCTCTCTAAAACAAAGTTTAAAAAAATTTTTTTTAAGAATGAGCATGGTGTCAATGACCTCTCAGCTTCCAGAAGACTCTTCCAGCTCAGCTCTCTCATCCTGACTAGTCATTATGTCAACACCCCCCCCCCCCCAATCATTCTCCTTACATAAAACTTTCCCCATGGACTGGGCTCCTTTCAGGGCAGACATCTCTCTGATCCCCAAGCTTCCCCAACTACCCCCCATGCATCCTGCTCGGATGCTGGGGCAGCTTCCTGGAGCACAGGCTCTTCTCTCTCAGATCTCGGATTTGGTCCCCGCTTGGTTCGCCGGCTTGTAATGGAAAACCATAGGCGTGGTTCCCCAGAACCTTCATGGCCGCCCTGCTTTGTAATCCCGCCCCCAGGAGACTTCACACCTGCAACAAATTTATATCGAAGTCGAAAAGTAAAACACCCCGAACCATATCCAGAGAGTCAGCGATAGGAAAAACCATGGAATTGGTTGAAATTTATGAATTATTACTCTTGCAAATGCAACCAAAGGGAGGTAGGGCTACCGTGTCCTCGAAGCCAAGGCGAAGCGTGTGTGCCCTCCTGAACTGAGTTTGAAGTTCAGCGTGGAGAGGTGGAGGGCTCTTTTTCAATCGCGTGTCTTTATGAAAGCAGTTTTATCTTCTCGGGGGTCTTTCTGCCAAACAGAAAGCAGAAATTAGTACGCGCACTCTCTCACTATCACAATGTCATCTGCACAAACATGAAAACTCAGACCCAGTGTTGGGTATTCCTCCGAGGGAAAGCAGCTAACAGATGGCCTTTATTCCTAAAAACCAGAGCCCAGAGAAGTCTGGTGTTGCGCTTGGTGCTATTGCCTAAGTACATGACAATGATTTATTATTGGTGTAGAAACGTCTTGATGACATGAGGCATGTCTAAAAGTGCCCTCTCCCTTAAGATTCATCCAGCTCATGTACATCAAACACTCCCTGCTGTTCAGCTAACTGGCTTTACTTCCACCTTCTTCAGTTTCTCCTTTGGCTTCAGCTCCCCTGCCAGGGCGACACAATGTAACATCTCATTATAATCGAAGTCGCAAGCGTCACTTCTCCATTCCAATAGAGGTAGAAATCTTAGTCCCCAAGCTGAAGCGCGTGCCATTATAATAACTGGCATTTTAGTAAGCCAGGCACTTTACGGACACTAATCACATAGAATCCTCACCCTCACCCCTTGGAAAGAGGCAGGGTTCGGTTTCTAGTTTTACCGACGAAGAAATTGACGCCTAGAGGGATAAGAAATGTGCTAGAGCTGAGACCACACAAACCCTATAGAACTGTGGGCTTTGCGCTTTTTGGCGAATTGAAATTTCTTGCGTCCTAGAAGAAGCCATTTGAGTGTCTAGTGACACAACCCAACTCCCCTAAAAATTTAAAATTGAGTAACTTTTAATGAAAACCGGATTCGATTCTAGGTTGTTATAATCTTCCTTTTCTGTTGCGGGGGGCGGGGAGGCATTAAACTAGCTTAGGCTTTGCTGGGCTTGACAGCTTTTGTTTTGGCTTGTAAAAGGCTGCACATTTGGTATGGAAATTACCCAGGGAGTATGACTCTTACCCCGGACATGCGCATCATGCTTGAGTCAGGGTTTGGACCTGCAACCTCTCTTTTCATGTTTCAGAACTGGTCTCTCTCTTTCTGCGGATTTTTTTTTTCTTCATTCACTAGAAACGTGTTCTTTTACGTTCCTCAGACTTGAAGACCAACTCTGCCAGGTGAATTTAATTTATTGCTCGGCTGACCACATCACGATTATGTCTTTCCTCCCCTTTGTTTTAAAGGGGTAGCATTTCTACTGAAACGTTGGTGTGACAAGTCTTTAAGAAAAAACATCTTTTGTTTAGCGGTGCCTTCAGAAATGTTCTTTTTTTTTTTTTTAATGTTTTACATTTATTTTTTAGAAAGAGAGAGACAGAGTATGAGCAGGGCAGGAGCAGAGAGACAGGGAGAATCCAAAGCAGGCTCCAGGCTCTGAGATGTCAGCACCGAGCCCGACATGGGGCTCGAACCCAGGAACCATGAGTTCATGACCTGAGACGAAGTTGGACGCTTAACCGACCGAGCCACCCAGGCGCCCCCAGAAATGCTCTTAAAAAAAAGGGAGCTAGTTGGTATGAAAAGAAATCCAAAATATCTCTGTATGTGATTCATGTGACTCAACATCTTTTTTCTTTGGTAAAATGTTGAGGCCAAAAAAAGATTTATATCCCAATGAAAAACTATTAGAGTATTTTTTTTTAATTTTTTTTTTTCAACGTTTATTTATTTTTGGGACAGAGAGAGACAGAGCATGAACGAGGGAGGGGCAGAGAGAGAGGGAGACACAGAATCGGAAACAGGCTCCAGGCTCTGAGCCATCAGCCCAGAGCCTGACGCGGGGCTCGAACGCACGGACCGCGAGATCGTGACCTGGCTGAAGTCGGACGCTTAACCGACTGCGCCACCCAGGCGCCCCCAGTATTTTTTGAAGTTTGTAGCTATTTGCATGTCTTATGGATTCCATGAACCTAGCTCATCTCAGTAGAGCTTTGGGACGATACTAGTGGGCAGGCACCCAAGGTGTGTAGGAGTGTATGTTGTTGATGAGTCCGCTGGAGACAGCTCATTCTCAGGAAATGCCCAAAGCCCAGTGAGTTCCCTGCCTAAATAGATGACTAACCCCACCTACAAAGAAATGGACTGAAGCGGCACTCGGGGCAAAGACAAGCCAAATGAGCCACTGAGATTCAAAACCCTATGCCAAAGAGGAAGACCAGCGTCTTCTGAACCTAAAATTATTAGCATTACTGGTATTTTTTTCCTTTCCATTACTTTTTAAAAATGCACACTTCCGTAAACTGGTTTCATCATCCACCCATCTGTTTATTACACTTGTAGACATTTGGTGCCCCTACCAGAGTGTCCTGGAACCTCAGTGTCCACGGAACTCACCTGAGCAGCTTGTTGAGACACAAATCCTGGGCCACTGCCAGAGATCAGGATCCATTCAGTTTGGGGAAGTGCTCCAGCACCTTCCCTTTGACAAGATTTCAGGGCCTTCTAGAGCAGGTGGCTTGTTGGATGCGCTTTAAGAAGCAATGTTGTAACATACAAGGTATAGGATGAGGCCACGAACACGTACAAAGATGAAAAAAGGCCTGTTTGACTCCTCAGGAAACTTCAAACTACAGAGAAACATAGATTTGAATATTAATGATAAATGATAATAGTAATAGCTATTATGTGCCAGGAATTATTTTAGACTGTATTTGTATACAGGTTCAGTGTATAATTTTATATTTTATTTATTAAATTAATTAATTAATTATTTATTTATTTATTATAATAAATAAAATAAAATAAATACTTAAAAAAATAAATATATGGATTGTGGCAACTATAAAACAAGAGTAACAATGTCCTCAAGAACTCACTGAACCTGTATGCAAATACAGTCTAAAATAATTCAAGGTTCATATTTTTATATAAAATAAGTATTTATTTTATTTATATTATTTTATTTATTTATTATAATAAATAAATAATTATTAAATTTTATTTATTTTATTTGAAGTATTTTTTTAAGTATTTATTTTTAAAGTATTTCTTTATTTATTGAGAAAGAGAGACAGAGAGACAGAGAATGCATGAGCAGGGGAAGGGTTGGGAGAGAGGGAGAGAGAATCTCAATCAGGACCCGTGATATCAGTGCACAGCCCCACACAGGGCTCCATCTCATGAACCATGAGATCATGACCTGAGCCAAAATCACGTGTTGGACCCTTTTAGCCGACTGAGCTACCCAGGCACCCCTAAATTTCATCTTCCTTACCCAGTGAGGTATAAAGTATCATTCTACTTGACCTTCCATTTCCTTATGTATAAAGACAGCAGGTAGTAAAATGCCTTGTCCCACAGGGGTCTTAAGAAGATTGAATAAAACAGGTAATGCGAAGTATGAAACATGGTACCCAGCAGCAAGCACGCAGTAAATGTTAGCTGCCATTATTTTCACTCCCACCACTTATAGTTGAGGAATCTAAGGCTCAAGGAGTTTAGAGAACTGGGTCAGGGTGACCCATGAACAAAGTCCGGCGTTCAAATCCTTATCTGTCTGGATCCCACTGGCCGGTTCTGCCACCATACAGCCTTGGGAGGAAGAGAGCCCCCTTTTAGGGTGATGATGTGGGAAGGCTTCACTGGAGTAGGACCTTGCAGGAAGGGTAGAGATTCAAGGGCAGCGTTGATGGGAGGACATTCCAACTTTGGCCCGAGTTATTCAACCTCCCCGAAATTACACCTATAACTTAACAAAAGCCCGATCTCTCAAGACAGCAGCCTTCAGAACTTCTGCCAAAACAAATTTCAGGCAGGTTGAAGAAAAATGTCCCTGGATTCCTTCAAGACACTCCCGTGAAATGTTCAGAGAGAGCTTGTATATTTAGAGTAGCACTGAAGACTGAAGCGCAAGATTGCTGTGGCAGATGGGACACGGGGTCCCACAGAGGCGGGTGCAGACACCCTCACGAGCTCTGAGTGTTAACATGAGCCGACACAGGCCAGAGCCCAGTGGACCTGCTCCACGGAGCGGAGCGGGGGGGAGTGTCTGTTGCTACAAGCCCTTCTGGAGGAAATTCAGAGGCTGAAAATATAGCTTCTGTGCCCTTGGAGTTATACCCACAGAGTTTAAATGCCTTGTCAATGAATTGTCCCTTCATCGCCAACCCCTCACGGAAGAAAGTCAGGGCCCAGCAGCCTAAGTGGAGACGCTGGTAAAATCGAGTGTAACCAACCGAGCTTCTGACTCTTGGTTTCGGCTCAGGTCATGATCTCGTGGTTTGTGGGTTCGAGCCCCTCGTCAGGCTCTGTGCTGACAGTGGGAGCCTGCTTGGGATTCTCTCTCTCCCTCTCTATGCTCCTCTCCCACCCACGCTGTCTCTGTCTCTCTATTTCTCTCAAAATAAATAAATAAACTTTTTAAAAAAAATCAAGGGGACAAATGAGTGGGAAGGGTTTCTCCAAAGTCCCAGAGCTGGAGACGGGGGCAGGGCTGGAGCCTGCTGCCAGGCTCCCAGGCCAGGGTTCCTTCCCCACCACAACTGTCCGCCCCAGGGCTTCTCCACAGAGGGGTGGCTGGCAGAGAGCGCCTCAACCGTCCTGAGCCCAAGGGAACCTGGAAGGAAAGGGGCTTTGGAAAGTTCCCTTTTCTGTCTCCTTGGAAGTCCTGTTGCATTCCATCCCTCCATGGGAAAGTTCCTTTGTTTTTTCATCCATCTGATAATTCCTTCACTTAATCAGTTCATTCATTCATGTAGTCGGTTAACCAATGTTTCTGAAGCTCCTATCATGTGCCAGGCACTGCTCTGGTTTCTGTGAAGACAGACATGAAGAAAAAAGCTGACGCTTTAGGCGGCGGGAAAGGACAGTCTATAAACAAGATAAATTTTGTTGAAAATACGGCACATCGGAAAGAAGCATCAAGGAGAAAAGAAAGAGGAAGAGTGACGGGAAGTTGACAGAAGGGTAATTGCGATCTGTGATTCCGAGGAGGGTAGCTGGTGAAGGCCTCGCCGGGAAGATGACATCTGGGGAGAGGCCACACGGCTACCTGAGCACACAGCATGCCAGGCGAAGACAGCAGCGGAGCAAGACCTGAGGTAGTGAGTGCCTGGGCCACTGGGGGAACAAAGGGGCAGAGTGACTGACAGAGGGATTGTGGCTTTTCTCCTCATCTCATGGGGGGTGTCATCGGGAAGTTTTGACTGGAAGAGCCCCTTGACATGCCTTAAGGGACTTTTTGTTTAATGGAAGGTTTATTTTTTTCATGTTTTATTTATTTTTGAGAGAGGGAGAGAGAGCAGGGGAGGGACAGAGAGAGAAGGAGACAGAGGATCCGGAGAAGGCTCTGCGCTGACAGCACAGAGCCCGATACGGGGCTCAAACTCATGAACCGCGAGATCACGACCTAAGCAGAAGTTGGACGCTTAATGGATTGAGCCACCCACGTTCCCCAGAATGTTTAAGCAACTTGCATGGGGATTGAGAAAGAAGGATCAAAACTCCCCATTAGTTTTGTTGTTGTTGTTGTTGTTGTTACTGATGTGCCTCAGGCTTTAACAGGGTCACTTTGGCCATCGTGTAGATGGAGGCTGAAAGGGACGGGGCAACAGCCTGAAGCCAGTCAGGAGGCTGCGGGGATTACCCAGAGCTAGTGAATCTACTATAGTTTGCGGGTGTTTGCGGTTATTTTTGAGATCCCCTAAATGCTAATGATTGATCTGTAACCTCTGTTTCCTACACTCTATAGATTTTTCTTCCTCAGCATCGCACACATGAAACACAGCCCAGTACACATCCCGCGGCACCATGTCCCTGCTAATTGTGTACAATGACAGCCCTGACACAAACAGCCACAGGTGAAACTGAGCCGACAGAACGACACCTACTTCATACGGGTTCTCTCAACACCCACTCCAGCCCCCTTTTCATGTGTCTTCCTGTACTTCAGAGGCTGGGGAAAATGGGAAATAGAGCGATATTTTCCAGACCCCCTTAGAGGTCCGGTTTCCAAGGTGATCTGAGTTCCAGCAAGGAGAAAACCAATGCAAGACTTGGAGACGGAAATGAGCCAGGATGGCAGGCGGAGAAAGATGGCATGTTTTGGGGAGCATGGGGGTGGGGACGTGGGTTCTCGGGGGGAGCTCCATTGTGCTGTCACAGGGGTCAAGTGCTGAGCAGTAAGGCAATGGCAGAGAGGCATGCCCCCCAAATATCATTTCTCCTGGATGGACTGTCCTTGGCTAGTACCCTCAAGTTCGCTTCCTTGGCTCTCTTAGAAATTCCGTAGGCTTCCAATACCCTGTAATAAATCCTTTCTGGTTGAACGAGTCCAGGCAGCCATCCCATCTGAGTTTTAGGCTCTGGGAAGGAGAGGACACCAAAAGCGATGTAGCCAGTGTTCTGCCCCAATTCCAAGGCTCCCCAGAAACCCCACGTGGAAAATTTCACTTACATCTCGTTAGTGATAAGAAATTGGTCACATGGCCACACTTCGTTTCGAAGAAGGCCTGGAGATGTCGAGGGTTAGCTGGACACGTTTCCATCTCAGCAATAAAGGATTTCGGTTAGTAAAGATGCAGAAAAATACTGGGTAGTGGACAGTTGGCTTACAGCCACGGCCAAAAGAGGATGAATTCTCTTAGAGTTCTTGGTACGTATCGTCAGATGGCTTTTCAGAAATGTTCATGCTCTCATTATCATGGAAGAGGAAAACTGTACCTCGGGAAAAAGTGTACACATCCAAATGTTTGAACGCAGCCATAAAACTGTCTCTTTGTACCAATAAAATTTTCCAACAACTATTCCAGTGTCTAAAATATGCCAGGCTCTGTTCTAGAAACTGGGAAGAAATGAGGGACAAACCATTGAAAGATCCTGGCTCTCAAGAGAATCTGGCTGAACAGTGTCAGCAGAGGGACTGCGTTTTCTTTTATACAGACTTCTTAGGCTGGGTCAGTTCAATACTGATGACCGGTGACACAAGTTGTGCTCTGGGTTTTGGAATGGTTGATCTAAAGCATTTGTTTGGACGTCCATTGTTTGAAGATGGAGTCCACAGTCTGCTGAAGGCACTGAGAGATAGTAACGAGAAAGTTCCGTTGCCATGTGTTAGCTCGTAGGATACTTACCTTACTGTTCCCCAAGGTGCACATAGGTTTGGGTATGAGGAAGCGAAGGGGCACAGAGAAACGATCTCGTCTAAGAAAGTGATCCAGTTCGTGGGGTACAAGAAGTTAACAGTGTGGGGGGGTAATGTAGAAGAAGGGGCAGCACGGCTGGAAGCAAGAAGATACAAGAGCACGGGGGAGGCAATTAGGGGGGCCCCAGTAGGCTCAAGCGAGAGGGGTCACAGTGGCAGCAGGTGAGTCACGTGGGGAGGGGGTCGGATCATGACACCTATGAAAGACTTACAAGTTTATCTGGTTGGTAATGGAAATGATCAAAGACCTCGGAGCAGGGACACAATGTTATGAGAGCAAAGAAAAGGATGGAGGCAGAGCTGTTAGCACAGTGCCTGGCGCTAGTGAGCACGCATTAAAATGTGATGATGATGGGGCGCCCCGGTGGCTGGGTCGGTTAAGCGTCCGACTTCGGCTCAGGTCATGATCTCACAGTTCGTGGGTTCGAGCCCCACCCCCATCGGGCCCTGTGCTGACAGCTCGGAGCCTGGAGCCTTTTTCCAGATTCTGTGTCTTCCTCTCTCTCTGCCCCTCCCCTGCTCACGCTCTGTCTGTCTGTCTGTCTCTCTCTCTCTCTCTCTCTCAAAAATAAATAAGCATAAAAAAAAACTAAAAATAATTAATTAAACTGTTACGATGATAATTCTTTTCTCTAAATTTGATTTTTGTGGTGTTCTTTCCTTTAAGATTTTACTTTTTAAAAAATGATTTATTTTTGAGAGAGAGAGACAGAGTGTGAGTGGGGTGGAGGGGGACAGAGAGGGAAGGAGACCCGGAATCTGAAGCAGGTTCCAGGCTCTGAGCTGTCAGCACAGAGCCCGACGCGGGGCTCAAACTCACTGACCGAGAGACCATGACCTGAGCTGAAGTCAGCCGCTTAACCGGTGGAGCCACCCAGGTGCCCAAAGATTTTACTTTTAAGCAACCTCTACGCCCAACGTGGGGCTTGAACTTCACAACGCTGAGATCAAGAGTGGCACACTCTACCGACTGAGCCAGCCGGGTGCCCTGCTGATAATTATTCGTATTCCTTGCTTACAAGCGTCGCTGTGGCAGCAGTGTGGAGGATGGATGGGAGGGGACAAGATTAGTAAAGAGGATTTGGCTAGTCGACAACGGCTGTGAAAAGAAGAGGCCGGAGAACTGAGACAACGAGGAGGAGAACACCAGGGCTTCCGCGGAAAGGAGGCAGCAAGGAGAATCCGGGATCCTAACGTGGGCGCCTGGGTGTGTGGTGGGACCACTCGCTGGCAGAGGACATAGGCGCAGGGGACGCACGTGCAGGGACCGGGGAGGTACCTCGAAGGCATCCAGAGAATCTCGTCTTAGGTCCCAATCTTCTGTTCCAATCTAAAACACCAGTGTCACGCCATTTCAAGGGACCTGCGGGACTCAGCCTTTCTGTTAGAACAGTGTGAGGAACAAGATCTCCTGCCACCTTTCTTTCCTTGCAGACTGGGCATTATTTCCCGCTGGCTTTGAAACCAGTACCAGAGGTACCGTCTAGCGAAGGTCCTGGAAGAAGCACGACATTTGCTTGGGATCCTCTCAGGGCTGGATGCGCACCCAAATCCAGCGTCTGATTTATTGTCCTCCCGCTCGCGTCAGAAGTGGCAGGTGGGAGAGCGGAAGGGTCTCGTTGGCGGGGAGCAAGCTAGGCCTTAAGGAGCTCCGTGGGTCCGCGTGGACCATGTGAAATAAGAAAGGTGCCACGTGCTTGAGCACAGCTTGCCTGTGTGACTAACTCACAGAGAAGTGGCCTCTTGGAGGGATAACATCTTGGTAATACAACTCCCTTGCGCAAACGCAGGATTTATATAAACGTATATACATAAGCTAGCTCTTGTCGTAAAAGCAGGGGGGCTTTAGAAATTAAATACACACCATTAAATTCTGTTTTACTTGCAGCCCATTGAGTTTTAGGCCCAGCGTAATTGCTTTCAGGCCTTGGCCTTGCTGAGCTGGTTTTTGTGTTTGGCCCTAGGGCGCGCCCCGTTTGTGGAGACTCAACTCTGGGTCCGGGGAGAGCCGTGCCCCCCTTCCTCTGGCACCCTGGAGGCTCAGAAGCGAAGCCCACCCCAAAGAGAAGGCAGTTACTATTTTGGACCCCCTGTGAGCCTGTCCCTCATTCATCCGGGGCCACCTGATTGTGTTAAACCTGCACCGATTCGCTGTCCCTGCCGCCAGACTCCGGTAACAGCTTTAGCCTCCCTGAGCGATAGCGGTGTGCTACGGAGCATAGCGAGTCAGATCTGGATGGAAATCTCATTTCCGCTCCTTGGGAGCTCCAGGTTAACTTGATCTCCCGGAGCCTTCAGTTTCCTCACACGCAAAACGAGGCTAATAGTAGGATTTATCTCGTGGCGTTACTGTCAGATGAAATAAAGTGACACGACGCAGGAAAAGGTCACTGCGCACTGCCCGGTGTTCTGCAAGCCCCTGGAAAACCGGTCCATGAGAGATGCCGCTGGTGAGACAGACGGATAGAGCAAAAGAGCGTGTCAGTTCGGCCAGGGCATCCAGGCCAGGCCAGGCTATACGAGTTCCCAGTAATAAATTACAGAGCCTTAACTAAAAACTGTTCATCGGAGCCAATATTCCAAACAAAGCAATGACTTTGGCCATCCAGTCTTTCTGTGAGGGTAGAAACAAGACATAACTATTTTTACAGCGGTTCCCACCAGTTGTTTTTTAAATATATAAAATCTGATGTGTTCATGAGGCAAATCAGTTCATTCTGGGCTCTTGTCTCCAGTGGTGATAATTAAAGCTTTGCAAGAAACCACTGACCACTGCCTCTATCTTTCCAGAACGCTTCCTGTTCATGCGGTAAATCCTCCTCGTTCCCCGAAGACTATACCTGTAAAAACTTTAGGACTTAACACAGGAGATTCGGTTACCTTTTTTATTATTCACTTATCTTATGTTCCCATGTTATTATACTAGAAGAATTTTAACCACCCAAACACCATCTAAAACCATGTAAATGTAATTTGCAAGAAAACTCCTGACAAGTCCCTTTGGGCCTGTTTGATACAAGCTTAGTCACAGAATATATTTTAAGTGAGTCTATTTTTCTGGCTAAAGTTTCACATTTGCTCCGTGTTTATATAAGAATGTGTTTGCTCTCTCCAGGGGACAGGACTTCATCCTCCATATTTCCTCTGGGGTGTAGCGCTATAATGGACCAGTGGTTTTGATGACTTCCCGAAGTTCTCGCTCCTGGAACGCATGATCTGGAAAGACTAACGCAGGGGCAAAAGCCAGGAGAAGAATGTCTTGAGAGCACTGGCCTTTTCAATGCTAAGCCTCCAAGGAGTTGGGAGCAGCAGAGCCAAGAGAGCTCAGCAGACCTGGGAAGAATAGAGTTTGGCCAACCTGGGAGCGTCCTCTGAACGCTCAACCAACTGAGCCACCCAGGCGCTCCTGATGAGCAAACGACACTCTTAAGACGGACAGAGCGTGTCGCACACAGGCGAGACTGCTGTCTTCCTCATTTCCAGCTCATCTCTTCCCCCGCCCCTGGATCAGCCCTTTGACAATGTGGCTGTGATAGCGTCAGGGCTCTGCATAGAATCCGTCAGGCTTGGAAGGAAGGCACCAGCCTGGCTCAAGAGCCCTTAACATTGAAGCTTCCCGGCCAATCCACCACGGCTGCCACCCTGCATCCAACCACATTGAACTTGTCCTTCCCCAAGTTCACCAAGAGTCGCTCCCTCCCGTGTTTTTGCACTGGCTATCTCTTTGTCCTGGTGAAATCCCACCCATTTGTCAAAGCCCAGCTTATATCCTGTCCCCTCAGGGAAGGCTTCCGAATGCCTAAAGCTGACATACTTTAGGATACTGTGTAACAGGTCTCTGTGGTAGCACCCTGCACACTCATTTGTGATTACTTTTTCCCCTCTGATGCGGTGATACCTTCAAAGGGTAGGAAACACGTTTTACATATTTTATGTACTCCGATGTTTCAAAAATCGCGAGTGAATTAAAGGATGAATGGATGAACCATTCCAGCACAAGCATCCCACGATACATCTAAGAGAAGATGAGATATTAAGGAGGTCTCCAGCCTTTTCCTCCACATTGTCTGGACTCTTCGGCTGACTGACTTGTTTTGCAGAGGGCTTCCTGGGAGCGGATAATCACAGATCCCCAGGGAAAGACCCTCTGTTCACAGAAATGCAGGTGCCCTTGAAAGAGACCTTTTAGCTGCTGACTTTTCTCATAAGGAAAACGTACCAGGGAGAGGACGGCAGCACAAAATATCGCCAAGGAGAGTGGAGGGGAAATGTGTGGACATTCCTTTGCAGAAAAATCACAGCTCTGTGGGCCGGGAAATTCTTCCCCTTAAGAGTCAGATGCTCTGGAATGTGCAAGGGGAAACAGTCTTAGTAGGGTCTTGACTCAGCAAGCCCTGGAATTGATGTTCGGGGCTGTTCTGCAAGGTCCTAGGGCATTTAGATACGCAGTGGTCTGAGCCCAAGTGCACCCGCCAGCGTGCATCAGTACAAGCCTTAAATCAGAACCACCCGTTACACCCCCTTCCCCTCTCCCTGGCTTGGAGTCCTCCCTCCCAACCTCCCCCCTTCACTGCCGGCTCATTAAGGCCTTTCCCAGTGCAGAGACACTGCATTTGGGGGACTGGTGGAGTGTTTGATATTTTCCACTCTGCGTGTCAAGGGCATTTACAGTCGGCGTCAGAATGTTATGTCGGTCTGAGGAGGCACTTTGAAGTGTTGGTGGTGGAGGCCACATGTGCAGGCAAGATGTGCCTCCTCCCTCCTCCCCACCCCTGAGGTTGCTGCTCAACTCTTTCCCAGCATCATGTGACAATGAACAACACCGCTTAACCCTTTACTTCTGGGGGTAGCTGGTTATGATTACTATACTTGTTAGTATGTGGAAAGGCCCTTCACCCTTCTGTGTCCCGACTTTGGAGAGGGTCTGGAGGCCTCGCTCCTCAACCTCCGGTCACCCCACATTGGACTTTTGGTTGCTGTGCCCGCTACCACTCCGCCCGGACTTCTGCGTAGCGGTGCACCTCCAAAGACTGCACGCAAAGCAAAGGCACACGTCTTAATACCGCCCGGGTGGTAAACGCAGTGGGTACCGCCCGGGTGGTCGATGCTTGACTCTCTCATGGCAACCCGGAGCCGACTCAGAGATGCTCGGCCACTTCCAACAGCAGGGAGCCCCCAGATGCAGCCACGGGGCTTTCCCCTGACTGAATGATCATTCACAGTTGGCCCTTCAAAAGTCGCCTGGCCCATTCCGTGAAAGCCTGGGGCCCTGAAACTCTGAACCAACAAACAAACACGAGACTTGGGGAGGAAATATTATGAGCTGACCTAAGCGTCTTACTCAGCTGCATGGTTTGGCTCATGGGACAGAGCAAGGCTGAGATCGATGACCTCCGAAGCTCCTTTCAACTCTGAGGTATGGCAAAGCTCAGCCCTCAGCGAGCCTGGAAAGGTCTTGGATTTGGCAGGACGGGCTGGGTGGAGACAGAGGGCTCCTCTCACAGATAATGGACGTCAGTGTCTCTTGGGATCAGTCTGTATTCACAAAGCTCTTGGCAATCCAGCGGGGGCAAAGGGGTTTTTGATCAAAATAAGTCACTTTTAGGCCCTCAAAGACTGAGACCTTTTGGCCAACGTGACTTGGGCTCTACTCCATCACCCCAAGGGTCTCTGGAGATATTTGGTATATATGGAATGATCTCCTACAATAATGGCTGTGTTTCTTTATTTTAATTTATGGATCTGAAGGAAGGAAGGGCTGTGCCTTAGCATTAGACTCTTAAAACATTCGTAACAGTTATAATGAGCAAGGAGGCAATCGTATGCTAGGTAAAACATCTTTTTGAAGGCTCATAATAGCCTTGTGAGGTCAGTACCATTATCCGCACCTGAAACTCAGAGAAGTTACAAAGGTGCCCAAGGTCATATGACAAAAGGGAAGATAGGGGACACAGACCCCAAACTTCCTGAGTCTACTTAATATCTCTGTTACCAACCCCAGTAGCACAATTCTGCCCATTTAAGGTCGGAGTCAGTGACCTTTTCATCTCCCAGGACAACTCCTGGGATGCTGCCTGCCCTTAACCCACATTTTCCCCAGCTCCACATCAGAAGTGTTTCAGACATACCTACTGAATGAAGGCTTGAGTGAATGGCACTTAACAAGCCTGGGAAAGGCACTGAAGCCTAAGGCAACAGCTCTCAGTTTCTGTGAAGAAAGCCTGCCCTGGGACATCCCCAACACAAACAGGACACTTTCCCAAAGCAGCCAGGGGATTCAAATCCTTTGGAGCCAGGAATCCATGTTTCCCTGTCCAGAAGTCCCTCCCAGATAGCATAAACTCACAGGCTTCCTAAACCTCTTTCTTCCTATGCCACGGGCTCTAAGCTTTACCGGCCTGCCAACAATTAGGCACAAAGAGAGTGGGCTGAAGAAAACACTGACTCACAGAGTTTGTGAAAATAGCTTTGCCTTTTTGTATTTGCTACGCATGGGGTCAAGGCCTCTCCTAATAAGGCATTTGCTCTCCTCTGAAGAGCCTGACTGAAGCGGGAAGAATGAAGTGACCGAAAGGAGAGAGCTGATCGCGCTTTGTTGCAAAGATGTCTTATCTTGTAAGTTGTTCCCAGGAGGTTGCTAGCGTGGGAGTAGGGCAGGGGTACGCCATGTTGTTCTTACACTGATTGGAATGAGAAACCTTTCCGGTCACTGTGTCCTGAAAATAAAATGTTTGATGTGGAATAGTGTCAAAGACATGTGACCCCTAAAAAGCCTACTTGGCTGAATGCTTGAACCCTGTTTTCAATCAAGAATCGCTACCTCGAGTCCCCTCTGTGCCTCTGACAGTGGACACCCCAACCCCGCCATCTCTTACCAGAGGCTTCTCCCTTTGTACGCTCTTTTCTCTTTAACGGAACTCACTGATTTTGCCTCCAATGTACCAGAAAGAAGGAGATATATTTTTCTTTTGCTGAATGGATTAGTCCAAGTATTTTTATTTTAGAGCTGAGTTGGCAGCTGATTCTCACAGGAGAGGCGATTGGCAGTTAAATCAATTTTAAATTAGGCATTTGTCATGATTCAGCCTACTCATAAAACTAAAAAAAAAAAAAAAGAAAGAAAGAAAGAACAAAACCAACAAAACTTAAAGGTCAAAACTAACAGGAGTAAGATCTGCTTGCTTTTGAAATTAATCGAGATGGTTGGTGGTCCTTTGCCTGCTAGCCTGAATTACTACCAAGATATTTAATGCTGTTTCTGTTCTTTTATTTATTGTCCCTCATTTTCCTCTACACTTTCCTACTTATGTCTTTCCTTTCTTCCTCTTTCTTCATATTTTCCCCTGCCCACTGACTCGTATCTTTTACTCTTTACATCCCCTGACTTTTTCTCACTCAATGTTGTACGCTTCGGATTTGAAGCAGGGTCGGAAGCAGGAGGGAGACGATGCACTTTTTAAAAAAAAATTTTTTTTTAATGTTTTTTATTTATTTTTGAGACAGAGAGAGACAGAGCATGAACGGGGGAGAGGCAGAGAGAGAGGGAGACACAGAATCAGAAGCAGGCTCCAGGCTCTGAGCCATCAGCCCAGAGCCCGACGCGGGGCTCGAACTCACAGACCGCGAGATCGTGACCTGAGCCGAGGTCGGACGCTTACCCGACTGAGCCACCCAGGCGCCCCAACAATGCGCTTTTTAAAAGAGAGTGTTGATGTCAAATCTTCTTCTTTGTTCGCTTTCAGCTCAGCTCCCTGGCGTCATCCACCTGAGCACCCAGCTTCCCTTTGCTCTCTCTTTCCCTCTTCCCCTTCATTGCTTTCCTCCTTGTCCCCATTTTCCTATCTCTCCAATTTCCCTCCTTCCTCTCCAGAGGGAGCCAAAATAGCTATTGAGTACCGAATAAGTGCTATATATAATATTGAGCCCTTGAAAGTAGGTCATGTAATCATAAGTGGAATCCTAAATGGTAAATGACTCTCTTACCATTGGACAAGGGAGGAATCAAATGTCTTGCCCGAGCTAGGGAATAGGTAGGACCAGGATTCCACTCCACAATGCCCCGTTCCATGCTGTCCTTACAGATTGGTTCTCTGTTCTCCACACTCCCATTGACAGCAGGCCTGAAGGTCTAAGCACCCTGCGGGGGGGCCTGGCTTTTCAGTTTCAGGTCTGAATTGCTGGGACTTGAGACCTTGATACTTGGGCTCAAGCTTCCTCTGAGTATGGTTTGGGCAAGGGTGTGCTAAGGGGAATGGAAGGGGTGTAAAATGGCGCAGCCACTTGGGAGAACTGTGTTCAGTTCCTCAAAATATTAATTACCATTTGACCCAGCAATTTCATCCCTAGGTATATACCCTAGAAAAATGAAAACGTATGTACATACAGAAGCTCGAACATGATTGTCTATAGCAGTGTGACTTGTGATGGCTAAAGAGTGGAAATACCATAAGTGTCCATCACCCAATGAATGAATGGATAAACAAAATGTGGCATATCCATACAGTGGAATATTATTCAGCAATAAAAGCAAAGGAAGTGTTGACACACGGTACAATGTTGATGAACCTTAAGAACATTGTGCTAAGTGAAGGAAGCCAATCAGCAAAGACCACATAGAGTTTGGATACACTTAGGAGAAATGCTCAGACTAGAGACGGCAGATTAGTGGTTGCCTGGGGCTGGGGTGGGGAGTGTTGCAAATGAGAAACTTATTAGATTTTCTTTCGTATCTCTGTAGATAAATTGTCCCTCCGCTCTGTTAGAATTCTTTTATTTTTTGATGGTCTGAAGTTTGACGACAGCGTGCCTAGGGGTGAATTTATTTCTGTTTCTCTTAGGCAGCATTCGGTGTTCACTTCAAGTCTGGGGACTCCTCTGTTTTTATCGAAGCTAAAGAGTTCTCAACAAGTATCACTTTAAATACAGTTCCTCCAGATTTTCTCTACTATCTACTCTCAGAAGTCTTCTTAAGGAAGCATCTAAATCTATCCTTTATTTATCCTAACTTCTCTTTCAAATTTTGTCTCCTGACATCCTTGTGCCACAGTCAGAGGAGCTCCTGAGTACTGTCTTCCCTTTTACTAGTTTTCCTTTATGCCTTCATGTCAGAGACTCACTCATGGTTCTGGTATTTGTTCTATTATAGTCTCAATTCCAAAAATTCACTTTTCTTCTCTTTTCTATCCATCTACCCTTGAGTCCTATCTGTTGGTCTTTATCTCATGATAAATTGTTCTGTCTTACAAGATTATGACTTCTTTTTTTTGTATCTGAGAATCTTAAATACGTTATTTCAAAGTCATCTGTAGATTGCTCTATCTGTTTAGTTGAGCATGAAGTCATCACATGAATACTGAATACGCTGACTGTTGAATATTAGGGTTTTTTTCACATGCTTTAGAATTTTAGTTTGTAAGCTGATCTTAGCTGGAAGTCAGTCTCTTGTTTCTCACAGTGAGCCTAGCCCTTATCCTTTGACGTGTGTGGGACACTTGTTCACAGGAGTCACGTTTGGGGGGAGCTGCTTCTAGTCCCAGAGTCTGGCAGGCCCTTGCCTTCTTTCTTTTATTGTTATTAATTTTTTTTTTTTTGGTAATGTGTGTTTATTTTTAAGAGAGCGCATGAGCAGGGGTGGAGCAGAGAGAGAGGGAGACACAGAATCCGAAGCAGGCTCCAGGCTCTGAGCACAGAGCCCGATGTGGGACTTGAACTCACAAACCATGAGATTGTGACCTGTCGCTTAACCAACTGAACCACCCAGGTGCTCCAGTCCTTGCTTTCCTCCCCTAATTGTGGTTTGGCTTCTTATTACCTCTCAGCAAATCTATTTAACATTTGTTAAATAGATTTATGTATATGTAATTTATATAATATACAGATAATATTAATATATAATATATTGCATACATATATATGTTGTATAAATACATAATATATAAATAAAATAAATATATAATATATAAATAAGTATAATATAGAAATATGTGAAATACATAATATATAAATATATTTTGGCATTGTTATATTGTTTTAAGAAGAGCTGTGCCTTTTATTTTTTTTATTTTTTTTTTTAATTTTTTTTTTCAACGTTTATTTATTTTTGGGACAGAGAGACACAGAGCATGAACGGGGGAGGGGCAGAGAGAGAGGGAGACACAGAATCAGAAACAGGCTCCAGGCTCTGAGCCATCAGCCCAGAGCCTGACACGGGGCTCGAACTCACGGACCGCAAGATCGTGACCTGGCTGAAGTCGGACGCTTAACCGACTGCGCCACCCAGGCGCCCCGAGCTGTGCCTTTTAAATGATACATACACAAAATAATTCTTTTATTTTTAAAAATGTAAACCATTCCAGATGATGTCGAAATCCCTTCATCTTTCCCTCTTCTTCTTCTTCCAAAGTAACAATTGTTTCACACATGACACTTATCATTCCTGTATGTGTAAGATACGTGTATGTAACAGATGTTCTTACACATAAATAGAGACGTCCCCGTCCCCGTGTGTTTCACCTAGATATCCCAATGTGTTCCCATGTTTATACTTTTGTCTGAATGAATTCTTCTACATAAGCGTAAAACTCTATCTTATTGGGACTCGAGTTTTTAGATTCGGTGGCACATGTGAGTTTCATCGCTCAGATTTCCCTAATGTAGGACTGTTAGGTTGTTTGCACTATGCTGATTTACAAATTGAGCTGAGACATCCATCCCTGAGCACGGCTCCTTGCACTTACATGTGTGAGCTTCTCAAGGATGGACTTCAAGAAGCAGGCTTCCTGAGTATTGACATGTTTAACTGAAGTGTTGCAATTATTCCACAGAGTCATTGAACTCTGGTAGAGTCCCACAGCTGTGTGCAGGGGTTTCAAGTTCTCCACATATTTACCATGGCTTGGGGTTATCAGATATTACATTTTGTCGTTCTAGTGGGCGTTAAGCGTTATCTGCTTCTTTGTAGTTTGGAATTTTTCTCATTCCCACTCAGGTTGTTCATTTTTTCATCTGTTTAACGGCCATCTGAGTTTCTTTCTCCGGTGAACTGTGCGTTCATACTCGTCACTCATTTTTCTTTTTTTATCTTTCCTGGGGCACCTGGGTGGCTCAGTCGGTTGAGTGTCCGACTCTTGATTTGGGCTCAAATCACGATCCCAGGATCATGGGATCGAGCCCCGTGTCAGGCTCCACGCTCAGCGTGGAGCATGCTTAAGATTTTCCCTCTCTCTTCCTCTGCCCCTGTCCCCGATTCACACACTCTCTCTCTTTCTAAAAAAAAAAAAAAAAAAAAAAAAAAAAAAAAGAGTCATCCTCCCTTTTATATCTACATTCACTGTTTATATATACTGCATACAAACCCTTCATCAATGTTATAATCAATAGTGCTACTTACTGATAAATAGTTCTGCTCCTTTCTGGGCACACGGAAAATTGAATTTCCTGGCCTCTCTGGAATTGGGTGGAACCATCCAACTAGTTCTGCTAAATGAATTCCAAATAGAAGTCGTATGGGTCACTTCTAGGTTAGAGCATTTAACTGCCAGTATAAACTTCCAGAAATTTCTCTCTCTCTCTCTCTCTCTCTGGCATGGTTCTTGGCAACGGTCAAGATGCGGGTGCTCCTGCGGCCTGGGTGTCTGTGTAACTACAGTGAGTAGCATTCCTTGCTGACTGATAGTGTACAGGCAAGATGACCGAGAGATAAACCTTTATTGTTTTAAGCCACTGGAATTTTGGAGCTATTGTTATATCATCACCTAGCCTATCCTGAGTACGGAATTCATTATATACGTTGCCAATAACTTCTCTCCAACTGTATCACATTTGGTCTTTTCACTTTAATGTAGTTAAGTCTATCCATCTTTTCCTTTATGATTTTTCCCTTTTAAAATCTTGTTTTGTAAGTGTTTTTTCTCGTCAAAGTCATAGTTTCATCTGAAAAGTTTTAAAGATTTCATGTTTTGGGGTGTCTGGGTGGCTTAGTTGGTTGAACGTCCAAATTTTTTTAAAAAATATTTTTTAATGTTTCTTTATTTTTGAAAGCAACAGAGACAGAGTGCAAGTGGTGGAGAGGCAGAGAGACAGAGGGAGACACAGAATCTGAAACAGGCTCCAGGCTCTGAGCTGTCAGCACGGAGCCCGACGCGGGTTTCAAATTTGAGAACAGCGAGATCATAACCTAGGCTGAGGTCAGACGCTTAACCAACTGAGCCACCAAGGTGCCCCTGCACATCCAACTCTTGATTTCAGCTCAGGTCATGATCCCAGGGTGGTGGGGATCGAACCCCACATTGGGCTCTATGCTGAGCATGGAACCTGCTTGAGATTCTCTCTCTCTCCCTCTGCCTCTCTTCTCTGCTTATGCTCTCACTCTGTCAAAATAAAATAAAATAAAATAATTTTTTTAATATACGTATTTATTTATTTTGAGAGAGAGCATGTGCAAGCAGGGCAAAGGGGCAGAGGGAGAGAGAGAGAAAGAGAGAGAGAGAGAGAGAGAGAGAATCTTAAGCAGGCTCCCTGCTCAGAGCAGAGCCTGACACAGGGCTTGAATCCAGTGGGATCATGACCTGATCCAAAATCAAGAGTCGGAGGCTCAACAAACTGAGCCACCCAGGCACCCCCAAATTAAGTTGAATTTTAAAAATTTTTTAAAAATCATGTTTTGGAATCTATTTTTGTGTATGATAGAAGGTATATGTACTTTATATACAAGTATATAAGGTATATACGTAGAGAGAGATACTATTTTAGTTTTAATTTTATACAGAGGCGACCAATTTTATAACTTCCATTGATGGAATAGTTTAACTTTTCCCCCACTGCTTTGGACAGCCACCTCTGATCCATGTCAAGTCTCCGTAAGTGCTTGGATACATCTCTGAGTTACTCCACTCCCTCTTTGTCAGTTCTGTGCCATGACCGCAATGTCTTAGACATTTTTTTAGTGATAGTCTCTGAATGATAAATCCTCTGTTTCTTACTGAAAACGTTTTATTTTGCTTTTAGTTGTGAATAATTTAGCTACTTTATAGACTTTTAGTTAGGCACTTTAAAAATCTTGCTGCATTTTCTTTCAACCTCTAGAGTTGCCATGGAATAGACTTTTCTCACCTCTGTCGCTGTTGCTTCGTAGGTGATCTGCCTTTGCTCTCTGCTTGCCTCAAAGATTTGGTCTTTGTCTTTGATGCTCTGCACATTCATTACAACATGTGCGGGTATGATTTATTTTTATTTCTCTGTTGAAAGTTGTGAAACTCAGATGTGAGGATTATTTACGTTCATTTATTCTAGAAAAATTTGAAACACTCTGTCTTTATGTTTACTTTCCACCATTCTTTTGGCCCTCCAGCACTGCAATCAAATAAATGCTAGGCCTTCTCATTCTATCTTTATGTCTATCCATTTCTTTTACATATATATATTTTTTGTGTGTGTGTCATTAATCATCGATCTGTGCTACATTTTGGAAAAATTATTTCTCATCTTCCTAATTTCTCTTCAGATACTCCTTGTCTACTGTTTAAACTGCCCGCCGAGTTTTGAACTTCAATAACTTTTAAAAATTTTTTCGTGACTTTTTCCAAATGTCAGCTTCTTTCATGTTTTATTCATTTATTTGAGTTTTACTCATTTTTGCATGCTTTTAGCATAGTCATTTTATAAGTCATATTATTATCCACTTACCTCAAATTTTCAGGGATTCCAAGCTTGCTGTTTGTCATAGTTGCTAACTTTTGCTCATGTCAGACTGTTTCTTTGTTTTGTAGTTTTTTCTTAATTTTTTTTTAATGTTTATTTATTTTTGACAGAGAGAGAGACAGAGCATGAGTGGGTGAGGGGCAGAGAGAGAGGGAGACACAGAATCCAAAGCAGACTCCAGGCTCCGAGCTGTCAGCACAGAGCCCGACACAGGGCTCGAACCCACAGACCGTGAGATCATGACCTGAGCCAAAGTCGGACGCTCAACCGACCGAGCCACCCAGGCGCCCCAACTGTTTTGTAGTTTTTAGTAGGAATGCATCCTTACATGGGATAGGTTTTCTTTTCTATGAGAACCCTTTGTACCCGTGGATGAAATTCCAGAGAACTTTTATGTTTGCATCTGCCAAGTGATCAGGGAATGTCACCACCCATAGACCAATTTTACTATTATTTTCTAGGACTAGGGTTTTCTAGATCAAGTAGGTCATACAAGTTCAAATCTCAACCACCTGCCAGAGAAAGTAACGTATTTACAAATTATCAGGAAAGACTCTATTCTCTGGTAAGCTTCCTTACCATGTCTGTACATTTATGATAACTTTTTTTTCATTCTATCCCTTAATTAAAGATGCAAGCCTTTTTAGATTCTAGATCTGTTCAGATGGTCTTTGTTTTAACTCCCATTTTATGTGGTTCCAAGGCATCAGCATCCATCTCTGTAAGGCCAATAGAAATTTTGTCCTGGGGCGCCTGGGGTGGCTCAGTCGGTTAAGTGTCTGACTCCCGATTTCAGCTCATGTCACGATCTCATGGTTCCTGAGATTAAGCCCCATGTCGGGCTCCATGTTGATAGTGCAGAGCCTGCTTGGGATTCTCTCTCTCTGCCCCTCCTGTGCTTGCGTGCTCTCTCTCAAATAAATAAATAAACTTAAAAGGGTGTCCCTAGTATAATTAGAGACACACTCTATACACACACATTCTACTGTTTCTCCCCCCGACCCCCCAACGGTCTTCAGTCTTCCCTCTGATTCTGACACCTGTGGATTGTCCATTCTCAGCTATGACTTCAAAAGAACATTTGAAATATGCTATATTTTATTAAGCCTTTCTATATTTTTGTATTAGATACATTTACAGATTATACTGTCCATCAATTTACTAGAACTGTAAATTATTTAATATTTTAAATCTATATATCTAAGAAAAGAAAAGAAAAGAAAAGAAATTCCATTTTGTGTTTTTTATAAAACAAAGCAAAAGAATCAAACTTCCCTGGACTACTTGCATCTGACCATATTTATTTTTCATAAAAGTCAACCAGACATCGCTAAGCTACTTAATTTCCTACTGTGAAAAGAATTTCCAAAGCTCTGATTTTACCAGTATGAAGATACTTTCTAGAAGATCAAATAGTCACCGAATCTCACGCTATGTTGATACCCCAAGGCTGCCTAGATTGGATTTTAAGACCTCCCACTTAGAAGTTATATAATCTTGGACGAGTAACTTAGTATATAGGAACAAAAATCAGATCTACCCCGAAAGGCTGTTGAAAGAGATAAATGAAACAAGAAAGCAATGCACTTAGTCCAGTGCCTGGTTACAGAAAGCACTGAGTAAAAGTAAGTGATACTACCACTACCATGAATAAGAATAAGAATAAGAATAAGAATAAGAATAAGAAGAATAATATAGAAGCAGTATTTGGTCAGCAAATTCCAGATGATCCTGAAGAACCAATTAATATCTGTTGCAAAAACAGTTCTTTCATGGCACCAAATTTTCTACACATTTTTATAGAAATCCTGGCGGCCCTAGTAAGGAATAAGATTAAAGTACTTGCTTTAGCATCCTTTCTAAAGCTAAGCTAAAACCCTAAATCATTACACATGCGACCCTAGAGTTTTCTCTTTATTGTTCAAATGAATTAACATAAGGGGTGAACATTCAGAATGGCACCTAGTACTCCGTGGGCACATGTCAGTTTCCTCCCTTTTATTACAACATGCATTGGCACAAATGTCGATTTGTTGCCCAACTGGTCTGTATTTTCAATTAGGTATACAGGGGGAAGTTAGTAAATACATTTGAGCTACTCAAAACTCATCACTATTTGATGATTTGATCATAAGGAAGGCCTTTCATGAAGGAATTAGGCCAGTCCTCCGGAGAGTGGTCACCACATTTTCTTGGCCATGCTATATACAGCACACTTGGGAATTGTTCACATGAAAGCCTTGGCAAGTAGCTTTGTCTAGTGGTCTGGAGCTGATTCTGACAGTGGAAAGATTATAAACCAGTATTGTGCATGCCAGGCTACTCAGCATAACTCAGCAAATGGACCCACTATCCCAGAAGGCGAGATAAAAAATTTTGGCCAATAATCCGTATTTATTTTTACATTTTATCTCATGGAGGAAATTGATTTCAGTAGATTTCATCTGAAACTACTCGGTAAAGTTCCCACTTTTATGTCACATATTATAATGCAACTAGAATATCTCTCTGCCAGTTTTTTGCAATAGTGAGTTCTAGATGTCTTTGTGAATAGAAGAATGATAACTCAAATGAGTATCATGTCCAAAATGAAATCGCATCATTTTTGAAAAAAAGAATTCAACTAAAAGAATGCTGTGTACAATATGTGACTCAGATCCACCATAAATTTTGGACATCCTTCCTGCATAGAGTCTGGAAAAATCTATTATCTGAAAATTTTAAGAATTTTTCTGCTTCCTGGAAAGGGGCTTGACTTAAAGTTTGAGGCGATGTAACGCTTTGACCTGGGATAACTTTTCCCAAAAAAAAAAAAAAAAAAAAGATTTACTTAAGCAAATGAAGAGAAAATACCTTTCCTGGAATGGACATGTTTGAATCAAAATGATTTTAAGGAGTTAAACTGATTTTCACATTGAAAAAGATTGAAATTAATGGAGACCGCAAAGTATTTCTGGAAATTGTTTTCTTTAGAGGAACATTTCTTTCCTGGATGTGTATTTAGATTACACTGCCTAGGCTTTAGGCTCATGGCTGTGTGTTTATGCTGTTGAATTGTCCTTCCTACGTTGCTGGCCAAGAGTGATCAAGCCTAAAGCAAATTAATAAAGAATTGATTTATACTTTATTACCAGTAAGCTGTTTTGCTTTCTGGAGGAATTTAGCATGAGCAGCTACTCCAACCATGTCAACTAATGCAGAATAAGATTCAATATATATCACCCTGTAGTATAGTCTCTACACCATTCATTCCACCCTCCTTTATCTTAACACCTTCCTTGACTTTAGTTCTTTTTAGTTAAGATAACATCGTTTCTCTAACCCCAGCAGAGATAGAAACTTACTGTGGAAAGTCTCAAAAAAGAGGGATTCAAAGACCCAGAATCCTTTTGTTTTATGGCTCTGTTGTCTTTCACATGTGGTTCCCAAGTTTCCATGTTCATCTCCGTCAAGCTATGCAAGGAAAAAAATCATGGAGGTGGAAGCATGGGAAATTTTGATTGCCAGACACTGAAATAGTATACATTACTTCCGCTCAGAATCCACTGGTTAAAAGCCAGTCGTAAGACCCAGATTTAGTAGAGGCTGGAAAATATACTCCAACTGCCCGCCCAGGAAGAAAAGTGAGCGGGCTTGGCAAACAGCTGGCCAGTGTTAAATCACACTATCTTCGCTTCTTTATCGACCAATTTTGTCAACTGGAAGTTTACAGTTGTTCGTGGGAGGTTACGGTTCTCATTTCTAGCTTATTGCAAGCTGACGGAGGTAGGGGATTTTCACGCTGTAGAAGTCAGAGGAGTTAATTTGCCTGCGGATGTTCCTTATAGCTACACTTGTGTCCTAGCCTTTACGGTCACCCACCGTAGATCAGGAGCCAAGAGCAAAAATCAGAGAGAGAAATGGAAGCGTGATCCTTACCACGTTAGCAGAGAAGTAAAGAAAGAAGCCAGAAGGGGTTCCCCAAGCCCAGCCTGATCTGACGGTAGATCTCCAACATTTGGGGTGTGATAGAGTCAAAAACAGGGCCAGTTGAATCATTACAAACCAACCTCAATTATCTCCAGATAGACTGAGCTGATCACTTGTACTACTTTTAAATGAATCAGAACTTTAATGTGGATCTCTGTATATAACTACTCTCAGATCATTTTTTTTTTCCCTGCAAAAGTCAGTTTTCATAATAATATGGAGCTGGATCAGTGTGGCTTCCATCAACAGAACTGAGTTTGCTGGGGCTGGGTCATGTAAATTTCAGAGCACAGATAGGCTTTTATGGCATCACAGTGTTGAAGATTCAGAAGGCCATTCTAGTTGAGGTCTGATCAGCTGCACCTCCCGTTGGTGCTGCCTGACATTTGCTCCTCAGCTGTACCTTCTGATGACTCTTTGCAAAAGAAAGATACATTCTGCCCTCCTTTTCCTGCAGAGGAGACCCCTGGAATTTTTACACACATTAACAATGCATAGAGACAGATATTAAATCTTTTCAATGACTGAGAGAGGCTCATTTATATATTTGGGCAAAAGCTTAATTCTTACCTTCTTAAATTTAACAAAACGCTTTCGACAGGCTTTGTGGAAAGATGGAGAAGGAATAAGTATCCTAGGTAACTTTAGTGATGTTGGGGGAGGAGATAAGAAATACACACATCTATTGATCAAAGCGTTCAAAGTTTCAGTCACGCAAGATAAATACATTCTGAAGGTCTAATGTACAGTGTGGGGACTGCAGTTAATATTGTATTGTGTGCTTGAAATTTGCTAAGAGGTGATCTTAAGTGCTCTTGCTATTAAAAAAAAAATCACAACTCTGTAAGGTGATGGCTATGTTAATTACCTTGATCGTATAATCATTTTACAATGTATATACATATCAAAACATCACCTTGGACACCTCCAATATAGACAATTTTTATGTGGCAAGTATACCTCAATAAAGTAGAGAAAAAAAGAAATATATACATCTAAATAAAATGTATGGCATAACAGTAGTGCCAAAACCGGAACATACACAAGAGGAAATGGAAGTAGAGAAGATGAAAGGGTTAATCCTCATCAGGTGGTATCTAGGGGGGATCAGAGAAGAAATGGTATGTGAATTGGGTCTTGAAGAAAGATTGACTTACGAAAGGTAGAGATGAGGCAAGAAAGCTTATGTGAACCAAGGTATAGAAATAAGCAAGGTCGTATGTTTGGGGAGTTGAGAGTAATCTGATTTCGTGGAAGCAGTTCAGTCGCTACTCAATAACTATTGTTGGGGTGCCTATTATGTATCAGATGCTACCATGGGCACTTGAGATACGTCGGCAAACAAAATAGATTAAGTCAAATCAGAACAAAAACACTGGGATCCCTTCGTGGGTGGGAGGAGCATAGAGAGTGTAAGAGAAAGCTAGGACATGAGTACAAAGGTTGCAGCCAGTACAGAAAAGGCCTAGAATTCTTTGTTAATAAGCCAAAGGGGCTGAGTTTAGAATATAGATTGGTAACTCCTTGCATGCATACACAAGAGAACCAAAAGCCTGGGGTGAATCTCACTCCAGAGAGAGAGGAGACCCCAGGAGAAGATTTTGAGGAACGCCAACATTACACGACAGGGAGAAGGGGAAGAGCCAGCTGGTGGAGTAGGTTGAAAAGGAATGGTGAGAACATAAGATTCCTGAAGGAAGGGACAACACCGGCCTTTTCACCACCGGATCTCCAGTATCTAGCACGGTGCTCTCGACATAGCAGGTGCACATTATTCTCTCAAATAAACGCATCATTGAAAGAAACCAGGAGACAGCATTATAGATCTCAGTGGAAAAACTTTGAAGAAGCGAGCAGAAAAATCTTCCCCAATGTAACTGTGCTGGTTATTCCTTTTGCTGCCTCCACCCCCAAATCCATTATCCACTTTTCTCTGCCCTGCTCTCTACCCCCTAGAAAACTACCCTCTACAAACTGCATTACTTGGACTTTCTTGCCCTCTGTTTGGGCGAGGTGTGGGTTAATCGACGGGAGACACATACAGGACATCAAAAGGTGAGAGAAGAGGAAAGTAAGGAATTTCTTCTCTTTTCCCTCCCTTCTGACCAATGGCTTCGGCAGAGGCTGATTTTCCTCTACTGAGGCCCCAGTTCCTAGCAGATTGCTACAGCATTTGTCTGTTTCGGATAACACTCCTCTCGCATATGCCTCTAGGCCTTGCCTTCCTGCTCTGCCTAGTCCCTGGCTGCCTCAGCACCCACTGCTGGCTCCCTTAGCCTCCCCATAGGGTTACTGCGCTTCACTAAAATTCACTTCCTTAAAATTAAAGTCCCCAATGTGCTGTTTCCTCCTGTGACCATGACTGAAGGAATAATCAAACACTGTAAAGAGACCATTCTTGATGGTGCAGGAATACTGTATGTGGTTAGAGTGGGGAATCTGGATCCAGGTAGGAGAAGTCAATCAGCCAAGAGTAGGTAGAAATGTCAAAGCTATGAGTGGAGACTTCTCTCTTGATTACTATGGGAGTGAATGGCAGGGAAAAAATAGCATGGTGTAAAGAAGAAAGGGCAAGGGAAAGTTTGTAAAATTATTTTAGGATGGGAATGAATTTAGCCTATAAACACGTTCAATGGAATGAGCCAGTAGAAAAGGAGAGACTAGGGGCGCCTGGGTGGCGCAGTCGGTTAAGCGTCCGACTTCAGCCAGGTCACCATCTCGCGGTCCAGGAGTTCGAGCCCCGCGTCAGGCTCTGGGCTGATGGCTCAGAGCCTGGAGCCTGTTTCCGATTCTGTGTCTCCCTCTCTCTCTGCCCCTCCCCCGTTCATGCTCTGTCTCTCTCTGTCCCAAAAATAAATAAAAAATGTTGAAAAAAAAAATTAAAAAAAAAAAAAAAAAGAAAAGGAGAGACTAGAAACCTAAATCTCAAAGATGATAATCAATGGAGCATTATTCCAGAAAAATCAGACCCAGGAGCACTGGTTAAAAGCCATGAGAGAAGGAGGGGTTTATTCTGGGACAGGGAAGGAAACTGTAAAGTCGGGGAAAGAAAGAGACAGAACTGTCAATAGTAAAGCTGAAAGCCTGAGAAAGGCTGTATTGGAGGGACCCTCTTCTCCGGGCAGTATGTCGTGCAATAATATTTGCAAAGAGGTTCTTAGGGGACTGTTCAAGATTTGTGCGAAATGCACAAGAGAATGGGTTAGAATGTTGTGAAGCTTAATTTTATTCCATACACTGGCGTGGGGTAAGAGATGATGAAAATGCTGCCCTTCTGTCCTTGATCTTGCAACAGTGAGTAGAATGGATTAGAGAAAAAGGAAACCACTGTATTGGTGGCAATGGCAGTGGTCTAGGGCAAGTGCTATTGAGGTTCTGACCTCGGCAGACGGGAGTGAGGCTGAATGGGGACGCTGCAGAAGGTTGATTGGTGCATTTCTTGACTGCTCTGTACTTGACTCTATAGGAGGCACCCTAGAGATCTCACAAAGAATAGAAAATGCCCTTCCTACTTTCAAAGAGGACACAAGTTCGCTGAGAAGGCACTGAAGTATGACAAAGACTGGAGTAAAGACTATCAAACCAGGGGTCGGACCCAGATTCTAACCCCTGCATGCCACTAGCTCAGTGACAGATTCTGGGTAATTTAGTCCCTCTTATGCATCCCATCTTCCTTGTCTTACCAATAAAGGAGTTAAAAGCTGACCATCTCCTTGATTTCTAAATACCATTTTTGAGTAAGAGAAACCAAGGCTCCTTGGAGAAATGACGGACGTTAGAGAGCTGGGGCAGGTGAGACAGAAGATGAGCTTGGAGCATCTCACAGTCCCACAAAGGAAGCGCTCGACAAACAAACAGATGGGGACAGGTCGAAAGGACACAGACACCAACCTAAAGGAGCTCCCAAAGGTTAAAGTGGGAGCAATTTGATCAGCAAAATAAATAATAGTATTGGATTCTAACCCCAAGTATAAAATAAATATACATGAGTATATTTATTGATGAGTACCTATTGGTAAGATAAATGATTGAATAAAAAATATGGGGAAGAAGAGTCAAATCTTGGTTACAGAAAAATCTCAAATAATGTAGCTAGATGCTCCCCCTCCAAGACATGAAGACTGACTCCCCTCCCCACCCAGACACACCCGGAGAAGGATCGAGGCTCAGTGATTCACTTCCAAAGAATAGAATTGAATAGGGAAAAGGGAAAAGTAACTTGACACAGGAGAAACCTGGAAGATCCGACATTGACCCCGGACTGGAGGTTCATGTCACAGTAATGTCATGTGGTTACCACGTACTCCTCATACAATATGATAAGAAGGGCACTTTGCCCCTGTCGTCTTCCCCAAGACACATAACCCTCAGTCTATTCACGGCAAAGACATCAGACAAACTCAGAGGGGAGGATGTTCTACGGGATCCCTTGCCGGTACTCCCGAGGACCGTCAAGATCATTAAACAAACAAAAAACGAAAGACTCCCTGAAACTGATGTAACATCGTGTGTCAGCTACACTTCAATTAAAAAAAAAAAAAGACTGAGAAACTGTCACAAATCAGAGGAGACTGGGGAGACAGGACAACGAAATGCAATGTGCTATTCTGGATTGAATCCCAGAACAGAAAGAGGACTTTAATGGGAAAACGGATGAAATTCAAATAAAGTCTGGAGTTTAGTTAATTAAAAAAAAAAATTGATGGTCTCTAAAGTCTCTTCCAGCTGGTAGCTATAAGAATAACATTTATTATTTAATTGCTTCATAACTGTGCTCACATTGCTTACAAAGTGCCAAGAGCACACGGGGTAAGGGAACCATTAGAACAGGCTGGAAGGCTTTAATCAACTGGGTTGTTGTTTTTTGTTTTTTGTTTTTCCTGCCAACTTCCTGGAGTTGTACCTTTCAGGGATGTAGTGGGTGGTTAGCTCAAAACAATTTTTTGAGGCAACGAAGCAGTGTTTTGGTGAAAGTCTCTTGTCTGTTACTTTCCCAAACCCGCGCTCACCCTGTGCCCTAGTGAGGACAACCTCAGGTGACCCAGCAGGTCTCCATCTGATCCAACCCCGAGTGTTTGAGTCCCCCTCGGCTGCACCACCGGAGGCAGCTCTCTATGAAACGGTTGCTATGGAGACGGTCGGGTGGCAGGCC
Source organism: Prionailurus bengalensis (assembly GCF_016509475.1). Lineage (NCBI taxonomy): Eukaryota > Metazoa > Chordata > Mammalia > Carnivora > Felidae > Prionailurus > Prionailurus bengalensis. Next base: position 12,558,239 of record NC_057360.1, on the reverse strand, counting down.
TACCTTTGGCTCATTTGATTTTCCTGGACAGTTTCTCCACCGAAAAAAGTTTATGGAGCCCCAATGTGAAATCGCGCTGGCTCTGATTCATGACATTTTCCTGAGGCTTTATAATGTGTCTTTTTTCTAAATAAGCAATTTCAGGTCAGGTAAAAATGTGAGTAAATCATGCCTGGCTCTTGTTCCAGATGTATCAATTTCTGCTCGTTCCCTTTTTTTTCCCCTTTCATGGCTTCGGGGCAGTAAAAATAAGCAACGCCTCCACTCCGGAGCCTTTCTGAGGACGCAGTATATAAAGGGTATACCGGGCAGGGAGCGACATTTCCCTGCCTTGGTCATTACTGACCTTAGCGTTTTCCCCGGCAGTCATCTGAAACAGAGCAAGAATGTGGAGTAACGATTCTGGCACATTCGAGACCCTGGGAGGATCAAAGAGGCTGAGGTGACAGTTCATGAAATGGGGAGGAAGCACACCGTCCCCCACTGCCAACACTAACACAGCCCTGCACTGGAGTCTGGGAGCGCCTAGCTGCCACATGTCTGCCTGCATATTCTTCGAGGGGGCCAAGCTCGGAGCAGGTCAAGAAAATGATGGCTTTTATCAAGCAGACACTGTGGCTCTCTGAGGATGGCCCAAGTCTCGCTCACTGCTGGTAACCGCACCACATGTGGTCTTTTCAAGAGAGGACCTGCGGAGTTTCATGAGCCGGGAAAGAAGGTGCCCGCATGAGATTTATTCGGGATACTCGAGCAAGGCTGAACGTGGTGAGGTGTTTGCAAAGAAATTAAGAGTGAGGGGCGCCCGGGTGGCTCAGCCGGTTGAGCGTTGGGCTCTTGATTTCAACTCAGGTCATGATCCCAGGGTCCTGGGATCAAGCCCATGTCAGGCTCTGCATTGACAGCACGGAGCCTGCTTGGTATTCTCTCTCTCTCTCTCTCTCTCTCTCTCTGTCTCTCTCTCTCTCTCTCAAATAAAATTTAAAAAGAAAGAAAGAAAGAAAGATGCAAGACCACCAGAGTCAGATTGCATGGATTTTAATCCTGGTGACTTCCCAGGCCATGCTGTGTAACTTGAGAAAATCCCCTAACCTCTTTGCCTCAGCTCCCTCATCAATAAAACGAAAACAGTAAGAATATCCCAGTCATAGGATGGTCCAGGCAAGGAACAGATGGGAACTACTTATATAACACTCTCTGGCACATGGTAAATCCTCAGTGAATGTCAGCTTCTAATACTTTTTTTTTTTTTAAGTAGGCTTCACATCCAGCACGGAACCCAATGAGGGGCTTGATCTCATGACCTTGAGATCAAGACCTGCACTGGGATCAAGAGTCAGATGCGCAACTGACTGAGCCACCCAGGTGCTCCTGCTATTTAATTTTACTCATCATTATTCGAGAAAGAAAGTAATCAGTTCCTGTGATGTCCCGTGAGAGGCTTTTTCAGACTATAATAGTCACTGAGCGCTTAAAATAGAGCAGGCATTGTGTTAAGACTGTAGATAATTCAGGACAGACAAATCCAGGTCTTTGCCTTTACATCCCGGTAGACGAGAGAAGAAAAGTATGCTTCAAGAAGGACACTACAGGATGGAGCGTTTTCCCCTCTGGTGTGGCACTGACTATAAAGTCAGAGATTTCGGAAAAAGAAGTGAATCGCCTAGTAAGATGGATGGGGCGCTCTTTATAAAGGAAGTAGCATTTCGAATTTATTTCCTTTATAAAAGAAGTAGAATTCGAATTACAACTGGGATTTTTTTTTCTTGTCTTAATGGTGGAGATTGGTACGGTGTGGGTGGCAGGCAAGTGGGGCGGGGCAGAGAGGACTCAAGGTAGACAAGAAACACAAGACAAGACAAGGCATGACAGAAGAGGTGCTTGGGAAACAGGCAGTAAACCCGGCTTTCTTTGGTGGGGAGAAGTTTCCAAAGGTAGAAAGGGCAATCGGGGGAGGGCCTCGGATAGACTTGGCCACAGGAGTTTGCATTTTTATTTCGTGAAGAAACTGGACCTCTTTGGGAACAAACCGGTGCTAGAATTTTGGATTAGAGGTGTGTTCTAGAAAGTGACTCAGAATATCCTGGCACATTACTAACCCTTCCTTCCCCACCCAACACAGAAAGGTATTTCTATCATCTCTCATTGTCTCCAGCACGTACTTTAAAGACACAAAAACTTTAATTTTTTTTTTCAACGTTTATTTATTTTGGGGGCAGAGAGAGACAGAGCATGAACGGGGGAGGGGCAGAGAGAGAGGGAGACACAGAATCGGAACCAGGCTCCAGGCTCTGAGCCATCAGCCCAGAGCCCGACGCGGGGCTTGAACTCACGGACCGCGAGATCGTGACCTGAGCTGAAGTCGGACGCTTAACCGACTGAGCCACCCAGGCGCCCCCAGATAGAGTATTTTGAAGAGGTGTAAATATCGCATCTACATTCTCGTGGGGATACTAAGCTACTTGAATTCGGGGTCCATTCTTTTCTGTTTCGAAAGCTGTTTTAAAAATCCTTCCGCCTTTCCACTCTCCCTCCTTCCCTTTCCTTCTTTCTATCAATAAACATTTAATGAGCACCCCTCCCCACTAGTTACTGTACCAGATGCTTCCACATTGGCTTCCATCAAATCAGGTGTTTTTATGTGTTTGCTTTTCCTACTATAGCTTCACCATCAGTGATGACAGAAAAAAAGCCCTGCATCTACCACCACATCAGTGGGTCCGTGAAGTTCTCGTGAAAAAAAAAAAAAAAAAAAAAAAAACCTCAATCTTTAATTAGGGAGGGATGATGGCAAAGCTTTTCAGGCATTCTCCGGGCGCTCTTTGAGGCCCTTATAATCTGCCTTTTCATTGCACGCAGGCCCCTCCCAGCAAAAGCTCTGGGTAATAATGACCTTTGAGGTTAATTGGGATTCTTCAGAACTGGATTCTGGTTGTGATTCCTCTTTGACCTGAAGGGAAGCCAGTTAACTCAATCACTCTGACCTTTGGTTTCTCAAACTAATACTTTGTTAATAATACTTGCTACATGCTGTGGAACAATTAAGGTGTGTGTATATATATATATATATATACACATATATATGCGTGTGTGGTATATACATATATGTGTATACACACACATACACACACACATATACATATGCAAAGTATTTTGAGCTCCTTAGATGAAAAGAATTGTATGAATTATTAAGTAAAAATAGTAAAAATAACAAATGGCAATAAAGCCACGATGAACGAATACTGTGCTGAGTTCACTTCTTCCTTCCACGGAGTTTTTCCACATCCTTAAAGGAGGAAAGAATTCATAGTTTCTTAAATGGACAGCTGCCTGGCAAGTAGACCATTAAACAAGGGTAATATAATTCTGCGCACACTATTAGTTAATTAAAGAGAGCATTTCAGGGGCACCTGGGTGGCTCAGTCGGCCAAGAGCGTTGGCTCTTGATTTCAGCTCAGGTCGTGATCCCAGGGTCATGAGATCAAGCCCCACGTTGGGCTCTGCACTGGGCACGGAGCCTGCTTGGTATTCTCTCTCTCTCTCCCTCTCTCTCTCTCTGGCCTTCTCCTCTGCTCACTCTCTCTCTCTCCAATAGATTTTTAAAAACAAAATAAAAAGAGAGCCTTTCGTAACAGAAAAGTAGCACCTAAAAATTAGCAGGAGATAATATGGAGCTGTGGAGATAACACAGACCTCCAGGCATAGCTGTGAGATGTGGAACTTCTCTGACCTCAGTTTCCGCATCTACAAAACAAGGGTGTTCGACTACAACATTTGTAAGATCCTTTCCAACACAAAAAGCCTAGGATTCTTGGAACCTCATAATGCTAACCCCTAGTGTAAATTTCCAACCACTAATTTGAAAGCTTTTAGAATTTAAAATAGTCATAATTCCTGCTGTTTGGGTATAGCCCACTCCAAAACTCACACCTTTTGATGGGTTAGCCAGGGAACATAGTGTTTTCCCAGGATTCTTTGTTCTGAGGAGAATTATGCTCCAGTTCAACTTCCTCTAGTTTACTCATTCCACATTTTACTGAAATTTGGCATCCAACTGCTCAGTGAAACCTTGCACCACAATTGGAAGCTCCAGATCATTTATTATCGAGGGTCCTCTCAAATGTGTCCCTCAAGAATGAGAATCCGAGAGCAGCTGAAAGAACGGTCCTAAACCTGCATTCTTCTTTGCAGAGGCAGCTGAATTCAAGTGCAGGAGTCTGGCCACCTTGTCTGTCATCAGGGGAGTATGTGGACCAGGTACGCTACGGTTCTCGAATAACATCACCATTTGTATTTAGGTGAAATCGGGTTGAAACGAACAAAGAAGTCTGAATAATACTCTTTCTCATAGCATTAGTTTAAAGTTTTAAGATAATGTATGTAAAGTCCCTGATCTGTGGGAGGTACAGAATAGCTGGCGTTCAGTACTAAGGGGTCCCTTGATTTATTGGGTCAACTCTCATCATACCCATCCCCCACTCGAAGCCCTCACCGAACAGAAACCTCCGTTCCTCATAGTTAATATGCTTTCTGTTTCCACTGGGCCATTGCGTATGCTTTTCCCTTTGTTCCAACCCCTCACTCCATTCCCTTTAACCGACTAACTCACATTCAACATTTTTTATGTTAAAATTCATTCATAAATTCAACAAATATTTATTGAGCACCTACTATATCCAAGGCACAGCTTTCAATGCTGTGAATACATCAGGGAACAAATCAGACCAAAAGCCAGTCATGTGTTCTCCCTAACATGTCTTGTAATTACCAGATGCGCCTCTGGTAATGTTCCTTTTTATCCCCATGTGACTGCTTGCTCCCTGGGAGGGAGGAGCACGCCTTTCACAAAAACACAGCACCAAGCAAATGTCTGGTGCTCAAAATTGAACAAATAAATCATTAAACAAATAAAATTAAGAAGAACTGAGAATAAGTGGAAACAGGAAAGGGACAACACTTGAGCCATGTTATTAGACCATTCATTATAACAGTAGCACGAGAAGAAGAGAATATTCAGGCCCCGGCCAGTTGAACCCTAGAAGCTTTCTGCTGGTCGTTATGGATTTTATTGTCAAAAATCTCAATCCTCTGAAAGGTAAATTACACATCTGATTCCAGGCACACGTTTTAAATTCCTGCTGAATTTTCATGTTTTTCTCAAAGGGAAAAAAAACAAAACCATTCTTTAAGATGTTTGCAAGGAAGCATTTTGAAGAGGCCAGTGAAATGTGTGGCACGTGCAGAAGAGGAGCATGGAAAGAATATCATGGAAAGAGAAGGAAACTTAAGAAGCAGGAAAGACATGCACTATGGGGGCACCTGCGTGGCTCAGTTGAGCATCCAGCTTCGACTCAGGTCATGATCTCATGGTTCATGAGTTCAGGCCCCACACTGGTTCTCGGCTGTCTGTGCAGAGCTCACTTCAGATCCCCTGTCCCTTTCTCTTTCTGCCCCCCCCGTCCTCCCCCCCCAAAATAAACATTAAAAAAAAGAAAGACACACTATGGACGGAAGATACTGACAGTGTAAACATGAAAACAGCAGAAACCATACAAGTAGTAAATACGATTGTCATAAGTTACTCATGAAATTGCCCTATTTGATTCACTCAACAGCTCTGTGTGCTCTGTGAGAGGGGCGTTGGCCCTCCCGTTTCATCCATAAGGAAACCAGGGCTTAGCTCTTGCCTGACAATTACATGCCCCGTAATCGATGGTCTCTGATTTACGGTCTAAGAATTTTCCCATGAAAAGGGGAAAGATAAGATCTCAAATCAAAGATAAGAATAAAGAGCAAGTAGGGCTCAATAAATGTTTGCTGATGGAATAGGAAACAGATGGGGAACAGGAAACAGAGATTGAAGATACAAATTTCAACTTCGATGCAGGCTATTTCTCACGAATCACTAAGCGTTGTCAAGGCATTGGCTCCTGACACCCATGGTGACTGGTGTGATGTAAATAAGTGGAAGAAATTCGTATTCTTAGTTTATAAATTAAAGGATTAGTGGGGCGCCTGGGTGGCTCAGTCAGTTAAGCGTCCGACTTCGGCTCAGGTCATGATCTCATGGTCTATGGGTTCGAGCCCCACATTGGGCCCTGCACTGACAGCTCAGAGCCTGGAGCCTGTTTCGGATTCTGTGTCTCCCTCTCTCTCTCTGCCCCTCCCCCACTCTCTGCCCCTCCCCCACTCGCACTCTGTCTCTGTCTCTCTCTCTCTCAAAAATAGATGTTAACATTTGGGGGGTGGGGTGCCTGAGTGGCTCAGTCAGTTAAGTGTCTGACTTCAGCTCAGGTCATGATCTCACGGTTCGTGAGTTCGAGCCCTGTGTCGGGCTCTGGGCTGACAGCTCAGAGCCTGGAGCCCGCTTCGGATTCTGTGTCTCCCTCCATCTGCCCCTCCGCTGCTTGCACTCTGTCTCTCGCATTGTCTCAAAAATAAATAAGCATAAGAAAAAAAAAACAATTAAAACAAAAAAAACCCCATTTTTAAAAAAAATAATAAAATTAAGGATTACTACCCAGTAAGTCAATAATTTGAGCACAGTACAGTGAGGATGCAGGTGGGACACAGCACACTCAAAGGGCAAAAAGCATTACGAAGGATTTACAGAGGATTAATGAAGGATTAATGAAGGATTTACAGAGACGGAGGCCTGGAAGAAGAACCCATGGACTGGCCATAGTGGGAAATGATTTCTACCCCAGGCCCAAAGGGCAGGGGAGGGACAGTGGACCCCAGTGAGTGCTGCAGCCGGGAGAGAGGGCTGCTTGGCAAGAGCTGAGGTCTTTGGGGCTCTGCTAGAAGAAGGCAACAATGGTCATAATGGTGGGGAGAGGGAGGCTGTGCTAAACACCTTCTCCAAAGAGATGAAATCAAGAAATAAAGACAAGAAGAAGGGAAAGAGATGAAGGACTGCGCTACTCCTATAGGATGTAAAAAAGGGAAGAGACAGCGTCTTCAAGGTGTGTGAATTTAGGAAATGGGATACACACACACACACACACACACATGGCTTGTTTATCTTTTAAATTTCCATCCATCCATTCAGCAACACTGTAATGAGCCCAATAAGGCAGGCATTTAGAACTCCTGGGGTGGAGGTGATAACAGCACAAAACTCCTGCTCCAAAGGAAATCACAGTCTCCCGGGGAAGAAGACGCGCAAGGGAGGGGCGTGAGCGACAATAACAACAATGACAAAATACAGCCTGTTAGCAAGAAGTACCGTGCAAAGATGGCAGGCAGGGCTCTGCCGGTGGGGAAGGGAGGGCTGGAGAGGGCTCGCGAATGGGGGCGATATCCGAGCTGCGTTCCGAAGAAGCAGTTCGGGAGCAGGCTGGTGGAAGAAGGCACCCCAGGTCAAAAGAGTGGCCTGCTCACAGAGATTGGACTCAAAAGGGCCTGACGATCTGGGGAGCTGGGATAATTCAGCAAGGCTTGACCTCAGGTGTGCGGCATCATGCTGAAGGCCATTGACTACGTTCCACAGATGGCGGCAAGCCATTGGAGGTTTCAAAGGTGGAGAGTGATGTCACTAGATACAGAAACCGGAAAGACTGTTATTGAAGCTTGCTTCTAATTTAGAGGATGGAAAGGAAGTAATGGAAGGAGGAGAAAAGAACAGTAGAGCCTAAGTTTATTTCCCCTAAATTCCCATTTTTCTATTGGTCCTGTTCTCCTAGGTTTATTGTATCTGTTTGGCAAAGAAAGGCCCTTTTTGACCTGAGATCAGGAGAAGGGGAAACAAGCATGAAGGATGGGTCTGTCGTCACAGTGGTGTCTGGCTTGGAGACGTCTTGGAGCAGTACTGCAGGTGAAAGAGATCTGCTTACATACCGACCTGGATAGGACCTTGACATTCAGGTGATCTCCCTTCTAGTTTCCTTCTCAACGTGGCCAGCCCACCGAGGAAAGGGAAACAGACGGGGAACCTCATCCTCTACCCAGTGCACCACTGGCCGTTCTGAGAAATGAAGCTGGGGACTCGAGAGGGAAACCAGAGCCCTCTGCTTCTTTCTGTTATTCCTGACAACAGATGGAAGAGAGGCAAACCCTCACCTCCTGTGGTCACTGCTGATACTCAACTGGGAACCTCGTTCTCAGTAGCTACAGACTTTCCTAATCACTCATCTTAACTAAACCTGACACGGGGCTCTATTGCCTCTCATGAGAAAGGTCTTGGGAGGCTGTAAACCTACGTGGTTGGGAAAAGAATGTCCCGCACCGAAGGGGGGAGGAGAGGAGCTACAGATTTCCAACTTTCACAGCTTGTCTGCCTGTGGAGACTGTGCTGCAGTGTGCTCTTGAAATCATTTGGGTGGGCCTCATTTCTGAGGAAATAAAGAGGCCCCAGAACCTCCCGAGTGAAGGAATGATTTCCAGATCGTCAAGTGGAGCAGCCTCTGGCTCCACGAGCTGGATGTGCTTGGCTGTCTTTCCATGTGGCTGGCCAGCATCCTGAGGTTAGCAAAGCAGAAGGCAAATCTTTGGGGAGCCAAGAGACCTGTGCATGTGCCAGTATTTTTGACAAATGCTTGGTTAATTGTTGCCTGTGATTCCGCTCCTGAGACGCAAACTCTCTACACCAGGCACCAAGAACGACCTCCTCCTCCTACCTTCCTAGAACCCGGCGGGGAAACTTCATAATTACATACGTTTGAGCTAAGCATCTACCCCACAGGAAATGGACAGATCAGCCCCTGGAGATTAAAGAATGATGCAGGCCATGGGAAAGTAGAGAAGTCTCCTGGGTGAGAAGGAAGATAAACACACAAGTAAACCCAAAGATTTTATCCACCGATTTGAGTTTCTTGTAAGAATACCAAAGAAATGATGGTCAGAAGAAACTTGGGCAAATCGCTGAGAAATCTGGATCATTCCATAACTGGTAAATAATTTAGCATTTGGAAACCTCAACATTCCAGGATGGAATTCAATTTGGGATTAGTTATGGAAATCATGGCATATACGGTGAACTCAAAAACAAATTATGCATACGCAGAGGTGAAACAGGGACCTAAACTGTCAAATCCATGACCTTCGTGAATATTTTCTTCAAGGTCTAGCCCTTTTACAGTCTTGCCTTTTTTTTCCCCCTTATTCAAGCGATAGACTGAACTGGTAAAGAGCCCGTTCCATTGCTCTAGAGGTTGACTTCAGTGGAAATCCATTTTGACTGACTTTTGTCAAAGGGTTTGAATCAAGAGATTTATGCATTAGATATCAAATTTAACCTCTCTCTATAATAGTACCGAGGTACTTCATCGTTACTTCCACCAAAGGGCGATTTTATGAAAAATGACAAGAGCATGTCAAATCAATTTCACAGCAAGACCTTCAGGGTAGTAAGTTCCAACAAGAAAGTGAAGATGATGAGTAATTAATTTAAGGATTAGGTAATTCACTCTCATTGAATCCAAACTGCTCAAAGAAAATGGAAACTGTCTTGAAAAAAAGTTTAATTTAAAAGGCTTAAAATCATAAAGATGAGAGAGATGTAGTTGGGTAAGGGATTGTAAATATCTAGGGAAATCTGTAAATAACCTTGCACAGAATGTTAAGTTAGTAAATGAGAATGCAAGAGAAGAATACAAGACAATAAAAAAAAGCTAAATAACAAAAGTGTCATCAGGAAATAAGTGAATCAGACAAGAACCGTATTGGCAAATTCAGACTTTAAAATCTGATCAAGACACTTAGGGGCACCTGGGTGGCTCAGTCAGTTAAGCATCCGACTTGGCTCAGGTCATGATCTCATGGTCCGTGAGTTCGAGCCCTGCGTCGGGCTCTGTGGTGACAGCTCAGAGCCTGGAGCCTGCTTTAGATTCTGTGTCTCCCTCTCTCTCTGCTCTTCCCCTGTTCACACTCTCTTTCTTTCTCAAAAATAAATAAACATTAAAAAAAAATCTGACCGAGACACTTAGTATAATGGATGGAATAAAATTAAACAAAGGCACGGAATAGTCTAAGCAGAGAGGGAGAAAAGAAGAGAAATTGGACCGACTTTTCCTTTACAAAAAAGTAAAAGAAATAACATATCTTGGACAACCATATTGACTTCCTCTAGGGGGGAAAAAAGTGTTTTATTTTGTTTCAGTTTGTGTTGTTGTTTTTTTTTTTTTTTAAACTAAGAAACAGCTGGGTCTGTCTGAAGTAAAAATAGTGACCAGAAAACTTGGTTGGGTAAAAGATCCCACCAAAGCTCTGAAATTAGTACAAGGATCTTTGCACACAGAGCATACTTTAAGAAGCAATAGTAAACATTCTGCTATGCTTTATTTGAAGGGGAAAAAAAGTTAAAAAGCCCTCAATGAAGTCTTTTTCAGACATGTGTCATGGGCTTTTTGTTGCTGAACTATTCCATATTAACAAACTAAGTTGCTTTTCCTTTCATTCCTTTGGCCACAGGACAGACAAAATTCACCAGTGTCTCTACCACAGACATTCTCAGATGGTGCTAATAAAAAGAAGAAACCCAAACCAGAATTGGTGGTCCACATTGTGAGAGTTGCTAAATATCATCACAAAGCAATAATTATCCGAGAGCACGCTTGGTGGCTCAACATTCTGAAATGCAAATGTCAAGAGCGTATAATCTGGATGATGTGGCTAATGGGAGCTCATGTTTTGTGTTGGGTGGTCTTCTGTGCTGCCTGGTGGTCTTGTTTCTGCCTGCTACGACAGCACTAATGGTTTCATGTAGTCCCCAGTCCTACACGGGATTCACTTGTCTCTCCTTAGTAATGCACAACAAGTCATAAAAGACAGGCTTACCCAGAAATGACACCGTGAGGATTCCAGACATTTTCTCTCTTGGTGGTGACAGTTCCAAATCAAGTTGGCTCAGTGTTTAAGTCAAAGCATTTTTTCAAGTGGCGGCTCAAAACACAGCTTTAGATCTGGAAAATCAAACTGGCCTCCTCTTGCCTCTTCCATCATTGCTTGTAATAAATATTCAACTGTTGGACCGCAGCTAGAAGCTTATGATAGATGACGCAGAATAGAATCCAACTCTCTCCTTCCCAGATGTAAAGAACTCATCTTTGGTTAGAGAGACTTCACTACCTTTTAATAAGCATAGGCAGATCATTTTACAGACATACTTGTCACACTCATTTAGGATTTATTTCCCAAGGTCCCACAAAGAGTAGCAAGGGAAAGTTCAGAGCATAGCTGCACAGGATGTCAATATAATCTCTGTTCAGGGGATCAGAATGTGACACACCCCAAAATTAACCCACTCAGCTATCCTTGTTTTAACTCCAAAGTGGGTACCAGAATGTTCATCAGCGTAAACTGACCTGTGAGTCCGTACTTATAGGACATCGGACCAAAGATTTCATCTTAATGAAATTTGGGGGATCATCAGTTGGACTGGGTCTGGGTATTCAGTCCCAGTCTGTATAAACCACCCATCCCTGCAAATTCCTTCAGCACTCACTACCTCTCCCATTCACTGGCCATTTTACTATATTTGGCCTTGATTGTGGTTAATTTTTCATAGCAATGGCTTTGTTAAACACAAATTGAGTTCCTACCAACCCTTCTTAAGACCTAGGAAAAGCTTCCAAAAAACAATGATACTTGAGCTAACCATTCTAGGTGCTTCTGTTTCATCCTGAAGAAATGCCCGACACAGAACCTGTCACACTATATTGTATCAATTTTTCTTCTTGGTCTGTTTCTCCTTCTTTATTGCAAGCTCCTGAAATCAGATACCAAACATATCCGTCATCAATTACTCAGCGTCGAGCACTCTGACCGGTACGTAGCAAAGGGTTCATACGTTTCTTAATGAGTAGATTAAACTTGGCCATGTTGGACTGGAGAAAGTTATTGCAAAGATGAATGCATCTCTATCCCTTCCCTCAAGGTCTTTCTAATATAAGCTCTTGTAACGGCACAGAGCAGCTGCTCAATAAATGCTGGTCAGTTAGTCAATTCTCAGTTACTTTTCTCCAAATGGAAAGATAATACTACCAAAAAGAATGTATGCCAGTAGAACTAATTACTATATTTGTTTTCTTGTGATATAAAACCTTTCCTCTTCTCACACAGAATCCCAAGCACCTAAGAACAAGAAAGGACCAAAGCATAGGAACTGTGTGCCACACCAACCATAATATCTGAAGTCAAAATTTGTTCTTACACGAGGAGAGGATGTTTGAAAGTAGGACCATCCTGGATCATCCAAGATGTTTGGTTTTTAGTACTACTGATTGCCAGAAGAGTCAAAACACATTCTATCCTTTAAGCATTTCCATTCGAACTTTCACAACTGTATGAAAAAAATAAGTATGAATGCAAAGATAAAGGCTATAAACAGAATGTATATTTCTGCATCAAAAAAAAATACATGAACCAATGAATGCACACATGAATAAATAGTAATTTGAAACCTTCACTAATTTACATACATTATCAAATAGCTTAAAGCATGATATCTAATATGAAGTCAAAGCTAAAACATACCAGGAAAGGAAATATCTCTAGGAACAGATTTAAAAGGAAACTGCTACCCTTCTGGAGCTGACATTATAGTAGATGAAGACATTAAACATAATAATTGAGCAAATTATATAGTACATCACAAGGTGATAGGTTCTAATGAATAGATTCATAGATCAAATAGAGTAAAAAATAGAATAGAGCCAGAGGGATCACCAGGGTGGGAGATGGGTTTGAGGAAACTTACAATCTTAAAAAGGTGGTCAGGGCAGGCCTGATTGAAAAGCTATAATTTGAGCAAAGCTTGAGGGAGAAGAGTGAGTTATCCATGTGGGTATCTGGGAGAAGAATGATCCAGATGAAACTGCTAGCTCAGAGGCCTTGAGGCAGGAATGTTCTCGTTGTGTGCCAGAAAAGGTGAGACCGATGTGACTGGAACAGCAAGTGAGGGGGAAATCCTGAAAGATGAGATCAAATATGGGAGACAGGGCAGATCGTGAAGGGTCTTTGGGCCGTCACAAAGACTGGCTTTTCCAATGAATGACGTGTGAAGCCATTGCAGGATGCTAGCTCTAGGATTTGACAAGATCAGACTTGCATTTTCAAGGCATCACTCTGGCTGCTTTACCGAGAATAGACTTTAGGGAGTCAACTGTGGACTCAGGGAGACCATTCAGGGGGCAATGACAGTAATCCACGTAAGGGAAGATCGTGTCTTGGCACAGACTAGTGATAACAGAGGTAGTGAGAAGTGATTTGATTCTAAATACGTTTTGATAGTAGAGCCAACAGGATTTCGTGGTGAGTAAAATATGGAAGGAGAGATGAGTCAAGAATTTTTCAATATTGTTCATCTGAGCCACTAAAAAGAGCTGCCAAAAAACTGAGGTGAAAAGATAACAGATGGGGCAGGTTTGGGGAGGGTGATTAGGAATTCGATTTTGTACATGTTATGTACATATGGAAATGATACATGAGCATTCGAAATTCAGTAGTGAAGGCTGGAGATATAAATTTGGGAGTCTAGGGTCTTGGTGGTGTTTAAAATTATGAAACTGAGTAAGTTCACCAAGGGAACGAATGTGAATAGGGAGGAGAATCCGGGAGGTTACAACACTAATAGTTCTGGAAGAAGAGGAGGAATCGGGAAAAGAGACCCAGACAGCATAACCAAGAGGGCAGGAGGAAAACCAAGATAGTGCTGTGTTCTGGAAGCCAAGTGAGTAGAGGATATCAAGGATGAGTGTCACTCAACTGTGTCAGAGGCTGGTGCTCTAGCAGGGAAAATGAACACTGAGAAAGACCACTGGATTTTCATCAAGGTTGTTAGGGGCCCTGCCTAGAGTATCCTTGGTGAAAGCAAAAAGCTGAGTGGAGTGAGTTAAGAGGGAGTGGGAAGAGAAAGCTGGAGACAGCAAGCATATACAACTTTCTCAAGAAGTTCTTTCGGACAGGGGAACAGAAAATGAGGTGATAGTAAGAGAGAGAAGTGGGGTAAAAAGAAGGTGTTCTGCTGGTGGTCTGAAGGTGCCCCGAGGGGATAGTTTTCAAGATGGAAGAAATAATAGCATGTTCGTAGCTTTTGGGAAGTATCCACGAAGGGGAGCGGGGAGAATTATTATCTAGGAGTCAGAGGAGAGCATTGATGGAGAGATTGTTGTTGAGAAGGTGAAATTGGATGGGATCTGGTCTTCGTTATTCTGTTGGTGGTGGTTTGTGTTATAGCCTGAATTTTTTGTTTCCCCAAAATGTATATACTGGAGCCCTAATCCCCAGGCTCTCAGAAAATGACTATACTTGGAAATAAGGCCCTCAAAGAGGGAATTAAGTTAAAATGAGGCTGTTAGTATAGTCCCTAATCCACCATGAGTAGCGCCCTTATAAGAAGAAGAGAGAAAGACACACAGAGACAGCAGGGATATGGGCACATATGAGGACCGCAGGGAGCAGGAAGCCATCTGCAAGCCAAGGAGACAGACGTCAGGAGAAACCAGACCTGACGACTCCTTGATCTTGGACGTCTAGACTCCAGAACTGTGAGAAGTATTTTTCTGTTGTTTCAACCACCCAGTCTGTGGCATTGTGTTGTGGTGACTCTAGGAAACTCATACAGTTATTTCTGTTTGGGGTGGTTTTGTTTTTGTCTTACTGTGTGAGGGGGTAGTTTTTTTAATTTTTTTGACGTTTTATTCATTTTTGAGAGATAGAGAGAGACAGAGCATGAGCGGGGAAAGGGCAGAGAGAGGGGGAGACACAGAATCCCAAGCAGGCCTCAGGCTCCAAGCCATCAGCACAGAGCCCGACGCGGGGCTCGAACTCAAGAACTGCGAGATGATGACCTGAGCGGAAGTCGGACGCTCAACCGACTGAGCCACCCAGGTGCCCCGAGGGGGTAGTTTTTAAAATGGAAGAAATAATGGCATGTTCATAGCTTTCAGGAAGTGTCCATGAAGGGGGGCAGGGAGAATTACTACCTAGGAGTCAGAGGAGAACACTGATGGAGAGATTGTTGTTGAGAAGGTGAAATTGGATGGGATCTGGTCTTCGTTATTCATCCCAGAGCTCCTCTTAGTCTTGGGCCTCAGTCAAGGACCCAAAAATAAATTTCTGATTTCTTGATGGTTGTTGAACCAGAATCAGTAAACTTAATTAGGGAAAGGAGGAGGCTCTACTAAACCAGACTTCTGGAAAAACAGTGGATCTGTTAACAGAAATAGATTTAAAAAGAGAGAGAGAGAAATTGTCTTTAAGTGGCAGGAAAGAGACAGAGAGACAGAACTGAGGAGAGCCAAGAAAAAAAAATAGGATGAATTTAACTTTGTCAGTGAGAACTTGGAGCTCCATAAGCAATGTAGGTAGCGATGTTCTTGTGGGTGTCGCAACCGTCAAGAACAATCTAGCGAAATCCAATGAAAGAGAGATGGAGTCTTACAAGTGAATCTTCCCTCAAAGGTTTTATTTTCAATGAACACTTTCCTTACTATGAAAAAATCCCTGCCACCACACCACCCCTCCCCTTCTTTAAAAAGGTGTAATAGTTATAAAAATAATAATGAGATGAAAAAAGGGGTTTGGTAAAGGGAAGCCGGTGCAGAACAAGTTGCAGTTAGTGGGAAGGAGAATGACTATTCAGTCTTGGCATCTTCGAGATGTTTAACAACGGGCCTAGGACGGTACAGAAGGTAAAGGAAAGAACACTAGGTTTATAGAGGAAAGTGACTCATCTTACTATCCCATCTCATAGCATCCCCAGATTAGGATATCTACAGAGACTAACCCTATTTTGCAGTGGTGGAAGAACCTTAGCATAATGAAGCTAAGAGATTTCATTCACTGTAAATATATTTTGAATGGGTCCCATATGTTTCAATGAGTCAGTACCAAAATGAGAACTGGAACCCAGGACTCCTGGTTCCTAGCCAGGACTCTACCCACAAAACTATATTTCTTGTGCTTTCATTTTTGACCTTGAGTTAATTCTCAGGCTCTCGCACACGCTCTTACTCTCGCTTTCTGGTTCTTTCTCCTTGCCTTCCTCATACGCCCTAGATGACCCTTGTACATGTCCTCCGTAAATCACTCTATAATGGAGCTCTTTTGTTGTTCTCTTCCCCAGGTACCCAAAGGAAGATTATGGCAGAAAACCAGGGCTCCACATTCAGGGAGATAATTGAAGGTCATTCAGCTGAAAATAATTCATATTTATCCATGGCTTCCTTTACCAGAGCATCTGGTTTCTGTTAGTCAGCATGGTGTCCTCTGTTCTGACAATGGTGGCCTACAGTAACCACATTTTTGCTAAAAAGAAAAGAGTGCTTTCTTACATCTGTTCCCGAGATGTTTTTCAACTCTTCCTTGTACAAAGCAATGCTCTGCATTTGGATGAACAAAGACTAAAACTTGATGGTATTAGGTACTAGTGACTAAGCCTGCTCCTGGGAAGCTTCTCTGTTGCTCTCTCTCTCTTTCTGTCAAGATCAATCACAGAACTGAAGATTAGGAAAGCGAAGGTCAACCAGTTCGTCCCGCTAACTTTTGCCAGAGCTTCACCATTCTAAGCAGGGTTGGATTTCTTCTATTTGTAGAGAGATTTTCTATTCTTAACTCCATGTATGGAGAATAGATTAACTCACTCACTAAGCTATGAGCTGAAACCTGCAAGCAGGTTTCAGGGTACCTGCCCTCAGTAGGAACTCATTTTTATTTTTACTTGTTTGTCCATAGCTGTCGCTTAGCAATAGGAACTTGTGCCTCTGTTGATAACCATAATCTCTTTCGGCCTGTTTATTTAACAAATGACCCTTTCGCATTACCTACTTGTTATCTCTTAAGAAACTAATTAGTTGGTTAAAGGGACAAAACATGAGAGAGAAGAGAAAGGAAAGTGGGAAATACACATTTCTTACAACAGGATAATGTAGGAAAAAACCAATATCCATAAGTATTAGAAAGACAGAACTTGGAAGTGTTTATTTATTTATTTATTTATTTATCTAAATTTGAGGGAGAGAGAGAGAGAGAGAGAGAGAGATTGAGAGAGAACAGGGGAGGGCGGAGAGAGAGGGAGAAAGAGTCCCAAACAGGCTCCGTGCTCAGCACAGGGCTCTATCCCACCCCCCTGGTATCATGACCTGAGCCGAAATCAAGAGTCAGATGCCCAGCCAACGAGCCACCCAAGTGCCCCTATCTTACCTTAAGATGAATGATATTGCTACAACTAATAGTAATCACTAAAACTTACCAAAAGCTTTCTGTGTATGACGCGTGACGCCTGACTTAAGGTCTAGTGCCTCATTCAATCCTCACAGCAAATCCATGGAGCAAAAAAGATTCCTATACTGCTTTTACATACAAATAAACTGAGTCTCAGATATGTTTGTGGCTTCGGCAGCAAACAGATGGAGACTTCAAAAATAGGTTCATTGGAGGAGGTTTTAATAAAAACACTGTCTGCCAAAGTATAGGCAGGGTAGAAGGCATTCGTAAGGGATAACATAGCGCCCCGATGCAAGTTGTGTTGGGGCCCTTGCCACCCCCAAACCTGGGGCAGGAGGCAGTGATTACCAGAAGCCAGAAAGAGAGCTAAGTGGGGAGGACCACCTGACAGGACACCCCTTTGTAGAGGGAAGCAGCTGGCCTGAGGAAAATCCAGGGAAACGGGGCATAGATATCCCCTCAGGCTTCCATGTAGTGAAAACCAGCCGGAAGCCCCGGATGGAGGGATCCTGTGGATAAATCCACAGAGGGAAGACTACTAGGGAAGAGAACAGGTGGGGAGGGTGGAGAATGGACCATGATGGGCACAGCCACCTTTCGAATGTCACAGTGACAGAGCAGGCCGCTAAGTGGAATCAAGGTCACGAAGCGATGGAGCGAGGATTCAAATCCACAGTTGCTTGGCTTTGGAGCTCAGGCTCTTAACCACCATGCTCTAATGCTAATGTTTTGAAATGGCAAAGAGAAGGGAGGTTAATTTGGGCAGCCTACAGTATAGGAGGATATGGAGAGGTAGAGAGGCAGGACCACGCAAAACTAGGATAGTCTAACCTCTGGCTAGACTTCCCTGAATCTGTTTTCACTTCCACAAGGTATGTCTACAACACAAAAGGCAGCCCTTTTCTCTCAGTGCAGCCAACATCATCAGTTTCATTCTAATTGCTTTAACCCAGCCTGGAATTAAAAAACAAGCCACCCAACCTTGTGCTCAGAGACAGTATCCTGCTCCGGCAGGGTTTTGGCATCATGAACAACTGCCTCTTCTGTAAACCATCCATTGTTAACTGGGGTCAGAAAGAAAGTGGCCATGAAATTTTCTGTTACTTTTTCTTACCGTTCGCACCTTACGTAATAGAAGTCCCCCATCGTTTCGACCGAGCCTGATTTGAGACATTTTGTTATCTATGGTGAAAAGAAAAGTGAGGAGAGGTGATTTGATTACAAGAGGGTTCTTCAGTCTATAAGAGGAGTCCCTTTAACACACACACATACACACGCACACACAACGGTAGCAGTGATAATACAGGGGATTCTTCCAGGCTGTGGTCAGCTGACAATAAGCTGAGCCTGAGAGTAGCAGTGCTTATGGAAGTCCACATGAGGTCTAAAGCCCCTTTGAGGTCTAAAGAGATGTCTCATAGCAGCTTACAAAATATTGTTCTGGAACACCCCGTGCCAAAAGCAAAGGTGAAAAACAGGACTGTAAGTTGGAGAGAAAGCCAAGAGAGCCCGAGAGAGCCAAGTAGAAAAGGCACAGTGGGAGCATTTTGGAAGAATCCAGGGTTGTAACAGGGCCTCTAGTTTCATTGACATATGATGTAAGAGTGTATCAAGTTGAGTTAGAAATCAAATTTCCAGAATAAAACTTCACTAGAAGAATAGAAAGACATAGGCTGGTTTGTTGCCTGGATCTTACTTTACTCCTGGAGTAAAAAGGAAAAGAAATGGAAAACATGGGAAAAGATAAGAGACCTAAGAGACAAATCCCGAAGATCGAACATCAAGTAGTAAGAGTTTTGATATGAGAGAATAAATAGACGGAAAGAAGAAATAATCAGAGAAATAAAACTTATTTTTCAAACTGGAAGGGAAATTCAAAATGGATGGTTCCACCCAATGCCAAGTAATGTAGATGAGAAAAGAAGCACATTTAGGAAAATCCTTGAAAATAGTAAAAAATGAAAAAAAGCAGACCATAAATGCCTCCAGGCAATCATTTTGCAATATATATATGTGTATCAAATCAACACTGTGTATACCTTCAACTTATACAATGTTGTATGTTAATTATATCTCAATAAAGCTGTGGGGCGGTGGGGGGGGGGGGTGGGTAGGAGAGGGAAGTCTCCAGGGAGAAGAGCAGACTTCTTGTCAGTAAAACCATATGAGAGAGAACAATATCTTCAAGTTCAAGGCCTAGAACTTACGTTCAGCCTAGAATTTTATTTATTTTATTTATGTTTTTCATGACTTGATACAGATATATTGCAAAACAATTACCAGAGTAAAGGTTAATTAACACCTCCATCCCTTCACATAGCCTCCTTGTGTGTGTGTGTGGTGATAACATTTAAGATCTACTCTCTTAACAACTTTCAAGCATGTAATACAGTACTGTTAATCAAAGTCCCCACGCTGTACTTTAGACCCCCAGAACTTAATAATCTTAGAGCTGGAAGTTTGTACCTTTTGATCAACATTTCCCTATTTCTCCCACTTTTGGTTCCTGGAAGTCACTATTCTGTTTCTATGAGTTCAGCTTTTTTTAACTTCCACATGTAAGGAAGGACAAGAAGTATTTGTTTTTCCCCGTCTGACTTATTCATTTAGCAAAATCCCTCAGGCCCACCCATGTTGTCACAAAAGGCAGAATTTCCTTTTTTTTTTCATGGATGAATAATTTTCCATTGTGTGTATGTGCACATTTTCTTTATCCATTCATCCATTGACAAACACTTTAGATTGTCTCCAAGTCTTGGCTATCGTGAGTAATTCAGCCTAGAATGTTTTTTAAGTGTTTGTTTATTATTTTTGAGAGAGAGAGCGTGCACCTGCGTGTAAGTGAGTGGGGTAGGGGCAGAGAGAGAGGGAGAGAGAGAATCCTCAGCAGACTCCATACTGTCGGAACAGAGCCCAATATGGGGTTTGACCTCAAGAACCGTGAAATCATGACCTGAGCCAAGATCGAGAGTCAGTTACTTAACCAAATGAGCCACCCAGGTGCCCCCAGCCTAGAATTTTATAACCAAACTATCAATCAATATATGAACAGAATAAACCTATTTTAAGATAGGAAAAGACTACAAAATTTACTCACATTTACCCTTTCATAGGCTATCACTTGCAGGAATAAACCAAAAAACAAGGAAGGCATGGGATCCAGCAAATTGTGTGTCCAATGTGGGAAGACAAAAAAAAAAAAAAAAAAAGCCTCAGGGGCACCTGGGTGGCTCGGCTGGTTGAGCGTCCCCCTCTTGATTTCCACTCAGGTCATGATCTCATGGTACTTGAGATTGAGCCCTACATCAGGCTCTGTACTGACAGCACAGAGCCTGCTTAGGATTCTCTCACTCCCTCTCTCTTTCCCTGCCTCTCCCCCACTCATGTGCGTACTGTCTCTCTCAAAATAAATAAATAAAAACTTAAATAAAAAATAAACAAAAAGCAAACAAATAAATTTTTAAAAGCCCCAGGTGATAGGTCTAACCAGTCCAGACAGCTAGACAAAAATTCCCTGAAGGAGGTCTCTGCGGGGGTAAAAAAAAAAAAAGTGAATGGTGTTGATTTGCTGCCTTTTTTTTTTTTAATTTTTTTTTTCAACGTTTATTTATTTTTGGGACAGAGAGAGACAGAGCATGAGCGGGGGAGGGGCAGAGAGAGAGGGAGACACAGAATCGGAAACAGGCTCCAGGCTCTGAGCCACCAGCCCAGAGCCTGACGCGAGGCTCGAACTCACCGACCGCGAGATCGTGACCTGGCTGAAGTCGGACACTTAACCAACTGCGCCACCCAGGAGCCCCGATTTGCTGCCTTTTTTAAAAAGGTGGTAAAAATTAAATAGGATAGACTTTAAGATGCAGTAATTGGAAAAACTCAAGAATATGATCAATATAAAACACATATACACAAAGGAAAGAAGGAAACTCGGGATTGAGATTTAAAGAGAACCCTATAGGAAAGGCAGAGTCCAAACAGGAGCACAACTAAATAATGGCGCGATTTCCATCTGGAGTTCTGGGTCAGAGAGGGCTGGAGACCGGAAAACCAGTTGGGAACCTATTTCAGCTGTTCAGGCGAGAGATAATGTTGGTCAGATCCAAAGTCATGGCAGCGGAATGGAGATGAGTGGGCAAATTTTAGAAATATTTAGGAATTAAAATAGACAAACTGGAGGTTGATATCAGAGAGGGAAAGGCTAAGATAGACTCCTGAGGTTTGGTTTAGAAATCTGGGCACAAAATCATACCATTCACTGAGAGAAGAATCATGCCAGGAGAAGGCTTCGAAATGCTGCTGAAGGGAGATCCCAATGAAAATGGCCAATAGGTAGCTGGATATAAAGCCTGGAGCATCAGAGCACAGTCTGGTTTAACACGTGGCATCTTAAGCAATAGCAGAGGGTGGCTTCCCTGGGCTTGAAAATCAAAATATCAATGAGCAAACTTCTCGAAACATAAGCAGCCCAGAATTTATGTGGAATCTTCCTAAAACTACAGCTTACTTGTTTTGATCCATACAGGTGTTGAACTTAAAGGAATGCATTCTACCTGGGTGGCTGAAGTCGGTTAAGTGTCCGACTTCATTTCAGGTCACGATCTCATGGTCTGTGTGTTCGAGCCCCATGTCAGGCTTTGTACTGACAGCTCAGAGCCTGGAGCCTGATTCAGATTCTGTGTCTCCGTCTCATTCTGCCCCTCCCCTGCTCTCTCTCTCTCTGTGTGTCTCTCTCTCTCAAAAATAACCATTAAAAAAAAATTTTTTTTTAAAGGAATGTGTTCTAGGGCATCTGGCTGGCTCAGTCAGTAGAACATGTGACTCTTGGTCTTGGGGTTATGCATTTGAACCCCACAGTGGGTGTAAAGTTCACAAAAAAAGAAAAGAAAAAAAGAAAGAAGTCTTTCCATTTCACTCCCCCAAAATAATTTCAGAATAACAAGAATTTGACTTTTGTCTCCTCCAACTCCAGGAAGTTGACACACAGTCCTTCAAGACCACTTCTTTCTCTCTTCAGTCCACTTCTCGCACAGACCACCGTGAGTCTCCTTGACGCACTGGTCTTCTTACCTTTCTACCCCCAACATTTTCCTCTCAATCCTTCATCACAAACTCTTAAAAACCAAAAACAAAAAAGATTCAAGCAAATCAGGACTGCGGCTGCCCCGTGGGGAAAAGAAAAAGCCCGAAGTAGGCCACGCTAGAGTACTTCTCAGCGTCAGGGAAGAAGGTTGGAAGTTTGCATTTACCGACAAGCTTTATCCCATTCTATAGGTACTGTTGCTAAAGGATGACCCAGCAGTATTAAGTAGTCAACGTAGTCAGTAGCAAAGTGCTTTCCAGAAGAAAGCCAGCTTCCTGGCCGCTAACAGTCTGCACAGGGGACACAGTTCTGGATCTGGCCCTTACCTTGTCGGTGTCTTTCCATCGTCCTCAGTCCTGGGAAGCCTGTCTCAAACTAATCGAACTCCTGGTAGATTGATGTTGATCAACCCAATTGACTGCCTCTTCCTCCACTTATTTTGGAATGAACCCTCCTTCCAGGGTTTGGAATCATGATCCTTCCCCATCCCTCATACCACCTTCTCATGAGCAGAACAGTCCATAATAAAAACGCGACTTAGCGAAGCAGAGAATAGAAGCAATTGGAAATACGTATGACCTTAAGCAAAGCTTCACCTGCGTGCTAGAGACGGGGCTGAGGGTGAAGAAGCTTTGCCCCACAGCACCTGCGCTGACCGAGCCTCTGGGTCTCCCAGGTCCCTGTGTCCAGACTGCCCAGTTGTAGCGCCCTTTCCCATTGGTCCAGGCAGAACTGTCTTCTCTGTACTCAACTCTTTCGCCGTAGAAAGTACAACACAATTGGGTTCCAATTACTAAATTAAAATCACATTCTAGAACCGCCTGCTTGAAATTACACCCAGGTGACCTTAACTGGAGTTTTGCGTGTTCCCAAACACTTCAGGAACATATTTACAGACAGTCTCCAGACTTACTCCCACAGATGGCAAAACTTATTTCCCCTATTTCCAATTTAGGAGGAAGCATCTCATTGCTGTCTTGATTGTACTGCTGTTATTCAACAGAAAAAGAAAAATCCCTCAATATCTGCCGGGCCTGTTAACTCCCTCCCTCTCTTCTGCCTTTTGTTTTCTTCTGTCTTCTCTCGCTCTCGCTCTCTCTCGCTCGCTCTCTCTCTCTCAAATATACTTCCTCCAGCTGTCCACAAATCAAAAAGTGTAAAAATAAGAATTTTTCATTTCTAAGTATAAGAGTCACCAGCCGAAGCAGAGATTATAAATAAAATATTTGGAGGTGGGTAAAGTCTGATTCGAGTATTAGTAGGAGCTTTGTGTTAGATGGTTTTCATAGATTTTTTTCTCTGCATTTTTTCGTAAATTGTTCATCAAAGCCAAAACTTTTGCAAATTGTACTTTGATACGGCACAAACAGAACTTGCATTGATTGATTTGTTTCACGTTCTATCATAATTCCAATTACTATTTTACCTTAGATCTCCTCTAGGGTGTCGGCCTGCCACTTGGGGACATTGAGGAAGGGGTGTGACTGTATTATAACACAGTGCCTGGCAAGCAATGTGCAGATTCGACGTGACAGCCCAGGCACTGGCTTCCTGTGTCCTCCTGTCTAGACGTTTCTCCTGCCAGCCTCCTCCAGACCTCACAGCCTTCCCCTCCTGTTTGAGGAGAAACCCGGAACGATCATTCAGTTTGATGACGCCCGGGCAGAGTGGCCAATAATTCACCAGGACAGAGAAGGGATGAGATGTGGATGGGGAACGGACGGGGAGCAGATTCGTTGAAGGCTGGAAAGAGAAGAAGAAAGGGGCCATAATGCATCGTCGATGCCCCTCTCTGGCCTCCTGGTTCAGGTATCAGTAGCAAATGTCATTTATGCTTCTGCCATTGTTTTCATTTGGACGCTCGGGCCCTGGATGGAAATCTGGAAGCTCTGCTGAGAAGTCAGCTCTTCCTTTAGCACTCCCACATACGTGCCCAGACACCCCTCCGCAGACACAAGCGGCGCACCCCGCGGAAGCCACATGTGCGCCCAGGAGCACGTGGCCAGGCAGACAACGAAAACGCCCAGTGGTAGCCAGAACCACGGCAGCCACAGATGCCTCGGGCAGCAGACAACACGTGTGCTTGCAGCCTCACTCCCACGCAGACACAAAGACCCACACACAGATGCCACCACCGCACCCACAGCCCTTACTCAGCTGGGACTCTCCTCCCACGTGCCCTATTTGAATGCAAGACTGTCTCCAATTAGGATTGCCCGAGTCCGTCTCTGCTGGACTAACGGGCCTTCTGTCTGTGCCCTCCGTGAACGCTCGCCTTCTGGATTGCTCCAGACAACCGAGGAGGGAAGGGAAGTCAAGTACAGCTCACCGGACAGCTGGGGGGGGGGGGGGAATGGGGATTTGGGGAGCTGGGTGGGAAGGCCGTCAGGGCTTGTATGCCCCCCCCCCCCCCCCTACTTCACCGGATGGACACCTGGGTGGTCAGGGAAATTGTAACAATGCAGTAATTACTAAGGGGGTGACCACTGAAGCTAAATGAAGAAGAAAAATGTGACCTACTATGGAAAGCAAATGAGCTTTTAGAACTAAACAGACTTAGATCCAAGCCTGGCAATGTCATTTACTGACTGTAACCTTGGGCAAGTTTTTTAATGTCTGAGTATCAGTTTACTCAACAATAAAGTCTACACTGCAATATTCTTGTGAGGATTAAGTGTAATGATATATGTGAAGTGACTATTACAGTGTTTGGCTTCGTAAACATGTGTTTTATTTTGTTATTGAAGTTGTTCCCAAAGTATCCTATGAGCTCCCCGGGCAAAAGGCAATGGCTTTGATTTTCAGACTAAGCCAAGTTAAAAAGGTCACATGTTCACTCTTTCCTCAAGAATAGAGAGCCACTGGGGGACGCCTGGGTGGCTCAGTTGGTTAAGCGCCCATTTCGGCTCGGGCCACGATCTCACGGTTCATGGGTTCGAGCCCCGCGTCAGGCTCTGTGCTGACAACTCAGACCCCGGAGCCTGCTTCGGATTCTGTGTCTCCCTCGCTTTCTGCCCCTCTCGCGCTCGTGCTGTTTCTCTCTGTCTCTCAAAAATAAATAAACATTACAAAAAAAAACTTAAAAAAGAATAGAGAGCCATGGGTAAGCAATATTTGATAAAGGAATAAACAAATGATTGAATAGATGGATGATTGAGTGAATAGCATAACTGCGTCATACCTGTCATCCTTAGAATCACCAGTATCCCATGCTGAATCTAGCACATCGTCCTAGTGCTAGGGGCTTCTCAGTTTAACGGGAGAGACACCGAGAAAAAAAAACATTCCAATGAAGAGATGTATTGCAGGAGGAGAGGAAGAGTAACTCTACTGAGAGACAAGGGGATGTTCCAAGAAAGTTCTTCTAAGCAGTGATATGTAATCTAGGTCTTGAAGGATAAATGAGAGTTTGTTGGACAGCAAAAACTAATAAGTCCACTCCAGGAAGAAAAGAGATCACGGGCAAAGGTAGAGAAGCAGAGAAGATGCGTCTTTGGGACAAAATGAATTCTCTAAAGTGGCTCGGATGCAGGTAGCATGGGGTACTAAGCCAAGTGATGAGACTAGAAGGAAGATTTCAGAACCATCTAAGGAAGACCTTACATAAGGAGTATCTTTGCCTACGAAGACATTACTTTTTTTTAAAGTTTATTTATCATTTGAAGAGAGGCAGAGAGAGAGGGAGAGAGAGAATCCTAAGCAGGCTCCACACCATCAGTGCAGAGCCCTATGGGGGCTCCAACCCACGGAATCATGACCTGAGTGGAAACCAAGAATCAGACATTTAACCTACTGAGCCACCCAGGCGCACCAAGAGGACATTACTTTTAATGCAGAAGGCAAGGAAGTGACATGGTCAGATGTGCATTTTAAAAAGACCATTCTACCATCAGCCTGAGGATGGGTTCAATCAGGAAGAGGCTGGGGCTGAGATATCAGATTCAGTCCTCACCCTCTTTCATACACATTAAGGCAATGGTATCCACAAGACAAGGAAACAGGGATTCTAAATAGAAGGATACTCGACAAAAATGTACAAGGTACTAGAATATTGATTAAGTTGGTGGAAAGAGAAGGAAGAATCACAGATGACTGAGAATACAAGCCTATGTGACTTAGGAAATGTTGTTTCCTCGACCAAACTAGAGAGCTGCTCAAGTTCTCTATTGTCGCATAATGATTTACCCCAGAGCCTAGTGGCTTAAAATAACACAATCATTTTATTATCGGCTCCTATCAGTGTAGAAGCTCCCTGGGCTTAGCTATAGGGTTCTTGCTCAAGGTCTCTCATGTGTTGCAGTCAGCTGGTGTCTGAGCTGGAGTCATATCAAAGGCTTCCTCAGTCATGCCTGGAGGCTCACCTTGACTGTCAACTGGAACTTTGCTTGGAGTTATTGACCAGAGCATCTCCATGGTCTAGGCTTGCTCACAGTATGGTGGCTGGGTTCCAATAGCAAGTATTCCAAGAGAACCAGGTTGGAGTGAACGGAGTCATTATGACTTGGCTGTGGAAGTTACATAAGGTCTCTTCTCCCATTAGTCACTTCACCGATCAAAGTGGTCACAGACGTCCACCCTGGTTCAGGGAGGGAACAGCTCTGGGTGGGAGGACTGACAAACAAGATCACAGTGAGATCTGTCGTGGCGGTCCTCCCATGAAAATACAACCTGCCACAAAAATGTAGAAAGGACAGCACATTCGAGCCCCGGTTTAAATGTGTAGGGTTCCAAAAGCCTGCAGGACACATGGATGAAGAAGATGAATGGGAAATAACAAATTTGGTTTGGGAGTCCAGGATCTGTCAGGATGTATGCGGTAATGGAAGTCATGGGAGCAGCTGTGATGGTTATCCAGGGAAAGGGAAGAAAAGAGAGAAGAAGGGAAGAGAACGGGGGTGGAGACGAGAAGGAGGGGAGGGCTGTTACTTTCACGGGACTGCAGGAACAACGTACCCACAGACTGGGCTAAAAACAACGAAACGTATTGTGTCACAGTTCTGGGGCCTGTGTCTGGAACCAGGGTGGTGGCAGGGCCTTGACGCCTCTGAAGCTTCTCAAGGAGGGGACTTCTCCTGCCTCTCGCACTCTCTGGTGGTCCAGGTGTTCCTTGGCTTGTGGGAGCATCGCTCCAATCCTTGCCTCTGTCTTCATGTGGCTGCCTTCACAGTGAATACGCTGTGTCTACATGTCCTTTTACTTGTGTGGACACCTGTCATATTGGACTCAGAACCAGCGCTACCTTAGTACAGCCTTCCGTTAACGTAGCTAATTGTATCTGCACAATGACCCTCTTTCCAAATAAGGTCACATTCTGAGATACTGGGAGGAGTCAAGATTTTAGCATATCTTTTCGGAGGGGGACGCAATTTGACGCACAATAGGGAAGAAGGCGAGGATGACAGAACCAGAAGCCCAGGGATGTCGCAATGTAAGGAGGAGACCAAAAAGGAGGAACCAGAAGGTGGGGGGGGGAATGAGAAGGAAGACTTGGGACCAAGATTTGGGGATGAAAAAAATGTGATCCAAAAGAATTCAGCCAACAAAAGGCCTGAACGCTCTGCATTTGAATCACGAACTGAGAGGTGATTAGAGACTTTTGTGGGACCAGACTTAAGACAGGTGGGCAGGAGCTCATGGGTGGGATGCTAAGGACCGAAAGAAAGATAAGGTGGCAGCTGCCAGTCTGCATCCCGGGGCGGCAGAATTCCATAGAAACTCCTTTCGAACTTTGCCCCAGAGCTAGCTCTAGCTAGTAGCTAGAGTTCTTCTTCTTCTTAGCTAGTAGCTAAGTTCCATACCCAGAACTAAAAAGAATACTTGAAGGCGAGAGGGAGAGAAAAAGAGCATAACTGTGGGGAGCAAGCTGGGACTGCCATTTTAGAACCGTCCTTGTGGTTTCCCCATAAGTGGAAAAGCAGCTTTCCAGCACGATCTGCTCCAGGATGGCTGCTTCAGGGCGAGCACCCAGCAGCCGTTGACGGGAAGCGGACGGAAGGCGGGGTGAGAGCAGCAGACGCAGGGGCGGGACCCTACAAAGAGCAAATGAGTGATATTTCCTTGATGCCTAAGGAGCATCCAAGCAGACAGGCGGTTCTGGGCAGCTTCCTTTAAACTTCTTTAAACAGCCTCTAGGAGCGAGAGTCTGGGAGAACAGACTCTTTCTTCCCCAACACTCTTCAAGTGCTCATTTCTCCCCCCACACCCAGACCCCCCGCTCTCTCACTCTTCTCATAGCCTCTGCTCTCTTCCATTACCTACTTCTAGCTCTTGCTTTTCTCTTAGCTCTTTTCTCCACCCATAGTCGGCCTCGTCACGCACAGACAACCGCCGGGACAAACTGTCCCGCTCCCTTCCTGAAACTTCGGTTCCACCCATAACACCCAGGCCAGAAGTCCTCATCGTCGTCCACATTTCCCGAGTCTCCACGGCAGGCAGAAAAAGAGAACAACACCTGGGTGGCTCCCCCAGAAGGTGGAGTCAGATACACCCACAGCCCTGAAATCCAGGCCGTGAAATGGTTAGAAATGGCAGAATTGGAGCTAGGGTTTTCCCAGCTGAATATGGCCAGGGCAGCGCTTCCGAAACCGATCGTTTCTTCTCACGGTGGGTGAGAATTTGGATTCTCTCCCGAGGGAGTTGTGTTCTAACTGGTGGAGTGCACCTTGGTACTAGTGATCCGCCTCGTAATTTGTTAGCTTCCTGGGAGAATAGGGTAGGAGAGGGTGGTAAATCCATTTCTCCCCAAGTGTGTGGAATAATAAATGGGACGTTATCTTTAAATGCTCGGCTAAGGCACTGAAAAGGAAACGAGTTAAGAAGTGTGGCCCAAAGAAGTAATACAAGTATTCTCATATGAAAGCTAATGATTAATATTACTCGGGAGGCAGCAGAGTGTAGTGGGCAAGAAGGTACAGTCTAGAGCCAGACTCTGGTTCAGATTTGCTCTGCTGGAGCCAAGTAGTCAACGTCTGGGCGTGACCGTGGTACCAAATCCACAGAGTTAATGCGAAGACTAAGTGAATTAATATACTTAAAGATACCTGCACAGAGTGACACTACATAAATGTTACTTCCTATTAAGCAAATTAACAGTTAACTAGGCACCTAAAACTATATTAGTGTTATTTAGACATTCTAGCCTCCTACAATGTAGCATGCTGTATTTTAAATTTTTTTTAATGCTTTTACTTTTGAAGGAGAGAGAGAGGGAGAGAGCGGAGCATGAGCGGGGGAGGAGCAGAGAGAGAGAGAGGGAGACACAGAATCCGAAGCAGGCTCCAGGCTCTGAGCTGTCAGCACAGAGCCCGACGCGGGGCTCAAAGCCATGAACTGTGAGATCGTGACCCGAGCCGAAGTCGGACGCTCAACGGACAGAGCCACCCAAGCTCCCCAAACATGGTATATTTTATATAGCACATAGTATAATAGAACATTTTTTAATTTCTGTCAGTTTTATCTTAAGCCATTTTTCTTATAAACACTTTAAATTTTTTCGATCTAAAATAGGGTTTTTTAAAATGCAGCTTTTTGTGAATGATGTTTGTTCTTTACTCGAATATCCAGCAACATAAACAGAATATATTTTGTTTTTATCAAAGGAAATAAAATGAGGTTAACATTGAAAATGAAAAGCAGATTTTTTTTTAAACCTGGCTTTTGATAAATACACAAGCTATTGTTTTCTACAATAAAATACAGCCAGTGTTTTCTACAATAAAATACAATAAAATACTGCTATCCTGAGCACGACCAGATTTAATTAATGAAATTTAAAATCCAGATTCCTACCCTCTCTCATGTTTAATGTGTGACTTTAAAGAAATTGATAATCCATCCCTGATTTTATTTTGTAAATATCCAAGTGACATTGAACCAGCTAACTTGGGGTACAAGTAACATATATTGTCCTGCCATCACCTTTAAATGATCTACCAGCCTACACACACACACACACACACACACACACGCAGAGTCAACTGCCCCTTAGTTCTAGATGGATTATCCAGAATTGGGTCATATGACCACCTGTAATTGCAAAGGAGTCGGGGAAAACGAGGAACACGTTACTTACGAGCGTCTTAGATCAAACATGATTCATCACCTGGGCCTAGGTGTTGTCACCCTGAATGAAGTCAGGACTATGTCCAGAAAAAATTTAAATGTTGGAAAAATTGATCAGAAAAACAAGAAGGGTAAGAATACTGGCTTTGAGTCCAAAAATGCCCAAGTTGTCTCAGGAAAATTTTAAAAGGTGCAGTTACTGACAGTTATATGTACAATCAATATTGATAGTTACATGAGACAGTTACATGGCTTTGAAATAAAAGTAGAATAAATACCACTGTCAAAAAAAAATTAGGGCTGTGTTATCAAGGAAAAAGAAAATAAAGCTATGGGGAGCGTAACAGATAATGTCTCACAATAACTTACCACTTACTGACAACTTATAGGCACACGCCTAGCCGCTTGACGTGCATAATGTCCTGTAATTTTCAAAAACACTGCAAAATAGTCATTTGTAAATGCTGGCTATTCTCTGTTCCTTTAAATAAGGAAAACGAGCCTCACTAAAGTTGTAAGTACCTTGCCCAAGGTCGAACAACTAGCAAGTGGCAGGCTGGAATTTGAGCTCAGGTCTGATTCCAAGTTCATATTCTTTCTATAGTGTCACACTGCCCGTAAATTTACGCTTTGTTCCCTGGCCATCCCTAATTCTATCTGGCTACAACACATACCCTTGACTTCATGCTGTCCTGATCACAAAACTACCCCCTTCTAAGTCATCTCAATCTTGATTTAGAAGATGGCGTTTTGTCTTTAACTATGTCAAAATGTTGGAAATATAACAGCGAAGAGAACACACAGGTTCCCGATCTTTGAATTTCCATTTTGTAGGGAAGAAAGGCATTTGACATCTAAACCAAGGTAACTCCAGATAGAGTCTTACAGAGAAAATGAAACAAGATAAATGTGGTAGTCGATGTATCTGTGGGCTACATTTGATGTGATGGCTAGAATGGAGCCCCGATTGCTAGAAGGAGATAGTCTGGTCAAATTGGGGGAAAAGAGAACTCTAGGCAGCTGGCTTATGATGTGCAAAGGCCCTGAGGTAAGAATGTTCCACGGTACCGCAACTTGTGGAATAATGATTGGAGAAAGACGTGGTAAGAAATCGGATTTGAGAGGATCTGTATTTTATTCAAAGTGCAATGGGAATTTTGCCGAGTTTGAAATAAGCAGGGCTAACAAGACCTAAATTTGTTTTGATCACCACGGTAGCTGTGAGAAGGTAGCTTGACGAAGTGCATCAAGGAAGTGGGAAAATTTGTTTGCTCATTCGGTCTATTTTACTTGGCTTTGCAGTACCACTACGTTTTGTCACCTTCTCGTGTTTGACCTCCGATGAACTGTGGCCACTATTTTCTCCTTAAATGCTTTTAAAATACATGCCTTAACACGCTGGCAAAATTCGCCCTGATATTCAGCATCTCCTGCTACGTGAACGGACTGTATCTACAAGGCAGTCCTGAATCATCAGTTCATTCGGCCTCTGCATCCAGAGCTCCCCGACCCTTCCAGAAAAGAAAGAATTAATGGTCAGTCGCATATCTTTTTATAGATACAGCCTGTCAGAGGTTTAGCTTGGTATCATTTGCCATGATAAATTATAAGCTTCCCCCCCCCCCTTTTTCTCTGGGTTCATGAAATTAGCATAATAGAAGTAAGATTCTCCCAGAAACTGTGTTCTGGGGTTTGTCAGTGTGTTCCTAATTGAAATTATGAGTGGAGAAAGCGAGGAGAAACACACGTCCCTTTTGGAAGCCTCCACTGTAAATGTACTACGGTTGAATGCTAACTCCTTCTGGAAAAACGATCTTAATTTAGTTGCAGTGGGAACTGATATTAGTGCTAGTGTTCCTTCGAGAGAAATCTAAATGCCTATGACCCCGCCTGTCCCGTTCTGTTCTTTCGGTATCTAAGCCCTTCAACAAAGACTTGCCAGCCATCCTCAGGATGTGCTTTGTGTATCAAGTTTAAGCTTCTCAAATTCTGGTGGAAGGGAGATACGGAGCAGCAGAATGAATTCTTCGTAAATAATTTAAATTTTCGCTTTCATTGATTTGGGTGAGGTTGACTTTATCCACCGGTCACAAGACAAAACTGGGGTCTGGCCGTTAGATGGAGACTTGAACGATGGGCGAAGCTAAACCAGGCGACTGAGGCCAGAAGGACTCCAAGCAGGAAATCTTGGACTCATGGATCTTTACGGTCTGAACGATCCTGCTTTAAAGACTTCTAAGGGGAAGGCCTGCTTTCGGGAATCTTCAGAGGGTTGAAAGCAGACCCCCAGGTGATCAGTGCAGAGAGTGAAGGTTTTCAGTCACAATATCCCATTCAAGCATTCGTGCACATTTGAAGGAAAGAAAAGAAACCACACGATATTTAGTGCCTTTTAAGCCCAGATCAGTGGAAGCATAATGAAAACACACACCAAGCCCTCGACTTCCTGGCCTAATACGCCTCGGGTATGGTTGTAAAGCCTGGTCCAAACTGTAGGAACAATGAACCAGGAAGCCTTGGTGCAATTGCAGGGTTTCTGTAGGTCCCTGATTGTGAGTTAGTCTCAGCGGCCAGAACAGTGATTTATAAAACGCTGGGGGAAATGGGTTTTTTATTCCATTCTCTAGATTCCGAATAAATCCTGGCTATTAGGGATTGCTGACCAGTACTTGGTTTATCTACATCACCTCCTGTTAATTAAACAAGCACAAGATTAAGGCAGCTGCGGTTGGTTATCCCACGCATTTTCGCTTTCGTTTATTTGCTTATTTATTTTTAAGAGAGCGCAAGTGGGGTAGGGGCAGAGAGAAGGGGACAGGGGATCCGAAGCGGGCTCTGCCTGGACAGCGGAGAGACCTCTGTGGGGCTCGAACTCACAAACCGTGGGATCATGACCCGAGGCAAAGTCGGACGCTCACCCAACTGAGCCACCCAGGTGCCCCCTATGCATTTTCAATGGCAACGGACTATATTAGTTGCTGTTTTAGGTCTTACTGGTTTGATAAATATATTTGGAGCGCTCAGAATCTCAAACAACTGTTAGGATCTCATTCCCCGCCCATCTGACTATTATTCATCTCATCCTTCATCCTGCAACCTCTCCTTCCTCCCCACCCACACACAGCCACGCCGCTTATGTGCTTTGTCGATCTGAAGGCAATGACACTTGTGATCTAACCATGTGACTTTCTCCTCTTGGCAAGCCAAACAAATCACTGCCTATTTCTGTACTTCCCTCTCCTTTTATCAGTGATCGGGCCGGGGGTGGGGGTGGGTGGTAATCATCCTGGCCGCCTACTTTGTTTTCATGGGTTTGGAGAGGACTGACATTCGTGGAACATTGGGAACAAAGAAGAAAGCTGCTTATAAGTGCCTCGAATTACTATTTTCACATGTCTTAACTGCCATAACGAGAAGGAAAATCTTCCCAATTGGGAAGGCTTTCTGAAAATTAGCCCCACTGCACCAAACCTTTGATCCCCTGGTCAAACTGTCAATCTCTTGAGAACTCAGCTTTCTTGTGAAATTTCCAGGCTGTTCCCCAAACAATTGGTTGCATAAGTTTGAGAGCCAGACCCACAGAGCTTCTCTGCGTTTTGGAAAGTTCCCTAAACAGACATAGGTAACGATAGCACGAGCACGGAGACCAGGGAGTGGGGCCGCCCTGCCCTCCCCAGCACACAGCTCGCTTTTTGCTTTGCCTTGCCACCTCTTGTTTTTATTTTCTCCTCCTACCCTTCTTTCTCCAGTCCCCTCTTCTCTTCTATCCTTTGTTTCCTCCCCACACAACACCTCCAGGCCTTGGACCAGGCTCTGACATCACCTGCTTTGCTTCGGCGGATCTGCCCCTTGACGTGGGGACGAAAGAGGTTTCTACCATCAACTAAAACCCAGATGGGACACCATGTACGACACCTGGAGGTGAAGTTCTCGGTGGCCAACTGCTCCAAGGACAATTTTTTTTTTCACAATGTTTCTGAACTTTTGCCTCCCCAAGGAGTTAAAAACGGAGCCAACATTATGTAAAGTGCCATGCCAAATAACTGAAAATAAACAGTTGGTTTACTGTCGGACCGTGCTAGTTTTCACTTTTCTGAAGTGTGAGGTCAAAAGTCTGATTCCTTTGTGTTGAAAGCAGGGTTTGTTTGCTAAATTGGAATACATATAAATGGAAAATAGATTGGATAAAAAAAAATTTTTAAATGTGTAACAAATTATACATTTAACTTTATTATACATTTATAATTTACTTTGGTGTAGACTCCCTCTTGATTTAATAATAAAAGGCACTATGCATGCTATTCTGTGTGTTTTTTATATCAGTACATAAGCTTATAGCTTGCCAGTTTTATGTACAGTTAAGAAGTGTATAAAACTGACTTTTTGCAGTATTTTTGCACTGTTTCCTTTCGATTTTATAGTGTCTTATTTAGACATCAGTCCTAATTGCATGTTCCTTATATTTTCTCCGCCCTTGTCATTGCTGTAAAATGTCTTATATGTGACTACAAACGTGAGATCTTTATTCTAGCCTTTTTTGTAAAAGATTATCCATTGATTTCCATATGCAAGAAGCCATTTTGTAGGAAAAAATCATAAATCCCAATAAAACCATAAATAACAATTATAAATAAATTTTAATAACTACCATAATAATAATGAATATAAAATAATATACATTTTTATTTATTAAATATAAAATCCATAAGAAACATAGGTAAGCAATTACAAATTTAGGAATTGAAAAAATAGATTCAAATATGCAAATTGAGATAAGTGGTATTATTGAGACTTTTCATCTATTAAAAGCTTTTGAAATAAATCATAAACTGATTTCAAGGAGCAATCTTTTTTAAAAAAATTTTTTTTTCAACGTTTATTTATTTTTGGGACAGAGAGAGACAGAGCATGAATGGGGGAGGGGCAGAGAGAGGGAGACACAGAATCGGAAACAGGCTCCAGGCTCTGAGCCATCAGCCCAGAGCCCCACGCGGGGCTCGAACTCACGGACCGCGAGATCGTGACCTGGCTGAAGTCGGACGCTCAACCGACTGCACCACCCAGGTGCCCCTCAAGGAGCAATCTTAAGTGAGTGATGTTTATCAATATAAATTAACTTATCGGCTCTTGTTTGGGAGGTTCTTATATGTTCTCTCTTTTTTTTTTAAATTTTTTTTTAACATTTATTCATTTTTTGAGAGACAGAGCGTGAGTGGGGGAGGGGCAGAGAGAGGGAGACACAGAATCCGAAACAGGCTCCAGGCTCTGAGCTGTCAGCCCAGAGCCCGACGCAGGGCTTGAACTCACGGACCATGAGATCATGACCTGAGCCGAAGTAAGACACTCAACCGTCTGAGCCACCCAGGCGCCCCAATATATTCTCTCATTTGTAAGTGATAGTCTTTGACATTTCATAATTAGTAGGACCTCCTGTATGAGCATAAATGAGAAGCTATATATATATACATATAATTGGATCAGAATTCCTGAAGATTAAAACATATCTAAAAAGAACTCTCCCAA
Organism: Prionailurus bengalensis; assembly: GCF_016509475.1. NCBI lineage: Eukaryota > Metazoa > Chordata > Mammalia > Carnivora > Felidae > Prionailurus > Prionailurus bengalensis. Next base: position 12,522,415 of record NC_057360.1, on the reverse strand, counting down.
TGAGTTCATCCCCACACCAAAGGTTTTAAAGAGGTGTCTATAATTGTTCTGTCACCTCCTGCTGCACTCCCCTCTTTCGACTCTGAGAGAAGACTCTCACCCCTTTCGACTCTGGGAGAAGGTTCCATGGACTAGGTTAAGAACCATATACATCAGCCTGTTCAAATAATTATACTTACTCTTTGCAGACACAGTTTTAAGGAAACCAATTCCAGAGATTTGATTTCTATATCACTCTTCCCTAAAAGCACTCTGCCTACGTAGGTGTCTTCAGTGAGATCTTCGTTGGCCTTCTCTTTCCCACTTCCCTTTGTCCGTAGCCTGTCACCCACTGGGCAAAAGAAAGGTACAGCTGTCCCCCATCCCTGTCGGTGCCATGCATCGTTCTCAGGTAGAATAATCTCGGGGGTCCCAAATAAAGCAACAATTTTAAATATTTGTGTCACTTCATCTGACCAAAACACCGTAAACTGTCACCACCTATCACACTAAGAAATGCAGTATTTCTTTTTCCCAGCACAATTTTATTTTCATATACACTAATTATAAAAAATTATAATTTATGGAGATCGACCTGATCATTTGCATATGAAAAATAGCTGTAGTGATAATACAGAAGAAAATTTGGGCTCTTAGAACTGTAGGGTTACAGAAATCTTATCTTTTCTTTTGCTGGGCTAAGATAGCAAAGGGAATTTAAATTTAGACATGAAATTCTTGACAACGGAGATGATAAAAAATGGAAAAATTTTAATGTTTGTTGCACAGGCATAGGAAAGGGTAATCAATAAAAGATATTTAAATATAAAATTATGTTACATTGGTATACAATTCTGAGGAAGAGGTAGAATTGTATGGAAATACAATTTTAAGGAGAAAAGAGACTGATGAAAAATATCTAATTATTAAAGAGATTTGTATGCCTTTAAAATTAGATGATGGTTGGGGCGCCTGGGTGGCTCAGTCGGTTGAGGGTCCGACTTTGGCTCAGGTCATGGTCTCGCGGTCTGTGCGTTCTAGCCCCGCATTGGGGCTCTGTGCTGACAGCTCGGAGCCTGGAGCCTGCTTCGGATTCTGTGTCTCCCTCTCTCTCTGCCCCTCCCCTGCTCATGCTCTGTGTCTCTCTCTGTCAAAAGTAAATAAACATTAAAATAAAAATTTTAAAAATTAAAAAAAAATAGATGATGGTTGGGGCACCTGAGTGGCTCAGTCAGTCAGTCAGTCAGGTGTCAGTTCAGCTTGGGTCATGATCTTGTGGTTCGTGGGTTTGAGCCCCTCATCGGGCTCTCTGCTTGTGGTGGGGAGCCTGCTTGGGATTGTCTCTCTCCCTCTCCCTCTGCCCCTCCCCTGCTGGCTCTCTCTCCCTCTCAAAATAAATAAACAAACTTTAAAAAAATAAATAAATAAAAATAGATGATGGCGTACATAATATTGCTGTAGATATATTTAAAAAGAAGAGTAACGGTTTTACTTTAAAATTCAATTTGAATGTGCCAGCAACTATATCTTTTGAAACTATATAAATTTATGATTGAGCATTTTAGTTTTGAACTTTAAAATGTGCAAAGGGAAACTATAATCTGTCAAAATTATCTTAAGATACATGAGAGAAACAAAGAAGGTCCCTTATAAAGAGAATGGGCTCTGCCTCGTGAAGCTTACATTCCCAGCTGAGAGAAGCCAGACAGGCAGGGAGGTAAGCGCCAGGTGGCATTTTGTGTTCTTTCAGGAAATACATCCTGTCCTTTCTCCTCCCACCTGGAGGCGCCCACCAAGCTAAGAAAAAAGAAAAGAAAAAAAAAAACTCAAGGTAGACTATTTCCCTTCTTTAAAAAAAAAATAATGTTTATTCATTTTGAGAGAGAGAGAGAGAGAGAGAGAGAGAACGAGTGGGGGAGGGGCAGAGAGAGAGGGAGACACAGAATCTGAAGTAGGCTCCAATCTCCGAGCGGTCAGCTCAGAGCCCGATACGGGGCTCGAACTCACAAACTGTGAGACCATGACCCGAGCCGAACTCGGATGCTTAACCGACTGAGCCACCCAGGCGCCCCGAGACTATTTCCCTTCTAATCTCAATGGAGTTTAATGTATTAAATGGCAAGAAAATACAAATGGATCCCATAGGTTCCTCTATGTCAAGGGCTTCCAGCATTTCCACGTGACTAGACTAACCTTGTGCTTCTCCTATGTCCAACCACATGCCATTAGCCAACAAAATACAATGCCTAGCAGCAACATACTAACATTTCATCTAAATGAAATCAGGTTATAAATGTCCATCAACTGACGAATGGATAAAGAAGATGTGGTTTATATACACAATGGAATACCACCTGGCAATGAGAAGGAATGAGAATCCTGCCATTTGCAACAATGTGGATGGAACTGGAAGGGTTTATGCTGAGTGAAATAAGTCAGTCAGAGAAGGACAGATATCATATGTTTTCACTCACGTGTGGATCTTGAGAGACTTAACAGAAGACCATGGGGGAAGGAGAAAAAAAACAATTACAAACAGAGAGGGACAGAGTCAAACCACAAGAAACTCTTAAATACAGAGTACAAACTGAGGGTGGACAGAAGGGGGAGTGGGGGAGAGGGAAAATGGGTGACAGGCACTGGGTGTTGTACGTAAGCCAATTTGACAATAAATTATATTAAAAAAAAAATAAATGAAATCAAGTAAAAAGTACATCACAGAGAGATTTGAATGAGAAAGAAAAACACATAAAGTATCCAAAAGGGAACCATGGAAGAAAGAGACTATGATCCTGCTATGACAGTATAAAGATCTGGGGACTGATTGGATGTGTATGTTACCTAGAGGTGTGTGTGTGTGTGTGTGTGTGTGTGTGTGTGTGTTGGGGGCAATTTTTCCCTGTGCTGCTACCTATTTGCAGTGGACTGAATGGCTGAGTCCCCCAGAATTCAAATGATGAAGCCTTAATCCCCAGTGTGCTTTTATTTGGAGATGGGGCATTTGGGAGTTAATTAAGTCAGGTAGATGGAGCCCTCACCATTGGATTAGTGCCCTTATAAGAAGACAAACAAGAGGGATGGTCTGTCTCTCTCTTTCTCTCTCTCTCCCCCTCTGGCTCTCCCAGGTGAAGATATAGCAAGAAGGCAACTAACCATTTGCAAGCCCAGAAGAGAGCGCTCACCGGAACCCAGCCATGTTGTCATGCCGATCTTGAACTTCCAGCCTCCAGAACCATGAGAAATACGTGATTATTGTTGCAGGCCCCCCAGCCTGTGATGCTTTGTTACAGCAGCTGGGACCAGCTAAGACCTTGACCTCTGCAGTGAAGCATGCCCCAAGTCTGCCTGACTTGTTCTTCCCTACCACACGCTTTTCTCTATCTCTCAGGGACAGAAAGCCAAGAGCTAATTCAGAGTGTGTTTCTGCACCAAAGCCATTGCTAAGAACACCTAATGCCTGAGAAGAGAACAGGGAGAAATGAAGATAAGAGAAAAAATCTTAAAGGAAAAGGATGCAAAGAAAAAAAGATGAAACCTGGGGGAAAGTGGGAAAAATCAAAACTAAAACCATGAGAGCATATTATCCAGTCTCATTGGAAAGGAATTCTATCCTTAGTTGGATACAAAGCAAATTAATTTTACCCTTCTTGGCATTATTTTAATGCAGTCATTCAATGCTCCCTAAATATCACATTGGAAAAGCCACCTATTGAGTTTTCTGAAGAAACTGCCGGGATGGAGTTTTGGGCGATGTCTGATTGCATTAGCTAATTGGAAGGGTTGTGAACTAACTTTCAGTGGAGAGCTAATTTCGAGTAGAGTTAGCTCTTTCTAGTGCTCTTGTAAAGATAAAGGGAGAGAGTAAAACCCTATTCTTAGGTTTCACCCCAGAGGAAGATTTACAGTGAAGTTAATGACACTTAAGCTTCTAGGTCTTCAGCTACATGGACTCTATCCAAGGCCCTGAGAGGCCACATCTGTTTTTGTAAATTTTCAGAAGTCAGATATTTGAGCCACAGTCAGTTAAGACCGCCGTCTCCTTACATTCTCACTTTCCTGTCCACGCACTTCCATACATTCCATAATTACGGGGTTTGCGGGCATGTCCGTGTGTACGCGGTGATGACTGGCCGGGCTGGTGTAGAAATGGCATCCAGGCCAACTTCTGTGGCCACCTGTGCTTTCTGACCATTGTCACTACACAAAGGTGTGGGGCCAGAGGGCATACTGAAATGCAGTATAAGAAGGTCTGTCTTGACAAGATGCAGCATGTAGAGTTATAACACGTCGCACATTACCTTTTCCATTGTGATGGGAATTGTGAGAAATAGAATGTTAGAATTATCAGAGTGCCTATGTTTGTAGAGCACACCCTGGGAGCAGTGGTACAAACAGTGAGCACAACTGCGTTTGAAGCCACAATTGTGTTCATCTAACCCAAAAGGAGTAAAACAACAAATTTCAATCGACTATGCTAAAGGAGAGACTCGGCTATCTTTGCAGTCTCTCTGTAGAAAATATTACAAAAATGTTTTAATGTGAAAAGGCAATCAAAAAGTACGCAGTCAAAAAATGTAGGAAGACAACATCGCAATAGGTCAGGCGGTCAATTAGTAAAAATATTATGCTATTTTCTTGGTTTTGTGATGTTCGCAGTATGGGTCAAAAAAATTTTTTTGAGAGAGAGAAAGAGAGGGTGCAAGTGAGGGAGGGGCACAGAGAGAGAGAGAGAGAGAGCAAAAGAGAGAGAAGCAGGGTTCACCAGAAGCGGGTCTCCAGCTCACCTGATGTAGGATTCGAACTGGCGAACCATGAGTTCATGGCTTAATGGCAGAGCCACCCAGGCGTCCCTTTAAATTTTTTCAAGTTATTCTTGGGAATCTCTTTTCTCTTCCTAAATTCTTGTTTCTGCCTACGTCCTTAAATTGCAGAATCTTCAGGCTTCACGAAACCCCGTTTGCTCTGCTCCTGAATCCATGCCTCATGGATAGAGGTAAGTGAATGTGCCTCCTCTTGTCTCTGTTCCAAATGACATCATAAGCTTCGCCTCCTGCGCTTGAGGAGCGATCGTACAATCGCCCTAAGAATAGGTAGGAGTTATTAACATGCATTTCTTTTTCTTCAACAGAGTGAAACAAGGGCTTACTCTCTGGATTTCCAGATGCACTTAAAATGAAATAATAATGTTGGGCCAGTCTTGCCCTGCTTTAAATTAATCACTCCAGGAAGAGACATTAAAGCTTTCAGACCACCAGTGTGCATAAATGCTTTAGTGCCCCAGACCATACACCCTCTCTTGATTATTCAGGACACAAGGAAAGTTAAGCGCAGTAAATGAGGCTGTTTTATGATCCATTTAAATAATCTGAAAAGGAAATTAATACTTTTATTACTTTTTATAAGTGAAAAACTTCCTTAAAAATCTATAAGAGTTCTTTATGTTAGAGTGGTTAGGACTACTCAAACCAAAACATGGATCCAGAGAAATAATGGAAGGTTAGGGAGAGGATGCATGGCCACACAAATCAAAATGGAATAAACAAGAGAGGCTGGAAAGTAATTTGGGGCTAAAAAAAAAATCACCTCAAACAGAGCCAAGAAAAGTCACTCGATTAGAAATCAGGTTGTAATTTAAACATAAAATATTTCTTAGTCTTTTGGAATAATATGAATTTTTTCTAGGGCTATGGCACTTTGGAAGGGGATTCTGGAGAAAATGTGGAAATAGTTTGTGACTCTCCGTCCACATTGGTCCCTTCAATACGTCTTTATGTGAGAAACATCCTATTAGTCACTTTGCAAACACTCATCCCAAACTTTAAGTGCCCACAACAGTCCAGTAGAGAAAGTAAAAATGTCCTAACGGGATAGAAAAGTTTACTTCTCTGATGTCATCTTTTACCTACGTCTGCCTCAGTCAGTTCCAGCCATCCTGGCTGTTGTTCTGTTTTTGAAATACGCCTCGCACACTCCAGTCTCAAAGCCTTTGAATTAACTGTTCCCTCTGCCTAGATTCTACTCTCTGCTAGATTCTACAGGGCTCCCTCCTTTACTGTATTTAGATATCTGTTCAAATGTCACCTTCTCTGAGAGCCCCTACCCCGTAATTCTTTGTCACGTTAGCTTGCTTTATTTTTCTTCTGAGCGTGTCACAGCTTTTCAGTTCTCTCTAAAAGTCCTTAAGAGCTAATAAGCATTGGGAGATGGAACTTAATCGTTGCATAGCTGAAAAGGAACACGGAAAGTAACTTTGCTCTACAAATGTGTCACACAAATGCCAGCTTCTAATCTGAAGCTCCAGCTAGATTTTAGCTGGTTACACCTTGTCAAACTCTTCTGTTAGCTGGACATTATCTCAATAATTTATTTCCTTTTATAGAGGCATTTAGACCACTCACATTCCCGATAGGCATCAGCTGATGGGACTCAAGCTAAGAAAACTCTAGGAATGTTAAGTGAGGGACGATGTCCATGGTGTATTAATTTCCTAGGGCCACTGCACAACAAATTAGCAGGGCTTAAACAGAAGAAATGTATTGCCTCACAGTTCCAGAGGCCAAAAGTCTAAGATCAAGATGCCAGTGGGGTTGCTTCTTTTTGAGGCCTGTGAAGGAGAATCTGTTCCTGCCTTCTCTCTTAGCTTCTGGTGGTTTCCTGGCAATCGTTGACATCCCTTGACTTGTAGATGCTTTGCCCCCAATCTCTACCTTCACTTTTACATGGCATCTCTGTGTGTGTGTGTGTCCAAATTCCCCCTTTTTTCTTTTTTTTTTTAAGTTATTTATTTTTATTTGGAGAGAGAGAGAGAGAGCATGCACAGGGGAGGGGCAAAGAGAGGGAGAGGGAGAATCCCAAGCAGGCTCTGCTCTGTCAACGCAGAACCCGGCTCTGGGCTTGCACACACCAGTGGAGCCATGAGATCATGACTTGAACCAAAGCCAAGAGTCGGCCATTTAAATGACTGAGCCACCCAGACACTCCTCTCCTTTTTTTTCTAAAAACACAGTCATGTTGGATTAGGGCCCCCCCTAACAACTTTATGGTAACTTGATCATCTATAAAGGTCATGTTTTCAAATAAGGTCATGGTTGGAAGCACTGAAGGTGGAGACTGAATCCTCTTTGGGGGAGGACAGGATTCAACTCACAACACACAGTATAGATGGGATGTGGGAGAATTGCAGCGTGCCATGTAGTTAAGACAGGACTGTTTCTGCCTCTGGGCCTCAAAGGGTAAAGGAAGGACACAGATACTAGAAGAGGGAGGAGAAAGTTGTGTATAGAAGCTGCCTCAGGAAAAGCAGTGAACTTTGGTTGAGCGACAGAGCCCACTTTGGACGATCCATGAGAGAGCGAGCCGAGGGATTGATGTCCTGACTTCGTTCTCCTCCCTCTTTCCAATCTTCTACCAGGGCTCCTGCTGGGCCAACCCAACCAGAAGCCAGAGAGCAGGGAATCCTTTTGAAATAATCAACATAAATCGATGCCTTAGAAACATTCCTGGGGCACCCGGGTGGCTCAGTTGGTTGAGCGACTCTTGATTTCAGCTCAGATCATGATCTCACAGTTCATGGGATCAAGCCCTGAGTTGGGCTCTGCACTGACACCATGGAGCCTGCTTGGGGTTCTCTCTTCCTCTCTGTCTGTCCCTCTCCTGCTCATGCTTTTTTATTCTCTTTCTCTCTCTCAAAATAAATAACCCCCCCCCCAAAAAAAAGAAAAGAAACACTTCTAACTGTTAGTGTAATCTGATTATTTTTAATTTGGTCTTTTGCATTTTTAAGAGAAACGCATTTGCAGGATTAGTCTACATCAGCTTAGAAGATTCCCGTCTTGGGGCGCCTGGGTGGCGCAGTCGGTTAAGCGTCCGACCGCAAAGGTCTTCAGTAAAACTGCTAAACTAGTAACGGATTTAGGAAAAGCAGGCTTTATGTTTGGATAACACAGGATGAATGCAAAACAAGGAAGAGAAAACTAAGAAGAAGGAAACCATCAGGAATTGACAGAAATTACAGGCATAGTTCCAAACCTGCACAGGCATCAAGTTGGAATCTTAAGCCAAGTTGTTCTAAGTCTGCAAGGGAGAGGAGAACCTCAGCTGACGGTCCGAATACCCCTAAACTTCTCCAAGGATTTTTGTGCTTTAAAATGTTTCATTCCACTTCTTTTAATAATCCCTCTAGTCCAGAACTTCACGTCTAAATTTAAGGTCTTATTTCTGTAATTTCGGCTGAGTCTCATAGTTGTAGCAATAACCGTAATAGCTGCCAGGTACCAGCAATGGAGTCAGGCTGTCTGGGTTTGAGGTCTCAGCTATGCGACTTACAAGCTCAGGCAAATTACTCACACTCTTAAAACTATACAGTCTTTTCATCCATAAAATGGGACTATGATGCCTGCATCTATCATAAGGCAGTGGTGACTCTCAAATACATTAACGTATACAAAAAACCTAACAGAGCACGTGGCACTGAGGAAGTCCTCGATAATGTTTGTTATTAATATCATTTCCATATGTTGAGCACTGTTTAAATAAATCGTCATATTTAATGCTCATAAATAATAACCCTCAGAATGAGCTGTTTTAATCTTCAGTCTACAGATAAAGAAATTAAAAGTCAGAAAGCCTAAATAATAATTAAAAAATAGCTATTTTATCCATATCCTGCTACATTTATTTATTCCTGTGTCAATGTGATCACAGAGAAATAAATGTTTGAATGAATCAATGAATGAATACATTTCCTCCTCTGACCTTTTGTGGACCCAGAGAAGGGAAAGAAATAATTTGTCTCTCAATTCTGCCATTTTTTTTACTGCTCACTCACACTCTAAAACCAAGGATTTAAGTGCCAATTTCATTAATGTTCTATTTTCTTTTTCTTCCAGAGAAGCAATAAAAATATTTATATGAAAGAGATGTAAACCATATTGCTTCCCGAGCTCCGACACCTTGACGTTTTTCTTTCTTGATTCTTCTACAAGCTGCCTTTGGAACATAATCTATGCCAATTGAAACTATCAAAATAAATTAAAAGTATAATTTTGCAATTTCTGAACCAAACATTCTATAAAAACTCTAATGAATAACATGTACTTTTCCTTTTTCTCGCTAATATAAATTTATTCTCCCAAAAAAGTAATCTAATCTTCTCGGTACAATTTTTCCTACAGAAATCCATACTCTTTATGGCTCATGATTTCCTTACTCTTTTCCAATCTCTCTTCGCAGAACGTAATTTGTGAGTCTTTGAAACTGACATTAAATGATCTAAATGGTCCTGACTACCAGCACTTTCTTTCTCTATTTTGGAGCTGGATATGTAACTGAGGTTAGTATTAAGTCCCACCCAATAGAGACAGTCCTTCTTCTAGATATAGAATGCTCTACTGAGGGGCGCCTGGGTGGCTCAGTTGGTTGAGCGTCCAACTTCGGCTCAGGTCGTGATCTCACAGTTCGTGAGTTCCAGCCCCGCGTCAGGCTCTGTGTTGACAGCTCAGCTTCCTCTCTCTCTGCCCCTCCCCTGCTCTCTCAAAAATTAAGCATTAAAAAATTCTTTAGGAAAGAATGCTCTGCTGAGACAGTCATTGGACCATAATGACCATCAAATGTCTACAGTTTCCATTTGTCACCTACTGCTGATTCTAATCTTCCGCTGGTTTTGCAAGTAATTCTTTACTACTAAGCAGTTCAATTTCTTCCTTTCATTTGATTTAAGGATGTAATGAGAGGTACGCCTGTGGAGGCACGTCCATCAGTCCCCAAACTACGCTCTGCCGGCTCCTAGACTACTCTGTCCCGTATTAGTAGGAGTCAACATGTACAATATGGACCCGAGGGCATGGGAACTAAAAGGGCAAAGTATAGATCTGACACCTGTCTACCATTGTGTAGCATTTAGTAAAAGACGGACTTCTTCAAAATTCAGTGGATTCAGTCTTCTGTGATAGTGCAGTGTCCTCTTCCCTAGACATCATAGGCAAGTAAAGAACTGTGACTTTGTTACGTAAAAGTGACTGACCATCGATGGCTCCCAGAGAAGGGCTCTTGGTTCAGCCTCTTTGCCTACTTGTGACATTGAACACTGGCGGTGCCTTGCTCTTCGATTTGCCTGTCAGCGTGCTCTCAGTTTGCTACCTCTCTTCCAGAGAGCTATCCATCCTCACGAGTATTCCCTAACTTTTGAACCTTCGTTCCCACACTCAACAAACGGGCACAGAAGGGGAGATGGAGAGATGAACAGCACCGTCTTTGTCCTCAAGAGGCTTTTAGGCTCCTATGCAGAGATGAACAAGACATTAGATAGTGAACTAATATGTTATCAGTGACTCTGAGTTCCCTGAAGTATGGAATTATTTAACTTTCCCTCAAAGCCTTTGGGGGAGAAAAGGCTGTTGTGTATCTGTGGTTATGATATCGCCGAGCAGGAATTGTCTTTCCCTTGGTCGCCGACTGGGCTGCTTTCACAAAATCAGGGGATTTCAGAGCCAACTCTCCTTTCACAGATAAGTGACCTGAACCGAGAGAGGGAAAGCAAGTGGCCCGTGGCCGCGAGGTTTATAGGGGGCGAAGCTGGGCCAGAACCAGACCTCCCCGCGCCCGCTGCTCCTGCTGTCGAGCCTCGTAGCAGCTCTTTCGGGGCTGAATTTTCCCTGTGAATCGGTAAATAACCCCATCCTCGGTGACATAATGGGTTGGTATTTCCCTCCAGTTTCACAGCAAGGCCTGCGGATCTGAACGGGGGCAAAAATTCACACCTCTCTGGATGGAGCAAATTCTTCAGATTCCATGTCAGTTTGTGGAAGATTCGCTGTGAAAGCCAGCGGCCTCTGGCCTGCAGGCTGGAGAAGTGGTTCTAAGCCCATTAAAATTCATGCTTAGAGCCTGATAGATCATATGGGAGCTGCTATAACAGAAATCATTCCTGAGGTCACACGGTGCGTTAACCCCCGTGCTCCCCGACACAGTGATGACGGCTCAGATAAACAATCCTGGATTTAATGAATCCTCAGATAGACAAGTTTATCCGGGAAAAGGGTGAGTGGTCTCCCCCCAAGGCTGCCTGATGCAGGATACAGTACAGAAGATCAAACAGTGACACAAACCTGATGATAGTTGCTTTCCCAGGGGTAAAGATGACACACAGATATCCTGTGACCAAGTAGGAAAAGGGGAGAAGTAAACAAGGAAGGGAGGGGAGGGAAGTGGGGAAGGGGAGGATACAGGAGGGAAGGGAGGACAGGGAAGGCAAGGAAAGAGAAGGGAGAGAAGGGGAGGGGAGGGTCCTGGAGGGGAGGGAGGAAAAGAGGAAGGAAGGAGAGAAGGAAGGAAGGAAGGAAGGAAAAGAAAGAAAGAGAGAAAGAAAAAGAGAGAAAGGGAAGGAAGAAAGAAAGGAAGAAAGAACGAGAAGGAAGAAAGGAGGGAGAAAATGGCAAGAAGGAACATTGTGTCACCAAACTGACGCCTGTCAGATAAAAGAGACTGGAGCCATAATTCTTCCCAGCGTTTCTAATGGGATTTTAATACAGCATTTGGCCATCATATTTTTTTCATTCCTTCAATGACATACATGCCTGAAGTGTAGCCACGGAGCCTCTGAACTCTGTATATTTCTGTAATACACAAAGAAAACAGCCGTCACATCCATTTTAAGGAACTTTTAAATACATTACAGTGAGGTCCATAGGCCCCGGATCCGAAGGGAACTGCACAAAGCCTGTCTGTACATCATCTGTGACGGGCCTGAATTCCAGCCAAGGCAGGGTTTTTTTCTAAATAATAAAATAAAATACTGTGTTTTTTTAAAGGAACATTATATTTTTAAACTGGAAATCATTGTATTTTGTATCTTATGTGGCATCTGAAAGTGATTTAGTTGAACAATGTGGTTTCTGATTGGTATTTGAATTGGTTCCAGAACATTTTTCATAATAACCATCTTAAAGATCCCAATTATCTGATCCTCTTTCCCCCTTTCACATGGTTTCGTAGGAGGTTTCCAGAGAAAAAGAGAAACCTGCAAGGGCAGGCAAGCCAACTCACATCTAGCTAACCCGTGTTTGCCTGCTAGGCTCGAAGGAAAGGGATTGCTAGTTATTCTGAGTTGTCCAGGATGCATTTATGACTCAATAAAGGAGGCCTTGGCATTACCAGAATAATTACTTACTCAAACAAGCCTATAAAACCAAAGGGTTGCCCCAACTAAAAGGTAAGCAGAGAACTTTTTCCTTTTAGTGCTAACATGTAAACCTAGTAAACTGTATTTAGATTTCTATAAAATCAGGTCTGGATGCAAAATGGCTGCTTGATTTACCAGGTGGGCAGCTGAGTCAATTCCCCAGGGTTCCATAGGGGCTGAGAGAAGGCAGTCCTATTAAATATGAAAGAACGCTCATTCATAAATGGACCCAGCCTCATTTGCGGCTTGCAGAAATTGTGGCGTGGAGGTTAAGAAAGCAGGTCCTGGAGTCAGCTGCCTCTGAGGCTGCCTCCACCGCTATTACCCAGTATCACCCGGGAGCAGTGATCCATACTCTTTGTGTCTCAGCTGTATGGTAGAGATCACGTGATGCCTGTTTTACGGGATCGTTGGAAGAAATGAATAGAACGCCTCATGTGACGGGCTTAGAACGACACCTTGTCTAGAGTGGGGCACACAATAAATGGTAGCTCATGTGATTAGATGTAACAGAATCTTATTGCAATAAACAGAAGCTTTTATTATGACATACATTAATGACAAGAATAAGTAGTTCTTGACCACTGTCAACACATAGTGCCCGACGCCATGCTAAGCATTTCAAATATGGTGCTTCACATGGTCGTCTCCAGGTAAAGTTCTTATTTTAGGTGAAGTTTCTGTTAAGCGACAGAACTGAAAATAGAGCTATACAACTATAGGATAGAGTACATACAACTATAAATAGTAAATACAACTATAGGATACTCAGCTAAATTTGATTTCAGATAAACAGGAAGTAATTTTTTAGAATGAGTGTGTCCCAAATACCGCAGGAGACGTGCGCGTAGGTGTGGCCACCCTAACTGGAAATCAAGCCCCCAGATCGATTTTATCAAGCTTGTACCTTTTTGTTTCCCGTCACACAAGAGGTTCTATCTAGAATGTCACTTATGCCTTGTATATTTTATTCTCTAGCATTTTCCCCCAACCAGAGGGTTCTTAGATTAAAAAAACAATCCAGGAATTGCGTGTGCTTACCGACTAGGAGGAAAAGTGAAATGTTCAAGACGAAGAAACTGAGGCAGGTACAGAGTATAAAGCTGGTGCGTCAAGCCCCGTGTCCTCGAGGCGATGATCTCAAAGCACATCCGCGGTTAGTGAAAGCACTTAAAAACAAAGTGGCAAAATGACATTTTATATTGAGAAAAAATATGTGTTGCATCATAACTTGCAACTACATACTACACCTAACATGGCTTTTTTTTTTCCTTTAATGGTATGGATTCATAATCTGATTCACTCATTCAATAAAAATTATGGTCTTTATGTCAAGTTACCGTGCAGATGCTGAAGGAAAAAAAAAAAAACAGACACTGTCCCGGGCTTCACGAAATATACACTTTAGTGAAGAGACGTTAAGTAATTAAGTAAGCACAAAAACAAATGCAAAGTTGCAGTCATCACAAGATCTGTGAAAGAGGAGTACATGGAGAGACGAGCCTAGAAGAGGGGCGCTGGAGTCCAGAAAAGTTTTCCATGAAGTAGGAAGATGCCCTGATTACCTGAGCTAAGATCTGAAGAAGGAACAAGATTTGACCAAAAAGGGTCAATGGAACGATTAATAGCGTATTCAAAGTGCCACAGAAGAAGGGAGCATGGCAAATATGAGGAAATGACAGAATATCCCTTCAGCTGGTGTGGAAACGTGGGGCATGGGCAATATTGGGGGTAGATGGGGCAGGAAATGTAACGTACTGGTTACAGGAGACCAGTCCACGGCAACAACTAGACCTAACCCCACCGTGGCTCAAGACAATAAGTGTTTATTTCTCTCTCCTATAACATTCCAAGGCAATTCCAGGTTAAAGGTTGTGATGAGGGAACTTGGGGAATCCACTGGCAGAGATTCTGTCATCTTTCAAAGTCAACATGAGTATCGCCATCCCAGCCACCTGCTTAGGGTCATGAAGATGCCTCCCAGAGGTTCTTGGAGCCTGGGCCCGAAAAGCACAATTACCACCTTTGCTCACATTCCATTAGCGAAACTCGGTCACGTGCTCACGCCTAACAGTAAGGGAGTGAGGGATGCTGGGATATATAAATCATCTACGTCACGGGAGGAAGGGGAATGGGTATTATTAACGGCCTGCGGTGTCTGCCAGAAGCAGGTAGAGCCAGATGATGCGGAATTTTAGTTTTGTCTCAGGGCCGATGCAAATCCATCGAGCGGATTTAAGCAAAAAGGAGCGTGGTGATCAGATACGTATTTCCAAGAGATGACTCTGGCGACAAAGTGGAGAACAGATGGGAAGGCTGTCAGAACGGCTGTAGGGAGATCATATCTTTGAGGAGGGTGTTCTAGGCCAGAAATCACGGTAGCATGGAATGGAGCCGTTGGTGGTGCTAGAAACAGGGACAGGAGACAGACGCGACAGCACCAGGCGACAAAGCAGTGGCTAGGGAACAACAGGCAAATATGTAATAAGCCTGTTGTCTTTGCTTAACGATTTTCTACTTCCTGTTATCCCCCGCCTCTCCTTTTGTACCACTAGTCTCCTTGATCAGTATCAGTAACAGCGGAGGTATAAGAATCACCAGAAGGAATTCCTCGAATTTGGACAGACCTATCAAAAGGGCTTTCCGGAACCTCAGGACAGAGTCCCTAGGGTGCAAATTGGTTCAGCACAGCCTGGCCTTTTTGTGTTGTTGTTTTGTTTTAAATACCAGGCATGAAAAATGTTTTTAAACTGATAAGAACAGATACTACACTCGATCTTAGCCAAAAGGCCCAGAAGCGATTGAAAAATGTTTTTAAAAACAGACACCGAGAATGAGCATAGGACAGGAATCAGAAAACAGAGGACTCTTATCTCTGTTTGATTGTTTTCTGATACATAAAATGGGGACGATAGTACCTATACCTCCTACTCCTTATGCTCTGGATGTTGTGGGAGTCAAATGCCATGGAAATCGCATGTACCGGGGCACACAGTGGTTCGTGTTAATGGGGTTCCCTGGTGTTTGAAGTTTCTGTAATTGCTCGCTCAGACTCTGGAAGGAGGCATTCATCAAAGTATTTGCACATAAAATAAAGGGTTGCATGTTCAAAAGCCTGTTCATTCTTTTCTGGTTTTTACTGCGACCTAATATAACAGTAAGTGAAAGTTATTTGCCTAGTATAACAGCCTACGCAAACACAAGACATATACGAGTGTCGTTCAGCGTGTGGTTTAATTGAAGATCTGGGAGCTCGTTGGTTGAATTTACTGGTGTGAAAAAGGGAGCTGCCCAGCTGGATCTTCCTCAGGACTCCTGAACCTTGGTTTCCCCCTTAGTCATCTAGCAAGCTAAAAAGAGGAATAGGCACACTTATTAACTTCAAAGCACTGTTCTAAGTAACGTGTGTGTGTGTGAATAAATATGCACACGTACGCATGCATAGGTACGCATGCATACGTATCAGTATAAATTCGCCTCTCGCCACAATCCTGTCTAGAAGATCCTGTCATCGCCACCTCCATTTTACAGGTGAGGAAACCGAGGCACTTAGAATCTAAGAAACTTGCCCAGAGTCACAAAACTAGTAAATAGCTGAGCCGGAATTCAAACTTTGGCACCTCGACGCCAGGGTCCCTGCTCCTGAATCCCATGGTGCTGCATCTCTGTAACAGTCTAAATGCTGAGCGAAGGGCTATATTCTACCCCTATTAAGATTATCCTCATTCTAGTTATTGCATTGTTTTCTCGAGAGGTATTTTCACTGACCGTCATCTGACTAAATTACTCCAAGAATTACCACTTGGCCCCACAGCTATTTCAGTGAGGCTGCTAAGATAATCCCAGATGGGTGGGGGAACTGGAAAATTCCACAACGGACTACAGCCAGCTAAAGTCTTGCCCAGCAAGGAGCAGGTTGCCATCACAGAGTTGCTATGTCTGCATGACACATTCCAGGGCCTTCCTTTCCTAGTGTCCACTGCCTTGTGGGAGGGTTATAGAGAAGGCAGTACTTGAACTGAATCTTGGAAGTTCAGTAGATGCTCATCGACTTGACAAAGGAAAAGGGATTTCAACTAGAGCAAAGAAAGAGAGAAATCACCCAGAAGGGACGAGCAAAGGACTAGCAAGAACGGGGAGAGTAGAGGTCAAGTACAAGAGGAGGCTGCCAGAAGCCAGGTCACGCAGGGCTTCATGGAATTAAGTAACCTTATTCTGTGTAGCTCCAGGAAGCCACTGCAGGGTTTGGAGCAGATGGGTGATAAGTTTAGAATATCAGAGAAAGTATTAGGTTTAGGGGAACGATCATGGTGTCGGCTTTGGACTTTCTGGGATCGAGAAAGTCAACGTGAGCGACATTCGGCGGCTGTGTTCTGTGGACAAATGGACACGAAGGGGACAGTTTAGAAGAGAGATACGGGCAGGAAACAGATTTGAGACATGACACCCTCCCCGCCCCCACCGCCCCCCAGTTCTCTGGCAATTGAAACCAGGAGAGTAAATGACATCTTGCCGGTGAATATATACAAAGAGGCAGAGGACAGAGACTGGGACCCTACGGTCCACATTTGAGGGCGGTGGACAGACGAAGAACGGGCGTGGGGAGAGGCAACGAGTCAGGGGAAATCACACGCGCAGGGCATAAGCCAAGGGAGGAGGGAGCATTACTGAAAAGGGCGTGGGCAAAAATGTCAGATGTCTCAGAGGGGGTCAAATGAGGTGAGGGCTGAGAAACCCTTCCTACGTCCATGGAGTGACAGGGCCAGCTCCTAACAGCAGGAGGTGGAAAGTGACTGCGAGGTTAGGAAATGAAAGGAGAGAACAGGTGGAGAGGCTTCTGAGGAAGGAGAGCAGAGACAGCGAGTTAACAGCCATCCTACGTTCTGCTTCTCGGTCGCCTGGTGTCTTCAAGAGCCCGGGAAGAGAGCCACGGAGCGACACGGCCCTTGCCTCCCTGTCAGCCTCTTAGAACAGGTCGGGGCTGCAGACAACCTTCCCAGCTTCAGTTTCACGTGGGATTCCAGCCCTCAATTTTTAGCGTCATTTTCCAAATCCCTCAGCCGTGCAACATGAGACGCTGGACGCTCCTTTGAGACCCAGTCGCCTAAAATATAATGAGAATGTGTGACCGTCTCCGAATGCGGGGCCTTTCGGTGTGCCAAAGGGCACGCTGCCTGAACGGAGTCTGTCTGTTGTCACAAAGCCCAGGTAATTTCACAGGCTTAAAGGACTTTTCGCTGAGCATTTTTATTTTCCTCTAGGGTTTATTAAGTAAGTTTCGTTCATAATGATCATGTCATCTCGGGGGTGTTATTTAAGACAAAAATATTCAAAGGAGCCCAGCCCTGTAGAGGTGTCCCCGCTCTCCTTTCACCGTGTTTAAAATGCCCCGGTTTGTTACTTTGACCCCTCCCCTTACTTGTTGCCTCGTGTGGGACACGTCAGTTAACCTCTCAGGATCTCAGTGGGTTCGTCTGTGTGAAAAGGGGACTGGCCAAGATGCTCAACAAAACCATATCATTCTACACCAGGGGTCAGCAACCCTTTTCTGTAAAACACCAAATAATAAACACGTTTGGCTTTGCGGGCCATGTGGGCTCCGTGGCAACCCCTCAACTCTCCGGTCATAATATGAAAGCAGCCGCAGACACAATGTATACACAAATGAACATGGCTGCGTTATGATAAAACTTTATTTACAAAAACAAACAGTGGGCCGGACTTGGTCTTCAGCCTGTAGTTTGCCAACTCTTGTTCTAAACTTTAAACGTAAGTCTTTGAAGAGGTGCCTGGGTGGCTCAGATGGTTAAGTAGCTAACTCCTGATCTCAGCTCGGGTCTTGATCTCTGAGTCACGAGTTCAGGCTCCATGTTGGGCACGAAGACTACGCAAGAGAAAAACCAAAATGAGTCTTCCAATTTACTAAGCTAGACCTCTTAGACTCACCTATTAAAATATTCAGGGGCACCTGAATATTCAGCCACGTGGGTGGCTCAGTCAGTTAAGCGTCCGACTTTGGCTCAGGTCATGATCTCGCGGTTGGTGAGTTCGGGCCCGTGTCGGGCTCCGTGCTGACAGCTCGGAGCCTGGAGCCTGCTCTGGATTCTGTGTCTCCCTCTCTCTCTGCCCCTTCCCCATTCATGCTCTGTCTCTCTCTCTCTCTTTCTTAAAAATAAATAAACACTAAAAATATTCATATCCCAGGGACACGGGTAGCTCAGTTAAGGGTCCGACTCTTGATTTCAGCTCAGGTCATGATTTCATGGTTCATGAGGTCAAGCCCCATGCCAGGTTTCTCACTATCAACGCTTGGGATTCTCTTTCTCCCTCTTTCTCTACCCCTCCCCCCACTTGCATTTTCTTCTCTCTCTCTCAAAATAAATAAATAAATTTTAAAAATATATTCATATCCCAGAAAAGGCAAATTATTCAGCTACTGCCAGCCATTATGTGACGGGAATCACAATATTTATCTCGCACACTGCAAATAAGAAAAAGCAGAGCCGTAGAAGGTTTAGCACTTCATTGGTAAACCATCTAGTCTGCCTCAAAGGGGAGGTGAGAAAAACTAATGATGCTAATAATCCAGTCACACTTAAAATTCAGTTTGATCCTATAATTTAAATCGTCTATTTAAGAAGTATGTAACGTCTTTTTTTGTTGTTGTTAAAAACTCCCAATCTCAGACCACGTGGGTGGCTCAGCCAGTTGAGCGTCCAACTCTTGATTTTGACTCAGGTCATGATCCCAGGGTCATGGGATCGAGTCCCCTGCTGGGCTCCATTCTGAGTGTGGAGCCTGCTTGGGATTCTTTCTCTCTCCCTCTGCCCCTCTCCTCAGCTCACTCCCTCTCTCTCTCTGTCTCTCTCTCTCAAAAAATAAAAATAAATTAATTTAAAAAGCCTTTTTTAAATCTCAAACCTCTTTGAAAGCCTTCCTTCCCCCTGCTTAAAGGTAGTGATGCACAAATGAATGAGGAGGTTGAAGAGGAGGGAGGTGACTGTGGGACCTCGAGGGCCATAGGGAAAAGCAGGGTCTTTGGAAGCATTGCCCCCTCCTTCCAGCTCTGGGATACCGTCCTTGTCAACAAGGTGCTGTGTACCTTGCTGGCATTCCACAGCTAAGGTCTGTGGTCAGGGTCATTTGCCATCTCGTTGGTCTCCGCTCAGCAGTAACCTTTGGCTGACACTGCCTCACCTCCACGTCTGTCGGTGGCAGAGACCCCACTGAGGTCCCATTCATTAGGCCCTGGTTTGACATACGTGTGCCTTGCAATCCTCCCTGTGGAACCACTTCAACCCCTCCCCCAGGGCAGTGACACCCCCTCTGCCAGGTTCCATAGGGAGATTCTCAGCTCCTTCTGAAATCTGTCTATGCAACCATGGCTCATGAAAATGTCAACTGCAGACCCTTTCTCTGCCTGAGTTTTCTGCATGATCAGGTCGGTGTGACCGTGACCCATCTTGGTTTAAGGGCAGCCACTAAGCTGGCCTCTGCCCATGTCAACCTGTTTCTTGGAGTTCTCTTTGACTTACCTACGGGCAAACGAAGTGAGAAATGTCTGATGCCTTCACTGCTTTACTCTCTCCCCTACTCTCCTCCTCCAATCTCCGGAGCCAAAAAAAGAGGATTGGCTTCTTTTTTTTTTAACTACCCATCCATTATCCCCCGGCTGCCTGGGAGCTGCCTAGACCTCAAGGCAGAAGAGCTGTCTTATCAACCCTGGAGGAGTCCCAGAGCACAAGCCCGCCAGGCTGAGTTGTTCAAACGTTAAAGACAGCAGTGAGGGAGTTCGGGAAAACTTTCCTATTAATGCCTGCTTGGCTCTCCAGACCGTTGTTCAAACCTGTTTTGTGTCCTAGAAGCTGACTCTTTCCTATCTTTCTTCATTGAATTCTTTGTGCAACAAATCATAATCTTTCCCTAGGTTGAAGGATGGATGAATGCATTTGGAGCCCTAAAATGAAGATCTTACACGCTAAGAGGTCAAATAAGGAGTGTATATTTCCAAAGTATTATGTCATTGCAATCAATCTCTTAATTTATTCAATAGGTTTTTTGCCTTTTTCATGAAGACAGCTGCATAAGGGGAAGCTTCTGAGGGAAATAATCTTAGGATGGGTTGGTATTAATGCAGAAGAACATTGAGAGGCAGCTGTCGGTACATCAGGAGAGGCATGCTGGGTGTCCAGGATTCAACGCATGGCCACGAGGCAGGGGGAAGAGGAGGAAGGTTGTAGA
The DNA here is from genome assembly GCF_016509475.1 of Prionailurus bengalensis. NCBI lineage: Eukaryota > Metazoa > Chordata > Mammalia > Carnivora > Felidae > Prionailurus > Prionailurus bengalensis. The sequence goes on along the minus strand of NC_057360.1, from coordinate 12,502,017 downwards.
AATGCATTTCATGAATGTGTCCAGGATTAACATAGCCCAATATTACCATGGGAGTAAAAGACCTGAAGTCTGCAATCTAGGAACAAGTTCTGGAGAGAAGATTGGAGTAACAAGCTAGAGCGATGATTTTGCATTATCTGAGCCCTGGGACCTCAAGAGTCAGTACTTTTGGGAAAATGGTGCCAGGGGGTGTAGAACCTTGTTTAGAAACAGAGCAAATTTATTTGATTGTCTATGTGCAGTTCCCTTGACTTTGGGACCAGACTCCAAATTTAGGAGGTGTTGATGGTGAAGGATCCGACAGAATGCCCCAGGGAAAAAAAAGGGAACAGCCCAAGGAAAGCATCCAAATATTTAGTAACTGAATAGATACTTTATATTAACAAATGGATGATTGCTTATGGTCAGAAATGTATACCTACAATTTAAATGTCATCTTGCTACCTACAAAGCCATGGAACATCCATAGGTAATTTACTCTTGACTTTGAAGTGTATTATATAATTTTAGAACTGTATTTTTTTTCCATAATTGTGCCATCCCATGGCTGACATCGGCATTTCTTGAGCATGTGCTGACTAGTAAAGGGATGGAAGAAGAAGTTAGGAAAACAAGCCAACCTCATATTAAAACGTTCCTCAGAGAGTGCATTGATTGACGACACATAGGATTCACGAAACAATCCCAGGCACTCGTGTATATGGAATAAAGATTGCGCTGATTCTTATCCTCAAGGAGATTAAGGTCTAATGGGAGGGAAATAAAATACATAAAATTAACGTAAATACAGGCAGATGTGCACGGCAATTTTAAGAGTGAGGTGGTCATGTGGAATCAAGAATTAGGATGATTAGTTGGGGAATGATTAGGTAAACCTCAAAAATATATGTAAAGAAGATAGGGATGCAGTATTCAAGGTGGTTATCAAGGTACATGGTATTCCTTAACTCTATACCTGTAGCATGGAATCCCCAGCATCTAAGAGACTTTATTTCTAGGACTTGTTTACTACCCAGTACCCAAAATACCTGCAGGGTTTAAGGATCTGTTACCAACCCTCCAAATTACTATTCCTCTAACAACAACACCGAAATTAAATATGAGAGCTTGCTATAGGGTGATCGCAGATATATGTATGAAGATATGTATCAGCAACTCAACCTTGTCAGGCACCCACAGTGGTGGTGTGGATAGTGTAGAATATTCTCTTGGCAGGTTATCTCCGATCGCAGCCCCTAAAACACTTCTTTGGCCCTGCTTCTCTTCACCAACACACTGTGCATCCCAGTGAGTATGTATCTGTGCCCTGGGGCAGCTGAAGAAGAGAATATATTACGACCTATTTTGCAGCTCGGTGTAAACAGGTTTTTAACGAGCTGTTCTTCTCCAAGCCAGAGGAATCAGGAAGAGGATCTATTTTCTGTTTATGAGCAATGCTTAAGACATAATTTCAAAGCAAGGAAGGAATTAAAAGCAGAAGCAAATGAGAAATCACACTCCTTTCCCAAAGGGGGATCCAGAAAAGACATCCCATTAGAAAAGAAAAGAACCAGAAATTTTTGGAAAAAAAACATCAGTATAGCAGAGTCTAGAAAGAGCTTCGAAAGGCTCTGGAATCCTACAGGCTGTGCAGTCATTTGCCAAAAACCACCCAGCAGTTCTCTGGGAAAAAAAAAAAAAAAAAGCCCATAGGGACTGAAAACATTGACTAATAATTCTTGAATCCATTTCCACAATATTATTCATCTCTGCCAAGGTCAAGTTTGGTCACTGCATGGCTGGAGGTCTGGGCATGCTATTCCCAGTTTTATTTTTACAGTAGTTATGGAGCCCTTTATATTTCCAAGGGCCCTCCTGTCACTTATTACCCACCCGTCCAGACCACCCACCCACGCTCCCACACACAATATGTCCAGACACACCCACAAATACCCAGATTCTTTAAACCTTATGGTGATTCAGTCTACAGGAATATTGTTTGCTCCAAATGACTTTGTTCTTACGTACTTGGAGTTTCCCAAAATACATCCGTTTCCCTCTCTGGAGACCAATCTGTGGATCTTTCCACTCCACAAACATTTACAGAGCACCTACTGTGTGTAGGGCACAGATGGATGTAGGAGCTAGAAAAGGCTCGCCAGGGGGCCAGGAAGTGACTGTGACTTCCATCCTGTGAGGAGGTGGCCTCGGTTCCCATAACCAACCGGGTGTGGGGGTGGCGGTGGGAGGCCCCGTCTGAATGGAAACCATTTCCCTCACCCACCCTTCCTTCTCCCTCCTTCCTTTTCCTTCCCCTTTAATTCATTTCTGCGTCTTTTGTGTCCTTCTCACTCTGTCCTCTCCTTCCTTCCCCTTTCTCTTTCTTCCTTAGAAAATGGGAGGCTTCTAAAACTACTTCAGAGGTTCTGTCAGCCTCGGGAGACATCACCGTGCTTTTCCTGCCTCCTTCACAAACCACCCGTGGAATAGGCCCTGTGGCCATACAAACTCTAAATACATAAAAGGAGGGGGAAACACTTGTCCTAACTCAGAAGAAACTGACTTTGAGGAAACTACTTTCCTCCACATCCTAGCACGGGTGCCTGCCTGTCAGAAAGGCCAGAAGGAAGGCCTGTGCTCAGGGCTGACAGCAGCGTGAACCTGCAGCCTTCCCAAGCCCCACCCCCACCCCCCAGGCCCTGAGCCCTTAGGATAATTTATGAGGTGTCAGGATATTCCTGCCACAAGGTCAGAATAGAATGGTTTTTACACTTCAGCTGCCATGAAAGAGAAACAATTTAATTCTGTTTTACTCTGGCACTGTCTGTTTTCACAATGAACAGGGGATTTAGATCTCCTCGAGATTATTTGTCTAAGCAGAGACCAAGCCTCTTGCTGACTCTCGAGAGGTCTGATTCGACTCTGGCTGCCTTCTCCTTCCTTCCCAGCGAGGGAAAGAGGCACTCGCCTTTCCTGCTGTACCAGAATGAGGTGGGAATCCATCTCACCCAGGCAAGTGAATAGACCAGATAGCTTGAGTCACCCCATCCTCTCAGGGTTACTGGGAAAGAGTGGTTCGGGCATGGAAGAGGTAGGAGAGGGCCCTCTCCTAAATTCAGCCGGCCCCAGAGTCTCTGCCAAGTCGTGGTCTTGAGTCTGGAGTGGTGTTTCCCTTGGCCCGGAAGCACAGCCTCCTGGCTCCTCCTGCAGCTACAGACACAAAGACATTCCGCTGAGCGGCCTGGAGGCCTGCCTGCCGGCAAAACCCAATGTCTCCTCGGAGAGATCTCCCAGTACGGTCTCCATACTCCCGCGCGGCCGGAGCAGGCAAGAAGACAAATGCAAGACAAGCCAGCTTCTCAAGACCCCACCAACCCCCTTCTCCAAGCCGCACCAGGAAGGTCATCTGAGAATCGGAGCAGGACAGATGATCCCATTACGGGACAGTCGCCCCGGATGCTTACGTGGTGGAGAGGGGCTCCTGGATTCTGGGGCCTAGAAGCATCAGGCCCTCTGGGACCAATCCATGCGATCTGCTGGGTTAAACTCACCTCTTAGGGTTTGGCCACGTGGCAGGCTCTAGAAAGACAGGAACCGTAATAGGGTAGCCTAGAATTCATCGACCTTTTAAAGCAATTGATGGGGATGAGATAAATCTCTACATGCTGATCGGTAATAATCTTTGAAAAACATGAAGCGAGACAAGCAGAGGTAAAATACAGTGAGATTGGTATGCCAACGTGCGTATAAAAAGAGCCCATTTTCTATTAATATACACTTACAGGAAAACAGAAGAAGCTTCTGGGGGGTTTTGTCTTTAGAAAAGAGATCTAGAGGGGTGCCTGGGTGGCTCAGTCAGTTAAGCGTCTGACTTCGGCTCAGGTCATGATCTTGCCGTCAGTGAGTTCGAGCCCCGCGTCGGGCTCTGTGCTGACAGCTCAGAGCCTGGAGCCTGTTTCCGATTCTGTGTCTCCCTCTCTCTGACCCTCTCCCGTTCATGCTCTCTCTCTCTCTGTCTCAAAAATAAATAAACATTAAAAAAAATTTTAAAAAAAAAAGAAAGAAAAAGAAAAGAGATCTAGAAGCCTCAGAGTCAGAATTCAGGTGGAGATTCTCTTCTCGCTTACATATTCTTTTGGATTTCACAAAAACTTTTTAACCAAGAACTCATATTACCTTTACAGAACAAGTTTTTATTTAAAAAAAAAAAACAAACAAACGAGTAAAACCCCAGAGAACGGCAAGCAAACGATTGAAGTTTACAATGCCACTTTATGTCGGGCCAGCCAATTCTCCAAAAAACCACTCCCCTCAATTAAAGCAGTGAATTCTTGGTGGGAAGGGTAAAGGAGCTATTTGGTAAATGACCTCTCCAAGTTCCCTGAATAGTAGCACTTAAATGTGCACGGTGGAGTTCTTCACTTTCTTGTGGGCGAGGAGATTAATCCCCCCAAGCAGGGCTCAGTCCATGCATGTAACCTCCTGCAATTCAGCATCCAGGAAGCCTCAGTTTCAAGCAACGTGCCGAGTCAAACTGGCTTGCCCTCGTCACAGTTTCTAATGTCCCTTCTCTATACTACTTGCCGCAGTCATAGTTACGCGTTGCATTTCCAGAATGTCATTGATCCGAGGCAGGAGTGTGTATGGGAAAGAGCCTTGGATCCTAGGTCTCGGGCGTAGCTTGGTAAATCTTCCCATCTCTCTGCGCTTCAGTTTTCTTATCTGCGAAGAGAAAGATTTGAGAGGCCCCTGGGTGGCTCACTCGATTAAGCGGCCGACTTCGGCTCAGGTCACCATCTTCTGGTTCGTGAGTTGGAGCCCCGCATCGGACTCGGTGCTGACATCTCAGAGCCTGGAGCTGCTCTGGATTCTGTGTCTCCCTGTCTCTGCCCCTCCCCCCACTCACCCTCTGTCTCCATCTCTGTCTGTCTCTCTCTCAAAAATAAATAAGCATTAAAAAACATTTAAAGAGAAATGTTTGCATGAGATGCAGTACCTTAAGATGCCCTAAGTGCTACAGGCTCCTCACTCCTTGAAAATACAGTTGTCAGGCTGCTGGAAGCTGGTGGCTGGGACACGCGGCAAGCCTGTCACGGGGGTCCACGCCTCCATCTGACCTTCAGACGAATACATGCAGGAAAGTATCTTCTGACGTGCTTCTTTGCTAACCAGAGATCATGGAATTTCTGTCCCAAAGATTCTGTCCACTGGGGCACCTGAGTGGCTCAGTTGGTTAAGCGTTGGACCCTTGGTTTTGGCTTGGGTCACGATCTCACGGTTTGGGAGTTCGAGCTCCGCACCGGGCTCTGTGCTGACAGCGTGGAGCCTGCCTGGGATTCTCCCTCTCCCTGTCTCTCTGCCCCTCCCCCACTTGTGTTCACTCTCTCTCTTTACCTCGCTCTCTCAAAAATAAATAAGTAAAACTAAAAAAAAAAAAAAAAAAAAAAAGATGGTGTCCACCACCAGACCAGGAAAACAAGGTTCTGGAAGTCCATTCTGCCCTTCCACGTGACAGAAGAAACTACTGCATTGTGAAGTAAGGCCTCAAGACTTTGGATGGCTGGCCCACTGCCGGCCACGTCAATCATCTGATAAGCGCAAGTGGCCACTGAGGCCTACATCCCTGGGTAGACAAGACTTGCTCCCTAGATGAAGGCCCCTCTTCCCAATCTCCATCCACTGCGGCTGGTCTGGGATATTGGAAAGTACTTTCTCCATGTCAGGACAAGGAACTCTGGTACAGCAGCCTGGTACCACTGTCAGGGTCCCCAGGAGGCAGAGAGGTCAAGTGACAGTGAGAAAGGAGTAAAAGAACCCTTCGGACGGCAGCCCCCAGCGGCCCACTCTGCTCTAACCTCAGATGGGAAACTTAAAAGAACTCGGTTAAGGCAACACCTGGGTGGTTCAGTCGGTCAGGCGTCGGACTTCGGCTCAGGTCGTGATCTCGCGGTTCGTGAGTTCGAGCCCCACGTGGGGCTCTGAGCTGACAGCTCAGAGCCTGGAGCCCGCTTCGGATTCTCTGTCTCCCTCTCTGTCTGCCTCTCCCCGGCTCACGATCTATCTCTCCCTCTCTCTCAAAAATAAATAAACATTAAAAAGAAATTTTAATTCAAAAATTTAAAAAAATAAAGAGCTCAGTTACCAGCCAACCTAAAACGCATCTAATTCGTTCTCTACAAATTTCTCCTCCTCCCGGGGTGCCTGGGTGGCGCAGTCAGTTAAGCGTCCGACTTCAGCCAGGTCACGATCTCGCGGTCCGTGAGTTCGAGCCCCGCGTCAGGCTCTGGGCTGATGGCTCGGAGCCTGGAGCCTGTTTCCGATTCTGTGTCTCCCTCTCTCTCTGCCCCTCCCCCGTTCATGCTCTGTCTCTCTCTGTCCCAAAAATAAATAAACGTTGAAAAAAAAATAAAAAAAACAAATTTCTCCTCCTCCCACGTTGTTCCCTTTCCAAATAGAACTATCCCTCATTTCTTTCCCCCAAATATTCCAATTTATCCTTGCCCTGTGCGACCTATTCTCCTCACCCCTATGATACAGTCTTGATTGGTCTTTCCCGTTAGTTGTGCTCTTGAATTTATAAACTTGCCACAACTTCTGTACTCTAATATAGTGGTGAGAAACACAGATTCTAAAGGGATAACAGAGGCTAAGGGTTAAGAACGTGAACTCTGGAGCTAGAATGCCTGGTTTAAATTCTAGTCTTGGCCTTGACAAGATGGCAGCAGCCAGATGGACCATCAGTGGCTTTGAACCTGCTGGTCATGGAGGACTGGGCCCTGCCCCTCACAAAAGGGCTGCTGGTCCTTTAGAAAAATCTAACAATGAACAGTTCGTGACAAGACATCCAAAAATGTTTGAGCTAGACTGGTGAATGCTCTAGCTGGTAATAATGTAATGAAATTATGGATTCCAGGGGAGGAAAAAGGCAAACTTATGGCTGCCAGCTTTAAGATATTTGGCTGTGGTTCTGAAAATGACCCAAGTTCATTAGCCATTGAACAAGTTACAGGCAAATAGTTGAAGAATCTATACCAGTCAAAAGCACAGACATTCCCAAGGAACTGCACCTTCCTCCCAAGGAGGCTGCATTGCACCACACTAACCAAAGATCACAGACCAAAGATCACAGTGGCCTTGGTAAACTATAAACTGGAAAAGAATGTCAAGAGATGAGAGACAGAGGGGCACCCGGGTGGTTCAGTCTGTTAAGCTTCTGACTCTTGGTTTCAGCTCAGGTCATGATCTCATGGTTTATGGGTTCGAGCCCCATGTCAGGCTCTGTGCTGACAGCTCGGAGACTGCTTGGGATTCTCTCTCTCTCTGTCTCTCTCTGCCCACCCCCGCCCGGGCTCATGCACGTGCACATACACTCTCCCTCTCTCCCTCAAAATAAATAAATAAACTTAAAAAAAAACACTAAAAAAAAAAAAGAAGAAGAAGAAGAAATGAGAGAGAAGAAATGAGCCAATGGGCAAACGTCCATTGGATCTAGCTCTCCATGCAGCTGCCCTAAATGTCAAAAAGCCTGTGATACTGCAGTTAAGGAGCCATGGGACACATACAACATTCTGCCACTTATAAATCATTGCTCTAATGCAGGTGACAGCTAAAGGACTTAACATAGGTACAGTGCTAAGAAAGATGCCTGACCATAGGAACTATATTTCAAAAAATTTTTTTTAATGTTTATTTATTTCTGAGAGAGAGAGAGAGAGAGAGAGAGAGAGAGAGAGCATGGGTGGGGAAGGGGCAGAGAGAGAGGGAGACACAGAATCCAAAGCAGGCTCCAAGCTCCGAGCTATTGGCACAGGGCCCGACGCGGGGCTCGAACCCACGAGCCACAAGATGGTGACCTGAGCCAAAGTCTGATGCTTAACCGACCGAGCCACCCAGGTGCCCCTATATTATTATTATCATCATTCTTATTATTAGCCATCTAAGATATTAGAGTGTCTTTGCGGACCTTGACACACTGGGCCAGGCTCACCCAAAAAAGTAAGAATGCTATTTCTGAATCTTTCAGGCCTTTCCGGAGCCCCTCACCGCTTCACCCCTTCGTCATGACTAGAGTTCGCCCTGTTTCTTCATGCGCCACGTGGAAAGCCTCATCCATCTTAAGCGACACGTGTTTACTTACCTACCCCTCACTTGTCCATTCCCTCTCAAAAAAACAAAGCCTGCCTTGCTCTTTATTTTTGAGCCATTCTCCTCCACTTTCCTGCTCAAAGTTCTAGTATTTAGATTAGAATGCTAACAGAATATCGAAAAGTTTGAAAGGAGCAGTCAAACTGATGATAATATTTCATGGGTTTCTGGTTTCCTCACCATCTTTTTTGCCTGAAAGCAAAATATCCCAGATGGGTCTGCCTTCCGTTGAGGGAAACTGAGGAAGGCATTTTCCCCTGTGAAGTGAATAAACTGGTGTAGCAGACGTTGTGCGTCATCTACCCAACAGCCATCTGCCCCTCTTACTTACTAATAAACCTCCAAATGTATTTCGGTAGCAAGCCCAGGCTTCCTACTTTGGGGGAAGTGTAGCCCCTTCTCCGGCCCCACCTGCCATTACATTCCCTTTGCCGGCAGTCAGACATTGGCATATGACCCAGATCTGGCTAACAAAACGGAAGAGAGAGTCTGCTGGGGGAGCCGGGTGGGACAAGCTTCTGGTAACTATGTTATTGCTTTAAAAAAAGAAAAAAACCATCCCACACAGAAAAAGTTGTTTTCCTCCATCCCTAAATGTAACGAGGTGAAAAGATGGTGCTGCAGCAGCTATTTCAGCGTAATGAGGTACAAGTGTAAGGACAAAAGCCAACATGCTGATAATGGTAGAGTAAAAAAAGAGAATGAAATGGACCACTATGATCTCCAGACTTCTTTTTAACTTTCTTAATTATTTTAATGTTTACTTATTTTTTTTAAACGTTTATTTATTTTTGAGACAGAGAGAGACAGAGCATGAACAGGGGAGGGGCAGAGAGAGAGGGAGACACAGAATCTGAAACGGGCTCCAGGCTCCGAGCCGTCAGCACAGAGCCCGACGCGGGGCTCGAACCCACGGACCGTGAGATCATGACCTGAGCCGAAGTCGGACGCTCAACCGACTGAGCCACCCAGGCGCCCCTAATGTTTACTTATTTTTGAGAGAGAGAGAGAGAATGAGAGACAGCACAAGTGCAGGAGGGGCAGAGAGCGGGAGAGACACAGAATCCAAGCAGGCTCCAGGCTCTGAGCTGTCAGCTCAGAGCCCGACGCGGGGCTCCAAACCACGAACTGTGAGATCCTGACGTGAGTCGCAGCTGGACGCCCAACCAATGGAGCCACCGAGGCGCCCCTCCAGACTTCTTTTAGTAAAATGTAAAACAACTGTAATTTGGTCCTCTGTTACTTGATAGCTGATCCTAACTAATACCGATATGCATTTCACGAGGAATGTTGAGTCCTTTGCAACAGTACCTTCGTTCCTCCTTGACGATCTTCAGGGAGATCTAATAAATAAGTATTTATTCTCACAAAGATCTTTCTATATTTCAAATTATTGTCTTGCCTCTATGATTTTTCTTTATAGATTTTTTCCATTAAAAATGATTGCTTATAACATGATGTTATAGTTATCTCACCCCAATTAATTCCAAATTTTCACAAGTACAAAATCATTTCCTTCTCTCAGGCTCTGTGTTTAAATGATTATAATTTTGTTTGACTCTTTCTGCCCCCTATATTTATTACTGTCTTCCTAGAGAGGCTTTTATTAAAAGCATGGATTTGGAATCAGAGACCCAGCCATGTGAATGGATAAATTACTTATTTTTTCTGATACTAAACATCCTAAAAATATTGAGGGGGCACATGGGTGGCTCAGTTGGTTGAGTGTCCAACTTTTGATTTGGGCTCAGGTCATGATCTCACAGTCATGGGATCTAGCCCCTTGTTGGGCTCTGAACTGAGCATGAAGCCTGCTCTCTCTCTCTCTCTCTCTGTCTCTCTCTCTTTCTCTCTGCCAATGCCCCTTTCCCCTGCTTGTGCTCTGTTTCAAAAAAACTTTTTTAACAAATATCTAGGGCTGAAACCAAGGTGAAACGAGATGGCATATGAAAAACACTTCCCTAAGTCTTGGCACAGACTGGAAAGTCAAAACAAAATGTGGAGAAAACAAGAAAAGGAGGAATCAGGGATGGGGAAGAAGAAAGTGAAGGAGGAAACATAAAAGAAAAGGAAGAGGAAAAGGAAGATATCCAGAGAAGAAGAAGGGAAGAGGAAGGAAGAGGAACGGAAGAAAGGGAAAAAAGAGGAAGAGAGGAAAGAGGCAAGAAAAAGAAAAAGGGAAAAAGGAAGTTGAAGTCAGAAAGAAAGGAAAAGAGGAGAATAGGAGGAAAAGACGAGGAAGAAGGACAAGAAGATGAGAGGCAGGGTGCTGATGATGGCGCTGGTTTGAGCCCAGAGAAGAACTCTGAGAAACAGGTTAAGGCTAAGGTTAAATGTTAGAACCCAGACAAAGCCCTGACCATCTACACCTTCCTACCGTGCAACTTTTCCCCCTAGAGCTTTGGTATTTATGTGTGACTGACTCTCATGCAGTTCGAATCTAGTTACTCCAAACATCACTACAAAGAAAATTACAAAGGATTACAAACCTTGGGCAACAGTCCTCGTATTTCAAAGAAGAGGTTGATTCATCAAGATTCCAGTGCAATCAAAGAACTTGGAGAAGTCCCTGGAGTCTGTTTCCAGCAAATGCGAGGTACGGCTCAATTAAACCAGCAGAAAATTAAATGAGCGATTCATTGGGCTTCTTCTGTAATGACCAGGTGTCCTCCTTCTTCCGTGATGACAGGACAAGAGAAAAGAAGCTTTTTTTTTTTCTGATACAAGAAGGGGGGGGTCTTCCTGACGGTGAGGGCTGGTAAAAGCCCCATTGGTTACAAGTTATTTCCTACAGAGTCTACAAACACTGGACTGATTTCATGCCACTGGGGTCAAGTGGAACACAGAATGAGGATAGGTAAAAGACTAGAAAAGATCTCTAAGGACCTTCTAGACCCACACTTCTGTAGGTCGGCCCGTGCTTCTCTGTTTTCCATAATGGAGAATTGGGGGAGGGGTCTCCCCATCACTTCCTTAGGTTTGTCTGTATCAGCTCTCTCCTTGCCTTCCAGTCTCCCTCAAGGGCCGCCATGGGCCCCGTGTCTACAGCCCTGTCCTTCCTGCGATGAGAAGCACGTGCACCCTTCCCATTTTGTCTGTGCTTCCGGCTCTCAGTGGTCTGCTTTCTGAGCCCGAGACTCTGTGACTTTCCCTAGTGCTGCATTCCCACAAGATCCCTCTCCGTTTCAGGTTGTGTTATCGTCAGCAACGATTCCTCCCACCATCCACGGCTAGAAGCCCCGGCTCTCTTCTCCCGGCTACAAGGTTCGAGCTTGGTCCAGTGCTGTCCCTCAAGGCCGTCAGCCTAACCCCCGCCCTCTGGCCCCGATGCCTTCCCTCCCACGCTGAAGTTTTCACTCGAGAACTTGTTACCTCCGACCACAGTTCCAGTAGGGTGACGTCACCCGAGAAAGGCAAAGGAAGGAAACTCTGGCATTGGCCTGAATTAATAACGGAGAAAGGGGAGAAGCCTAATCTTTCCAGTGCAGAAGATGTGTGCATTGTTTGTTGAGAGTAGCCCTCAGGGAGGCCGAGATTTCAAGCTCGGCATTGACGTGGCGCATTTTTCAATTAGACAATATACTGCATGGCATGTCCCTTCCTCCCCCAGCCCCTTGTCTTTTATTACCACATGACTTCATCTCCCCGTGTGACTGACAGAGCCCATTGGGCTCAACACTGATAAAAAACATCTGGGGGAGAAAAATTGCAATTTAGAAAACAATTAAGGACATCAATTTCAATTCATTTAGTTGCCCGGAGAAAGAAAAGTGCTTTCAAAGACGTAACTTGATCTCCAGGGGTCATGGATTAAAGGGCACGCAGACCCGTTGTTCTCCAGTTGTCGTGCGGAGGAGGGCATCTTAGTTCGGAGGTCCAAACGCAGACATCAGCTCCTATGTTGCAATTTTTAACAAAGGGTAAACCACAGAGAGCTTCCCTAATTTTCTCATTTCTTCTCCTTTTTAAGACATTCCCTTTTCTTCCTAAATTCCCTTCGAGGAAGGATGTATTCTCTCTCTCAAATGCTCACCATATGCTCATTTGTTATGGGAGCTCTGTAAGTGAACCTCGGTTTACTGTTAAAGACCCCATCCGTGGGCCTGATTGGGTGTGTGTGTCCGCGCGGCTGTGTGTCTGTGTGTTACCGACTTTTCCTTCCATTTTTCCCCACTAGCTCTGTGAGCACCCGCGGCTCCGTTGCTTTAAAGGGCTCGGAACCTTTATGAATCCAGGTTTTGCATTCGCAAAACCTTAAATAAAGAACTTTATTATGTTTTCCAGCTTCGTCGAGGAATAATTGACGTACGTCACTGCAAAGCTTAAAGAGCACGGCATGATGGTTCGGTTTATGGATACTGTGAAATGATTACCACAGGAGGCCCAGGTGACATCTGTCTTCTCATATAGACACAATAAAAAGAAAAGAACGAAGAAAGGAAGGAAAAAATTCTCCTTGTGATGAAAACTCTTAGGATCCTGTCTTAACTTTCCTACATATTGCAGAGCAGTGTTATACACAATATATATATACACGTGTGTGTGTGTGTGTGTGCGTGTATATATATATATATATATACACATGGGTGTATATATATATGTGTATATATATATATATATATATACACACACAGTACAACTCCTTTACCCATTTATTCATCGATGGACACAGATTATTTCCCTGTCTTGGCTATTGTGAATAATGCGATGGACACGGGGTTTCCAAGTCAGTGTTTTTATTTCCTTTGGATATATTCCCAGAAGTGGAGTGGCTGGGTCATAGAGTAGTTCTGTTTTTAATTTTTTTTTTTTTTGAGGATTCTCCACACTGTCTTCCATAGGGGCTGCACCAATTTGCAGTCTCAACAGCAGTGCAGGAACCAATTTACATTCCCACCAACAGTGCACAGGGGTTCCCTTTTCTCCACGTCCATGCCGGGCGTTTGTTATCTTTGGTTTTTTGATGACTGTTAACGAACGGGCATGAGGTGATGTCTCACTGTGGTTTCAATTTGCATTTCCCTAACGCCCAGTGATGTTGAGCAGCTATTCCTGTACGTGTTGGCCTTTCATATATCTTCTTTGGAGAAACGCCTACCCCTCTCCTTTGCCTATTTTGTAACGGGTTGTTTTTTTGCTATACACGTTACTTAGGTAAAATTAGAACCAATGCTCTCGTGTCTTGAGCACCTGCTGTAGGATGGCCACTATCATCCCCCCGAAACGTAACATCTACTCTACTTGCCTCAGAAGGTGAAGGAGGGACAGTGAAGTAGCCCCCAAACTGAGAAGGCATCTTGAGAGTGGGAAACGAAGCAGGTGACTCCATACGGTTTACAGAGTTGTAGCCGGGCTAGCTTACGGGTGGGGCAGGGGTCCATGGCAGCTGCACAGTTACTGTCCCCAAGTCCGGACATCAGTCCGCAGATTTTATAGAGCCAAGGGACACGCAGAGGGGCGCCGTGGTGAGATCAGAAGGCTCGCATGTGCCTAGGTGACAGCTAGCTTTGATTAGGTCTTGTGCCACCTGTACGACAGAAAGGGGAAAGACTAAGTTATCTCTAAAAGATTCGTGGGAGGCCAAAGCGAGCTTTGGGAGGCCCCCTAAGCTTTGGCAGGCATTTGTAAGGTATATATGTTAATCTCCAACGGGCCCAGAACACGTAGCTCCCAAAGAGGCCATTGATCTGACATGGAAACGATGGAGGGCCAAAGATAGAGTCAGTGTTATCAGCACTCCTGCAACTTGTCACATCAATCCCATTAGCCAGGTATTATCATTCCTACATTTTACAGTTGAAAACTTGATTCTCTCATTTCAAAGCATTAAGATTTGTGCCCACACAGGGGCGCGCCTGGGTGGCTCAGTCGGTTAAGCCTCCAGCGTGGCTCAGGTCGTGATCTCACGGTCCGTGGGTTCAAGCCCTGCGTCGGGCGCTGTGCTGACAGCTCGGAGCCTGGAGCCTGCTTCCGATTCTGTGTCTCCCTCTCTCTCTCTGCCCCTCCCCCACTCATTCTCTCCCTCTCTCTTTCTCTCTGTCTCTGATATAAATAAACTTGAAAAAAACTTAAAAAGATTTGCGCCCACGTAAAAAAAAAAAAAGGAAAGACGTGAAGCCAGATTTGTCAGCTCCTAGATCACATGCAGAGCAACAACAGACTAGGAAATAAACTCTGGAAGGTAGGATCTAGTAATAGCTCTGAATTGAAAGACTCCAGCGATGTTTAATTAAGAGAACATATACAAAATAACTAGTTAGCACTTGGCCCAACGTAGTTCCTCAATAAATGATAGCTCTAATTATTATGTGAAACCATCTCCACTTGTCCCCCTGCCCTTATCCTCAATTTCCCTCCAACTTCCTGGTACACACTGCTGAAGTTTTCTTACAGTCCCACTTAAAATCATCACCTATGCAGTCTAAAGACCTAAGAGCAAGGTCCAGAAGCAGGCATTTGATGTTATCTGACTGCGAAGTAGTAACTGTCAGGAAATCCTACTCCCGGAAGCAGCCAATAGGTGGAAACAGTCCTACAGGAGACCTCGCTCACTTTTTATTAGTCTGCCTTGGCAATCAGCTTAAAACACAGCCACTGCCACAGCATGTGTTTCATTTTGCCCACTGCAGAGAATATAATTACAATAATATATCGTGAGGCCATATGGAAGCGTGAGGTTAGGGCCTACACAGTTTGTAATGAGCCAGAGTTGAATGACAGGATCACTCAACAAATGGACCACATTGGCACCGGGAGGGCTCGGGGCCAGGGAACATGAACGAAGAATGGATCTGGTGTCAGAGAATGGATGGTAAAGGAAAGAGAATAAGGACACGTGGGTTAGATGGCATGAAAAGGCAGAGGGGGCTGGCAGAGGAGCCACTGGGGGAGTCGTTCCTTGGTTGAGCCAGGGAGCCTACGGGCTGCTGAAACTGAAGGATCTGGGCTCCTGGGTAGGGAGCCTTTCAGCTTAGGAGAGTCAGAAGGTTGCAAGGAAGAATTCATTTGACTTAATGGTAGGGTAAAGGGATAGAAGGGGAAAAAAACCCCAATTCTAGCGGTAGAGTATTTGGGACCCTGGAAAATGTTCACAGTCGAGCGGCGGGGAGATCGCTGTGAACTGGAATGTTTAAGGCACACCTGCTAAGGAAGGTCTCTTGATAGGATGTGGGGAGATGAGGAGAAATCTGGATGACCAGCTGGTTAGAGGTGAACAACTGAACAATATCAGGAAGACAAGAGCGGGCAGGGTAACAGCAAGGAAAAGATTGAACTGAAAATGTGTCTAAAGACCATCCCCTACCCCCTCACCCTCACCTACGCCCACCGCAAGTCTTGTATTTGGTTTCTTGATGACAGTAGGAACAGGAGAGCTGTTCCTCCTGGAACCGATGGGCTTGCAGAGAAAAAGTTGTTCATGTTATGTTGGTTTGGGGTCTGTTTTTATTTTTTGTTTGTTTCCATTTGGTTTGGTTTTCCACCTCTCCAGGTCAGCTCAGGACAAAAAGTCAATTCAAATCCAAAGGTATCGCTGAACTTATCAGAACCATTTGTCTTCCTTGACGTTAAAACGCAGGCAGAAAATGTTGCAAAATAAAATTTCCAGTCCTTCTGGCCCCTGCGGGTGCCAAGAATGCCCCATGACTGCCCTCTGAGAGGCAACAGCCCTTCAGATCATCAGGAAACCCTGGAGCTTGCTAATAAAAAGAAAGTGATTTTCCATACAAAGTAAACAGATCCCTCCTGCACATCTAAATGGACTTGGCTTCAGATGCGGGTGAAGGCTTGGGGTGGAGTTTTAATTTTCATATTACAGAAGCTCATTCTGAGCTTGAATTTTCCCGTAATTCTTCAAAGCACAACAGAACCCCCTGTCAGGATATATCCAGCAACTGCATTCTTGGAGCAGCTATAAATTAGCTTGCCTTCCCTTTTCCCTCTTGACCTTGAGGCTCCTTTCGGGGACCCAACAGAAGCCCTTTAGGAAGCAGGAAGTGAAGCTTAGAGGATCCGTTATCTAGAAGGATCTTTCCTGTAGAATGTAGTCTTCTTCAGTTTCTCCCCAAATGGAAGCCTGCTCTCCAGTATCGACCTATCATAATCGATTCCAAACCCAAAGCATCATCTCTCTGGGCTGAATTGCTTTGTCATTGCACAGCTGAGCAGGAGATTTCTACACTAAAATTTTCCGTGTGAATTAGAAGACAAAAAGAAAGAGAGAACTCTTTTCCCTAACATCATCTTTTTATTTATGAAACACTTCTGAGCTTATTGGCACAAAGGCACAACCTAACGTAGCATACAGGGTGGTCCATTTAAAACAGTCCCCTTTAAAGAGGATGGCTTTAAGTGTGGCCCATTGTAAGTGGGTCACCAGATGTCTTGTTATGTCAGTCCTTCCTGGCATTGTAAAAATAGGGAAGACTTTCAGGGGTTGGGAGTGTGTGTGGAAAACACAGAGAGGCTGGGGGAGCTTTAGAACCGTGAGAATAAAGGAATCTACCAGGAGGCTTGATAACTGGGAAATAAAATACAAGTAAACAAACGGGAAATGGGTTCAGTCTCGATGCTAATATCTTTGTGGTCACAGGTAAGGTTTCTGTTTTTTCTTTTGTTTTCTTTTGTTTTGGATGTTTTTAACCACCCTGATGGTTGTATTTGTGTTGTATTACTCATTCAGTATATATTTACCCAGCATCCACCGTGTGATAGCACTCAACTGAAGGCTGGGAATATGATAACAAAAAGGTAAAGGCAATGCCTTCCAGAGCCTATATTCCACAGAAGATATAGATAGATAGATAGATAGATAGATAGATAGATAGATAGATAGATATAGATAGATAGATAGATATAGATATAGATAGATATAGATAGATATAGATATATGATGTGTTGCTGACTACATCAGATACTCATAACGTTATGGAGAAAAACTCAGAAAGTGAGGAGGGAAGGGTAGAAAGAGGAGTATTGGGGAAGTTCCCTTTAATAAAGGACACAAAAGGGACAAAGTATTTTATTCAGTGTTCCCTCTACTCCTCCTCCCTCCACCCACCCGAACCTGACTCATTGTCTCTCCAGAGCCGGTCAGGTCTCACTTCACTTTCAAAGGCAGTGATGGCAGGCGGAGAGCGGGTCCCAGCCCCCTGAGAAGGCCTGGACCAATGTTACTAAGGCTGAAAGAAAAGGCTAGACTGGCAGAGACCTACTGCCTCATCCCAAACTTCAGGCCTCGAATGATGGTTCTCTTTCCTTCCTACTGGTCTTTGACATCTGCCTTCAGGACCTTTTTCTGGTATTGTCTACCAGTTGGTCATATATTCTCTCGGGCACAAAGGCCCAGTGTGGGATTTACGAGCTGAATCCAACTCCCAAAGTTTGGCCTGCCTCTTACTTCCGGCTTGGTGCTAATCCACTCAAACAGAAAGAGAGAAGCAGAGAAATGTCAGCGTTTCAGTTACTCACTTACTCAATGGACATTCGTTGAACACCTATTACAAGCTAGTCATTGTGCTGGAAATGAGGCTGTGAACCACACAGATCTGACTTCCATATGCTGTGGGAGAATGTACAGAAAAGATGGAAGTTTCTTCCCCTACTAAATCTACCTTTATCTCCTGATTTTTATGGGGACCCCACTGAGAGAATCTTGTCACAGCCCTCATTTCTTAAATCACCGGTGAGTGAAACCCCAAAGAATCCAGGATGTATGAACCAGGAAAAATCTTCCTAGATCCTCAAATAGAGAGTGGACATCCCACCCCCATTATTCTCTTTCTTGTATATTTGCTTCATGGCTTTTATTACAATTAAGATTACAGTTTATTTGAGTACGTGCTCATTTCACATCTGCCCTTGACCAAATTGAAAGTTATTTAAGTCTATTTCCCTCCCCATTGTGTCCCCAGTGCCCGGCACGGTGTATTAGGTGCCAAATAGATACTTGTCAGCTCGGCGAATGGGTGAAGAGTTGGACAAATGAACCAAGCCCTTCTTATTCATTGGAAGAATTTGGAGTTAACACGAAAGATTAAAACTTATCTTTTATATATTTCTCTGCAGGAGGGATCATGGTCATCACACTCCAGATTAAAAGCAATCCATCATAATTTCTGTCGGAAACGAAAATTTAAATATGCCCCTTTGTACACCTAGTCTCCTGGCCTCACCATCCGTCCTCATCGCCATGGGTTAAACCTGACTTGAGTATCACACACCAGACCCCAGACCAAGGACTGTGTGATGAGAGCTCATCTGTCCTTTGCCAAGATTCTAATGTTCCACTCTAGACAATCTGGGCTCCTGGCTCCCGAAACTGCTTCTTCTGTGGCCAGGCCTTGAGGCCCCAGGATCTGCCCACATTCCAGAGAGGGTTAGGGTTTCTCATTAATCTCTGTCTGGACCCTGTCCTCAGATTAGCAGCCACTGAAATGCAATCCCTGTAATGAGAAATGAACAGCCTGACCCATGTTGTTTCTCTGAGACCCGTTGTCTCCAACTTCTCACCTCTCCCAGGCACAGCACGTTGACTGAAAGAAGCCATTACAGTGTTCTCACTGCCGAGCGATCGCCCATCACTCCAGAAAGTGTGCGAAGGAGTCCTTCCTTCACAGCTTGACATCTCTGCCCACATTTGGCACGAACAGAGGAAGCCTCCCAGGGTAGAGAAAGGGGATGCACTTAGGTTCTAGAGAGCAGAGTTGACACTCTTTCCCAGAATGAAAATAAACGAGCAGGGTCTGGAAAGGATTGATTCTTTAACAATTTATCATTTTACAGCTTGTGCTCATTTATTTCCAGAATGTCATACTGTGGCGTTTGAGGGTAGAGGAGGAAAGGGTTATCCAAGGTAGAATATGGGAACATCAGAAAGAATCCAGAGATCACACAGGCTTTGGGGTTGGTAAGGGCAGAGGTAACCTCTTCTAGATCATCTTTGATACAGTTATTCTATACTATTGTATGGTACTGAAGAGCTCAGAGCTCAACTCTAGCTGTGTAACCTCAGGTAAGTTACTTATATCCTTTATGCCTCAGTTTACTGTTCTGTTAAATGGGAATAAATACGGTACTGACTACCTAGGAACATCATGAAGGCCAAATATATTAATACATCTAAAGTGTTTATAGGAATGCTTAGGAAATAGCAACAAATACTTGCTATTATTATTTAACATCAAAAGTATGAATGAGATGTTGGATTGGAAACTTCCAAAGTCAGTTCCACCTCTAAGATTCCAGGATACAAGGGTTCCTTCTTCAGACACACACGTATTTAAAAAAATGAAGGAATCTGTTGAGATGAATCTTAAGCCTGGAGAAGAGACTCAATCTAAATGGAGATAGTGTAACCACTATTATAATTTTTACGATAGCACTTCTCTTGAAGCGATATGTAAAATTCTTTGCATATGGGTGCATACATACAGAAAAAGTGCTCATAACTGTTATCAAATTTCAAACTTCAAAAATTTGGTTTACTGAAACACACCGTATAAATCAGAATAATCTGAAATGCTAGTTACTTGTGTGGTTAAGTTAATTACCCTGTGTGTTTTCTATATGTAAACAAACAAAAAATAAAGGAATTACATTGGAAACATTTCTAAAACGTGCTGAAGTTGGTTAAATGGATTGTAAATCATGATAAAGCAACAAAAGCTTGCCCAGGGCCTCCTTGCTGTAGATTTGGAGCACTGATCTAATAATACACTGTAATAATAAAGAAGAGATGAAAAATCTCATGAAAACAAGCAGAGAGAGCCAAAGCCCAAGGACAAGTCTAGAGTTTGACCAGTGGAGGGTTAGCAGTTCTTTTTGGACAATCATCTGATGTAGTGAATGTCTGCCTGCGGCCTCTTCGAGAAGGTGTGGGGCGGGGCCACTCTGGATTATCCTTTTCTCTATAGATCCATTTCTCCAAACCAGGAATCAATGGCAGTGGGAGCATCTTGGGAGCAAGTTCCAAGGCCAGTCCTCTCCAGAGTGGCCACGCCTCTTAAAAATAATCTGAAGGGGAGGAGGCGGAGGAGGGGGGCAGGCACTTGGTTGGCTCAGTGGGTTAAGCGTCCAACTTCGGGTCATGATCTCATGGTTTGTGGGTTCAAGCCCCGCGTCGGGCGCTGTGCTGACACCTTGGAGCCCGGAGCCTGCTTCGGATTCTGTGTCTCCCTCTCTCTCTGCCCCTCCCCCACTCCTGCTCTGTCTCCCTCAAAAATAAATATTGAAACAATTTTTTCAAAAATAATCTGAAGAACCTTCTGACATTATACGTGAGTGGGACAAGGATTTTCTGGAGGCTGGAAAGAGAAAGTCGTTACTCTCACCCAGGCATAGGTGGGAAAATTATTAAATCAAGTTTAGGAAGCTCTACTCGCTAACTTACTTACAAGTTTTCCTCATGTAGAACACAATATCTAGATCTATCTACGTAGAGGAACAAACGACATAAATGTATACTTATTATAAACATAATACTTTTATGTTCCCAGACATCATCCTTACAGATTATATCAAGAGCACAGACTTTGCGTCAAGCAGGCCTGGGTTCCCAATCGTGTTTGGTCCTTTAACCAGCCACTGATCTTGGGCTATTCTCTTAAACTCTTAAAACCAGGGGCGCCTGGGTGGCTCAGTCGATTAAGTGTCCAACTGGGGTTCAGGTCATGATATCATAGCTTTGTCGGGCTCTGTGCTGATAGCTCAGAGCCTGGAACCCGCTTCAGATCCTGTGTCTCCCTCTCTCTCTGCCCCTCCCCACTCACACACACACACACACACACGCTCTCTCTCTCAAAAAAAAAAAACTAAACTCAGTTTCCAAACTTAAAAATATGAAATCTACATAAAAACATGTAAAACATGTATCTCACGGGGCTATTGAAAAAGTTAAATCGCACCATAGATGTAAAGAACTTAGCATTCGCTGAGTGCTTACTACTATTAATACCCTACATTTGAAAGGAAATTCCCAAAGCGGGAGTGAGGAGGAAACAGAAAAAAGTACTCCTCCTTCTAACTCTGGAGCCAGGGAAAGGGTCAAAGGGCTAATTATTCCAGAGACACCCTAACATTTCACGTCAAGAAATGGTGGCTTAGGGGCCCCTGGGTGGCGCAGTCGGTTAAGCGTCCGACTTCAGCCAGGTCACGATCTCGCGGTCCGTGAGTTCGAGCCCCGCGTCGGGCTCTGGGCTGATGGCTCGGAGCCTGGAGCCTGTTTCCGATTCTGTGTCTCCCTCTCTCTCTGCCCCTCCCCCGTTCATGCTCTGTCTCTCTCTGTCCCAAAAAGAAATAAACGTTGGAAAAAAAAAAAAAAAAAAAAAAAAAAAAAGAAATGGTGGCTTGACTGAGAACCACACCCAGAAAGGACTAATGAATGAATGGGACTCAAAATGCCTCTGGCTATTTCATCGTTTGGCGGGCCTGGCTCTCATAATTTAAATTTCAGTTTAACAATAAGTATTGTCGCAGAACATCTGGCAGACACAGAGGGCCTGTCTGTCGCATTCCTTTTTCCTTCTTGACAAATATTCCTAGAGCGGGTGAGATCCAGACATTCTTCCTTGACACCCTTTTGTTCTTAGAGTAACCCAGATCCTTTCTGTACGCATGTTTAATCCAGGGGTACGGGAAAATTGTAGCCTACTTATTCTTGCTAAGGTCCCAAGGGCAGGTGTTGGCTGCCTTTCCAAAACACTTTTTTTTTTAATTTTTTAAATGTTTATTTATTTTTGAGAGAGAGACAGAGACGGAGTGCAAGCGGGGGAGGGGCAGAGAACGAGGGAGACACAGAATCCGAAGCAGCCTCCAGGCTCCGAACTGTCAGCCCAGAGCCCGACGCGGGGCTCGAACCCAGGAGCAGTGAGATCATGACCTGAGCCGAAGTCGGACGCTTAACAAACTGAGCCGCCCAGGCGCCCCCCTAAGACACCATTTTAAAGAGTTCCTACCAAGAGACTGCTTAATTGCATTTTATTGCATGGCATAAACATGCTACGTGATTGGAAATTTCCTGAATATTTCCTGATCTCAGTCACCAAAAACACTCAGACACCGAAGACAATTTTGGAGTATCTTCCCAACTCACTCCCTTGAACCGCGTCAGATGCAGCCCACAGCGGGACGGGGTGGGGGCGGGATCTGATACACACAGCCACCCAGCACAGGGGAGTGGACAAGAAATGAGGCTCTGACTTAGGCCAGGCCAGCTGGTGACCCTTTCCTGCGAAATGAGAACGGACAACAAGATCAAGGGCTCCTGGGAAAGAGTCAGTCACTCTGTGAGGCACTCTCTGGGGCTGAATCCAGAACAGGCAAACCAGGAAGCCCTGCTCGTCTTTGTTTTCTGTTAAGGAGATGAGGGAACAAAGAAAGTCACCCTCGGGCAAAGAGAAAAGGGAAGCAGGTGCTCCGGGAGAAGCCAAGACTTGAGATGGAGAGGGTCTATTTCCTGGGTTCGCACGGCTTCCTTGACTCTGGTCCCACCCTGAGGCCCAGCTGCACTCTCGCCCTTGAGTTTTTTAAGGCACTCTTGCCTCCATGTACTAAATGTTGCCCTTTTGGCCCAGCTAGACCAGTGATCCGGCGTATCTCCCTACCTTCCGTTTCCCTTAGCGCCCTGGCCCCGCACATTGTACACAAGAAGGCGTATTTCCTATTTAGGGCCTCCATATGATTAGGCCGCTTTACCTGAGTTTATATTTCTACTTTGCCTGCGTCTAACAGAGGCCCTGTCATCGGTAGGGGAAATGCTCGTTACGCTGTTCCTCAGTTTCCAGAGAGAGACACGGATTTTCTTTCCACTTCCAGGAGAGATCAAAAGGAGAAAGGAAGAAGGAGCACTTCTCTTTTATCTTCCCTGTCGCTCTAATTTCACTGGGGAAAGAAAACATAGATGCTGGACAAGCTCTTCTTGCCGGCCTTCCATCCTCGCCGGGTCAGGAGAGATTGCAGATCTCGGCAAATATGTCTCGGCAAATATGAACCCTTCAGACCTGAGTCTCTCCTGCTGGGGGTGGGGTGGGGGCAGTCAAGCCCCAAGATCTAGACTTGTGGGGTAGCGGGGGAGACGGGCACGGGAAGAAGTCTTATTTGGGCTCCGGCCTTGCTTTATAGTTAATTACATTAACATTTCATCTTTGATCTCTGAGTCCATATCTAAATGGGCTAAACTATTTAGAGGGAAAAATATGATCGGCCCCTGAGCATTCTCACCAGGCTTGAAGATACTTTAAGGAATGTTGAGTTCCGCAAAAGAAACAAATATCTAACTACAGAATCAGGTACTCATTAAGCCTCTGCTGAGTGATTGCCTGTTAAAAGGTGGGTCATCTGCCAAGGTATCTTAGTTATTCTCATTTATTCCCTAAACTCTAACACTTAAAATTACTCCTCCCAGTGACTGTGGTTGAAAATCTTCAAGTACTTCATTGATTCCTTTCTTTCTCTTCCTAACTACACCCAAACCATTGCCACCCCTGTTGATTTCACTTCCCCTGAATTTCCCCTGCTCCTTTGGGCACTGCCTAAATTCGGGCCCTTTAATCTGTGGTTTTAACCACTGCTGTAGCTTTCTGGTTATCTTCCTTGTCCCCAGCCACTTTCTACATTGTAGCAGAGTTCACCTTTGTGAAATAAACCTGGTGAGTTCGTGCCCTGTCTAAAAACCTTTAGTAGCCCCTTTAGCTGATAGGAAAACCTTAATCTAGAGGATCTATCACAGTCTGCCCCAACCTACAAATTTCAGCAACTTCATCTTCTTCCATCACTGTCATACCCCAGGGTTTCTGCAAAACAGCCACTGTGGTCCAGTCTGATGCCCCGGCCAGATTCATCTACTCACCATTTCTTAAATTCTGTGTCTTGGCACATGCTATCAAATGCCCAACCATTTCACTATGTCTGGAATATTCTTTCCCAGATTCTCCGCATTAAGAACAACCACTTATCCTTGGAGTCTTATATAAAATTTAAATCATATATGAGATAGGTACCCTCCATACCCCTCATTGCTGTTTTCAAACCATTGTCCCTTCCCCCTCTGTCTTCCCTAGACATTCTCGGGATTGAATCTCTTATAATTAAATCATACTGGGGGCACCTGGGTGGCTCAGTCGGTTGAGCGTCCGACTTCGGCTCAGGCCATGATCTCACGGTTTGTGAGTTCGAGCCCCATGTCGCGCTCTGTGCTGACAGCTAGGAGCCTGGCACCTGCTTCGGATTCTGTGTCTCCCTCTCTCTCTGCCCCACCCCTGCTCGTGCTCTGTCTCTCTCTGTCTCTTAATAATAAATAAGTTAAAAAAAAATCATACTGCCCACTATCCCTCATTGTGATGTCACCAACCAACCCCCCAGTTATGCCCCTTTACTTCCCGCTGGTTTTACTTCCTGGTTCACTTTTACTATCTCCAGTCCTGCTAACGTCTCCATTCCTGGATGATCACCATGTACACAGTAGATGATTCAGTAGACTCTCCATTTCTAGAACTCCTCTCTTCCAGTGATCTGACCCTCCATACTACCTCAGCCATTTATCTGTATGTTCAGAGCCCTAGACCTTCTCTTTACCAATAATCCTTCCATAACACCAACTTAATTCATTCCATTCTCTGACCATAACATCCATCTATCCCTCCATTTCCTCTAGTGACCCAGTTCCAACTTCACCAGGATCTCCAACCCATTGATCTATCTTTTCATTGTCTCTAACCTTCATGAAATTCTCTCTCACCACCTTACTCATCTTAAAGTCCGTGACTAATCAATAGACTCAACCTCTTTGTATATACCCTTAATTCCTTGGTGTACTCACTTGGCAAAACTACAACCCTGGCTAATTTTACCTAATTTGTGCCTTTGTTCCTGCCAAAGAATGAGCCGAAGGCCAACGCTTTTGATCATGAACCTCCAGTGAACCTAAATGTTGCTTGATGATCATACTCTACTTTTCTGGCCTATTCACTCTACCACATATGCGATGGCTGCCTTGTTCATTCTTATCTCTCCTCAGACCCACAGCACACCGCCTCCGTCTTCATTCTCGGATGATGATCGTCTTTCCCACTTCACTGACAAAGTTAACGCCAACAAAAAGGGACTTCTATAAATTTCCGTAACCATTACCACCTTTCCACCAGAATTTATACACATAAACCCTTACCTCCCACCTGCAGCTGAAAAGGACTTAACCATGCACCTATCAAAAGTCAATCTCCCCACTTGCAAATGAGATCCCATCTTTACTCAGTGACAATGCTCTAGAAACCCTCCCATTTCTTTTCCTGAATCACAAATGTCTCCGTCTCTCTATCAAACCCTTCCCATCAATGTACAAACACATAATTTATTTCTCCCATCTGAAAAACAAAAACAAAACTCTTCACTTACCCTGACTTCCCTTGCCTGATACTGCCTTGTTTGCAAATTTGTATTCCTTCCTGGCAAAACTCTTTGGACAAGTTGTCTATATCCATTCTCTATAATTCCTTTCCTCCCATAGTCACTTATAATCACTGCAAGCCGGGTTTTTTTTCCTACCTACTCTACCAAAGCTGTTTGTTCGCAGTTTTCCTCTTA
The DNA here is from genome assembly GCF_016509475.1 of Prionailurus bengalensis. Lineage (NCBI taxonomy): Eukaryota > Metazoa > Chordata > Mammalia > Carnivora > Felidae > Prionailurus > Prionailurus bengalensis. The sequence goes on along the minus strand of NC_057360.1, from coordinate 12,476,316 downwards.
CTTGACTTATTTCAAAGGTTTGATGTAGTCAGTCCCTCTGTCCTTGATATTTTCTTCACGCGGCTTCCAGAACACTCAACCCTTGGTTTACTTTATTGGTCACTCCTTAGTCTCTTTTGCTGCCTTTTCCCTCTTCTTCCTAAGCTCTTAATGATTACACACTTTAGGGCTCACTCTTTGTTCTCTTCGCTATTTTCACTCATTCTTTCAGTAAACTCATCCAGAATCACAACGCTTAATACCACCTCCATGCTAATTTTCCGTCTCCAGCCCAGACTTCTCTCCTGAACTTCAGACTTGCACATTCACTCCACTTCTCAACGTCTTCTCTTGGTGTCATCTAAAAACTCAGAAATGTTGAGTTTAAGCTCTTCTGATTCCTGATCTCTCACCATGAAAACTGCATTGTCACCCACTTTCCATACCTCAAATGATAGCAACTATGTTCTTCCGGTGGTTCAGATCAAAACTTTTAGACTCATCTTTGACTTCTGTCTTTATTACACTCCCACACATACCATTCAGCAAATCCAGTTGGCTTTCATTTCAAACATATCCAGAATCCAAACACTTCTCATTACCTTCAGTGCTATCCCCCTGGCCTGAGCCACTGTTACTTTTCTCCTGAGTTACTGCAATGTTCTCATTTAGGAATCAGCAAAGTGATTTTGTAAAGGGCCATGTAGCAAATATTGTCTGCTTTGGAGGCCATACTAGTCATCGGGGCACCCAGTCATCTCTGCTGTTATAACGCAAATGGGCATGGCTGTGTTCCAATGTTAAGTTTGTTTCCAAAAAAGCAATGAGCTGAATTTGGACCCCAAGCCATAGTTTACCAACTCCTGATCTATCGGGCCTCTTTGTTTCCATCCACTATGATCTTTTCTCAAGTCAGATCATGTCACTTCTCTGCTCAAAACTCTACAGTGGTTCTCCTTCTGGATCAGAGTAAAAACCATAATCTTCAATAATCTTCAAGCCCCTACATGATCCTGCCACAGTCCTATCCCTAAATCTCACACCCATTGCACTCTCTCCTTAAGCCACCCTGCTGCAGCTGCACAGATCCCCTCGCCGTTCCTCAAATAGGCCAGGCACACTCAAGACTTGGGGCGTCAGCACTGGTTGTCCCCTCCTCCCCCAGACATCCACACGGCCCCTGCCCTCACCCTCTTCACCTCTCTGCTCAAATGTCACCCTCATCAAGGAGGCCAATGCTGGCCACTATTTGAAATGACAGCCTTCCTCCATGACTCTCAGGCCCCCTTACTCTTCTCTATTTTTCCCTTTCCCCTCCCCCCAAACTTACCACTTTCTAACAATAATAATTTACTAATTTACATTTACTGCATCCCTAACCTTCCTGGAATATGAGCTCCACGAGGCCAGGGAACTTTGGATTTTATTCCCTGGTGAATCCTGAGACCCTAGAGCCATGGATGGCACGTAGGAGGCATTCCCAAAAGGTGGGATGAATGGAATCCGTGTGGCATCCCTCAAATCCCAGAGATGTAGTGGGTCACTCAAGTCTCTATATTACTTGAATTCTTTTTCCGTGTTATTCTTATAGTCCTTTTTGTCCTGACTCATTTCTATGTAGGTAACCGCCTTTCCTATCACAACACCATGATCTTCTTGGACATTTGCTATATGTTTGTTTGCCTGTCACGTAGCAAAAGGTCAGTCATGCCAACGTAATGAACCTACAAAGGTGCCACATATGCGTGGTTCTCTGTCGCCAAATCACACACTCCACGAGCCAGTATTTGAAAGGTCTCTCCCCATACCCCACTCTCGATACATCTATACACACACACCGCTAATTGAGATCCTTTAAAACTCTTTTTCACATATTTGCTTAATTAGCTTGCATTGACCTCTGCAAAAACACTGGCCTCTGACGATCCTAAGAGGTAGTTTCCTGGCATGGACGCCAGAGCATCAAAGAGTCAGCTGGAACGAAGGAAAGCATAACACAGCTGGATTTAATTATTCATGACAGGCAGCCGAATATATCTGACACAGGTCTTCTCCCTAACACATCACTCAAAACAGGCCGGTTTCAGGAAACGGTAGAGAGAGAGAGAGAGAGAGAAAAAAAAAAAAACAAAACCAGGATCAGGCCAAAATGTGTCCATAATACAAAGCAGATCATCTTTCACACGGATGACCTTATGCATTTTGTTTTATATTTTTATGATGGTCCCACATCTATAAGACTGCTGACCCTTTAAGACTCGGCGTGCTCCTATGCTGGGGCTTAGCAGTGGTGGCTCAGGTTCTCGGAAGAGGAGGTGGGTGAAGATCACACCCATTCGTGAATCATCGTACGAGCCAAGGGTCCTCCAGGGTTCACGTAGACGTGTGGGCATGTTTGCAATTAATTCATCTGAGAAGCACAGGTGAGCACTTTCTACTTGCATTCGACGTTCACAGAAGGATTAACTGCATCTACAATCCAGTTTGTTTCTTTGGGCTTTTGCTTAGCAGGAAACGGGTGAGGATTTTAGGCGTTGCTTTGTTACGACCTACCCATAATTTTAATATTTCTCTCGTATGAAATCCACCCTCTCACCTGATGAAACGATGGGCTTTGGGTTGGCCATGCCCTTGGGTTGGCTCCTATTAAAAGAAGAGATTTCCTAATTAGGCAGAACCCAATTTTCTTGCTGCAGTCTCTTCCCAGATGCTTGATCCCTGAAGTCACTGCCTTCTTGTTTCTGTGCGTTTCCCGGTCCTGGTGAGCTTGCATTGTTTGATCACGGTTTTGACCAGTCTTGCACATCCCAGTGCTCGTACAACTGCAGAAACCCTTGCGGTTTTTTCCTGCTGCTTTGCTCTGATTTACGTTTGAAGCCAGAAACGTAGACTTCCCCTGAGTCTTTTTGCTTGGAACGTCCCCTTTTATACGTTCAACAAAAACTTGGGTTTCAGCTGTACTAGGGCTTATGCCTGTGACTGAGACTCTAACCATGAATGCTCCATTAAAGGGCTCAGAATTTAACAGAGAAAATAGCAAGGAGACTTGATGAGAATGCCACATGATTAGAGCTGTGATATGTTAAGCAGGGAGTGTGAGGGTAGCACGGAGTGAGGGCACCTAACCCAGCACCTAGGGGCTGAGGGAAGCTCTCCTAGACTCAGCAATGTCTAAGCAGTCTGTGCCAGACGAAAAAGAATGAGAGATGTTCTGTACTAAGGAGGTAATATCTATAAATGCTGTGAGCTACGAATCATACCAACTTTAGGGAACGTAAGTAGTTAAGTACAGGTGCAGGCGATGGGGAAAATCTGAGGCTGCGGAGGGAAGGCAGGGCTAGATCACAAAAGGCTTTATATGTCATTCTAAGGAGGTGAGGATTCATGCTATCAGTGACGGGGAGTCACTGAAAGCTTACACATGACACGGTCAGGTTTATATTTCAGAAAGACTGGCATCAGTGCGGAGAATGGATTTCGCTCTCTAGCTACTCCCCTGAAACTGGCCCCTACGCCCGCCTTCTCTACCTAATCATCCTGTGGCTCTGAACAGCTCAGCTCCACACCCCTTTTCCCGTCAGTATTCTCAAACACAACTAATGATCAGAATCACTTTAAGAGCTTATAAAAATACAGATAATCTGAGCCCACTTTTTCGAACTGGATCCTCATGGGAACGGAGCCTGTCAATCTCTGTTTTATAAAATCTTCCCATGTGATTCTGAGGCAGTTGGACTAGGGACAGAATTAGGGGACTAACAGAGACTGCTCTTTGCACCACAACACAGATATGTCGATGAACATCAACAGTGAGTTTGGCTTGTTGCGTTAGATTAAAGATGGCTGGCACTCTAAATATCTTCCTTCTATATGATCTACACCTCTACTCCCAGGACTAGGAAAATCAATCCCTTACTTAAACCCTCCAGAACTTTCTCTTATTGTTTAAATAACATGTCCAAACCTTAACACAACCCATTAGGCAGCGTAGTCTGGCTCCAATGATCTCTCCTCTCCAGCTACCCTTCCCTTTACCTTGTACTTGTTATTTGCAGGGGGGGGGGGGGGGGGGGAGGGGGGTGGATATTGATGCAATTTACACCCCAACTTCTACTTTGTCAATTAAATTAAGGGTAGTTATGGAGTTGAGAAATTGTGTAAATCAGTAAAGATCTGAAAACTGTCTGAAAAAGGGGTGCCTGGGAGGCTCAGTCGGTTGAGCATCTGACTTCGGCTCAGGTCCTGATCTCGTGGTTGGTGAGTTCGAGCCCTGCGTCAGGCTCTGTGCTGACAGCTCAGAGCCTGGAGCCTGCTTCGGATTCTGTGTCTCCCTCTCTTTCTTCCCCTCCCTGACTCATACTCTGTGTCTCTCTCCCTCTCTCTCTCTCTCAAAAATAAATACACATTAAGAAAAACTGTCTTGGGGCGCCTGGGTGGCTCAGTTGGTTAAGCGGCCGACTTCAGCCAGGTCATGATCTCGCGGTCCGTGAGTTCGAGCCCCGCGTCGGGCTCTGGGCTGATGGCTCAGAGCCTGGAGCCTGTTTCCGATTCTGTGTCTCCCTCTCTCTCTGCCCCTCCCCCGTTCATGCTCTGTCTCTCTGTCCCAAAAAATAAATAAATGTTGAAAAAAAAATTTTTTTTTAAAAAAAGAAAAACTGTCTGAAAAGACTTGGAAAGTGACTTGACATAGGAAGAGAAAAGGACTGCTGGTCAATCTTCAAGACTCATCTGAGTTAAAGAGCAAATTTCCACATCCACATTATTTCCATATCATTTCCATGTTATTTCCTCCCACACTCAAGAACCCAGGGGCAGAGAATATTGATAACTTGTCAACTACCATTTGAGTATCGGCAAAGCAGAAAGCCAAGAGATAAGAGAATTAAGGGTGCTGGTGTAAAAGAAACAGAAAATTTCTGGAACGGGCCTAAAAAGATGATTTGGCTAATTTGTCCCAAGGCACAGAGGATTAAAACGTGAATGCCCGTGTTTAGCCATATGCGGTCTGGTTGGCAATGGTTCACCATTTGATTTAATTCTGGTCTTAGGCTTGTTCTCCAGTGGCTCTCACTGACATTCTGTCATGTTACCCTAGAGCATGGTGAGTAACAACAGTTAGAAGGTTCCAGAAGCAAAGTAAATCACTTCCCAGGACATAAATGAAACCACCAAGGTAATCCTATAATGAGGTAGCAAATGCTTCATAATGATTGTTTTCCTCCTAAGTTAGAACTCTGACTTACAAACATGATTTTTACGGTTACAGCATATCCATGCGGTAGACCTTCTTTAATTAAACTGATGTGTTGCATTTCGCACAAGACTCCGTCTGTCTCAAAACACAATATATGTCAATATACAAATATACGCCTCAACATGAAGATATTGGAGTGCTTCGAAGATAGGAACAGTGACATTTAAACATTCTGCTAATAAAAACGAAATGCTGTGCTTGAATGGTGTTAGATTATTTTTAATTAAACCAATGCCTTAAATTAATCCCATTAGTTCAGTTTTCAGGTTTATCATTTCCCTTCTCTTCCCAATGTACATTCACATCAATGAAAGCCACGGGGCCAGACGCGATGAGGCAAGCGGTGTCGGAGGCCAGTGGCTAAAATTAGATTATCAATGACATTTACTTATCTGTTCACAGCTGAAATGTCAACGGTACAACATTTTCTCCTGAAACGAGACGCTTCCTCATCATTGAAATGCAGGCTTCTGTTATCAAATTACACCCATATTACATCACTGGGTGGTGAAACTGACCCCAAATAGAAAGCGAAACCATATATACTTTTTCTGTGAAGAGAAAAGCTAAAGACAAGATTAAGCAATGGGTTTGTTTTCATAAGATTATTTTGACCCGTGCCTTTCGTAATTAGGGTGAGCTTTTACTTCTAAGAGAAATAGTCGTCCCGGAGAGGAAGGGAATAGAATGCATCTAACATGAGGGCAGAGCAAGGGGGGCCTAGACTTTACCCCATCCATCCCGGAATACTCCATAATGCAAATCTTCAGGGACCAGGGCAGTTTAGAATTTGTGAACACTGCTCCCTTTTCTGGTTTTGTGTACAATGTACAGTTTGGGTGTATACGGCAGTCTCTTAAAACAGTTTTCCTGATGTTTCACTGCATTTATCTGCCGGGAAATCCACCGAGTGTGTGCACGTACTTATAAAATTAGTGGAAACTTGTACATACTACATTGAGCATTTCCAGACGTGCATTGGATCCCTTCTCTCCATCCCGCCACCCCCCCCCCCGCCGCCGTGAATTATGAGGAGCGTACTTCTGTCCCAAAGCACCCCTGTGCCGTCCAGCCCCATTCCCACCTGCTGGTCAGGACTGTCCATCACTGTGCAGTGCGAACATCCACACCGGGATGCACTGTTCTGGAAAGCCATCCTGCTTCTTCTGGCCCAGCACCACCAGCCCGCTCTTCCTAATGAGGCTCCGGAGGATGTCCATGTCCCGAGTCACACTGCTGTCCGAGAGATCGAAGATACAGCCCTCCCGAGCCACGTTGTCCTTCAGTATGATGACACCGTTTTCCTTCAGGCCAGCTCGGCACCGGGAAAGAAATACAAGAAGGTCTTTGTCGGTCAGGTACCCTACAGGTGAGGCCAAGTAGATGGGGAAACAGGATGGAATGGTGGGGGGTGGGGAGGGAGGGGAGTAGGAAGGTAGGAAAGATCACAAGGCTAAGAATCAGGAGACCATTGGTTCACTCATTCATGAATTATTTAATAGCCTGAATTGTTCTGGTTGTGGGAGGCTTCGATAGGAGGATAGGTATCCTCTCTGAGGAGGCTCAGTGTCCCATCTATAAACTAGATATTATGCCACCTGTTCTATCTACCTCATAGGCACAAAATAAACTATTGCCTTTCCCATGAATCCCCGCCATCGTCCCCAGACAACCCAACTTTGTCATTACTGCTCTGTGTCCCCTAGACACACACACACTGAGACCAATATCTAACTCCCTGCTGTCTCACTTCCTGGGAATTTAAATCTAAGGAAGTCCGGTTTTGCCCCTACATGGGGATAAACTCTTCTTGACCCCACTTTTTCAAGTTTTTCAAGTATTTGGTTTTCTTTGCAGGGTTAGGTTGGTCCAAAGGCACTCCATCTCCAAGGACGGGAATTTTCAGGCTCGTGACAGAGGATGTTAGGGGAGACGGTGGGAGGACCAGAGCTGCGGGGGGAGTTTCCATGATGCCTAAGGTTGCCTAACTACCCTTAGCACAACTACGACTACATCTCCCCGAACGTCCTTGCTCCCTCTCCGCAAATCCTCAAATTAGCCCCAAGTATTGTCTTCTCTCTCTCTCTCTCTCTCTCTCTCTCTCAGAAGGGGACAAAGGCAGATGCCATGCCATGCAGGACTGACCAGAGACCCACTGAATCCAGATGACATCATATCTCCCCAGTGGGGGTGTAAATTCCTGCAGGTTGTAGCAGTGGTAGCTTTCTACCTTGTCCCCGTTGACCTGCAGGTAGTTCTGGGCTTCGACGAGGAACGATTCCATCATGTCCACCAGTTCCACGCTTTTGAAAACCGGCAACAAGACATGCTTGCTGACCCTTCCTATTCCAGAGCCACAATCCAAGGCACAGTCTGTCCCAGCTCTCCCGGGGCCCTGCAGAAAGGTACCTTGTGGGATGCTTCAAGTACAGACACGTACCCTGAGTCTAGGATACTCCGGTTACCTCTTTGAACCAACTTTATTTAGGTCAATTTTCATATAATAAAATGTACTATTTTAAGTGTACCATTCAATGCATCCAGGCACGTACTGACTACCACAAACAAGTTCTAGAACATCCAATTGCCTCTTTCAAGAAATAGCCAACACTGCTAGTGTTTACTTTCTTTGTTTTATCCAAATAGAGGTCTTGAAAAGAATTACAAAGTAAGATTTTAGAAAATAATGTTTTAGGTCTAAAAACTCAGTAATTTCCTCTAAGAAATGGGTCACAGAAAGCCCTATAAAGTAGAATGTTATTAACTGTAAATTTGGGTCAAGCCCACAGCTAAATGGACCTGCATGGTAGCTTATTGCTTTGTGAAAGAGAGAAAGAAAGAAAGAAAGAAAGAAAGAAAGAAAGAAAGAAAGAAAGAGGAAAGAAAGAAAAGGGGAAAGGACGGGGAGGACAGGGGAGAGAGGAAGGGAGGGGAGGAAAGGGGAGGGAAGGGAAGGGAAGGGAGAGAGGAGAGGTGAGGTGAAACGAAGCGAAGCCGGAAAACCTTACAGACAGAATTTTACTTCAAACCCACCCCGATGGCACACAGCACATTCACATGGATAGAAGGTATTTGTGGCAAAGTCTCCTTATCTCTTTTAATGCTAGAAATTGTTTCCTGTCTTTGTAAGAGAAACTGTATGATGTACTGTGCACAAAACCCCCTAAAATTGTTTTTATAAAGTAGGTCTCAGGGACCCTGGGTGGCTCAGTCAGTTGAGCGTCCAACTTTTTATTTTGGCTCAGGTCATGATCTCACGGTTCATGAGATCGAGCCCCGCGTGGGGTTCTGTGCTGATGGTGCAGAGCCTGCTTGGGATTCTCTCTCTCCCTTTCTCTCTAACCAACCCCCTCTTTCTCAAGATATAAAAATTAAAAATCAACTTTAAAAAGTAATAAAAATAAAGTAGGTCTGTACACTAAATTAACCGGAGGTGAAGGATGGATAGATGGTGGAGGAGGAAATCAGCCAATGAAAACTTTCTCAAACTTGCTTCTGTAAAGTAGTATATTCATATGCACATATGCATATATATATATGGCCAGCTGCACATATGCATATATATATATATATATATATATGGCCAGCTGAAACTCTGAGATATATATTATTCGGTCTCTCTATATTATCTGGTCTAAATTATTTGTCCATAATTGGGATGACTGCTAAATAGATTTTGTGCTAGAAATCATAATAATAAGATCTTGCCAATCAAGATCTTAAGGAGAAAGCCTACTCTTGTTTTCTCAGGAACTAAGGATTTAAGAAAAGATTTGAGCAGAAGGAAACATCAGAAATGCTGCTTTCTAGTCCACTCAAAGGGCCTTCTGTAGAGCAATGAAGGCACAGTGAAGAACAAAAAGTGAAGACATTTTGGCTTCTTTTCAAATGGAATCATAATAAGCATGATTTATCATGTGCTTATATATAGAAGCTCTTTGCATCTGTAATAACTAACATCAAAACAACTCCACAAGATAATGATTACCCCTCAGTTTGAAGCTGAGGAATCTTGGGTTTCCACAGCTAATGGCAGACCTAGAACTTGAACAGGGAACTGTGTGAATCCAAAGGCAGTTCTACCTTAGAGCAGTCCCCTCAAGCACCAACTCCGATTCCCTTGATAGTATCTGTCCGATGCTACGTTGAAAAATATTCTAAGGCTTCACCGAGACTGAGCAGGAAAGAGCTCTGTGATTGACTAGTGATGTCTCCCTTGAGTATGGGAAGGGGCACGTGGTGGTACCCATACCATGCATTTGCCATTTCCACTTACACGACGCCACCTCCCTCATTCAGATATTATAACGTAAACTAAACTCATTCAGAGAAAAAGGAGACCTAGGCTAAAGGCTTATGCTGTGAGCGCCATAAAGAAAACATCCCTTAAGTAAATCCACAACATAAACACGATGGGTGGGATAAGTATAGGAACGTTATTGTAAGCTGTCGAAATGATCTTAGTAGAAATGTGTATACTCAGAGATTACTACAAATTTTTCTTACCATTTCTTGGCCTTAAAGTCTCTACAGATCATGTTGCTCACATTATTGTAGCAAGTGGCCTTAGAATTAGAACCATAGAGCCCAAAGAGGGCTCAGAGACCTATGCCAGAGATGTCAGATTACAATAGCTGACCTCCTTTTTCTCATTGAACAAATAAACCTGAAGCTGCTCTTGTTAAAGTGAGGCAGAGCGTCACCCGCTCGCCCTTCCTGTCATTCTCCCAGTAGGACCTTGAAGGATCTCAGCAAAACCCTAGAGTGCTTAAAGCACTCATGTCTAATTTCCCTACTTTTTTATACCAAGAAACTGAGGCTCAGAGAGGTGAAATGTTTGAAATAGAATTCCTTTGAAAATTCTCACTCTCTGATTTATATTTTTCACCAACGGAGACGTGCGACATTTGACTATAATTACTTTCGAAACAATGGTCATTTACAAATACAGAAAGGTACCTTTCACCCAAATTGTGTGTACTGCTCGCCTCTCACCACTGTGGCTTAGTTGTATTTATTATATTTCACTGCATACGGCTGCCACTGCCTCCCATATTCTTTCTCTCTCTCATTCACATGCAGCTCATATGGGAAGGGGTATTTAAAGCCCATTCTCCGGGCACCTGGGTGGCTCAGTCGGTTAAGCGTCTGACTTCGGCTCAGGTCATGATCTCATGGTCCGTGAGTCCGAGCCCCGCGTCGGGCTCTGTGCTGACAGCTCAGAGCCTGGAGCCTGCTTCGGATTCTGTGTCTCCCTCTCTCTCTGCCCCTAACCCACTCGCATTCTGTTTCTGTCTCAGAAATAAACAGACATTAAAAAAAAAAAATTTAAAGACCATTCTCAGGGACATCTCCTGCCTCCTGGACACCAAGGCTGCCTGTATTGAAATCTGATGTCCTGGGGCGCCTGGGTGGCGCAGTCGGTTAAGCGTCCGACTTCAGCCAGGTCACGATCTCGCGGTCCAGGAGTTCGAGCCCCGCGTCAGGCTCTGGGCTGATGGCTCGGAGCCTGGAGCCTGTTTCCGATTCTGTGTCTCCCTCTCTCTCTGCCCCTTCCCCGTTCATGCTCTGTCTCTCTCTGTCCCAAAAATAAATAAAAACGTTGGGAAAAAAAATTAGAAAAAAAAAAAAGAAATCTGATGTCCTTCCATGAATGTGATTGGACCTATATACAAGGTGTGATTTCAAAACAAGATGTTTTGTTAATTTCATTCTCATTTATGGTATTGTCTTCATTCTTATGGATTCATATAAAATAGTAAAATACTCTTGGGAATTTGGTTTTAGTTTTGATCCTGCCTATATGTTATGTTTTCAAGGACATCATTGTAAGTTCATTCCTGTGGGATTTAAAACTCAAAAGGAAGTGCTGAATGCCACTGTATAGAAACCGTGAAATATAACAAGTGAGACCCAGAGTTTTTAATCATCCAATCTCTGAGAAATGTCAATAGATAAATACCATCAAATACTGATTACTTTTTACAAATTGCCACTTTCCCCCACTAGAAAGCTAAAATGAGGACCGTTATCAGCTGTGCCATTGACATCACCTTGGCATCATTTGTTTATTTGCTAAAGTAAACATAAACGCAGCAAGTTTAAACACCTTTTCTCGCTGTCCCGTGTCACTAAGTGTTGAAAGGAAAGCAAAACTTTAAATTAAACAATCTGCCTTTTCCCAGTTGACATAAGGATAAATCATGTCAGATACTCATATTCCATAACTCCTTGTATCTTGACCTGGATACTAATTTAGCAGATTATTGATGTCAAAGTACAAAAATATCATTTCTTTAAAAAGACTGTTTATACTCAGTTAGAGGTCACGGTTTCACAATGAGCCTTGTCTCCTAAGAAGGACTCCTTATATTTGTTTGAAAAGAGCAGGCTCCTCTTTTCCAACACAAATATGCAAGCACAAGGCTGTTTCCTTTCCCAGGTCCATGGGCGTTGTATGGGCTCTGTCTGACCAGCATCCCTGTGGTCAGCTTGGCACTCCACATGGAGTGACAAGACAGCTGGATTACTAACTAAGCTTCTGAAATGCACTGGGATCAAAGTCAGCCTCACCACGAGGCAGGCAGAAGGGAGAGCTTTCGGCCAGGCCGGAGGAGAATTGAGGTCTGTGGTACACACACACACACACACACACCAAGGATTTTTCTGCTTCATGAGACAAATGGAAAAAATATGTCACGGTTAAGAGTAGAGAGTCTGGTGTCAGACAGGCCTGGCTGGACTTCAGTCCCTGCTCTGTCTCTTACCGGCTGCATAACCTTGACAACTTAGTTAACGTCTCCAAACCTCGGTGTCTACAACTGTAAAAAATACGGATGATAATAGTACTTACCTTCTAGAATTCTTTTGAAAGGTAATCAAGACGATACTTCTAAAGTGCTTAGCAGAGGGACTATTGCAGGAAAAGCACTCCATGAAATCGGTCAGTGATACTGATTTAGAAATACTCCGGGTTATCCTGGCCTATAAACATTCGTGGACGTCATCTCCAGATTCATGGTCCTTCGTGGCCACAGCTGATGTTCAGACACGGCCCCGATGGATGCTCCATCCTGATTTAACTTCTCTGCTCAGACACTTAGTGCTCCACGGAGGTTGGATGTGAAGTGAACCTCACCTCAACACTAGGGATATTCTTGATAGTGCACTTGAAAACCTAACTCAGATATTTATAATATTGATAATGCTTCCCTTATCAGGATACAATGGGCTTCAAATTTCAAACAGATGACTTCCAAATGAATTGGAACGAAACCTGGTTGCCAGTTAGGACTTTGTCTTCAGTAGGACCAACAACAGCTTTGTGGTGTCGGCAGCTTTATTAAATCTATTCTAGTAACTAAATGAAGTTCCTGAAACTCTAATGAATGCATTTTATGAAAGCCTGTTATTACTTTTTTTAATTTTTTAATGTTTTTTTTTTTTTGAGAGAGAGAGACAGAGACAGAGACAGAGCATGAGCAGGGGAGGGGCAGAGAGAGAGGGAGACACAGAATTGGAAACGGTCTCCAGGCTCTGAGCAGTTAGCACAGAGCCCCATGCGGGGCTTGAACTCACGGACCGTGAGATCATGACCTGAGCCGAAGTCAGACGCTTAACTGACTGAGCCACCCAGGCACCCCAAAGCCTGTTATTAGTAGTAGTAGCAATAAATTAGATTTATTGGGTAATAATTATGCACAACAAAGCAAGCACATTTCTTTGCACATTGGCTCATTGGATCTTCGTATTATCCTCTGAGGTAGGTTCGATGGTTAATCCCTAGTCGCAGGTGAGAAAACTGAAGCTTACAGCATTTAAGGAACCATTCCAAGGTTGCTTGTACATTAAATAGAAGAACCTAATGACTATAGAGCTGAAGATTATTGTCCCTACCCTCTACTGTCTTGTCTCCATCTGACAGGGAAGTGAGGAAGCAGTTTCACCCAACCCTGGGGCTACAAAGAGATCACATTCTTTCAAGGCGAAGTCTGAACTACGTATTAAATAATATAAAGAGATTCTACTGTACTTCTCGTTTTCAAGCCAAACATAGGCATGCACTTCCTTACTATATTGCATTTGTATTGCAGGAAATCAGTAAATCGCCCCAAGATCCCAAATGGCATGATCTCTCATCAGTCATCTGGGTGTGAACGGTTTCATCTGGAAGACTATAAAAGAGATGTCTTCTTAATCCCCCAATCGTAGTATTAGCACTGCTAGTTCCCTTTCCCCTGAAGCATGAGAGATTAGCTGAGGCTATAGGATGGTGAAAGGCCAAGGGGGATAAGCCAGTGGTTTGATGCGACCCATCCCTTCTGAACATTTTAAGAGAGGCTTTCGGGCTCAACTCTTGGCTGAGCCATATGCTTTAATACGACTTAAATGACCACACAGAAGCATGTGAGCTCAATGTTTGTGAGGACTTTGCTTCCTCATCAAGCTGCAGTTGCATAACTCACCCCAACAAACTTCCGAAGAAAGTCCCGAGAAGCCTGGATATCTGGGATGGACAGTTCAATGAAATTTCCCATCATACCCTCTTCTGTAGCTGGTACTTCTTGATAGAAAAGTTTAGCTCTGGCATAGAACTGCATTTCCCCATTGATGATTTGACTTGTTAAAGCATACAATTTCACTGCAAATGAAATATTAATATTTATCAATATGTATATGACAGAACAAGTTCAATCTTATCACACATGGAATTGTTTCTCAGAAGCCTGCCCATTTGTCATGTGGAGGAAAGGGCACAGTCAGAAGATCTGGGTCTGAGTTCTGGCTCAGTGACTTACTCGGTATGTAGCCTTGAGAAAACTTCTTAACCCCTCTGATCTTTGGGTAGCTCATGCATAGTGGCATTTTCATGACTTAATGACCCTATAGTTTAATGAAACTGTAGCTTATTACTGTATTTTTTTTTTTAAGTTTGGCAGTATTTGTTATCGTAGAATAAAGAATGTCATAAGGACGCCTGGGTGGTTCAGTGGGTTAAGCATCCAAGTCTTGATTTTTGGCTCAGGTCATGATCTCAGGTCATGGTTCATGGGCTCAAGCCCCACCATGGGCTCCTTGCTGAGTGTGGAGACTGCTTGGGATTCTCACTCTCCCTCTCTCTCTGCCCGTCCTGTGCTCTCTCTCTCAAAATAAATAAACTTAAAAAAAAAACACAGCATGTCACAAGTTTCACAGTGAGTTTTATCTTTGAGCTCCAAGTGTTTTATGAGGATTTAACTGTTAATCTTTACTTCTAATCACAAAGTACATTTGGGGTAGCTATTTTTTCACCTCTTTTTTAAGCAACTCACACTGAAATATCTCTTTGTACCAACATTACAGAAAATGTGCTTAAGCTCTATCTTCTGAAAATAAAATAATTAAAAAATGTTATATTTATTGAGCAACTCTTCCGTAGCAGGCAGTGTGCTAGGCACATTCTCATATACTACGTCACTTCATTATTTTAGACACCGCATGAGGTATTATTTTAACACATTTATTTTTTGAAAAACATATGTTCCAACTTCTGAGAGGCAAATTTGCATGCATTTAAGTGACCTTTGTAGATGAAAATACACCTCTTCAGGTATAAAATAGTATGTTATACCTCTTCAGGTATAAAATATAAAAGGGTTGCCATATTAGAGGACATTCAGGAGGAAATGGTAAAGAGTGAATGAAAGGAAGGAATTTCTCGTTCAAGAATGTAAACTGAATGCATTTGCCTTTCCTCCTTCCCCATATTCCCCCCAAATTGTTTTAATAACCTCAACACATAACTGAAGAAAATGAGGGGGGGGGGCCACCGATGGATTCATGACTTCAGCAAATGTCTGGAAGACAAAAAAGCAGATGGAACAAAGCTAAAAAATTTGCAGCCTCAGATAGTTGCAAAAGGAAATAAGAGTTAATAAAAAAAACAGTGAAAGGACAAATGCACCCTCCCAAAAGCAACTGATAGCACAACTGTAATCCTGGGCAGGGAAGTATCTTCTCTTAAAAAAAAATTTTTTTTTTAATTAATCGCCTAAGGAGACCTAAACCAGTTAGTATAGGATCCTGGAATACCACTTATTTTGTCATAGAGAGGACTCTAAGCATCACATCTGCTCACACAGGTGAGACTTTAGTAAGATCTACTAAAGACATAGATACCAGAAGAAACATTCTCCATTACCTAGAATCATTGACCCTGTTCTTTATTCCTAACTGTGGATGAACAATGATTTCCAAACACATGGGGTTACCACTTTACAGTGGCAGTCTGAAAGAAAAAATAGAGATAAACAATCAGAAATGACCCCAAAGGAAATAGAACTAACTCAAGAAATGGATGAGAATTTGAACCAAAACTAAACAGAAAATTCACATATCCTTGGAGAGATATGAGAACTGGTGCATCCATAAATCAATGATAAGATGCCAAAAAAGTGAAAATTCAACGAATAATAAAGACTTCTTAGAAATTAAAGTTTTGATTACCAAAAACTTTGGAATACAACTTTGAGTAAATTTGTCAGGACAGAAACAAAAAAGACAGATGTGGAAAACAGAGGTAAAAGGATTAGAGCTATAAAGACTTAATTCAGGAGGCTCAAACATCAAACCAATTAGGATTTTTAAGAACAGAGAAACAGAAGGAAGAAAATTATCAAAGAAATAATAGAAGAAAATTTCCCAGAGCTAAAAGTGATTGTAGGATCGAACAAGTGCTGAGCAGCATGGATATAAAAAAATAATAATAATGAAATAAATGCCACATTTACACAAATCCTTAGGAAATTTCAAAATGCAAAGAGGAAGAATTAGAAGATTCTAAAGTTATTTAGAGGGGAAAAGGTGGTTGACCCTCAAGGGTTGCCAGATTTAGCAAATAAAAATATGAGACACACAATTAGCTTTTAATTTCAGTTAAACAAACAATTTCATAGTATAAATATACTTGAAATATTGCATATCACATGAGACATACTTACACTAAAGATTATTTTTTGATTATTTTAAATTCAAATTTATTTGGAGTTTTATATTTTATCTGGTAACTCTATACCCAAAGGACTAGAGTCAGGCTTATAACACAAGTCTCATTAGAAACACTAGAAAACAGGAGCCCCTGTCTGGCTCAGTCAGTAGATCATGTGGCTCTTGATCTCACGATTGCGAGTTCAAGTCCTATGTTGGGTGAAGAGATTACTTACAAATAAAATCTTTAAAAACAAAGAAGCAATGCCATCAATATTCTTAGGTAAAAGTATTTTGAAGCTAAAACTTAATACCCCAACAAACTGTGAAAGAATATTTACCTACCATGGATTCATTCTTCAGAAGTTTGTTGAAGCAATATTCCAGCCCAATGAGCGTTCAAATCAAGAGAAGATACATGTTAAAAGACAATGAAAGTAATCCAAGAATCCAAAGAAAACAAATTCCCAAATGACAGATACTTATCAGATATAGAAAGTTTTTATTACAACAGAAACTATAGGCCTCAGAAACATAAGTTCATCCAGAAGTAGAATGAATTGGATTCTGGGCAATAGACAGAGTAGATAAGAAGCAAGGAGACATTAGTGATATTCTAAAGAAGACATATTTTTAATCTCAACCATCACAAATAAAAGATAGGTGGAAACTCCAAGCAAAATACACAACAGTACAAAATGTTCTGATCAGGATGTAAAGCAAACCAAAATAGACATAATTGCCAGTAGAAAGAAAAGAAACAATAAGAAAGAAAAGAGAGTCTATTTAACCTTCACTAGAAATCATTTTTCTTCCGGTAACACCAAGATTGTGAAACTGGACTAATGTACTGTTTGTCTCTGGATTAAATAACAATGACATAGTCCCAAATTGTGATTTTAGAAGTTAAAAATCCAACAAACACCACTTATATTAAAATATTCCATCATAATACATTCCATCTATGGAGTTACATCAGTATTTTCCAACTCAAAGACTTTGGAGCCACTGTTTGGATCTTTTAATGGTCATGAACTTACTGAAAGGGATATAAGAATCAGTTCCGATCTACATCATTTCTAGAGACAACAATATTATATACTATATCTCCCATATATACTAATTGTTATACATTGATTGTTTTTAAAATGTCTTCTAAAAGTATTAAATATATAGATGCTTTTTGCCATCTTATACACATATTAGCAACTGACTGGGGAAATACAACATTAAAAGGAGAGTCTTCATGTTGAGAACATTGGGAACCACTCACCTACACCAATCTCCCTTCTCTAGCACTTGGTAAAGTGTTGTGTAAACAGCAGGTGGCTCAATAAATTCAACAGGGATGACAAAAATCAAGCATAACTGTCCCCATAGCATGACTGCTCCAAATTCTTCAGTATGTCTCAGAAAACCAGGCTAGGAAGTCACAGTTCATAGTCTTCCCCGAGCTCCATGCTCCCCAGGATCACAAGCGAGCCACAGCCCAGGAGTTTCCTTGATCCAACCAAAGCAGCAAAGCAGCCACACTCATCATCACCTTAAGTCAACTAGTTGGTGAAGTCCATTAAAAACCTTAATCTGGAAATGAGAATGGTCCATTATGCCAGCAACATTTAGACCACAAGTGAATGCCAAGCCCAGCAGGGGTCAGTCTCAATAGGTAGGTTTTTATGGTTATGGGCTTGAGTTCTCATTTTCACCTAATTGACAGGAGCATTTCACTAAAACGATATATGAGGTGTCATGGCCAGCCCCAGGTTCTCCCCTCCTGATAGCTCCTGCAATGGTGCAAGTTGACTCAGATAAGGTAATCAGTCATCAGCCTGTGCCTTTTTACTACAGAAACACATCTTGTAGCTCATTCTTGTAGGACTGTAAGACCTCTGTGAAACTTGGGGTAGTCTAAGACGGAGTTCTTGATATAGTTCTATTCATTCTTGATATGATATGGTGCTTTTTCTTGACCTACATTATGGGCTGACCTCCCAAGAACCTTGCAATAGTTTACTTGTTACAAAAAAGAAAGTAGAATACTAGTTGATTTGCCCTGAAGAATCTAGATCCTGTGAACTCTCTAAGGAAAATGTAATTAGCTAAGTGCTTACATCTGCTGAATATCTTCTTGTCTTTTCATTTCCTTTCTATTCCTTTTTGTTTTTCTAAATGGTTGGTTATAGTTAGTTTAGACTTTATTCCAGACGTTAGAACTGTTTGTCAACTGAAAATTTATCTGAGAGGATGGGTAGGCTAAGTTTAGATGTTTAGTTTGAAATGATTTGAGATAGGATATTGGATCATGCTAACCTTTTATTTATAAGCGAAAGAAAGAAAGAAAGAAAGAAAGAAAGAAAGAAAAAAAGAAAGAAGAAAAATTAAAAAAGAAAAACCCAATTAGGACATGCCCTTGTGAAGGATAAGACCTTCCATAAAAGAAATTTGCAGATGAGCCCTTCCCAATTTAGCTATTAAATAATTAATGATAAAAATGAAAGGAAGGAAGGGAGGGAGGGAGGGAGGGAGGGAGGGAGGGAGGGAGGGAGAAGGATCTAGGTACCATAGAATATTATTCAGCCAAAAAAAAAACGAAGGAAATCCTGCCATTTAAAACAACATGGATACATGGATAGACCCTGAGGGTATCATGCTAAGTGAAATACATCACCGCAGAAAGACAAATACCATATGATCTCACTTGTACGTGAAATCTTAAAAAAACTGAACTCATATCTATTTTTTTCACCAGCAGGGCTGGGGAGTAGAACTTTATCAGTATTTCTGGTGGAATCCAAAGGTCTCGTGTGCCAGAATGCTAGAGTTATCATTATCAAGTCTCAGAATTGCCCTGAGGGGCCCGGTAGGTTTGATTTGCTCCCTGAATGCCTTAGCCATCTGGTGTTTCTTGCCTCTAAAATAATGCACTGCCTACCCTAAAAAAGTTTTAGAGGGATGTTTCCTTTTCAGCTGAAGACGAGTTCGGTGTTTCCTAATTCTTTTCAGGCTTTAACACCAGTGAGGTAACAAAAGGGAGGGCGGGAGGGACAACACACTTTTCCCACCACACATCACATCCCCTACTCACTTGGCTGACGTCTTCCCAACTCTCTATTTCTACTTGAGCGTCCTGCCTCACCTACTATCGAATTTTAGAAGGCCGGAAGTCAGGCCGAGATAGTGGGGACAGATTTCGGGTGAGAATATCATCGGAAGGGTCAGAAGCTGATTCAGCAAGTCGCCATGCCTCGTCTGCACCTGTGCGGCATCGTGTGGGGGTCTCTGTCACTCTGTTTCCACTTTTCCATGAAAACTGCCAGTGTGGGTCTCCCTACACTGAATTCCTCAGGAGAAGGCGATATCTTACTTGTCTGTGCCACCCCAAGACTTACCGTTATGCTTAACCCATAGCAGGCGTCCTTTGACTATTCGCTGACTAAATGAATATTGTCTTGCATTTTGTTCTTCGAGTAACATACAGGTTCAACAAAATGGAGAGTGGCTATAGGGAAAAGCTGACATAAGTGACACAAGTTACAGTTTTCATATAGTTTGTAAGATATCTATCCTCCTAATTAGGCATACCCATGTAATAAGAAAATAGTAACTATCATTGATCGCACATGGATGTATGCCCTACCTATGCTAAGCATTTATATTAACTGAATAGGTGAGAGATGGTATTATCCATGGAAGAACACGGGGCAGCAAGAACACGAGCCCAAGATCGAGTAGCTAGTGAGGACACAACTGGAATTTAAACCCAGGTCTATTTTTTTTTTTATGTTTTATTATTTATTTTTGAGAGAGAGGGATAGAGAGAGAGAGAGAGAGAGCAAGTGAAGGAGGGGCAGAGAGAAAGGGAGACAGGATCCGAAGCAGGCTCTAGGCTCTGAAGTGTCAGCCCAGAGCCCGATGCGGGGCTCAAACTCACGAACCACGAGATCATGACCTGAGCCCAAGTCGGATGCTTAACCACCTAAGCCACCCAGGCGTCCCTAAACCTAGGTCTATTTAAATCCCAAACCCAGATCTTATCCGTCTCATGCTGTGTATCTGAAAGTCTGCTAAATAAAAAGGGGAGTTATCTGGTTCTCCATTTCTTTAAAGAGAAAAATAATCTCGCAGCTTTGCGAAGGGAACAGTAAACATTTGAACAAAGCATCACTGTTCAGGGAGTTGTACAGCAACACCGGCCACAGGGGTGAAATCAATTTGAAAAATGCCAATGGGTTATACACTCAGTTTTATTTGGCAGTCCCACGTGTCTTACAGGAAGTGTTTTTATTAACTCTGGCTTTTAATTGTGATGGCAAAAAGGTGACCATTGTTATCAATTTCCTCCTCAGAGACTTACTCTTCTAGAAAGAGTCAAGTAAAGGGTGGGTACTAAGAACTTGTGGGAACAGTACACCAGGCATCGTACTAAACACTTTCTTACCATCTCTTCACATTTTCTCTTTTACTCCTCACCATGATAACTCAAAACTGGGATTATATGCATCATTTTGCAGATGAGTGATGAGTGACGCAGAATGATTTAGTAACTTAATATCAGACAGAAACAAAGGGTCATGGCCAGGTCCCACCCCACCCCGATTCTGCTGAACTCTGTGGAACCATTGTTCGAAAGGTGAAGTTAGACTAAGACTTTAACGAAGTCCAGGAGTGCTAGACTCTTGCTCAATATATAACTAATAAATATTCATTGACTTCTGTGTACTTGGAAATACACGGTGGATAGTCCTAGAAGAATTACTGACTGGTTAACTTACGGGAACGTCTCCATCAGGCCTTGCATGAGCCCCTTTGAGCCCTGGTATATGAACTGGAGATGTATATAATTGTTCTCCTGTTTATTTCCTATCTGTGCACAAACAGCCACCTTTGGAAATTTTCATTGGGAGGCAGCAGGATTTTGAGGTTCAAAAAAGGCAGATTTGGAGTCAGACCGCCCGGGTCGAACCCCGCTCCACCACCCAAAGCCACGTGACCCGAGGCAGGTTACTTAACTCCCTCCTGAAGAGGGGTTGTATTCAGTGGCATAGCTGAGCCTTCACTGGAGATTTTTAGGATGCACGCTTTTGCTTCTCCACGAATTTCTGAAGCTAGCCGGGGATATTTGAGCAAAGGTCCCCATGACTGAATGTCCCTGCAGAGCGTGCTGTAAGGGACTGGCTACCCAATGCAGGCAGTTAGGAGGAGGGAGGAAGGAAAGAAGGAATCAAAGAGTCTGGTTAGCCACATCCTTCCCATAATTACCCTAAACAACAAACTCTCTGTGTATACCCTGCAGTAGCCATTCCATAACCTTTTTTTTTTAAAGGGCTTTATTTTCATTTCTGTGAAGTTTTGAAATCATCAAAAGGCGGGGGAAGCCAATTCTAAAACACCTGAGTGGAGCTGGGGAGGGAGAACTACTGGCTTCGTTTTGGGTTCAGACTAAAAAGCGTTAACACCCGCGGCTGCTTGGGAAGTCCCATAGAGTGAGCTGAGCTTAACATCTTTGGTGATGCCTATTCTAAGGAAGACCTACATGGTGACATTAAAAGAGGCCTGGTTCTGAGGAAGGAAAAGGAAAAACAAAAACAAAAACAAAAAAAAAAACGAGTCCTTATTGAGCCTTGACAGTTTTCACATATGTAACTGCATTTAATCCTTCCGATTGCCCTGTGGTTTTGAGGAAAATGATGCTCAGAGACTTCAGGAATTTGCATTAACTTTGGTGACTTTTCTATCAGCAGCAGTGCCAGAAGTCGCACTCAAGACTTTAGCGATGTGCAACTGATTATTACTAAGGGATCATTTAATCTGTTGCGAGCAGGTATTGATCGAGTTCTTTCGATGGGCCAAGAACCATGGCAAATGCTAACTACATAGATAAAGAAGAGGAAAAGTAAATGAGTCTCTATTGTCATGGGAGCTAGAGCCACTGATGAGGCCAGGCAGATAGAGCAGAGACTAGACCCTGTCCCCAACCCTAAGCAGAAAATTTACACTGTTGCCTGTTTTACTTTGGGCTTACATGGAAGACTTTGTCAAAATGTTTGTCTTTTATTAATAATTTTTAAGAGATTGGAAATCATTGATAAACTATCAGCACATTCACAGAAGAGAAAAATAGGTAAAATCAGAATGACTCTATTGGGTGAAAAAAGGGATTTAGGCAAAATATAAATTATAGCCTACTTGTCCCAGTCAATTTTCATCTGATTTTCAGATGATACGGAAAAGATTCCTTTCCGATTCACCTTCAGCTACTTTCAGGGGTGTGTTCCTTTTCCTCTCTAGTAATTTGGTTAAATTTTTTTTTAATGTTTATTTATTTTTGAGAGACAGAGCACGAGCAGGGCAGGGGCAGAGAGAGAGAGGGAGACACAGAATCCGAAGCAGGCTCCAGGCTCCGAGCTGTCAGCACAGAGCCCGACGCGGGGCTCGAACCCACGGAGCGTGAGATCATGACCTGAGCCGAAGTCGGACACTCAACTGACTGAGCCACCCAGGCGCCCCTCTAGTAATTATTTTTAAAATCTGGCAGCCATCTGCCTCTTAGTGAGTATCCTAGTAATTGTAATTGATATCTTTCTCCTGATATCTTTCTCTTGATAGCTAAGGCCACCAGGCTACCGTTATCGAGATGGGGTGCACACAAGATACTCAAGAATTAGTTCTGGAAAAACAATGCTCTGCTGGTGTGTGGAGCAACCAGAACATCCTCACCTTCCAAATGGACTGCTCTAGTGTTCTCCAGTTGGATACAAATGAGATGCATGACACGTCCTACAAGAATTACTTGTGGGCGATGTGATCTACCAGAAAGAACCCTGGTCTTGGGTTCTTGCTTTGGTATCTAGATGAGATCTGTCTAGATTAGATCTCATCATCTCTGATTTTCTTTTCCCTGCTTGAAGAAACAAGATGGGGGGGGGGCGGGAGGGGGAGCAGAGGTGCACAGGTGGGAGGAAAAAAATAATGCTACTTTCCTTTCTATCCCATAATATGGCTGTGAGGATCAAATAAAATTACAAATACGGAAAAATTTTAAGAAACATTGTCTAAGTATGAGATGAATGTATTTGTATGTCGAGAATTAAATATCCCTTCAGGAATGGATTTATGAAAAGAAAATTTCGTGGGCTGCTGGTATCTAGTTTCTTGAACGCAATACAAAGAATTATTAGTTCCTACGACGTCTGGAAAGACTGGCTACATCAAGGGCACAATGAGGCTTTGAGACAGCCTTAAGAAAACAGACTGGGGCTGATACATACTGTTTCTGCTTTCATTGGGGGAAAATATAAATCAAAGGGGGACACTTCACTCTTTAATCGCCAGTTATTTCCTCTTCAGTGCTGTTAAGAGTTCCTTGAAGTAACCACTTTCACAGAGGCTGAGAAAAGTAGTGGAGACAAACCCGATAAGCTTTTTATTGCCCATTGTCTAATTCCCTGAAAGCTAGAGGAAATAACGAAAATGGAGACAGACCACTGCCCCCAGTTTTTTTCTTAAAATACAAAGACCAAAGTAAAATTTGCTCCTTTTTGGCTCTCTATTATTGTACTCAGGGAAGCCAGAAAGGATTGTGTGTGGAGTGTGGGCTCATACACACACACACACACACACACACAGACACCTTGCTCTATTATGGTTTAGTTTAGTTTTTTTTTTTTTTTTGGACCCTTAGTTGATATACTACTGCATTAATACTCTCACCTTTGTGTTACCTAACCTGCCCCCCATCTCGATTTTTGCAGATATTAAAAATGTCCTCTAAAACACAGGAATGGAATTTCTGTGAGCAAACCAACACCCTGAGAAGCAAATCACAGTGGCTGAGGGTGCGTGGAAATCCCAAAGTGGAGGCCTGACCTGCCAGGCAGCACCCGGCCTTTGCACCCTGCAAGAAAGAATGCCATTGAAACATTGAAGCCCACTGACATTGGTCATGGGTTCTTTTTATCTGAAAAGAGTCCTTGTTCTAACTCCTCTTGCGTGACCTCGCCACGGTCCACCCTTTCTGGTCCCTTCTCTAGTAGCTCTGACTCACTTACCCAGGGGAATTTTTTCCAGCAGGTAGAGGTAGCTCTGAAAGAAGTCATTGCGAATGGCTCTGTGAAGGATGAAGGACATGCTATGTCGACAGAGTTCGTCGTCGGTCTTCTGCCAGCGGGATCGAAAGGCAAAATGGGCTCCCAGGTGGGCCATGGTGAAGGGGGATGAAAATTATTCCTACAGAGGCAGGAAGCTTGCCTGGCCGTTTCTTTGAATTAGCCTTCCCTTCCTACACGAACTTGAGACTGTCATTTTAAACCGGCCCCTGTCCATCCATATCAGGAGAGGCTGTCATGGGGCGTGGGGGAGGGGCAGCAGACACAGGAGGTCAAGCTCCTGGCGCATGCCTCCGTCTGATTGCTTGGGCGACACCGCTCCAAGCCAGCAGGTGCTAAGTAAAGATGAAAACAGGCTGAGTGGGATCCTGCTTCATCCAGGAAAAAGCAGCGTCCGTCTGTAACTTCAAACAGGGACGAGCACAACCCACTAACACCCTGACTAGTTGCTCTAATTTGATTCCTAAATTGGAATTAGCCTAATTTCCATTTCAAAGCGCTGGGAACATTTTGCAGGAGATCCTGTTTCCTGATTTCCATCACTCCCCCTGGAACACAGAATCCTCAAGTTACAAGGACCCTTCAAAGTCATCCTCGCCACCCAGGCTCCTCTCATCAGTGCAAGTTTGCCCAAATCATTTCGTAGAGGCGGATATGGGTTTCCCACTTTTAAGGATTCTCCAAGAGACGCAGTTATATGAAAACCTATTTTGATGTTCACTACCCATCTCTGCCAGCAAATCTTTCCTTCTAGATTGCTCTAAACAACACCTCATCAGGTTAGCCTGTTTCTTCCTCTCTGTCTATCGTGGGGATGGTTTTCCTCATAAGTATTCACTTAGTGTCTGTACCTCTGATAGGCCCTTTACCCTTCCCACATACTTTGTACCCTGGACGCTGACCCGTATTGAGATCAGTGGGCTCTCTTGCCTTCTAGATTCTAGTTGGGTCCAGCCAATGGGTGGTGCCAGCAGGAGACTGGAGGAGAATAAGCCGATGTATTTATTCCCCTGGCACCTTCCCTGTGGAGATGCCATAGGCTGACTTCTTCCTTTGGTGGAAAGTCATAGCTCCTGGCTGGCATCTTCTCATGCAGATATCCTGACCTACTTCTCATAACTGCTCCCTTCTCTACTGCCTCAGCCCTCCGGGTAGTGACGTGCCATCCTGTCACAAGCCCGGGAGTAATGCGCTATTCCTTGCAATTTTGCTATGCTTACCTACACCTTTTTAAATAGTCCCTTTATTTTTTTTAATTTTTTAATTAAAAATTTTTGTTAATGACTATCTATTTTTGAGAGAGAAAGGGAGAGAGAGAGAGAGAACGCAAGCGGGCGAGGGGCAGAGAGAGAGGGAGACACAGAATCCAAAGCAGCCTCCAGGGTCCGAGCTGTCAGTGCAGAACCTGGAACAGGGCTCAAACCCAAGAATGAGAGATCATGACCTGAGCCAAAGTCAGATGCTTAACCAACTGAGCCACCCTGGTGCCCCCTTTTTAATTATTTTAACGTTTTTTATTTTTTAGAGAGAGAGAGAGAGGACACAAGTGGGGGAGGGGCAGAGAGCGACAGAGGATGTGAAGCAGGTTCTGTGCTGACAGCAGAGCCTGATGTGGGGCTCGAACTCGCCAACTGTGAGATCATGTCCTGGGCAAAGTCAGACGCTTAACTGTCTGAGCCACCCCGGAGCCCCATAAATAATCCCTTTATTAAACCGGCTCAAACTCTCAACTTGTGAAGGCTGTCTCTTTCCTATGGGCACCATGACTACCCTTTGATCCCTCTAATGTCCTAACAGGAGAGTCCATAAGAACTCAGTGCTCCATTGGACCCATATCATGTGGGACCACAGACCACCCACCAACCCCAAACATAAGCGCACACACAGATGCACCAATGCGCACCTTATGCATTATGGTAGGCAGCATCTAAGATGGCCGCCAAAGATCCCCTGCTCCTGCCTGATAGTCACACATCTGTGTCTCCCTCTTTCCTGAAAGTGGGGTAGACTTACTGACTCACTTCTAAAGAATAAAATATGGCAGACACGAGAGGGTATCGCTTCCGAGATTAGGTTGTGAAAAAGCCTATCTTGGACATTTTCCTTTGCTCTGTTGCTTGTTTGCTCTGAGGGAAGCCAGTGCCTATGGTGAGCTGTCCTGTGGAGAGGCCCACATGGCAAGGAAACTGTCTCAGGGCCACAGGCCTGGAGTCCAACCAACAGGAGGAGCTAGATTCTACCAACAATCCTGAGTGAGCTTGGAAGATCTTCCCCCAGCCAACCTAATAAAAGACGCCAAGCCAGCTAAGCTATACCCAAGTAACCAGCCTACAGAAATAAATGTCTCATCTTCTAAGCACCTACATTTTGGAATAATTTGTCTCAATGCAGCGATAGATAGCTAATTCACAAATCATCAGTGGAAGTTTTCTAAGATGTGGAATCTAGTCATGATCCTTCTTTATGTTTAATTGACATGTTAGTCTTACTGGCCAAGAAAGTAACGGTTCTATTTCTTTGACTCTGACTTATTTCCCTTCATTTTCCTCTGCTTCTATTTTCCCATTTCCCTCACCCTACCTCAAGGGGCAGCTATTCAATTTTGATGGAATTGTCCCCATCCCTGGCTTCAGGAATTGCCCAAACTGTAATCCAAGTTACCATTTCCTTTGCTGCAGCGTGTGGTTCATGAAGGGATATGTCATCCCACCCTGAGCCAATCAACACACAGTGTTCTCTCAGGTCCAGTTTTCATTTGGAAGACGGTACATTTATCTAAATCTGTTGTTAATTCCAGCTTGAGTTGGGTTTTCTGTGCTAGCCACCCGGAGTCTCATCTAACACAAATACCATCCTGCTTTATTTGCACTCAATTTTCATGAGGATGGAGAGAAAGCAGCTGATATCAAACAGAACAGGGAAACCACAGGAGCGTTTCATGGTGTTAAGAAGAAAGACTTAAAACAAATTTCTTTTTCATGTTTATTTATTTTTGAGAGAGAAAGACAGAGTGTGAGCAGGGCAGGGGCAGAGAGGGAGACACAGAATCAGAAGCAGCCTCCAGGCTCTGAGCTGTCAGCCCAGAGCCCGACATGAGGCTTGAACTCACAAACCGGGAGATCACGACCCGAGCCAAAGCTGAAGGCCTAACCAGCTGAGGGGTGCACGCACCCCAAGAAGAAAGACTCTTAACTTAAACAGATTTGTCGAAGTCAGAAACTCATTTCCACCACTTACATACTGAGCAACCTTGACAAATTCTGGGTCTCTGAGCCTCACTTTTGTCTTCTGTAATACCAAGATAATGATAATAGTATATATCTCATATAATTTTCGTGAGGACTAAAGATACTCCAAGCAGAACACCACAATGCCTGGCACACAGTCCATGTTCAATAAGTGGTAGGTATTCTCGTTACAGTCTTTGGAAGAAGGCTGATGATAAATTACAGGTCCTGAAAATACTTAGTACCTGTGGCTCTTCTTGGGTTGTTTTCAGTGGGACGCTGTCCCTTCCCATGAAATTTCACCACCTACGCAGGAGATTTTTCGCACTGGATACATTGCGAAGTTGAAGAGAAAAGACATCCAAATGAACTGTGCTATTAGAGCTCATTCATCTATCCTTCAGAATTTTCTATTGCTGGAGGGAAAACTAAGCAGCGGCCGAGGAGAACGAAAGGATCCCCTTGTGTTACCTGTATTTGTCAATGCATCTAACAGGAGGCACATTCTTAACCTCAACATCCGTAATGTTTTGACAACCTCTCCTAGGCTGAAAAAGGTCAGGATGTTTGGTCCCAGGAGACAGACTGGCAGCCACTGACTCCAACTGCTCCCCATTCTCTGGCAGTCAATACCGGCAGGTATCTCGGTTTTTACAGAACTAATTTCTTTCGCTCTTAAATGGACATGAATTACTTATGTTTGGAGAAGGATCATTAAATGCTCTCAGATCTCTATACTGCAGACCCGTATTCCTGAGTGGGGAGGAAAGGCTCACTGGTTTATACAAAATGCTTTTGTCAGCTTTTGTTTATCTCGGTGGGTCGTCTTAGATTTCGCGACTATTTCTCATACGGGTATAGCTTGCACCAGTTTCTGGCTCGTTGAGTTTGTTTCCTTATGCGAATAATTTTTCTCTCCCAGCTGAGACGTTCTGTTTGTTACCCCCTCACAGCACTCACTTACATTCACACAGAGTGAGTGAGGTTATGATATAGATCTCCAGTCTACCACAGGCATCTAATTTCCAGGCAGGAAAGGAAAGCAATGAATGTAGAGGAAAGAAATACAACAGTAGCAAGAGAAGGTGGGAACTCTTAAGTTTATTCAGATTGGTTTGCCTTGTCACAAGGGATCACTTGGTGAGGAATAAACCACTGTTAAACAGTAAATTAGCAGGAAGAGAGACTCAGAAGTAAAAAAAGGGTACAGGGAAAAAAATCTATAAAGAACATATTCATTCAGTAGTGTGATAAGTTAAATACTTGGAAAAATGCACTCAATGTAAACTACCTATCAAATTAAGATTCCATTATACTTTAAAGTGAAAATTCAACAAAGAGGATAAAATAAAGATATTTTCAGGCCAAGATTGAGTTTACCATTCATAGGCATTCAATGAAAGATTAACTATATATATATATATATTTTTTTTTCATATATCATATATCATGATATATCATGATATCATATATATGATGTCATATATCATATGATATATTATAATATATATATATGATAATATATATAATTAACTAAGGCTAAAATGATAAGCCAAAATCAGTGAAATTAAATTTAGGATAAAATCATCAATGTATATTCTTGTACACAGGTTTCAGTGAAAATCAGTGGTGAGAATACAGAATGAGTAATTCTGCTTGATAAACTCAATGTGCCTTTCTGCTAAAATGGGCATGGAAATAGACTTTAAGCTAGGTGAGACATCGCTATGAAAAATAGTGCAAAAAAAGAGCAACTCAAACAGATCACCAGGCCTCAATTTACCTTGTACTTAGAGTGTCTGCCTCTTTATGTTGCTTTTTTAAGGAAGAGGCACCCAATCAAAATCACCCCTGATTATAACTTGGAAGTCATTGATAAAGCCCATTACCTGATATGTGATGGGAATATATGGCCCAAGAGGAGATTTAGATGACTACTTTCACCCACTGTAGAGCCTCATAGAATACAGAAAGGCTGCGTGTTAGGTATACGAAGCCATCAGATTCAATGTTAGCAGTCAGGTTTCAACTTCACGTTCATTATTAAATGAAAATGGGGCTTGAGGCAAATGACCCTTTGCAGCTGAAGAAATATTTAAACCCATTAGGTTCAGGTGAAGTCATTCAATTCAACAGACGGGAAGGCTGGAGCAGCCCTTGAAGGACCCCTTCCCGTCTTACTGAGGAGGAGAGAAATCAGTTGGGCTGCCTAGTTCTCATTAGGGGGTTTGATTCCCCAGCATTTAAATTAAAAATATATATATTCACATCTCTAATGAAGGGAATAATGTCCCGGCCTAAAGCATCTGTTTGGTGTGTGTATATGTGCATGTATGTGTGTGTGTTTGTACTTTTCTCATTTCCCTCACTTATGCTAGTTGATGAAATTATAAACTATAAAATTATAAAACATTACACATAAATTGTACATAGTACATATAAATTGTATATTATATATAATTGTATTATTGTGGATTTATTATATGATCTATTCTTAAAATATATTATATATAATATATTATTTATATTACATGTATATTTTATAACATGTTATATATAACATTATAATATAATATAATAATGTAAGTTATAAAACACTCAGCTTCTTATCACACTCTCCTTTAAAATATAATTAAGCTTGATTTCACATAATTTCCATAATCTAATATTTCAACAGGACTTTGGATGGGTAAAAGTGCAAAGAACACTATCCAGGCAAATTAATC
The DNA here is from genome assembly GCF_016509475.1 of Prionailurus bengalensis. NCBI lineage: Eukaryota > Metazoa > Chordata > Mammalia > Carnivora > Felidae > Prionailurus > Prionailurus bengalensis. The sequence goes on along the minus strand of NC_057360.1, from coordinate 12,446,060 downwards.
TTTGCACATTTTCCTTAACCAAAAAATTAGATAAGTATTAATAAAAGAAAATAAAAGTATACCTCTTTTCTTTATCATACTTAAAGAGTTCAGAAATACGATGAAGTCTCAGGTTGACGTCCTCATATTTCAGTTTTCAACCCTTTTTTCTCCTTTCAGTAGGAAGGCAAGTTGAAAGAAGTAGAAATGTGGGTTGGAATGTGAAAAAGATCTGCCTTATCAGGAGTTATGGGTCTTCTTTATGGACTAGGGACTGAGCACAATGAGATGGGCAAGCAAGTGGGCCTTGGCCTCCCTACCCTCTCATTGGCCAGAGGAGCCGAATTTAATTTTTATATATGAGAATTCCGCGTAGACTTGCCCTTGAAAACGGCGTTGTGCTCCCATCACAATACTTCTCGTGTACCTGATATCCTGGCTCCTACTTAATTTGTCCCTAGTGTTTTACTCAACAATGTCTTCATAAGTATATGAGCCTCCCTACTTATCCTACTGTGCATTTAGCAAACTAAGTTTGGAGCTAAGCATTCTATTTAAATTAGCCTCTGATATTGTGAAACTGAACATATGTCAGGACCAAATATCAATTTTTAGGAGCCCTAAATACTGAAAAGAATATGCTGCAAAGAATCTGAAAAGAATATATATATATATACACATATATGTATATATATGTATATATATACATATATGTATATATATGTGTATATATATGTGTGTGTGTATATATACATATATGTGTGTGTGTATCTATCTATCTATCTATATATATATATATCAGCTAATCCTGTGGGATGCCATAGTATGAGCTCCAACCTTACATTCTCGCTTCGAGTCCCCTTTTTGTTTCTGGGATCTTGAAATTTCCCCATTAGTTTTAAGCACAAGAAAGTATTCACAAATTTTAATTGTTGTCAGGCTACTATAACAAAATACCATCGACTGGGCGGCTTAAACATAGACATTTATTTCTCACAGTTCTGGAGGTTGGGAAGTCCAAGATGAAGGAGCAAACCGGTAGACCCATTCTTTATCCCCCAATACCTAGTATTCCATCATGATTTAATCTATTGAAAAGAAGTACCTATAAAAGGGGGGGGGCGGTAATGGTTAAAAAAAAAACTGTATATTAGCAGTAAAGCAGCAAGAAAGTCTTGCTGTTGCAATTTTCCATCTCAAATTATTTTAATGAGGCTCTTCAGTGGGAGAGGGGAAAAAATATCTTCCATTGTACAAGCCGTACGGGGCCCTGGGAAACCAGACATGAAATAGTTGAGATGGCCAGGTTGTCACCAGGGACTAGGGATTAGAACCTGGTCAAAGCAGCAAATAAAAAAAATTTAAAAAGCTCTTAAAAGAACCTGACAAGGGAAGCTTAAATCTTATTTAAAGGGTTGGGTTGTACTAAGCCTTAAAAAATTCAATCCTCTGGAGGACTATATCTCACTAAGAAAGCTCCATGTAAGTTTATCATGTATCCAACACCTACACATTGGACCTTGGAGACCGCTAGGATAATATTTCCTCTGGATTAGCACTGAAGCTTGGAAGTGACATTCGTACGAGGCACACTTTAAACTCTAGGGATTTTCTGATTACGGAATGATAATTCTGAGGGGGGAAAAGTGCTTACTGCAGACAGAAGTTGCCATGATTTATATGTGTTGGACAATCTTCCTTTTTCACACAAGGTGACTTATTAGACCAAGGATGTTTTGCTTTTTCTTTTGTTTTTAACTAACGTTGTCTTTTGATCGATATTAAGGATACAGCAGATTTGTCTCCGTGTTTTTATTTTGTAGTTCCAGCATGCCCAGAAGAATGATTGTATAAATCCTAGCTACAGGTGACATCAGCTATTAAATTGTACACATAGCACAGAAGCATTAGCATGAAATGCCAACGTCAGGCCAGGGTAAGCATTGAAGCTTCACTGACCGGTCCTTCTCTGCACAGGCTCAGTGGACCACTCTCCAACGCTGGCTCTGACGAAAGCCAGACAATAACGACGTGAGGCTGAAAAGCTGTCCCCCCTTTGCTCTTGGCGCATCTATCAAGATCTCTGGGATCACTGTGAAATCTCCTATCTTTCCAGTTATAAAAGTATTTTGGATGAATTCAAAACCTAGTGACAACCAAAGTCATAAATTACTTGACTCCCTGGGGTCATTTTTTTCCAGGCTGATTTTAACAGTGCTTTGGCCAGCATGTATATTTTGTGCAGTTGGGAACACTGACGGGTTCAGGGACGTCATTTAAAATAACCGGTCTCTCTGCGCACATTTGTATGCATACATCCAGGGTATCTAGAGAATAAGCAAGGCAGACTTGCATTTGAAGCCAAATTAAGCCTTCTAACTTTTGTTCCACTTTATAACCACAGACCGGATTCCTAATTGACTCATCTCTTTTATAAATCTGTGAAACCTGCCAGTGGTAGGACTGAATAACAGATTATGGCCAGATCACAGCAAATCCATCACCTCTGGTAGAAAACAACTCCTAGATTTACTGACTAGGTCAGTAAAATAATCATTATACAGAGAATTCTTCCCTCTCAACACGAAAATGAGTCTTGAAGCCAACTGTCATAAGCCAACCATCAGAAGACTTTTGTCTTTTTTTACACTTCCACATATTCTATAGAATAAGGAGTAGAAACCTAGTGCAAAAAAAATTCCTGGCTGTAATTCACTTATCCACTCTGTCCTCTCCTTGCCTTTTCTTTTTCCCATTGCTCATTCCCTATACTTTCCTCATCGCCTATACTTCCTTTATCTGAACTCTGGAGGTTTTATCACGACCCAAAACCCATCGTTGGTTTTTGAGGTGTGTGAAAGTTCTGTACATACTCGGAACAGTTTTACCAAATATTTAAAAAATTAGGACGTGCACATTTTTAGGAAACCATGAAAACTGGTGGTTCTATTTTTTAATTAGTTTTCTTTAGTTTTGAGAGGCAGAGAGAGACAGAGCGTGGGGGGGGGGGGGGGGTAGAGAGAGAGGGAGACACAGAATGTGAAGCAAGCTCCAGGCTCTGAGCTGTCAGCACAGAGCCTGAGGCGGGGCCCGAACTCACGAACCATGAGATCATGACCTGAGCCGAAGTCGGACGCTCAACCGACTGAGCCACCCAGGCGCCCCAAACTGGTGGTTCTTAAAGTTAGGCAACTCTAGAACCACATTTAAAATCAGCATTAGCCAAAGAGTGACCAGAATAATAGAAAATTAACAGCAATTTTAATATTAATTAATGTTAATATTCAATACAGTGATTGAAAGCAAAATTCCAGATTTGAAGAGCCACGTGAAGCCGCTGTGGACAAAAGGAGGACCAACGGAAGAGCAGGTGAGCAGATCAGTAATGACTTCTGTAGACTGTATTGCACATCATCTGAGGGAAAGGGAGCAAACCCCAAAGGTTAGAACAGTTGTTTGGGAAAATCACGGAACACTGGCAGTCGGAATGAAAGTTGGTGTCCAAAACTATTCTACACCTGTGTATTCTTTTAAAAATAGTTTTTTTGATCATCTACCATTTTAAAAGGTAAGTAAAATAAGTAAAACACTCACCCCGCTGCTATGTGGAGAACAAGCTATCTGGCAAGACAAGAAGGGAAGCAAGGAGACCAGTTAGAAGGTCTCTACAGTAAGCCAGGTGAGAGATGACCGTGGTTCTGACTGTCAGCACTGGCCTTGTGAATGGTAGCAGAGACAGCTAGAAGAAATCATAGGAGATCTTCAAAATTATGAGAAAAAAGTTATTTCAGTACTAAAATGCTGCTACTCGGCTGAACTATCGATTACGAAGTATTGAAAGAATTTTTTGACATGGAAGAAGGCACCAAAAATTACCTGCCATGCACCGTTTTGCAGGAAGATACTAAAAAATGTGCTACATTGGATTGTTAATTCTAAATGACACAGAGCCCTTAGCATTTTATTTGAGTAGAGAACACAGGAAAGTCATGGAGTTTTTTAAATTTATAGTCCTTTTCTAGCTCAACAAATAAACCTCAGATGCATTTATAATTTTTCACCAAAAAAAAAGAGAGACATACCATTTGAATATGTTGCCATGGCAGCAAATTGTTAAGTAAAACAGCCAGTCAGATTTACAGATTTCAGAAGTAACATCCCTAGCTGTGCTATGTTCAGAAGTAGATTTCAGGGGCGCCTGGGTGGCTCAGTCGGTTAAGCGTCCGACCTCAAATGAGGTCATGATCTCGCGGTCCGTGAGTTCGAGCCCCGCGTCAGGCTCTAGGCTGATGGCTCAGAGCCTGGAGCCTGCTTCCGATTCTGTGTCTCCCTCTCTCTCTGCCCTTCCCCGTTCATGCTCTGTCTCTCTCTGTCTCAAAAATAAATAAACTTAAAAAAAAAAAAAGAAGTAGATTTCAAAGGACATAGCCACAAATTCTAATGTCCGGGGTCTAAAAGTTTCCCTTGTACAAATAATGGTTCCCAAAGAGTTTTGAACAACTAACACGATAATCAAACCTATCTTTACACAAATCTTAAGACTGCAATCCTTAAGACTCAAGACTTCTATAGGCTTTTCCAAATCATCATTTTATCAAGGTGAATGATAACTTTCCCTGATATGTTTCAGTCAGGGATATAGTTTTATTGTTGCAGGATTTTCCCAAGTAAATGAAGCAGCCTTCAGTTGTGTAAATTTCAATGGCCTCAAAATGTATTTGCTATATTTTGCTGTTGTTTGAAGTAATACCTCTTAACCTTCTTTTGTTAATTTTTTTTTTTCATTTTGTCTTATAGTCCAGTTTTCCAAGATAAACTCAGTCTTTTTTCAATGCCACCTTTTTTACCAGTACTTTTTCATGAAGTTATGAAACCTGTAAAAAAAAAATCAGTTAATTGATTAAGAAAAATGGGTTTATGCAACTGAAAAGAATGAGGGAATGGTTGTTCCCCCCCCCCTTTTGATCTTTCTCATATTTCTTTCACCAGCTGTTTGGAAGGTCTGAGATTGTTAAAGCTAAGAATTGGAATCCTATTAGATGGCACTGAGACAAAAAAAAAAAAAAAAATACCCTCGTAGCTCAAAGTTCACATTATGAAATGAAAGGATAGAATGTAATTATTTAAAAAGGGACTACAGGGCACGTAGTAGTTTTGGATTTACAAAATCTGGGAAAATGGGGAATCTGTCATTGAAGAAGAAGAACATCCCTAAGATGAAAATGTTAACGAAAAATCTCCCTACTGTCAGGCATGCAGCAGTTTTAGAGACTCACTGGTCCAGTTTAGAACAAGAGGATGGAAGTCTCCAGGAGGAACCGAATCAACTACCTGATGTGTTGGATAGAGTGGGAGAGATGAGAAGCGTAAGACGGTGGGGCACCTGGGTGGCTCAGCCAGTTAAGTGTCCAACGGCTCAGGTCAGTGAGTTTGAACCCCGTGTCGGGCTCTGTGCTGACAGCTCGGATCCTGGAGCCTGCTTTGGATTCTGTGTTTCCGTCTCTCTCTGTCCCCTCCCCAACTTGCACTCTCTCTCTCAAAAATAAATAAACGATGGGGCACCTGGGTGGCTCAGTCAGTTAAGCATCTGACTTCGGCTCGGGTCATGATCTCACAGCTCGTGGGTTCGAGTCCCGTGTCGGGCTGTGTGCTGACAGCTCAGACCCTAGAGCCTGATTCGGATTCTATGTCTCTGTCTCCCTTTCAGCTCCTCCCCAACTCATGCTCTGGCTCTCTCTCTCTCTCTTAAAAATAAATAAACATTAAACAAAATAATAAATAAATAAATAAATAAATAAATGTATGTTAAAAAAAAGTGTGAGGCAAAATTTGTAATAGGTGGGTATAAACCTTAAGAGACTTATAAAAGGAGGGATTTAGTGATTCCAGAGAAAGCTAAACATCATAAAAGAATAAAAATTGAAATAATAATGACATGGCCCAGCTATGAATGTCACTTATACAATTATAATATTGCAAGTAGTGAATATGAATTTAACAAAAACATTGCAATTTAACACCTTGGAAAAAAACAAGAGTAAAGTATGGATAAGAGACAGGGGTGTGAGAAACCTGAACCTTCATTGTCCACTATAAGGATGTCAACAGGTAATATCTAGAGCTGAAAAATAATGACAAGCGGTAGTAGAGCATGTTATTTAGAGGTCATCTAGAAAGTGCAGAAGAAACAGCCAAAAGAGTTGCCTCTAGAAAGCACTACTCAGAAATGGGTGGTTGGGCTGGGGCAGGAGACTAATGGACCTTCGGTGAACCCTGTTATCACTTCCATCAGAACATATCGACCCTCAGGGTCTAAAATAGTGCAAGCAATTTATTTATTTCGAGAGATAGAGAGTGAGCAGGGGAGAAGCAGAGAGAGAGGGAGAGACAGAAAATCCCAAGCAGAGAATCCACACTGTCAGCACAGAGCCCCATCGCGGGGCTCAATCTCACAAACTGTGAGATCATGACCTGAGCCAAAATTAAGAGTTAGACACTTAACCGACTGAACCACCAGGCACCCCTAAGATGGTGTGATAATTTAAAGGCTATGGGGGGGGGGGGTGCTCTAGGTTTCACCAATGCAACAAAGATACCTAGGATTGGAGAGGAGATTAGCAAAGTAGGACAGGCGCTTGATGGCCTTACTTCTGTTCCTTTTCCATGAAGCTTCGGGGGAAAGGCAGATTAGAAACAAGGCAGGATAAGGGGCAGACAGCATTACTTCCGGGTGTAGCCAAGTATTTAAGGCTCTGAGGCATTCTTCATCTTGATGACCTACCTCCTTGATACTATGCCGTCCTTGATGAGAGACAGGATCAATAGACTTTTTGATGTTGACCCTGATGTTGACCTAAAGAGTTCCTGACCTGGGCTTAACCATCTACCTCAGTTGTCCTGTTTTCTGATTTTTCCACCGTCCCCTTCTTGCCTTAACCATCTGACGCTTATTGCTAATGTTCCTAACTGTGGCCCAGAAATCTGATGTTAATTCTCTGCATTCTTGATCTTCTTGCAGTTTGCTGCATCCGTTATGTCCTTCATGCTAATCTGTTTCTCTGGCCAACCTGGTCGCCTAACCTTGATCTTTGGCTGCCACGGTTGACAGAGGATTTGGTTTAGTACTCATGATACGATTTCTGATTAATACTGCCATACGGTCCAAAGCTTTTCTCCTGACAGTGTTGTTACTGTGCCAGCATTGGTTGGCTTCAACTGAAAAGGGGTGGTGGCCAAACCATATATATGCAGTTAAACCAGAAGCCTGGACAGGTTAGATCAGATACTGACAACGAAGAAATTGAAATTTGCTCCTGGGATGAACAAGTCACAATAGAAGATTCTTGGACAAAGAATCTTGGACAAAGAAACCTGCTCTTCAGGCCCTTTTTCCCAGAGAAGGAAAAGAGTCCAAAGAAAGAGCTGGAAAGGTCATACAGGAACGTCAGCTCTCACAGGAATTCCCTGAGTATACTTTAGGGTTGGAAGGCTTACCTTTCAGCACTCCCACAATGTCTGTAAACCTAATTTCATGTTGGAATTGGTAAAGACAAAGAATGTTTAGGCCTCTGGACAATGCACAGTCTGTAAATATCAGCAACCACCTCCAAGTGGATAAAATAGTTCTTGCCTGATTAAATTTCAGTAGATTAATACTGACACACTCATATTTGACTCTCCGAATTCTTTTTTGGCTTTCTTTTGCCCTTTTGTTCAATAGCCCCTGAGTAAATTAATTGAGATGGGACCAAGAAAAGAAGAAAGTAAAGAGGGAATTTAATAATATACTGGGTCTAGAGGACAGAAATATGTGTAATTTCTTGTTCCTTCTTAGAAAGCCCTTTTAATGGATAGTAACTCTCTTCCTTTCTTGGAAAAACAACAAGGAAGGCATCAAAAAGTAGTGAAAACAATACTTTCCTTGTATTTAATATATATTAGGTTCTGGGTCTTTGTACACACTAATTCAGTTAATTCTTACACCAACTCAATGAGATAGATATTTAATGAATAAGGAAAATGAGATTCTGAGTCATTAAGTAATTTGCCCAAGGTCATTCGGCTACTAGTTGAGGAGATGGGACACGAAACAGACTATATAAGCCCAGAGACCATGATCATAACTTCAAAGACATATGACATTCCCATCAACACTAGGAATGGAAGGAGATGATAATTCAAACTGTTAGAGGAATGACTAGGGTTTAGATGGTGCTGTTCAAATCCAAAAAGAAGTGCTCTCCCTTCCTTTGTCATTCAGCCAAGAACCCAAAATATCTCCCAGGAAATCAAGTGAGAATTTCAATTCCACCCAACAGTTATTTTCTTGAGTGCCTATTAATCCCAGTCTCTACAGTACGGTCTGGGGTATATAACAGTGAGTTAATAAAGGCATAATATCTGTCTTCAAGAAAGCTCCAGACATTTTGGAGTATGATAGCTATTATAAAAGTATGATAGCTATTATAAACAGGGAAGGGGAGCAAAAACCTGTGGGAGGGAAAAGCAAGGGTGTTTTATGGACTAGAACACAGCAACTCTCACTTAAGAAATGAAGGTTGAGCTAAAATGTAAGTGATAATATGAGTTAACTAGGCAAAGACTTCAGTCAGATCTCATAAGGTAGCCTAATGAACTAGACCCAGACGGGTGGAAAGCTCCTCTCAAGAGAGACACGGCTGTTTCCCTTTGACAGAGCAGCAGGATGGAAAGGAAGTTACCACAGCCATGAGTAAGACAAAACAGTGGAAATTTTAAATGTCAAAAGGCCACATGTGAGCTGGCATGGCATTACAGGATCTCGAGAGTTCCGGACACAAGGAGGGTCTGCAATGTTCGTCCACTCTTTTCATGGTGTTTATAACTGAGAGGTCATGAAATGACTGAGAACAAGACAGGAGGATAGAAAGTCATCTGCTTAGTCACAGGTATGCAGGGCATGCCAAAACCTGAGGACAGAGTGGGAAAAGTGAGCGAAGCCTCTCTCTGCTCTGGACCCTGGACTGAGTATAAGGCAGTGGCTGTCTGCCACTGGAGAAGAAAAACGAGACTTGAAAGAGATTCCCTCTGAGGGTCTTGCAAGTAAGGGCTGCTTAAGTCCAAGGGCAGAGGTGGAAAACAAGATGGAATCCCCTCTACCTCCCCTCTGTCCCTCCCCCACCCCGACACACACCCCAAGCCTTGCACCAAGCACTAGGCAACAACAGTCTGATGCTAAGGGAAGCAAAGGAGGGTGTAGAGAGGCCCCACTCTAAAGACACAAGAACACAAATCTCTCCAAATGTAAGGGATGAGGAACAGAACTGAGAAAACCTTCCTGCATCCTGGGCACTGACAAATATGAGACAATAGCACTCTAATCCTAGAGAAGAGGAAAGAGCATTGAGAGAGACCCATCTTTTGGCACAGATGCACAGGCCTGTTAAATTCCGAGGCCAGGGAAGGACACCTGAGATATGTGTCTGGCACCCCAGGTTTTATAGCAAGTACAAGAGAACAATAGCCCACCATGGGGAAAATGCAAAGCCCACGGTGCCCTGAACATAATTAAAGCAACCACTAGACCCAGACCCAGTTCAATTACAGACTACTTTAACTTCATTCTGTAATTAATGACCTCACAGAAAAAGAGGAACACCCTATTCAGAGAGGGAATGTTATTTACCTCATTACAAAGTACACTTCTACTCAGCATCTTCCATTCAATCAACAATTCAAGACTGGCAAAAATCCAGGAAATATGCCCCATCATGGAACTATAAAATGGAACAAACCGAGAGATGGCCCAGATGTTGGAATTATCAGACAGGAACTTTAAAATAATCATGATAAAAATGTTTTTAAAATCTAATGGAAAAATGGACAACCTACATGAAGAGATGGGAAATTATAGCAAAGAGATTATATAAAATATTCAAATGGGAAATCTAGAAATGAAAAAATATAATACCCGAGATAGACAATACTCTCAATAAGTTAGAAACAGCAGAAAATAGAATCTTTGAACAAACCCAGAAGGATATACTGGTGGAGTCTACAAAACATTTTAAAAAGAAATACTATGAATATTGTACAAACAGTTCAAAAAAAGAGGAGGAGGGACACTTAGCGGCGGGTCTCATGAGAATGTATTACCCTGATACTAAAATCAAGGAAAGAAAAACAAAAAAGGAATGAAAATTGCAGACCAATATACCTTATGAACATAGATGCAAAATTCTTTAGCAAACATTAGCAAACTAAACCCAGCAATACATAAAAAGGATAGCACACCATGACACATTGGATTTAGCACCAGAATACAAAGTTTTTTTAACATTTGAAAAATACTCAGTATAACTCTCCACATCAACAACTTAAGGAAGAAAAGTATTATGGTTGTTTCAGTAGATGCAGAAAAAGGATTTCACACATTTGTGATACAAAAATTTTTCAGGGTGTCCAACTCTTGATTTTGGCTCAGGTCATGATCTCACCATTCGTGAGTTCAAACCCCAGTCAGGCTCTGCACTGACAACACGGATCCTGCCTGGGATTCTCTGTCTCTCTCCCCCCCTCCCTGTTCTACCTTTCAAAAATAAATGAATAAACATTTTTTAAGTTCATCAACATAATTACAGAAGAAAACATGTGCAACCTTATAAAAGACATCTACAAAAACCTTGCTATTAATATTATGCCTAATAGTGAAATAGTGAATGCTTTTCCCCTAAGACTGGGAACAAAATAAAGATGTCCACTCTAATCACAGGAGATCTAGCTTGTACACTAAACCAAAATAAAAATAGCATTAAAATGTAAAAAGGAAAAATTGTACCTGCAGATGACAGGATTACATGCATAAAACTCCTAAGGTACTAGAGGCACCTGGGTGGTTCATTTGGTTGAGCATCTGACTCTTGGTCTCAGCTCAGATCTTGATCTCAGGGTTGTGAGTTTGAGCCCCACACTGGACTCTGTGCTGGGTGTGAAGCCTGCTTATAAAAAACAAAAACAAAAAAAAAAAAAAAGTAAAGAAAGAGAAAAACTCCTAAGGTATTTATAAGAAACCTACTAGAATTATAAGTGATTTTAACAATTTTGCATGGTACAAAGTCAATATATAAAAATCAACTGCATTTCTATGTAGCAGCAATGGATAATTAGAAAAATATTTTGAACAGTACTATTTACAATAGCATCAAGAAACGTTAAAATGTTAGGAATAAATTTAACAAAAGACGGGTAAACCTTTTCTTCTAAAAAGTATAAAACACTGCTGAAAGAAACTAAAGTAGACCTACATGAAGATACACCAAATGCAGGGAATTTGTCAATCCATTCCCATTGTCATCACCATATTGATTTAGGTTCAATGCAATTCCACTGAAAATCCCAGAAGGTGGGGTGCCTGGGTGGCTCAGTGGGTTAAGCATCTGACTCTTGGTTTCTAGTTCAGGTCATGATCATGGTTTTGGCTCAGATCATGGTTTCAGATATCAGGTCGTGATCTCCCATGATCGGCTCTGTGCTCACAGTGCAGAGCCTGCTTGGGATTCTCTCTCCTCTCTGTCTGCCCCTTCCCTGATTTTGTTCTCTCTCTCTCTCTTTCTCTCTCTCTCTCTCTCTCTCTCTCTCCCCCCCCCTCTCTTTCTCAAAAATAAATAAACTTTAAAAAATCCTAGAAGGCGATAGATATAGATAGATAGATAGATAGATAGATAGATAGATAGATAAGCTGACTATAATATGCATATGAAAATCTAAGGACATTAGAATAGTCAAAAAGATCTTGAAAACAAAGAAAAACGTTGGAGAACTCATACTACTCAGTTTCAAAACTTTTCTTTCCACCAACAGTACAAGAGGTTTCTTATTCTCTATATCCTTGCCAACACATGTTTCCTATGTTTTTTATTTTAGCCATTCTGACAGGTCTGAAGTGATATCTCATCATAATTTTGATTTGCATTTCTCTGATGATGAGTGATATTGAGCATCTTTTCATGTGTCTGTTGGCCATCTGGAAGTCTTCTTTGGAGAAATGTCGATTCATTCCTCCTGCCCACGTTTTAATTGGAGTATTTGTTTTGGGGGTGTTGTGTTGTATTTCTTTATATATTTTGGATACTGCCCTTTATCAGATATGTCATTTGCAAATATCTTCTGCCATTCAGTAGGTTGACTTTTTGTTGTTTGCTTTCCTCTGCAGAAGCTTTTAATTTTGATTGAGTCCCAATAATTTATTTTTTATTTTATTTCCCTTGCCTCAGGAGACATATCCAGAAAAATGTTCCTATGGTTGATGTCAGAGAAATTACTGCCTGTGCTATTTCAAGGATTTTTATGGTTTCAGGTCTCACATTTAGGAAATAGGAAATGGGGATAAGGAGTGCCCTTGTTGTGCTGAGCACTGGGTGATGTATGGAATTGTTGAATCACTATACTGTATACCCGAAATTAATATAGCACGGTATGTTAACTATGCTGGAATTAAAATGAAATAAAATAGTAATTAAAAAAGAATATATATATGTATATATATATGCATATACAGAGAGAGAGAGAGAGAGAGAGAGAGAGAGAGAGACATATATATATGGCAACTTTTTTAAGCTACAGTACTCAAGACAGTGTGTTATTGGCAAAATGAAAGAGAATAGAACAGAATGGAAACCTGAAATAGACTCACACATGTAGAGTCCAGTGATTTGTACAAGTGCACCAAAACAAATGGTTCTGGAATAACTGGATATCCATATGGTAAAAAAGGAAAATCTTATAAAATTTTACTTTATTAGTCAGGATTCCCCAGAGAAACAAAACTAATGGGATGATAGACAGATAGAAAGAAAGAAAGAAAGAAAGATAGATAGATAGATAGATAGATGATAGATACTGATTTAGAGCAATTGGCTCATTCAGTTATGGAAACTGGAAAGTCCAAAATCTTCAGGGTTGGTCAGCAAGGCTGGAAACACAGGGAAAAGTCAGTGTCGCAGCTCCAATCCTAAGGCTATTTGCTGGCAGAGGTCAGTCTTTTCTATTCAGGCCTTCAACTGATTGGATGAGGCATGCCCACATTATGGAGAGCAATCTGCTTTACTCAAAGTCCATTAGTTTAAATGTTAATGTCATTGAAAAACACCCTCACAGAAATATCTAGAATAATTTTTGACCAAGTATCTGGGCACTGTGGCGCAGCCAAGTTGACACATAAAATTAACTATCACAGTTACCTTTCCAGGATTATGAGAGGAATAACATAATACAACTGTTTTAACAAGATGATCTGACTGCTGATTGAAAATAGACTATAAGATGACAAGTGTGAATTCAGGCTACCAGTTAGGAGACTACCGCATTAACTCAGATAAGATATCTTGGAGATTCAAGCCAAGTTGTTAGCACTGGAGCAGTGAGAAGCCATCAGATTCCAGATATAGTTTAAAGGTAAAGCTAATAGAGTTTCTCAACAGACTGGATGTGAGATGTAAAATAAAGAATCAAGAATAAATTAAAAGTTTGGGGTCCAAACTACTGGGAAGATGAAGTATCCCACAACTAATGGAAAAGACTGTGAGTAGTGCAAGTTTTGAGAAAACCTCAGGACTTTAAGATGTCAGATATATAAGTGGAGATGTTAAGGAAGTAGTTGGATTCATAATTCTGGAGTTCATAAGGAGGGTTAGAGATATAAATTTGGGAGTTATCAGCATACATGTAGAATTTAAAGTCCAGAGAGTAGATGGAATGAGAAAGAACTGAGTATGGACAGAGAAAAAATACCAAAAACCCTAGGCATTCCCAAATTAAGAAGTCAAAACGTAAGTATTGTTCAGATTCAGTAAATAATTTTTAAAGAAAATAAAATTTTTATTGGAAAGCCATCTTTTAATAAGATAGGTTGAGCTTCATTTTTCAATTACTTAATATATCTGTAGATAAATAATTTATAACTAAAATGAAACAGGAATGATTATAAATGCTATTACAATTTCTTTTAATATGTGTAGACACTGAGAAACAGTTCTTATGGTATGGGAATAGAAGTTTTATTACACTATAGCTATATATTTATTTATACTTATCCTCTATATCAAAAATCCTATATGACCTATTACCAAAAGTTATTTTTAATTAGATATTAGCTAATGTTTAACTTCCTTCTATTTTGTTGAAAGCAAAAAAGAGGAAATTTTATTTGCAGATGCAGCTGTTATCCAGAAGCAACCATTTACTCAATATTATATTAACATTTCACATTGTCCTGTTGATTGGAGCCATAGAGATTTGTTTAACCCAAAAAAGCCTGAATCATAATATTATGCTGAATATGATATCTAGATTGGGACATGAGAAAAAAGAAATAAAACATCTGTGAAAAAGGAAGTTAGGAAAGTAACACCTGCCCCTCCAAGATAGGTGCTTTGTCAGGCAGATCAATTTTGAGAACAAATATTTGTCAAGGTCAAAGATCTGGTCATCTATTCCTTTAATTTTTTTTTTCAGGCATTTTATCCCTGAGGAAGTCTTCACATACTATCCAGGGTCTCTGCATTCTAGTTCAAGACTAGGATAAAAGCTGAAAAGGCTTAGAATCCAGACCCAATTTGAAATAGTGATAACAAAATCTTCCATTTGCATAGGAAGTTTTAGTTCATAAAATGTGTTTATATTCATTATCTCAATACACTATTTCAGGAATCAGGTGAGACAAGTAAGACAAAAGAACAGAACAAAAAACCTTAAAATGTGGCTTTAGATATTCTCCTTTAAAATGCTTTGGCAACAGTGCTTGAAAGATTTGTTTTTTTATTTCTTCTCTTCTACATTCAGATGCTATTATCCAATGATCTTCACCTAAACAGACTTTGAAAGAAATATATATAGTGACATTTCAATACTTCCACACTGCATTTCCATTTAGGCCCAAGCTACATGCACATGTGAAAATATTCATCCACAAGTAAAGCTAACATAATAGAAAAAAATTTTTAATTTTTTTCAAGGTTAATAACATCAGGTCCACTTAACTCAGAACTTTCCTACTCTAAGCAGCTTTCCTCACTTCTTACTACAAGTATTAAAACTATGTCTGAAAGTAAAAAGTTATCCAACAAGTAGATTTGAGGATGAATATCAATCTACCCAGTAAATCTGATTTTCCTCAATGAAGTTCCCTGCCTCTCATGCTTATTGTTACCTGTATCATGATTTTCTTGGCTAAGCCTTAATTTTATGAAGTCATCTACAGTCCTTCCACAATTAGCTGTGATAAGAGTATGATGGATAACTACACTCACATTTTAAGTCTCTGAAGAAAAATGAAAAGATTCAGGAATGATTTACTTCAATCTACTCTGTGTTAAGAAACACTAGTTAGAAATGGTAAGTGGTGTGGGCATTGATAGCATTATATATAGGCACATGTTAAAATATCATGTATGAAATAAAATTGAACTAGACTGGCACTGATTTAATTTTATATTGTGTAAGACCATATGGCTGAGATCATCCTATGCAATTTAACTCTTCAGCACCATGGTCAGCATCTACTTTGCCTATAAGTTTCTGCATTGGCTAGCAATGAATATCACAGGTATCACTTGCTTTCAGAGGTTGAGGAATCCTTAGGTCAGTCAATCAACCATCCATTTAATCCCTGAATTTTCTCTATTGCCGCTGAGACTCTGGCTTGGATGATTAGCATCATTCTATGTTATAGTAATATACAGTTCACTTTGCTAATGCCATGAACATAAAAAAAAAAAAAAAAAACAAGACTAATGCAATTCTAAAGCTCAAAAAGAAATATTTATTCTAATTATATAACCTGGTTTTAGTGTCCAGGATATGCTAGTTCATTGATTTACTGATATTACTTCTTACTACAATCCTCCATTGAGGCAAACTGCTCTAGGTTTCTAGGAACTGAAATAGCTGAGAAGAAGAAAAAAAAGTATGTGAAAGATAAAACTCTTTATCTCAAAGAATTCAAAATATGTGGTGCAGACAAGGATGCATCAAGCTATAACACTATAACACTGTAATAAATTCTATAATTGAGATAAAAGTGCTAGGGGAGAAGAAGGAGCAATTCATTTTATTTTGAGAATCAATAACTATTTTCCTAGGACAAGTGGCACTGAAAGATGAGTCAGAATTTTAAAGAGAATAAGCAAGGGAAGAGAAATCCAGGAAAAGCAAACTATATGAGCTAAGTTATAGAGTACCGAAGAAACACTCTTATATGACTTGAAAAGAGAATATGTGGCGGGTAGACTGAGGAGGTAATGAGAAGCCAGATTAGAAAGGTCTTCAAATGGCATGTAATGTATACAAGTCCAATTACTATGCTGGGATTTGGGTTTGCAGAGCTGGTGCAGAAATACGTGCGGTCATTAACCAGTATCCTAAAGAGTAAACACTGAAGAGATCAATAAATCAAAATGTCACATTCCTGCTGGACACATCAGAGAAATGCTGGTTAGCTCACTTAAAAGGAACTTTTTGATTATTTTTAGCCAGAATTTCTCCAAATTGCATTTGGTCATTTGGGAGGTTTGGTCATGTGGGAAGAACTCACAGTGAACTGATCTGTGGAGTTCCAAAATTGCTTAAAGGTAGCAGTAAAAAGCAATAGGAGGTAGTGGCTTACTTAGCATAATTTAACAAGAACTAGAAAGTCTCATGTCCACCAAAATAGATTTCCTCTACTGAGGTGCCTTGGTTCCTAAAATTATACAATTCATTCTTTTGTTATATTCCTCATTAACATCTTGATATTAACTACTGGAAGATACATATTCCT
This sequence comes from Prionailurus bengalensis, assembly GCF_016509475.1. Taxonomy (NCBI): domain Eukaryota; kingdom Metazoa; phylum Chordata; class Mammalia; order Carnivora; family Felidae; genus Prionailurus; species Prionailurus bengalensis. Next base: position 12,429,289 of record NC_057360.1, on the reverse strand, counting down.
TTTTTTAAGTTTATTTTGAGAAAGAGAGACAAAGAGTGTAGAGGCAGAGAGAGAGAGAGAGAGAGAGAGAGAGAGAGAGAGAGAAACCCAAGGAGTTGCACACTGTCAATGTAGAGTCTGACGTGGGGCTTGATCCCACAAACAGTGAGATCATGACCTGAGCTAAAATCAAGAGTTGGGCATTCAACCGACTGAGCCACCCAGGTGGCCCCTGTAAGACACATATTCTTTTTTTTTTCAATATATGAAGTTTATTGTCAAATTGGTTTCCATACAACACCCAGTGCTCATCCCAAAAGGTGCCCTCCTCAATACCCATCACCCACCCTCCCTCCCACCCCCCATCAACCCTCAATTTGTTCTCAGTTTTGAAGAGTCTCTTATGCTTTGGCTCTCTTCCACTCTAACCTCTTTTTTTTTTCCTTCCCCTCCCCCATGGGTTTCTGTTAGTTTCTCAGGATCCACATAAGAGTGAAACCATATGGTATCTGTCTTTCTCTGTATGGCTTATTTCACTTAGCATAACACTCTCCAGTTCCATCCATGTTGCTACAAAGGGCCATATTTCATTCTTTCTCATTGCCACGTAGTACTCCATTGTGTATATAAACCACAATTTCTTTATCCATTCATCAGTTGATGGACATTTAGGCTCTTTCCATAATTTGGCTATTGTTGAGAGTGCTGCTATAAACATTGGGGTACAAGTGCCCCTATGCATCAGTACTCCTGTATTCCTTGGGTAAATTCCTAGCAGTGCTATTGCTGGGTCATAGGGTAGGTCTATTTTTAATTTTTAAAAAAATTTTTTTTCAACGTTTATTTATTTTTGGGACAGAGAGAGACAGAGCATGAACGGGGGAGGGGCAGAGAGAGAGGGAGACACAGAATCGGAAACAGGCTCCAGGCTCCGAGCCATCAGCCCAGAGCCCGATGCGGGGCTCGAACTCACGGACCGCGAGATCGTGACCTGGCTGAAGTCGGACGCTTAACCGACTGCGCCACCCAGGCGCCCTTATTTTTAATTTTTTGAGGAACCTCCACACTGTTTTCCAGAGTGGCTGCACCAGTTTGCATTCCCACCAACAGTGCAAGAGGGTTCCCATTTCTCCATATCCTCGCCAGCATCTATAGTTTCCTGATTTGTTCATTTTAGCCACTCTGACTGGCGTGAGGTGGTATCTGACTGTGGTTTTGATTTGTATTTTCCTGATGAGGAGCGACGTTGAGCATCTTTTCATGTGCCTGTTGGCCATCCAGATGTCTTCTTTAGAGAAGTGTCTATTCATGTTTTCTGCCCATTTCTTCACTGGATTATTTGTTTTTTGGGTGTGGAGTTTGGTGAGCTTTTTATAGATTTTGGATACTAGCCCTTTGTCTGATATGTCATTTGCAAATATCTTTTCCCATTCCATTGGTTGCCTTTTAGTTTTGTTGGTTGTTTCCTTTGCTGTGCAGAGTTTTTTATCTTCATAAGGTCCCAGTAGTTCATTTTTGCTTTTAATTCCCTTGCCTTTGGGGATGTGTCAAGTAAGAAATTGCTATGGCTGAGGTCAGAGAGGTCTTTTCCTGCTTTCTCCTCTAGGGTTTTGATGGTTTCCTGTCTCACATTCAGGTCCTTTATCCATTTTGAGTTTATTTTTGTGAATGGTGTGAGAAAGTGGTCTAGTTTCAACCTTCTGCATGTTGCTGTCCAGTTCTCCCAGCACCATTTGTTAAAGAGACTGTCTTTTTTCCATTGGATAGTCTTTCCTGCTTTAAGACACATATTCTTAACCATGAAAGAGACCTGCTGGAAAAACATGAAGACATTGGATGTGTGCCAGCCCCCAAAATACACTTGGTATATACAATATATTAATCATCAAATTTCAATAAAGTAAATAAACATTTACTGACTACCTACTGTATATCAGGAACACTAGAATAAACTAAATTAATAAAACATGGATCCTTTCTTTGAAGAATTTGCACTTAATTGGGAAAAATAGATGGTAAAAAAATAATTCCAATATAATATGGAATGTGCTCTGATAAAAATAAAAACAGGGTTCTGTGGATACTTACTTTAACCCTGTCAGGACGCTTGGGCAATGGTTCATAGAGGAGGCAATAATAAAGCTATTTCTTAAAGAGCAGTTCTTCAAAAGAATGAGAGTGGCAAGGAATATTCTAGGTAGAGAACACAGCATAAGCAAATGCACACCTGTAAAACAGCATCCTTTATATAAAGAACAATATGCAGGGTGGGTTTTTTCTGTATTATCAAGTCCTAGATAGGTAGTTTGAGTATGGGAGATCCTAAAACATGGAAGAATTCAGACTACTCTCTGTTTGCCAATAATATAAGTTTTATTATGGTGGTCCTTACATTTTGACCTGAAAATTTGTTGGTCAACACTTCAACAGAATCAAGCTCAACGTTATACTTATTTATTTATTTATTTATTTATTTAAATATGTATTAAGCTAGTTAGCACGGGAAAAATTTTTAAAAAACAACAATTGAAAAAGTCAAATGACAATATCATTTTATATTTCAAGAATCAATATCAAGATGTTATTACCTGCATAGGGAAATGTATGTCATTGTAGCCCAGCTTTACTAAAGATTGATCATTCTCCTATTAACTCAACAGTGCACTCCACAAGTAGTTCAACTGTTATTAAAGAGGTTTCTTGGAATAAATGATTTCTGCAAATGAGAAGGAGAAAAACCAAACAAAAAGGAGTTGAGTGCATTGATCCTAGTGAAGAGAGAAAAGAGTCAAATTCACTCTTTATCAACTTAATTGAGGATGTATTTGCTGAAGACCTCTGATGTGTTGGGTGCCATTTTCAGAGCTAGAAAAATAACAAAAATAAAATAGTCTGACAGCTCAAAAATATAGAGTCTGGACAAAGAGGCAGTCACAGGAACAATATGCGCTTGTGACAAGCTACAAAATCAGACAAAAAAATCAGTTAATTTTACTTGAGAAATTGAAGGGTTAGGAAGGTTTTCATAATGATGACATTAAAGCTGAATCTAAAATGAGTTCATCAGGTGAACAAATATAGGAGGAAGAAGAAAATTCATGGAAGTTCAAAGTGTATTTTTATTTGAGCACTTCCCCAGCTAATGTGGAATGGCTACAGGTATCCCACACAGGGTTATATATGATATGCTGAGTTTAGCTCTTCTGTAGGTAATGGAAATTTATCAGTAGCTCCTAAACAAGCATGTCATAAAGTCTGTGTTTAGAAAGAAAGGTTTAGGGCACCTGGGTGGCTCAGTCGGTTAAGTGTCTGACTTCACCTCAGGTCATGAGCTTCAGCTTCAGCTCAGCTCGTAGTCCATGAGTTCAAGTCCTGCATCTGGCTATGTGCTGACAGCTCAGGGCCTGGAGCCTGTTTCAGGTTCTGTGTCTCCCTCTCTCTCTCTGACCCTTCCCCACTCACACTCTGTCTTTCTCTCAAAAATAAATAAACATCAAGAAATTTAAAAAAAGAAAGAAAGAAAGGTTTATCAGCAAATATAAGATCAGTTAGAGGTGAGGGAACCATCTAGAAGTCACTTCTAATTGCTGAAGTCAGTTCCGTTTCGCTAATAGACATCGCTTCTTTTGTACTTGCTACTCTCTCTGTGCCCTGACATCGCTTCTATGGGGAGTTCAGCCTAGCACTTTCCCAGGGAGTGAAAACTCATTGCCCACTAGACTCTAAAACCAATGAGGGTGGGGACTGGGCCCATCTCATTCACCATCAAGCCCCTATATAGCCTGGCACATACAAGGTTCTCAAGAAATCCTTGTTGAATGGATGAATGAATTTGGAAGTGTTTAAGAGAGAGAATCTTCATGATTCAGTGATCAGTTACATCTGTGGGATGCGAAAGTAGAAGGAATCAGAAGTGATTCCATTAACTGAGAAAAGTAATTCATACGAGAGAATTCTTAAAGAAGAGAATATATGTTTTTCTTGGGCATGGTGACAATGTGGAATAAAGCAGAAAGAAGGTAAGAACAAGAAGAAAGTTAGGGGTAAATCAAAAGAAGTGCTTGTAATAACAGGTGGCAGCACCCAGGAAATATTATTTCAAAAGATCCATGATTTAGGAACCATGATGGACTGAATGACTAACTTGAAATTCTGGAGAGTGGCCTGGGGAGGCAATTTTAACTTGAATTGAATTTTTTGCCTAATACTCACCAAAAGGAATTTGAGTTTCTTTGGGTAGAGTATAAGACACAAAGTCTAATCAACCTGGGAAGGACAGGGTAGAGCTTACTAAAAAAGAGTCCTAAATTCCAAATGGAAAAAAAAAAAAAAAACAACTGGCTTCTACAGCTATGATGTGTGATTTTAAATGGCCTCTCCATGTTTCTGCTAGAATTCTGGGATTTTCATGCTGGAATGTGACGCTAGATTGATAATACAATGAACAAGATGATTCTCTCTGAAGTATTCTTAAAAATTTCCTTTTAGAGAGGAAGAGAATTTTACACCATAGACTATTTCATCCTGTGTGTAGTAGCAATGGAAAGAACCAGCTGTGAACATGTGAAGGCTTTCTAGTAGCTCTCCTATGTATCCAATATCCAGCTCTCCATACCCAACACTAAAAGCCAGAAAAGTTAATTCCAGAATCTCAGGTGACACAAATTTACTTCTCGTTCTGCTATATCAATTTGATAAATACACAGAATAAAATTCTTTATTTAAGATTTATATTCTGAACACTTAATGTGGTCCAGCCCTTTGGTAGACTTTGGGCAGAAATTTTGAGTAGTATTATCTTCCTTTTTAAATGTAAAGATATGGTCATCGTCACTTGACTTCTGTCCCCTTACGATTCATATGTTTGAAGCACCAGATCTCTGTCTGTATTTGGAGATGGGGCCTCTAGGAAAGGGATTAGGTTAAGTTAGATCATTGGAAAGAGCCCTGATCTTGGTGAGATTGGTGTCCTTAGAAGAACAGATGCCAGAGAACTGTCTTTCTCTCTCTTTACATATGAGAGCATCTTGGAAAGGCCATGAGAGGATTCAGTGAGAAGTGGATGTTTATAAGCCAAGAAAAGTTGGCTTATAGGAACCCACCTTACCTGACCTTGATCTGGGAATTCTAGCCTCTAGAACTCTAAGAAAATTAATGTCTGCTGTTTAAGTCACCCAGCCTGTGGGATTTTGTTGTGGAAGTCCAAGCAGACTAATACAACTTGTAAGTGATATGCTCAAGTCCTCTGTCAAATTTCAAGCTTTTTTTTTTACAGTTCAGGGTTTTTTTGCAAGTATTTTAAAAGCTAGTAATCCAACTAGATAAGAAAAATGCACACGAAATAGAAGAAGACAACAAATAATAAAATGTTCACTTCAATACAGTCAGATGCAAGGAAGAGGGCATTATTGGAGATTTCATAGAAGATTGAAGGACTGGTACAACTTGGACTAGATAGTAGAAAGATGGTTGGGTGGAGATGGTGGAGAAAATATATAAGAAAGAGCAGAAACGAGCCTGGACGATTGGGCAGAAGGCTCTTATATTTCATGGGAAGACTGGGATCTGAAGTTGGGATGAACGAAGTATGTAAGGCTGGTTGTGGTTTGAGATGACGGCAGAGCCTAGGGCAGGTGCAGCAGGAGAAGCATATCACAAATGTACTCTGCTCCACCCCTGAGGCAGCAGTGGAGATTGGGTTATGCCTGGCAGAATGGAGTACCTTTACCACAAAAGCCAGGGGTAGGCTGATGCCTAACTGTCCGCAATTCAAGGAACTTCCCTGGAACAGGAGTTTTACAAGAGGGTCCCTCACTGAAAAGAAGTGTCTAATAGCTGTAGCCATGGTCCACAGTCAGAAAGTTCTTTAGTAATAGGAAACAAAAAGAGCTAGAGAGAAGCCTGGAGTCTACAACAGGAATGGGTGCCAAAGGGTATGAAAATGTACCCAGGATTTGTTTAGATCAAGTATGGTGGGGCCGACAGATCCGAAGATGACTACCATTGAAAAGACGGTTTATTATCTACAATTCTCAAAAGAAAGGGGCCCTTCATGGCCTGCAGAGCCACATGGGGAAGCACTTGGATCTGTCAGGAGGCAGAAGGAAAAAAGGGAAAATTAGGGGTTTGAGGGAAGGAATGAATGAAGCAGGGTAAGTACATTGCATAAGTTTAGGATCGGATAGTCTGAATAATTTCAGTGGGTAGGGTGGTCCCTCGTTGTCTAGTACCTGGCCTTGGGGTGATTTAGGGCAGGGAGACTACTGGCCTGGTGTGTGAAAATTTGAAAATGGAGGGGATTGGAGCTATGAGCTATGATTGGTTGGTTTGCATATGAAAGGTGTGCTCATAAACCAGGCGTTTGCTATCTCTAGGAACTAGATAACCTCTGGAGGGTAATCCCTCCCCAAACCACCCAAGATGTCAAATATAGAAAATTAAAAAAAAAAAAAGATTAATATAAAAAACACTATTTAAAATATGTAGAATGAAAGAGTGAACTGAAAGAATAATTAAGAGTCAGGAGGCAACATGAAACTGATATCTGGATCTTAAAACACTTGATTTAGCCACTTAGGTTCAGATTAGATAGATAGATAGACAGATAGCGTTTTCTCCCTGTTGTCTTAAAAGGGGCACAGCATTACCAAGCTGAGATTGGGGAGAGCCCCTATGTAGTTAGGCAAAACAGAAATAGATTCAAAAACTGCATTTTGGGAAATTTATGAAGTCATTCAGGCCCAAGTACGTTATCCTGCATATGATTGGGGTGAAACAATGCACCTCCAAATTTATAGTTACTATATTCAGCTATCAGCTTATATTACCTCTCAGTCTCTGGCCCAGTAACTTTCAGTTCTGAAGATCTATTTAAAACACATGATTTTAAACCACATTCCGTTAACAAGCTCTGTTTTGAATGAGTTTCTTTGTATAAGAAATGCTACTTTGTGCTTGATTTGTTCAAAAGCTCCTTAAAATCCCCTGAACCTCAAATGTACTCCCGTGTCTTACTGCCAATCTCATTTATGGAAACACATGTAAAGAAACACAGATATTTCATTTCTTTCTTTCTTTGCTTTTTGTGCCCACAGAGCAAGCTAATTGTGCTCCTTTAAAGCAAAGTGACAGTTTTTGATACACGTTGATTTAACTTAAAAAAAAAATTACTTAGGACAATCAAACATGAGCATTAATGAGAAACACACGCGAGGCTCCAAATATTCTGAGAATGAATGCAAAGCAACATCCCGATGAACGTGAGGTCGGGTTTCCTGGACCGTTTCTGCACATGCGCAGTCGGAGAGCGTGAGAGATTGAGCGTAGGTGTGTGACCGTTCATGACTGTGAGTGTATCTGCACATGTTGTGAAAGCCTGGCTTCCGCTGCAGCTCCCGGCAGCCTAGCGACGCGGTCTTTTACATGTAGCAGGACACACTCCAGGATATTAACACTCCACCATTTCCAAGGGCCTCTGTTCACACCAGCTCCAGAGTAAACACCATGAAAGAAGGAGCCTCAAGCTGCTAAAAAGCACACAAAGCAACAAGGAGAAACAGGTCCAAATCTCATAAAAATGGAAAATGTTTCAAGAACAACTGCCGGTTTGTTCAGAGAGTGCCCACAGAGCAGGAGGGTAAATAAAACTCAGTACCTGTTAGATTTATAGGCAAATAACCATTATCTACTATGTGTAGATGAGTGAATGGTAATTTTATGCAAACCACAATAAGTAAATTCAAACAGTATGAACTAAGCCTGCACAGTAAGAGCAGGAAGTTCAAGGAAAGAAAAATAAGGAAACGGTGTTTTCTGTGTGGTGTATCACCAACCTGGGAAATCCATTACAGAGCCAAAAACTGGAACAGGATTTTATAAAAGCGCTAGCTTAAAATAGAGCTATAAATCCCTTAGGACTTGTGTGGTGATTTCATACCTGAAGCAAAACTCTGCTCCCCACGATCTAATTACTGATTGGCTCTACATAGAGGATTATGGAGAATTAGTAAGTTGGAATGTTTATATGACAGAGTATACAGTGTAAATTTCTTGGGAGCCTTCATGGGGCATTCAATTTTTGAATGAATCTGTTTCAGTCAAGTATCATCAGTAGACAAGCACCCTAACCAACGGAGCCTAGAATTTTAGGGACCTGTCTCTGAGAGCTGCATAGCTTTCTATTCAAAATTGATCTTTTAGAAGATTTTTCAAAAGCGGAACGTTCAACTTTGGCCAAGTTTAAAATCTCTTTAAATTCTGTGAAATTTTTAAAAATCTCTTTTTTAAAAAAAAATGTTAATTAAAAAAAATCTTTAAATTCTGTGCAATTCTGTAAATTTGAAAGTGAAATCAAGGTTTTTCAGATTCAGATTTCATTGACTCCTAATCAAATGTAGTTTCCTAGGCCATAGTAGAAGATAAGAAAGAAGGCTTTTAAACGATTATATAAAATCTCTATAAATGGATTAATTAAAATAAGGGGACCAATTTACTTCTAACAAACCAATTTTAATGAGGCATGTGTCAAAGAATCTAACATTTGTAGATTCCATTTGAAAAGAATGTGAGCATAAAAACATAGTGGAAAGTGTTCTTTAGAGCATGACTATAGGTTTTAGTAAAGTTAATTTTGTTTCAATTTGTTGAAAAGCTCTAGCGACTTCACATTATGGGTTAGATGCATAGCATATTAAATGAGCTTGCAGAGGCTTTGAAGTCAGAAATCACTGGTTTTAAATATAGGCTCTGGAGGGAATGAGGAGAATTGGAGAAAGGAAGGAAAGGAAGAAGGCTGGGAAGAAGAGGGGAAGAAGGAAAGAAGGAAGGAAAGAGCATGCGTTAGGCAGATTATCTGTACCTGGCATTATCAAGATGCTTTACGTATACGTCTATCTTCAGCCGCTAGTTGTGTGATCTTGGACAAATAACTTTATCTTCTTGGGCTTCAGATTCCCTAGAGCATACTCTAGAATGATGGTAGTGGCAGCATAATTTTTTGGGTGATCCTTCCAAATCACATTAGAAAGATAGCATCGAGGGGCACCTGGGCGGCTCAGTTGGTTAAGCACCCGACTCTTTCAGCTCAGGTCAACATCTCACAGTTGTGAGATCGAGCCCCATGATGGGCATGAAACCTGCTTAAGATTCTCTCCCCCTCTCTCTCTGCCCCTCCCCTGCTAGATTTATATCCAGTAATATTGAACTTCAAGTACAAAAAGCACAGACAACTGTTATCAACAGGCAAATCCTCAAGGAATATTGTTGCCATGAGCCCTTCCTAAGGAATATACTCAAGCATGAGCTTCAAGCAACCAAAGTGACTACAAAGACATTGAAAAAACACTGGTAGCATTGAGCACTGGAGGTTACTGACAGCGGGGGTTACTGACAGCAAAAAGAAGTGAACAGCAGGCACTGTGTTCCTTGAGTAAATAGTACAACACCACTTATTATCTTGCCAAAGGAGTCCGGCATGAGTTTGATCAAGCCTCTGGATTTAGCTGCAAATTAGTACAAAATATATTTTTTCAGGAGAAAGATACTAGACTCCATCATAAGTATGTGCTCAGCAAATCCAGAATGTGGAAAATCTAGAGGTAAAAATCTGCTGTCTCAATAGCTATAATGTAAGGAAAAGAAGGGGATAGAATAGAAATATGTAAATTTAAACAGAGACTTAAGAGACATATCAAGTTTTTAAAAATGGGCAAAATCTAACTGTGGTATCTAGGGATGCACACACAAGGATGTGGCTGCTGTCATAGTCAGGATAATGAGTACTTTTGGAGGCAAGAAAGGGGCTGATGTTGGGAGGAGCTTCTGAGGTGCCTGGAAAAGTTCTGTACCTCCATCTGATTACAAGTAGATACAAGTTCTGTATCTCCATCTGATTACAAGGGTGTTTGCCATACAATAATTCACTAAGGTCTGCACCTGACTCATACAGCTGTCTATATCTGTGTTACTTTATAATAAAAAAGGTAAAAATAAAAAAGGAAAATTTTACGAAACTCGTCTGAGCTCTGCTCACTTATACCAACTATCTCTACTTCCTCATCTGTAAAATAGAATTTTCCCTCTTATAATTGTGTTTCTGTTAGGACCGATGTCCTCAATATTCATCCCCCTTCTCTCCATATGACTGCATAGTTGGTTTTTTTTTTTATTTTTAATGTTTATTTCTGAGAGAGACAGAGTGAAAGTGAGCGGAGGAGGGTCAGAGAAAGAGGGAGACACAGAATCCGAAACAGGCTCCAGGCTCCGAGCTGTCAGCACAGAGCCCGATGTGGGGCTCAAACTCACGAACCGTGAGATCATGACCTGAGCTGAAGTTGGATGCTCAACCGACTGAGCCACTCAGGTGCCCCTGCATAGTTTTTTAATGCAATAGAACAAATTTACCTTTGAGCCAGTAGAAACCAATAGAACTGAAACAAAATAAATGTTTACTAAGGTGGAAGTAAATAAAGGACAATCATCCAATCTTCCTCTCCTTGACTACTCTTTCCACAAGGGACAGTATTATTTAATAGAAAAAAGATGCAAAAGCCCCAATTTCTATATAGTCTTCACCCTAATGGCCTACATGCAAAAAATTAAACACAAAACCTACTACTTTATGACAAAGTTTAAGAGTAAGTTTCAATTTATTTGATGATTTCTCTCCTTGTCTATAAGTAGTCATTCAAAACTCATTTGCTGAGAGCATTTCCTGTGGCCTGTTTTGTTTTTTCTTTGCTCTGAGTTAATGAACCAGCAAAACAAAAAAGTAGAATATGAGTTTCTTTAATTGATAGAGTTGAACTTCCAAAGTTTTTCAGATTTATTCAATTTTAATGATATTATAACTCAAATGTATAGGCAACAGAATAATCTTAGAATCAATCCTGGCCCCAAATCTGAAGGTCTATAAACAAAAGGTATTCTGGGAACCACGGAAATATTTTAATAAAGTAAAATAAAATCAATCTTACTAAAAATGTTTAAGTTGTTAATGTTTCCTTAGTTCACATGGAGGAATTTCCATCAGCTTGTCAACTTGGTCATGGTGATTAGCTGACAGAGTTCAGTGAGGATAAGAAAAAAGGGACTAGACTCGGGTCCCCTCAACCCTGACCACAAATCCAGCATTCTTTGGTTGTCTTCACCAGGGAAACAAACAAACAAGCAAACAAACACCTAAAACTCTATGTCCTTGGGAGGATGCTTACTATGGAGATTAGGCAAAACCAGATTAAACCATTCTGCACCCAGGTGGACCCCAGTGCTGAACTTTCACTGACTTTTCCCCTCATTATAATAGGAAAAATCACACCCAGGGCAGAGGTTTAACATGTTAATTACAGGTGCAATTAACATGAAGAAACATGACCTTTCCTTTAAATGCACAGGTGCTGGGGCCCCTGAGTGGCTCAGTCAGTCAGGCATCAGACTTCAGCTTAGGTCATGATCTTACAGTAAATGGGTTGGAGCCCCACACCGGGCTCTGTACTGACAGCTCAGAGCCTGGAGCCTGCTTCAGATTCTGTGTCTCCCTCTCTCTCTGCTCCTCCCCCACTCACACTGTCTCTGTCTCTGTCTCTCTCAAAAACAAACATTAAAAAAAATACACAGGTGCTGATAAATCCCCATTTCTACTTGCTTAGGTATCACCCTTTTCCACCCAAGTTTCTTTTAAAAAACTCTACCTTTCCTGGGAGAGTCAGCCTGAGGATTCTTGCTTTGTTCTGCCTCCCCTGTGCTCAAGCAAAAGCCCCAATAAAGCCTTGCATGAAACGTCCATTTGGCCTCTTGTCAATTTCTGTTGCTTAGAAAGCACAAGGGCCTGGTTTAATATCAACGAAATGATTCAAAAAGAAATGCACATCACCATGCCCCAAGGAAAACAATTTAGGGAAGTGGACAACCAGCGTTTTCCCTACTTTGTTTCGACTTTGTTTTGTTTTTGTGATGGCATACCAGCATCTTTTATTCAGAGCCATGTTGACATCCTCACCTGACTCGTTTTGGAAAGAAAAAGCAGTTACCATCCCAATGAGGGGGAAACGCAGAAAGAAGACTGATTTGAGAGAAATATTTTACAACTTGTCAAGTTTGGAATAGGATCATCTTATTTCTCACCCCTCCCTCTTTGAAAAAAACAAAACAAAAGCGCAACCTGGACAAGGTACTGAAAGATGAGCTAACATGAAATGAGTTTTAAATCTGTTTTTGTCACAAAGAATTAATTAATTAAAGCTGTTTTGTCACTAACACAGGAAAGAATCTGACCTCACTGCAACCATTTCTCAGGGTTGTTGATATATACCTACTCTGTCTCCTGATACAGCAAAGTCTACATTGAAGAGAGACAGATTTGGTAGGAAATGTTCAAAATCAGATACAATTCTGTTTCCAATGCGGTTATTTTTATGCCACATGTGCTGTCTACACATGAAAAGAAAGAAAGGAAGGAGGGAAAGAAGGGAGGAAAAAATAGGAGGGGGGGAAGAGAAGGGAAAGGAAATGGAAGAAAAGAAAAATCAAAGTTAAAAGCTTTAAAGTCAAGTAACATGTGATTTAATGTCAGCCCCCTACTTATGGGACTATGTCACCCACTGAGACATAGTATATTTTGACCCTAGAAGCACAAATTCATTTCTCACCCAACTTCAAAGATATTATTGCTAACTTGTTGTTGCTAGGAACTGACTTGGAATGAACTGGCAGTTCTGGTTCTGTTCTTAATGACCCGGAGGGTATGTCACATTTATGTTACGGCAATACCTTTCTTAAAGAGGTGAGGAAGAGAGAGCACTCCTTGGGGACCAAATAGCTTTCAACTCATTTCAGCAGAGGTATGTGGTGGTAGTTGTCATACACTTTACAGCTCTATACGTTTTCTGCTACTAAGACTTCGGAGGAAACATCTGGTTGCTAATATAGCCATTGCCTGAATTTACCCTGTTGGGACTTCTACTTTAACTCAAATAGTGCCTGGAACACATAATATGCACTAAACAAATGTGTACGGAATGAGAGGTTGGATGCACTTAATATCTACAACTCGCACAGAACTTGTTTCACTGTGAGAGATTATGAATTGAAGCAATAAGTTGAAAAGAGATGGTGTGTCATCTACTTATAAGAACAAAATTAATGGGTAAGGTGGTTTGAAACAACAGGATCCAGAAAAAGAAAACAAAACCAATTAAAACTTGACTTGGGGTGTAGGTGTGTGGGAAATATGGCTGAGACACCAATTACTTGTTCTCTGATTGCCTATTCATAGACTTTGAACTCCTCCTTTAGGGTAAGGTCTGTATTTCATTCACTTTATAGCCTCAATTCTTTTTCTTTTTTAATTTTTTTTAAACATTTATTTATTTTTGAGACAGAGAGAGACAGAGCATGAATGGGGGAGGGTCAGAGAGAGAGGGAGACATAGAATCTGAAACAGGCTCCAGGCTCTGAGCAGTCAGCACAGAGCCTGACATGGGGCTCGAACTCATGGACCGCGAGATCGTGACCTGAGCCGAAGTCGGACGCTTAACCGACTGAGCCACCCAGGCGCCCCTATAGCCTCAATTCTTAAATGCCTTGTTTGGAAGCCGCATTAAATGCCTGCTTAATGATTCCATAGTCGTCTTGATTTCTACAGAGGTACATAATAGCTCTACCACAGAATGTATTTGAACTTCATTTATTCACCCTATGTGTATCCACCTACTGGATTTAGTACAATTCTTCAAGTCAGGAACTACGTCTCTTCATTTTTGCATACTTAAGTCTAAAGCAATGCCTTCTCACAAATTTTCGTTAAATTAATAAATGCAGCTAATCTGGATGAATAAATTCAGATCTTCTTCCTCACCATGCCATGTGCATTTTTCCGAAAGCATAACAACAGCTATGCTACAACAGCTATGCTTTCTTGCAGGAAACCTCCAATTGAACATGTATGTATACATTCACATATGCAAATTCACAAACACTGGGGTTTTGTACGTGAACGAATCATGTACGACTAAATGCGCACATCTTCCACTTACACTGTGCCCGGTTTTCATTTGACTGCATGTCTTTAAGAATCACCAGCTTGACATACCACACAACTATTTTCTCAAAGTATGGTTCAGGCTGTAGGAGAACCTGAGGAAGGAGAAAAGCACAGAGTGTCATTATTTATTGTCCTAGGGGGTCACCGGCTTCCTTGTCCTCGCCCTTGGAGCAACCCAATGATGTCATAGTTATTGTCTGATGTCATACCAGTTGAAAACAGAGGTTACCGCTCTTAAGAGAGGATGTATTTTAAAGGGTCCTTTTTAATTGAAACCTTCTTTGCTCTAAGATGTGCATTGTGAGCTCAAATTAATTTGAAAAGTGAGAAGATGGCTGCATTAATAGCCAGTGGATGTGGACTCTTTGGACCACCATGGCCATTTGATGATATCCCAAAGGCAGTCACAAGGTAAGAAAGGATTTTCTATGGACTCTTGAAGCATATCAGGAAATTTAAAAGCATCATATTTGGAGAATAAAAATGTAATTCTGTCACCTCTGCCCTATGTGGCTCTGTGGTAAAATATAGAACAATTAGTATTGCCAAAAGTAATCAATTTCAACATGACTTTTCTATAATAAAATAGTTTCGGGCAGCCTGGGTGGCTCAGTCGGTTAAGCGTCTGACTTCAGCTCAGGTGATGATCTTGTGGTTCGTGAGTTCAAGCCTCACATTGGGCTCTGTGCTGACAGCTCAGAGCCTAGAGCCTGCTTCAGATTCTGTATCTCCCTCCCTCTCTGCCCCTCTCCCACTCGTGTTCTGTCTCTTGCTGTCTCTCAAAAATAAATAAAAATATTAAAAATAAAAACAGTTTTGTGGCTCCCCATGCCTGCAGAAAATATCCAAATATCATATTCTCTTACACCAGATGATTCTCTTACATCATCTTGTCCCTGCTGGCTTTTTCAAAGTTATTTTTACTGCTCTTACTCAAACTTAATTCTCTAAACACCTCAAACTATTTGCAGTTAGTAAAACATCCCTTGATGTTTCAAGCTTTTGTGTCTTTATATGTACTATTGCCTTCTCCTTCCCAATTATGCTCTCTGCTAAAATTTTTTTTCATCCTTTGTGAGCCTCACCCTAACTCTATCCACCATGATGAGTGGGTTATTCCCTCCTTTATGCCAACATTCTTCTTGTTTCATGCTGCCATTATGACAAGCATTAATATGTTCAGCATTTATTTGTTTACATACAAGTAAACTGGTGATTACGTACCTGGTGATTACAGGCTCCTTGAAGGCTGTAATTATATCTGATACAGTAGCAGTTATCATTTATTAGTTGTGACTATGTGCCAAGCACTATGATTAGAAATGTAATTGGAAATCCATGATTTTATACCTTTTTAAGCACTCTTACTAGAAAAGATAGAAGCATAAACAAATTATGCGCTTCATATACAGTAAATGCAGGAGGAGAACAAAGAAGTCACTTTACTAAGTCTGGAGTTCAGGAAAAGCTTCCAGGAGGAAGTTTTGCTTGTTGGGGCAAACTGTGACAGTAACAAGAAGGCCTTCCAAAGCAAGGCAGCCTGACTGTTATAGCTCCGAAGCCCTCCAGGAACCATCCTTGGAATGCAGGTTTATTACTGGGGTTATTTGCATTTAAATGGTTCTGTCATAGACAGCTTTATGTACCTTTGTATTCCTTCTCTTCTATGTTAAATTATAAGACTCAAGAAGTAGCAATCACTTTCTTCAATACTTTGAAAAGCCTCACTGCTGCTACAGTATTAAAAATGCAGTTGACCAATTTAAAGATGAAGCTGAAATAATGATTTTCATATAATTGTATGGTCTACAAGATTAACTCATTTTGTACTCACCCAATCTTTTTTTTTTCTTAAAGGGAGCATGAGTGGGGGCAAGGGGCAGAGGGAGGGAGAGAGACAGAGAGAGAGAGAGAGAGGGAATCTTAAGCAATACGGAGCTCTATCCCATGACCCTGAGATCATGACCTGGGCCGAAATCAAGAGTCAGATGCTCAACTGACTGAGCCACCCAGGCATCCCTACTCACCCTATTCTTCTACATTTTGGGTATTTATCCCAATTTTTCTAAATGAAGAAGACACAGCTTAAGTGTTCAGAGTCACATGATTAACATGGTTTTTGAACCCCTAGTTTACCTAATAACAATCATTAACATTACCATAATCACCCTGTTATAAATTTATGTATGCTACTTCATTTAACATCATAATTAACTCTAAGATACATAAACTATTACCATGCTTATTTTATAGATGAGAGAATTGTAGCTTATAATGTTTAGCTTGCCCATGGTCAAAGAGTAAATAAATGGTGGATCAGATATTCTAACCCAGTTCTGACTCCGAATTCAGGCTCTTAACCATCACCACAGTTTCCACATGCTGAATGGGATTGGTTTCTTCACTCAAAAAATGTATAATCCACTGGGTTGCAATAAGAGGGAAAGGTTAAATTAATATATATATATATATATATATATATATATATATATATATTTAAAAACAGTGATGGCATTTGAAATCTTCTTTTTATCTTTGTAATTATGTAATTTAATTATGTTATATCTAAATATGAATTTCCAATTTCCTTGTTTGTTATACCCTTTAAAACAACCAAACTGAGGAATAATTGATATCCAGTAAAGGAAAGGCATTTTAAGTCTACAGTTTGATGGGTTTTGACAAATGTATAAATAACCCAAATGTTCCCCTCCTGATTCAGTCTGTCTGTCCTCTATGCCTGGCACAAGCAATCACTTATCTACCTTTTTTTAAAAAATATATATATATATATTGAAGAATTTCTCATTCATGATATTGATGTGGTTTGAAGTGGGGTTTGGGAGCCAACAGCCAAGAAAGAATTCTTGAGACATTTTCAGTGCAAAAAGGTGTTTTTATTATAGTATGGAGACAGGGCCCATAGGCAGAAAAAGCTGCACTGGGGTTGTGAGGAGCGACTGATTATATAAGATTTTCTTTCCTATGGAGGCAAGGGTGACTTTAGAGTCCCGGAAATTGAATCTGTAGGTTTCTGGAGATTGCATTTTTCTTGCTAATCATTAAGACAGTTGTAAACTGATGGAGACTCATGTCCTGAATGATTATGATCTCTATTAGTTAACCATTTGTTTTTCTCTTTTCTTTGAGAAATGTCACCCATATCATGTCACCCCCACCTGGGGGTGGGGTGGGTGCAGGGTGTTAGCTTGTGCTTTGCCCTCAGTTTGCTTTTTGCTTCTTTGCCAGAATCAAACCATCTGTTTCTTTTATCATAATGTTTAAAAAAATTTTTTTAACATTTATTCATTTTTTTAGAGACAGAGAGACGGAGCATGAGTGGGAGAGGGGGAGAGAGAGGGAGGGAGAGAGGGAGGGAGAGAGGGAGGCAGGGTCTGAAACATGCTCCAGGCTCTAAGCTATCAGCACAGAGCCCGACATGGGGCTTGAACCCACAAACCATGAGATCATGACCTGAGCTGAAGTTGGATGCTTAACTGACTGAGCCACCCAGGCACCCCCATAATGTTTTTAGATTTATTCATGTTGCTGTGTATATCAGCAATTAGGTTTTTTTTTAATGCTGAGTAATATCTATAATGTGAATATCCCACCATTTGTTTTTTTTTTTTTTTTTAATTTTTTTTCAATGTTTTTATTTATTTTTGGGACAGAGAGAGACAGAGCATGAACGGGGGAGGGGCAGAGAGAGAGGGAGACACAGAATCGGAAACAGGCTCCAGGCTCCGAGCCATCAGCCCAGAGCCTGATGCGGGGCTCGAACTCACGGACTGCGAGATCATGACCTGGCTGAAGTCGGACGCTTAACCGACTGCGCCACCCAGGCGCCCCGAATATCCCACCATTTGTATCAATCGACACATTGATGGACATTTGGGTTGTTTCCAGTTTTGTATTACTATGCAAACAGCCATGAACATTCGTGGACACCCATTTCTGTAGACATATGTTTTCATTTCTCTTGGGTAAATATCTAGAAGTGGAATTACTGGGTCACGTGGTAGATGTATGCTTACTGTTGAAGAGGTTGCTAAATTGTTTTCCAAAATGGTTGTGCCATTTTGCATCCTCACAAGCAATGTAGAACTCTAACTGCTCCATATTCTTGCCAACATTTGGTATTGTCTGATGTTTTAAATTAACCATTATAGTGGGTGTTTTGGTAGGCAAGACAATGCTCTTGTCCTCCCCCCAAAATACCCGCATCCTAATCCCTGGAACCTGTAAATATATTACCTTATATGCAAAAGGGACTTGGCAGACATAACTAATGTTAAGGACTTTTTTAAGAGACTATATTGGATTATCCAGGTGAGCCCACACAATCCTTAAAATTCTTTAGGGAAGCCTTTCCTGGCAGTGGTCTTAGAAAGATGTGATGACAGGGGCGCCTGGGTGGCTCAGTCATTTAGGTGTCCGACTTCGGCTTGGGTCATGATCTCGTGGTTTGTGAGTTCAGGCCCCACATCAGGCTCTGTGCTGATGGCTCAGAGACTAGAGCCTGCTTCGGAGTCTGTCTCCTTCTCTCTCTGCCCCTCCCCACTTGTGCTCTGTCTCTCTGTCTCTCAAAAATAAATAAATGTTAAAAAAAAAAAAAGAAGAAGAAAGAAAGAGAGATGTGATGACAGAAGGCGGACTAGCAAGATGGTAGTTTGAAAAGGACTTGGTCACTGTTGCTGGCTTTGAAGATGGAGAACAGAGACCATGAGTAAAGGAATGGGGATGGCCTCTAAAAGCTGAAAAAGACAAAGAAATGGATTCTCCTCTAGAGCCTCCATAAAGGAATAAAGCCCTGCTGGCAACCAGGAAAATATATAATTATAAATATATATGCACCCAATATGACAGCACCTAAATATAGAAAGCAAATATTGACAGAACTGAAAGGAGAAATAGCAATACAATAATAGGAGGAAATATCAGTACCCCACTTTCAATAATGGATAGAAAATCCAGACGAAATTAATAGGAAAACAGTAGACTTGGACAACACTATAGACCAAATGGGCCTAACAGATACATAGAGAACATTCCATCTGACAACAGCAGAGAACACATTCTTCTCAAGTGCACGTGTCTCATTCTCCAGGAATGATAGATCACAGGATAGATCACATGTTAGGTCAAAAAACAAGTCTTAATAAACTTAAGAAGACTGAAATCATATCTAGTATCTTCACAGTGTAATGAAATTAAAAATCAATAGCAGAAGGAAAGCTGGAAAATTCACAAATATGTGCAAATTAACACAGTCCTGAACAACTTAATGGGTCAAATAAGAAATCAAAAGGGAAATCAAAAAATATCTTGAAACAAATGAAAACAGAAACATAATATATCAAAATGAATGGGATACAGCAAAAGCAGTACTAAGAATGAAATTTATATTCATAAATGTCTACTTCAGGAAAAAAGAAAAATCTCAAATAAACAACCTAACCTTATACCTCAAGTAACTAGAAACAGGAGAACAGAAGAAAAAAAAAAAATAACAAAGATCAAAGCAGAAATAAAGACTAGATAAAACAATAGAAAAAAAATCAACAAAGGGGCACCTAGGTGGTTCAGTCGATTCAGCAATTAAGTGTCTGACTTCGGCTCAGGTCATGATCTCGCTGTCCGTGGGTTCAAGCCCCACATCGGGCTCTGTGCTGACAGCTCAGAGCCTGGAGTCTGTTTCTGATTCTGTGTCTCCCTCTCTCTCTGCCCCTCCCCTGCTCATGTTCTGTCTCTCTTGCTCCCTCTCCTAGAAAAAAACATTAAAAATTTTTTTTCTTAAATCAACAAAACCATGAGCTGATTTTTGAAAAGATAAGCAAAATAGATAAAACTTTAGCTTAGATAAAAAAGATTCAAATAAATAATATCGTATTGTAACGGCATTATATGGTGACACATGGCAGCTACACTTGTGAGGATAGCATAACTTACAGACATGAAGAATCACTGTTAGACACCTGAAACTAACATAACATTGTGTGTTAACTAGACTCAGATTTACAAAATTTTTAACAGTATAGGGTTACCATTTTCTATTTCTTCTTGTCTATAATAAGTGTCTTTCAAGATATTTGCCCATTTGAAGTTGTTGAATTTGTCGGTGTAAACTTATGTACAGTGTTTCCTTATCATTTTTATATGTACCTGTAAAATCTCAACTATGGCCTTTCATCTCATAAATCAATAATTTCTCTACATCTCTGTCTGCTGCTATCCCTGATCAGTTTGACCAATGTAGCAAAACCATAAAAATGAACAAAGTATTTGAACAGAGACTTCAAACATGGTACACAAATGGTAAATAAGAACATGGAAAGATGCTCATACCATTTATCACCATGGAAATACAACTTCAATCAAATGGCTACACACCTGGTAGGATGATTACAGTAAACAAACAAACAAAAAACCTTGACAAAACCAAGTGCTGGTGAGAATGTGGGTCAATCTGAACACCTCCCTCATTGGTGGGAATGCAAAATGGCCCAGCCACTTTGGAAAACAGTTGGCCAATTTTGTAGAGTTATTCATATATTTGCCATAAACTGAGCAGTCTTATTCTTTGGTGTTTGTACAAGAGAAAAGAAAACTTTAGCTCACACAAAAACCTGTATGTAAATGTTTATAGTGTTTTTATTCATAGTTACCAAAAGTTAGAAAGAACCCAAAAGTAGTAAATGAATAAAGTGCAGTACATTCATAAGTAACATATTACCTAACAATAAAATAGGAATAAATTTCTGAAACACAACATGGATGACTCCCAAATGCATTATCTGAGTGACAGAAATCAGGCTTAAAAGGCTACATCACATACGATTATATCTAGATGACATTCTGGAAAAGGAAACGTTGTAGGAACAGAAAACAGATCAGTACTTACCAGAATCTGGGGTTGGGGAATAGGATGAACCCTAAGGAACACAAAGGAACTTGAAAGGATGATAGAATTGTGTTATATTTTGATTGTGTAGTGGTTACATGACTTATGCACTTATCAAAACGCATAGAACTGCACACCAAAAAGAATCCATTTTATTGTATATAAGTTATACTGAAAAAATTTAAAAAGTTATACTGTATGTAACCTGCAATTTGCTCTTTTCATTCAGTAAAATATTTCTAATATTCATCCACGTGGTTTGTGTAGTTCTAGTTCATAAACTTTCTCTGCTGCTTAATACTGTATAATATACAATTTGTATTGTATACAAATAATTCAGATGTATTCATCCATTCTCCTGCCAAATTACTTTGGAGCTCTCTTTCGGTTTTTCTTTTTCTATTATTCACAATACTGCTCTGATAAGTCTAGAACAAGCCTTATTTTGCATACGTGCTAGAATTTTCTGAGCTATGTAACTAGGAGCAGAATTGTAGCGATTTAGGGTATATGCCTGTTTAACTTTACAAAACAATTTGCAACACATTTCGTTCTGAAGTGGTAATCCCAACGTACTCACCCCTGAAATATTTAGTAAACAATTTCCAGCTTCACACTTTCACCAGCTCTTGGTGTATTCATTCAGACTTCTTAATCTTTGATTCTGGCCTTAACTGGCATCTTCCCAGCTACCACTGAGGTTGAGCACTCTTCTTGCTTTGTTTAGTTTCTTTCTTGCTATTTCTATCTCCTCTTTATCTTCTTTCTCCATTGTCCCCCATCAGGTTGTCTATCTTTTACTTTTTTATTCATAAGGGATCTTCAAATAGTCTTAATTTAATCCTGTGTTCGTTTTTATGTGATGCAAATTAGGTGTATCATTTTTTTTTTTGGTTTATCTTTTTGCTTGCTCTGTGGTGTCTTGTTGATAATCATAAGTTACTCATTTTAATGCAGTGAATTTATCAATTTTAGTGTTTTCTGTATCTTGTTTAAAAAATATGTCTTTAACTGAAGGTCAAAAAATAATTTACATTTGCTTCTGAATGTTTTTAAAGTTTTGATTTTTACATTTAAGGGTTTATTGGATGTGGAATTCGTTTTTTAATGTTTACTTTTGAGAGAGAGTGCACATGACCGGCAGAGAGAGAGGCAGACAGAGAATCCGAAGCAGGCTTTGTGAGGAGAGCACAGAGCCCAATGTGGGGCTCAAACTCATGAGTTGTGAGATCATGATGTAAGCCGAAGTCAGATGCTTAAAGAACCGACTGAACACCCCCAGTGCCCTTAATGTGGAATCAGTTTTTGCATGGGGTATGAGGTAGAGATCCAATTTAATTTGTTACATATACATAACAAATTGTTTCGAAATTATTTATTGACAATACATTTTTTCCATAATGATCTGAGAATTGACTTGTTTCATACTTAAAATTTACATATATGCATAAGTCTGGTTCTCTGTTTCGTTCCCCTGAGGTTCTATTCCTATGCTTGTCATTATTATTTTCTTGTAATATATCTTGATATCCAATTAAGTATATTCTCTGTTTTTCAGGATCATATTCATTATTTATTACTGGATATGAGATCTAACAGTTTGGTTAGATTAAGGTTAATTTTTGGCAAGAATACTTAATGGATGATTTATTGTGTTTTTATTGCATATACTATCAGGTACTGCCACTATTAATGATGCTATCTGCTTATTTGTTTATGATGCTGACAGATCTCTCCATGTAAAGTAACATTTTTTCCCCTTTGGAATTATCGGGTAAACTGTGGGGTGAAACTTTGCCACATTTCAAATCATTTTGTAGTAAATCAATGAGGTATAGGTGAATCCATCATTTGTTGGGGCTTGCAAAATAGGAACCATTTACAATTATTGTTCTCTGTTACTAGTGGCATTTTATATAGAGATTTTGCCTACAAAGGGGAGGTAAATTATAGGTGGGTTTTTTTTTTCTGGATTAGGGAAGAAGTGAATCAAATGCTTAATTCTTCCCTTTAATTACCAATTTTCAGAGTAAGGATTTGAGGTAGTTGTTGCCTTCAATGAAAATGAAATTTTGTTTTTCTGTTTTTCTATCAATCATTGCATAATATCATAGACGCCTGATTCGTATTAATGTGTTAAATCAACCACAGTTATTATTCCTTTTGGTATAAATACCCCAAAGTTGACCAGTGTCTTTTGGACACAGTCCCATTAGTCTTTGAGTATTTCTTTACCTGCAAGCATAAAATGCCCGGGCTCATCTTATACTTTTCCTGTTACAGACTAATAGCTCCCTAGTTCAGTCCCAGTTTTGGTTTATCTTATTTTCAGCTCTATCTTCCTTTCTGTCCTCTGGGCATTTTGCTTAGATTCTTGTTGTTTTTCCAAGCTCCAATATGCATTTTTTTCCAGCTCTAAATATTTATATATTGCCAACTATGGGCCAGGTGCTGTTCTAAGGATACAGAGGTTAACACAGCAAAAATCATCTTTGCTCTCAAGAAGCTTACGTTGCAAAAATGCTTGTTATATTATCCATGCATTTTAATGGCTATTGTGATCTGGCAATTTTAGGTATTGTGAGGGTTTTAAGGTAATCTAGACATAAATGATGATTTGTAAAATTTCGTATCATTTTCCAGAATGAATATTTAGGAAATAAACCAGAAGATAGGAAGCCCTGTTAGAAAAGAAGTGCAGCTCTGGGTATTAAGTAGATAGATGAATGGAAGTGAGAATGGAGAAGAAAAGCTGGATTGCAGGAGTATCTTGAAGAAAGAAAGGATAGAATTTTGTAATAGTTAAATAAGAGCACATGATCCAGAGGAGGATGTCAAAATTATCTCCAAGTATTCTTCTCTGGAAGACTAAGAGAATGACTACAACACTGGCAGAAATAGTGTAGCTGGTGTGAATGTGTAGACAAAGAAAAATAATGTCTCTTGGCAGGTATGGACTGTGTCCTTGTATTTAACATTCTATGCACTGTACTGTATCAACTAACTGCATTTGAGAAAAGCAACGAAACAACTGTGTAGACATGGCCCAAGGTGATAGAAAATACAGAACTAGAAGAGAGTAAGTGACAAGATCACAGGTGAGGAAAGGAAGTGCTGGTGTCTTCTCTGTAACCCTAGACCCTGGTTTGGTGTTTGGCACAAAGCTGACCCTTAATTAATATTTACTGAATAAATGAACGTAAGTCATTTGCATAGATGTGATAGCTGAGCCTATGGGCATAGAACTGAAAGCAGGGGACTACTTGCTAAGGTTCAAAAACAGCTCTTCTTCCCTGTGGCCTGCATTGCCAACAGGTGCCTGCCTCAGGGGAAACAATTCCGAAAGTACCTTTGGATAATTAGAGCAGAAGCTGGCATTTCAGGAACTCTTTTGCGTGTGTGTGTTTGTTGGGCCGCGTGGTGGGGGTGGTGCATTCTAGATTCAGAATACCAAAGTGGAAGTCACAGATTTGCAATGAATCAAAGGTGATATTAATTGTATTCATTTTATATGAAGGTCAGCTCATCTCCACAAATTATAGAGCTTCTCAGCGCAATCAGTGCACTTCCTTTTCCACAATGCCTCCAAACGCAAACCTCACTTTACAGGTTATCAGCGGGGGGCTGAGCTGCTCTATTGCATTCACTAATGAAAAGGTTAATGGATTCCCTTTCTCTTGTTTGAAGCTAGGACCTGAAATTTCGAGTAGGCCTACTGGGATGACTCTTCCAATTTCCATCCTCAAGGGGGCGATGATCAGGGAGCCATTCCTGAACCACACCGCAGAAATCCGCCGCAGAAACCTTCACGCTCTGCTCCTGGGTGCGTCAGATTAGTCCCAGGGGCCAGCGCCTCATACTGAGCCTGCGCACACGGGCGCGCCGGAGCGGACGCATGCGCCTTGAGGCGGGGCTGGCGGAGGCGGCTCTGGGCGGGTCTGGGTCCCTCCAGTGTTTTGGGGCCTAGGAGCTGTGGGAGGAGCCGGCGGCCTCACCGTGGTAACCGCAGCGCCGCCACCGCCGCCCCGCCTTGCAGGCCTCGGGACTGTCATCGCCTTTGGGTGTGGGGATACTTGGGCCACCGTCCCCGGAAATAGCTCCGCCGGCTTTCTCAGATACCCCATCCTCCCCACGCCACCGTCGCCGCCGCCATGCAAGGGGAGGACGCCAGATACCTCAAAAGGTGACCACTCCCCGAGGCTCGGTCCCACCTTCCTTGCGAGGCCCTGAAGATATTCTTAGAGGTCCTTGGGTTGGCTTTGAGGTGACAGTGGGCAAAGCTAGGATCTTAAAGGTGGAAGCCGGGGGTAAGGCGGAGGGGAGTCACGGAAAGGAAAGGGAAAAGGAGCACTGGGGAGAAGAGGAAAGGGCCCTTCGGGGGTGCGAGGCTCCCCAGCCTCTTACCTGGCTCGGCGGGACCCTGACAGCATTGCAGATGGTTTCCTTGCCACATCCGTCTCGGGAGAGGGGCGAAGGGCTGTGTAAACCGCGTCTTCCTGACCCCCCACCCCGACTTGGACTCCCCATTTTTCCCTAGTAGAATAAATCCCTTGGGAGCCTGAGAATGAAGTCTTCTGGTGCCTCTGCTCTCTGTCTCCTGTTTGGGCTTCACTGCCATCGGGTTTTGAAGCGATGAAGAAGAGAGAAGTGGCTTTTACTTTATGGGAGGCTGGGCTGAGCTGGTTCCTTCCAGCCTGTTTCTGCTTTCCTCAATCATTTCATCCATTTGACTGCCATGTATATAGTATACTTTTTGTAGGAGATTCATAATTATCAAGAGGTTTGTTCAGGAGCTTGTCCTGCAGCAGGCCGTAATTTCTTTAGTTTAACAATATCTGTAGTATCAATTACTCTTTAAAGAAAATTGTATCTTTGGGGATTATTTGACTCCTGTCAAAGATAAGATCATCCCTGATGAAAAAGGATACCTGTCATTGGACCAAGAGTTAGCAGTGATCCAATAGAAAACAATCTTAAGTAGGACTCTTCATTTTTTCTCCATTAGTTAAGTCACTGTTAGTGACAGGGTAAAATACACAGGGGGAGTCACATGTATTATTATTATTTTTTTTTTTTTGGACACAGTTTCCTTATTTAAATATGGGGCAAATATTACCTTATGAGAAATATGTGGACCAAATATGAAAATACTTTTAAAAGATAAAACATGCCATGTAATGTGGTGGCGTTATTTCAAGTCATAATATGCTTTTACTGAATATATTTATCCTGGCCTGGGATGGCCTTAATCATCAGAGGAAGATCTTCTAAACTTTAATCAATTCTTAAAAGGGATTCAAACAATTGTAAAATCCTACAACCGACTGCACGGTCTTTGCAGGACTGAGGCATATATTGCCTGCCTTTCTCATTGTATATAAATATATCTGAAACTGTCAAATAACAAGACTTTATCAGTAAATTTTTGTAGTAGTATGTAATCATAACTAGTATATAGTCAGTAGTTTTTCCTCACTGAATTTTGCCTACGTTGATCTTTTAAAATACCATGACTGAAAATTTCGTGACAGAAGAAAATAGTAAATTCTTTCTCTTTCAACTTCAGATTCAAGATTGTTCTAGGTGAAGAGCTACTATTATACCAGCAGTTTGTTTTCGTGTAATACACTGTGCCAAAATACAGTTTTTATTAGATTCTTGTACCTGTATGGACCCTTAGGCATAATTCCCAATCTATTCTTTTAAAAGCCGTGTTATCTAAAGTTCAAAAAATAAAACCAAACAAGTCACTATAATGCTTGAAGGAAAATAAGATTAGAACTTGCAAAGGTTGAAATACACACTTTTCAGTTCTGCCTAATTTTGACAATATAAGTAAATTAAAAGGTGGCGTTGCCCGCATTCAGATTAGAAATATGCAGCTGACGTACAATCATACAGGCCTGATGGTTTATGATGTCTGGCAGAACCTTCCATTTTAATTATTGGTTCTTTGATAATGATTACATTTATGTATTCCTTTTGTAATATTTTTACCTTCACATTTTGTTTCTAACAGTACAGCAACATAGTTTCATTCTCGTTGATTCAGTCTAATTTTAATTAGTCGATTTCCATGGTTTCATGAGGAATTTCTAGCCTTTCTTTAAATGTGTAGTAGATTATAGAATCAAATACAGTTTGATTTTTTGTTTTGATTCAGTAAAACTTAATGAAGACTTACAAAATACCTGGTATATGCCTCGCATAGTTCTGGTCAGTGGAGAAATGATTAAATAGACGAATTTTATGTCCTCAATCAGATATACACAAAAATAGACGATTAGTTGTGATTTTTTTGCTTCCTCTTAAAACCCTCTGATGGCTTTCCATTGCTTTTTACTTTTTTGAAAGTTTATTTAAATAATCTCTATTCTCAACGTGGGCCTCGAACTCATGACACTGAGATCAAGAGTCATGTGCTCTTCCCACTGAGCAAGCCAAGCACCCCTCCATTGCTTTTAGAGTTAGAGCACCTACCTTTTCAGCTCTCTGTCTGCCTCCCTCCCACCCCCAGTAATTTCATACTTGAGCCTTACAGAAATAACTTCTTTTAGATTCCTGTGTTTTGGTGTATTCCAAATGCCCTTCCTGTTGTCTGGAACTTGCCCCATTCTTCACCCAGCTCGCTCTTCATTTTTCCTGTTTTTGCTTAAACGTCACTTTTTCCAGAAAGCCTTTCCTGAGCTGCCCTTTTTTCATCCCGCAGTCCACAATTCAGGTCAGATATACCTGCTAGGTTCTCATGATACATAATACCTTGTCTTTACTTACTCTTATTACCATATTATTATTGTTTGTCTTTCCTGCTGGTCTGTAAGCTTCAGAAGGCTAAGGAACTATATATCTTACTTCTCATTGTATCCTCAGCACACAGCACAATTCCTGGATCAGAAGTACTCACTAAATAGTTATTAAATGAAGTAAAGGGGCGCCTGGGTGGCGCAGTCGGTTGAGCGTCCGACTTCAGCCAGGTCACGATCTCGCGGTCTGTGAGTTCGAGCCCCGCATCAGGCTCTGGGCTGATGGCTCGGAGCCTAGAGCCTGTTTCCGATTCTGTGTCTCCCTCTCTCTCTGCCCCTCCCCCGTTCATGCTCTGCCTCTCTCTGTCCCAAAAATAAATAAACTTTGAAAAAAAAATTATAAAAAAATAAATAAATAAATAAATAAATAAATAAATAAATGAAGTAAAAATGAGGTTACAAAGAAAAATGGGCCAAATCATACTGGACTTATAAACCATAGTAAAGAGTTGCGACTTGTAAAAGCAGTGGAGAACCATTGAAGGATTTTAAGAGTAAATGACATTTATTCATTCCTTCAATACTTATTTGAAATTCTACCATGTAAAAGTCACTTAGTCAAGTGATAAAAAGTATTGGATGAATGACATATACTTTCTCTGCCTTTATGTGCCTATAACGTAGTGAGGAATACAGACTTTAATTAATATATAATCAGAAGTAACTATTGTATTTGTGGTGAGTGCTATAAGTATATAAGCAAAATCAGTGGATGTAAAGCTCTTTTTTTTTTTTTTTATGTTTATTTCTGAGAGAGGGAGACAGAGCATGAGCAGGGAGGGGGCAGAGAGAGAGAAACACAGAATCTGGAGCAGGCTCCAGGCTCTGAGCCGTCAGCATGGAGCCCGACATGGGGCTTGAACTCAC
This sequence comes from Prionailurus bengalensis, assembly GCF_016509475.1. Classification (NCBI taxonomy): domain Eukaryota; kingdom Metazoa; phylum Chordata; class Mammalia; order Carnivora; family Felidae; genus Prionailurus; species Prionailurus bengalensis. Next base: position 12,400,698 of record NC_057360.1, on the reverse strand, counting down.
GAACTGTGAGATCATGACCTGAGCCGAAGTCAGACGCCCAACCGACTGAGCCACCCAGGTGTCCCTAAAGCCCTTTTTTTATACAGTATGTTTTCAACATTCATCCACATTTTAGCATTCAGCAGTAATTCATTCCATTTAATAGCTGAATGGTAGTTCATTGTGTGGATATAGCACATGTAGATTATCCATTCATCTATTGATAGACATTTAGATTGTTTCCATCTATTGGCTACTGTGAGTAAAAGTGCTTTGAACATTCCTGTACTAGTTTTACTTTGAATACCTTTTTTCACTCTCTGGTTATGTACCCAGTTTCTGGGTCACGTACTAATTGTGTGTTTAACTTATTGAAGAACCACCAAACTTTTTCAGAGTGGCTGCACCATTTACATTCCCATCAGCAGTGTATGAGAGTTCCAATTTTCGACATCACCAACAGTTGTTATTTATTTATTTATTTATTTATTTATTTACACTCTGGCCATTCAGTGGATGCGAAGTACTATCTGTGGTTTTATTTGCATTTCCTTAGTTACTAGCGACATCGAGTATCTTTTCATATGCTTCTTGGCCTTTATCTTCTTTGGGGAAATGAGTTCTTTATACATTCTAGATACTAGACTCTTACCAGATAAATGATTTACAAATATTTTGCCCCACTCTGTGATTGTTTTTGCATTATCATCATAGTGTCCTTCCTTATGCAAAAGTTTTTAATTTTGATGGAGTCCAGTTTAATTTTTTCTTTACTTGCTTTTGCTACCATTATTTTGGAAACCATTGCCTAATAGTTTATTTTTTCTTTCTTTCCCTTGCCTCAGGAGACATCTAGAAAGATGTTGCTAAGGCTGATGTCAGAGAAATTACTGGATATCTACACATAAAAGAATGAAATTGGACCCTTTATACCACGTAATTAACTCTAGGATTTTTATGGTTTCATATCTCACATTTAAGTCCTTAGTCCATTTTGAATTTACATTTGTGTATGGTGTCAGAGAGTGGTCCAGTTTCATTCTTTTGCATGTAGCAAAATAAAAAGCATAGCAAAGCAAACAATCAACAAAGCTTAAAGACAACCTACTGAGTGGCAGAACATAATTACAAACAACATATCCGATAAAGGGTTAGTATCCAAAATATGTAAAGAAGACATGAACAGACATTTCTCCAAAGAAGATATACAAATGGGCAACAGACACATGAAAAGATGCTCATCACTCATCATCAGGGAAATGCAAATCAAAACCACAATAAGCTATCATCTCACACCTTTTAGAATGGCTGAAATCAAAATCACAGGAAACAACAGGTGTTGGTGAGGATGTGGAAAAAAAGCAACCCTTGTGCACTTTTGTTGGGAATGCAAACTGGTTTAGCCACTGTGGAAGACAGTATGAGGTCCCTCAAAAAGTTAGGAATAGAACTACCCTAAGATCCAGTAATTGCACTATTAGGTGTTTATCCAAAAAATACAAAAACACTAATTCAAAGAGATAGATGCACCCTATGTTTATCACGACATTATTTATAATAGCCAAATTATAGAAGCAGCCCCAGTGTCCACTGACAGATGAATGAATAAAGGAGAGGCGGTATATGTATTTAGATATATTGCATATGTGTGTGTATATATATAGAATATTATTATATAGGTATATCTGTAATAAAATATGCCACCATAAAGAATAAAATCTTGCCATTTGCAACATCACTAATGGATCTAGAGAATATAATGCTAAGTGAAATAAGTCAGTCAGAGAAAGACAAATACAATATGATTTCTCTCATATGTGGAATTTAAGAAACAAAACAAATGACAAAGGAAAAGAAACAAATTGAGAAAAACACTTAAATATAGAGAACAAACTGATGGTTACCAGAGGGGAGGTAGGTGAAATAGGTAATGGGAATTAAAGAGTATACTTATAGAAGAGTGCTGAGTAATGTCTAGAATTATTGAATCACTATATCATACACCTGAAACTAATATAACACTGTATGTTAGCTATACTGGAATTAAAATTTAAAAATTAATTTTAAAAAAACATTGCCAAATCCAAAGTCATGAATATTTGCCTCTATGTTTTCTAAGGGTTTTGTAGTTTCAGCTCTCAAATTTGTTTTCAATCCATCTTGAGTTAATAGTGTGATATAAAGTAAGGGTCCAATTTCATTCTTTTATGTGTGGATATCCAGTTGTCCTGGCACCATTTGTTAAAGAGATCATTCTTTCCCCAGTGAAAGGTCTTGCTGCCTTTGTTGAAAATCCATTTATGGTAGATGTAGGGGTTTATTTCTGGACTCCATTCTCCTCCATTGATCTGTATGTTTTTATGCTACTACTTCACTGTTTTGATTATTGTAGCTTTGTAGTGTATTTTGAAATTGGAAAGTATGTCTTACACCTTTGTTTTTTTTGGGGGGATTATTTTGGCTACTCAGGGTCCCTTGTGTTTCCATATGAATTTTAGGATCCCTAAAAGAGGCTTTTGGGATTTTGATAGGGATTGTATTAAATCTGTAGATCACTTTGGGAAGTATTGCCATCTTAACACTATTAAGTTATCAATCTGTGAACAAGGGATATCTGTCCATTTAATTCTTATTAATTTCTTTCAGCAATGTTTTGTAGTTTCACTAAGTGCTACACCTCTCTGCTTAAATTTGTTAGTATTTTATTCCTTTTGATTGTAAGTGGAATTGTTTTTTTTTAACTTCCTTTTGGCATTTTCATTACTAGTATATAGAAATGCAACTGATTTTTTTGTGTGTTTGTAGTGTGATCTGCAAATTTGCCGAATTTACTGTGATTAGCAGTTCTCAACATATGAGCTCATGTCATCTACAGATATAGTATTACTTCTTTTCCAGTATGGATGCTTTTATTTCTTTTCTATATGTCAATGCTTGAACTTCCAGTAGTGTGTTGAATAGAAATGGATGATAGCAGGGCCCCTGGGTGGTTCAATCAGTTGAGTGTCGGACTCTTGATTTTGGCTCAGGTCATGATCTCCCGGTTCGTGAGATCAAGCCCCATGTACAGAGCCTGCTTGGGATTCTCTGTCCCTCTCTCTGTGCCCCTTCACTGCTTATGCTCTCTTTCACTCTCAAAATAAATAAATAAACTTAAAAAAAAAAGTGGATGAAAGTAGGCATACTTATTCCTATTCTTAAAGGAAAGCTTTTATTCTTTTACTATTGAGTTTATTATTAGCTGTAGGTTTTTCATATATGCCCTTTTCTTGTGTTCCTAATTTATTGAATGCTTTTATTTGAAAGGGTGTTAGGTTTTGTCAAATGCTTTTTCTGCATCAATTGGAATAATCGTGTACATTTTTCCTTCATCTTATTAATGTGGTGTATTATATTGTTTTTCATATGTATAACTTCTTTGCATTCCTAGAATAGAACCTACTTGGTCTTGGCTTGTAATCTTTTAATATGCTGCTGCATAGTGTTTGTTAGTATTTTGAGGACTTTTGCATCCATATTCATGAAGGATATTGATTTCCATCTCTTTATATAAGATATTTATAAGAGATAGGGGCGCCTGGGTGGCGCAGTCGGTTAAGCATCCGACTTCAGCCAGGTCACGATCTTGCAGTCCGTGAGTTCTAGCCCCGCGTCGGGCTCTGGGCTGATGGCTCAGAGCCTGGAGCCTGCTTCCGATTCTGTGTCTCCCTCTCTCTCTGCCCCTCCCCCGTTCATGCTCTGTCTCTCTCTGTCCCAAAAATAAATAAAAAACGTTGAAAAAAAATTTTTTTAAAAAGAGATATTCTATTTTTTGTGGTGTGTTTGTCTCACTTTGGTAACAGAGTAATGCTGACCTCATAGAATGAGGTCTGTTTTTCAGAGGCATTTAAGAAGGATTGGTGTTCATTTTTCTTTGGATCTGTGGTAGAAATCACCAGTGAAGTCATCTGATCCTGGACTTCTCTTTGTTTGGAAGTTTTTGATGACTGATTGAATTTCTTTATTTACCATATAGGTCTTTTCAGAATTTCTCTTTCTTTTGACTTTATGTTGTTTGTTTATTTCTAGGAATTTGTCCATTTCATCTAGATTATCTAATTTGTTGGCTTACAATAGTTTATAGTATTCTTTTTATCTCTGTAAGGTCAATAGTATCCCATTTTAATTTCCAATTGTAGTAATTTCACTCTTCTCTCTTTTTTTCTTAACTAAAGGTTTGCCAATTTTGTGAATTTTTCAAAGAAGCAACTTTTGATTTTTTTTATTTTGCATATGTATTCTGTATTTGTTTAATTTCTCTGTCTTTATGATTTCCTACCTTCTACAAGCATGTGGTTTAGTTTATTCTTTTTCTGGTTCCTTAAGGTGTAAAATCAAGTTATTAATTTGAAATCTTTTATTGAGCTGTAATAGACATAACATTATATTAGTTTCAGGTGCATATCACAATACACTTGTGAAATTATCACCACAATAAGTCTAGTTAACACCCATTACCACATAGTAATAATGTTTTTTTTTTCCTTGTGATGAGAACTTTTAAGATTTAGTCTATTAGCAATTTTCAAGTGTACAATACCTTGTTATTAACTATTGTCACCATGCTGTACGTTATATCCCCCGGCCTTATCTTATCTTAGAGAGAGTTCAGAAATGGGGGAGAAGGGCAGAGGAGGAGAGAAAGAGAATCTTTTTTCTTTTTTTTTAATTTTTTTTTTAACGTTTATTTATTTTTGAGACAGAGAGAGACAGAGCATGAACGGGGGAGGGGCAGAGAGAGAGGGAGACACAGAACCAGAAGCAGACTCCAGGCTCCGAGCCCTCAGCCCAGAGCCCGACGCGGGGCTCGAACTCACAGACTGCGAGATCGTGACCTGAGCTGAAGTCGTACGCTTAACCGACTGAGCCACCCAGGTGCCCCTGAGAAAGAGAATCTTAGGCAGGCTCCATGCTTAGCATGATGTGATGAGATCATGACCTGAGCTGAAATCAGTAGTTGGATGCTTAACTGACTGAGTCACCCAGGTGCCCAGGACTTATTTATTTTATCACTGGAAATTTGTGCCTTTGACCACCTTCACCTGTTTTCCCAGCTGCCACCCCCTGCCTTTGGCAACTACCAATATGTTCTGTGTATCTGTGAGTTTGGGTTTGTTTTGTTCTTAGATTCCACATACAAATGAGATCATAAAGAATTTGTCTCTCTCTGACTTATTTCGTATAGCATAATGCTCTCAAGGTCTATCCATGTTGTCACAAATGGCAAGATTTTACACATATACACGTACATACACCACATTTTCTTTATGATGGACACTTGGGTTGCTTCTTTGTATTGGCTGTTATAAATAATACTGCAGTGAACATGGGGGGTGTGTACTATATATCTCTTAGAATTAGTTCCTTTGGATAAACACTCAGAAATGGGTTTGCTGGGTCATATGGTAGGTCTGTGTTCAGTTTTTTGAAAAACCTCTATACGATTTTCCATAGTGGCTGCATTAATTTACATTCCCATCAACAGTGTAGTAGGGTTCCCTTTTCTCCACATTCTTGCCAACACTGTCTATTTCTTGTCTTTTTGATAATAGCCATTTTAACAGGTATGAGGTGATACCTTATTGTGGTTTTGATTTGCATTTCATTTATGAGTAGAGATATTGAGCATCTTTTCATGTACCTGTTGGCCATCTGTATGTCTTCTTAGAAAAAGATGCCTATTCACATCCTCTGCTGATTTTTTAACCAGATTGGTATTTTTTCCTTTTTCTTTCTTTTTTTCTTTCTCTTTTTTTTTCTATTGAGCTCTGTGATGTCTTTGTATACTTTAGGTATTAACCCATTCTCAGACATATTATTGCAAATGTATTCTCCCACTTAATAAGTTGTATTTTTATTTTTTTTTCTTTTGCTGGGAAGAAGATATTTAGTTCGACTTAGGCCCACTTATTTATTTTTGTTTTTACTGCCTTTGCTTTTGGTGTCAAAAAAAACTTGCCAAGATCTATGGTGAGAAGCTTACTGTCCTTATTTTCTTCTAGGAGTTTTATAGTTTTAGGTCTTATGTTCAACTCTTAATCCATTTTGAATTAATTTTTGTATATAGTGTAAGATAATGGTCCAGTTTCATTCTTTTTCATGTAGCTGTCCAGTTTTCTAAATGCCATTTATTGAAGAGACTGTCCTTCCCTATTGTGTATTCTTGGCTCCTTTATTGTGAATTAATTGGCCATATATGTATCAGTTTATTTCTGGGCTATGTATTCTATTGATATATGTGTCTTTTTTTATGCAAATACCATACTGTTTTGATTACTGTAACTTTGTAATATATTTTGAAACCAGAAAATGTGAGGCCTCTAGCTTTGTTCTTCTTTCTCAAGATTGCTCTGACTATTCAGGGTCTTTTGTGGCTCCATACAAATTTTAAGATTGTTTGTTCAATTTCTGTGAAAAAAGGCCATTGGCATTTTGATAGGGGTTGCCTTGAATTTGTAGATTGCTTTGGGTGATATGGACATTTTATTGGTATTAATTCTTTCAGTCTATAAACTTGGACTATCTTTTCATTTATTTGTGTTCACTTTCTTTCATCAATATCTTATAGTTTTCAGGGTATAGGTCTTGGTTAAAGACCTTCTTGGTTAAATTTATTTCTAGATATTTTATTCTTTTTGATGTAATTGTAAATGGGAATATTTTCTTAATTTCTCTTAAGATAGTTCATTATTAGTGTATGGAAATGCAACTGATTTTTAATGTTGGTTTTTTTTAACCTGCAACTTTCTTCAGTTTATTAGCTCCAGTTTTTTTGTGTGTGGGGTCTTTAGAGTTTTCTCTATAATAATACCATGTCATCCACAAATAGTGGCAGTTTTACTTCTTGCTTTCTGATTTGGATGCCTGTTATTTCTTTTTCTTGACAAATTACTCTGGCTAGGGTTTCTAATACTGTGTTGAATAGAAGTGGTAAGAGTGGGCATCCTTGCCTTGTTCCTGGTCTTTGAGGAAAAGCTTTTAGTTTTTCACTGTCGAGTATGATGTTAGCTGTGTATTTATTATATATGGCCTTTATTGTGTTGTGGTACATTCCCTGTATATTCATTTTGTTGGCAGTTTTTATCATAAATGGATATTGAACATTGTCAAATGCTTTATGCATCTGTTGAGATAATCGTATGACTTTTATACTTCTTTTTGTTAATGTAGTGTATTGATTGATTTCCATTTATTGAACCATCCTTGCATCCCTCAAATAAATCCCACTTGATCATGATGTGTGATGCTTTTAATGTAAACTTGAGTTGGTTTGCTAGTATTTTGTGAAGATTTTTGCATCTGTGTTCCTTTTGGGTATTAGCCTGTAATTTTTTTTTTTTTTTTTTTTTTGGTGTTCTTGTCTGGTTTTGGTGTAAAGGTAATGCTGACCTCATAAAATGAGTTTGTAAGTATTCCCTCCTGTTCTGTTTTTTGGAAGAGTTTGAGAATGATTGTCATTAATTCTTTGAATATTTGGTAGCATTAACCAGTGAAGCAGTTGAGTGTAGACTTTTGTTTATTGGGACATTTTTGATTACTGATTCAGTGGCTTACTAGTAATTGGTCTGTTCATATTTTCTGTTTTTTTATGATTTGATCTTTGCAGATTGTATGGTTTTTAGGATTTTACCCATTTCTTCTATGTTGTTACATTTGTTGGTATATAATCAATTGCTAAGTTTCTTGTGATCCTTTGTATTTCTGTGTGATCAGTTGTAAATGTTTGTTCTTTTGTTTATGACTTTATTTGAGTCCTCTCTCTTTTTTTCTGGGTGACTTTATTCTTTGTACAGGTTTTCTTCTTTTTTTAATATTTATTTATTTTGACAGAGGGAGTGCAAATGCATGCATTAGAGTGGGGGAGGGGCAGAGAGGGAGACAGAGACAGAATCCCAAGCAGATTCCATGCTGTCATTGCAGAGCCTGAGGTGGGGCTCAGTCTTATGAACTGTGGGATCAGGACCTGAGCCCAAATCCAGAGTCAGATGCTTAACCAACTGAGCCACCCAGGCACCCATAGTAAGTTTTAAATGTGTTACTAAACAGTATAATGAGGGATTAGTTTTAATATACGTATCTTATATATTCAGCTACGATGCCAAGGAGAACAAGCAAGGGTTTTATCCATAATTTCCATCAGCCCCCAGGTTATATAAGCAATTAATAACTTGTATTACCCTTATGTAAAGTGCTATTCAGTGTAGTTTCAACCCTACCAAATTGCTACCCTTAATTAAGCCTCTCCTATAAAGAACTTCTAGAGCTGCCACTCTATTATTTATACATGAATTAAAAAAATACCTGAATGTATATGTGCTAAAATTGTAACAATTGGTTTCTTCCAGGTTTTTGAGTTTATGTTTTTCTTTGCAATTTCTGTGTTCTACTTTTCCTATAAAAACATAACTTGCTTTAGTGATAAAGAAGCTATTAAAAAATGTAATGAACATACTTTTTAAAAACACACATGCACACAAAAAAGCAAACAAAAACAAAAACAAGAACGGAGTGGTGAGATTCTTTGATCAATTTGATTTCTTTGAGAAATGCATGATATCAGACCAGAAGACAATTACATTTTTCTTTACCTATAGAAGACCGGCTGTGCAAGTGGTGGTAGGAGACTACTCTTAGGATTGCATTTGTGTTTTATCCTTATAATTGTCTTCATTGAATTGGATACAGTGGTTACCCCCTTCTGTATAGGAAATTCTCAACTGGGATTGCTCTCCATCTTAAGAGGACGCACGGAACTAGTTTGTTCTATAATTAAGATGCTTTCTGTAGTGATTGCTATAGTACAACTTTTTTTTCTTTTTTCTTTCTTTCATTTTTTTTTTTAACTCTTCTTAGTTCTTTTGATTCCTGTGATTCCTTTAGTTTTTGATTGCTAGCCTCAGCTTGTACCCATTTATCCTGCCTTTTGGAGTCTATGCCATCCTGTTTAATATATATGTGTGTATCTAATTTCCTAATTATTTTTACCAGCCTGCCTGGTTTCTAGCTGCTTTAATCCCTCACAAGCTTTGTTCTGTACATCTTACTGTCAGTGTAGTTGCTGATCTACCTAGACTCCAGCATTGTATTTGATTTCCTATCCTATCTCTATACTTGACTTTTAGTCATGGTCCCAGTACAGATTCCATATTTCATAAATAATTCTGATGAAAAGATCATTTTAAAACTTACATTGAGAATATGCATAATAGGGCATTAATTTCTAACTAAAGAAAGAGCATTGAGTGTCTAATCATTGGAATTTTAATTTAAGATATTGTCATTTTTCTGTTCCTTCTTGTCAGGCTAAAATATCCTACTAGCCAACTTTGACTATAGTGAGAAATTTTTCTTGTTCTCGTTGCTTAATCTCTTCTAATATCACTTGTTTTATCACCTTCTAATGTGGCCAAATGACAAGTAGTGATTAATTTGTCATTGGTTTACTATAACTAAAGATTCATTGTATAACTTTAGAAGCTTGGGGGATGAGGTATATAGAAACATTCTATGGAAACTACTAATGACGTTATAATTTGAAGATGCAGGACTGTAAAACATAACCTCTTAATGTTTTTTTGTTATGTAATTTGAGTGTGTTTTGAAGATTAGGTACTAATGGTGCAGTGTACATATTTATGTAAAGTGATAGATAATAAATATTGTGGTTTAGATAATTTCGTGTCATTCTGTGAGCCACTTAATGGGCTAATTGTTAGGCAGTTGTTTTTTTTTTTTTTAACACAAATTTGGGAGCAGCTATCTTTATTTTTGAATTACTGATTTTTGTTTGAGGTTCTTCTCTCCAAAACATCTTGTTTTATTCACTTGCAAATTTTATATAAGCATGATTCTTTGTGTAAATGTATTTTTTCCCAGGTATAGCTATTTATTAAGGTACTTTCTGCAAGATCAAGAAATATGTATAGTACAGAGTTTACAGAGTTGGAGAAAAAGAGTTATTTTTTTGGTCTAAGTCAAAAGTAAATCTAATTTAAATGCGTATGTTAATCCGACCCACATGCCTTTAGAACTAAAAACTAGATAAAAAGCATAGACATTTTGTGAGTTTTTAATCTATCTATGTCTGTTTTTATTTTATATTATAGGAAAGTTAAAGGAGGAAATATTGATGTACATCCATCAGAAAAAGCACTCATTGTTCAATATGAAGTGGAAGCTACTATTCTTGGAGAGATGGGTGATCCCATGTTGGGAGAACGAAAGGAATGCCAAAAGATGTAAGTTTTCTTCATTGGTGCATAGTTTGAAAGTGGTGAATTTTATATAAACTGTGTAGAAATCTGACGTTATTTAAATCAGCATAGATTACAAATGGTTCTGCCTTCTTCTAGGCATACTTCATCTTAGTGAAGCAGAGACCATATTAAACTATAAATACAGAGTATATTTATTCCAGAGAAGATCATGTTTACCTAAGCATAGTGGAAAGTTGCTGAAAAATATCATTTCTAATTTATCCCATTTAGTGAATGCATATAATAGAGTATAAACTACTACAACTTGTGAAATCAGAAATAAAAGAGGTTTATATGAGACTTTTTAGCTTAATTTAAGAAATTTCTATTTTAGGGGATCCTCTCTGTATTATTCTTTTTTCCCTGGAGTTGTAGAAGATAGTATGCGTTCCAGAATTCCCAAGTGGGGCATGTACTTTGAATTCATCCCTTCAAAGTCTAGCCCTGTGAAAGATGTTGGTAATGTAATGACTCAATTTTCTGACTCAGTGAATTGGGATTACATCTCTTGACATCCTACACTTTCCTTCCTACTTTTATAATACTATCAGGAGCCCCTTGGGAACTGGCCTTTTTCATTATTCTATAGTTGTGCTGGTGATTGTCTTGCCCTCCTTTCATAGTATTGTGGAAGTAGAGAAGGTCGGAGATGGCCTAGTGTTCTCTCCCAATCTTCTTCTCCTTCCGTAAAAAAAAAAAAGTTGATTTGGGAACTAAGTAAGAAGATTTTAGCTAGTTTAAAAGAGTGTTAGTATGTTTTGGTGATATAGCACCCTGAAAAGTACTGTATTTAATTTTTTTTTAATGTGTTTTTCTTTTTTGAGAGAGTATGAGTGGGGAGGGGCAGAGGGAGACTCACAATCCGAAGTAGGCTCCAGGCTCTGAGCTGTTAGCACAGAGCCCGACATGGGGCTTGCACTCACGAACTGCCAGACCCTCACCTGAGCCAAAGTTGGACACTCAACTGACTGAGCCACACAGGCGCTCCCAAAGCACTGTATTTTAAATATATAGCAGTGGTTCTCAACTGGTTGTGATGTTTTTCCCCCAGAGAACATTTGGTAATGCCTGGAAACAGTTTTGGGGGTTGTAACTGGAGGGATCCTATTGACAATCTAGTGGATAGAGGCCAGGGTGCTGCTAAACATCCTAAAATCCACAAGGTCAAAGAATGGTTTGGCTTCAAATTTTAATAGCGCTGTAATTGAGAAACTTTGGTGCATAGCACCCTGAAAAGAAAAGCTGCCTAGTATCTTAGTAAGATCCCTAATCTGTCTTCTTTTTTTGTGTTAGGAAACTAAATTACACATACAATTCATTGAAATAACTAAGTCCTTGGGGCTCCTGGGTGTCTCAGTCAGCTGAGTGTCTGACTTTGGCTTAGGTCATGATCTCGCGGTTCGTGGGTTTGAACCCCGCATGGGGCTCTGTGCTGGCAGCTCAGAGCCTGAGCCTGCTTCGGATTCTGTGTCTCCTTCTCTCTCTGCCAACCCCTCCACACCCTCCCCCTGCCTCAAATAAATAAACATTAAAAAAAAATTAAAAGAACTAAGTCTTTGGATAATTCACTAAATTGAAGAAAAATACATATATGCACACATACGTACTTATGTGTCCTCTTACACGTTCTCTCTTCCATTAATGTGTTGTGATTACTGCCTGAGTTTTATACATTTTGGGAGCATGTGAAAATCTCTTTAGATCTTTTTTTTTATGTTTATTGATTAAAAAAAATTTTTTTAATGCTTGCTTATTATTTTTTTTTAATGTTTATTTATTTTTGAGACAGAGAGAGACAGAGCATGAACGGGGGAGGGGCAGAGAGAGAGGGAGACACAGAATCCGAAACAGGCTCCGAGCTCCAAGCTGTCAGCCCAGAGCCCGACGCGGGGCTCGAACTCACAGGCCGCGAGATGGTGACCTGAGCCGAAGTTGGACGCTCAACCGACTGAGCCACCCAGGCGCCCCAATGCTTACTTATTTTTGAGAGAGAGACAGAGCATCAACAAGGGAGAGGCGGAGAGACAGGGAGACACAGAATCCGAAGCAAGCTCCAGGCTCCTAGCTGTCAGCACAGAGCCCATTGTGGGGCTTGAACACGTGAACTGTGTTGAGATCATGACCTGAGCTGAAGTCAGACGCTTAACTGACTGAGCCACCCAGGCACCCCTTGAGATCTTATTAATTTGACTTCCAAAGAAAAGCTAGCAGATCAGTCTTTGCTTTTAGAACCTCAGATATCCACATTTCAGGCAAAAGATTTAGTTCTTAGTTCTTTAACACGTATTTGTTTGTTTGAAGTTTACTTTTGAGAAAGAGAGAGAAAGTGAGTGAGGCAGGGCACAGAGAGAGGGAGAGAGAGAGAATCCCAACCAGGTGCTGCACTGCCAGTGCACACCAACCGTGAGATCACGACCTAAGAGAAAATCGAGTCGGATGCTTAACCAACTGAGCCACACATGCGCCCCCTAGAAAGATTATTTTAAAACAAGATTTCTGAATATGCTGTCCTCCCTAGAAGAGTCAGATACAGATTTTATGTTCTTTTTGTTATCTCATTTGTTCAGTTCAAAGAACTCGTTTCTTTGCATTTTTCTAAGCCTGATCGTATCTAATACTTTATTATATTTTACTAAAAGAGTCTATGTCAGGTATCTTTCAGTGCTTTGTGAACTATAAGAAGTATTGTATAAGTTATCACTTACTTTTATAATACCTGAGTTGGAAAATTTCTGATGTGCTCACAGCATTCGTCTTAAGAGTCTCAATGCCAACACGGATATAACTTCCCTGGCCCGAAAGGTGGTTGAAGAATGTAAACTTATCCATCCCTCAAAACTAAATGAGGTAGAACAGCTGTTGTACTATCTACAGAATCGCCGTGATTCATTGCCAGGAAAAGGTAAGTAGAATTCCTCACTTTTTAATGTATAACCAGAGCTGTTTCTATAGTTCGTGCTTTTGATATTTGGTGGTGTTTTTTGTTGTTATTGTTTTATTTTGTTTTGCCAGTGCTGTGGATAAGTAAACGAATGAAAGAATAAACCTATTGGTTTTCTCCGTGCCAGGCTCTGTATTAGATGCTTCCACAAAAAATGATCTGTTTCTATTTCATACTGTGGCATGTGTGTATGTTTGTGTGTGTACATTTGTGCTGAAATAAGGAACGAACTCAAATGTCTGTCATATTCTAGAATAATAAAAGGAGAGAATTTGGGGATTCCAATAAAAGGAATAAATTTTTTTTAAAACCTATTTTCTCTAACCCAACCAGATTTATATTTTCTAAATTTCTTATTGACAATTTATAATTTGAATAGATTACTAAGTATTTAAATGTTAAAATATGTCATATGCTTTAGACTATCCTAAAGATACAAGTTATATGAATCTTTCTTAAGAAAATATTACTTTTTTCTTCCTTATTGTCTGCATTATTGCCATTCTTCTACCTTCAATTTCTTCATAAGGAACCAAGTCATTAAAATATTAGAGCTAAGGAATTGATTATTTTTAGAAAATATCATCAAATAATCTAAACCAAATATGAAATGAAATAAAAACACATTTTGATGGAATTCCAGTCATCTCAGATTATTGAATGGTTAGTTATTCCACTTCATGGTATTGATTAGGTTTACATATCTTTCTTTCATCATTGGTGAGTTCTAAAATATGGTACCTTTGAAAAACTTTATAAATGCTTATGTTTCAATTATACTAAGTAGAAAAAAATGAGAGAAAATTTGTTTTGACTTTTTTTGAATTACTCAGTCTTTTCTCTCCAACCACAGCAAATAAAATGCCTTTTTTCTAATATCACTCTTATTAGTTAATCCTGAATATATTATCTAACATATATTATATGATCAATATATATTTCTGAATGAATTGATTGTGAATGTATTTATTTAAAAGCAAAAATAAGCAGTTTGAACTTGTATCCAGCCACATAACTGGCACTCAATGTATAATTATTAATTATTAATAATTAGTGCTATAAGGAAAATTTTATCAAGAAACACTTTTATTAAATGTTTCATGATAGACTATTCCTATTAAGATCCCTGTAAATGATGAGAGAGAACTTCTTCAATAAGTTAAATAAGTTCAAAGTGAGCAAAGTAAATCCCATACTCTTGTAAGGTGTGTATGTACTTAGTTTGAGTACAATATAGTGGAAATTGATCTTTCCTAATGCCTAATTAATATAATTCCAAATGCATTTATATTAATATCTTAATAAAGTCTTGCGAGTTTTCAAGGTAGATCAGTCATCTCACCTTCTTCCCCAGAAATTAGATGAATATGAGGAAATTTTCATGTCAGCATACCTGGATAAATCCATTTGAATCAGTCTGTTTATATAGATACTAATGTTTGGAGATGTAAGAAATGCTGTTACCATGTTAAATACATACTAAAAAAATTTCCATTTTTCTTTTTAACTTTTTTTACTTGGAATTCACCATTTCAAAACTAGAAACATTGCCCCCCAGAAGTGATTGAAACCAAACAGTAATACTTATTTATGTAATTCATTACTGTAAGTGATTTTTTTCATTTTGTTTTTTCTAATATTCAACTCATTAATGTATCTTTGCTTTATTGATTTCCCTATTCCCACCTTAAATGTGAATCAGGAGGGGACTCTTTTGCTTCTTGTTGGCAAGTCTGGCTATTTACCTCCCCAAAAGTTAACCTAGGAGGAACTAAAATTGCTGCATAACATAACTTCGGGATTATTTCTAGATTTTATTCATATATACTCTCCTTGATATCTCATTATAACAGATTATAGATGAACATTTAAAAATTTTTTTATTTATTGGAAAAAGACTATTTCATAAACTAGTCAGTTGTAAGATCCCCAGGTTAGCTATAAACTCAGCTACTGAATATAAAAATTACCCAGAAACTCTAAACACCTAATTCTTCTCATTTAAAAATAAAAAATCTTTTTACAGAAAAAAAAGAAAAATCGAGCAAGCCTAAAGATCCACCTCCTTTTGAAGGAATGGAGGTAAGACCTAATTCTGATCTAATAGAGAACTGATTGCTTGTAAGGTTGTTGCCTTTTCCCATCAATGATTCATGTACTAACATTAAGTAGATGTAGAAAGTTTATTGAACTTAGAAGCACCTAGAAAAGGTAGATAATGAGTGTTTTATATAGTCAAAAGTTAGTGGCATATTTTTCAGATATAATTTATTTTGATAAGTTTTGAAATGTTTTAAATATTCTTATATTTAAACATATCCAGTGTGTTTTGAAATACTATTTAACCTATTATAGTAGACACAAATTATTTTGCATTACATTTAGGATGCTTTATATTAATAGACCCAAGTTTAGCGTTTATGTACATCCTATTTTCATGTGGTTTGTAACTACTTTTGTATTGGAGTCCTAACACCCAAAGGTCTAATTTCCTCCTGGCTACTATGAGTCCTTTGAAAACTTGTCTGTCATTAAAAGGGCAATATGTTGACCACACAGTATCATTCCTTGGCAGTCGCTTTGAGGGACATCATTGTTCTTTAGGAGGACTTCCTCTTCCTTTCTTTCAGATTGATGAAGTGGCTAACATCAATGACATGGATGAATACATTGAGTTACTATATGAAGATATTCCTGATAAAGTTCGGGGTTCTGCTTTGATCTTGCAACTTGCTCGAAATCCTGATAACTTGGAAGAACTACTATTGAATGGTGATTTATATCTATAAATATTAAAAATAGAAAAATTGTTGTATAATATGTTTCTGAAACTTATTATAATAGAGGACAAAGCTAAAATTTTACCGAACTTAGGAATGCATTTATTTCCTAGACCTTTATTACCATCTTTCTTCTGAAAATTATTTAATTTTTGAGAGCATAACATTAAATATTATCTGAAAAATTCGTTTAATTTAAACAACAAATATAAAGCACTAATGGTACTGTGTCTTCTATTCTGGAAGATTTTTTATTCTTTCAGTTAGGATACAATATCAACTTTGTCATTTGCACACATACGTATATACTGTTACTAAATTAGGGTTCCAATATTAGTTTTCTTTCAGTAGCACAGCAAAAAATATATTAATCTCTGTACCTTCATTTAGATTAAATTTTGATCCTCTCCTTTCATTAGATGTGCTAGGTAATTAAAAAAAAAGAGATAATGCTCTTAAAACCTTTTTTCTCAGTAATACCCCAATAGAATTATTTTATTTTATTTTATTTTATTTTATTTTATTTTATTTTATTTTATTTTATTTTATTTTATTTTATTTTATTTTAAAGTTTGTTTTGAGAGAGCGAGTGCGAATGCAAGCAAGGGAGGGACAGACAGAGATAAAGTTTATTTATTAATTTTGAGAGAGTGAGTGCGAGGAGGGTAGGGGCAGAGAGAGAAGGAGAGAGAATCCCAAGCAGGCTCTGCACTGACAGTACAGAGCTCAATGCAGGGCTCACCGTCACGAACCATGGGATCATGACCTGAGCAGAAACCAGGAGTCAGATGCTTAACCAACTGAGCCAGCCAGGCGCCCCTAGAATTATTTTAAATGTGTGGTTTTCTGACTTTACTTTTGCCAAAATTAAAATATAGAAGATGTCATTATTAACTGATTTCTATCACATGAGGAAGAGTACCTTTTTGTTTGTCGTCATACTCCTTTTATGGAGGCTGCACAGTACACACCAGTACTTGATAGCTTGGAAAATATATACAAAAGAACTGTCCAGAAAGTCCTAGAACATTACCAATATTCCAGGTAGAAAATGTGTACATTTTAAGTATTTTCAAAATTATACAACTCATATATTAGTATATTCTTTATAAAGAATTAGAATATTAGTAATTTGATCATTATTATCTGAGTTTGGAGTGCATTCATTCTTCTAGATCTTTTTCATACTTTTACATATATATATGTATAGGATTTTTTCCTATATTAAAATATAGAGTATTATTTTGTAAGAATTTTTATATTAATAATATCGTACTTATTTCTTGGTAATTTTTTCTCCATACAGTAATATTCTGAGATTACATGCATATAGATACATTATAATGTAATTAATTTTTTAACTATGTTGTTTTTATGAAGCTTTCTATAAGTTTTAGCCATTCCTCTGTTGATTAGTCATTAGATTGTTTCCAGATTTTTCTGTAGGGAATATTGCTTCAGTGAACATCTTTGTACATATCTTCTATATACACAGTATGGGGTTCTTTAGGGTATGTGGACAGAAACAAAGGTCATACATAAATACAGATGATAATGTTTTAAAGGGTATTGCCAAACTGCCTTCCAAAATGGTTGTGCTGCTGTATCCCCAGATCAACAGAATATGAAAGCCATCAAACTTTAAAATTTTTGCCATTGTATTATGGTAATAAACAAACTCTCTTTGTTTTAAGTTGCATTTGCCTGATTTCTAATGAATTTGCTATCACTAGACTTTTGGAATTTCCACCCTGTGAATTTCGTATTCCTGTCTTAAGTATTTGTGTGTATGTGACTGTACGTATATTTATATATAAATGTACATATCCTTTTTATATATAATTTAGTACATAAATTTATATATATCGTTTATGTTCTTTCTCTTTTATGTACTTGGAAATGGTTTCTGTCAGTCTATTGTCTCTTTTTTTTGGTATCATATCCATTTCCATCTGTTTACTTTCACTCTATTTGTCTCTTTGACTCTAAAATGTTTGGATTGTACAAAGTATATAGTTGGATCACGCCGTTTTTTAATCCATTCTGCCAATCTCTGCGTTTTGATAGGAGAGTTTAGTCTATTTACCATTAATGTAATTACTCATAAAGTGGGATTGTCATCTAACACTTTGTTTTCTGCATCTTTTATCATTTTTATTCCATTAACCCTCTGTTACTGCCTTCTTTTATGTAAAATGGATATTTTTTAGTATACCATTTTAATCCTTTTGTTGTTCTTTTACTGTGTTTTCCTGAATTATTTTCTGAGTGTTTGCCCTAGGATTACAGTTACTATCTTCTATTAAAATAATTTAGTTCAAATTAATGGTAGGGTTCCAATATTTAATTTTAGCAGCATGCAAATACCGTGTTCTGACTTACCTCTCTATTCCTTCTCCACTTCTTTGTACTATTATAGTAATGCAAATTACATCATTACACATTACCTGCCTGTCAGCACAGTAATTATTGATGTGTGAATTTTTTAATTAAATAGAAGAAAAGACTGCAATCAGAAATAATGTTAAGCTGTCATTTTATTTATATAATTACCTTTACCAGTGCTCTTTATTTCTTTGTGTGGATTTACATTCCTCTCTGCTAGTTTTTCATTTAAGCTTGAAGGATTCCCTTTAGTATTTCTTATAGGGAATGTTTACTATCAGCAAATTCTCTAAATTTTTGTTTGCCTAGGAATAGGAATGACTTAATTTCTCCTTGGTGTTTGTGTGCATAGTTTTGCTAGATGTTGAATTCTTGTTTGGCAGTCTTTTTATTTTAGCACTTTTACAATGTTATCCACTGTCTTCATGTCTCCATGGTTTCTGATACGAAATTGGATGTTAATCTCATTAAGGATCCTGTGTAACTCTTGAGCTGCGTTCTTGCTACTTGTAACATTTTCTTTGCATTTGGCTTTTGCCAGTTTGACTATGATGTATTTAGGTGTTTACATCTTTTAGTGTGTCTTCTTGGAGTTTGTGAAACTCCTTGGATCTGCAGGTTAATGTTTTTCATCAAACTTTGGAAGTTTGGGGCATTATTGTGTTAAACATTCAAGTATCTCCTTTTTCTCTCCTTTCCTTTTGGGAATTCCATGTTAATATGTTTGGTGGTGTCCCATAGGTCTTTGAGGCTCTACTTGCTTTCCATTATTTTTTCTTTCAATTGCTTCAGACTGCTGTGAAGTCCTTCTAGTGAATTTTTCATTTCAGATATCTATTGTACTTTGTTAACTCCAGAATTTCTATTTGGTTCATACTTTGTCATTTGTATCTCCTTATTGATATCATTTGGTGAGGCATCATTCTCGTACATTCCCATACTTGTCTTTAAATCTTTAGATATGGTTTCCTTTAATTCCCTGGATATATTTACAATAGCTTATTTAGTCATATAAGTTCAACATTTGTGCTTCCTCATGGACAATTTCTATTGAATGCTGTGTTTCCTGAATATGAGACATCACGTCCTGTTTTCTTGCATGTCTTGTAGTTTTTATTGTTACGATAATATTGTACTCTCTCCAGAGCTTGTTATTTTTGCTGTTTGTTTAATGAGTTTCTTAGATGAATTCTGAAAAGTCTGTGATCTTTGTGCAGCCACTGAAGCTTCTAGCTCAGGTAGTTTAGTGGTAACTAATGATTGGGTAGAGATTTTTTATTTTACTTTAATTTTTTTTTAATGTTTATTTTTGAGAGAGAGACAAAGAGAACACAAGTGGGGGAGGGGTGGAGAGAGAGGGAGACACAAAATCTGAAGCAGGTTCCAGGCCCTGAGCTATCAGCACAGAGCCCGACCTGGGGCTCAAACCCATGGACCGTGGGATCATGTGAGCCAAAGTCAGACACTCAACCAGCTGAGCCACCCAGGTGCCCAGGATAGAGATTTTTTAAAATGCCTGGCCCTAAGTGTCCCAGCCTTTGCTAAGTGACTGTGTATGTGTGTATTGGAGCATGTCTTCAGTGTTTAAGCAGGTAGTGTACAAGGCTAAGTTAGCCTTTATTTATTTTTTATTTTTTAAATTTGTTTAAGTAATCTATACACCCAAAGTGGGGCTCAAACTCATGACCCTGAGATCAAGAGTCGCATACTCTACCAACTGAGTCAGCCAGGCATCCCCAAGGCCTTAGCCTTTAATTCCTGCTTGTACAATGCCTCAGGGTTGGCCAGAGATGAGAGATGAGGTCCTCCTTACGTCTTTTCCTGGTATCAACACATTCCTGCACATGTGCATGGCCTTCTAGATTCTCAGGAATATATTGGAGCTTTTCAAAGACCTTGTGAATCTCTCATTTCCCAGTTTTTCCTTTTTCAAGTTTTTTTGTCATCCTCTTGTTAACCCCAGCTGGCAAGGCTGCTGCATGCAGTTGCAATGTTGCCACCAGTGGTTTTCAACAAATGCCCTGGGTATAAGGCTGTACAAAGCAATTTCTGAGTCAAGTCAGATAAACGCAAACCCTGGAAATGCAGCAAATATCCAGATATGTCAGACAGTGACAGTTCACTGGAGTGGGGGTTTTCAGGAGTGCCAAATTATTCTGCCCCCTCCAGTTGCTGCTCTGCTTTTGTTTTTCACAGATACTATATTTGTGATGCTGTTGATTTTCAGGGCTTCTGCAAAGTTGCACAGAGGGGATGTACTTATGGCAAGTGGAAATACCACAGAGTTTACTGGTTCTACTAAGGTTCAGCCATATTTCTTATTGTTGCAAAATGTAGTCCAGGGTTCTAAAAAGGTTGATTCTGACCATTTTTACCAGTGTTCTCATTCACTTATGGAGGAGTGGATTTTTGGAGGTCCTTACTTTGGTTGTTTCAGAAATCCTTGCCCCTGGAATTTACTTTTCTTAAGTTTATTTATTTATTTTGAGAGAGAGATTGAAAGTGTGAGAGGAGAAGGGCAGAGAGAGAGAGAGAGAGAGAGAGAGAGAGAGAGAGAAAGAAAATCTCAAGCAGACTCTATGCTGTCAGGCTAGACAGAGCCTGATGCAGGACTTAAAATTAGGAACCATGAGATCATGCCCTGAGCTGGAGTCAAGAGTCAAATGCTTAACTGACTGAGCCATCCCAGGCGCCCCTCATTTTTGTTGTAAGTAGGAGGTAGAGATATAAATTTTTTGCATATTCAATAGCCAGTTATTCCAATCTAGTTAATGAGTACTCCTTCTTTCCCCAAAGATTTTAAATGGCCTTTTCTGTTATATGCCTTCAATTCTTTTATTCATTATATACTTGAAAGCTTATTTTGTGCCATGTCTTGTTCTGATATATTCATTGATATGTTTTAATGCTTTCTTTTCTTTTCCATTGATCTATTTGATAATTTCCATGCCAGTACCACACTGTTTGTTATGTTTTGTTTTATATTTTGACTAGAGTTTTAGAATTGGTAAGAGAAATGTTCTGATTTATTGATTTTTTTTAAATAGGTGTTGTTGGTCTTACATGTTTTCTTATATATTATTTTGAGATCACTTTACCATATGCTCTAAAAAATTATAATGAAATTTTAATTATTACTGCATTTAACTTATAGATTAATTTTGGGTTATATTTTGACCTTCATTAGACTTCATAATTTTCTTTTGGCTATTTCTTTATATCCTACATACAATTCCTATAAGCTGTATTTTTATTGAGACATTTTTCTATTCTATACTAAAGGAGAAAATTGAAATAAAATTTGAAAAATAAATCACTAGCCCTATGCCTAAATTCATGACGTTATAGTACATCATTTTCCAAAGTACAATTAACCCCTGAACAGTGGAGGGGGTGGTGGTTTAGGCATGCCAGCCCCCCCACCCCAGTCAAAAATACACCTGTATTTTTTGACTCTTCAGAAACTTATCTATGTACAGTAATAGAACAGGGCAACACCTCTACTTGTCCAACCCCAAGTTAACAAAGCTGAATCCTAGAGTGACACTTGTTCCTTGCTCCTGTACTCAGGAAAGTGGGAAATCTTTTTACACATGGAATCTGAGAGAAGGCAGAGCACCTTTACCTGTCTCTCTAGGTTGCGAGCCCCATCAGAACCCCTTTATGAGGTTCTAACACAGCTTCTGCTTACAGGAGATGCTGGGAGGTGGTGAGCTGCCGTTCCCTGGAGGTATTGGTTCCCCCCCCTTTGGAGAGCTTTCAGCACCACGGACAGCACCATCATTGCTGTCCACTCTTAAGTCTCAGGCTCCTGCTTGGTGTTCTTGTCCCTAATGTTCTGGACCTGTTACCCTGGGAGGGAGTGAGGGTGGAAGGCAGGTTATTCTGTGATCCTTGGCCAATTCTGGCCAGTGACTGGCCATGCTCCACCACTTCAGCAAGACTCTTTCCCCAGAGCTGGTTCCTTTGCACCTCCCAGTTCAAGACCTCAGTGAACCTAGCTTCCCCACAGATAGTAAATGGGGTGAGGAATGTCAGGAGCAGGCAAGAGCCCTGCTATTCCAGGCTTCTCTGCATCTTTCCTTTGCCTTCTCTTCTGAGTCACTGGGCGACTTCTACCTTATTTTTCAATCATAATATGAAATACATATTTATTGAAAAAAATCCAAATCAAATAAGTGTGTTCAAGGGTCAGATGTACATTCTAAGAAATACTGTTTCCTCTAGATTATAGTGATAAAATGCCTTTAGTAATACTGAATTAAACAAAGTTACCAGATGCTTTATTAAGTAGGGCTTTGTGGAACCTTTACATGTTAATGTATATTGCCTACTCATTTACTTTGAACAAATAGTTTTGTTCAAAGCATATGGTATACTAGTGCTCTGCATTGTGAATATGAATGACATTATGAAAATATAGGATTAGAGTGCCTGGGTAGCTCAGTCGGTTAAGCATCCAACTTCAGCTCAGGTCATGATCTCATGGCTCATGAGTTCAAGCCCCGCATCAGGCTTTGTGCCCACAGCTCAGAGCCTGGAACCTGCATTGAATTCTGTGTCTCCGTCTGTCTCTGCCCCTTCCCTGCTCATGCTCATGCTCTGTCTCTGTCTCTCTCAGAAGTAAATAAACATTTAAAAAAATTAAAAAAAAAAGAAAATATAGGATGGATGTTTTTTAGTTTGAAAAATTCTTCACTAAGTAGATTAATAATACTTGTTTCATAATGAGTGGTCAAAAAGCACAAATAAATTGAACACTTTCATTACTATAATAAATAATAATGCAGTCCATGAAGTACTGTAGAACCTGAGTACGTATTATAGAAAGTTGAATTATGATATTTATATAACAGGCAGATACTTTGTTTAATGTTTTAATATTTTAAGAATTGGTAAGCCACATAACAGTTCTAATTTGAAACTGGTCTCATTACTTTATGTTTACTTAGCATATGGTAGTTCTCATTAATCAATTCATTAATTTTTACCTTTCTCAAGATAAAAATCTAGTGAAGATGTTTATTCTACCCTAAAGCTACTTTTGTGGAAGATTTTTTGTTTTATTTATGTTGGCATTAATTTAACGTATTAAAATAGATTTATTTTTGTGTGTATAAACTTTATTTGGTTATTAATTTGCTAAATGAAGCTAGTGTTAACCTGGTAAACTCATTATTTTTTAGGCTTATTCTAGTTTTTTTTCCTTCTTCACAAACACATTAAATCAGATGTTAAAAAACAAGCAAAATGGCACTGCAGTAGCCATATTACAAGTAGAAATGCAAATCAAGAAATAAATGGTATTTTTATTATTTTGTCACCCATAATATACTTAATATGTCACTTTATCTAAATCAGATTTTACTTTTCTGTTTATAGCTATAGGCTTAAAGTTATATGTTATAGGTCTTTAAGTAAAAGTTATATTTCAGTTTTAAAAACAGCTTTTGGTGTTGGAAAGAACCACCCTCCTTTTTTGACCCAGTTCTATCTGAGCTTTGTTATTTATTAATAAGTAGACATTTAAAACCAATCACCCTTTATACCACAGGCAAGGCGAATGATCATTTTTATATGTTCCTTTTTTCTTTAGAAACTGCCCTGGGTGCATTAGCAAGAGTCCTGAGAGAAGACTGGAAACAAAGTGTTGAGTTAGCTACAAACATAATTTACATCTTTTTCTGCTTTTCCAGGTAAGTATAAAAATTAGGAAGTAAAAGTAGAAGTCTATCTCTGTTTCTCTGTCATTGGTTTGGATTGTAGATTACTAGTTTGCCCAGTCTTCCTGTGTGTCTGCCCAGTATTTGCCTCTGAACTCTTACTCTCTTTCCCATTTTCTGTCCTCTCTGTTCTTTCATTCAGTCTGTCCTAACCCATGCATGTACGTGTATATACACACAAAGTAGAATAGTAAAATGGTTTAGAATGTAAGAGTATGGACTCTGGAAATGGATTTGAATCCAAGTACTGCTGTGTACTACCTCTGTGTTCTTGATTATATTACTTCTCTGTGCTTTAGTTTCCTCAGCTGTCAACTGGATAGTCATAGTAACACTGTTTGGGGATGGTTTTTAGAATAAAGCCTAACCCAGAGTAAGTGCCAGTAATGTTATTGTTATACATTATATGTACACGCATATATATAACTGGTAGGTATCCATATATGCTATTTATACATATATACTTTAGAAAGATGTTTATTGAGATAGTGTGAAAAGTTTCTAGCCAATTTCCCAGAAAATTACTTGCATCTATTCCAAAAATAGATTGCCAGCATTAGCAAATAACTATTTATCGAATAAATACTTGTATGAATGAATTGTGTAGGAAACATATGTAAAAACCTGATTACTGATAACTTTGCTGGTCTATTCTCTGGTATCAATTTTATTCAGTATTAGTATTGTTACATTATTAGTTCTGTTATACAGTAGTCTGAAAGTTTATTTTGAGAGTATCTGAATAGTTAAAGTGGTCGTTAATTACAAAAAATGTGTTTTATTTCATTTCTAACTTAAAAATAATTTAATTTCAGGGAAGGGTTTTTTTTAAAATTATATTTACAGCATATATTTAAAGTAATCTCATAATTTCATGTCTTTCTAGTATACTGTGGGTGTTTTCGTTTATTGAAATAAATATATCAAATTTATTTTCTACATTGACAAGTGTTTACCCAAAACAAATTTCCTGATTCTACAAATTGTATTGCTTTAAATACATACTAAAATCTCTTTTTTAAAGCTTTTCTCAGTTCCATGGACTTATCACTCACTATAAAATTGGAGCTTTATGTATGAATATCATTGATCATGAGTTAAAAAGACATGAGCTTTGGCAAGAAGAACTCTCTAAAAAGAAGAAAGCTGATATCCTTTTAGAATGGCTTTTCACCCCAGTGTTGTTGCTCTGAGCTTTGGGTAGGTGGGATAGTTTTGTTTTTTCTTGCCATTCACATTATTTGGAAAAATGAAAGAGTGTTGAAGGTTAAGATGAATATTGAAACTATCAGAGTGAATATAGTTTGACATATACTTTTTTATCTCTTTAAAACTTTGACTGGTTGATAAGCTAGAAGGAGCAGATAATAGTGGTCTAGATCATTGAACTGTGAGTCTCCAAGTGGAGACTGAGATCCTTTGGTCAGCTGAAGTGTGGCTCACTGCTGTTTATGTAATTCTGTCTATGTAATAAAGGGACTTTGATTGGAATGGGTATGAATTTGGTGAACATAGTTTTAAATTCTACTAATTTAAAATCTACTAATTTAGTAGATTTTACTAATTAAGCGCAAAAAGTCTTTTAATACATGCAAATTTGAGAGGCCTGCAGAATGATGGAACCTATGAAAGGAATCTTTAAAAATGACCTATTTTAACCTATCTTTCAACGCAGGAATCTTCTGCAGCCTCCCTTACAAATCGGTTATTTAGTATCTTCAACAACGTCACTGCTTATTGATTTAGTTCATTGTGTAGTTTGACATTCTATTTATTATAGTGTTCTTTTGCTTAGTGTACTAAAATCCACTTGTCAATAACTTCTATCCCTTGAATCCAGTCTTGCATACTAAAACCGTATAGAATAAGGATGAAGTCTCTTAAACATCACTTTTCTTATATTTGAAGATATTTATTGTATTGCCTCTACAGCTTAGTTTTTCCTAGATTGAAGGCCCTAGCTTATTCATATGGCTTATTCAGCAAGCCATGCTGGTAATTTTCCTTTGAACACAATTTTTATTGGTCTCTTTTAAAAAGTAAAAATATTATTCCTATTGTGAAAAATATCATATGTTTCTTACCTCTCCTTCATGGAATCCCCAAGACACTCTAAAAATACACTCTCTCACACACACAGGCTTTGACTTTTCCTAATTAGGATCTTTCCACGTTTAGAAATTTTCTGTTGCTCTGTACTTCTGACATCTAGATTGGTGTTGACTTAAACTGTGTGGACAGCTCAATAATCCTGGAGACTTCAGATCATTTCTGGAGTTACAAGTCTCCTGAATATGCCCAAAATTCCTTAAGTAGAAGGGGTATGGAGAGAACCACTAATGGAACTTTTAACCATCAGTAATTTGTACTTTGTGATTGTTGGGTGACAGGAACTGATATCTTAGAATATATTGTATTCCTGTAAATATTGGATACCATTGATTGTAAGATGCACTATTATTTATGAACCACTAAGAATGGAAAAAAATGCTTCAATTAAATTGTGACATGTCATGGATTGTAAGACATATCAACATTTGGTTCATTAACCCACTTGTTAATCTGTTGAAATTTAGGGACCTGTGCACATACATAAGACATTTGCATAAAATTTCTGGGCATTCAAGTATTTGATGATACCCAAACATGTGTTCGTCCAAGATCTCTAAGAACATCCTTGAACACTTGGTTAAGAAGTTCTAACATAATTATTGTACAAACATTTTAGTTTCAAACTACTGGTTAGAGAAAATAACTGGCTAACACTGCACATAAAATATAATAGTACTGTCCTTCATAATATTTTTCAGTAGATTTTCTTTGCTTCAGTGAATATGGATGATCCTTAACTTAAGTTGCTTACTTGATGAAGACCCTGAAAACCAGACCTTGAGAAAAGATTATGAAAAAACCTTTAAAAAATACCAGGGGCTTGTGGTAAAACAGGAACAGCTCTTACGAGGTATGATTTCCTAAGCAAAGAGAAACACAACAAAGTGTTGACTCAGCATTAATTTTGTTCAATTTTTTTGTCACATCAGTAAAGCTAATATCATAATAATTGAAAAATCTGTACATTTTAATATGCTACAAATTCTTTTGTTTTTAGCATGGGTAATGTTTTCAGTTTCGTTCCATTATTTTTTCACCAAAAGACCCTATTCAGCTCTTAACTGTATATACGCTTATAATTCATTTATTCAGAGAGGGTTTGTAATCCAGTACTTGCCCTTTTCAATAAGAATCTAGTCTCTCAAACACTAATATTAACTAATATTAGTTATAATAATACATCTTATTTAGTAACTTACTTAGTTGCTTTCCTAGGAAATTGATATAAAAATTTTCAAAATATTTCTCTTGATTAATAAAAAATAGTCTCTTTTTGAGGTTTATTGAGAGGTCTAACAATTCAGTAGTCTGGATTCACAGTCATTGATAAGATATAGTCTTAAGAAGGTTAGTGAGAATGATGTGGGGCTTTTAAGTATGCATTCCACCCCTGCTTTGTAGTTAACTATTGATTTTTTTTCCAGCCTTATTGAAATATAATTGACATATAACACTGTGTTAAGTTTAAGGTATACAATGTGATGATTTGGTACACACATATATTGCAAAATGTTTACCACAATAAGGTGAGCTAACGTGTCCTTCACCTCACATAATTACCATTTTGTTGTTGTGGTTATGATGAGAACATTTAAGATCTATTCTCATAGTAACATTCAAGTATACAATACAGTATTGTTAACTATAGACACCATGGTATACATTAGATTCCTGGAACTATTCATCTTTTGTTGACCAAGGTCTTCCCATTTCCCCCGCAACACGGCCTCTGTCAAGCTTCAGTCTGTTCTCTGTTTTTATGAGTCCAGTATTTTTAGATTCTACATGTAAGTGAGAACATACAATATTTGTCTTCTTCTGTCTGACTTCACTTAGTGTAACACCCTCAGGGTCCATCTATGTTGTTGCAAATGGCAGAGTATCCTCCTTTTTTTATGGATGAATGATATTTCAGGGTGTGTGTGTGTGTGTGCACCAGCCACATCTTCTTTATCCATTCATCCATCAATGGACACTTCAGTTGCTTCCCTGTCTTACCTGTTGTGAAGAATGCTTCAGTGAACATGGGAAGGCATATATCTCTTGATTTTACTTCCTTTGGATATATACCCAGAATGGTATTGCTGGATTATATGGTAGTTTTATTTTTATATTTTTGAGGAACCTGCATATTTTCCATAGTGGCTGCACTACTTTATAGCCCTATGAACAGTGCACTAGGGTTCCCTTTTCTCTACATCCTTGCCAGAATTTATCTCTTGTCTTTTTAATAATAACCATTCTGACAAGGTATGAAGTGATCTGCCATTGTGATATGGATTTGCATTTCCCTCATAATTAGTGATGTTGAGCACCTTTTCATTTACCTATTGGTCGTTTGTATCTCTTCTTTGGAAAAATGTCTATTCAGATCTTTTGCCCATTTTTAAATTAGATTTTTTTTTGGCTAGTGAGTTGTATGAGTTTCTTAAACCTTTTGGATATTAACCCCTTATCAAGTAGATGATTTGCAGGTATTTTCTCCCATTCTGTAGGTTGTCTTTTCATTTTGTTGATTTTTTTTTTTTTTCTGGGTGGAAGGTTTTAATTTGATGTAGTCCCACTTGATAATTGCTTTTGTTTCTTGTGATTTTGGTGTCATTTCCAAAAAGTCATTGCCAAGACGATGTCAAGGAGCTTTTTCCCTATATTTTCTTTTAGGAGTTCTACAGTTTCAAGTCCTTAATCCTAATTTTATTTCACTCCTCTTTCTTTTTTTTTCCTTTGTAGTCCAGTTAATTTTTGTAAGTGGTGTTAGGGGTACCATTTCTTTCTTTCTTTCTTTTTTTTTTTTTGTATGTGAATATTCAGTTTTCCCAGCACAATTTTATTGAAGAAACCGTCCTTTCCCCTATTGAGTATTCTTGGCTCCCTTATCAAATATTAGTTGACCCTTATATGGAGATTTGTTTTGAGCTCTCTTCATTGATCTATATGTCTGTTTTTATGCAAATACCTTACTGTTTGATGGCCATTGCTTTGTAACATATTTTAAAACCAGAAAGTATGATGCCTCCAGTTTTAAACTTTTTCAAAATTACTTTAGCTATTTTGAATCATTTGTACTTCCATACAAAGTTTTGTACTTTTTTTTCTCCATTTTTGTGAAAAATGACATTGGAATTTTGGTAGAGAGGACATGGCTCTATAGATGTCTTTGAGTAGTATGGACATTTTAATGATAGTAACTCACCTGATCCTTGAACACAGTACATCTTTACATGTATTTGTGTCTTCGGTTTTTTTCACCAGTGTCTATTATAGTTTTCAGTGTATACATTGTTCACTTCTTTGGTTAAATTTATTCCTAAGTATTTTATTGATTTTGATGCTATTGTAAATGAGACTTTTATTTCCTTTCAGATGGTTGTTAGTGTATAGGATTTTTGTGTATTGATTTTTTTTTGATCCTGAAACCTTATTGAATTCATTTATTAGCTCTAACAGTTTTTTGATATAGTCTTAAAAGATTTTCTGTACAAGATTGTGTCTTCAGCAAACAGAGACAATTTCATGTCTTCCTTTTCAATTTGTATACCTTTTATTTCTTTTTCTTGCCTAAATGCTTTGGATAGTTTTTCCAGGACTATATTGAATAAAAGTGTCAAGATGAGCTTATTGTGAATCTTACAGTAAAAACTTTCAGAATATGATATTGTTAGTGGGATTTTCATATGTGGCCTTTGTTATATTAATTACTTTCTGTTCCTAAGAGTTTTATCATGAAAAGACGTTGAATTCTGTCAACTGCTTTTTCTGTATCTATTGATATGACCATGTGATTTTCATCCTTTTTTGTGTTAATGTGATTGTATTTTTTGATTTGTGTATGCTGAACTATCCGTGCATTTATCCGTGGGATTTATCCCACTTAGTCATGGTATGTGATCCTTTTAATGTGCTATGCCTTCAGTTTGCTAGTATTTTATTGAGAATTTTTACATCTCTGTTCCTCAGGGATATTTGTCTATAGTTTTTTTGGTGTTTTGTTTTCCTTGTAGTGTCCTTATCTGGCTTAGATAAGGATATTTAGATACTTAGATAAGTACCCTTATCAGGGTAACTCTTCAATTTTTTGGAAGAGTTTGAGATGGATTGGCATTAATTCTTTAAATGTTTGGTAGTTGTCCATGTAGCCTTCTGGTCCTGGGCTTTTCTTTTTGCAAGGTTTTTGATTGCTGACTTAATCAACTCATTATTGGTCTGTTCAGATTTTCTCCTTTATGATTCAGTCTTGATAGGTTGTATGTTTCTAGAAATGTATCCTTTATTCTAGGACATCCAAATGGCTTGTAATTATTTATGTTAATCTCTTAAGATCCTCTATATTGCTATTGTATTTGTTGTAATGTCTTCACTTTCATTTCCATCTTTATTTCAATCCTTTTTTTTCCTTTGTAAGTCAATTAAAAGTTTGTCAGCTTTATCTTCTTAAAAACCCAACTCTTAGTTTTGCTGATCTTTTCTATTGTTTTTCTATTCTCCATTTCATTTATTTTTGCTCTGATCTTTGTGATTTCCCTCATCCAACTACTTTAGGCTTCATTTGTTCTTTTTCTAATTCCTTGAGGTGCAAGGTTAGGTTACTCATTTGAGATTTTTCTTTTTTCTTTCTTTTTTCTTAATACACATTTCTCTTGGCACTACTTTTGCTGCATACTTTAAGTTTTGTTATGGTATGTTTCATTTTGGTTAGTTTCAGGATATTATTTGATTTCCCTTTTGATTTCACCTTTGACCCATTGGTTATTCTAGAGTGTGTTGTTTAATTTCCACATATTTGTGAATCTTCCAGCTTTCCTTTGGTTATTGATTTCTAGTTTTAAGACATGATGGTTGAAAAAGATACTTGGTATAGTAGCAACTTTGTAAAATTTGCTAAGACTGTTTTGTGACCTAACATTTGATCTATTCTAGGGACTGTTCCACGTGCACTTGAGAAGAATGTGTTCTCTGCTGTTGTTGAATGGGATGTTCCATTTATGTCGCTTAGGACCATTTGTTCTAAAGTCTAGTTTATGTCTGCTTCCTTATTTATTTCTGTCTGAATGATATATCCATTGTTAAAAGTGTGGTATCGAAGTCCTGTAATGTTATTATATAGATGTCTCTTACTCCCTTCAGATCTGTTAGTATTTGCTTAATATATTTAGGTGCATCACTATTGGGGGCATATATATTTACAATTGTTATATCCACTTCATGAATTGACCCCTTTACCATTAAAAATGACTTTCTTTGTCTCCTGTTATAGTTTTTAAGTCTGTTTTGTCTGATACAAGTATAGCTACCATTTTTTTATTTCTATCTTTTGGTTTCCTTTTACATGGAATATCTTTTTCCATCCCTTCACTTTGAGCTTATGGTATGTGCCCTCTCATATATCATGTTACTGATTAGCATCCTTTGATTTCTGCTTCTAGAATTCCTTTAACATTTCTTCTAAGACAGGTCTAGTGGTGATGAACTCCCTCAGCTTTAGTTTATTTGGGAAAGTATTTTGCTTTTATTTTTGAAGGACAACTTTGTTGTGTAAAGTATATTTGGTTGGCATTTTTTTTTTCTTTCAGCACTTTGAATATATCATTCCACTTAACTCCTGGGCTGTAAGGTTTCTGCTGAGAAATCTGCTTATAGTCTTATGGGAATTCCCTTGTAGGAAATAATTTTTTTCTCTTCCTGCTTTTAAAATTCTCTCTTTGTCTTTGATTTTAAATGATTTTGTTATAATGTATCTTGTAGAACATCATTCTACACGTTCTAATGTATTCTACATATTATAATGTATCTTATAGAACATTATTCTCCATGGTTGAAATTTTGGGGTGAATTATATCACGTTGTACATATGTCTCCCCAGATTTGGGACATTCTCAGCTATTATTTCTTTAAGTAAATTTTCTGCCCCTTTCTTTTTCTTTTCATTCTGGGACTCCAGTGATATATAGATTGTTTTTCTTAATACACAAGCTTTAGGTTAGCTCCTCCTGCTGTGCATCTTCATTTCCAATGCCCTGTGCACTTGCATTACCTGTGACAATACCATGCAGGCCCAAGAATATACATTTACAGCATAATTAGAGATTCATCCATCTTATATGCATAGTTCATTTCTTTTTATTATTAGGATGGCCTTTCATTCATTAAGGGCTAGTGGAATGTTTCCAGTTTTTTTTTTTTTTCAATTACAAATAACGTCTCTATGGACATTCATGTGCAAGTATTCACATGGACATTTGCTTTCTTTTCCTAAGGTAAAATATTTTGTGATGGAATGCTGGGATCATAGGTGTATGTTTATCTTTCTAAGAAATTGTGAAATGGTTTTATGCATGATTGTACTATTTTATCTTCTCATAATCAGTACATCAGGGTTCCATTTGTTTCACATCCTCACCAACAGTTGATGTGGTCAATTTCGTTAAGTTTAGCCATTTAAAAATGTATGCAGTGGTATCATATTGTGTCTTAATTTTCATTTTCATAGCAACTAATTGTATTAAACATTTCTTCGTGTGTTTGTCATTTTGTATCTTCTGTTATATCATCTGTTAAATCTTTTGTTTAATTTTTTTATTGGATTGCTCTCTTATTGAATTTTGAGAGTTCTTTATTTGCATTGGATACAAGCCTTTATCAGACTTATAATTTGCAGACATTCTCTCCCAGTTTTTGGCTTATCTTTTTATTCTCCTAAGAGCATTTTTTGGAGATAAGAATTTTTAATTAAAAAAATGTTTTTGATGTTTATTTGTTTTAGAGAGAGAGAGAAAGAGAGAGAAAGCACAAGCAGGGGAGGGGCAGAGAGAGAGACATACACAGAATCCAAAGCACACTTCAGACTCTGAGCTGTCAGCACAAAGCCTGATGCGGGGCTCGAACTCACAAACCATGAGATGATGACCTGAGCTGAGGTCAGATGCTTAACTGACTGAGCCACCCAGGTGCCCCGAGAATTTTTAATTTTTATGTAGTACAATTGATTTCATATTTTCTGAATTACAATTTTGGTATTGTACCTAAGGAATTCTTTTCTAACTGCTAAGATTTTATTCTATGTTTTCTTTTGCAAGTTTTATGTCTTAGGTTTTTATAGTTAAGTCTAAAATACATTTTGAGTTAAGTTTTATATGTGGAGTGAGGAATGGATCAAAGTTCTTTATTCTTTTTGCTTATATATATACAATTATTCAAGCATTATTTGTTGAAAACACTATCCTTTTATCCTTTATCTATTGGATTTTTTTCTATTTTTGTGAAAATCTTTTATCCATGTATGTGCATTCTCATTTCTAGATTCTACTTTGTGCTGCCCATCCTTTTTATAGATCTTGATACCAACAGCACAGTATCTTCAGTATTGTGGCTTTATAGAAAATATTAAAATGAAGTAGTATTAGGCCTCCCAATGTTTTTCTTTTCCCCAAAGGTGTTTTTGCTATCTAGGTATTTTGCATTTTCATATTACTTTATAAGCAGTGTATTCATTTCTACCCCCCCAAAAAAATCTGGGATATTGATTCAGGCAGCATTGAATATATATATTAATTTGGGAAGATTAATAAGAAGAATCTTAACAATATGAGTCTTTTGACACAAGGATTTGTCTCTACATTTATTTAGATCTTCTTTAATATGTCATAGTGGTATTTTATTGTTTTCAGGTTTTTCATATCTTTTGTCAGATTTACCCCTAAGCACATTTCATATTTTTCTTGCCATTCTATATACTCTTTTTTAAAAAAATCTCAAGTTTTGATTATTTGTTGCTAGTATATATAAATATAATTGGTTTTTATATATTGGTTCTGTATTGCATAGCCTTGGTAAATTCATTTATTAATTACTTCTAGTAACTTTTTTTAAAGATTCCATTATATTTTCTATGTAGATGATTGTGTTTTCTATAAATGAAAATAGTTTTATCTTTTCAAATCAGGAAACTTCTTGTCATTTAGTTTCCTTGTCATTAATTGCATTGATTGATTTTTCAAATGCTATATCAACCTTGGACTCCTGTATTAAAATTCACTTGTATTATCCTTTTTATATATCAGTGGATTAAATTTACTAAAATTTTGTTTAGAATTTTTGCTTCTTTTTTTTTTTAAGTTTATTTTTATTTTGACAGAGAGCAAATGAGGTACAAGTAGCAGGGGAGGGACACAGAGAAGGACAGACAGAATCCCAAGCAGGCTCTGCACTGTCAGCGCAGAGCCTGATGTGGGGCTCGAACTCATGAACCATGAGATGATGACCTGAGCCGAGATCAAGAGTTGGATGTTTTAACTAACCGAGCCACCCAGGTGCCCCTAGAATTTTTGCTTCTATATTCACAAAGGATATTTGTGTGTTGTTTTCTTTTGTTGTAAAAATTTCATGAAATGCTGGCTTCATAGGTTGAGTTGGGATTTATTCCATCCTATTTAACTTTGTAGGAGAGTATGTGCAGAATTGCTATCAATTCTTTAAAGGTTGGGTAAGATACTCCAGTAAAGCCATTTGAGCTCTTGAATTTTCTTTATGGGAAAATTTTAAGTTGCAAATTCAATTTCTTTAATAAGTACTGTTCACATTCTCTTTTTCTTCTTGAATGAGCTCTGGTAGCTTGAATCTTTAAAGGAATTTCTACCTTTCAGGTTGTTTTATATTATTATTCCCTTATCATCTTATTAATACCTATAGAATCTATAGTGATATAACCTCTCTCAATGCAGAAATTGATGTTATGTCTTTTTTTTTTTTACTCCTGATCTTTCAAGTTGGAGGATTATCATTTTTTAATCTCAAAGAACCAACTTTTGGTTTCATTGATTTTCTGTACATGTGTATTTTTTATTTCATTGATTTATGTTCAGATTTTTATTATTTCCTTTTCTGAACTTATTTTGGGTTCAGTTTGCTATTCTTTTTGTAGTTTCTTAAGGTGGAAGTGGGATCATTTATTCAAGATCTTCTATACTAAAGGTGTGTAGGGCTATAAGTTTCTCTTTAAGCACTGTTTTAGAACTATCCCACAGATATTAGTATGTCCTGTTTTTATTTTCATTTTTATTCAGTTCAAAATACCTTTTAATTCCCCTTTTTATTTCTTCTTTGACTCATAGGTTGTTTAGAAAGGAGTTATTTTGTTTCCAAATATTTGGGGATTTCTCAGAGACCTTTGTGTTACTAATTTTGAATGTAATACCATTGTCATTAGAGAAAATACTTTTTTAAGTTTTTATGCAAATTCCAGTTATCATACAGTGTATTATTATTTCAGTTATATAACAGTGATTCAGCACCTCCATACATCACCTGGTGCTCATCACAACAAGTGCATTATTTAACCTATCCCCACATCTACCTATTTAACCTGTCCCTCTATCCACCTCCCCTCTGGTAACCATCAGTTTGTTCTCTGTAGTTAAGAGTCTGTTTCTTGGTTTGTTTCTCCCTCTTTCTTTTCCCTTTGATCACTTGTTCTATTTCTTAAATCTTACATGAGTGAAATCATATGGTATTCATCTTTCTCTATTATGCTTAACATCATATTCTGCAGCTGTATCCATGTCATTGCCAATGGCAATATTTCATTCTTTTTTATGGCTGAGTAATATTCCATGGTATATCTATACCACATCATCCTTACCCATTCATCAGTCAGTGAACACTTGGGGTGTTTCCATAATTTGGCTATTGTAGATAATGCTGCTATAAACATCAGGGGGCATGTATCCCTTTGAATTAGTATTTTTGTATTCTTTGGATAGTGCAGTTGCTGTATCATGGGGCAGTTTTTATTTTCAACTTTTTGAGGAACTTCCATACTGTTTTCCAGAGTGGCTGCACCAGTTTTCATTTCCACCAACAGTGCAAGAGGGTTACCCTTTCTCCACATCCTTGTCAACACCTGTTGTTTCTTGTGTTTTTTTATTTTAACCATTCTGATAGGTGCAAGGTGATATCTCAGTGTAATTCTTTTAAGTGTGTTTATTTTGAGACAGAGAGTG
Organism: Prionailurus bengalensis; assembly: GCF_016509475.1. Lineage (NCBI taxonomy): Eukaryota > Metazoa > Chordata > Mammalia > Carnivora > Felidae > Prionailurus > Prionailurus bengalensis. The sequence continues at coordinate 12,364,488 of NC_057360.1, read as the reverse complement.
AGCAGGGGCGGGGCAGAGAGGGGGCGGATAGAGGATCTAAAGTGGGCTCTGCGCTGACAGCAGAGAGCCTGATGCGGGACTAGAACTCGAGAGCCGAGATCATGAACTGAGCCAAAGTTGGATACTCAACCGGCTGAGCCACTCAGGTGCCCCTCAGTGTAATTTTGATTTGTATTTACCTCATAAGGTGTGATGTTGAGCATCTTTTCATGTGTCTGTTGGTTATTTGGATGTCTTCTTTGGAAAAATTTCTCATGTTTTCTGTCCATTTTTTACTTTTTTTTTAATTTTTCTAATCACTAACTGAAATTGAGTCTTTTATTATGAGTTCAGGCTACAGATCCCCATAAGATTAATAGGACTTGTAACTTCATTGCCGGTAGAAACGTCAGAAGTTTTCATATCACATCATAGTTGATGTAGATACCTTGAATTACCATTTATGTTCCTTAGTATTTAGAAAATTATGGCAATTATCAGATAAGCGTCTATATCTTGTTATTAAGTATGTCAGTAATGCAGCACATTTATTTCTGTATTGCAAATTGATTCTTTTTTTTTTAAATATGAAATTTATTGTCAAATTGGTTTCCATACAACACGCAGTGCTCATCCCAATAGGTGCCCTCCTCAATGCCCATCACCCACTTTCCCCTCCCTCCCACCCCCCATCAACCCTCAGTTTATTCTCAGTTTTAAGAGAATAAAAACTTATTCTTATGGTTTGGCTGCTTCCCTCTCTAACTTTTTTTTCCCCCTTCCCCTCCCCCATGGTCTTCTGTTAAGTTTCTTAGGATCCACATAAGAGTGAAAACATATGGTATCTGTCTTTCTCTGTATGACTTATTTCACTTAGCATAACACTCTCCAGTTCTATCCACGTTGCTACAAAGAGCCATATTTCATTCTTTCTTTTGCCAGGTAGTACTCTGTTGTATATATAAACCACGATTTCTTTATCCATTCATCAGTTGATGGACATTTAGGCTCTTTCCACAATTTGGCTATTGTTGAGAGTGCTGCTATAAACATTGGGGTACAAGGGCCCCTATGCATCAGGACTCCTGTATCCCTTGGGTAAATTCCTAGCAGTGCTATTGCTGGGTCATAGGGTAGGTCTATTTTTAATTTTCTGAGGAACCTCCACACTGTTTTCCAGAGCGGCTGCACCTGTTTGCATTCCCACCAACAGTGCAAGAGGGTTCCCGTTTCTCCATATCCTCGCCAGCATCTATAGTTTCCTGATTTGTTCATTTTAGCCAGTCTGACTGGCGTGAGGTGGTATCTGAGTGTGGTTTTGATTTGTATTTCCCTGGTAAGGAGCGACGTTGAGCATCTTTTCATGTGCCTGTTGGCCATCCGGATGTCTTCTTTAGAGAAGTGTCTATTCATGTTTTCTGCCCATTTCTTCACTGGATTATTTGTTTTTCAGGTGTGGAGTTTGGTGAGCTCTTTATAGATTTTGGATACTAGCCCTTTGTCAGATATGTCATTTGCAAATATCTTTTCCCATTCCGTTGGTTGCCTTTTAGTTTTGTTGGTTGTTTCCTTTGCTGTGCAGAAGCTTTTTATCTTCATAAGGTCCCAGTAGTTCATTTTTGCTTTTAATTCCCTTGCCTTTGGGGATGTGTCAAGTAAGAAATTGCTATGGCTGAGGTCAGAGAGGTTTTTTCCTGCTTTCTCCTTTAGGATTTTGATGGTTTCCTGTCTCACATTCAGGTCCTTTATTCATTTTGTGTTAATTTTTGTGAATGGTGTAAGAAAGTGGTCTAGTTTCATTCTTCTGCATGTTGCTGTCCAGTTCTCTCAGCACCATTTGTTAAAGAGACTGTCTTTTTTCCATTGGATATTCTTGCCTGCTTTGTCAAAGATGAGTTGGCCATACTTTTGTGGGACCAATTCTGGAGTCTCTATTCTATTCCATTGGTCTATGTGTCTGTTTTTATGCCAATACCATGCTGTCTTCATGAGTACAGCTTTGTAGTAGAGTCTAAAGTCTGGGATTGTGATGCCTCCCACTTGATCATGGTGAATAATTCTTTTGCATGTTGCTAGTATCTTGTTGAGAATTTTTGCGTCCATATTCATCAGGAATATTAGCCTGTAGTTTTCTTTTTTTGCTGGGTCTCTGTTTTGGGAATCAAAGTAATTCTGGCTTCATAGAATGAGTCTGGAAGTTTTCCTTCCCTTTTTTATTTTTTGGAATAGCTTGAGAAGGATAGTTATTATCTTTGCTTTAAATGTCCGGTAGAATTTCCCAGGGAAGCCATCTGGTCCTGGACTCTTATTTGTTGGGAGATTTTTGATAACTGATTGAATTTCTTCACTGGTTATGGGTCTGTTCAAATTTTCTATTTCTTCCTGTTTTTGAGTTTTGGAAGTGTGTCGGTGCTTAGGAATTTGTCCATTTCTTCTAGGTTGTCTATTTTGTTGGCATATAATTTTTCATAGTATTCCCTGATAATTGCTTGTATTTCTGAAGGATTGGTTGTAATAATTCCATTTTCATTCATGATTTTATCTATTTGGGTCCTTTCCCTTTTATTTTTGAGAAGCCTGGCTAGAGGTTTATCAATTTTGTTTATTTTTCCAAAAAACCAACTCTTGGTTTCATTGATCTGCTCTACATTTTTTTTAGATTCTATATTGTTTATTTCTGCTCTGATATTTATTATTTCTCTTCTTCTGCTGGGTTTGGAGTATCTTTGCTGTTCTTCTGTTTCTTTAGGTGTGCTGTTAGATTTTGTATTTGGGATTTTTCTTGTTTCTTGAGATAGGCCTGGATTGCAATGTATTTTCCTCTCAGGACTGCCTTCTCTGCATCCCAAAGTGTTTGGATTGTTGTATTTTCATTTTTGTTTGTTTCCATATATTTTTTAATTTCTTCTCTAGTTGCCTGGTTGACCCATTCATTCTTTAGTAGGGTGTTCTTTAACCTCCATGCTTTTGGAGGTTTTCCAGACTTTTTCCTGTGGTTGATTTCAAGTTTCATAGCATTGTGGTCTGAAAGTGTGCATGGTATGATCTCAATTCTTTTATACTTATGAAGGGCTGTTTTGTGACCCAGTATGTGATCTATCTTGGAGAATGTTCCATGTGCACTCTAGAAGAAAGTTTATTCTGTTGCTTTGGGATGCAGAGTTCTAAATATATCTGTCAAGTACATTTGATCCAATATATCATTTAGGGCCCTTGTTTCTTTATTTATTTCTCTGTCTAGATGTTATATCCATTGTTGTAAGTGGAGTATTAAAGTCCCCTGCAGTTACCACATTCTTATCAATAAGGTTGCTTATGTTTGTGATTAATTGTTTTATATATTTGGGGACTCCCGCAAAGACATTTGGGCATATAGACATTTATAATTGTTAGCTCTTCCTGATGGATAGACCCTGTAATTATTATATAATGCCCTTCTTCATCTCTTTTTACAGCCTCTAATTTAAAGTCTAGTCTGTCTGATATAAGTATGGCTACTCCAGCTTTCTTTTGACTTCCAGTAGCATGATAGATAGCTCTCCATTCCCTCACTTTCAATCTGAAGGTGTCCTTAGGTCTAAAATGAGTTTCTTGTAGACAGAAAATAGATGGGTCTTGGGTTTTTTATCCATTCTGATACCCTATGTCTTTTGGTTGGAGCATTTAGTCCATTTACATTCAGTGTTATTATTGAAAGATAGGGGTTTAGAGTCATTGTGATATCTAGGTTTCATGCTTGTAGTGGTGTCTCTGGTGCTTTGTGGGCCTTGCAACATTTCACTCACAGAATCCCCCTTAGGAGCTCTTGTAGGGCTGGTTTAATGGTGATGTATTCCTTCAGTTTTTGTTTGTTTGGGAAAACCTTTATCTCTCCTTCTATTCTGAATGACAGACTTGCTGAATAAAGGATTCTTGGCTGCATATTTTTTCTGTTCATCACATTGAAGATTTCCTGCCATTCCCTTCTGGCCTGCCAAGTTTCAGTGGATAGGTGTGCTACTACCTGTATGTGTCTACCTTTGTATGTTAGGGCCCGTTTATCCCTAGCTGCTTTCAGAATTCTCTCTGTATCCTTGTATTTTGCCAATTTGACTATGATATGTCATGCAGAAGATCGATTCAAGTTATGTCTGAAGGGAGTTCTCTGTGTCTCTTGGATTTCAATGCCTGTTTCCTTCCCCAGATCAGGGAAGTTCTCAGCTATGATTTGTTCAAGTACACCTTCAGCCCCTTTCTCTCTCTTCTTCTTCTGGAAATCCTATGATATGGATATTGTTCTGTTTGATTGCATCACTTAGTTCTCTAATTCTCCCCTCATACTCCTGGATTTTTTTATCTCTCTTTTTCTCAGCTTCCTCTTTTTCCATAATTTTATCTTCTAATTCACCTATTCTCTTCTCTGCCTCTTCAATCCATGCTATGGCCACCTCCATTTTATTTTGCAACTCATTTATAGCATTTTTAAATTAATCATGAGTATTTTTTAGTCCCTTGATCTCTGTAGCAATAGATTCTCTGCTGACCTCTATGCTTTTTTCAAGCCCAGGGATTAATTTTATGACTATTGTTCTAAATTCTTGTTCCATTATATTGCTTAAATTGGTTTTGGTCAATTCATTAGGTGTCGCTACTTCCTGGAGCTTTTTTTGAGGAGAATTCTTCCGTTTTATCATTTTGGCTACTTTTCTGTCCCTTATGAATTTTAAAAAGCTTGTATGCTGTACACTTGCGAGCACTGCTGTATTAAAGGAGGGTCATACACTGTCCAGGGCCTGGCCCTTCAGGAAATGTTTTCTCGGGAATTGTTACTTGGTCTCTGTTGTTGTGACTTTGGTTATTTTATTATCCTACTCATAGTAATATTTTGTACCCTCCACCAGGTGTGCTTTGATTTGTTCCTTGGAGTAGTCCTGTAAAGGAAAACATATAGACAAACAGGAGACAGAAACATGCAAACACACAAACAAATAACACAAATAAACAAAAACAAAATGCTAAGGCCTAAAAACAAAACACTGACTACAAGTAGAGAAGAGGTTGGAGGCGGTGCTGATGGAAGAGCATATACAAGGAGAGAAATGACAGGGGCAGGGTGGGGAATTCATGTTGATTAGGCAGAGAGATTACAAGGCTTAACCCAGAGAGAGAGAAAGGAAAATAAAGGAGGCAGGGAAAATGAGACGAGATAAAATTACCCAGACAGAGAAACTATATGGCTTGATTAGACAGACCAATAACCAGAGTAACCAGCCTAGGGGAAGGAAGAGATAAGGAGGAGAAATGGCTCCGGGCAGGGGGGGGGGGGGGGGGGGGGGTTGCGGCGGGTAGAATATATCTATATATCCAGAATTGACCTAGAGTTAATCCAGGCAATGCTGCATCACTTGTTGGGAGGAGCTGTCCACAGTGTCTGTGCTGCTCAGGTGGTTACACAGTTATCCACTGCAAGGGGGCGTGGTTTGGCATATTCTGAACCCACCTCCACTATGGGCCCCAGGAGTGATCCCTGAGGCCCCACTGTGGTGGTGGTGGTGGTGGTTTGGTGCGGGGGTGTGAGGGGGTGTGTGGGGGGGAGGGGGTATGGTGATCGCCCAGTCTCTTCTCCACAGAGCCAGACCGGGTAGATTCCATTTGAGTCGTCCTCACCGTGCCCTGGGGCGCAGACAGGGCGGTCCTTCTCACTCCACCAACTCCCCTGACCCTGTGCTTGGCTAGGATTCAAAGTTGTCCCGGCTGGCTTGTTCTGTGCCACTGCGCTTCAGGGAAGACCGACTTCTATTGCGGACTGAGAGCTGTCGCCCTCACCACGAGCCCCCTGGTGGCGGATGCAGGCAGCCTTTGTCTTTTACCAAAGCACTCCAGGGAAACCGCCGCCTTATTCTCCTGCAGACTGAGCCCTTAGCTCAGCCACTGTTCCGGGGGTGGCGGAAGCAGGCAGGTTCTGTGCTGTCACGCAGCCTTCCAGGGAGGGAACCACTTTCTCCAGCTGCAGACTGAGCCTCTGATCTACCACTGCACCCAGGGCTGGCTCCCCTCCTCCCCAGGTGCTTGAACAGGGAGCCAGGCCTCAGTCTGAAGAAAGCCCAGCAGTTAGAGATGGGATCCCTCTCAGCCTCAGTCCAAGGTCTTTCTCCTGTCCAGTTACAGTCCTGCACTTCCCTAGCCGCTCTTTCTCTTCCCTTTGTTTCTCTGCAGAAGGGGGTCCCTCCCCTCCGTGCCCACGTGGCCTTTTTTTTTTTATCTCCTCCAGTTCACAGTTACCCACCTCTCTTTTTTCCAGCTTTCCCATTTTCTTCCTAATAGTTTCAGTCTCTTTTCCTCCCAGGCTCTGGTGTTTAAAGAGAGACGTGGGACTTATGGATCCTCCTACTTCTCCACCATGTTGGCCCAGATCCTCCAGTCTTTATTTTAAAGTCGTTTGTCCAATATAAGTATTGCTACTCTGGCCTTCTTTTGACATCCATTTGCATGATAAATTTTTCTCCATCCCCTCAACTTTCAATCTGGAGGTGTTGTTAGGTCTAAAATGAGTCTTTTATTGGCAGTATATAGATATATCCATTCTTATACTCTGTATCTTTTGATTGAAGCATTTCATCCATTTGTATTCAAAGTAATAATTGATATGTATTTATTGCCATTTTTTTGCTTGTTTTGTCATTGTTTCTGGAGATTTTTTGTGATCCTTTCTTGTATTTCTCACTTTTGGTTTCTCCTTTGCACTCAAAGAATCCCTTTTAATGTTTCTTGCAGGGCTTGTTTAGTGATCCTGATCTCTTTTAGTTCTTGTTTGGCTGGAAAACTCTTTATCTCTCCTTATATTCTGAATGATAGCCTTGCTGGATAGAGTATTCTTGGATGCATATTTTTCCTATTTTCACTTTGAATATATCATGCCACTCCCTTCTAGCTTTTGTTTTGTTGAGAAATCATGCCACTCCCTTCTAGCTCTAAGTTTTGTTGAGAAATCTCTAGCTACCCTGATGGCTCTTCTCTTGTAAAGTAAGGACTTCTTTTGCCTTACTGCTTTTAAGATTTTTTTTTCTTTTATCACTGTATTTTATATATTTAATTTTAATATGTCTTGGTGTTGAGTCTGCTTTTGTTGATTTTGATAGGAGTTGTCTGTGCCTCCTGAATCTAGATGACTGTTTCCTTCCCCCAGATTAAGGAAGGTTTCAGCTATTACTTCTTCAAATAAATTTTCTGCCCCCTTTTCTCTCTCTTCTTCTGGGATGCTTTATTACAAATGTTAGTATGTTTGATGGGGTCACTGAGTTCCCTAGTCTATTCTTGTGTTGCATAATTATTTCTCTCTTTTCTTCTACTTCATTATTTTCCATTATTTTGTCTTAGGTCATTAATTCATTCCTCTGCTTCTTCCAGCCTGCTCTTCAGTGCATCAAGCCTGTTTCCAATCTTGTTTATTGCATTCTTTGTCTCTGATTAATTCTTTTTAACTTTTTTATGTCTGTTGTAAGGGTTTCACTGATATTTTCCATTCTTTTCTCAAGCCCAGTGAATATCCTTATAATCATTGCTTTAAATTCTCCATCAGGCATGTTACTTATATCTGTTTTGCTGTGACCTTGTCTTGTTCTTTCATTTGGGATAAGTCCTCCATTTTGGCATTTTGTCTAAGCCTCTGCCTTCTTCTGTATATTAGAAAAGCCAGTTCCTCTGTTCCTCTGTTCCTGAAAATAATGGCCTTATAATGAAGAGGGCATGTAGTGCCCAGGGCCTGGCACTTCAGGGAGTGTCTTTGGTATGTGATGCATGTGCTCTGCTATTGTGTTTTGGCTGTTCTGTTTTTCAGACCACTTGTCTGTAGAGGCTTTTCTTGCCTGCAGTGGGTAGTGTTTGGTACCTCACCTGAATGTGGCAAGTTTTAACTAGATGTGCTGCGATCTTCTTGTGAAATGAGACCTGACACCAACTCCACCAGAACTGAGGCCCCTGCAGAACTCTCTGGTCAGGAGTGTGTGAGCAAGTGTTTGTGTGGGTCTTCTGCAGGAGGGGCCCCGATGCTGCACTAGGCTGTGCTGGAACTGAAAGGCAAGGTTGACTGAGGTGGGCAGTCCCACTGGACCACAGTGGGGTGGGGCCTGGTCTGTGCAAGTTAGGCAGTCAGTGTCAGTGTTGCTCTGTTTCTTGCAAATGGCTCTGTGTTTATGCTGAGGGGTGGTGGGAGGGAAATGCTGCCATCCAACTTCTTTGTTCCCATAGAGGAGTCTCCTTGAATGCTGCTTCTCAAGGATGTGCTCAGAGAAGAGGGAATAATCTCCCATCTGTGTGCCCCAGGCATCATACTCTGCTCCTGGGTTATTTGCCTGCCTTCTCTTCAGGAGTAGGGCAGTGCCCTAAGGGCTCTATCCTAGCTAAGCCCACTGACCTTTAAAACTCCAGGCTTTAAGTCTTGTTTGCAAGAACTCACAAAATTCAGCCCTTTTGTTTTCCAAGTCAGTGGCTTTGGGGAAATATTTGCCTTGTGTGGGTGTGTACTCTCTCTCTATCCCTCTCCCTCCCTCCTTACCTCTCTCCCTCTCCCTCTCCCTCTCCCTTTCCCCTGTTCCTGTCCCTCTCCCTTCTCTGTGACCATGGCTTCCTCCCCTCCATAGCACCCATGGTCCATTTCTCCCCTAAACTACATCTCTGCACTTTATACCTTTTTAGATGTGGCCTCTCCTCTCCTTTTAGTTGTGGAGTTCATTCTGTCAGTCTTCAGGTTGATTTCTGGGGTATTTAGGATGATTTGATAGTTATCTAGTTGTGTTCATGGGATGAGACAAGCCTAGGGTCCTCTTACACCACTGCCATCTTCTGCATTCTTCTGAGAAAATACTTTTTATGAATTGAATTTTTAATTTATTGAGACTTGTTTGATGGTCTAGAGTATGGCCTCAGCAGATGTTGCATATGCAATTGAATGTGCATTCTGATCTTGTTCTGTGGAGTGTTTTGTAAATGTCCATGAGAAGTCAGTTGCTAATGTGTTCAAATCTCTACATCTTGTTGATTTTCTTTGTATCTGTTCTATTGATTATTCCAAGAGTAATATTATAATATCTGACTATATTTATGGATTTAACTATTTTTCCTGCAGTTCTGTTAGGTTTCGCTCCATGAATTTTAAACTTTTTTTTCTTAAGGATGGAAAGATACAAGATTGTCACATCCTCTTGATCCTTACCATTATGAAAATGATCTTCATTATCCCTGCTAATATTCTTTTATCTGAAATCATTTTTCTCTTGTACTAATATAGACACTCCAGCTCTGTTCTGACTAGTGTTAGCATGCTGTATATTTGTCCATCCTTTTAAGATATTTATATCTTTATACTAAACTGTGTTTTTTATACACAGTACATAGTCTAGTCTTGCTTTTATTTATTTTTTCTCTTTTTCCCTCTTTGTCCTCCTTGTCTGCATTCTTATGGTTGAAGGAGTTTTTTTTAACTCTATTTTATCTCCGTTGTTGGCTTAGCTATAACTCTTTTGTTGGTTGCTTTAAGGTTTATTAAATATAAAAATATTTAAATATGTTAAATATTTAAATATATTTATATTATATATCTTTAATCATAAGTTGTCTGCCTCCAAGTATACATATTTAACCTATCAGACGTTAATTCTGCCTTCAGATAATATTGCACCACTTCATCTGTGGTATGAGAACCATTACTCCTGTTTCTTCCCATCTCAACTTTATGCTATTATAATTAACATTGGTTATATTTATATATTATAAACCCTACAATACATTATTATACATTTACATATAAATGATTTTGTTTTAAAGATATTTAAATATTAACAAAATAAAGTTACCATTTCCATTGATTTTTTTTTTTTTTTGAGTAGATTCATATGCCTGTCTGGTGTTTCTCTTTCTTCCTGAAAGATTTCCTTTAATATTTCTTGTAAGACAGATTTTATGATGATGAATTATTTTAACTTTTTGTGTTTAAAATTCATTTTTTTCCTTTTTTTTTTTTTTTAATTTTTTTTTTTCAACGTTTATTTATTTTTGGGACAGAGAGAGACAGAGCATGAACGGGGGAGGGGCAGAGAGAGAGGGAGACACAGAATCGGAAACTGGCTCCAGGCTCTGAGCCATCAGCCCAGAGCCTGACGCGGGGCTTGAACTCCCGGACCGCGAGATCGTGACCTGGCTGAAGTCGGATGCTTAACCGACTGTGCCACCCAGGCGCCCCAATTTTTTTCCTTTTTTGAAATATTTTTACTTGTTTAGAATTTAAGGGGGACTTTTCTTTTTGTTTAGTAAAGATGTCGTTCTACCATTGACTTGTTTGCATTGTTTTTACTGGTAACTCTTCTGTCATCGTTTTTTCTTTTTTGGTCTGCATATAGAGTTTCTTTTTCTCTAGCTGCTTTTAGATTGTCTCTTTATCATTTGTGTTGACCAGTTTGATTATGATGTGCCTTGGTGTAGTTTTCTTCATGTTTCTTGTTCTTAGGTTCATTGCCCATATTGGAACTGGGTGTATAATTTTATCATATTTGGAAAATTATTGGCTAATTATTGGATAATTATTTCCAAAATTGTCATATTGGAAAATTATTTCTTCTGGGACTTCAATTACAGGTATATTAGGCCACTTTATTATTTTTTTGTTTATTTATCTATTTATTTATTTATTTATTTATTTACTTACTTACTTACTTACTTACAGCGTGCCTGAGCAGGGTAGGTGCACAGAGAGGGAGAGAGGGAATCCCAAACAGGCTCCACACTGTCAACGCAGAGCCCAGTGTGGCACTTGATGTCATGAACCATGAGATCATGACCTGAGCCTAAATCAAGAGTCAGATTCTTAACTGGCTGAGCTACCCAGACCCCCTGTTAGGCCACTTTATACTTTCTACGTAATTCACTGATAATCTTTACATTTTTGCTTGGTTTTTTTTCCTTTTTTAAATTTGGAAAGTTTCTGTGGCTATGTCTTCAATTTTATTAATCTTTTCTAATCTCTAAATTACTATCCCACTTAATATATGATCTCAGTCATTAGAGTGTCCATTGCTAGAATTTGATTTGAATCTTTTTTATAGCTTCCATGTCTCTACCTAAGTTTCAGAACATCTTGAAAATGGTTGTCTGTTAATGTTTCTACCTGAATATTCTAACCTTGGTGTCAATTCCAGGACGGTTTCAGTTAGCTGAGTTTTCTTCTCCTTACAGGTTTTATTTTCCTGCTTTTGTAAATGGCTTTTAATTTTTGATTGAATTCCTGAGAGTATGAAATTTACATTGTTTGGTGTTGGATATTTTTTTATTCCTATAAATATTTTTGAACTTCCCGCTGGGACATAGTTAAATTACTTGGAAGCAGTTTGATTCTTTTGGATGTTTCTATTATGATTTGGTAGCATGGATATAGCAGCGTTTAGTCTAAAGATTATGATTTCCTACTTTCAGGGCAAAACCCTTCTGAGTACTTTACCTAATGCCACATGAATTATGAAGTTTCTACTATGGCTGGGAGAAACAAGCATTATTTCCAGCCTTGCATGTTCACCATGTACTTTGTCTTCCAATTCTGTTACTTTGTTTGGCTTCTAGCCTCAGATTCCTAACTCACGTGGCTAGTTAGAATACAAGGTAGTTCTCCACAGAACTCCAGAATTCTCTTTGTGTACAGCTTTCTCCTCCTGGTACTCTTTTCTGTGAACTCTAGCCAGTTTGGCTTCCCTGGTCTCTTGGTTCCATCTCTTCAACTCTGGGTGTCTTTTGGGTTTGGCCAGGATTTTCCCTCTCTGTGTCATGTCTTAGAGACTCTCAAGGCAGTATTCTGGGGCAATCATAGAGCCATTTCATTTATTTCTTATCTGTTGGGTCACTGTCCTTCATTACCTGATGTTCATTGCTGTGAAAACCTTTGTTTTGTATATTTTAATCTGGTGGTGGTTGTGGTTGTTACTGTTTCAGGTAAGGGTTTAAATCTGGTGCCTGTTATTCTGTCATACTAATTTCCTAGAGCTGCCAAAACAAAGTATCACAAACTGGCTCATTTAATAAAACAACAGAAATTTATGCTGTCATAGTTTCTGCAGGTTAGAAAGCCAAAATCAAGGTGTTAGCAGGACCGTGTTCCCCCTGAAGGCTCCATAGAAGAATCCTTCTTTGGCTCTTCCTAGCTTTTGGTAGCTTCCCATAATCCTTGGTGTTTCTTGGCTTATGGCTGCATCGCTCCATTCTGTGCCCCCATCTTCACATGGCTGCCCTCCCATTGTAGCCGTGTCCTCTACCATTCTTACAAGGACATCAGTCATTGGATTCAAGGTCCACCCTGATCCAATATGACCTCATCTTAACTAATTACTTCTGCAAAGACCCATTTCCAAATAGGGTCAAATTCTGATGTTCTGTGGGACATGAATTTTGGAAGAACACTATTTAACCCATTATATCTCTTTTGGTTGCAAGCAGAATTCTACTATTTGCTTTTTCAACACAATTTCATTAAAAAAAATTTTTTAGAGAAATCGATTCATTGAGTGCTAAAACACTGTTTAAATCAGAGAGTATACAATACAAATTTTTAATCCCAGTTTTTTAAGTGTATTTCTTCGTTTGTTGTCATGAATATTAGGAGAACAGAACTAAAATACATCAAAGATAGTCACACACATCCCACAATATTTACAGGGAATACCTTCTGTCTTTCCATGGAAAGACAGCATGGAAAACAGGGTCAGAATGATCCTGTAGAAACTTCCTAATGAAAACAACCCAGTCAGCTTATCTTAAAGTTGAGCATGGCTGCCACAGAACCCCATCCAGGGCTCCCATGCTTCCTTTGCTGCTCCAAAGATACTGTGCCAATTGGGCAATGCTTGTGTATAGCCACCATATGGGACGCAAAAAGTCCAAGGTCCCTAAAACAGGACTAGGTCCTGGGGACACTCCCCTCCCTCCCAGATCCATCTGAAAGATACTTTAGATTTCAAGACAACTTTAAAACCTTTTAATAGTACCTTGCATGGAGAGTCAGCATGATGCAGTAGTGTAAATACATGAGCTTTCGATTCAGATAGGCTTGAATTTTAATTTAGCTCTATCACTTTCTTACTGTGTGGCTAAGGCAAGTTATTTAACTTCTCTGAACCTGGGACTGCCTGTCTGTAAAATTTATAATACTTCTTTTCCCACAAAATTTTCTTAGAGATAAAATGGTTTGCTGTTTATATATCAACTAGTACAGTGCCTGCTATACAGTAGCCTTAATTAGTATGAATTCCCTTTACATCTCCAATATTTGTTAAATAAGTTACATATTTATAACTATTGCATATATTTCTTATTTTCATAAAGATACAGAGATGGTTTATAAGAACACATGAAATTCTGTAAAGTAATGAATAAACCAAGGCCATAGTACTATGTTGATCATAATAGCCTAAAAATTCTGACAAACCTTTCAAGTCTGAACTCTGAAGCTTCCTGTCAGTCAAGACAAAATGGAAAATATTGTGTGTTACAAATTCTCACTGTCAAAAGGGATGAATCATAGGAATTTCTTAGGAGAACCTAAACATTTTTATTATAGTATCTAAAAGAAATTTTACTTAGAATTAGTAAACAGTGCCTTAACTTTGTCTAGTGTCACAACTGTGTTACTGAATTTAATATGACCATTATCTATAGTAACTATCAGAAAATCAGTTTGAGTATGAAAAATAGATTTTAGTATCCTCACACTTAGCTCTAGCTATATTATATGTTTTGGATTATAGTTCTTTTTGTTATTATTAGTGAGCATACACTTTTATATTAGTTTCAGGTGTGCAATATAGTGACACTATACACAGTATTTCCATACATCACCCTGTGCCCGTCACAGGTGCACTCCTTAATCCCCATCACCTATTTTACCTGTCTTCCCCTCCCCTCTGGTAACCATCAGTTTGTTCTTGGATTATAGTTCTTTTTATCGTAGCAGCTCCTAGTTGTTGAAGTTTTACCTTGTTTTCTACATGTATCAAATTATTTTTCCATCTGCCTGTCTCACTATTTATTAACATATACCTTTAATGCCATTTGCTTACAATTAAGCTCTAAGCTCCAAGAAGGTAGGAATCATTATCTTGTTTTGGTTAGTGCCCTTCTCAGGATCATAAGAAAATGATTGTGTGTGTGTGTGTATGTATATAGTTTTAGTTTTTATAACATATGTATTTCTCAGTAACAACAAATGTTTTCTAATGAGCCAACTAATAATAAATTAAAAATTTTTAAATATAATCTTCTTAGAACTACATCTGTTACTATGCTGAGTAGAAATGATTTATTAAATTGTTGATTCAGTATGCCAGTCATTTTACACTCACCTGTTTTACTCTTTTAGTTGCTCTTTATCTGCTTCTGAATCTTGCTGAGGATACACGCACAGAACTGAAGATGAGGAACAAGAACATAGTTCACATGCTGGTGAAGGCTCTTGATCGGGACAATTTTGAGCTACTTATTCTAGTTGTGTCATTCTTGAAGAAACTCAGCATTTTTATGGAGAATAAAAATGATATGGTAACTTACATTTAAATAGTCCATGTTCACCATTTTCAAGTTAGAAATGTTTTGATAAGAAATAAACACATTATTCCCCTACTGAGATTGTTCTGAATGAAAATTTTACAATGGCAGTAACTCTCTTAAATGGCTTCATTAGGAAGTATATTCCTTATTAGTTCATACTATACTAAATTGAAACTATCTGAATAAAAAATGTTTCCTAATATATTGTATAGGATGAGTCTTTCCATATTAAACATAATATGTAGAAAGTAATTTAAACTTAACATTGTCCTTCAGAAGCATCTGGTTTGTTATTTTCCTTTAAATTATTTTTTTCTCCCGCATTTCTGATGTTGGTGTGCGGAATTGCAATCTAGCCCAGTCTTTCCTTTTTCGCCTCCCATCCCAGTTGGTAGCCACAACTTGTTGATTCTACTTACGTGTCTCTTGAAGCTGTACCTCCTTTTTATTCTCGGTGCTGTTGTATTAGTTCATGCCATCTTTATTTACACCCTCTTCCTTTCTTGTTGAATATTATAGTAGGCTTCTATTTGCCATCTTATATTGTGTTGATGGGTGATCTTTCAGAAATACAAGTTGATTATATAGTATTTCCCCTTCTGAAAAGTATACACAATTCAGAAATAATGTAAAGGTAGAGTAGAAATTATCTGCTTTTTCCCCACATCATTAAAAAAGCTTTGTAAGCACAGTGTTACACTGTATAGATATTATATTAACCAGAACTTGTTTTCAGATATTTAAGTTGTTTATAATTATAGCTATTTTAAAAAACACTTGAGTGGACACATTTGTACATGCATCATTGTCTATATTTCTGATTAATTTCTTAGGATAGATTCCTAGATGTGGAGTCATTAGATCATTGGCCTTAACTGTATTGAGGACCATTTTAGAAGTATATGCCAATACAGTCATTATATGACTGTGTATTATTGGTATAAGTAGATTCTCTTTCAGATAGTCTAAATATATAGTATTTCTGCCTGTTTTTTCCTTCTTTTGAACTTAAAAAGTACTTCTTTAGGAAGTACCTTATGCTTATTGAATGGCACAGCATGCTCTTTGAAAACCTGAAACTGTTAACATCAGATTTAATAAGTGCCTTGAATTCTGATACTTGAAATACATGAAATTTTATTTTAACCACAGATATTTAGTATCTGTCATTTTCATCATTAGTATATAATTATTGATGATCACTGTATGCCTGATACTAAGATTGAATTTACTTAGATTAATAAAAAATATGTTTTTTGTTTTCATTGATATTATTTTAAAGAAGAATATGATGAGATGGTGATATATACACTCTTGAGTAGAGTGTAGGTAAATAATTGCTTTCTCTTGCTACAAGTTGAAATAATTCTTCCATTTTTGTGTTTAGATTAAGTTCACCTTTAGTACGTTTGCAAAATTCAAATTAATTTGCCATCAGCATGTATCTACTACATTTTGGTTAGATTTGTATTTAGGAAATAAACTTCTTATGTGTTCATTCTATCAAAAGTGATCTCAAAATTATTATTAAAAATAATTTTCTGGTAAGGTCATAGATTTGGAAGATACCATATAAATTGTCTCATCAAATCTCACTTTTCATTGAGGAGGAAAAACTGAGGTTCAGAAAAGGTCATTTATCCAAGGTCATAAAAATGATGCAATTAGCCAGATTTTTACCATAGATGGCATGCATTTCATCTTTCACTGTGGAAGAAGTACATTTTATTTAAAGGCATTGGTAGAATCAGGATTTTCAGAGCTTGACTAGACCTTACATCTATGTCTAGATCTAGCTAATTTTGCAGATAAATTAGCAGAAAATCAGAGAGGTTAAGGAATTTGCTCAAAGAAACATCTGTGGGTATTTGGCTTCCTACTCTTTCTCTCTGCTCCCAGGGCAAAACAAAACAAAAAATCTTTATGTTTTTTAAAAAGATATTTTTGGCAAAGATTAAGTGTCAGCAACTTTTAAATGTTGGCCTCTAGGAACACTGAAAAAGAATTGGCTGAAATAAATTTGCTGATAGATTGTTAATAAACTGTCACTTTATATAAAACATTTAGTAAAAGTACTAATTAATTATAAATTCCATTTTATAGACATAGATTTGAAAAGGGCATTGCATGTTGAGATAATTATTAAATTTAGCTTGTGGGATTGGGCTTTTATCAATCAAAAACACATGATTAGAAGGCTATGTCTAGTGTTTGACCATCTGATTGGACCACATGGTACATACTTCACATTCCATTTTTTGCAATGGAAATGCAAATTAATTTTTTAAAACTCTCATTACTTTATTAGGTTTGCTATAACAACCATTGTGTAATGTTCTTATTTCAAAAGAAATTTATTAACTTGATTTAATTAGTAACAGATGAAGCCTGTGGCAATTTTATTTAAAAGGGGTGGAGAGGAGGAATTGTTGCTTTGTTTTTGAGGATGTATTATTTGTCTAAATAAAGTGTTCATTTTACTGTTGATGTGAACTAATACTGACCTTTTTAGGATTAATATATTTTAAAGGAAATTTAATTTACTTAAAAAAGTCTTTCAATTAATGATTTAAATTGACTTTGCCTATTTACTAAATAAATACAATATAACAAAAAGGGAATAAGAAATATTAGAATATGATTTTAATAGGAACAAGAGAAAGGGTATATATTCCTTAGATTTCTTATTTTCTTACTAAGTTTGAGAGGTTTTTTAAAATATTTTAAAATTTTGAATAGGTCTTTTAACAGTTATTATGTTTTGTAAGTATTTTCTCCTTTTCTATGACTTGTCTTTTCATAAAGCAGAAGGTTTTGTTATGAGGTCGAGTATATCAAAAAGTGTTTTTAATAGATTGCATTTTGGTGTTGTACCTAAGAAATATTTGCTTAACTCAAGATCCCAAAAAGTTTTCCCTGTTTTCTCTGAGAAATTTTGTAAGATTTGTGTTATTTTTGTTCTAGTTTAGGATATCCATTTTTAGTTAATTTTATATGTGGTACAAGGTATGGATCAAGATTCATGTTTGAATATAGATGTCCAGTTGTTCCAGCCCCATTTGTTGAAAAACCTGTCCTTTCTCCACATAATTGTCTTTGCAATTGCTTTTGTACTTCTGTTGAAAATCAATTGGCTATATATGTGTGGTTTTATTTTTGTACTGTCTCGTATTTAATTTATCTACCTGTCTGTGCTTTCACTGATATATCTTTGTCTTTATTACTGTAGCTTTATAGTAAGTCTTAAAATCAGATAGTATAAGACCTCAAATGTTATTATTCTCTTTCAAATTATTCTGGCTATTTCATATGGTTTACCTTTCTATATACATTTAGAATCAACTAGTCTATTTCTTAAAAAAATAAAAATAAAAAATCCTGGAATCTTGACTGGGATTGCATTAACTCTATCGGCAGGATTCAATATATTAACTATACTGGATTTTCCTCCATGAGTATGGTATAGCTCTCCATTTATTTAGAAACTTCTTGATCTCTTCCATCATTTTATGGCTTTTAGCACATATATTTTGCACATATTTTGTTAGATTTATACCTAAGTGTTTTGGCATTAGAAATAATAGGGTTTTTTTTGTTTTGTTTTTTATTTTAGGGAGAGAGAGCATAAGCGGGAGACAGGGGCAGAGGGCGAGAGAGAATCTTAAGTAGGCTTTATGCTGAGTGTGGAGCCTGACATGGGGCTCAATCCCATGATCCCAGGATCATGACCTGAGCTGAAATCAAGAGTCAGACAACTCAATTACTGAGCCACACAGGCACCCAGCTATAGTAGTTTTTAAAAAATAAATGGTTTCCTGTTATTGACGGATAGCATACAGAAGTTACATTTGACTTTTGTAAATTTTCCTCGTGTCCTATGACCTTGCTGAATTCAGTTTTTAATTATAATGGCTCTTTGTAGATTCTTGGAGATTTGCTAAGTGGACAATTATGTTATCTATAAACAAATTTTTATTTCTTTAATTCTAATCTGCATGTCCTTTGTTTCTTTTTCTTTCTTTCTTTCTTTCTTTCTTCCTTCCTTCCTTCCTTCCTTCCTTCCTTCCTTCCTTCCTTTCTCTTATTGTACTGGTTAGGTCCTCTAGTATGATGTTAAAAAGGAATGCTGTAAGTGGATACCCCTTTCTTTTTACTGATCTTAGGCAGAAAACAATTCTTTTACTATTAAATATGATATTAAGTAGGTTTTTTTGTAGATACTGTATCAGTTTACTTAAGTTCTATTCTATTTCTGGTTTGCTGAGACTTTATCAGGAATGGATGTTGGATTTTTTTAAGTGTCTTTTCTATTTTTTTTTTTCAACGTTTATTTATTTTTGGGACAGAGAGAGACAGAGCATGAACGGGGGAGGGGCAGAGAGAGAGGGAGACACAGAATCGGAAACAGGTTCCAGGCTCTGAGCCATCAGCCCAGAGCCCGACGCGGGGCTCGAACTCACGGACCGCGAGATCGTGACCTGGCTGAAGTCGGACGCTTAACCGACTGCGCCACCCAGGCGCCCCTTAAGTGTCTTTTCTACATCAGTTGAGATGAGCACATGGTTTTTCTTCTTTAGACTGTTGATACAGTGAATTGTGTTAATTGACTTTAGATAGAGCCAGTCTTGCATTCCGAGGAGAAACACCACTTGGTCACGATATATTATCTTTTTATATATTGTTAGATTCGATTAGGTAATATATTGTTGAGGATTTTTGTATATGTGTTTATGAGGGAATACTAGTTTATAGTTTTCTTATGATGACTTGGTCTGGTTTTGCTATTAGAATAACAGTGTTCTTATAGAATGAGTTGGGGGAGCATTCTGATTTTAATTTTTCTGGAAGGGTTGGTGTAGAATTGGTATCATTTCAATCTAAATATTTAAAAAAACTATTAATGTTATTTATTTATTTTTGAGTGGTAGCTTTGTAGTTTTAATCTTTCAAGGAATGTATCCATTTCATCTATGTTGTCAAATGTATGGGCAAACAAGTTTTTGTACTTTTTCCTTCTTACGTTTTTAAAGTCCAAAGGTGTGAGGTGATTATTCCTCATTTCATTATTGATATCGGTAATTTGTTTCTTTTCTCTTTCCCTGTCTCTTTTTTTGTAAGTTAGTGGTTTGTCAATATTATTGATATTTTCAGATAGCCAGCTTTTGGTTTGATTTGGGGAATATATTTTCACTGAATTGAAAATTCTAGGTTGACATACTTTATAAATATCACTTCATTATTTTCTGGCTTTCATAGTTTTTGACACGAAGTGTGAGGTAATTCTTATCTTTTGTCTTCTATATGTAATGAGTCTTTTATTTTCTACCTGCCTCCAAGATTTTATCTTCGCTTTTCAACAGTTTGAACATATATCCCTCTAGGCGCGCGCGCGCGCGCGCGTGTGTGTGTGTGTGTGTGTGTGTGTGTGTGTGTGTGTGTGTGTTGTATTCTACTTGGAATTCTCTGAGCTTGTATGTGTGATTTGATTCTTTCCTTGTTTTTAGAAAATCCTTGGCCATTATCTCTTCAAGTATTGCTTCTGTCCCTTTCTGTGTCTCTTCTGCCGGATTTCAATTATACCTGTTAATCCATATGATATTGTCTCATGGCTCTTTGATACTGTGTTGTTATTTTATTCTTTTTATTTTTAAAATTAAAAAAAATTTTTTAGTTCAATTTGGAAGATTTCTATTAATCTACCTCCAGGCTTACTTATTCTGTCATTAGCTATATCACATCTGCTTTTGAGCCCATGAAGGTTTTCTTCATCTCTGTATTGTGTGTGTATGTGTGTGTGTATTTAACATTTCCATTTAATTCTTTTAGTATCTTTTTCTTCAAAATTCTCTGTTCATTCATATTACCCATTTTTTTCCAGTAGAGCCTTTAACATATTAATCATGTTAAATTATTACTAAATAATAATTCTCTGATATGATTTTAAATTCTCTGATAATTATACAGGTCATATCTAAGTCTGGTTCTATTCACTGCCTTCAGTGGGATATTTTCTTGCTCTTCACGTATCATAAGTTTTTATTGAAACCTAGACACCATGTGTTGATTATTACAGATTGAGATAAATATTGTTTATGTCTGGAAATAGGCAGACTTTATTTTCTAAGCCTTTAGTCATTCTTGTCAGGAGTTACCTTCCACGTCTTATGGGCTCACACCCATGTAGCATTATGTTGTCTTTGGTATGGGGTATTGGTTGCCAGAGGGTTTTTCTCAGTGTTCATGTTCCACCCTCCACTTCAGACTTTCCTGGTGTGTCTGTGACTCAAAGAGGACCTCTCACTTCATTTTAACACTCTCTCAGCAATGTACTGCTATTACTTGTTACTTGGCTTTTACTAATATGGTGCCGGGTTCAGAGAGGGGGAAAGAGGAGATTCTTTTGTTGTTCTGATTTAGCCTTCAGGCAGTCTTAGGCTGGTCCCATGTCCATAGTTATACTTGTCAGCAGTGGGGCTTCCGCAGTCATCCCGTCAACACCTCTCCTCTGGAAACAGGAACGGAAAAGAACAGAGAAGAACCGTTTCTTTCCCCCAGCTGCTGTGGGTCTTTACCTGTGTTTTGGATGTGACAGGTTTTGTCGTATTTACCCAAGAAGCTTAATTCTTTTGTTTTTTAGGGGAATAGGAGGAAAAGATCTGGGCAGCATTTTATGCCTCTTCCCTAATGGCAGCGGTTCCCCTCCCCTGAGGCCCCCTCGACTAAGGGGGAAGTTTTCTTCCATGTCCTGTTCTGTCCCCAGTTTTTCTTGTGACCTTCCGATCAGGTCCCTGAAAAGACCTTGCGAGTGGTTGCAAACACCCTGAGCATCTGCAGCGTCACATTTCTATAGTCAGGCTTCTTCACAATTTATTTAAAATCTTCCATGCAATCTTCTCTCCCAGTTCTGTGGCAACTCTGTTTTTTTCCAGTGAACCACCCTGTGTATATAAACCAGTGCTCATGGCCCTTCTCTCCTTCAGGGTACCTACCTTCCTTATATTTCAGGCCAGTTGATTTCCTTGGAACCTCAGCTCTTTGGTGTTTTGTTTTGTTTTGTTTTGTTTTGTTTTGTTTTGTTTTGTTTTTTAAATGATTATTTTTAAGACAGAGACAGAGCATGAATGGGGGAGGGTCAGAGAGAGGGAGACACAGAATCTGAAACAGGCTCCAGGCTCTGAGCTGTCAGCACAGAGCCCGATGCGGGGCTGGAACTCCCGGACCGTGAGATCATGACCTGAGCCGGTCGGACGCTTAACCGACTGAACCACCCAGGCACCCCAATGTTTTTTGTTTTTTTTTTAAGTTATGATTTTATATCTGGAATTTTCTTCCAGTTAGGGTGGGAACCACATCTTGTCCAGATTTTTATATCCTAAAAGTAAGTTTGAAGTTCTGCCTTTTTTTTTTCTTTTTCAGAAGATGGGATATACTTTTTATTCACTTTTATATCTCCCACCCTGTCCAGCACAGGGCCAGACACATAGTTCTGCCTATTTTTCTTAATCACTGTGCCTCTACTTGACTAGTTCCATAGCATTTTAATTAATCTCCCTATTTCTATTCTTGCCTCCTTCCAATACATTTTCCACTTTGTAATCAGAAGGATAGTTTTTAAAGAGTTCCTTGAATGCTGAATCTTCCGTATCACCCCAAGGCCTTTGCACATGCTATTTTTTTTCCATCTAGGCCACTCTTTCCTCTGCCTCTTCAGTTACCTTTAGATAACTTCTGTTCATCCAGGAGATTATTTTTCCTTAGAGAAGCCTTCTTTGACAACTCTTCACATTGAGATTATATCAGATCCACTCATATTTTTTCATGGTACTGGCTTTTGTTTAAATCTTCTTAAGTAACTGTATAATAATTTCTTTATTTCACTCCTTCTAGAATATAAGCTCCATGAAGACAGGTATCATTTCTCCCTTGTTCACCAATATGTAACTGGGACTTAAGTTAAAAAATATTTGTTAAATGAATAAATGAAGCTTAAAAAGTTGTTATTTACTGTAATCAGTGAAGCTAGTGATAGAATTATGGTTCTGTATACATTTGACAAATCTTTTTCACTGGCCTCTATGGAAATTGTAGGAAGGTAACAAAATATTTACCTGGCCTACTCAGAAGATTAAACTAGGAGAAAGGGAGAACCAAAATTAGAGTCTTTGGAGATGGATTTGTACTTTTTAGTGAAGAGCTCTAGATAGGATTACAGTGTGGCTGTGGAGTGAAGATAGAGGTCTGAAGGAAAAATCATTGTTGGTTTGTCAATTTAGTATTTTTTAAGAAAACCAGTGTTCACTGCTAAGCATGGAATGAGAGGGAAAAAGGTATATTGAGGGCTCAGTTAGCAATGTGACTCTTATGAGGTCAATGAAAGATTGCAGTAAAGGTATGGCAAGGCAAATAAATGCTTTAGTTTTCTAATACAAGAAAAGTAGAGCAACATTACTCATAAGTCTTTCGGTAATGATCGAAGAAACATGTAATTATTTAATAATTTCTCTCCTTTTTAGCCATTGCTTTGTGACAGAGGTGTGAGATATTTTTATAACCAACTTGCTCTGATTGCTACCTTAAGAAAAGTGAATATTGGGGCGCCTGGGTGGCTCAGTCGGTTAAGCGTCTGACTTCGGCTCAGGTCATGATCTCGTGGTCCATGGGTTCGAGCCCCACATCGGGCTCTGTGCTGACAACTCAGAGCCTGGAGCTTGTTTCAGATTCTGTGTCTCCCTCTTTCTCTGACCCTCCCCTGCTCATGCTCTGTCTCTGTCTCAAAAATAAATAAATGTTAAAAAAATTTTTAAAAAGAAAAGTGAATATGGGGCTTATGTTACCAAAAAAGTTGTCTTCTATGAGTTCTCACTGTAAAGCAGGCTTCTCTCGAAACAGTTTTATGATCACCTAGAATGAGGGTGAGCAAACTTCTGTAAATGGCCAGGTAGTCAATATTTTAGTCGTCATTTGATGTATTTATTTTTGGTTCATGTGGTCTCTGTTGCAGCTTCTCCTCTCTGCTGTTGTAGCATGATAGCAGTCATAGTCTGTAAACAAATGAGTGTGAGTGCGCTCTAATAAAACTTTATTTACGAAGACTGAAATTTGAATTCTAAACATTTTCATGTGTCATGACATATTATTCATTTGATTTATGTTCAACCATTTGAAAATATAAAAGTCAAAACCATTTTTAGCTCTTTAGCTAGTTTAGCAAACTAGCCATAGTTTGCAGACCCCAACCTGGAGTTTCCACTGTTACGTAAACCAGCTTCTCTACTGAGGTTTTGTTTTTTGTTTTTTTTTTAAGGTTTATTTGTTTTTGAGAGAGAGAGCGCAAGTGGGAGAGGGGCAGAGAGGGAGGGGGACAGAGGATCCTAAGCAGGCTCCCCGCTGACGGCAGCAAGCCGGACATCGTGGGTCTGAACTCCCAAACTGCAAGATCATGACCTGAGCAGAAGTTGGAAGCTCAAACTACTGAGCCACCCAAGTGCCCCTTCTCTCCTAAGTTTTATAAGATTTTCAAATACCAGATGACTACCAGGCCAAATTAAACATGACAAAAATAAATTTTTTTTTGTCCTCATTGTCCTATACCCGCTTTTCAGTTTACAGATCTTAGTTAATGAACCCACATTCTCCTTATTGACTGTGCAGAAAAGGGCTTGGGATTGCTCTCCTTAGATAGGCCTTCGCACAAGGCTGACCCGTGGCTGGCATCTGGGAACTTGGATTTCAGGAGTGTTTCCACTGTTCCCTAACTGATAAGGGTCGTTTACTGTGCCTAAACTATTTGCACAAGCAATGTGGTTTTTGCTAAACACCTGCTTTCCTTCTGGGAATCTAGAATTTTAGTTTGTGCTGGCATAGGGTTCCTGTGTGACCAGCCCCCAGTAAAAACCTTGGGCACTGAGTTTTAGCCTCAATTCAATATTGAAGCACATCCTGGATGACTGTGTGGGGAATGGATTCTAGGAAATTTACACCTCTGGACTTTGCCTCCATGTGCCTTTTCCCTTTTATGATTTTGCTTTGCCTCCTTTCATAATAACAAATGACAGTCACGAAGGTGACTGCATGCTGAGTCCTGTGAGTCCTTCAGCAAATTACTGAACGTTGGGGTACTCTTGGGGACCCCCCTCACATTGACCAGGACACAAACCTGAAAGTCATCTTCAGTGCTTCTACTTCACTTCTCATTCAGATGTTTTGACCATATCTCCTAAACATCTCTCAAATTATTTCCTCTTCAACCTCGTTGTCCTTTCTTTGATTCAGACTCCAATCACCTCTCACTTGTCTACTGCAATATTCTTAAGTGCCTACTTTCGATCTCTACCTATTGCAGACTATCCTTATATGATGTCCCTTAATCATTTGTTTGTGTCCTATTCTGTGTATGCATATGTGTATATATGTATGTATGTATTTATATATTGATCTTTATGCTACTAGTCTGACCACATCACCCTCTGGACTTAAAATCATTCAAAGCATTCTTCTTAGCACTAAAAGTTTTTTGTGATTTGTTCAACATCTATTTAATAGGCTCCTGCCATTCCCCAACTTATATTTTATACTATGTCCATACCAAAGCACTTGCAGTGCCCCAAATAAGCTATTTTATGCCTAAGTGTCTAGCCGCTAGCTTTTCTACCTGGATCTCCATTGCCTTTCTTAACCAGAGAGTAAATTATTAGACAGTTTTAAAAACTTTATTCCTAATTTGAAGTCTTTTCTACTCTTCTAGATAGCTTGGTATTCTTTCCATGTTGCTTCAAGAAGACTTCATGCATTCCATTTTTATTACATTGGTTTTTGTTTTTGTTTGTTTCTTTAGAAACAGCGTGTGCACATGTACTTACAAGAGGGGGAGGTACAGAGAGAGAGAGGGAGAAAGAGAATCTCAAGCAGGCTTTATGCCCAGTGTGGAGCCTGACTGGGGCTTGTCTCACGACCCTGAGATCATGACCTGAGCCAAGGTCAAGAGTCAGACGCTTAAGCGACTAAAGCCACCCAGGCACCCCTATTACATTGTATTTTAATTATTTGTTCTATTTGTCTGCTCTGTTTTTAGACTGTGGAATCCTTAAAGGCTAAGACATGATCTTGTTTGATCTAGCACAGGGCCTGGCACTTTGTAGGTGGCATTCAACAATGTGTTTTCAAAGTCTCAGTGTAATTTGGCTTCAGTTGACACTCTTAAGTGAAGGAAGGATGGGATAATGTAGAAATATGTGTTTTCTCCTCAAAAGTTTGATTTTACAAAAGTTTATAGATTAAAATGAGTAGACAGAGTAACACATAATTATAAAATAGATATACCTAAGGGTAAAAAAAAATTATTTGCAATCTTTTTTGTCGTATTGTACAACTGAACCTCACTGCATTTGTATTATTGTATTACATAGGTGGAAATGGATATTGTTGAAAAACTGGTAAAAATGATACCCTGTGAACATGAAGATCTGCTGAATATCACCCTACGACTTTTACTCAACTTATCCTTTGACACAGGACTGAGGAATAAGATGGTACAAGTTGGACTGCTTCCCAAACTCACTGCACTCCTAGGTATGTCTTTTAAAATCTAATGATGGGGTTGCTTGGAATTTCCAACACCATTGGAAAATTGAGCTCTGTGTTGAAGTCTGCTGAGCAAAAATCATTCTGTATATGTTCTTTGATTGGGAACTCAATACTAAAAATAAGCAGAATGAATGAAAAATGATGCGAGCCAGGATTTCCATGGTGCTATAGAATGAAGGAATAGAAACTTTTAACTCTGACTTCATTTGCCCATGTGAAAGTGAAAAGATAAAAGTACTACCAAGAAAGCAAGAAGGAAAAATTACTTTCTCTTTAATAGTATTTTTAGGGGCGCCTGGGTGGCGCAGTCGGTTGAGCGTCCGACTTCAGCCAGGTCACGATCTCGCGGTCCGTGAGTTCGAGCCCCGCCTCAGGCTCTGGGCTGATGGCTCAGAGCCTGGAGCCTGTTTCCGATTCTGTGTCTCCCTCTCTCTCTGACCCACCCCCGTTCATGCTCTGTCTCTCTCTGTCCCAAAAATAAATAAATGTTGAAAAAGCAGGTATCATTTAATTCTTGCATTCTGCCATACTGTTAAAATATTGCTTTTGAATACACAAATTTGTGGAGCCTTTTTGTCATTAAGTTGAAAAGGGCATTTTTTTAATAGCATGGGTTAGAAAATATTGCATTGGCACATTTAGTTAATAATACATTGTTTTCTTTTAACTGTTAGCAAGATAACTATATAGCAAAGATGGATTGAATAATTAACTCTTAATGCTCACACATAAGGCTTCTTGGAAGAGGATTAAAAAGTCCTTTATGATCTGTTCAATGTCTGTCTTCATAGGTACTTGCTACTCCCCAACAGATACTTTATTATGTTTATACTGCACATATAACATATATTGAACATATATTATACTGAACTATACGGTTCTCTAAACAAGCTCTTTATACCTAAGTACTTGTCCACCTGCTTTTTTTCTCTACCTGGAATGCCATTGTGTTTTTTAACCAGAAAGTACAATTCTTACCCATCTTTTAAGACTCCGTTCCTTTGGTCAGCACTGCGGTTTCATTTTTTTTTTTTTTTTTTTGTAGCTTTCTCCTTGTTTTAAAATATTTTTTTTAACTGTTAACCACTAGTAGTGTAATAGAAGAGAATGATTTAAAATTAAGTTTATTCTTAGCTGTCTATTATCTATGAATCTAGTCTCTCACTGATATCATTATTTTCTTTATAATACTAGCAATAACATTTATATTGAATGTTTACTGTGCCAGTCATTTTGTTTTGTGCTTTCTTTACATTATCTCGTGGAATCCCTGAGATCTTTACTCACATCTACACAACTGATAAAAGGCACAGCCCACATTCAACCTCAGTTGTGTCTGTTGCCAAAGTTGGATTTCTTAACTACTACATTAAACTACACTGTGTAGTATATTAAGTAGACCATGATTAAGTAGAAAATCCAGTTCTGCAACTCCCCTTAAAATAAAGGAAGTTTTTAGGAAACTTATTTCTTAATCCTTTTCTCAGAATAGGAAAACCTTTCACCAGTCAGTCCAAGAACATTTGGCCTATTGACCAGTCCGCAAATATTGCATAGGACTTTTATTATACAGTGTAGAAGGAACTCTGTTGAGAAGCACTTTCAAAAATTGCTTTTGTGGAACCAAAGCAATACATTTAACAAGGAAACAGGAAAACTTGAAAAGTAAAATTGATGGCACTTTGAATTTAATTCATTTAATCTTTTATCTAGCATGAATCTAGCAGAATTATGTATCAGATATTAGGTTAGATTCTCAGTGTATGCAGATAAGTAAGTTATATTTCTTGTCCTGAAGGAGTTCATAGGCTATTTGGTTTATTCTGTATTTAGTGACCTACTTTTATGAAACAAATGATTTAAGAGAGATTTGGGGGAAATTACGAACAGGATACGCAGTCTATATTTTATTAACAAATAGCAAATTTTGTGATATGAGATATAGCATTTAATAAAATAATTTCTTTCATCTCTTCTAGAGCTCAATTTCTGGAGTCAGATTGTCTTATTAGAATTATGGCTGTCTTTACTTCTAACTATGTTGTGTTGGGCAAGGTACCCAAACTCTGACCCAGTTTTTGTCCATCTCTAAGATGGGGATAATAATTATAACCAACTTAAAGTTCTTTTGAAGCTTAAATGAGGTATTGTATTACGGAGTGCTTAAAATAGTACTTGACACATAGTAGCTTCTTAATAAATATTAGCTATAAATCATTTTTTTACCATCATCACCATCATCATCATTACTTAAAGTGGACATTCTATAAGTGTTGCTGACTTACCTTGATCTGAATACAAATACCTTCAAATAGCTATTATGTCTTTATTGACAAACTAGGTAGCTTATTTATTTTTACTCTCCTGGGATGTGTGCGGTTTGATTCAATTTCAATGCAGTAAAATGTTGAAGATCTACTATGGCAAAACCCAGTGTTAAGCACTATAGGAAAATATTTTTCAATCTATGGATATGTTGAAATTCAAAAGAGAGAATGTTTCCTTACTGGTCCTTCATCGGCAAAATGCCATTTGAGATGCACGTTGACTTTAACCAAGGTGATGTTTATAAAGGAAGAAGAATAGAGGCTGTAGAAAGTATTTCAGGTAAAGTGACCAACATTATCTAAGGCATAGATGGTGCTAAGCCAGTGTGAGGAACAATAACTAAGAAGATAGTAGGAGATAACTTTGAAAATAAATGGGGTTTATGTTCTTATGTGGTATTATGAAGGTTAAGACTATGCTAATAAGTTATACTGAATTTAGCTGATGGTGGGAATCATTGCAGGTTTTTAAACTAGTTGGGTCACAGAGTACTGCTCTAGAGAAATTAATCTGACATTATTCTATTGGATGGACTAGAACTAGAGTCTGCAGAAGAGCATAATAGTCTATTGTAACAGCAAGACCAGAAGTACAGAAAACATGGACTAGGAAAGAGGTAGTATGTCAGATGTGAGGCAAAAGAAATACATATTACAGGTAGACTTAATGTGACATGCTTACTTTTTGAATGTAGGTGATGATAGGAAGAATTCATACCCCATGACTGTTAGAAGTCTAGTGCCAGGGACAGAAAAAGAGAAGTGTGAGGGAAGTAGTTTGAGGAAGCTAGCAATAGATTCAGTGTGAGACATTTTGGAGACAAGTAGAAACATAGGTCTATAGGTCCGGAGGGGTGAGGGTTAAAAAAGGAACACTTACCTTATAGAAGAAAAGTGGGAAGAGGAAACCACCAAAGGAGACATAACAGCCAGAGAAATGTATTTATTTTTTGACAAATGCATAAAAAGTATATCAAGTTTAGGCCGTTACTGAGAAGCCATGATAATCTAGGACTCTTCATGCTTCAGAGATGAGGTTTTGAGTAGGAAGAGCAACTGAAAAGTGTTTACCTTGTTTGAGTTATTCTTTCAAAGTGTTGTTACTTCGTTATTTTCTTTGAAATATCATGAATTCCTAAGGCATCGGATTTTACTACACCAAGGAAAGTAAAAAGCTAGTATTATTCAAATCTTGCATTACATAGGTAGAAGTAGAAGATCTGAAAAATTTCTACCTCTGTTATCTGTAAAAACAGATTAAAAGCAGAATGATTTTGTTGAGATGCTTATGGGTAGCTTACCTTCATAACTTCTTGGCTTACCTTTGTATGATAAATAAAATAGGTTGATAGTTAAATCCTCACAAGAACAGCCACAAAAATTTTCTGGGAGAACAAATTGAAAAAAATATGGAATGGTGTTGTGATTTGAATAATTGTTAAAAGTGTACAGAAATTTGGGTACAGCTTAACTTTTTTGCCATATGAGGAATCAGTATACTTTGTAAACTCATGACAACTTTGATCTATCTGAGGACTAATAAGTAGGCTCTAAAATCCTTCCTCTTTAGGTAAAGATTATGTCCCATCTTTTCTTCCCTTTTTGTTCACTGCTCACAAGTTATTGAATTTTAACCTGAGCAATTTCTTTCTTTTCAAATGTTCATGTATCTTTTGCTTAATAACTTTGTTTAGTTCCACCTTTTCATTCTCTACTTACAAGCCATGGAAGCAATGGCAATCATACATAGTAAACAAAAGAGAATATCTACTGATATTCCAGGATCAAGGAAAGGGAGAAAATGTACATATTGAAGAGAAATTAAAATATACTAGAGAACAGTGACTTCAGCTTCTGTAAAATGCTTCAGAATGCCTATAAGTATTTAGAATATACAGGTTTACATCTGTTTACGTATCATACATTCTTTTAATTATTTTAAAGACACTGTTGTTTTCTACTTTTTCATTTAAATTATGAGTTAAATAAGCTTCTGTGGGCCTTTTATAAGGTAAGCCTATGGGGAAAAAAAGCATTTCAAATTCCAAATAACTGACTTCAGTATGAGTTTTTAGAACATAACCATTTTGTAAACTTTATAATTGTTTGTATTTATCATCGTCCAATTATTCATCATTTCCCACGAAAAACCTGTCAACTGTATTAGTGGAAGACAAGGCTATGATTATTAATAAACAACCTTAAGATCCCAGTACCTTAAGACACATCAAAGATTTACTTCTTCCTCATATTATATATCCGTAATAAGTGAGTAGAAAGTGTTGGTCCGTGTCACCATGAGAGACCAAGACTAACAGAATCTCTGGGTCACCATGGCACCAGGGAAGAGAGAAAGAGAAAAGGCAGAGTTGTAAACTTCTCTTGAAGACTTCCACTCTGAACTGACAAATATAATTTTTGCTTACACTTGGCAGTGATAACAGCAAGTCACATGGCCATGCCGAACTTTAAAGGGTTGGCAAATGTTTGGAAGGATTAGAAGTAGAATATTGGTGCGTTAGCAACCTAACAATCCTGAAAGGTATTTTCCAGTTTTTCTGAATTTTCTTTTACTTGTTTTTTCAGATTTTTATTTTTATTTTTTATTTTTAAATGCTTATTGTTGAGAGAGAGAGAGAGAGAGAGAGAGAGAGAGAGAGACACACATTGAATTCAAAGCAGGCTCCAGGCTCTGAGCTGTCAGCACAGAGCCCGATGTGGGGCTCGAACTCACGAACTGTGAGATCATGACCTGAGCCAAAGTTGGACACTTAACTGACTGAGCCACCCAGGCGTCCCAGATTTTTATCTTTAAGTAATCTCTGTGCACATGTTGAGGCTCAAACTCACAATCCTGAGATCAGGAGTCACATTCTGTGCTGACTGAGCCAGCCAGGCACTTATGAATTTTATTTTAGCTGAGTTTCCAGGATTACCAGAATCTGTTAAAAAAATACATCCTGAGACATTATAGCAATACTACCATATGTAGTGTATCTAACTACTATAGTACCACAGAGCACATTAATTAAAAGCTAGAATTCTGGAGCCATACTATATGACTTTGAATATTGGCTTCATCTGTTATTAGCTATGTGATACTGTGTAAATTATTTAACCTATGTGTCCATTTTCTCATCTTCAGTATATAGATAATAATGTATGTTAATAAGGAAAGGTTAAATAAGAGTACAGTGTTAGGAAATTATATAGAATACAAACTATAGCTATCCAAGGAATGGGTCTTTCTGATAAGAAAGTTTTCTCAGCTTATAACATTAAGGGTATTTAATCATTTTATATAAAGTTCTTTAAAATTGATTACATGTTTCTTTTCATAAATGTTTTCTTAAATGTACTTTTAATACCATAAACGTCATTTAAATTTTTATTGAGAAGTATAGTGTGGTGGTTAGTACGATAGGCTTTGGAACCAGAGTACCTGCGTTCACCTGCTATATGAGTTTTTTTAATCATTGAGTCAAGATAATTTATTATACAGGAATGTAAATATTACTGTGCTCAACTATTTCCCCTTACTAAATGGCCTCAGAATTCCATGTATTTAAATGTTTTATGTACAGGTTTTCTGTTTTCCCCTCTTATTTTTAGCTGTCACTTCTCATTTCTTCTGTTCCAGAAGCAATTCTATAGCAGCAATTTTCCTCTCTCTAATGATATATTTCTAATCTCTTGTGGTCTTGGAAACTGACAACTGAGCTTATTTGAAGTGTATATTTTGTTAAAAATGAATTCCAAATGAATGCCCAAAGGGTTCTCTTCCCAGTAACACACTCCTCTTAGTAAGGTTTATTGCAGACTTTGTAACATTTCTTTTAACTGTGAAGAAACCTATTTTGCTTGTTCTCTCTGCTGTGTCCAAAGAAATTGCATTGAGTGTATAAATGATTTGCTGATAAGCTATTAATAATAGAATAGTCATTTTTATACTTGTTACTGTATATGTTACTTGTGTGGAAAAATAAATCATTAACTCCTAACACAATAAACTAAATTTCTCAATTGAGCAATTCAGTGATATATTTAATATCTCTGGTCTTTGGCCACTACAATTATATAGAAATTGTAGTAAGGAAGCATTACACAGAGCATAGATTTTAAAGGGATAGGATATAATTAGTATAAGCAATGACTTTCAAACATCTTTACCCCAATCTATAGTATAGTTTACACTACAACCTAATACCCACATGTGTATGTGATATATATATGCATGTGTATATATCCATATGTGTATATTTATATACATTACATTTTACTTCTTACATCTATTACAGATTTTAACATACGTAATTTTTAAAAATGTTCACAAAGCAGTATTTACCATTTCTGTGTGCAGTGAACTGTATTTTCTATTTATTTTCTGTTCATTGTTTATTCTACTTATGACTTATATTAATTTTGTGTTCTGATTGATTTGACATTCATTTGGAAAACATTGAACTATGGGAAAGTGATTAGATTTCTTTCCCATCAAATGTTCAGAAATCTTAATCACTGTCTCTGCTGGATTTTTTGTGTGTTGAACAGTAGATTATCTAAATTCTTCTAGGTTATTCTTGGCAAGTAGTGATGGGAGTGATTCCATGGAATTGAAATTTTTTTTAATGGAAAAAACCTTTTGTAAATCCGGTATTTGAAGAATTTGGAGTACATTTTCTTCATTGTAATCACGGAGAAGGAATTAAAGAGCATAGAGTAGAACATGAGTGGTCAGGTTGGTTTTTTATTAGAAAGAAACTCAGTTCAGGTTGATAGAGGACTGAATTAAAGAGTTACCTATTTTATGTATAGAAATTGTTTATTTTTTAAAAGATGCAAAAAACGTAAAGCCACTTTTGTAGGGCTACACATGTGGAGAACTTTTCAGAAGTGATTTTTAAGGGATGCTGTTTCAACTGGAAATGCTATCAGATTTTAAGTAGGTTTTCTTTACTATTATTTGGGGACCCCATAACTGAAAAATCTTTTTATATTTAATGATAGATTATTTTAACTAGAGTACAATGAATCATGAATCTTTCAGGCTTTAATAAAGCGGTGCTATATGAACATTTAATCCCCTTCTCTTGCATCCTGAAACATTTAACTAGTACATTGCGACCCCTGCTGTTGTCAGAATTGCTGAATAAATGAGAAAAAAAATGTAATTGAGGAAGATTTTGTGATTTGACTTACTTTTAAAGGCAGAGAGGTTTTGTTATAGCTCATCTGTTTCGCCATGTGAGGCTGAGTGAAATGTTACTCAGTAAAACCAAAAATTATTTTAAAATATTGTCATACAAAGCATTTCATTTAGGGATTTTGAATTTAGCTTTTCTTTTGACATCAGGGACACAAAAAATGGATTAATAAAGAATTTTAGAAATCATTATTTAAAATTTTCTTTCTCCACTTCTCCTGAAATTGATTTGTTTGAATAGTTTTGATCCTTTGCTAGGCATAGAAGTTCCCTCAAGGGAATAAACCTTATAAAATGTGTAGGTCTCATCCTACATATATGAATTTTTGCATTTGTTAAAACAAAAATGGACTAGTCACAGCCAGCCTGATGGTTAAAAATGTTTCAAAATTTTTGTTTGGATCCATGAGAACCCTTGTATCTAAGTATCCCTTTGTTTTTTTTAAATGCCACCCAAATTATTCCATTCTTACTTCATTTTTGATAATGTTACTTTCCTAAGATTTCATAAAGGACTCTAAACTTACCTCTGCTTACTATTTCAGTATCAGTTATAAAATCTTTTCAGTGTTATTCATTCCCATGCTTGACACATAATTTCTTAGGTGTAGAAACTTCATATTACCATCTGGGAGACCTGTCATAGCCGGGGGTTTCCGCAAATGTGATTATATGCAAATTGAATTGGACCTAGAAAGTTTGGCTTTATTTAGCCAGTTGTTAGTTCAGTCAGGTTTTTTATGATATAGAGTTAATTTTTTTTAAATGTTTAGAGATTTTTGGCTCATCTAAGAATCAAATCATTATAAAAAAATATTCTCTGTCATAAGTTCTTAAGCCATTTGACCTTGACGTGTCTCAAGAGTGCTTCCTTATGTCAGAATATCCTGGGTTGGGAGTTGGCAAGGAAATGCTTCGTCATAGTGTGTTCTTCAGTTTCCTGGAGAATGCACTGATAGTGTTTCAAAAGTGACTTGAAAACTAAATGTTCCTAGCTTTTCATCTGATGCACCAGACAAATGTTTTTGCACCTCTCAGTTGCTCTGGCTCCGATGATTCATAAGCTAATAAGTACTGCTTGATGTGCTTGGGGATGATGTTAAGTAAAGGAGCAAGCATAAATCCCCAACTGAAGTGCATTCTTTGGGAGAGCCTACCTAGTTCATCATGAAATAGTTTGTACAGAAAGCTTTAAACATCACATAATGGGAGAGATACTTTATTACAGAATGCATAATCAATATTAAAAAAAAAAAACTACTGAATTTACTGGTAAACTCTTTTGAAGAATTTTGAGTTTATTTACAGTATTCTTTTTCCTTTTTGAATGATATTGATATGTATTTTAAAGTGAGTAATGTTCCAAGTTTTCCTGTCAGCTTTTCAATTTTTAACTTGATTTTCAAAGGGACTTAAACTCAAGGGAATAAACACACACATAAAATGTGTAGGTCTCATCCTACATATATGAAATTTTGCATTTGTTAAAACAAAAATGGAATAGTCATAGCCAGCCTAGTGGTTAAACAGATTAGATAGCTACCTATAAATTATAGGCAATCCTCACTTCCCACAGTTTCTCTGCTATTTTGTAAGTTTTCCCTGTTTATCAGGAGACTGTAGGAATTCAGTGGTTACAGAGCATCAGTTTTCAAACTTTGGTCTCAGGACTCTTTTTCACTCTTAAAAATTATTAAGGACCTCCAAAGCACTTTTGTTTATTAGAGATTATATCTAGAGATATTTACTATATTCATAATTGAGAAAAAAATTAAATATTCATCTTAAAATAACGAAGTTGCTACACTTTAACATAAATATGTTATGAAAACTCTTTCCAAAACAAGACAAAAATTAGTGACAAGAGTAGCATAATTTTATATTTCTCAAATTTCTTTTTTTTTTTTTTTTCATTTTGCAAATTTCTTTAAAGTCAGGCTTAATAGACAACAGCTGGCTCTCCTAGCTCCCTCAACACTCTGTCGTGGTATCATATTTCGTATATGTCTTAGCCTCTTATGAGAGAATGTGAATTTTAAAAAGGAAAGTAATATATTAGTATTGTTATAAAAATGGTGTGACTTTGGGGATCCCCTTTAGGGATCCTCAGGCTGCACCTTGAAGACCAGTGAATTAGAGCATTCCTTTAAAGCTTTTACTTCCTGTTAAATGCATGCATTCCTGATTGTAATAATACACCAGGAGTCTCAAATTAGCAGCTTAAATCCAGCTAGAAGACATGTTCGGCTTTACCAAAATATAGTCTCTTAATTTTATCTTTGGATTTCTAGGCATGATCCAAACTCTCCCATTCCCCTGAGATAAACCTTACTTTCTTGTAGACGTTTCATTATATTTCTTGCCTTGCCCTTTAGACATTTTGAGTGTTCAGCCACTCACATCTTAGAATCATTTTTATCACTTTCTTTGGTGCTTTGTGAAGAAGGGTGGGGAATGTATGACATGATGTAGGAGAGTGGAAAAGGAAGACCCTGAGCACAGAGGGACAACAGCATACAGTACATTCTGGATAATTAACCAATACTAGACTTTTCATGCTGCCCAGCAGTCATACTACATTTTCTTCTTTATCTGGTCCTCCCACTCTCCTAACTGAGAGTTTCATTCCTATACCTTCTCATAAATCCAACACCTCATGTTCATCCTAGGCTCATTACCTTGTTCTGTTCCTATTTCACTATAGGAGCAGTCAGAAAAACTTCCATGAGTTCCTGTGGCCACACTTACCCTCCTACCTCTGTCTGTACTTGGCTTCCCTCACATTATTCTGGATGAACTTGCTCCTAATCTCATCATTGACCAACATTCCCTCTCCATCCCATTCCCGGTCACCTACTCAAGGTTCTTGCTCCAGCAGTTCTCCTCCCTTGCATTAATTTTTCCCTCTCTGGAAGATCATTCCCATCGACATATAAATATGCTACTATTTCTTCCATCTTAATATTCTTCTTTACTCTCACTTCACTCTTTCATCTTTCAACTACCATCCCATTTCTCTTCTTCCCATTACTGCAGAATGCCTCAAGAATTGCGGTCATTTCCCATCTCCCAGTTTCTCTCTTTTTGCGTGCATTCATATCTCTTCTTGTCTGCTCTGTGCTCTTTGCATCCCACTCCCTCTTTCTCCTCTCTTCTCTATCCAATCTCAATTCCCACCTCCCTCACTGTTCTACACTTTTTAATCTTTTCCAGTTGGACTTTCACATACATACACCCCCACGGCATCACTGTGGTCAAGTTCCAGTGACCTCTACGTTGCCAAATCCAGTGGTCAATTCCCAGCTCTCCTAGTACTCCATCAGTAGTGAACATTTGGTAGTTTCTCTCCTCTTCTTTTTTCATGGATTTTCCAGGACACAGTACTCTTCTGGTTTTTCCCCTAAGTACCCAGTCCTTCTCAGTCTCCTTTTCTGCTTCTACCTTATCTCCCCCGTCTCTAAACATTAGAACACCTTCCAGGGCTTAGTCCATAGAATTTTTCTCCATCTATAGTTGCTCCCTTGGTGACTTCATCCATTCTGTTTAAATACTCTGCCTATATGGACGACTCCCCAGTATAAACAAAGATAGATAATTTCCACTGTTTTCAGTCTTTTCTCTCTCCATAAAATGGAAACTTTGTAATTAACCAGCCCAAACTGGGGAAGTTCTCCTTAATTTCTCTTTTTCCCTCTTACCCTCCATCCAGTCTGTCTGGGCAGTCAGCTCTGTCTTCAAAACATAGCTGCTACCACCCTGTTGCCAGCCCCATCTTCTCTTTTCTGGCTTAATACAGTAGCATCCTAACTCGTCTTTGTGCTTCTACCCTTGCCCCACATTCTCTCCTTAACACAGCACACAGAGTGATCACGTTAAAATTTGAGTTAAATCGTGTCATTTCTCTGCTCAGAAATCTTCAATGACTTCCTATCCAGAGAAGAACCAAAGTCCTAACAATGGCCTACAAGCATTTATATGTTCTCTGTCAGCTCCTTACCTCTGTAACTACATCTTCTAGTACTCTTGTTTTTGTTCTTTCTGCTGAAAACTCATTGGCCTCTGTGCTATTCCTTGAACCCAGTAATGACACACCTACCTCATGACTTTGACACTTCCTGTTCCTTCTGCCTAGTATGTCCTTTTCTAGTTGTTTGCACAGTTCATTCCCTCATGAAAGGGCTTCGCTCTCAGGTTATTCTCTTTTTCCTTTTATTTTTATTCATAGCACTTAATCACCACATGATCTATCTTTCATGTAATTATCTTGTTTATTGTCTTCACCACACACCCACTATCACCACCATTCCCATTGGGTCCCAAAGACTATAAGCTACATGAAAATATGGATTTGTATCAGTCTCATTCACTCCTACATTTCCAGTGCCTACAACAATGTCTAGCACATTGTAAGTTCTCAGAAAATATCTGGTAGGTGGTTGGATGGATTAATGTATGAAAGGAGCTCATGAAAGGAATGACCATTAAAAGAACTGAGCTTGAGTCTCCTTCCTTCCCTTCACCCCTTATTGGTTGGGTGACATTAGGCAAGTCAATAGGTGTGAGCCTTTTGTCCTGTTTAGAAAATCCATCCCACGGGATTGTTTTGCAACTCTGATGAGAGAATTGATATCTATTTATTTCATAACTAAAAGGCCTTATACAAACGTTAGTTATGATAAGGTGGAAGAAAAGGAAGGGAAGGTTTGAGGGTTAATGGTCCCTAAATGAAAAAAGATGAGCACAGTAAAAAGTCTTCTTACCTCATAGTTCTGACTATTCTATGCCTGGTTATAGGGGGTTTGTTGTAAACCTTGAAATAGCACTTGGATTTCACTTATATGGTACAGATA
The DNA here is from genome assembly GCF_016509475.1 of Prionailurus bengalensis. Classification (NCBI taxonomy): domain Eukaryota; kingdom Metazoa; phylum Chordata; class Mammalia; order Carnivora; family Felidae; genus Prionailurus; species Prionailurus bengalensis. The sequence continues at coordinate 12,325,987 of NC_057360.1, read as the reverse complement.
TCTTCAGTGAATTTTGTGATTCAAGGCAGGAATCTTCTAATACAGTGATAACTCAAAGTATGGTCCACCAACCAATGCACATTCATAAACTGTTTTTTACTTGTCTGAAATGAGTAAATCCAGAAATTAAGAATCAGAGTTTAGACAATTTACAGCAACTTATGTATATAATATTATGTCTGCTGAGTATAATACATTTTTTGAACTTCTGTGTTGCATATATTTTCTTTAATTTTGTTTTCAGTATAATTTATAAAAGTGTTGGTCTCTGACACATGGGAGGAAAAATAAAAACTTGACCCTAAACCACAGGTAGTTTGAGAAGCACTATTCAAATAGATGAAAAGACAGGTTTGATCTTAGATTAGCATGCTGTTCTTTTAAAGTATTCAAAAGCGCATACATGCACCTCTATGTTTATAGCAGCATTATTTATAATAGCTGAGATACAGAAGCAGTCCAAGTGTCCATTGATTGATGAATGGATAAAGAAGATATACACACATATACAAACACCACACACACACACACACACACACACACAGTGGAATATTTTCCAACCATAAAAAAGAATGAAATCTTGCCATTTGCAACAACATGGATGGAACTAGAGAGTATAATAATAATATTAAGCGAAGTAATTCAGTCACAGAAAGACAAATACCATATGATTTCACTCATGTGGAATTTAAGAAACAAGACAAACAAGCAAAAGGAAAAAAATAAGAGACACATCAAGAAACAAACTCAACTGTAGAGATCCAACTGATGATTATCAGAGGGAAGGGGGTGGGGGGATGGGCGAAATAGGTGATGGGGATTAAGGAGGGCACTTGTCCTGATGAGCACAGGGTGATGTATGGAAGTATTGAATCATTGTATTGTAGACCTAAACCTAATGTAACACTGTACCTTAACTAACTGGAATTAAAATGGAAACTTTTTAAAACCACCAAAAAGCAAACAAGATAAACAAAATAAAAAAACAAGCCAAAAACCCAAATGTTGAATCCAGCATCACAAATTACCCTGCCTAGGGATACTTCTTTAGTTCATTTATGAGCAGACAGGAGAATGCTTCCTAAAAAAAACTGAGGAATTTGTAGTGTCACCTAGAGATGTTGGTAGCTTTTCAATATATATATAGTAGTATAGTAATAGCTAAAGATCGAACTCACACTCAATAAATATTCATCATGTGCTTAACTTGCATTAGGCACATTCACATGTGATTTATGAATCTCTGTGCAAGTTAACTAAAAAAGTTAACTAGCCCAGACATCTTTTTCAAGTTGCCCTTTAATCACCAGAGGCATCAGGTCATTGATACATGTATAGCACTGCGTACAACTAGTGCGAAAGTTTGGTCTGTAATTTAAATCTTGATTTAAATTTCTAGCTGTCTAACTTTTGACTCTTCCAAATTTGAAAGTTGTGAGCATGCTAATTTACATGACTGGTTTGTGCTGAAACTAATTTTATTGGTTATGGCAGGAAAATTAGGATTCTGAGATTCAGTAGCACATCGTCACGCCTGTTTCACAGTTCCACATGAATCATTTCAAAAAGGACCCAAATTTCAGTCACAGCATTGCTGGACCATATTGTCTTCACTGCAAGATAAATTAGGGTTTCCAAGGTGTTCTAAATGGATATAAATGTTTCTGCATTCTGTGAGTAGACCCAGAATGGTTTTGAGAGTAGGAATGGCACCTGATTCATCTTGGTCTAGATTACATTAGGTAATCTGGGTTTCAGGGCATTTTCCAAGGCTGTAGAAAGATTTTATCAGCGTGTAGCAAGTCAGACCAGGTCAAGAGTTAAGTGATAAATGTTTGATTTCTTCCGGTTGAGACAAGTCTGATTTCCCTTATTGTGGGAGATCACCAGAGCAGAGACTGTTGGACTCTAAACTTTGATCACTTAAAAATTAAGGGTTATTTCTTTTGACCATTCTGTCATATGTCCTTAAAAGAAAATTGAAACAGTTAGGTTCTGAACACCTTTGAAAGTCCCCCATAATATTATTTTTCATTATAATTAATGGCTTAATTTTTATTTTATCAAAAGGATCCTAAAATTAAGAAATACAGCACGTCTTTGTTTTGTGGAGAGAGTAATATGTAGTACACGACATTTTTTTGGCCTGTTTATTAAAAATTGGTGGGAAATTGTCAGAATAATGTTTTCTAATTAGGAGGTGTTTTCCAGTTTTTAAAAACTAGGTTGCCTTTATGATGGTTTAAGAAACTTAAAGTAGACTTTTTAAAATAACTTCATTTGGCCTGTTTATTACAAAACTGTTATGGAATTTCACACATCTGTTTCAGTATGCAGCTCCTCATAGACTACTGCACTGTTTCTCAATTTTAATAGGCCTCATTTATCCTATAAATAAACCTACATTTTCTTACCTGATCAAGTGAGCAAACAATAGGGGTCAGATGTGGCAAACACTTTAACAAAAAGCACATGTTTAGCCGTCAGGGTGAGGTAGAGTCATATCAAGATTGCTTGAAGTTATTAATGGCAGTAAAATTTATGCTTCCTCCTGTTTTCCCAATTAAATCAAGAAGCCTTTTTTCTTAGGATTCTTCTATCACCAGCTGGTTCCAATACTCTGTGTGTGAATATTGCCTGGGGTGTCTCCATTTCTACAAGGTAAAAGCTGACCGAAGCACATTAAGTCAATGGTGTGGACCTGTAGGCTAGAAAGCAGTCATTGTTAAGGGCTTTATTTTGGTCCCTATCGTTGGTACCACAAGAGTGCACATTTTGTAGGGTGTATTATAAGTTGTTATAGTATGCTTTAGACATAATAAAAGGCCACTATAGACCAGGTAATAAAATAATTAAAATATGTTGCAAATATTTGAAAAATGAACTATATGGCAGAATGTGCGGTTGTACATAAAATGAATGAAAATGCATCAAAAGTATTTGATTTTAGAGTACTTAGTGAATATGTCTTAATGTGACTGAGCTGTTGAGCTTACTGGTAGCTTTACAATTTCAGTTTTTTATAGTTTTTATATCAAGTCATTGGACACAAAAATCATTTATCCATGAAACCCTGTATCACAAGACTATTGTTACACTTGTTTTCATAGTGATCATTGTAACCTACATTCTGTAATGTTCCCCCTTCAGCTCATGATTAAAAGCTCTTGGTTTTTATCTATTCATCTCAAATCTTTATACTGTGAACAAAGCTATTCTAAAAAGGAGACTGTCCAGTATAGTTGTAGTCTTAAAAATGATCTCCTCAAATTCAAGTTTAAACTAAGGCTGTCTGATCATACTGAGCATATATATCTTATCTTCTCCTGGGGCCTTTGTGACTTCAAAGGGAGTTTTCTACTTTGAATGAAGACATGGAGTGCAAAAGAGAATGGGAATCTGGCTAATAATGTGGCCCATAACTTGTGTTCTCACTCTGTTTTTACAAAGTGTTGGGCTGGGTCTACTGCAGAAGCGGAAATTTGGCTTTGAGTTCTGGTGTTCAAACTCATATTTCTGCTTGACTGAACTGTGAATGGAAAATCCCAAGTGTCTTACAAAATTAGTAACTAACTGGTGTTTTTACTAATCACTTCGGAGATGAAAAACTGAAGACATTTTAAAATTCAAAACCCATCAGCATGCGTTTGCCCTTTAATTGGCAGAAAATCGATCATGAGAGCAGTCCAGAGAACGTTTTTTTTTTTTCTCCTTCAGCTGCTCCAGCTGAACTACAGCTGCAGATTTTTTAAAAAAGGAAAAAAAAGTCTTGAATGTACTTTATAAGTGCAGTAATTCCCACAAATCAGTTACTGGAGTTAATGACCAGTTTGTTAAGGCATTAACTGCCCTCAGCTGGGAATGACCAATTTGGGGGGAATGGCTGCACAACTGCTAAGATAATTCACTAACACTTTCAAATAATGATCCAGCTAATTAACGGTGAATTCCTGTGGAAATCCTATCGAAGTACTTATGACCTCTGCGTTTAATAGCCAGTGAGTTCATCATGATTCATGTTTATTACCGTAAATACCAAAGGAATCATAATGACTAGGCCATTTTTTTTCCACCCTGGCCTTATTACTTGAACAGATTTGACTAATCCACCTCTAGTCATTAAGGACCTAGTTCTCAAAAATATTCAGTCTTTTCACTGCTCTGCTTAAAATTCACAGGGCCTTTGGTGCTATGCCAGCATACGGACTATTGGCAGCCTGTTTTTACTTGGGAATAATTGATGTCTGTAAGTCTTAAAGGAGCCCTTTTGAAATGCCTGCCATTTGTAGGATGTAGAGGAATCATAGCTGGTTAGCTGCAGTTTATGGTTCTTAGTCATGAATTCTTATGGGAAAATCATACCCCCAAGCCCCAAATTCATTTAGGATATACAAGATTTTTTTTGAGGTTTATTTTTTAAAAACTCAGATATCCTTTCTTCCAATCAAAGAAGATGATTAGCTTATAATGAAGGATAAGCTCTTAATTTTACTTGGACCATTTAATCTCTCTTAATGACTGTTTATTGCTATGTGATCTGCAAATTAGCCTTTAAGTAATAATAAATGTTGACTGCCAGAAAGCCATTACTTTTTGTGTGCAGCTGTGTTTGAGGAGATGAATTTAGGTTATTTCCAGACATCTTCCCACTCCGGGTATGCACTTTTGTCCTAAAATATTTTGTCCTTTTTTTACAGCTGTCAGAATATCTGCTAGATGCCATGAAGTTATAGGCTGTATTTTCATCAAGCAACTAATCATTTATATAATAATTAATGCTTCAGTGAATAATTACGGTTATATCCTGTAATATATTGCAATCTTCATATATTGCAGTTCTTTAGTAGAGAAAGGAAATATGTGATTTGCAGCAATAAGATGTGAATTAGAATCGTCAAGGTAACATGGGTTAGAAGATCATGTATAGGATATTTACATCTTTTTTCTGAGTTAAAGGGCAAATGTCAGTTTCTGTATTTTTAAATTCCCTAAAAAAATACAAAAAAAAAGGAAGAAAATCAATTTTTTTAAAAGTTTTTGATGTTTATTTGTTTTTGAGAGAGAGAGCGAACAAGCATGGGTGGGGGAAGGGAAGAGAGAGGGGAAAACACAGAATCCAAAGCAGGCTCCAGGCTCTGAGCTGTCAGCATCCAGAGCCTAACGCAGGGCTTAGAACTCATGGACCCGAGATCATGACCTGATTCAAAGTCAGATGCTTAACTGACTGAGCCACCCAGGCGCCCCAGAAAATCAATTTTTTTAATGTTTGTTTATTTTTGAGGAAGAGAGTCCATGAGCATGTGAGTGGGGGAGGGGCAGAGAGAGAGGAAGAGAATCCAAAGGGGGCTCTGACAGCTGACAGCGCAGAGCCCGATGTGGGGCTCGAACCCATGAACCGTGAGACCATGACCTGAACCAAAGTTGGACACTTAACCAGCTGAGCCACCCAGGTGCCCTGAAAATCAAATTTATAGGTATTTGTAAATCATGTGATTGGGTTCCAGGGAACATTTACCCAGACAAAACCAGAAGACATATCAGCAACTTGTGTTATATTGACCTGTGAGTACAATATTGTAGTCCCTTAGATCTGTCATCACCTCCTTTCCCACTTTTCTCAAGGAAAAAGAATACCTCTGGTGTAATGCCTGTCATATTTCAGTTTCTTTTGTTCAGTTGTGCTCGGCCTAAACAAGGGGGGAAGCATGGGACATGCCACTTGAAGGTAAATAAGTAATGTAGCTAATTGTGAGCTTTGTCTGCAGTGTTCTTAGACTTCTGCCTGAGTCCTTTCATCTTCTTGGTAGCCAATCACCTGTATAGTTTCCTACTCCAAGACTGAGTTTAAGTTCTATTGCAGAGCAGAAGCATTAAAGAGGGGTGAGAGATTCACAGTGTGTTTGTGGTAGTGGTGGAGGATGAATGTGTACTGAATCTGTATTTTGATTATGTTCTTTTCTCAAGTTGCACTCTTATTAAGGAATTTATAACCGTGTAAGAATGAGAGAATGATGAAGGGCTCCTATCAGATAAGGGTCACTTAGTGGAGTCTTGAAGTAAGGTAACTCTCTTCAGCCCATACTTTGGGAATAGTAAAGCTTTACGGGAAAGTGACTGAATAGAAGGACAAGTGGCTTAGCTGCAGGCTCAGAATATACCTCTGGACCCTGCCTAGCTCATCTTGGAGAAATCTCCGCTGCTTCTCAAGCCTGCTTTATTTCTGACTATGATCCAATCTTGAAAAGAGAAAAACCCACCGTGTGTGTTAGGGGCACACGATAGTACTGTTCTGTTGGTAAAACAGAAAAAAACATTCTTGTTCACATAATAATTATGGTAAGAAATGATATGTATTGAATTGGTTTATTACTGTGTCCGACTCAGTACTACTAATTGCTTTACCAGAATTCTCTTAACTAATCCTTACGTAACAACCCTTTGAGTTAGGTACAGTTGTTATATCGATTCCGCTGATGAAGAAATTGAAGCACGGAGAGTTTAAATAACACTCACAGGCTCTATCTCAGGTGCAGGAGTCACAGATTGAACCCAGCCTGTCAGAGCCCGAGCTCTGAACCACAGTGTTATGCTACCAGGGCCACTCATCTTTTAAGCTTCTGTAGCACCTTGTGTTTTTTCATAAACTCAAACACTGCCTGATGGTAGCTCTGGTCCAGTTTAGTGAAAGTGAGCTTCAGAACTGCTGAAGATCTAGTCCCCCAAACTGCTGGGGGGATAATTCCTTTTGTCCCTGTCAGGAACTTCTTTGGCCCTTCAGAACCTACTGTATCTGGGCACAGGTCTTCCAGTAAACAACTGGTTGTTGTTGTGCATTTCATCTTCTCTTCCCCTCTTCGGCCACCTTCCCACTGTCTTCTCTAAGACTCCCAGGTCTCATAGAGTCCCTTCTAATTTCATCTCCTTCCTGTACTATGTCACTAAGGGATAATGATAATGACAGGAAGCCCACAAGCAGGCTTTGTAGTCCCATGTAGATTTGAGTCTCAGATTCATGGTGGTGTCTCCTTTGGAAGGATTCATAACCTTAATGAATGTCATTGCCTCATCTCCAAATCAAAGATAGGATCTACCTCCTCACAGGGTCAACGAGAAAACATATGCCTAACATACAGTAGGAACAGTATCACTGTTGGCTTAACCCTTTCTCTTTCCCCTTTTCTCAAACAACTACAGTTCTAAAAAGATTGGCTGTCTGCCAGGCTTTCAGGACAGCACTGCTTCCCTGGAGATTCCACCGCAGGCCTTCAGTTTTCAGCATGCATTGGGGCATGATTAGCATTTCAGGTACATATTATGGGGGGGGAAAGATGATGGGAACTGGGGACATGTTCAGAGGTGTTTTGTTGTTTTTTTCTTAATAGTGGGTCACGATAGAGAAGAATTAGGAAGGCATTAGAGAGCTGCAAGGAGTTTTCACCTTGGGCCACGTGTGTGGAGAGAGGAGAAGAGACAGCACACAAGAGCAGACGCAGGACTGGCTGAAGAATGAATCTTTCTGTTTCTTGAAACTAGATATTTAGTTATGTTGTGAAAAAAAAATAAGTTATTGTCATATCTGAGATCTGCTTCTTACATATGTGATTCATCTGCTTTTCAGAAATTATTATAATTTTAGGACTCTACTCCAGGCTTCCTATTCTATCACGTATCCTATATCTTTGATTTATCCTTAGGATATATTACCATTATATAAATTATATTATCAGTGTGTATTATCATTAGCTCTAAAGGAGCTTCCTTGTTACCTATCTTATCGAGTACAGATCTCTTAAAAGTGAATCTTTTCTCTCATCTTATATGAATGACGTACCACCTTAGAACAGTTCTTAGAATTCTTTTCATTGACACCAGCAATAGACTCTCCTCAAGCATGGACCATTTTATTCCTGTTTCCACATTGAATTCGAATTTGTTTGGTGACGTACTTTGATCTTGAAGAATCTTTTTATTGGTTACTGATTCTTTGTTTCTTTTACCATTTACCAAGTTGTGTGCTTTGGAATCCTACTTTTCAGTGAACCCACTACATAGAGAAAATATCTTCAAATAATATTTTGTTAAAAAAATATTTTGTAAAAGTTGGGGCGCCTGGGTGGCGCAGTCGGTTAAGCGTCCGACTTCAGCCAGGTCACTATCTCATGATCCGTGAGTTCGAGCCCCGCGTCGGGCTCTGGGCTGATGGCTCAGAGCCTGGAGCCTGTTTCCGATTCTGTGTCTCCCTCTCTTTCTGCCCCTCCCCCGTTCATGCTCTGTCTCTCTCTGTCCCAAAAATAAATAAAAACGTTGAAAAAAAAAATTAAAAAAAAAAATAAAAAATAAATAAAAAAATATTTTGTAAAAGTTAAGTAGGATTAGAACATACCCACAGCTGAACAACATATAGAAAGAAACTGGAATAGCAGGGAAAAAGAGATTTGCCTTCAGAATATGAAAGTTTGTTGAGGTGCCTGCGTGGCTCTGTCGGTTAAGCATCTGACTTCGGCTCAGGCCGTGATCTTGTGGCTCCTGAGTTCGAGTCCTGCATCAGGCTCTGTGCTGACAGCTCAGAGCCTGGACCCTGCTTCAGATTCTGTGTCTCCCTCTCTTTCTGCCCCAGCCCACTCACATTCTGTCTCTCTCTCTCTCAAAAATAAACATTAAAAAATTAAAATTAAAAAAATATGAAAGTTTGCTGAAGGACCCTACTTGAAAAGATTTAAAAATATCTCAATACCTAGAAAAAAAAGCTAAATACTGTGAAGTATTATCTGACCAAACCATAAGGATACCCTCCTCCTTGGAGAATAAAGTTGGAATTTTTCACTTAAAAAAATTTTTTTTTAATGTTTATTTTTGAGAGAGAGAGAGAGAGAGGGAGAGAGAGAGAAAGAGAAAGAGAGGCGGGCAGAGAGAGAGAAGGGAAGACACAGAATCCAAAGCAGGCTCCAGGCCCTGAGCTGGGGTTCAAACTCACGAACCATGAGCTGAAGTCAGACGCTTAACCAACTAAGCCACCCAGGCGCCCCAGATTTCTTCTCTTTTAACCTACGTATTAGAAAACCTGTACAGGGACACCTGGGTGGCTCAGATGTTTAAGAATATGACTCGATTTCGGCTCAGGTCATGATCTCACAATTGGTGAGATTGAGCCCCACCTCAGGTTCTACTCTGACAATGTGGAACCTGCTTGGGATTCTCTCTTTCCCTCCCTCTCTCTCTGCCCCTTTCCTACCGTCATGCGTGTGGGTGCACACTCTCTCAAAATAAACAAACATTTAAAAAAAAAGAAAATTTGTACAAATATTTGTTTGCCTATGACAGGTGTGTTTTATACTAGAATAAGTGTAAATGCATGCCTTCAACAGTGGGAAAATATGCTTTAGTAGTATCTGTGAATCTTTTCTATTTCTATATTTCTATATTTTCTATTTCTATAGATTTCTATATTTCTATAGATTTCTGTATTTTCTATTTCTATATTTGCTTTGATCCCAAGAACAAAATGTTGGAATTGGTGGTATACCCAATTTGTCTATACTTTTCTCATTTTGGAGTAATTTCACAATTTTTGCCTCACATCTTCCAAGTAGAATTCTTACCCCTAAATACTTAGTGTATATATTTTCTACAGCTAACTTGTGTTTCTGAATTTACTAGTCTTCATCTTCAGATTAAGTGTACTTTCTCCTCTGTTCTTATATCTCACCTTTTCATCTAAGCCTAGGGTCATTATCCTTAGAGCTTATCTTTTGAATTCAGCGTCTGTCTTCTCCACAGATTGTGTAGTGACATTTTTCAAATAGTAGAAAGGACCTGAAACTTACCTAAAATGATTACTCCTGCACTCTTTATTCTGCAAATTTTCTATAAACCATAATGCTATAGAGAAACAGACATAAAACATGAGACAAAATAAGTGTTATTTCACATATAAAATGTAGTTTCTGCATGTGTTGTGTTCCAAGTGGTTGAGTTAGTGAATTCACAGATTTTTAGTTAAAATGAAAATGTATACTAGTATGTATTCATCAGATAAGGAATGGATTTTCTTTGTTTGTTTTATCCCAGGGAGTCATTTTTATGCTGATATGGAAAGCCGAAGGAAACAGGCTTTAACCAAACTATTTTGAAAGATGCAGAAATCCAGCTTTTAAAAAAGTATTTCAAAAATGTGTTTTATTCTGTCATATGTCTGTCAGTATAGATCAGTCTTTCATACCCAGTATTAGAAGGCCATTTCATCTTATCAATTACAAAAGTATTTGAGTGTTATTGTAACATAACCTGGTGAAGATTTTAGAATCAGAGTTTAAATCCCTGCTCATTTACAAGGCCGTGTAGCAAATATATATTTTTCTCTAAGCATTAAGTTCCTCATCTGAAGCATAGGGATAATATTTACTTGACAGATTATTGTTTTGAAGATTCATTTTGTTCTCTCTCTCGCTCGCTCTCTCTCTCTCTCTCTCTCTATATATATATATAAATGTTTATTTTATTTTGAGAGACAGCACAAGCAGAGGAGGGGCAGAGGGAGAGGGAGAAAGAGAATCCCAAGCAGGCTCTGCGTTGTCAGCACAGAACCCAACAAAGGGCTCAAACTCATGAACCATAGGATCATGACCTGAGCCGAAGTTAGGAGTCAGATGCCTAAGTGACTGAGCCACTCAGGTGTCCCACCACGTGATATATTTTTATGTAACATATAAGCTCAAGGAAAACAAAGAATTAGAGCTAGTCGCTATATTTTTTTATTTACTTGTAAAAGATCTCCTATAACTTTTAAAATATTTGCCTCAAATCTGAAGCTCTTGTAGAAGTTAGTAATTTCTGTCTTTGAATAAATGTGTTTATTTCTTCTGTTTTAGCCTCTGATTTTTTTTTATTTTTTTAAATATTTTATTTTTAACTAATCTCTACACCCGCCATGGAGTTCAAGATCAAGAATCACATGCTACACCAACTGAGCAAGCCAGGCATCCTTAAAAATGATTTTTAATATTTATATAATGTTATATAATTATAACATGCAAAGCATAATAATTGCATAATGTTTAGATAATATTACCTAAGCATATCACCATTTATTTTATGATTTTCTAAATGTTGGTTATCTAGATTATTTTCAAATTTTCAGTTATAAATAATAACCCATACCCCTGACATCACTGTTGCACTATAAGCTAACTAACTTGGATATAATTAAATAAATTAAAATACTAAAAAAAAATAATAACCCAGTGGACATGCTAGTCTATTTATTTATTTATTATTATTTATTTATTTATTCATTCATTCATTCATTCATTCATTTAATTTCCATCCAAATTAGTTAGCATATAGTGCAACAATGATTTCAGGAGTAGATTCCTTAACACCCCAACCTCTGGTTTTTTAATGTAACACTGCTCCTTGTTTTCCAGCTTTATTGCGATCTAAATGACATATAACATGATATAAGTTTAATGTATGTGATGTAATGATTTGATATATGTATATATTGAAAAATAATTACCACAGTAAGGTTAGTTAACACATCTGTCACCTCACACAGTTAACTGTGTGTGTGTGTTGGGGGGTGTGTGGATGGGTGTGGGTGTGTGGTTAGAACTTTCAAGGTTTGCTGTCAGTAACTTTCAAATATATACAATACAGGATTGTTAACTATAATCACCATGCTCTTTAAATATTAAAATCAGTCAGTGGATATTTAATAAGAAACTACCATGTGTTCTACTAAGCCTTGTGAGAATACCAAAGTTCACATGGTCTAAGAATTTCTAACCATCTGGAAAGATATGCCTAATATATCAAAAAATTCAATAAGAATCTAAAACAGAATTTTAAAAAACACTACATATTTTAGTAATTTTGTGGTATGGTGGACACAAGGATAAAGGTGCTAAGTTTATCCTCCATGTTTAAACTTTTAAAATCTTCATATATTATTTATCAATTAAATTCACTTACCTACTTGATTCTTTTAAATTCCACATATCTTCAAGTATTTCTCATAGCCTAGAATTTTCAAAAAGGATATTGTTTCTTGATAAAACTTTTTAGTTAGACAAGTTTTCTAATTCTAGTTCTGTCACTGACTTAGAGATCATAAATAGGACCTTAAAATATGACCTATCTGAAGGCAAGAAGGACTGCATGATACATAGAATCCCATTTTATTGTTCAATCTATGATATATCATTTGTTTCTCTTTCTCAGTTTTGAGGTGTATTAGGCCTCAGTACTGAGGCGGTCCTTAGTCTATTTGTAGGCCTTAGCGTTTTATAGTCATGTATTTTTTTAATGTTACAAATACTACTGTACTTCTTTTATCATTTAGATTATTTTTCCAGTTTCTGACTCATAAGAATTAAATATACTTTCTGTTCGCTATTTTTCTTATATCATCACTGTTAGGAGCTGTGTTAATCACATATTTTCATGGAACATCAGGGTGAGGATGCCAGTGATCCAATCTGGTTCACAGTAGGCTACTGAAAACAATAAATTCTTTGGTTTGTGGTTAATTTTCTTTTTGCAAAATGCACATTGTCTCTTGGAAATTAATGATATTTCACAGACAGTATATTCTAGACTTTAAAATTGAAATAGGGAGGTCAAAATATTTTCTAAATTAGAGGTGTATAAGCATTTGATTCAGGAGGTTAAAAGTCTTAATGTATTAATTTGAGTGTGTTATACCAAAAAAATTAATTATATCCATGATTTAATCATGTTCATGATTTTTACTCCCAGGTAATGAAAACTACAAACAAATAGCAATGTGTGTTCTTTACCACATTAGCATGGATGATCGCTTTAAATCAATGTTTGCATACACTGACTGCATACCACAGGTAAGTGGTTTAAGTGTTTTTTAAAAGCATTAAAAAAATAGGTATTTTCCATTTTATTCTCTTGATTTTCCAGATACATTTTCCCTAAAAAAAATTCCCTCTTAAACATAATATGAGTTTGTGATAGAAAATTGGAAAATAGGGAGCAGTATAAAAATGAAAATAACTTTGTTATCCCAAACTCAGAGATAACCATTTAACATTTTGGTATATTTCCTTCTACAGAGTTAAAAAATAACATATTGAGATTATATACAGTATGTAATTATATATTACTTTATTTACTTACTAGGTCACAATGTATTCTCCCATGTCATTGAACAGTCTTCAAAAATTATTTCTCATAGTTATATGATATTCTGTTGCTTAAATGTATCATTATTTAATTATTGTTAAATTGTGTGTTTTTTTCCAGTTTATCACATAAAAACAGATGTAAGTAAACTTAGGTAAACAGATGAAGTAAGGTGGAATAAATATCATGGTATATAAATGCTTATCCACATCCCTGTGTTTTTCTTTAGTTTAAGTTCCTGAAAGTAGAATTACTAAGTCAAAAGGTACAAACACTTGTGTATTTGACATATTTTCTTCTAAGAAGGCATGTTTGTCACTTTTTTCCTTTTTTTAAATTTTATTTTAATTCCAGTATAGTTAATATAAAGTGTTTTATTGGCTTCAGATATACAGTAGTAATTCAGTACTTCCATATACACCCAGTGCTCATCACAAGTGCACTCCTTAATCCCTTATCACCTATTTCACCCATCCACCCACCCACCTTCCCTCTAGTAACCATCAGTTCTCTATAATTAAGAGTCTCTCTGTCTCTTTTGTTTTTCCTTTGCACATTTGTTTTGTTTCTTAAATTTCACATATGAGTGAAATCATATAATATTTGTCTTTCTCTGACTGCTCTTACTTAGCATTATACTCTCTGGCTCTATCCATGTTGTTGCAAATGGCAAGATTTCATTCTTTTTTATGGCTGAGTAATTTGTGTGTGTGTGTGTGTGTGTGTGTGTGTGTGTGTGTATAGAAAAAATTTACAAATTATTTATTCATGTCCTTTGCCAATTTTTCCATTGGCACGTTAATATTTTTAGTATTAATATATGAAATAACTATTTTAATTCTTTGTCATATTGCTAGTATTTCCTAACTTTGCCTGTTCATTTGGTTTATGTTCAGTGATTTTAAATGATTTATCAAAATTCTTTTATCTTTAAGAAAGATTTTGCTATGACTCGGTTGCTTGATATATTTCATATGTTAGGCCTTTTTATCTTGAAGTAGTTCAGTGATTTTTTTTTTTTTTTTTGCATGGACTATGTTATAAGGATAGAGATTCTATACATATTATACATATTTTGTTCTTAGGGAATATACATTCACAGAATCACTATTTTGCCATCAATCTTTATTAAACTGAGCTCCACTAATTTGAATATCTGATGATTGGAACACAGGTTGGGCCAGTTTTAAATATTACATTATTTTTTATAAAATGGTTTCATAAAATAGAAAAAGCAGGGGCGCCTGGGTGGCGCAGTCGGTTAAGCGTCCGACTTCAGCCAGGTCACGATCTCGTGGTCTGTGAGTTCGAGCCCCGCGTCAGGCTCTGGGCTGATGGCTCAGAGCCTGGAGCCTGTTTCCGATTCTGTGTCTCCCTCTCTCTCTGCCCCTCCCCCGTTCATGCTCTGTCTCTCTCTGTCCCAAAAATAAATAAACGTTGAAAAAAAAAAATTTTTTTAAATAAAAAAAAAAAGAAAAAAAAAAGAAAAAGCAAACTTGCAGGGTGTATGGCAAACAATAAAAATAACACTTTAAAAAACACTTTAGGGGGCACCTGGGTGGCTCAGTCAGTTAAGCATTCGACTTCGGCTCAGATCATGATCTCACAGTTTGTGAGTTTGAGCCCCGCATTGGGCTCTGTGCTGACAGCTCAGACCCCAGAGCCTGCTTCGGATTCTGTGTGTGTGTGTCTCTCTCTCTCTCTCCCTCTCTCTCTCTCTCCCTCCCTCCCCCTTCCCTGCTCATGCTCTCTCTCTCTCTCTCTCTCTCTCTCTCTCTCAAAAATAAATAAAGATTAAATCTATATACAAAACAAAAAAAACAAAAACCCAACACTTTAGAAGAGTATGAATAGTAAGTCACACTTAGAAAAGTATTTCCTCTTAAGACTTCTGCTAGGCAATTCCCCATTAAGCTGATATAAGTTATTAAATGTATATTACTTGAGAATTAATTAATGTATAGTAAAAAAATCAGCCATAATTTCTCTTTTTATTCTTACTGACAATCTTTTCATTCATCCCAAATTAGTGAGATAGTTCTAAAATTGAATTTGCTATTCCAGAATTTTAACACTTTATCTACATGCAATTAAAAAACTGATAAACTCCTAAGGGTAATTTCTTAGCCTTTTTTATCAAGAGGATAAACTAATTATGTTTATAGGAAATAGACATTCTTCAAAGAATATAGAGCATATCTTATCTAACAAGGCAAGGCTTCTTATAGAGATAACATATGTCAGAAGTGTAGCCAGTGCAGAGTGTAATCAAATTCTTTGTCAAACAAGTTTTCAATAAAAGAGTAGCCATGTCAAAGGGAGATTACAGGTGATTTACTACAGTCTCACTCCATATGTTCCAAGGGTTTCTGCTTTGCAGTTTCAAAGGGTGTTCCTTTTCCAATCCCATTCAGTGTCAGAACTTCATTGACTACAGGATATGAATTGGAAAGCAGCCAAAGAAGAATAGTATTCTTGCCTAGATTGACTGTTTTTATCCAGATTAGACTTAAAGAAAAAAAACATTAAATAAAAAAGAAATAAATGTAAAGTAAAAAGGGATGGAAAACTTACTCTTGGTGAGTCTTCAAATTGGAGTTCTCCTCTTTTAGAATATATAATCTCAACCATAAGACATAAAACTTTATTTTAAATAAAGAATTGGAAGTAAGAGCCTCTTTAGGTCATTTCTGAAAAATATTATCACTGCACTTGAAAACTTTGTATGTAGAAAATTCTCCCATACCTTTTCAAGAACAATATTCATGCATGTTTTCTTGACTAATGATTTTTAACTCAAACGTTTCTGCAGTGGGTTTTTCAGAACATTTCAGAACATTTATGAACTATATTTCATAAACAAAACCTTCCAAAACCTATTTAGTAGTCAGTATTTTTTATTTTTTTAATAAAATTCAACCCTTATAGGAATGGTGAGGTGATGTTACCAAATTACATCATAAACATCCTGAAGCTTTTTAGTATGAAGCCATATTTTGAGAAACCAAATGGCACTCTCACATATATTTGGTCCTAACATGCTATCCAGCCTATGACTTATAAGGCTCAATTTTGAAATAGTTATGGAAAAGTTGACATGGCTTGATTGCCACCCAGTGCGACATGCATTATCAAATAACAGAATTGTGGAAAGCAAGTCTGGGATTAAATTGCAATTTCCAAGCTTCCTTCCTAAGTTAAAAAGATACTCCTTTCAGAGGTAGAGGCTGCTCAGAGTAATGTTTTTAAATATAGCAAAGCTTTAAACTACTGGCTGGGGCACCTGGCTGGCTCAATGGGTAGGGTGTGTGATTCTTGATCTCTGGGTTGTGAGTTTGAGCCCCATGGTGGATGTGGAGATTACTTAAAAATAAAACCCTTAAAACAAAACAAAACAAAAGAAAAAAACTTTGTGACAGCAGCTGATTGTACTTATTAAATAAAGCTATATCTAATGTTTGGATCTTAGAATTAATGTAATACTTGGTTAACTTTGAAATTATGCACATTAATATTTGTTTAGTAAAGACTGTCAAGGAGCGCCTGGGTGGCCCAGTCAGTTGAGCATCTGACTCTTGATTTTGGCTCAGGTTATGATTCCAGGGTCATGGGATCGAGCCCTGTGTCGGGCCCTGTGCTGAGCGTGGAGCCTGCTTGAGATTCATTCTCTCTCTCTCTCTCTCTCTCTCTCTCTCTCTCTCTCTCTTTCTCTCACTCTTTCTCTCTCTCTCCCTCCCTCCTTCTCCCATTCCCCCTCTGCCCCTCTCCCCTGCTCTCTCTCAAAAAAAAAAAAAAAAGAAGAATGTCAAGCATTATAAATGAAAAGCCTAAAATAACCTTGAAAGAAGGAAAGCAGTGGTTCATTAGTCACCCATATTCATTTTAATGACAAAAAAAAAAGGTGGAATATGGTCTTGTTCTTTAATTACATTAGATATTTATGTAAAGGAGCTTTATAAACCATAAAAGACTATACAAAAATACGGTACTCTTAGTAAAATATCAAATCATTCACATTATTTTGGATCCATTCACTGTCCATTTTAAATACTGCCTTATATGCATTTTATAAGATAAACCTGTAATTAGACTTTTTGTAAATTATTTAATACTCAGAGTAGGTGCTTATATGTTCAATATGCCTCATAATCTCTCCCAGTATTATATTGCTTTTCTTCTTTTGTACTTTAGTGCCTCTAATTACCCAATATATTGTAATTTTTTTCCCTATTATGTCACCATTCTGCAAAATTTGGGGTCCAGGGCTAGTCTGGCTTTATAGATGATCTTAATGGTCTCAGTGGGTGAATTGTTTCAGGTAAGCATTCTTGGGGATAACCAGGAGTTAATAGTTGTATTCTAATAATAGTTAAAAGTACACATTAACAGTTCATTGTTATTTAGACCTCTAAGATGCATGTTTTGTTTAAATAGGTGTAAATGCCATCCAGATGCTTATAAAAGTATTTATTGGTATTAGAATGGCCAATCAAAGTGCATGTTTAGGTAATGATGTCATGGCGTTATTTAATATTTTACCCTGGAACAGTGTGTAAGAATCTTCATAGCGATCCACATGTTTTCTACCACAGTTGTCCTATTTGGCCCCTCTTTGATCTACATGCTTCTTTTTAGCTGAATGCTGGTAAACGTCCTTTCTGACAGCCCCCTTTGCTCCTGCCTGCCATTATCTGCTGAAGTTCAGAAACCAGAGCATCACTTCAAACAGCACAGTTAGGGAGTAGCCAGTCAGAAGAGATTCCTGAGGCATGCAAAGTTCTGCCATAATCATTCAAAGATGTTTGGGTGGGGGGATGGGGGTAGTAGAGGTGTATGTGAATTCAGAGAGCTGTGGGGGTTGGCCTCTGGTCACTGGTAAATAAGTGAAGTCAGGTGCCAGAGAGTCTAGACACAGTGATTTCAGTCTTGAGTCTTTGGTATCTGATACTCAATATGGGACCTGTCTGATTGAGCACTATTGCCTCTTCATTGCACAGGCTGAAGCCCTTTTAGTGCTTTCCTGTTAAATTAGTAAAAGATGACAATGGACATAGTTAAAACAGAACAAATCTAGTTTTAATATTTCCTAGTTGTCAGCAATTACACTTACTTTTGAAGTGCCAGGGGTAGCAATCAAATTAGAGACATAATGTTGCCCATGGAGTTTGAAGGAAACTATTATTTTAAAATGTGAATGCTTTAATTAAAATTGAAGTGTTTCTCTTTCCTATTATGAAAAACTAATTCTATATCATGATACATTTCATTCACATTTAGTCCTAATTTCTCTTGATTCTGGGGGGGGGGGGGTAGTTGGATAAGATTTCAAACTGTGCATTATTTTTTAAAAATCTAGCCCCTGATTACTTCACCACAGGATTTAACATAGAAATTACCAAAAGCAAACAAAACCCATCAGCTTCTAATAGATCACCTCTAACCCCATTTGCAAGGGCAATTTTCATACTACAAGGTCAATTTCAAGTAAATAGCAACAGATAATTTGCTTTTGTAACAGATTTTTGTTATTATAAAGAAGTTTCTTACATCAGTAAAAATTTGGAAGAAATCTATAGTAAATTTTTAATTAGAGTATGAAAAACATACTAATTGGAGGATTATCACATACATTTTTATTGATTTGTACTTTTAATTGGCAATTAACATATAGATAGGTAGCAAAATCTATTAAATGTATATCCAATAGATTAAGATTATTTTAGTTTTGCCATAGAATTTTTTTGTTCTATAATATTATTAAGTGTTAATGATTCCTTATCTAAAGATTCCATTAGTAGCAACATTTGTGGTTAAAGAGCTGCCCTCTGGAAAAAGGCATGATATATTGCTAACTACTCACCTGTTACAGTGTTTTGTAGTATAGTTTTGTTAGAATTGTACTTACTTAGGTATAATTTTTTGGAGCAGTTGTAAGTGATCTGTGTTAATTTTGGTTTCCAGTTGTTCACTGCTAGCACATAGGAATACAATTGATTTTTGTATGTTGACCATACATCCTTTTTGAAACTTAAGTTATCTGAAATTTACAAAGAGAATAATTAAAACAAGATTTAACAGAAGAGGGTCTAACCAGTGAACAAATAGCTATTATTCACTTCCTGTATATACCGTGCTGTGTTGGATTCACAAGGGCATGTTGATCTAAAAAGGTATCGTATTGTAGTGCCCTGAGGCAAAACATAAGAAATTGTTAGGTAACAAATTTTAGGACCGACTTTCCTATGTCTTAGCCATTTGACTTAGAGAAAAATGTCTTTACATAGTATACACTCAGTTAATTCGCTGATTTACCAGTCATAGAAGACTAGCCTCTAAAAACTATAGCATAAAGTTCATTTCTCCTTTATTATAGCAACCATCTTTCATCATGACAAATCTGGATTACAGATAGATGGCATAGGTAGCCTACCTTTTCCTAGATTTCTGCTTTTCTGTCTGTTGCCTTTCAGACCCACCTTCTCTTTCTTTTATCATTAAGTAGAGTTCTTTTCTCATTTTATACCCATGCCCATATGATTGGATCCAGCCTGGAGCTTCAGTAATCAACCATATGTAACAATTCCTAAATCTCCGGTGCAAACATTTCTTATAAACTCAGGGTTGCATTTATAACTTCTACTGAATATCTGTACCACACTATCACATAGGCAGCTTATTAAACTCAACACATCTAAAACCAAAGTGACTGTCTTCCCTTTAAAGTCTTCCTACTCTAGTTTCTCCTGTTTGGTAAATGTGGACACCACTGTCCATGTTGGTGCTCAGTGCAGAAACCTGGGAGTCATCTTTGACCCTTCCTCTCCCTTAACCCCAACATCTAGTCAGTTATTAAATCCCATTTTGATTCTCGTTCCTAAATACAGCTTTAATCCATCCTTTTATCTCCATCCCCGTGGCCCCATGTAGTCCAAGAGTCATCATCTTACCTGGACTTTTCCTCTAGGCTCCTAGATGGTTTTCCTACATTTTCTCACTCTGTTTCAGTCTGTTTTCCACACTGGCCAGACCTTTTTGAAACACAGATCTTATCCTGCCATTTTACTTACTTAGAAGCCTTTAATGGCTTCCTATTATCTTTACAATGAAGCCCCAAATCTTTAACATGTACTTCAAGACCCTGCATGATTTGGCTTTTACCTTCTTATATCTGAACACTATTTCACGCACTCCCAACCATGCTTGCCTTCTTTTCTTCTTTCTTACCTTGTATCCTTTGCACAAGCTATTTTTTTTTTTTTTGCTCAGAATGCTCTACTTCTACATAATATTTTAAATTCCTTAAATGCAAAGGCTGTATCTAATATTCCTCCTGTATTTTCCATTGTACTCAGTAGTTTACATCTAATACCGAACATCTAGTAGTTCATCAACCATTTATTCATTCAGTAGTCCATAGTGAGAGCTTACCACTTATATGTTGAAATGTATTATATTATTCCCATCACAGAATCTAAGATAATACATTGTAATAAAATACATCTGGTGTTTTTGATGCTTTTTTGTGTGGTTTTTTGAATAAAATATTCCATGTGCTTTTTGCTAGTTAATGAAGATGCTGTTTGAATGTTCAGATGAACGAATTGACTTGGAACTCATTTCTTTCTGCATTAATCTTGCTGCTAACAAAAGGAATGTACAGCTTATCTGTGAAGGTTAGTGCCTTTGAGCTTCATAGATAACCTTTAATCATATGGCGACTGGCAAGTTCTGGAAAAGAAACAAGGAATTAAGAATTACAGTAGCAGTGTAAATCCTATTTTTAAGTAGTTTTAAAAATTATAGCTTTAATCTTTAAAGGTCAGATAGATTCAGAACAAATACTCTTACATCATGAGTAGAAATACTTACCTTTAGTAATATTTTATAAACCAGGGTTTAGTTACCTTAATTAAATTTCATTTTTAAAAACATTTCTAGATGAAACAAAACTTTTTATTTGCAAAACAATCTGTTACAGTGTAAGATAATAACAATAAAAATGTATCAGATATTTGTTTCTATAATACCTTTGTAAAATAGCTTGTCGTGCATTATGATATTTCAGAATCTGCTCAATAGTTTTTTTCTTATTTGGAAAGTATACATATTTGTTTTCTGTTTTTTGTTTTTCTAAGGGACAAATGAGCAAATAGGAAAAAATTAAAATCTTTTCTTCCACTATCCAGAGATAATCATAGGTAAAATTTTGGAATGCTTCTGTAGATTTTTAAGATAAAATTTGGTTTTTGTATCTATATATGGTGACATTTTTTTTAAGTTATATCTTGAATCTCATTCCATGTGATTAGATATTTTATATAAAATAATTGCCAATAGTGGCAAAATAATCCTTTAAAGGATTTTCTATAGTTTAATCAGCTATTTTGGATATTTAGTTTGTTGCCACTTCTTTTCTGAAGCAAACCATGTTGCAGTAGTTTTCCTTTCTCTGGAACTTCATATTTCGATTTTTATGTTCTTAGGATACATTTCAAAAAGCATTTACATTTTTAAAATTTGTGGTGCATATTCCATACACAGAAGAGCACATACTGTGTGATACCATGTATATGAAATTCTACAGCAGGTAAAATTAATCTATGCTTAAAAAGAAGAAAGAGAAGGGGCGCCTGGGTGGCTCAGTCAGTTAAGTGTCCGACTTGGCTCAGGTCATGATCTCACAGTCCGTGAGTTTGAGCCCCGCATCAAGCTCTGTGCTGACAGCTCAGAGCCTGGAGCCTGCTTCAGATTCTATGTCTCCGTCTCTCTGCCCCACCCCTGCTCATACTCTGTCTCTCTCTGTCTCAAAAATAAATAAAAACATTAAAAAAATTTTTTTTTTAAAAAGAAGAAAGAAGGAAAATAGGAGGAAGAGGAAAAGGAGAAGTAAAGTGATTACATTTGGGGACGAAAATTGAGAAGGGACACTTTCTGGAATGAATGGAAATGTCTGTATCTTGATATGGGTATGAATTACCCAGGGGCACACATTTAATCAAAATTAATCTATTGTACACTTAAGATTCAGGCATTTTACTGTATGTAAATTGGGGGTTTTTTGAGAACTGTAAACTAAACAAATTTTATTAAACTTAAATGAACCTTAATTCTATTGGAGGAGTTTTCTGGTTTTTTGCAGGAAATGGGCTAAAGATGCTCATGAAGAGGGCTCTGAAGTTTAAGGATCCATTGCTGATGAAAATGATTAGGAACATTTCCCAGCATGATGGACCAACTAAAAATTTATTTATTGTGAGTATAGTTTCTTTCTTTCTATTAAAACAGCCTGAGAATTGAAGCTTTAAAGTCCTACATTTGGAAATAAAACTCTTACTGAGCTCTTATCAATATTAACTCATGACCCAAGTTGGTTCTTTTGTTATAAACTTTCTTGTAAGTTTAGCTTCCAGAAATCCCATGCTCAATTTTAGAGTTGTTTTCATTTTACGATCCCAACCCCTAACACTTCTGTCCTCACTCTACTTGTCTTGCCTTTTAAACAAGTGACTCCTGAGGCACCTGGCTGGCCCAGTTGGAAGAGTATGCAACTCTTGATCTCAGGGTTGTGAGTTTGAACCCCACTTTGGGTATAGAGGTAACTAAAAAACTATAAAATAAACTTTAAACCAATGATTCCTATAGCAATTTGGCTCAAGATTATTAAAACAAGAGAATCACATTTGATACTTACTTTTTCTTCCTGTGGATTACATTATTAGATTGGTTCTTCTGCAGAAATCATATTTTAGATTTGTATTAAAATTCTGTTTTATTTAGGATTATGTTGGGGACCTTGCAGCCCAGATCTCTAATGATGAGGAAGAGGAGTTTGTGATTGAATGTCTGGGAACTCTTGCAAATTTGACCATTCCAGACTTAGACTGGGAATTGGTTCTTAAGGAGTACAAGTTGGTCCCATACCTCAAGGATAAACTAAAACCAGGTCTGTGCTAAGTATTTCCATTTTGCGTAATCATTAAGTTATTTCTATTTCTTTCTGTTGCGGCTGAGAGCAACTGCCAGAGCAGTATTTTGTGACCATTATTATACTAGGTAATGTGTTTTCTTCCCACACCTCAACCTTCAGCTCTAGTTCTAGTTTCTTCCTCCCAGAAAGGTGATCACTAGGTCTCCTGTTAGATGTATGTACTCTTTTTCCTAAAAACGTGTTATCTTAGTATTGGTTTCCTTTCCCTACCCTGCTTATTTTTTTATCCTGCCTTTTAAAAATTACCAAATACCATATCCTCTTTGCATGCATGCATACCTGTGAACACACAAAGTTCTTTGAGCCATTCAAATGACTCTTCGGTTTTCTGTATTTACATTGTCATTCATTTACATTTTCAGAGAGGTGTTATCACTTCAGTGCTGCCCTCCCTTACTATTATGAACTATCTTCTTCATTGAGCATAGAAATGGGAAGAAAGGACAAAGTTACAAGCATGTTAAGGATTCATAAGAACTGATTTAATAGCTTACAGTATATTCTCTGTGCATTGAAGTTTTGGCAGTATAAATGGATTTGGATCAAGACATTTCAATGAAAACTTTCTGTGGTTTGACTTTATTAGGTGCTGCAGAAGATGACCTTGTTTTAGAAGTGGTTATAATGATTGGAACTGTATCTATGGATGACTCTTGTGCTGCATTGCTAGCCAAATCTGGCATAATCCCTGCACTCATTGAATTGCTAAATGGTAAATTATAATTTGTTTCAATTTGCTTTTGTTAATATATGAACAGGCTATTTACATTTTTAAATATAAAAGATCTGCAGTCATGAAATACTAATATTCTGTCCTTCTGTTGAGCTTTGTGTTGATTGAATTGGATCTCCTATCTTTTTTTAATGTCTTGATTTCTAATCAGGAAGGTTCATTTGGAAGCATCCTATTCCCTTCTAGGTCCAATGTCCTCTAAACATTCCGTGGTGAAGAAAATGTTCTCTATTTGCACTGTCCAACACATGTGGCTGTTGAGTACTTGAGATGTGGCTATTGGGACTGAGAACTTGAATTTTGTATTTAATTTTAATTCAATTAGCCACAGTGGCTATGGTTACAGAATAGGGCAATGAGGCCTAGATGGAATTTTTCCCTTAACTTCATATTGCTTTTAAGGGGCCAGGGTTCATTGTTTTCCACACTGCATACAAAATCTAACTGAATCTAATATTATTCTATTAGCGTCAAGTTCTCTAGGACTCTGTGTTAGTCTACTCAGGCTTCCATAACAAAATACCATAGACTGGATTGCCTAAACAAATAAATTTATTTTCTCATAGTTCTGGAGGCTGGGAAGTCCAGGATCCAAGTATCAGCCAATTTGGTTCCTGGTGAGGCCTTTCTTCCTGACTTCCAGAAGGCCGCCTTCTTGGTGTGTCGTCACATCCTCACAGGGCAGAGAGTGTGAGCTAGCAAGAGCGAGCACACACACAGTGCTCTGGTATCTCTTCTTAAGGGATACTAATCCTGTGGGATCAGGACTCCACCCTTATGACCTCATTTAACCTTAATTACTTCCTTATAGACCTGTCTCCAAATTAGAGTCACATTTAGGTTAGGGCTTTAAGGTAGGGATTTTGGAAGGTATGGGAAGCCTAAAATAACATTCTAATCTCAGGCTTTCCTGCCAGGTATAATAAATCTGCATTTTGTATTATTTTTCATAGATTTTTTGAAGTATAACAAGAAAAATACAAAAATAGAGCTCAATGAATTTTCAAAATGAGCACACCCATGTTACTTCCACTCACATGAGGAAATAAAATATCACCATCACCCTAGAAGTCCCTCTTCTGCCATTTCCCAGTCATTATCACCCTCTCCAAACTGGTGTCTATCCTTTCTTTTGTCACATGTAGATTACTTTTGCCTGGTGCTGAGCTTTATATAAGTAGAATCCAGGGTTTTTTGGTCATACGTTATAAAGTGAGATTCATCTATGTTGTGTTAAGAAGTGTGTTTCTTCTCATTGCTCTGCAAATATACGACTGTTTATCCTTTCTACTATTGGCAAACGATAGGGTGGCTTTTTGGGTTTTTTTTTTTTTTTTTGATAGGAGAAGGGCTATTATAAATATTGCTTCTATGAACATTCTTAAACTTTTCATTTGATGAATATATGTATTCATTCCTTTTGGACATATGACTAGGAGTAGAATTGTTAGGTCATAGAGTCTACATAAGTTTAGCTTGAGTAAATAATGCCAATCTGTTTTTCAAAGTAGTTGAGTCAGTTTTCAGTCCCACCAGCAATGTGCAAAAGTTCCAGTTGTTCTGCATCACCTCCATGTCTGGGCAATATCAGTCTGTTTAATTGTAGCCTTCAGAGTGGTGGTTTTAATTTGCATTTCCCTAATGACTAATAATTGAGTATCTGTTTGTGTTTATTGGCCAGTTAGTTATGGCTAATAAAGTTAAATACCTATTTAAGTCTTTTGCCCATTTCTCTCTTTTGAATTTTTAAGTTTGATTTATAAATTCTTTAACATAATGCATATGTGTACATGTGTATACATGTATATATATACATATATATACACATATACATATATATACACACACATATATATATAAACACACACATATCTATATACACATATATATAAAAATATACATATATATATATACACACACATGTATCTATATAAATATATATATATATATTTACATTTACTTTGGTCCACCCTTCGCCCAGCCAGGAGTTTTCCAAATGAGAAACAATTAAAAGGGAGACTAGGTGGTTGGGAGGTGTAAATGAAGACAATGTAGTTGGCAGAGTGAGAATGAAGATTTTGTGATGAGCTGGAGAAATCTGAAACAGAATGACTGGTTTTCTTGAATTGCTGTTCCCCCTTGATTATGATTGAGGGAGCTGAGACATGTACAAGGCAAGCTGACAGAGCCAGCTCACAGTGTCTTACTGTGTCTTAATGTTCTCTGCCATGAGGTTATCATGAACAGAGGCTATATGCTTCTCTTTTTAAGAAATACATGGATTTCCGGGAATATAGTCAATAATACTATAATAATTTATGATGTCAGGTGGTGACTACACTTACCATGGTGAGTATTGAGTGATACATAGAATTGTTGAATCACTGTTGTACACCTGACATAATTCTATTAAAACCCTTGTGGTCAAGTAAGGGGATACTGTATACCGAGAGAGTAATTAGTAGAATTTTAGCCCAAGTAGTCTGGGAGAGTGGCACATTGGCAAGTTAGTGAGGGAAATCCTTTGGAACAGATTGGACTTTAAGGGTCCCGCACTTTATTCTACACAAATAGCTAATGCTCTGTTGACCTGTAAATCTGTGTCTAACAGGTATCATTGAACAAATGCCAGGAGTTGATACAAAACTATTAATAAATGAAATTCCATAACCAGTACCTAAAAAATTAGATTTCTATAAGTATTTGCTTTTGCCATTATATATTAATCAGTGGATATCAGCTAACCTATTAAACTATTCTTTATATAATATTAAACATTAATTAGCTTATGATATGCAACATTCCTTTTACTATTTATATAATCAGTTACATTAAAACTAAAATAACTTATTTCATGACAATAAATAAAATTTAATGTTGTTAACATTATTCAAGAATATTACCTCTTGGGGTGCCTGGGTGGCTCAGTCGGTTAAGCAACTGACTTGGCCTCAGGTCATGATCTCACAGTTTGTGAGTTCGAGCCCTGCGTCGGGCTCTGTGCTGACAGCTCGGAGCCCAGAGCCTGCTTCAAGTTCTGTGTCTCCCTCTCTCTCTCTGCCCCTTCCCCGCTCACACTCTTGTCTCTCTTTCTCCCTCAAAAATAAACATTAGAAAAAATTTTTATAAGTTTTTCTACCAAAACCTTAGAATTTAGAAGGTGTGATTTTTTTTTTTTAAGAACTGTTTTTCTCATGAGGAGTCAACATTATACAGACAAACTATAGAACCAGATTTATTTCATAAATTAGAATTATTTTAAAAATTCTTACAACGGACAAAAAAACAAGTGTTGGTAAGTGTCGCCATTTCACATTAGGGCCATAGAAGTTAATTTAATCAAGGTATTTATACCTGGAGGCAAAATCTGGTGAGAATTAATTACAGAGAAACACTGGTACTGTGTGTGTTCTTACACCAGTCTTGTCCTTCAGTGCTTCCTAAGTCCACCCTGATCTTTTGAGACCATCTCAAGTAGTCTGATGTAAACTCAGAGCAGATATAATTTCTTTTTTACAAAATCTTAGTTTTATCTTTGTATTTCAAAGTAATTTTACCTATGTAGTCTAACTATAACCAAATTTACTAAAACTTCTGAAAATGTGTTATAAAATTTCCTGATCATCATCATGGAATTTAGAAAAATATCTAAATAAAGATATAAATGATATATGCCACCCATATATTATAAATAACTTAAATTGATTACCCTTTACTTGTCTCCTGTCCCTTTTAGTTTTCTCATTCTCCACTATTCCAATCGATGTATTTCACTTTTGTATAGAACTATAGAATTCTCTTATTTGACGTTTTCTGCTTCCTTTCAGCCCAACAAGAAGATGATGAATTTGTGTGTCAGATAATTTATGTCTTCTACCAGATGGTTTTTCACCAAGCCACAAGAGATGTCATAATCAAGGAAACACGTATCCTTTTAATGTTTACGACAGATAATGACATTTCACATATTCAGAAAAGATGCATCTTTACATATTTTTTCCTAGCAAATGTTCAAATGATGTGGGAAATACCAAGCCCCAAAATAATTTCAGAGGGCAAGCTATTTTTCATGGAAGCTCTTGACCCCAAGTCAGCGTACAGGTAGAATAGCACAAGCGATTTTATTAACTTATTGGGCTGTGATTCCTAAGAACTTAACAAACATATCAGAACTTTCTTCTCTGTTAACATAATTTAACTATCAGATGTTCCTGGTACTATTCTTAGTACTTTTTCAATCTTACCGTGTTCACTCTACAAATCTATTCCCGTGGCTTCAGCTACCAACTATATGCCAAGTATTTAGTATCTTCAAATTCTCTTTCTTGAGTCCCAGGCATTTGTTTCTAACTGCCATCTGGATGTCTTCCACCTGTTGAAAGAGCTGTTACATGTATTACAATCAAAGAACCCGGATTCTAAGTTACCTTTGCCACTTACAAGCTGCAGGACCTTGGATATGTTATTTAACCTCCCTCGAGTATAAAATCTTGCATCTATAAAATGACCATAATCTGATAAAAATGATGGGAACATCTCCTGCCTCGTATGATTGTTATAAGTACTGATGGATTTAAAGTGCCTGTAATTATTTCCAACACACAGAGATACTCAATAAGTGAGAGTTTATCATTATTGCATTGAAAAGGGTACTTGATAATGCCAACAT
The DNA here is from genome assembly GCF_016509475.1 of Prionailurus bengalensis. NCBI lineage: Eukaryota > Metazoa > Chordata > Mammalia > Carnivora > Felidae > Prionailurus > Prionailurus bengalensis. The sequence continues at coordinate 12,297,445 of NC_057360.1, read as the reverse complement.
CCTCCCCTGTATCCTCCTTCTGTGTTCATAGTGGATAATAACAGTACCATCCATCAGTCTCGTAGCTGAGCATTTTGTGTCTGCTACCTCTTTTATGACACATAATTGGACATTCATAATGCAGACATCTGCCAAGTTCTAATCATTAACAGATAGTGTTTTAAGTGCTAGATTTATAAAAAAAGTCAGTCCCTGTACTCAAAGAGTTTATAGTCTAATTGGAGAGACAGACAAGTAAATAAGAAATATTAAATTATAACCCAGTGTAGCAATGTCATAAAGGTATATGCATTGGGCAGGAAAGAATATGTATATCCAAGGATATATATAGAACCGAGTCGGGGGATGTCATATAATGCTGGCAGCAGAAGTGATATCTAAGCTGCATCTGTGTGTGTGTGTGTGTGTGCGTGTGTGTGTGTGTGCGTGTGTGTGAGTGTGTGTGTGTGTGTGTGTGTGTGTGTGTGTGTGTGTTATTGTGGTCATCTGCATGTTTGTGTACCCCCCCCCAAAAAAAACTACTTTTGAACTCCTCTAGTAAAATACTTATTTACCCATGTGAAAAATCTAAACTTAAGATAACCTTAATCTGTTTTTCTAGAGTTCCCCCTTTAACTCTACAGTGCACAATTTTCTCTTAGCACACCCAAATTTTTCATCATTTATCAGATAGGACCCATCTTCTTGCCTCTTCGTGTGCCTTATCAACCTCAAATGCATTTCTCTCTTTCTTTACCTAATAATCTCCAGCTCATTAAAGGTAGATTTATAAGCCATCTTTAAAGTTAAGCCTTTCTAATCCAGTTAAGCCTCCCTCCTTCCCAGTAGGAGTAATTTATTTTCACCTCCAGTAAAGAACTTTAAATTGTGTATTTATATGCCTGTCTTTACCAAAGGTTTTGAGCTCTTCAAGCTCGAGGACAAGCTTTTGTTTTCCTCATCTTTATCTATACTCAGAATTTAACATAGCACCTAGCATGTGGGTAGTACTTAGGTCAGTGAACACATGTGTCTAAAATTAATTAATTTTAAAATTAATACATTGGAAGACTTTTTCTTTTCCTTTGCATGATGATGGGCCATCGCTGAAAACATTATTTTAAAGTCCTCTGATCTTACATTCAAAGTCAATGACACATGCTTTAAGTATCATCTTTGGAGAAAATTGCCTTGTTTTTGAGATTAATTACTGGAGTCTCTGAGAGTCAAGTCTGAGTAACAAGTCTAAACTCAGAAATGTTGATTTCAGTATGGGCTATCAATAATGCAAACACTGTTTTGCCTTAACTAGAGAGAGCTTCCTTTATCATAAGTAATATTTTTTAAATGTGGCTTATAAACTGACTCAGGAAAATAAATTCTAGATACACTCTTTTGAGCAGTATTAACATTAGAATAAATTCCTTCTCCCCAGTGGTGTTCCAGGGATTTTTTTTTTGTATTAATAGTTGCTTCATGAAAAAAGGTTCTGTGATAAATGAATATGGAAAACACTGAATTAAACAGGTTTTCTTGCTACAGGGTCTTCTTGGAAACCTTAATATGCTTTTCTGGGTTGAGCGAATCTGAAATGATATTTTATAATAGAATATTTCTATAACTACAGAAGACACTATCAGAAACACATGTTAGAAAATATGAAAGTGAAAGCATAGCTTTCCTAAGGTAACTTCTTTGAAGGAGACCTTTGTTTACATGTCACGCCATAGGGTTTTTTTGAAGACTAAGGAATTAAGTATTTATGGTACCTACCAAGTGCTAGTGCAGAGTGAGTAAGTATCTCTAACCTAGTCTATCTATTTAAAATGTACTCTCAGTACCTTATTGTCAAAGTTCACAGTATTAAGACCACTTCCATTTGATTTTCTTGTCAGTGTAACTATTTTCTCCCAAGTTCAATTTCTGTGAAGCCATTGAATCTGAAGTGAGTACTTTTTAAATAGTTATTCTGACGAATATAACATGTTGAAAATGGAAGGAATGGGACAGAAAAGATCTGCTGATTTAAAATTTTTACAGAAGCATCAAGGAATACTACTTAGATCCAATGCTTTCATCCATGCCTTGAGATTGTAAAGATTGCTAGAGTGCTTTTGCCCAGTGTTTTGGTGTCCAAAAGCCGGGATTTTTGTTGATGTCAATGATATCTAAATATGTCTTGTTGTCTTTTGTCACATAATTAGGAACTATTAAAATATTTCACCATAATTTTGACTACTTTATCATGATTTTGACTATACTTAAATTTTTAAGTGAAGATTTATTATATAATTATTTCCTTTTCCCGTTTTTAAATTTAGATTAATGATCAACATTATTTGATATAATTTTAAACAGAATGAAAGAAACTTGATGTTTAAGAAGGCTGGTATAGACTTATATTAGGTCAACATATGATTTATATTAAAATGTTTGGGATATTAAAAATAGCTCTCTGCACAATGCATAGAACTTGAGAATCTGAAATTGAGAACCAATGCTATTGTAATAATTTTCATACAATCCCAACAATGGCAGCATGGGAAAATAAGTCAAATTTGACTTGGTCCTTTTAGATTCTCTCTGAGAATATATTATTCTGTATTTTTTTCTACATTTTAAATGTATCCTCTTTTCCCCTTGAGAAAAATAGTAAGTAGCACCAATGAGTAGAAGATTAGGGTTAACCTCTGTCTTTGAAATTGCTGTGAAACTTGATAAAATTTTTTTCGGCATTGTAATCAGTGCTGCAAAGAATGTCATTTGCTTGTGTACATGTGTGCTACAGTTTCTTGGAGGAAACACCCGGCTTCTGTTTCAAATACAATTTTAACAAAGATCGGCTGTAAATATTGGAGATCAAGAAGTTTTTCTTCACTGCCTTTTTTGGATTCATTGGGGTTTCTCTGTTAATTTGAGTTTTCTGTTTTTCCTCTGTTTCCCCCTACTTATTTGTAGGAGTTAAACCCAATTTCAACATGTATTCTCTCCAGTTTTAAAGGACTGTATTCTTCTACTTGTAAGTCTAACATCCCCACTTGCATCTTCCACGGTATGTGATAGAGTAATAATTCACCTCATTTTTGTAACATTTTTCTAACATTTGAAACTGAATTATTATTTTAACTATTGCCTTTTAAAAACTAGTACTTATTCAAGACTTAGAATATGTTGACCTATTCCCTGTTTGCTATTTTTTTTCTTGAATTCCATTTCTCTATCTCTCTGAGTTTCCTTTCATAATTACATTCTCTTATACTGCTAAATGAGTATCTATGAATAATAAAATATATCTGAAAATAACTAGCATGTTCTCTTTAATAATCATTTAGCAGAATATGGAGTTTTAGATTGCCAATTATTTTTCTCCACAATTCAAAGGTATTTTTCCGCTGTCTTCTTGCCTGAATTGATGACAGTGTGCCGTCTGTAGTCTGCTAATTATTGATAGCTGTCAGTGTCTGATGACAATTTACTCTTTTTTCCCTTATAAATGACTTGATATTTTGGCCAATAAGACCAGAGGAGCATTTATGTATTTTTAAAGCCAAATAGCTTTATTAGAATTTGAGTTGGTATTCATCATCCTTGCTTGATTTCTCCAAGTATCATATGTGATCTTTCAGTATATAGTTTTGTCTTTTTTTCCCCCTAATTTCAGGAAAATTTTCTTGAATTTTAGTTTTTAGTATTCTCTTTTATTAAAAGCTTTTATTGTCTTCTTTGGAATTTCTATTATGTTGGATCTTCTTTGCCTATCTTAAATAATTAGTCATTTTCTAATATTTTCTCTTATTTGTTTTTAAATTTTACAAGTTTTCTTCCTTTTTAGCTTCCATTCCTCTCGGAGTTTTATCTGTTTTTATTTACTCATGTGTTACTATAAATTTAGTTCTTATATATCTGGAATTATTTTTACCTTTATTTTTGGTTCTTTCCTGAATTATTTCATTTCTTTGAGTTCTCTAACTTTGATATATATTGTTCCTATACATATATTCTACTTCCTTACATTCTTTTATTTCTTTTTGAAGTATTGGGTTACACCTTTCATCTTTTATGTGAAAATGTTATATTTTTCTCATAATCATCTACAAAATTTGACTGTGATTCTTTTCTGTTGTTATTTTTATGTGAAATTAATTTTCTGGAACTTTTAGGTGGGCCAGCTCTCTCAGGAAAGCTTAACAGATAGCTCTGTGGCTCTGGAGCTCCCTCTTCAGTTATTTTCATGAAGATATTTTCAAAAAGATGGCCTTGTACTTTCTGAGACTTACTGGTTCTGTTTTCCTTACCCTTTTTTATTTAGTGTTTTTTTTTCTTTCTTATTTCTATTAATGAAATGAAATGAAATGTTAAATGTTTATGGTCAGCTTTTATTGATGACTCAATTTTAAAACTTGAAGTTAGATTTCCCGGGGCAATTTGAATTTAGAGAAATGTGAGATTTTTCTAATATCCTTGAATAGGCTCAATCTCAAACACAATTTGCATCTTTAACCACTTTTATTCAGAGGCTCCAGCGTATCTCATAGATCTGATGCATGATAAAAATAATGAAATCCGAAAGGTCTGTGATAATACTTTAGATATTATAGCGGTAAGTAATTCTTCTTCTTATGCAAAGTGTAATAATAGTCTTTATTTGGTAGAAAAGAAAACTCTGTACATCTTTTTAGAATTTGGCATTTAATATAAATGCAAATTTGTATTTTGATGAGTCTCTGAAAATACAGTGATATTAAATTCATATTTTAATCATTAAAAAATGATTAAAGGCTTTCAGCCTTTAGGCTTCTTGAAGAGGTCTACATGTCTCTCAGAATCATTTGTTTTTCAGAGAAGTGATTACATTGGAGCAGGGGTTTGATGAGAATTTCTACAAGAATTTAATAGTCAGTTTTGCAGTTTGACCATTAAACTTTTTTAATAAGACAAATGTTATATCAGTTATTTTCTCAGTGCTTTGATTTTTGTCATATGCATACACTTGTTTTGCCAGTTGCTTTGGAATGATGAGACATGCAAAAATCATGTTATTCATGACCTTAGAAGTTTTGAAAGGATGTATAACTGAAGGAATATAATCAGAAGGGTGATCTGAGTCCTGGATTAGAAACTTGCTCTCTGTACAGACTTGTTTCAGAAGTCATGCTCCTGCTGACCACCTAGTCTTCTGCCTGGACTTGGGCCTTGCACCTGGGATGTGCCATACACTAGATTACTTTAAATGTTTTTCACCTGTGGCATACACAAAGTGCTTCCTTCTTTGAACTGGATTTATACCTTCTATTTTGGCTCACTTGATAAGAAGTTTCTTGAATATACCCTATTCAGTAGTTTTCAAAGTTTAACTTAAGCTTTTTAAATGATCAGAATAACATTTTTAATGTTTGTTTGTTTGTTTGTTTGTTTGTTTTGAGAGAGAGAGAGAGAGAACACATGGAAGCAGGGAGCGGGGAGGGGTGGGGAAGAGAATCCTAAGCAGGCTCAAGCAGGCTCCAGGCTGTCAGCGCAGAGACCAATGCAGGGCTGTCTCATGAACCTTGAGATCATGGCCTGAGCCAAAATCAATAGTCGCACGCTTAACCGACTGAGCCACCCTGGCCCGCCTTAGAATAACATTTTAAAGAATCAGTTAACAACTTTAGTAGAAGTCCTCTAAGTTGGCATTTATGCTAGTGATTTCATTATGAAATCAGACAGTCACTATCAGGTACTTCCTTGCCAATTTCCTGGATTTTATTTCAAAATTCATCTTATTTGATGTCATCTATTTTTTGGATTGGACTGAGTATATCATTACTGGCTTAAAACTAAATGAGTATGTTGACATTTTTAGCTTTGATCTCTAAATTAAAATAAGGAAACTTTGCATATTAAATCCTTATTCCAGTAAGATGTTTCATACATGTAGACCCCTGGTGACAGGGTTTATGAATAGAGAATATTTATTTTCCTAGGGAATAATTTCATGGCTCATATACTATTTTCTAGTAGATCACTAAATTTAGTGTTGTGTATAAAGTAGGTAGTGTAAGAAAAAACTTCCTCAAGTTCTATTTGTGATTATCTTACCTTAAGCAATGAAGAAGGGAAAGAGATGTCAGTTTGTTAGAGAATGCCTTTAGCATACTTTTAAAATGGTCTTATTTGAGAAAAGTAGATGGAAGGCAGTAATATTTAGATATGTTTGGTATAGAAAGTAAATTTGTGATTGTTCCAAAATGCCAGCTCAGTCTCATTATTAAAAAATTCAGTATAAAATATGAATATAAAAACATTCCCAATAATTTCTAAACTCTGGGCTGAAATCTCTCATCTTTTTTTTTTAATTTAAATCCAAGTTAGTTAATATATTAATATATAATGATTTCAGGAATAGAATTCCGTGTAAAGTCTGTCATCTTAAACGGGAATTTTCCCCACCCTGTGTCTACCTTTCTTTTCTATTCTAGATGGCTGTCCTAGCTCTCTCTTTCTCTCTAGAACCAATGTTTTGAAAAAACTGTCTACATATTACTTCCTTCATTTCTTCAGTTCCCCTCATCCACCTTTCAACCTATATGAATTCTAGCTTCTGCCTCCTTTGTTGCACTGATATGGTGCTCACTAAAGTCACCTGGCCTTCATTTTTCTAAATCCAATGAACATTTTTAATCTTCATTTTACTTTGTTGATCTTACTGTCCTTAAAGGAACTTATAAATCCTAGTCAGAGTTAAAAATGTAAAATCACAAAGAAAATTATTTTAGGTTATTATATTGTTGGTAAGGCCTCTAAAGAAGAACAATCAATAAAATGAAACTGCTGATATATCAGCTACCTATATATGGCTCCCTAAGATGCCGTCTGATCACTTGACTTAGTATAACAAAAATTTGAATAAGTATTCTGAAGGTTCACCTAATCACTCTATGACTCTCTACACGAGATTTAACAAAGTAAGTACTTGATATGATGCCAAGTAATTTTGGACTGTTTCATTTCACACATTGGGAAACTTTAGTCTAAAAAGATATTTAGAAATAATAAACTTATTAAACAGAATATTTAAAGATATTTGTGTGTGAATTATATGATTTAAAAGTCCTGCTCTGCTACCCAACTTCATCATATTCACAGCTGAGTTTCTTAGAAGAAAAGAAGTAGTCTAATATAGATGATAAAAGGGCTAGAAACACCCCGCATCCTGCTGGAAGAATGTTTCCTTACGTTTCTGCTACTATACACGTATAAGTGTCCAGGCCCTGGTTCAGTTTTGGCTTGATAGTAAGGAACTGTACCATTTCTCAGAACTTTTTCTCCCCTTCTCAGTTGGGTAAGGGTTCTGATCTTCAACTTTGGCCTCTATGATGTGACAACTTGGTCTAATAGAGTATTGCATCTAGAATACAACTAATTCTAGTTCTTTCACTTACTGAATAATCTCAGACATTTTATAACTTTTTGAAGATTCAGTTTACAATGACACTTTTGAGGATTAGTGAGTTATTGTTAGGGTTAGAGAAAATACATATGAAGCATCTACTACATGATGGTCACTCTCTGTTTTGTTCAAACTAGACCAAAACTCAGACCTAGTTGAGAAGTTAATTTTTTTGTGTGTTTATTTTTGAGAGAAAGCAAGTGTACGTGTACGTGCACATACACATGGGGGAGGAGCAGAGAGAGAGGGAGACAGAGAATCCCAAACAGGCTCCAGCTGTCAGCACAGAACCCGATGCGGGCATCAAACTCACAAGCCATGAGATCATGGCCTGAGCCAAAATCAGGAGTTGGATACCTAACTGACTGAGCTGCCCAGGTGCCCCGAGAAGTTTATATGTTGATTAAATTCATGGACCAACATTTTCTTTCCTTGGTACGGTTAATTATCTATGTTATTTTCTGTCCATTTAAATATTTTAAATGGTATTGGAAAATAATCTGTTCACTGTTTGGATTTTAACTGTGGAAAATTATTTGGAGTATGTATTTTGGCCAGATATATTAATATTACTATTTATATTTTAAGATTATTCGGGGCGCCTGGGTGGCGCAGTCGGTTAAGCGTCCGACTTCAGCCAGGTCACGATCTCGCGGCCCGTGAGTTTGAGCCCCGCGTCAGGCTCTGGGCTGATGGCTCAGAGCCTGGAGCCTGTTTCCGATTCTGTGTCTCCCTCTGTCTCTGACCTTCCCCTGTTCATGCTCTGTCTCTCTCTGTCCCAAAAATAAATAAATGTTGAAAAAAAAAAAAAATTAAAAAAAAAAAAAAAAGATTATTCTACAAAATGGCTGAATTTGGCATTTTAAAGCTCCATATCACAGCAATTCTAAATAGGGTAATTAACCAAAAGGCCTTGGTTAGGACAGTGTGGTAAACAGGAATCTGCCTCTTCTAGTGTAGAAGTGCCTTATCTGTTAAATTACCCACATTCTGAATCTGCAGTAACTTATTTTAATTTGGACTCAGTTTATCGGCTAACCTCAGACCAGAGTGACACTCCTACCTGTCTAGGCCTCCTTATTTGGGAGAAATTTGAGGAGTGGGCTTTTTTAATGCATCAGTAAAATGACAGCTTCTCAGGTTCACTTGAGACATAGCTGCCAGTCTGGTTCTTTGAGCTCAGACTCTATTACTGATCATGACTCAGGGTGCTATTTGCTTGTCCTGAATCTTTTTCAAGAGTAAAACAAGAGGAAATTGGCTTAATTCAAAACAGGAGAAACTTTGATTAGACACAGCAAAGATGATGAAACACTAGAAATAAGCTGCCAAGGGAGAATGTGAAGCCTCCATCCAGTAAGCATTAGTAATAACTACATAACCAACTTTCTGAAATAGTTAGAAACCTGCCTAGAATGGGAGTGGATGATCTCTTAAGATTCTTTTCACCACTAGGCTTTGATATCCTAGTGTTCTCAGCATGGCTGTGTTCTAGAACAATAATAAATAAAAAAAAAAAAAAAAAGAAAGAAAGAAAGAAAGAAAAAAAGAGAGAAAGAAAAGAAAAAGAATGAGAATATTTGTAGTTTAAGGCAATTTATCTTTAAGAAAACAAACTTCATTTTTACTCAGAACAACATGGAATAGTTAAGAAAAATTCGATACCTTGTGGTGCTTGGGGAAATATGCCTTCTGCCGTAAAGAACTTGTCCCCCAAATTATGGAAATGTTACGTTAGTGATGATTTGTTTAATGAATTTGGGCCTAATCCCTCAATTGGCAACTTAAAACAGATGTGGGGTGGTAGTACTCTTTGTACCTGGAGGGTTATATGGTTGGTGATGTGGTCTCTATGGCCTCACGAGCAAGTTGTCACCTGTCCGACTAGGCCTTACGTGTAGCTTTGGGAGGCAGGGATTGGAGTAGCTGCAGTGAGTAGGGACATGAGGAGAGGAGCTTAGCTTCGTTTTCCAAGGGGATATATGGCAGTTGATCGTTGTCTCTTCTCTTCCAAGCCTTGGGAATCCTGAAGGGAAGAACAGGACCCTCTACACATAGAGAGCTTCTAAAACCCCAATTAGATTTTTATCCTTAAGTACTTCCTCAACTTTGCGTGAAGCATTTGAGGACCTCAGGAATTCTTTCCCAGTTGGTAAAAAAAAAAAAAAAAAAAATCCCTCCCCTGACATTATTGGGTTGTAAAACATTTAATACATGTTTATTAAGGACGTACTGTGTCAAAACACTAAGGCACTGGGAATATAAAACTCAGCAACACAAAGTCCCTAGAATACAAAAGTTTACATCCTAGACTCTAGAGAATACAGGGTACTGTCATCCAGAGGTGAACTTGCCTTCCAGGAGCGGTACTACTCTATGGCCCTATCAAAAGATGTTCTGCACTAATGGTGCATTGTATCTACAAGGTGTTTATGGGAAAAGGGATGTCCCTAGGTTCTCTGGTAAAGGATTAATGTCTGTTGTCTTTCTGACCAGCCACAGGCCCCTGTGATCTGATACTAACACAAGTTTGTGTCACTGAGATTTTGAAGGACAGCCCTTTCTCTTTTAGTAAGTCTGTGATCATGGGCAAATTGTGTATATTTTAGTAACCTGGAATTAATATCTAGTTTTGGTATTTTAAACTTGAAAAATTAGGTGCTGTCTTTATTCCTGGATAGTCAAAATTATATTTAATAAGACTGGTGTTTTAAAATGAGATAAACCATTGTAGGTTCACATATAAACTCTAAGACATCAATTGGTATGGTCCCCACAAAAATTGCCAGGCCAGCCTGTGTCCTACAGAAGTTTATTAATCTTGCCAGCAAGGGAAAGCAGTTTAAAAATATGTCTTACGACATCTTGGAAGGGACAGTTGGAGAAACTTTCATAGGATTAGATTAGGATTAGATTTCATAGGATTAGATTAGAACCGGGTTAGAACTCAGGTTATTTCAGGGCAGGCTTTCAAAAGCAGGGAATGGGTGGGGATTGGGTAAAATGGGTAGACAGCAGTCAGTTTTAATTGACTTACAGGTTGAGTATGGGCACAGAGCAGAGAATTTTTAAGTGAGTAGTTGACAGAAAACTACTGAGGTGTTCTTTCCAGAACAGGTGGAGTTGGTTCTTGCTTCTTTTATAGTTTTGGTACCAGTTTTCATTGGCTCGGATTTGTAAGTGAGATTTTTTATTTCTCAATTCTATATAATCAAATTGGGTTTAGAGAGATAAGTTTGGTTAGCCCTCTTTTGGAGTTCATTTTTATATTGTATAAACCTGAAAGGCATAAATTTAGGATGTTCTTCTAGCTCGTTAGAATATAGAGTATATATGTGTATGATATGAATGTGATCGTGTGTATATGAATGTATATGTATTCCTTGCTAGCTTTATGCATGTTGTTGCTTTATTGTGTGTGGTTTTCTTTTGATTGGCAATACTGGATTCAAAAGAACCCAAGCATAGTACAAAAGATAAAAATCATGATTTCTTAAATAAATTTCATTTAGTTCTATCTTTAACTTTGTGGCCTGACTGAACATGATACTTGAAATGATATTGCACAGATGAGCCTCCCCAGCACTTTAAACAGAGGTCAAAGAGAGCATTATATTTGAGGTCTGGTTAGAAAATGTCATTCATAGTGAAGACTAAAGGACAAACTTGGGATAGTACTGTTGAGAAGTAGGTAGTATGTGCCTAAAAGTCAACAGTTCTGTTATGTATGTGTTTAATTATGTGTATATCTATATTTACTTATCCTATACATATCATTGGGGTAAGTATTTTCTATGATATAAAAGGCATCTGTTTAGCGACTATTACCTTAACCTTAATGAGCAACTAAATTACTCTAGATCTGCTTTAATTTAGTATGAAGAAGTGTATTAAATAAACCATATTACATTCTCAATTAGGGGGCTGTCACATTAAAGGAGAAAGGAAAATCTGTTTTCCATCAGCTGTGTTAGAACACAAAGCAGATCTATGTAGCTCTATGTTATCCTATAGTGTGTTAATCAGATACAAGGTGTGACGGAAGCCAGTTACAAAGAGTTTTTCTGATAGTGAACAGGCTCTGATAATAGGCTGGGTGAGGCTTCACAATGTTTCTATGGTTAAGTAGTAAACAAAATGATGTAGGACTTCAAAAAGGATGGCACATTCCATTGAAAATCAAACCATAAGTCTTTCATGACACGTAGTTTTTATGGAAACTGAGTGCTTAAGATCATGTCAGGAGCTGAGAAGAAAATAAAAAAGCATGTGTACCTTTAAATACAAGACAAACTCAAGTCTCAGAGCAAGGCTATCAGGGTACCCTTTTTGTGAAAAGTATTTCAAAAATGAAGAAAAAATAACTGTATTCCTGGTGTATTTCCACAACAGCTTGATAAATTTTTATGACGTATCATGGCTGTGGTTGAGCAGTAACATCCCTGAATTCCCAGTTATTTCCTGACAATGGGGGAAGGGAATATTTAAGAGGGAAGGGGATTTGGGTGAGAGGGGTTAGGAAGAATAGATTTTAATTGATATATGTTGAATTTATTAAATGTTTGACACTGGATATTCATTTAGAGTTGATATTTAATTTTTAAAAATAAACTCCTTAGACTGCCAGTATTCTTCAGTTTGGGGGGATAATTATTTCAAAAGCTTTATGAAATAAGGGTATTAATCATACATTTTTTTGTTTATAGAATGTTAGAACTTTAGTAAATCTTACCTAGATTTGTTTCATATTAGAAATGAAGAATCTGAGGCCAAAAGGTATTAAAATGCCTTTAGAAGGTTGTTCGTATCAGACCTGGAAATAGAACCCAAGTCCCCTGATTCCTAATCCACTGTTCTTTGTTCTATACCATACCGTAATACCATCAATTCCTATAAATTCAGACTCCGAGACACAAAGGAACTGGCTTTGCCATGGCTGTTGAACTCTACTCATTGAGGTTAGATACAGAAGGTAGCTAAGTGCTGATCCATTGGAGCATGATAAAGCTTTTACTGGTTTTCACTAAAATGGGAGAGAGAGGAATTAAAAAAATAGTGAGAGGAGGTCCAGGGAGGGGCACACAGAGAGATGTTAGGGCTGGGGAGCTGTTACAAATATAAGGTTGTTAACATGTTTTGTCTTGGATAGGTAGATCTTCATTTTGAGATTGTCTTTCTTACATTTATAGTCTTAAAATGGTCTTTCTTCTCTAAGTCAATAATAGGTAGTAGTTGATTTACATATAACATCAGTCCCCCAAATTTGTTTTTGAAACTTTCCTGAAATCTAAAACTCTTGGGACCACTGTCCAAGCCTATTAATTTAGTACTAAATAGACTCTCAACAGGCATAAGCTAAAATAATTGATTTTTAAGAAATCTGGAACATAGGGGTGCCTGCCTGGGTGGCTTAGTCCGTTAAGCGTCGACTCTTGATTTTAGCTCAGGTCATGACCTCCTTGTTTTGTGGGTATGAGCCTTGTGTCAGGCTCTGCGCCTACCTAGGTTTCTCCCTCTCTCCCTCTCTCTGCCCCTCCCCTGTTCACACTCTCTCTGTCTCTTTCAAAAATAAATAAATAGATGACAGAGAGAGAGAAGGAAGGAAAGAAGGAAGGAAGGAATAGGAAAGGGAAAGGAAAGAAAAGGAAAGGAAAGGAAAGGAAAGGAAAGGAAAGGAAAGGAAAGGAAAGAAAGAAAGAAGGAAGGAGGGAGGGAAAGAAGGAAGGAAGGAAGGAAGGAGGGAAGAGAGGAAGGAAGGGAAGGAGGGAAGAGAGGAAGGAAGGAGGGAAGGAAGGAAGGAAGGAAGGAAGGAGAGAAGGAAGGAAGGAAGGAAGAAAGGAGAGAAGGTAATAAGGAAAAGAAAGTAATCTGGAACATAAAAATCAGTGTTTCAGAGACATAAAAATCAAAACCCAGCATTTTAGTTGTGAAATAGTACTATCTCATTTTCACTAATGTTGACTATTAAGGAAAAGGAGAAATCAATTATTTAAACAAATACTGTGTTCCTCGGGGCGCCTGGGTGGCGCAGTCGGTTAAGCGTCCGACTTCAGCCAGGTCACGATCTCGCGGTCCAGGAGTTCGAGCCCCGCGTCAGGCTCTGGGCTGATGGCTCGGAGCCTGGAGCCTGTTTCCGATTCTGTGTCTCCCTCTCACTCTGCCCCTCCCCCATTCATGCTCTGTCTCTCTCTGTCCTAAAAATAAATAAACGTTGAAAAAAAAATTTAAAAAAAAATACTGTGTTCCTCATTCCTGCTTCATTCCAAGATGCTGTATTTGTTAAACATTCAAATACCTAAGGCCATATTATCACAAACTAGAGAAAACTTTTATGGTACAAGTACGACATATTAATAATGTCTCATACTTAGCTTCTAAATTTTAAAAATACTTTTAAAAAGTATTTCCCAAAGTTAGCTATTAATATTGGACTTAAGAAAGTCATCGAAAACCGATAGTGTATATAGAGTATTAGGATTCTAGCTAGCTAAAGGTATGGGTATTTTTTCTATAATTTTCAGCTTTCAATAATGAAATAGTTTTATGGTTATAAATATTTCAAAAAGCTCTGTTATAACTTCTTGAGATTTTAAGGGCTTGATACTGGTTGGTCAAGGGTTTTTGCCATTTTCTTTGCAATGATCTATGACAAAAAGCCACACATAGTTGCTAACGGTTACCTCATGAAAACTCCTCTTGTCATTGTAGTGGATTCATTATAATAGGAATCTGTAATCATTGAATCATCTGCAAAACATAGTTTTCTATATCTTAAATGATTAAACAGCTTGGTACAGAATAACATATTTTGTCTCCTGTTTCCTGAGGGAGAAACTGTTGTTTTCTAAAGACCTAAGACAGCCATAGTGTTTTCATTGCGATCCTGTAAACAATAATCTGCACATTAATCATTATGTTAGTAATAGAAAATCGAATCTATAGTTTTATAGTACAAAAATACTTAAAAATTTTTATTTTTAATAAAATGACAGTAGAATCTGCATCATTGCTGCTATACTCTTGGGCATTATAATGTTAAGATATGCCTTGGTTCTAGGAGTTTATTCACTCATAAAGTGACCAAAGAAATATGGTGAAAACTGTAAAGGAATTCAGATTAACATAAGGTAGTCTAATTACATTTAATGCTAGGTCTGTGCCAATTCACTGCCTTGGAAAATCAGCTTCCCCAAGACACTAACAAATCAAACTTTAGTATCAAAAGTTAGCTGTAGATGCTTATGGATATTTTTGGTTTGTGTGTATGGACTTCTGTCAAATGGATAGATAGTCTGTGGATAGGTGGTCTTTTTTATTTTAGAAACTAAACCTTGTATGTGTAGGCTCATTAATGAGAACATTGCTCTCAGCTTGAAAGGTGATAAGAGGCTTAAGTTTGCAGGGCATTTGTGAAGAAAATAGCATCTTTCTACATTTATTACTGTACTTTTATTAGAATAGGGAAATCTTATGAGGAGCATGTAAAATAGTAATGCCTAGAATAAGCATGATTTTTTTTCCTTTGTGCAGAGCATTATTTACTAGATTAAATACACTTTATGGATATGTAATTTACTTTTTAAATTATGTTTATTTTTTTTTTAATTTTTTTTTCAACATTTATTTATTTTTGGGACAGAGAGAGACAGAGCATGAACGGGGGAGGGGCAGAGAGAGAGGGAGACACAGAATCGGAAGCAGGCTCCAGGCTCCGAGCCATCAGCCCAGAGCCTGACGCGGGGCTCGAACTCACGGACCGCGAGATCGTGACCTGGCTGAAGCCGGACGCTTAACCGACTGCGCCACCCAGGCGCCCCAATTATGTTTATTTTTGTAACATTTCACAGAAATTTGTAAGAGGCAAGTTTTACTCTCAGTGAAATAGCAAACCCCATATTTTAATATGTTTTGAGCACTTGACTAGGTTTTATATCCTGTTCTTACACTAGGAACCCTTAAGCCTGAACCTAAATTAAAATAATCAAGTCATACATCTTTCTGTCATCTTTATTGAACACTTCTTCATTCAGATAATCAGATTTAAAGTATTTCTATCAAAATAAAGTTAGTTTCGGGGTGCCTGGGTGGCTCAGTCAGTCAAGCTTCAACTTCGGCTCAGGTCATGATCTCTCCTTTCGTGAGTTCGAGCCCCACGTCAGGCTCTGTGCTGACAGCTCAGAGCCTGGAGCCTGCTTCCGATTCTGTGTCTCCCTCTCTTTCTCTCTCTCTCTCTCTCTCTCTCTCTCTCTCTCTCTCTCTCTCTCTGCCCTTTCCCCACTTATGCTCTGTCTCCCTCTCTCAAAAATAAACATTAAAAATTTTTAAAAAGTAAAGTTAGTTTCATACCTCTTGCCAAGTGAAACAAACTAGTACTCACAAAAGAAACAGTACCTATCAAATTAGCTCCAGTATTTAATGTAGATTTAATAGGATTATAAGGCATAATGATATTATAAGGCATATTCTGGGAGTTTTGATGACCTGTAACTAACTTATCTTTTAGAAAAAAAGCCAATTAGTATGGAGAATTTCTTCCCCAAAATACCATTTTACTTTTTTTTATGCATTAAATTTTTTTACCTTAATGGACAATAAGTTCATCCTTTTTTTTCTGTAAGTATATGTGATCATTCTTCTTAAATCATCTAGCCACTTCTAATATGATAGTAATATATTTTTGCAGCCAACTTTGCAACTAATACATTCACTGTGCTACATAGGGAACCAAAAAGTATACTTGCGAAGTCATGAATTTTAAAGAGGTTCAAAATTATATTTAGCATTTGGGCTAAATCATTTTAAAGCTAATCACACTGCTCATACTACATAATTAGCACAATTTAGTATTCTGTCTAATTTTGGAAACCCAAAGTGAACCACTGAAATTGTAGCCAATGAAACTGCTTGTAACAACTGTGCCATTATTTTTTCAACTCCCTCTTTCCCTAACATCCTTCCATGTACAGCCAGGTCAGAGAGAACATGATTGAGAATATAATGTGTTATGTAATATACTTAACCAGACCAGAGCCCCTTCTCTCCCATCACTGCTTGGTCAACAACTCAACACATTCATAGACTCTTAGAGCTGAAAGTTGACCGTGGAGTTCATTTATTATATTCTTATTACTGAAGAATCCATTCTACAGTGACTCTGACAAATACTCATTTATCCTCTGCCTTTTTCACATTGCCAGCCCAGGGTTTACAAAGCTGTAATAGCCACAACTAGCAGTGCACTTGATCAAGTTAATTCAGTGTTCTGGAGCTCATTTTCTCATTTGTAAAAAGACGATAATTAATAGTACCTAATTATATTATAGTACCTACCTAATTCAGTTAATTAGGTACTTCAATTAATGTACCTTCTTCAATTAATTAACAGTATTGACTAACATTAAGTGTTTTCAATATAGATTTTCTAAATGCTTTACATGTATTATGTCATTTTATCAGAAGAACTGACATGTGATCAGTAGATGAATGATTGTATAAATTATCATATTTATATGATACGATATGATCTACTCACTGTAAGCATATCAACAAGATGGCATTTGGATTTAGAATTTATTGTTTATATCTAAATTGTCAATTTCAAATGTAAGTTAAAATTGTAGATTTAACTTGGAGTAAAAACTTAAGCAATTTAAATATTGAAATTATAACAAGTGGATTAATACATGTTTATTTTTAAAATAAAATACAATAATGTTTATAATCGCTCTTTCATACAATTAAATTTTAAATAATTATATTAGGAAATAGATTGAGAACTAATAGGAATGTTAATATTTAACTATCAAAAAAGAAAGCTTAGGGGCACCTTGGTGGCTCAGTTGATTAAGCCTCCAACTCTTGGTTTCAGCCTGAATCATGCTGTCATGGTTCATGGGATTGAGCACCACGTCAGGCTCTGTGCTGACAGTGACAGTGTGGAGGATGCTTTGGATTCTCTCCCTCTCTCTCTCTCTCTCTCTCACTCTCGCTCCCTCTCTCTGCCCTCACCAACTCACACTTGATCATTTGCGTGCTCTCTCAAAATAAATAAATAAACATGAAAACAATTTAAAGAAAGCTTAATAATTAGGACATCCCAGAAATTCCTTCTATGATGACAGTTTTTTACTTGAGCCTCAGCTTTCTATGAAAATTGCTCGTTATTTAGCTACAATGTGTATTTGGTCCACCTGTTAATTATCATGGTCATCTTGACTGTTGGAGGACAGTACTATTGCCTGGAACCTTTCCAACTCTTTTAGATAACTATAAACAAAAATGTTAAAGATATGGCAGAGGAATTTAAAACTAAGACTCTAGAGTTATAATGACAAGAAATACCTGAAATCTTTTTTTTTTTTTTTTTAATCTATGCCATCAGTGGTACTGTCCATCCATTGCTAAGTGAATACACTAGTCAGAATAACTACAGTCTTTGGGAAAAGTAGGGAGCTAGATAGGTTGATCTGTAGCTAATAATAACTTGCCTATATAACTTGCCTATATCAGAAATGTTCACCAAGGAGGTTCTCTTTGAACAAGTATTATAGATACAGCAGTGAAGAAGCCAGTCTTGCTCCTCGGGAGTTCATGATCAGAGGAGGAGACAGACATTTAAAGAAATAATTATGACTAAATAAGATAATGTTATTTTGTGGTTGAAACAAAATTAAATTCTGTTATTTTAATGGTAAACCATTTCAGTAGTTAGGAGACATTCTTTTCAAGTGCTTTCTTTCCTATTAAGAAGTATTATCTAAAATAAGGTATCATGAAAGATACCATTTTGATGCTTAACCACCTATCATTAGTGGTAACTAACATTAAAGGTAACTATTGCCACAAATTTCTTTGGGAGCTGAAGTCTGACTGCTTACCTAAATTCTAGTAATAGAGAATTTGTGAAGTTTAAACTTTTCCAGTTTTTGCCGTTACCATTCGCAATTGGTAATTCAAACAGATGCCTTTAACATACGTCTTTAATTGGTTTTATTGATTATTGTATAGAATAATTCTGAACGGGTATTTTTAATGTTTCCTTTGACCCAAATGAAGAATCTCCAAATTATTATTATAACCTGTTATCTGAGGGCCAAGGGAGTAACTTTATAAGCTTATGCAGTAATACTTGACTCTTTGTTTTCAATAGGAATATGATGAAGAATGGGCTAAGAAAATTCAGAGTGAGAAGTTCCGCTGGCATAACTCCCAGTGGCTAGAGATGGTAGAGAGCCGTCAGATGGATGAGAGTGAGCAGTACTTGTATGGTGATGATCGAATTGAGCCGTATATCCATGAAGGAGATATTCTCGAAAGACCTGACCTTTTCTATAACTCCGGTAAGACGGTAACCAAGGCAAAATTAAACAGTTTGTGTGCTATAAATAGGGATTTTGGTCTACCAGCCTTGCTCATTCCCAAGCTTTGGAAGCACTTCTTATGATATATAAATAGACTTCTCCGAATGATTTCAGAAGTACCATCCATACACACCATACAAACCTATTAACTCACCATTATTTTTTTCCAGTTAGTCTTGGATGTGCTCTCCAGAAAAAAAGGTTGTACCTAGGAAAATTAATTACTCTTAGTTTATTGCTTTCTACAATGTATAACTTAAAATGACATCCTCAAGGTTGCTGACCTCTGTTGAAAATGTAATATTTTTTCTCTATCCTGCATTCATTTAAATATGTAACTTAACTAATTTATGTTTTGTTTTCTAACATATTTCATTTGCACAGTCTCATTTTGCCATGGGTTTGCTTTAGTCTTGAACTAATAAACTCTGCTTGGTTGGGAAGATTTAGATACCTTACAGTAATATTTTTTTTTCCTTTGAACTCTGCTAGTGTTTTCAGGGTAAAATTTAATTTTTACATAAATCATGCATATATTATAACTTTGTTGATTCTGCTATACTGCCTTTTTCCAAGGATGAGTTTGGCACAAAGACTGGTAAGTTCTTGCATATTCTGGTTTTTGAAGTGTTGCACTGTGGCCAATATTAATATTACTTCATTGAAGTCATTTAGTTGAGAGGAAGAAAGGATTTCTAATTAAGATCTGTAGCAGATTGGATATAAAAAGCATCAAAGTAATTATGTCTGATTGGTGGCTTTTTCCCCCTGCTATGTATTCATTCACACTTTACTTTCATAATTTTGTTTTGTGCAGATTGCCCATAAACTATATTATTTTTATATTTGATATAGATACTAGAAGCTTGTAAAATTGATACTTTACTTTAAAAGTTAAATGAATTTCTTCCTAACCAAACTCTACAGTAGTTATGAAATACTGCTTTGTGTTTTAAACCAGATGGAGTAGATCATTAATTTCAGCCAACCAGAATGTCTTAGTTCAGTAATAGCAAGCAGCTGTTCCTTACATATTCAGATATTCATGAAGTGAAATGATGTAAAATATATATGATATAAATTTTTTTGTTAACAGGAATCAGAATGTTTTGGAATCAGGTTTCTTGCTTTGAAGATTGATAGCTAGTTTTCAGTGTGAATCGATTACTAGTTTCCACAACTGAAACCACCTCAGTATTCAACTTTGTTTTAGTATAATTAGAACTTCAGGACAAATTTCTAAAAAATTATACTATATTCCCAAAATTGATTCATTTACATTAACCTCTTAAAATGAAAATCATAAACATTTTTCTGAGGTGTTTTATAATTAAAATGTACAACTTCTGCTTTTGTGGGAGCTCTGAATTATATATATATATTTTATGTATCAAAGTTTAGAAATAGCCACAGCTGATGGAAAAAAAACAAATTTAAGCATATGAGAAGTGGAATATTATCATTAGATATCCTCATGGTTGTTTTTTAAATCCCTGTAGCCTGATGACATGGTAGACATTTGATAAGGGCGATTACATTGCTGTGAGTTTAAAGATAAAGATCTCAGATCAAGCCACCTGTATTATTTTAGTCCATTATTTTACCTAGTTCATTTTCCATGAATAGTTCAACTAAATGAGTCTTTGTGCGCTCGCTCTCTCACTCTCTTGCTCTCTCTCTCTCTCTCTCTCTCTCTCTCGATATGTGTCATTAAAATTTAGATAATACCAGCCTCTTGTCTTTTATTGTGTGTGGTTGTATCTTCAGAAACATCAGGTAAATTTGTAAAACTGCAGATTCATTTGAATGCTTGAGCCATCTTATTTAAGTCTTTGGTCTCCATGGAACTGTAGGAGGTTTCCGATAAAAGCAGCCTTAGTAGCTTTTAGCCACAGAGGTTAAGCTAAATCACCTGTGATTCCCTGGGTCTTGTCTCTCACTTTAAGATGAAATAGCATTTGCTGCTTCCTAGTCATTAGTATCGCCTTCTATATTTTCAAACTATTAAATATGTCAAAATATGTGTTTCTCTCTTGCTTTTATTTTTTTTAAAGGATCTTGCTGTTGTCCTATGAAAATAGGAATCTAGTATCTCCTTTAGTTACAGTATTTTTTTCTTTCGAGTCTAAAATTATTGTGATTATAGTCGCTGAGTAATTTCCTCTTCCATCATGAAAATGCTGCTTTTTGCTGAAAGCAAATTTACCCACAGAGAAAGTATTATTTATAAAGCTGAATCACTACTACATATTTCTAAATGACTTTTTACTTTGTTTTTATTGTTTATCAGTTTGCTGAATCTTATTCTTAGCATTTAATATGTGGATATATTTCTGTAATGTGAAGTTCACAGTACTTTGTTTCTATCTCAGGATTATTGTAAAGCCATAGTTTTATAATAATAGTTCATACTACTAGTTTATACAAACTATTTTCATAGCTTTTGTGATATCTCTTATCAGGTATAGCCCAATAAGTTATGGTTTATTTTAGTCATTTCTTTTTCTCATTCTCTTCATTACTGATACCTATTTTCTGCCACACAGCCACAATTTCATTTTTGCCTAGTTCACTAAGGAGCCCAATGTTATGTTTTCTCTTGACTTAAAAAAATAAAGTTTATTTTAGTAACAATATGTAAGCAGATATTGAGGTTTTGTATTTTTTACCTTTCTTCACAATGTCTATAAGTCAGTTTTTTAACTGACTTTCAAAAATCAGAAAGTTCATAAATTACCTGTGCTAACAATAAATGTGCTTAGATCTCATCTTTGTTCCAGTACCTACTCCATTTTACTCATAGTCCTATTATCATCATTACTAGGAGCACCTCAGAAAGGTGTGTTGTATAACTGTGGTCTAAAAGGTTTCATATAATTTAATAACCTAAATGGGTATAATGCTCTACAGCTTACAAAGTGCTCTGGTGTAGATCATCTCGGTCTTCTGTTTGTTCTCTGGTAGTTTAAATGTTACCTGAAATTCTTTGGCTCCTTATTGCTATCTTTGAATCAGTGTTAGAGTAGGAGCTTTGGAAGGGCACTCTTAGATTTATCTGGACTTGGAGTCAAGAATATACGATTCCTTTTTATCTTTTCTATAAAAGAATTAATTTGGAATGCAGAATGCTGAGAAACAAATAGGGTAGCTCCAAACTACCAAAGTTCCAACTTCCAAAGAAGTTGAGGTGTTTGAGTTGAGGATTTTATTTATTTAGGGTGTAATTTAATTTTTATTCCTCATTCTAGTAAAGAAAGGTTGCCCGTATTATCAGAGCTGCCTAAATTTTGTTAAGGCATTAAAGGGCACAAATAGAAGCTATAGTTTACTGAATGAATTGCTGTGCCCTAGAATTCTTAGAAATTAATTTCAGAGGTATAAATTTACTGTTTCGTACTTACATAATGTCATGTTTATTATATCATCCTTATTGTATTCTGGGTTTATAAAATTGCTGACTGATCTTTAAACTCAGACATTTTTAGTTTGATCTCTATTTGATGAGCTCCCAGTTTGTAGTCTCCTGTATTCCATTTAGCCTTTTGCTACTCTTTTTTCCCTTTGAAGACAGTGGGAGCTCCGGGTCAAAATGAAGATGTTGAGAAATTGACAACAGTTTTTCATTTAATTTCTTCTTCTTAATCTGGCTTACTTCATTAGGTCATGTAGTATAAACTTTTAAAATTTAATTCCAGTATCTTATTGTTTGTATTTATTTTCTGGATGTTAGAATCTTTTATTCTACTGGCAGGCTGAATATCTTTGTATTCATTTTCAAAGTGTGATATGTATTTTATCTTGGCATTTTACTTAGCTATGTTCCTCTGAAATTGGCAGGTTTCTTAAACCTTGATCTTCAGTTATTTGTTTTTAATTTAACAGAGGAATTTGTTGATTTTTGTGATCTTAACCTTGTTAATTTTGGCCATGCTCCTGAGAAGTCTTCAATCCAGATAAAATTGTTTTTTTAACTGGTTAACTGTCAATCTGTTGTGTCTTGGTGTTTTCCATAATTTCATTTTTTTATAACTTTTTGTGTTTAACTGGTCTTTTGATTTATTAACATTTAGAGGACAGAGAAACTGGACTAAATATTAGATACTTTTAAGCTACCTCTTAAGCATTTAAAATTTACTAAAGCAATAAGAGAAATACCAAAGATATTAACACTTCAACAATTATGTAATAATACAAATCTTTAATTTGTGAATGTAACAAATGGGTATATGTAACAAGTAAGTATACTTGTCATATGGAAGTACAAATCAGCTCACTCATTCATTTGCCGACACTATTACTTAATTCTGCCATTCACTTGATTTGTAGTAACTTTACTCTTCAAACAGATTTTGTCATTTAATTGCTACCTATCTTTCAAGACTCAAATCAGTTATACTGCTTCCTCCCTCCTCTCCAAGTAAGATTTTCTAACCCGTGCAGAACACAGTAATCTCTCTTTAGCTTCCTCTGCCTCCAGCACTTTCAGTACATACATTCATTCCTGTTGTATATAATTTATTAGTGAAATGTGTTATTTAATTGCATCTTAAGTGTTTGTCTTACATTTCACTTAATCTAAAATTCTTAAAAACAGAAACTGCAATTTTTTGTATTTCCCACAGAACCTAGTAAAGTGTTTTATGCAACTGGTAGGTGTAAAATGATCATCTGGTGACTAAACAATTTTGCTTACTATGTGCCAGGTTTATAAACAATGTTGTGAGTGTGACCTGGCCAATATTTATCTATAGGTCACTTAACAACCCAGAATACTTTCAGAAAAGGAAACTTTAAAAAGTCTGAGCCCTTTTCAGATAATTATTAGAAAGCCATATACTGAAATATATTTGTTCTATGCCTATGATAGTCCTGACGCCATCACTTAGAACTTTTTTCCTCAAATTCTTTTCTTATTCTTAACTTATTCATCATTCTATCAATAGTACGTTATCTTATTGCTTAGACTGGAGCAAATAAGAAAGTAGTATCACTCTAAAATCAACAAGAAGTAATAACAAAGACTTAGATATAGGAAAAGAAGCACTTTATAAGCAAAGAAAAAACTCAAAAACTAAAAACTAAAAAACTACTAAAACTAATGAATGAGTACAGTAAGGTTGTAGACACAAGATCATTATACAAAAAACAATTGTACTTCTTTTTTTAAAAAAAAGGTTTATCTTGGGGCGCCTGGGTGGCGCAGTCGGTTAAGCGTCCGACTTCAGCCAGGTCACGAGCTCGCGGTCCGTGAGTTCGAGCCCCACATCAGGCTCTGGGCTGATGGCTCAGAGCCTGGATCCTGTTTCCGATTCTGTGTCTCCCTCTCTCTCTGCCCCTCCCCCGTTCATGCTCTGTCTCTCTCTGTCCCAAAAATAAATAAAAAAACGTTGAAAAAAAAATTTTTTAAATAAAAATACAAAAAGGCTTATCTTGAGAGGGGGAGGGGAAGGGCAGAGAGAGAGGGAGAAAGAGAGAATCCCAAGCAGGCTCCACACTGCCAGTGCAGAGCCCGATGCAGGGCTCGAACTTGATCACTAACGCTGAGATCATTACCTGAGCCAAAATCAAGAACTTAACCAAAATCAAGAGCTTAACTGACCAAGCCACCCTGGTACCCCTGACACCAGGCTATTTAATGTCTCCTTGTCTGTATTCATTTTGTTTCTCTTAGCCTGGACCATCCTTACTGTCCATACTACCTTACCTCACCCCTTATCTTTTTTCTTTTTTCTCCAAAAACTATTAAGTCCCTTGAAGACAGAGATTGTCTTATTTATCTCCGTGCTAGTATTGTACTACCACATAGTAAATGCTCAAGAAATGTTCAGTTGTGCTGCGTTGTGAGCACTTAAGTGTATATGGTCTTTTGCTCATATTTCCAGCGAGAGCAGCATGTCGTGCTAACATTTCTCTTTCCAGATTAAACATATAGGTTATTTTCTTCTGTTGCTTGATAGAATAGTTTCCTTCTTATTCCCTACAGATATGTTTCACTGGTTACCAATTTTCCTTCTTTCTAGATGGATTAATTGCCTCTGAAGGAGCCATAAGTCCAGATTTCTTCAATGATTATCACCTTCAAAATGGAGATGTAGTTGGGCAGCACTCATTTCCTGGCAGGTAAATAGTCATCCAAGAAAAATCTAATATATGGTGCTTCCCTTGTTTTTGAAAGGCTAGAAATCTCTTCACTCCCCATTTCTCTATCTTTTTTCATTAAAGAGGAAAAAGTCCTCAATATTTTCAAGAACATGCTTGTTTTATTTTGAATTAACTTATGAAGTCACATATTTTATATTTAAAAAATGGAGATGGCAGATCTGAAAATAAAAATGCTTCATCACTTTGGAAAATACAGGCTGTCCATTGAAATACTTTTGCCAAATTAATGAACTCGGATTGTTTCCCTAAGTGCTCCCCAAAGCCAGTAAAATACAAGAACACGATTCATGTATTTTAATAATTATTCAAACATCACTTCAAAAGCTGATTAAAGACTCTTCTTCCCTGCATGGCATTCAAGTAAAATATTTAAGAAATATATGGCATGCCAGTGTTGTTTTACAATTATAATAAAGATTTCCCTGGCAAATATCCTACTTCATTACTGGTATCATAGATTTTTCAGATGTTATCAGAAAGTAGGTACATTATTTTCTCCTTCCTATCATTCCTAGAGATGCAATAGTTTGTTGAAATTTCACATTACACTGGTTTGATGAATGTTTGGGGTCTTGTTTAAATTATTGATTTAATTTCCTCTTCTAAAATTCTACTTTTCATTAATATCAATTATTTTCTCTTTGAAGGATGTGTTTAATGTATTTTTTTACGTGAAAGAATGCAGTTGTGACCAATATGTTATGATTTTTAATGATCACGTATAGTAAGCCATTTTAATCAAATAATTATTACTGCAAGCAATATTGATCATCTGTGTGTAATCTATTTTATGAATATTCATCATATTTACTTTAACCTGCACAGCAATGTTTTAAAGCAAGTATTATTATAGCCATTTTACAATTGAAGAAATCAAGGCTCTAATATTTTAGCTTAAATGACCAACTATCACAGGTAGGGTGGCAGAGGAAAAATTTGAACTCCAGTCTATATGTCTCAAAGCTTATATTCTTTCTGGTAGAACATGATGCCTAATTTGGAAGAAAACACAGCATACTATAGTGACTTTTAAGTGTGTGTGTGTGTGTGTGTGTGTGTGTGTGTGTGTGTGTGTTTAACCACAACTCATATTAAGCAATACATTTTATATTGCAACTTAGTGTACACATACAGATTTGTTTATATATGTGTGTGTATATATATACATATATATACACATATATTAATATATACACACACATACATATATATATTTGTTTATATACGTATATATACCTATGCCTGTAAGTAAGACAAAAATTTTTAATGATAGTAAGAAGGAATTCTGTTTTATCCTATTCTATTTCATTTGTCAAATGCAGATTGCAACCAACTATGTGATTTCACAGCTCATTGATGGTTGTGACCCAAAGTTTAAAAGCATGGTGGAAAAACATAGGAGTATTACATGAAATGTGATATAACATTGTATACAGTTCAGTATTCTGTAGTGGATTTTAAATAAATAATATCACTTCAGAAATAGTTTCATTGGTGACTGGATTGTCATGGTAGGAAACTCCTTGCCTTAGGACATAAAAGTTAAACATATTTAAACATCAGAAAGCATACGGCTTTTGATTGCTTCTGAGGTTTCTGTCTATATTAGCTATAATTATTTCAATAGAGGCTCTGTTTAATCATTGTAACTACTATACTCGATCACGTGACAATTCACTGTAAAAATGTTTTCTGAAACATAATTGGAAAAGGAAGAAATTATTTGGGTATATAATCCTAATTATTTATATTGAAGATTTTTGCCGATAGCATCACAAGATTAATTATGCTGGCATATTTGTTTCACTGTGGCACATATGTGTTTCACTATTTTGTTCACTATGAACAAAAACATTATTTTGGTATCTCCTGCAGATATTGCCAGTCTAAAGAAAGCAGACTGATATTACTCATACATTACTTATTTCAGAAAGACTTGCTTTCATTTTTTTTTACATAATTATATGATTAAGAACCTGAACACTTTTCATTAAAATTGAGCAGTCAAAACAGTGAACTTTCTGTGCTCAATTCAGCAAAATCTCTCATTTCTGGTTTTCAAAAATGGTCATTTTATAAAACAATGAAAATTTCTTGAGAGATGGTGGTACGCAGTGAATAAATTATACACTGTTCAAAGATTTCAGGATTTTATTCCTCAATTCTGTTAGTAACTTTTTTAAAACATGACTTCAGGGAATCCTCTTACCTTTGTACCTTCAGTTCTTTTTCAAGGGCAAAAATATTTAAGTAGCTTCTTTTACATCATAAAAGACACAACACAGTAATGTTGGCTTAAAGGATTAGCTAACAAAACTTACTGTAGACTCTTTTTTCAAATCAAAAGAGTGAACTACTTATTTATTATAATCATTTTGACTTGAGAATTGTTTGACCTGTAAAAAGAACTTCTCCTGAGAAAGTTAAGTCTTTCATCTCTTGTCTTTTGTAATTTTTTAGGCCTTAAATCACATAACTGTATCATTTTCTCTTTTTATTTCCAGAAGAAATAATTTACAATGAATTTCCTCAGTTTTTTAATAGGTAATAGATCAAATAAAAAGGGACTCAGTTGTATCAGCAGAGATACAGAGAAAGTATACAATATAGCCAAATACCCATAGTTGCTTTTTATTTTATTGACCTGCTCTGGAATCATTTACTTTGTTTTATTCAATCATTTTTGGTTGGTTAGGATTCTATCTTAATAGGATTCGTAGGCTCTTCTTTGATAGTAACAAACCATGCATCTTAACTCTGGCTTACTTTTTAATTCTACAGAGATTTAAGTATTTTAAAGTGCTACATAATTATTCACATATTTTGGCATAATTTTGCTGCATAATGTCCCAGATGTGAAATTTTAAACTAATGGCTACTTTCAGCTTCTGATATCCAATAG
This sequence comes from Prionailurus bengalensis, assembly GCF_016509475.1. Taxonomy (NCBI): domain Eukaryota; kingdom Metazoa; phylum Chordata; class Mammalia; order Carnivora; family Felidae; genus Prionailurus; species Prionailurus bengalensis. The sequence goes on along the minus strand of NC_057360.1, from coordinate 12,269,613 downwards.
GTAAATTTAAAGCCTATTAGATCAAATAACATTGACTTACAATACTACTTTTGAAACTTTTTACTTTAACAAAATAGGAATATTTTAAACAAAATAGGAATTTTTTTTAAAAAATGTTAACAGAAACTATTGGACTCTTGTTCTTCATCACCATTGGAAAGATTCTTGAGAATATGCAGACTTAATGGGCAACATGAAGAATTTGGGTTAACTATGAAAGTGTAATGTCTTGATTGATTTCTGAATGAGAGGAAACGTTACCTATTGGGGGGGGGGGGTCCCTTTAAATCAGGGAAGTTGTCCAGATGACTTACAAATTCTTTCCCTGTTGTTCTTTATCACATGTGTTTGATAAATAAGCACTGTCAAGTTACCTGGAAGAAGAATTGTTTTTTAAGTTTATTTATTTTGAGAGAGAGAGAGAGAGAGAGCAGGAGAAGGGCAGGGAGAGAGGGAGAGAGAGAATCCCAAGCAGGCTTCATGCTGTCAGCGCAGAGTCCTGTGTGGGGCTTGAACTCACAAACCGTGAGATCATGACCTGAGCCGAAATCAAGAGTTGGATGTTTACCCAACTGAGCCACCCAGGCACCCCTGGAAGAAGAATTTCTTTACAGTTAATATAAAAAAATGTGAATTTTTATCTTTATTATTGTTTTTAATGGTTTGAGAACATGAAGCAAAAGCATACTCTTCAACCAGTATTCGTGGCTTCTCAGTCTTTGTGGTTTTATATGTTTGTTTCAGTGGGTTCAGGTAAAGTACATGATCCCAAGTTCCTGAAAGACAAAGAATACGTTTCTAATTTGTATGATGCAAAGTTTTTATTTTTTAATTGTTCAAAGAAAAATTCTTCCCTTTATTCCTAAAGTGACAAAGTTTAGTAATAGGACAAATCTGTTAAAATGGGGACACTGAGCCAGATTTAGAAAATCGTTTAAACCATTTAAATCGGTATTTTTCTTAAAATCCAAGTCAGGAGGTCCTTCTTAACCTGAATGCCTACATTTTTGTAATATAGCAAGGCAGTTTAATTGGAAACAGTGAAAATTGTTAAACTCATCTATCCTGTTCTACAGGGGAGACTGAATGTTTGATAAAATAGATACTGGCAGTTGGACAGCAAATCCTGGGTTTTAGACATGTGTCACTATCAGTTTGAACCTTTTGGCGCCAGAATTTCCCAACACTTGGAGGTGATGCAAAATACATTAGGGCTCTCAGGTTAGCTATAGAGTTGCCAATCCCAGAGGGTTAGATGTAAATCTTCCCCCCAAACACATCTGAACTGGTGTTAGAAAGTAAAGTGGAACTTGCTATTGAAGCTAATTAAAAATAATAGGAGTAGGACTAGCTTTTTCCCCCCTTCTATACAATATATCCGTACCATATTTTTGGACCGTTTTTTTTTTATTATAACTCTTACTTTTCAAGACTAACAAGAACCTCATGTTGAGTATTTTTAAACTGCTTCCAGCTTTTACAAATCAGGTTTTGTTGCAGTAAAAATGGTCCATTTTTCTTTTATAGGAATCCAATTTTCATAAACTGGAAAAAAAATTGCAGAGACTGCTTAGGTTTCCTTGGGGCTTTGAAAAATATTTTTCAGGCCTGGAGTTCTTCTTTGTGGTTGGCACACTGATGTCATTGACTGACCATTTCACTGGAGTCAAAGCTATTATCTGAGCATCTGATTCTCACACTTTCATTTTCTGTACATATTTTATGTAGCCTGCCTCTTTTTCTCCCCTTCTTAGCATACTTTGACATTAACTTTCTGTTCATTATATGTATTATATATTATACATACACATTTTTTTATTCTGTTCTAATTTATTTTTTTCAAACATTAAATCACAGTTGGAATGGCAGTTGCACTTTAAAATCCTCCTGAATAGAACTGACAAATTATTTTCTCAATATATAAAAAAAGATCTTTTATCCACGGTTTTAAATGTATAACTTTTTCCTGAGACAAGGACTCTACATGTGAAAATTAGGCTAATTTCTTTAGTTCTAAGGCCAGTATGCTCAGCCATTCAGCCAGTTTTTTCATTTGAAAAGAGTAACCTCAAAATGACATGTTCTCAATCTAAAAGGCATTGTGTGGTGTTCACAGAACTACATATTACGCTTAGAACTGAATATCATGAGATTATTTCAAAGCAGTTATTCAAAGGAGAAATCAAATTATTGTCTTTGTTACAACCCTTCACTTGGCTAGTCAGGAAGTTCTTTTCTATTGAGAGGAATGTAAATATGCCTATAAAAATTGATATCAATTTTGAATGATAACCCAAACTCTTCCATTCTAATAAAGTTTTAGTGATCTTCATTATTGAGTAAGTAGTATAGAAAGTATATGGAAGGATCAAAAGAAAATGAAAAGAACCTCCTAGAAGTAGTTCCTTTGATAGACATTGAGACCATCCATTTGTTCAGCAGTATTTTAGGAACTAAATGAATTGGTATATACTTACGAAATCTTTTAAAGATAATCATTAACTAAAATACTGCTTTATTTAGTGTGTTATTAAATTTTTATCAAAAATTATTATAGCTTGGGGCACCTGGGTGGCTCAGTTGATTGAGTTTCCAACTTCCACTCAGGTTGTGATCTCACAGTTCGTGAGTTCTAGCCCTGCATCGGGCTCTGTGCTGACAGCTCAGAGCCTGGAGACTGCTTCGGATTGTGTGTGTGTGTGTGTGTGTGTGTGTGTGTGTGTGTGTGTGTCTTTCTCTCTCTCTCTCTCTCTCTCTCTCTCTCTCAAAAATAAATAAGCATTAAAAATGAACTTTAAAAAAATTATTATAGATTATTATTTATAGATTTCTTTTCCTATCAATTTTGCCCAGAGGAGAACTTTTATGAGAAGCCTTTAAAAAAACTCCTGACTTTAGTAATTTTTTCCAGATATGGTGGTTACAAAATAAAGCAACCAAATTCCATTTTCACCTATCAATTGCCAAAAATTTTTTAATACTAATTCTCACACATAGAAGCAAAGAAGTACTCTGATACACCTCTGTGGGAATTTAAATGGATAAAACCTTTGTGGAATGCATTTGGTAATCAAGAACAAGATCCTTACATTGTTCACTTCCTTTAGCTCTGTGATTTCATTTCTAACAATTTATCCTTAATCAATAAAAAAATAAACACTAGATAAATGAACTGTTAAAAAAAATAAGTGATTGGGGTGCCTGGGGGGCTGTCAGTTAAGCATCTGACTTTGTCTCAGGTCAGGATCAATCTCGTGGTTTGTGGGTTCGAGCCCTGTGTCAGGCTCTGTGGTGTCAGCTCAGAGCCTGGAGCCTGCTTCAGATTCTGTGTCCCCCTCTCTTTCTCTCTCTCTCTCTCTCTCTCTCTCAAAAGTAAATAAACATTAAAAAAAAATCCTTTTAAAGTGAGTGTGTGTCAAAGAAAATAAATACACTGAGTTTAGTGAGTGTAGTGTACACCTATCTAATTGTGGAGTGAATGTTATTTTTAGCAGCTGCTTTTGTGTCACATGATATTATCCATATATTAGATTATATTACTCCAGGGTTCTGATTTAAGAGCATAAATATGAAGGGGGCGCCTGGGTGGCTGTCGGTTAAGCGTCCGACTTCCGCTCAGGTCATGGTCTCATAGATTGTGGGTTTGAGCCCCGCATCGGGCTCTGTGCTGATGGCTCGGAGCCTGGAGCCTGTGTCAGATTCTCTGTCTCCCTCTCTCTCTGCCCCTCTCCTGTTCGTGCTCTGTTTCTCTCTCTCTCAAAAACAAACAAACATTAAAAATTTTTTAAAAAGCATAAAGGTCAAAATAGGTAAAAGCAGATCCATTTAGCAATAGATAATCACTTTACATTAAATTCTCCACTTTTTAAAGAATTGACCACAGAGAACTTTTCATTTGGTTTTTCCTTATAGAAAATTCTGTTTAAAAAAAATGTTATTTACCTATAATGTTTTGGTAGCAAAGAAGTGAGTATACTACTGCCACATCTATGATTTCTAGCAGTGAAAGTTGACGGTATTTTTGGAGTATTTGGTCGTTCTATTTATATTCAGTTGCATGTATAAAACATGACAATAGACTCACTGATTTAATCTTAATATGTAAACATATTTTCATTTTAAGACAAGCCTATTATTAAAGAATGTATAACATTAAAAAACAAAAACTTACTAAATGCTTTGTATATACAAGGCACTATTATACCTTTTATCGACTCTGTTCTTGGCATACACATTTGTATAGGTCCCTAATATTTGTTCTTAGCTGTATCTAGTTTGAGATATTTGCAAGAGTTGCTTCTCAGTTTAAATGCAATTATGTTAAATCATAATTAAAACAGTTAGAGGAGAACTTCTTTATAGAAGCCAGTGGGGTTGGGTAACAGACAATATTCTATTTAGTTTTGAAAGTTGCTCTGTTTCAGGGTGTATTATTTGGTCTAAAAATATCTAGATCTGTGCAAATTTTTATTATAATTGTATTAAGTTACCCAAATAGCATTGTTTTTAATATATGTAAGCATGTATTTCAAGATTGGTAATCAGTGCTATACCTAGTCATTTTAAGTTCTTCCTCCTTTCACCAATATTAACCAAACAGAAATGTATGGTAAAATTTCTTAAACCATTTATAAGAAATAACACTATGTGACAGGTAAAATTATATCTAAGGTAATGAAATTTTACTCTTAAGCTTGTGGAATGGTGAAAACAGGAGAACACAAGATGCAATAGCTGTGTAACACAGTTCTGATGGGAACGTTAAGTCAATGCAAATAAGTGACTTTTACACTATGAGACTCGGGCTGTAACATAATTTGTATTACACTAAATTGCACTTTTCTTTTTAAATACATAGCCATTCTGCCAGTATATTTTTTTATTTCAGGAGGTGACATGTCTTAGGAGCCTTCTAAAAGTTTCAAGGAAAAATGTTTAAGGCTTTTTTTTTTTTTTTTTGGTCTAAATCAGAGTGTACAAAAAATAGTAACTTGCACTTATGTATATATCATCATGTATTTCATTTGATCATCGATAGTGTGTGAAGTAGATAAGGGAAAGGGTAGTCCTGTCTCTATTTTAACAAAAGTAGAAATGAAGGCTTAGAGATTTTTAAGGGAGTAGTCCAAAATAGTGAAGCCTTTACTATTATACCAGTATGGCCTCCAAAAGGCAGGCAGATTTATTAGTCTAACAGTGAACTGTGCTTTATAGTATCTTAGAGTAAATGTTATTAAAATTCAGAGTAAGATATGTAGTTTCTGCTGTGCAGCACAACATTGTTTACCTACTTTGCTTTCATATATTTCACATAGTTTGTTGCAAACTGATGCTTCAGATTGCTTGGAGGCAAGTTGCTAAAAATGTATGAACACATTAAGTAATTAATTACTTAAGTAAGTAATTAACAGTGAACTAATAAGTAATTTAACTACTGTTAAATTCTCTTAAGTACTTCTTAGTTCATTAAGTTCTCCACAGAATAAAGAAAAATAAAAACAAAACAAAATAAAAGTTCTCCACAGAATCCAATCACATAAAAAATGAGGATGAAATGAGCAAAATAATCTGTCTCTAAGGGTTAATATCTCGTGCAAATCATTTATTTAGCTAATTAATGTACATGTTTATATACATGATGCTGTTGTTTTGTACCTATATATGAATCCTCATATGTTGGTCTTAATTGTCTTATTTGTTTAGACATTTTATAGAGACAACAGTCTTCCTAGCCTTAAACAAAGGCTTATTCTGCTGCTGGGACACTAATGATTTGCATTTCCCAAGGAGAATTGAATTAGGTTTTATTAGTAAATTGGGCCTATAACTTTTAAGGCCAGATTTTTATTAGATTATCACACATCAGCATTAGCAAATTGTAAACTTTACTGAAATATAGAAATACAAGCCAAAATTCAAGGCTTAGAATCCTGGAAACTTGGGAAGATGTTTTATCCTAGAGAAATTATACTCCTGACTTGTAAAAATATTTTAAGTGATTTACTTTCCTTTGGAAATTTAGAAGCAAGAGAAGAAGTTGGCAACAAAACTGCTCTCGTTAAGTTTGTGGTAATTTTCAGTCTGGTGATCTGAGCAATACGTGTTAGCTGTATATAAGGCCCAAAGATGCTCCAAATGAAAACGAAATTTACTGTCACTTTATTAGGACTTTTATTTAGAAGAAATGCAGCATAACTGAGTCTATAAATAAAAAAAGTAATCGGACTACGACTGGATCCTATAAAAATGTTAACACATCAATTATGGTGTAGCTTTGTACTAGAAGAAATGACATGGAAGTTAATCCAGTCGTGGCCGGGAAGTTAATTATATCACCACCTTTTAAGAAGGATTATCTAGTGCTAAAGTTTATACATTTTCATATGTATTAATTGTATTTCTTTGACTATACAAATATATAAAAATTAGTTGTAAATTTAAATGTAAAGAAAATAGGAAGTCCATAAGCAAAAATGACTGCTTTTGTGACATGTTTGACCTGTGAACAATGCACTTATTAAAAAAAAAAAAAAAAAAAGTGTTTGTTTTTTTTTAAGGGAATAGGATGTAAATTGCCATTATAAAGCCTTGCTTATTGACATTCTAATGAGAATAACAAAACCGTAAGCAATTTGTTTGATAAACACAACCACTCCCTCCAAAAAAATAAGAGAGGAAAACACATCATGTCTTTTATTTCCTGTAAATGTGGATTTGGTGATATTGAGTTTACTCCTCAACTCAGAGATACTCTCTAATTTAAAATTGATTTATTGTAACCCATCTGTGTTTTGATTGATTTAACCATGTGATTTAAGTATTTATGAACAATTGTTAAAAAAATTCCTTAGGTTAGAAATGTTAAACCAAATATTTTTATTTGTTTTAAAAAACATGAAATCTAGAGCCTATAGGTTTTTAAACATAATATTAATTAATTCCCATATTTTCCATATTGCCCATAGTCCTTCCAGATGTGCTGTTACAAATAGCTCACCCCTCAGATATGAGCCATATGGGTTCTGTAAACTGATTTGCACTTATTTTGAATAGGAATTGTATAGATTGCAGATGAATTATTAAACTATATTTATAATTGCCAAATAAATCTAAGAGCAAAATATTAAACTGTAGTAAATGAGAAAAGAATGTGCAAATGAAGACCTGCCTGCTTTAATAAGTTGAGTGGGTTACCTTCTCAATTTCAACCAAAAGAAAAGAGTTGCCTTTTTTTTTTTTTTTTTGGTTATTGTGTTTAAAAAAAAAAAAAAAAGTCTATAAAACTGCTTACAGAAGTATCTAAGACAAAAACAAGGAAATATAATGTTCTAAACTCAGCCGGTCCAAACCACTTGAGCTGCTATGACAGCTCATAAAACTGAGAGTAGTTTTTAACTGGGCTCTGTTTTACATTGCCAAAGTGAATTTTCCTTGCAGGAAGTAGCCAGAGGGTTTATTTAGTTTCCAGTCCATGGCTTTGATCTTTCTGTACTGTCACATCTCGGGTTACATAGCCCTTTTTCACTGCAGTAAATCTGCAACAGTTAATGAGAATAAAATTTCCTCCTTCTTACTGATCGCATGCTGTTAAATGCCAAACCACAGCCAACTGCATATTTGCAAAATTTTAGCTACAATGTATGAAAACAGTGCAATCAATTTAATCTTGTTGTCTTTGTAATTCATTTTATTGGGCTTTCTTCCTTTTTAAGTGACCTACTTTATCAAGTAAGTGGTTCCAAAGCCAAACCTGGGAGGAAGATTTAGAATGTTTAATAAACTGAGAGGAGAAAGGTGTGTGTGTGTTGGGGAGGAGGGGTGAAGCGGTGAGTGCACGTGGATCTGTACCACCGTTGAGATTCAAACTGGGTCTACTTTAATGCTTTCGAAAGACCAAGCCTCTTTTTCTCCTCAAATAACAAGCTGGTTTATTATTACTTTGATTATGTTGTATATTCCATTTCAACATAAATTTGTACCTAATGAGTTTATTTAATAGGTTAGAACATTGTTTTTCACTTTTGATTGCATACATTTCTTTTGAGTCTATAGTATTTAATGGAATTTAAAGGATTTCAAAAACTTTGATCCCTACATTATAAGAGCTGTCCTTAAAGTAAAAATAACATTGCTGAACCATCTCATCAAATGGGTCCTTACACATACTGGTGATATATAAATATCTGTTGAATGAACCAATGGAAATTAAAAATCACATAAAGCAAGCTGAATTTCATACATTATTAAATACATATATCTTCATACTGAAGTACAAGAAAATCTTACATTTTTTATTTTTCATTTTTGGCTACAGTGAAATCTCTCAGTTGAGGCATTATTTGATTCAGTTAATCTATGTTAAATTTATTTCACTCACACCTTTAATCTTCGGTCTTGTTTTGTAGTTGGCAACTGGAACTTATAGCTCAAGAAATTCACACTTAGAGGCCATTTTAGATGATAGCCACTGATATATGTACTTTATTAATATTATGTATTTATATAGATCATATATATATATTATAAAATTAAATATAAAAGAAAGCTGGTTTTAGTTCCTCATCATTGAAGTCACAGGACTTCTGCTTTCACAGGACAAGGTATTTCTAGTCTCAAAAATCAAAATGTTGGGATAAATCAATAGTGTGTAACATCCATTCATTGATTTACATAACTCTCAAAAAAACAATGACTAAAAATGTATTGAAACTCAGAATATTTCTAAATTGGAGGCAGTAAAGTCACATCTCCCGATAAAACCGAGAGAGGACCCACTTTTGGGACAGTACCAGTTGTTAGATACCACAGTCAGAAAGGAGGGTTGGAGGGGCGCCTGGGTGGCTCAGTCGGGTGGGCATCCAACTTTGGCTCAGGTCATGATCTCACAGCTCGTGAGCCCGAGCCCCGCGTCAGGCTCTGTGCTGACAGCTCAGAGCCTGGAGCCTGCTTCAGGGTCTGTGCCTCCCTTTCTCTCTGCCCCAACCCACTTGCATTCTGTCTCTGTCTCTCTCAAAAATGAATAAACATTAAAAAAGAATTAAAAAAAAAAAAGGTGTGTTGGAAAGGAGTGGTTTGAAAATTTTAAGAGAGGTGCCTTACTGCCCAAGGCCTTTTTCAGCAGGTGTTAAATAAATGTTGAACTTTAAAATTTTAGTTCTCTTAGAATTATTATGTTTTCAAATAAGCCTATCTAGGTGTACTTTCACTGTAACATCATAGTTTGCATGTGAAAAAAATGAGGCTAAAACAAAATTTTAGACTCTATCTGTGGGGAAGACTGTTCTATAGTTTCTTTGTTTTTCTACAACTTTAATTCTGTATCAGACCATTAGTCCGTAAGCCCCCCAAAATTCTGGATTTGAAAGTCCACAGAAAATTTCTGCACAAAATAAACATTTTTTTTTTTCAGTTTTTGTTGTTCTTTTAAAAAAATTAAAACCTAGGGACGCCTGAGTGGCTGAATCCATTAAAGCGTCCGACTCTTGATTCAGGCTCAGGTCATGATCTCGTGATTGATTCCTCGGTTTGAGCCCTGCATTGAGCTCTGTGTTGACAGTGTAGAACCTGCTTGGGATTCTCTCTCTCCTCCCCTATCTCTCTGTTCCTCCCCCACTGATGCTTTCTCTCTCAAAATAAATAAACTTAACAAAAAATTTTTTTAATAAAATAAAAATCTTACAGTGAAGCTGCCCACAAAAGTTTGTTTCTGGAACATGAATAGTCAAGTCCAGTTTTAAATGAAATTACTGGAAAGGAATAGAAACAATGCAGGCTTCAATACCATATAGACTTCATCTTTATTCTAATTGTATTGTTTGGAAAGTTATTTTCTAAAATGATTTTGCATCTGTCTGCAGTCAGATATGTTGATTAACAATTATGATATGTATTGAAATGTATTTGCTGAGTGCCAGGCAATATGCCAGTTGCTGTTTATTACATTCCTTATCTAATTTAATCTTAACAGCTCAGGGAAGAAGACATTATTATTAAGGAAACCAACGCTTATCAGGTTAAGCAACTTGCCCACAGGTAATCATTCCACCACCTAATCTCTTCTCTTACTTTTACCCATCTTTCTCTCTTCCCTTCTGCTAGAATGAAAGAAATGTCCTTTTTTTTCAAAGTCCAGTCAGTTCATTTTGCTCCAAATTCCATCCCTTCTTGCCTTCTCAAGGACTTCTCATTATTTCCATCATTTTTCATGACTTTTCATCATTATTTTCCCTTCCTCTGGATCATTCCTGTCAGCTTACAAACATAATCTGGAATCCCCCTCATTAAATTCTCTTGGGCCCCACAGCACACTTCAACTACTGCTCATGTCTCACTTCTCTTCATAGAATACTCCTCAAAAGACTCCCATGTACTCTTCAGTTTCTCCAGTCTAGTCAGAATCATCGGTAATCTTCATGTTGCCAAATCCAGTGGACCTTTCTCATCTTTAACCCAGCAGCATTCGGCACAGATGTCCGGGCCCTGCTTTTTGAATCTCCCTTCTTTCATCTCAAAATACCCCATTTTTCTGATTTTCCTCTAAACACTTCTCCATTCCTTCCCAGTGTTCTGTGCTGTATATTCCTCCTCCCTTTCCCTTTAAACACTGGTTACTTCAGGGCTTCGGCCCTGTTCTCTAACAACACCCTTTTGGAGGGCCCTCTCTTCTACCTACATCCACTACCTAAAGGATTTCATCCAGATTCCATGGCCTTAAATACGATCTTAGCTTAAATATTTATCTGAGACCTTTCCTCTGAGCACCCACCATTCCTGTCACTGTTTGACATACCCAATTGAATGTTTACTAAGATGATCAAACATAAGTTTTGATTTCCTCCATGCAAATAGGTCCCTCCCCTAATCTTCATCTCAGTGAGTGTCACCATCATTCAGTAGGTCAAGGCATAGACCTGGGAGTCTTTCCTGATTCCTCCCTTTTCCTCATATATTCCTTCCTCAGAGAGTCTTTTTCCGACAAAACTGTCAAAAGTAGCACCTTCTCCCCAATCCTGTCCTTACTGTCGGTTTTAGCACCCTAATCATCTATTTGTTGTTCCCTTGTTCATCTCCCTCCTTCCACAAGAATGTCGTCTCCAGAAGACCAAGAACTTAGACTTTCTTATTCAAAGTAGCATCTACAGTGCCTGGCATTCACTAGCTTCTCAGTACATATTTGTTTAATAAATGAGTTATAAGGGTCAGAGCCATTAGTTTAAACATATATATGTCTTGCTCCATTTCCCATGCTGTATTTTACTTTCAGTGTTGTTTTGTTACAGTGTCTTAGTTTTATATTTAATCTTTACTTTTTCAGTATTCTTTCAAATGTGCAACGTATTAAATATGCAATCAAAATATATTATGTGCTTGTATTATAAAATTTGGGATAGGAACCCATGCTATATGGGAAAATTCTATATAGGATAAAAAACTGTCTTCTGAATGGCAGTATTTTATACATAAAGATACTTGCCTTTGTAGTTAAGACTGAATTAAGAAATTCTCAGTTCACATGTATTATACTACATATCTGTTTGAATCTACTAAGAAGTACTCATCTCTACTGACTGTAAGCATTCTGTACCATAAAAAAGTGTTAATGCCAAAAGAAACTTTAACGTCCCAGTGTTACAAGTTTTGCATTAGTTTTCATTACCAAATAGCTTATGTTCTGTTAGAAACAAATTTTATGTTATACTTAAAATGAATAAAGGTTTTCTTTGATCTTGTTTCATTCCTATTACTGGGTCTTAATAAAAATGACCTGTTAGCAGTCAGTAAATCAGAAGTATAACATGTTGGAGGTTATTTTGTTATTTCCAGAAGATACCTTTAACTTTTACTTGAATTAAAGACATTTAATGAAATTAGCTTTACAGAGTAATGATAAATGAAATCAACTTTATAGAGTATAAAGTAAAGATACAATCAAGGTAAGGATGTGCATTAAATGTTTTAATACTTAAATTTTCCTATACTCAGTAACCTTTTTGATTAACAAGCACTGGCTAGTTTCTACGGATAAAGAGATCAAAATCACTTCCCTTTGAGAAGCTTATAGTTCAGGGTTAAAATATAATTTTTTGAGATAACTTACATTATCCTATTTATTATTCTTTATATCAACTTTCTTTTTTTTTTGAAAACTTTTAAGGGTAATAACAGGCTTAGAAAAGGAATTAAGGAATTAATACTAAGTATGCTGTCAGTATTTGGACATGGTTGGTCTAATACATGTTCCTGCCCATTTAAAAAAAACATGAGAGAGAGAGAGAGGCAGGGGGGAATGGTAGAGAGAGGGGGAGAGAATCCTAAGCAGGCTCCGTGCAGTCAGCACAGAGCCTGACACCGGGCTCCATCCTACAACCCGAAATGTGAGATCCTGACCCGAGCCAGAGTCAAGAGTCGGCCACTTAACAGACCGAGCCAGCCAGGGGTGCCCCATTCCTGTATATGTACATTTCTGTACATATATGTATTATACATTTCTGAATTGTCCTTAATCTTTAGAGGACACAATCCTTAGAAAAGAATGCCACTCTACCTTACTAAACAGTTTTTTAAGAGTATGCTATTTAGAATATTACAGTTTCTTAACTTCCATTACAAAAGTATACCTTTAGAAATTTTTTAAGGAAAAAAATCCGATAATCTGATGATGTTTTATGTCAATTATATCTCGAAGCTGGAGAAAAGTAAAATTTTAAAAAATGTTAAAGATACTGTGAAGAATTTTCTTAGATAACAAAGTAAATAGAGTGATAGATTCAGATTTTTTGCATTTTAAGCTAAGCATTGCAATACTTGACAAAGAATCACATTATTATTGAAATATAGCCCCTGAATTATATAGACTGTTTAATAAAACATTATACTTTGATGGTCTGGTAATTCCCTAGAATTTAGTTACTTCATTAGAACAATAAGCACTTTGGAAAGATTAGTCCAGACAGCAGCTTGTTGTGGCTTTGTAATAGAGACAATGCCTCTTTACAAACACATCAGTGTCCTACAAAACATACTTTGAATAATTGTGTGATTTGAGGAAAGGCATTGTATCAGAGTTTGATGTGAATGTTGATTTCTGATGCCACCTATCTCTACTCTTACTGAATAGAAACCTTTCCTCTTACATAGTAGGTAGGTGGGCAGGTAGGTAGGCAGATAGCTGTTCCCAAGGGAATACATGACCCTACATTTTAGTCTTTGATTTACACTGATATCATAGCTATTGATGAATTCTCAAAGCTTTTAATTGAAAGCGTTTCAGATTACACATGATTTGTTTCAGGTTTTCTCATTAAAGAAAAAAAGACAATAAACCTCCATTGGTAGTTGTTTGGAAATGGAAGAGATGTCTGGAATTAAGGGGATTGATTATGTACTATTATCCTGTAGATTATAATCGTGTAAGGATTTTAGGCCAACATGCAGTCTTTAAGTAGTAGCCCAGACCACTTAGTAATTTTATAACTGCTTAGTGCCTCTAGCAAATAAATAGAACTCAGACCTACTTCAGAGAGACAAATGGGACGGTCTGTAATAAAATCAATTTTCTTTTAAAAAAATTTTTTTAATGTTTATTTTTGAGAGAGAGACAGACAGAGTACAAGGAGGGGAGGAGCAGAAAGAGAAGGAGACACAGAATCCCAAGCAGGCTCCAGGCTCCGAGCTGTCAGCACAGAGCCCAATGTGGAGCTCCAACACACGTACCGTGAGATCATGACCTAAGCTGAAGTCGAACACTTAACCAACTAAGCCACGCAGGCACCCCTGTAATAAAATCAATTTTCAAATGTTACTTTGTTTTTATATTTGAGAAAAAATGGTAATTTTCTAAAATGTATACATCTATTTAACTGTTAATTCTTAGTGAATTTAAAATCTGTGTATGTCTATGTTGGTTTTCATGTAAAAGTTATACCTTTCTACAGTCTCATTTCAGACTGGAGAGGTACGATCAACAAATTATTTCTTACTCCCTTTGATTGAGTTAAATATAAAATAATTAGTCCTTTGAATAGACTTATAAACAGGAGCATAATTAATGATTTCCTGAATATCTTCTCTTTTGTGAACATACATCTGCATTCTGTTTCAAGTAATATCTAAAGTTTATCTAAAGTTGATACATCCCATTTTTTCAGAAATTCTTTCCATTTCAGGTTCTTCCAGCTAAAAACAAAGCACCTTGGCCTGTCAGAAATTAAAAGGCAATACAATCTTAAAAAGGAATCCAGATTTGTGTGGACAGTATCAGGTGGCTAATTTAGAGCCCCTCAAATGTGAAAGGATGGGAGGAGGCTTCTATGAACATAGTTAGGCAAGTAAATTTTTAAGTTGCAACTGTAACCTAAAACTTAACATCTTTTCAAATTGATACAAGAAACCCCATAAAACTATATTTACATGAGTGTTCAAACTTCATGCTAGGATCTTTTTTGAAGTGGTTAAAAAAAAACCCACAGGAATTCTTAAGTCTCAAAAAGTTGTGTTTTTTTTTTTTTTATTTAAAGTTCTCTGGGTTTTAAGGACTCTATAAATATTGGACTATTGTAATTCAACTTGTTCTCTGTATACACTAAGAGGAAAAAAGAAACTATTACACTTTCTTACAGTTGCATCTTGCCTTTTTCCCCTCAAGTTTTGGGGTGGGGGGTACTGTTTGCCATCGGCAAGTGGGCACCATAGTCATTTTAAATAAGTCAGTTTGTAATCTTTCCTTGTCCTGCATACTTGAAAAACCTAATCTAGCTATACCTATATGCTAGTTTGAAATACTGCCTAAAACTCTATACCGCCTATAATCTCAAAAATGTACAGTCAGTGCATTACCGTGTCCCTGAAGATTTCTCCTGATAGTTGCCCAGCTTTGCTTATAAGTCCCAGATTGTCGGGCTGGCACAACCCCAAGATAATGAACATCACGGAATGAAAATACCCTCTCCTAGACACGTCCGTGACCTGTGCCCTTTTCTAACAGCAGTAAACCTGAGTACAGAAATGTATGCAGTTTGGGAAGTGATGATTTGTGTGGAATAACTAAAAACCTTACCCTTGATTTACTGCTTTCAAAATAAACTCACTGAATATAAAATAAGGTAGAAAAGCATGCAGAGAGACATTCGCGGTATTTTCATCCCAACATGTGTTGTATCATTTGCATCAATCATGATATAGAATCTGAAGGGTTTTGCTTGAATAACCTTATTTATACAAGCAGTCGAGTCTGACTATGGTAAAAGGAAGATATGATTGGCCTTGGCATTATTTTAGTGCAATAACAATTAGTTGCCTACGTATAGGCATAAATCTCTATGAATTATGTAACAGCCCTATAAAAGCAAACGGAAAGCATGTGTAAGAAGCATGCCAAATATGATCGAGTGTCTTTTAACTGTCTAGATCATGTGGCAGGAGCCAGAATTTCATAAGTATTTTTAGGGAAGGCTCTATCATTTTCATATGTCATAACAATAACAACACCAAATATATAATCTCTTAACTGTTCTTATAAGAGACTTGGACGTATAATAATCTCAAGGCAGATGTTAAAAGGGATAGCCATTATTCTTACTCTACAAGAAGAAATTATGACAGTTACAAATATAGGCTGAAACAAGTTATATCAGTAGAAGCAGAAAACATATCCAGATATTCTGGGTTTGAGGTCATTGCACCCCACTAACTTTAATAAAATTCGGGACTTGTTGATAAGGTTATACTTAAGTTAGTTTTGCTAATAAATATACTTTCCATTTCTTAAATTAAGGGAGAAAAAATGCCTATGTACCTCAGTGATTTAAAAAAAAAAGTATGATGTTTTCTTATGTTGCTTTGAAAATAACTTTAGTTTAAATATGGCAATAGGGTACAAGTCAGAAAAGTAATTGTTAGAATCGTATACATTCCAGTCTACACTGAATTAATTTGCTTGGTATCATTGCAGCATGTGCCCAAATTGTGCTGGCCCCGTTCTGTGAGGATGGTATAGAAATACCTGGCTGTATCATCAGAACTCTACAATCTGGTTGAACGGAGTGATGTAAATCAGTCCATATCTTGACAGTCATCTTACAGTTAGCCTTAGACATAAACAGAAAATGATTTTGGGTTTTTTTGTTTTTTTACAGACCCATGACATAACAAACATATTCTCAAGGACAAGAGAGCTTATAAAAACTTAAGAGTAGAGATTTACTTTAGTACCTGTTTTTCCATTGCTAAATACAATGTTGGTATATTATATAGTATACTGAGATTTTAAATGCTCTAGAGGACACTAAATAGCTATGAAGTATTTATCTGACCTGTACTGATTCCTGACTTAGTGGCTGAAAGTATTTATGTAACAGTGTCCAACATAGATGTTTTAAAATATCACAATGTAAGGCAATGTCTTTTGTTGTATATTTAATATTATAAACTTATTTTGGATCAAATTTTCACACTTCCATGCTTAGCTATTTAAAAATACACACTTTTGGGCACCTGGGTGGCTCAGTCAGTTAAGCATCCAACTTCGGCTCAGGTCATGATTTCATGGTTTGTCAGTTTGAGCCCCATGTCAGGCTCTGGGCTGACAGCTCAGAGCCTGGAGCCTGCTTCAGATTCTGTGTCTCCCTCTCTCTCTGCCCTTCCCTGCTTGTTCTCTCTCTCTCTCTCTCTCTCTCTCTCTCTCTCTCTCTCTCTCTCAAAAATAAACATTAAAAAAATAAAATAATAAAAATACACACTTTTAATTTGTCTAAACATAGTTTCTATTATATATATACTCGTGCCCTCAATTTTAGAAAAATGTCACTTGGTTTGATTTTAGGTACAAAAAAAGTCTTTACTTATCAACCACCATTTGATTTTTATTAGCCTAAAAATTATTGAGACAAACGAATAAGTAGAGTATGACATATATTGGAAACTTTACATTAAGCTTCGTATATTTGATAAGATTTTTGAGATTGGTTTTTTTTTTACAACACTTATCTACCTCTTATGTAAGGTAGTAAAAGAAAGTGAAAAGGTTTAAAGTATATCAAAATATCCCCAAACTGTATTATTTATTTGAGGATTTGAGAGACAAGGTATTAACAGAAGCTTAACATTAATTTTTCATTTATGAGGGAGTGATCTGTAGCATGCATGTTAGATAGCCCTGTTTATTCTGATTGTGTCCATATGTCGGATTTCTGTCTGTTTCATAAAGAAAGATGGGGACTTCATATAGCCCATTTTACATAGTACTCATGATAATTTTAGGTTCTATTCTGTATCTTGAACTTGTTCATTTTGATAGTGCATTATCACTTTAAGATTCTGGATTGTACTTAAATTACAGTAACCGAAGGTCATTATTCATATTTTTGCTGGACTGAAAAGTTTTGAGTACTAGCATTAACGTTTGAATTATGCTCAAGGTCTTAGACTTTGCAGCATGTTTAGTTTCTTTTCATTTCTTATTAGTATTTTTCAGTACTTAATAGTCTCCTGCTCTCACCTCCAACAAGAACTTCTCTCTGTTCAACATCAGAAACATTTTCCTATTTGGCATGTGCTTTCTAGTTCCCCAAGCAGTATAAGCAAATTGGAAAGTTCAGCTGTCATTCTTGGAAGGTCATAGATCACACTAGCAGCCTGAGTAATCCAAGAGGTTTTAAGTATCATAGCATTTAGTTTAAAGTGAAATTTGCTCTGACAGGGCTGGCAGACCAATAGGAAAAAGAAATATTTGTGCTTGGAGAAGTGCATATGTAGAGACCAAGAGTATAACTGATGGCTGGAAGTGATTTCAGTCTAAAAAAACAAATCATTAAGAGAGTGCATAGGGGTAAAATACACAGTTCATATTTTAAAGAGTCTCAAAATGAACCAGCAACTAAGGTTAGCATTACATAGTAATTAGCTGTGGTGTTCAGGCTTTAACTCACTCAGTACCAGACAATATGGTTAAACTATCGCTGCGAAAACATTGCTACTTATGTTATATTCACTACTTTAAGCCTACAGCAGTAATTTTTGTACCTTAAAAAACCAAGGTATTATGACAGATTATATAAATGTTGAACCAGTAACAGACAAACAATTATTCAAAGGAGGTGCTAATGACTCGGTTTATTGACCTAGGGGTTACTTAAGCAGCTCAGTGGGTTCCCTGAACATTTGGTGTTATGAAATGAGGTACTGCTTGATAGTATAGAACTGACAATTTCAAGAAGTCCTTGCACTTAACTGAAGAACAAGTTAAAGATGACTAGAATGGCATACTTTCCCTCAAAGATTATTATTAAAAGTTCAAGACCATTATAGGTTTGAGTAAATACTCACTTCAGCTTGATAATCACATTTGACAGCTGCCATGAGGCACCTATGAGAGTATTTTTCCTGTTAATTGCTACAAATAAGGAAAAAGAAAATATCTTCTCATAGCTGCAGTTATTTCTTTCAAGTCATTGTTCTCTTCAAGCGGGCCAATTCTGAGTCACAGGAATACAAGGTTGATAAATTCTTTTCTTGAGTGTGCAGAGCAGATAAGGAATAAAGTGGAAGGGACTTCCAGCAAGATGGTAGACCCGGCTGACTTAGAAGGCGCCCCCATATAGATATATTAAAAAGGTGGATTAAATGTTAACAAAAATTTACAATTCACAGCCAAATTCACAAAGATAGGACACACACACACACACACAAAATAACCACGCATGAGAATAATGATGAACTCGGTATAGGTTATATAGTAAAGGAAAATGAAACTGAATTCCTGTATAAGGCCTGGAACTTCAATGGGCTGCCTTTTTCTCATCATTTGAAAAAAGGACTAGATGGTTGTAATTCACCAGCCTAGAGAAATGGCCAAAACTTATCTTCTTCCCCAAGGCCCTAGGAGGAGAGTTACCCAGGAGAAAGAAATCACAAGCTTTCTCCATGAGCGTGTGTGGGTTCAGAATTTATACTATTCATCCAATTTAGTGAACCCCAAATCAAGTAATTTTCATTAAAAATGTTTTCAGGACAGTGGAACCCCCTGGAGCCTCAATGTATTATAAACAAATACAGAACCTCTCTATAGTAATATTTTCAAGTTCAAGGACTAACAGACAGGCAAAAGCAAATGAATAAATAAAGGCAACTTGAAATTGAACACAATAAAAAAATTGCAAAGCTCATGAAGAAAAGTATTGTCACAAAGGAGAATTGTCAGGCATAACAGAGAGTTAGGATGCCCAGGAACTAGAATTAATAGAAGACTCTCAATTAGACCATAACATTTTTAAAAAGACAAAGGAATTTAGAAAATTAGTGCAACGTCATAATATGAAAAAGTGCCAACTATAACGTCTCAACATAAAAAATGCAATCATTAAAATAGGTCCTGGAGATGGGTTAAACAACAGATTAAGATGCATAATAAGAGAAGTGTGAATTAAATGAAATTAGAAGAGCATCAGTAAAATGGAATTTCTTTACCATTTGGAACAAATCAGTGACTGTTTTACACATGCTTCTCCCATCATTACTACAAATTAGTTTTTATCTGAAGCATCATAGTATTGTAACTAAATTGAAAGGATCTGTCCCCAAGGTGGTATATATCCCCTTAGAACTGACAGATGTCTTTTAAAAAACTTTTTCAAAATAAATTCCAGATGAGTACTTTAAGTACAACCTCCCACTACTCGTATCATTTGCCCTTGATTTTGGGGAAAATACTACTTGGTTCGATTCCACTAAAATATTCTTTAAGAGTCATTAGCCATTTAGTTTTATCATAATAAAAGGAAAATTGATACTTATGCATGTAAAAGATTAAGAATAAAAACTAAATGGGAAATGACAGCTGAACTTGATATATATTGGTAAAGCTCATCAGAAGACTGCTTAATTATGTTCACCTCAGTAATACAAAGGCTCAAGTTCAACAGCTAACACCTATTAGCAACCTAAAATATGCATTTGTCGCATATAAATTTAGAGAAACAAGGTGCTTTTGACAGGTTCAGCGAAAATTTTAGAAGCTGTCCCTATAGCAGTAGTACTTAACATGCACGTACATTACATTTTTCAGTGTCCAAGACTCATAGGCCCCCACCTTCGCAACCTTTTTGCATATGAATGACATTCCTATTTAGCTCTAAATTATTTCACATTTATAAAATGAGAACATGGACTATATGATAAATGCAATGGAAACCACGTTCTCTAAATGTTAAGTAGGCTAAGAAGTTTCAATTTGATAAAACTTAAAACTTGCTTTAAAACTTTGTGAAAGTAAATGATACTCAGTGATAAGACAAGCTCTCCATCTAGTGTTTGGTTTATAAATTACAAGCATTGAGATCTTGATTTAATCATACATCTAATGCTGGGTGCAATTTTATAGGCTTTATCCCATTCAGTTTATACTTCTCTTGTTACTATATATGAGAATTTCAAGAAAAATATGTTCTCTTCTGCCAGAATAGTCTAGTTCTTCCTACTGAATTCAAAGGCAAGCTATTTCTACAGTCTGTGGTATTCATCTACATGGAATACTACGGCTTCTTAGTTATTTGATGAAGCATATTTCTATGGCAAAATTGTTTCATGCCAGTTAGCTATAACCTCTAAAATTTCAGCCAGTTTTGATATTCTTTCTTTTCATTCTCAGTTCCTAAATGGTAAAAGTATAACTAAAAAACCCATTTCAAAAGAGAAATTGATACCATTTTTTTTAATGTTTATTTATTTTTGAGAGAGAGAGAGAGAGACAGAGAGAGAGAGACAGAGAGAGAGAGACAGAGACAGAGTGCAAGCAGGGGAAGGGCAGAGAGAGGGAGACACAGAATCCAAAGCAGGCTCCAGGCTCGGAGCTGTCAGCACAGAGCCCCATGCAGGGCTCAAACTCACGGACTGTGAGCAAGATCATGACCTGAGCCAAAGTCAGCTCCTTAATGGGCTGAGCCACCCAGGCACCCCAGTGAACCATTTTTTTTTTTTATCATGAAAGGTAGCATATTTGATTATCGTTATTTCTGCTGCTGCCTCTATGGGCTCTCACTGTTTCACATATGGACAGCCGTAATATTCTCTATTAAATGCTCCCCATGTTTTTGTCTAACACCATCAGTTACCACAGTTCTCTTTCTAAAACACGTAAGTTGTTCCCCTTTTTAAAAAATCGTAGACAAATTTCCCAAAGTATATAGTTAGCATGGCATATGAAGAGCTTTCAAAATCTAGTCTTAACGTCCCTTTCTAGCCTTATCTGCTGCCACTTGGGTTCAGCTTTCATCGTAACCCTGACTTTAACCATAACAAACCAGAGGCTGTTCTTCAGTGCCTTCTCTCTCTTGCTCAGGCTGCCACAAGTGAAATCCAATTTGTCCTTTTACATTCATCCATTCATACAATAAAATACTTTTTGAATGCCCACTGCATGTCAGATACAGTGCTAGATGCTTGTGATATAGCAATGAATAAGACAGTGACAGTCTTTACCTTTATTCATGGTACTTATAGTCTCATAGGAAATAAAGTAAAAAGATACATTGATAGGTACAGATATAGTCAGGAAGTGACAGATGCATTAAAATAAAAATATTTTCTGTGAAGACTTCCTAGTCCCCTAGGTTCTTTTGGAACAATTTGTACATACCTCTATTATACTCTAACTTTATACTAAATATTTGTTCTTCTTCTATTCTTTTGTAGCAATTTATAAATGTACTACGGGTAATACAACATCATATTATTATCAGAATTTTGTTCCATGTTTAGTTGCCTCCAATGCATGGCCAAGGGATCATGTCTTACTTATTGCCTTCCCAGTACCACATCTTTTTTTTTTTTAACATTGACTGTCAATACTATACTTAACACATTGTAGGAACTCATGTACTATTTGGATGGATGGATGGATGGATGGATGGATGGATGGATGGATGGATACAAAGGATCACTATTACATTTCACTACCACAATTACGTATTACTAAATTTCTCATGACAAATCATAGTAAAGCTGAAATTACTCTGATCAGTTTATAATCTACTTAGGAAGATAAAAATACTGATTTTGATCCTATGATAAATATATTGGAATATTTGATAAAAAGAATGAACTGTTCTAGAAAACTATTATCAGATCACATTTCACACAGCTCTATAATATCCTTCCTCTGAAAAAAGTTAGCCTATGTTAAGTCCTTTCACTTGACAATCCCAAAAGAATTCTAGCCTTCGATATTATCCCATGGATCACAAAGGTAGTTAATAAGAATCGCCACCCTCTACTTCTAAATATATTACTCTAAAGGATTTTATCTTAGGGAGAATAGAATTCCTTAAAAAAAAAAAAGACGCAAACCAAAAAGATGAAATTCAGTGTGAAAATTTCGTGTGTGTGTCTCTGTGTGTACATACGCACAACTATACACACACATATACATTCAATGTGAGCCATTTTGTGGTAACGACTCTTTAAAAAATTTAAGATCAGTGCATTTTTAGCCTACATTATTAGAGAGTCAGAAACAGGATCTCATTGTATTCTGTGCTGGTTTCAGACCACATAATAAGTACAGTATCACATCATTTTCAGCTTCATTTTAAGATAAACATTGAAAAAAATCATTATTTTTTAATATTTTTCATAGAGCATGTGTGCAAGTGGGGGAGGGGCAGAGAGAGAGGGGGACAGAGGATCTGAAGCAGACTCTGTGGTGACAGCAGAGAGCCCAATGTAGGGCTCAAACCCACAAACCGCAAGATCGTGACCTGAGCCCAAGTCGGACGCTTGACCGATTGAGCCACCCCAGCAGCCCGCAAAAGTTATTTAGAGAGCAAATCAGATAGTAAAGATTTGAGAAACCATGTCATGAGGACTGAGTAAACAAGAGTTGTGAAGTAACCATATTAAAGAAGAATTGGATTTCTTTTGTGGTTCCAAATGGTAATTCTAGAACTAATACAACCAGATTACAGGTCAAGATATAGAACTTTCTAACAGTGTGACGGGCCCACAGTGGAAGAACTGCCCTGTGAGTACTCCCATTCCTGGAGATGTTCTGCAAAGAATTCGATAGACCCTGTCAAGGATGTGGTGAATGGAAGCACAGTCTAGCTTATTTCTAAAAATATTTCCAAGCCAAAGATTCTGTGACCTGTGAAAAGAGAACTTGGCTTGAATTTATTTTTTATTTGTATTAGCATCCTTTAATATTGTCATCATTTGCTCTGCATTCATTTTGCTGACTTGGGAATTTCAAGGAAGATCAAGACGTGTGTTGCTTTCATCGAATTTTAATAAAATAATAATACTTTTCACTTATGCAGCACTTTCCATCCAAGGATTTCAAAGTGCTTTACAAATATGCACTAATTAAGCCTCACAAACAGCTAGAGGTAGGTGATTTTCTTCCCTTCCTACGGGAACGTCAACCCTGGCACAGAAGTCTAAGTAGAGCCCCAGAGTGCTTACGATTCTTTACTGGCTGCCGGTCCCCTTGTGATGTCCTGCATGTGAAGGGCCACTTGTCATGCCTCGATTCCCTTTTTCCCCCCTCTCTGAATCATCGCAAGTTTAGAAATACAATGAATGCTGTTAAAAATTTGTTTGAAGCCTTGTAAATATTACAGCAAAATTCCGTCTCCTGCCTGCTGAATGCTAATTAGGTTTCTAAATGTTCATGTAAAAATAAAATCCTGATGTGATTTCTATATTTGTTGTTGAATTTTAAATGTAATTTCTTAGTTACAAAGAGTTTGTCATTTTCCTTTCTAGGTACTTCCAAATCATTGTTCTTGGGACAGAAAACTTAGTAGCAGATGGATTTGGGGGGCCCTTACGTTTCCTAGTTGTCTTTTCACAACACACAGTAACCATTTTCTTTGAACTATAAATAAGATATTTTTAAGAAGAGATTGCATTTTTTTATTTTTCTAATTTAAAGGTCTAAAAATGATATCTAGACATTGAGGATAATGGTTAAATGACACTACACAGTCCTATTAAAAAAAAAATAGTGGTCTAGTAGTGGCATTTTCTGATCTAGAGGACACGGCTTTTTATGTAGGTTAGGAATGCCCGGAAGAAAGTATGTACACATGGAAACACATGTGAGCTGTTAGATTAAATTCCAATATAAATAGTCAAATGTGCAAACTCTCATCTGAAGAACAGTCATACAGGGCAAGGGCAGGTGCACCGTATCACAGCTTAGTTTCTCTGGGTTCTCAGGGTCCCTAGTGAGGGCATGCAAGTTACTGTCTACTCTGAGTCCTTAGTGGATCAGGAAAGCACAAGTTTTGCTGCCACACTTCCCTTTTATATTCACATTTCTATCTCCTTCTAGACAAACTTACATAAAGAATCTATCTGTTCCTGTTTCAAGGAAAACTTATGATTAGGTGTTCCTGGTTTTGAACCAGATTCAAAAGTAACAAGGCTACATCTTTATTCCAAGGGAGAAAGCACAGCATGTATCCACATATCCCAGAAGAATATCTGGCTTCAGGTTGTAGCATCCTGAATAGTCCAGTGTCCCCTCCATATTAGAACCAAACGAGAGATTAGAAAATCAAGCTATTCTGTTTCAGAGTGAATTTTATTTAGAAGATCTTGTGTACATATAGCTGATCTTTCATAATACAAAAGGACCTAGGACTTCTGTCAAAGTACCATTCAAACTGGTCATAATGTTTCAGATATTCTTTTCTTTAAACAGCAAGTTCATCTGTGATATGTGATGGATCATTACAGAAAAACTCATTGTTAGAGTTTCTAATTTTTCTCCTTAAAATTTTTTTGCAAATGATATCTGTGGAAGTTCAAACAATTTGGCCAGAACACACAGATGTCTCTGGGTGAACTGTTGACTGCATAAATAGAACTTTATTACAGTAAACTTGCAGGCTCAGAAACGGAAACTCGCCAGTGTTCAAGGTTCGCTCTTACTTTAATTTGACTTGGAGTGCAAATTCTTACCAACAGTGTGACAGAGAATGTCCTTAAAAAAACAGCTGAATGTCCATTTGTCAATTTACATCAGGCAGATTGGATAATGTCTGAGTGTATTCTTTAGCCTCTTGTCAAGCCACATGGAAATACAATGATCGGAAGTTTGCCTACTGATCATAGAAATCAGTTTTGCAATTTGCATGTATAATGACCTCACACTCTCAGAACCTTTTTTAAGGTCCCTTCCTCAATGAGGACAAGCCTGCCAAAAATCAGATATTGCCAATAGTGTTATAGGTCACCCCAAGGAATTGCTTGGGTTGGTACCAACATTGCCACTGGGGAGCATCTTGTTCTATGCCAACATGGCCGACAGTCTCCCTTCTGAGGCTTCTCTTCTTTTCGATAGGATTACAGTAATAGTGCTACGAGTTCCTCTGTGAGATGTTCTGTTTTTAAGATGTCTTTGAGTATTTTCTTTACTGATCTACTCTGTGCCTCTTGTTTCCAAGCCCTTGGAAGCCTCTAGATTGATTGAGAAACAAAGATAAAATTAACTCGAGCTTAACCTAAGTCTCCTGCTATTAGGCCTCGGAAGAGATGCTAAAAAACATAAGCAGTGTCTGAAGGCAGGTAATAATTAGATGAAAAAGTAAGGAGTTGAAATGCATAAGCTATCCAGTCAACTTTTACGTAATTGAGAGTTGTCTGGATACATGAGTATTTGTTAGCCTTAGTGCTTCAGGAGAAAAAAATGTCAACGGCCGACTTTTCCTCTAATTTTAAACTGATGCAGGTGTATCTGTGTTCATGGACTGCATTAATTTCTGTAACATCTTTAAAGCTACCTCTAGAGCAGTGTTTCCCTTCATCATAAAACTAATCTTTCTTCCCAGGAGGCCAAGGTAGGAAGGATGTACTTCTATTTTGCCATTTCAAAATAAAACTCAGACTTAAAAATTGCAGCCAATTTTTGGGAGAATCATAGACACATATTTAGAAGAAGCCCAAAAAGTTTGTTTTCTTCAGGATCACTCACTACAAATGCTGACCTAAAACTTAAACCTCAGAAATTCCATTTCCCTGAGCAGTAGATTCACATGAATAATACGCCCTGTATGTGTTAGGTTTTTTTATATTTACTATTTAGTCCTATCTCAGTATACACATGCACATATGTGTACACGCATACATAAATCATTTAAAACCTTTAATATTTTAATAGTTACTACTATTGTGTTTTAACCTCGTTTTGAGTTTTGAGAGGAAGGTAGTGCCTACATGAGTACATTTTTTAATCATACTGAGATTTTACTGATAAAGTATGTTTCCATCTAGTATATGCCTCAGATAACCTTAAATCATTTAAATATGTTATTTTTTTCAAAGTTCATGTTTCTGTATTCTAAATTGTTTTCCTTTGATTGCAAATAAGCTCAGAAGCATTCACTGCATGAGCTGTGCATGAGCATGTTCTAGCTGCCATCTTTGCCTGGCCAGATAAGTACCTTGTCATTTGGCTAAGTGTTGGATAATTCTCTGATCCTTAAAAAGTGCCTTGGAGAACAGATTTTCTTTTAAATTTACTAATAGATGAAAGAATAATTTTTAAAGCAATAAAGTTTGTCCATGTATCAAATGTCATTATAACGCCGAAGGTCATCTTTAGGCTTCTATTATTTCCATAGAATAAACTGACAAAATTTATAATTATCTTGTTGTAATTCAAAAGAAATGTATGACTTTTTTTTTTTTTTGAGGAGTCAGAGAAGGATTTGCAGATCAAATCTGACTAACTCGAATGTTGTAAAATTCCTTGTCCTGTTCTAGTCATAGGTTTATGGTATGATTTGACCCTGAGTGAGAGTTTTACTGCTAAAACTCAAAATGCATGCATGATTATTAACAATCCTATATGAAAAAAATTTTATTATCGATAACAAAACTCATTTTACAAGTTTTAGTGTTGTCGTTCCCTAACAGTACTATACTGATAATTGCTAGCACATAAAATCTTTTCATATTCTGGCATAAAAGCCATATATAAATGTAATTTATGAAAACTTTTCTGATCTGTCCTCCTCTTTGTCTTGAATACTACCTGATGACAGAGGTTTCCAACATTTTTAACACACACTGTTAGAAATATTATGCACATTTTTGTGGCTATATTAATTCAGTAAAATTATTATTAAATATATATTATATATATAATGTGTGTGTGTATATATATATACACATACATACACACACACACATATATATGTATATATATATATATATATATATGAAGAAGAAAAATGCTTAATGATAGCCACATTAATCACTTTTGCTGCTAGGAAGAAAATCTTGGAGGTGTCAAGTTCCCGGCCTCCCGTGTGGATGTGTGATGAAAAATATAACTTATCATTCCTTTTTCTCTTTTCAGCCTTGGAATGGATGGCTTTGGCCAATCAGTTGGCATTCTTGGACGCCCTGCCACAGCTTATGGATTCCGCCCTGATGAACCTTACTACTATGGCTATGGAACTCGATAAAGTCATCCCTTTCCATATGTACTCTCAGCTTAGAAGAAATCTGTGTGGGTTGGGCTAACTTTGAATCTTGACTAATAATGCATGTTGATATTATTGTGGGTCTGTGCTTCTTTTTATTTTTTCCATGTTGTTAGCTACAAATTAACTCTGACCCCTCCGTCCTCTGTTAAGTATAGTTGATGTTTGACTTTGTTCACTCATCAAACCACATCTTGATGATGAATAACACTGCCCATGTTATTCAAAGAGACGCAAAAGAAAATGCTGAAAAGCAACTAGACTGGAAAACAAACACTACATTATGTACATTAAGTGACTAATTTAATTTCTATTAAAAAGAAGGATAAAGTACAAATGAATTAGCAAAAGTCATGTGTTTCTATTTAATGTGTATCATTAAGAGTTTCATGCTTATATAAGGTGCGTATGAATTTTCTTTTCCCCTGCCCTTTTTCCCCCCTCGTAAACTCTTAAGTGTTTTGTGTGATGTGTGCTACTTTAAAGTTTGTAAAAAGAATGTCACCTCATTTTTCCATTCCATCTGCCTTTTCAGGGTTGCTTCCCAAAGTTAACAATGAGTTTTCAATCTACAGTGGAACATGTGCCACAGGCTATGTTATGTATGCGTGGAGTCTCTTCGCGATTTGAATTCCTGTCTTTCTGATTTCAAGGCAGAATACCTGAGACATCTGTTAGTACACATGAACCTAGATTCGTATTGGGCTTTTAAATTTTATTACTCATGGAATCTAAAGTATGGAAAAGCTGTAAGTCTCATTGAGGACAATTAAGGGATAGAATATTTTTCTCACCCATTTCCCATTTGTGTACTTGTCTTTATAAGATTTAGGTAGTTAGAAATAGACATTATAATTAATAATGAGGTTTGAAAGTGATTCATATTACAGTGTTGGAGATTTACTCGAAAAACAAAGCAAAATGAATAACTATAATCTAGAGATATTTGCTTGAGTGCCTGCTATGGAAGGAATTATATGAGGCTTTGAAGGGAATTTATAGATCAAAGATAAGACTTCTGTCCTTGAATTGAAAATCTCATTGATCTACTACACAATTTATTTGGCTTGATTTATGTTTTTAGTAGAATAATAGAGCTGGAAAGGGCCTTTTAAATAACCCAGTCTATCTATGTATTTGAGAAACCAAACACATAAAAATTTTAAATATCATAAACAGATTTTCTTAATTACCTGCTATGTATAAGGAAGTATATATGCTTCTAGGGAATATGTGAATCTAAGATATGATTTGTGTCTTTGAACTCAGCAACCTAATTGATCTTTCTGAAAGCATACATTTATTTGTCTTAGTTTCCATTTTAACCACACAATATTAAAGCTGGTAAGGGTCTTTGATGCAAAGCCCTGTCATGCTGTTTCAGCTGAAAAAATTGTGGCCAGGAGACATCAAAAGACTTGACCAAGCTTATATATTTGGTCAGTACCTGACCTGTCTCCATGTTTCCAATGCAGTAACCTCAATACTAAATATTATTTATCATACCTACAAAGTATAAAACATGCAATATAATAAGTGACATTAATAGAAAGATAAAGCAAACATTCTAACGTGTAACTTTCCTCATACTATTGTAAATTGATTTAGGAAGAGCGTCACCAACGATTCCTAACATTTCCAGGGCTGTGCTCCCTGAGGTTTACCTGCACGTGCTCTCTCTCTCTCTATTTTTTGCATTAGTTCCGGAACTTCACAAAGTTAGAAATCGTGAACTCTCCATTCAGGCAGGGGCTGGTTTACCTTTACGTTATTTATGAAGGAATATTTTACTAAAGGAATAAGGAAGAATATCTAAAATTCTTACTTCAGACAACAAAAGATTTTGGCCTTGGGCACTTTTAGAAATACCATTTATATGTAAGTCAAATATCCTGGCCTCACTAAATTTTGACTACAGATTAAAGTCACATTTACTTTAATGACTAAATTGCCATGGCTTTTAGGCCTTGCTGTATAGCTGGAAATTATTTCTCCTCATGAGTTTTTTGCTCTTTCTGAGAGTTCCCGAAGGTCCTTTCTCACGTAGGGCCAGGAATAGGTTCCTCATGTTCTGTTTCCTCCTCCTGTCCCCCCACGGCTGCATCTGTGTTGGTCACCTTCCTAAGATTCATGATGCCTACCACATGGGAGAGCCACCATGTCCAGTCGGGACTTGGGGAAGGAGGACACTCTCTACCCCTTCCTATTGCCTTCCATACACGGGATAAGCACCTAGTGCTTAACTCTGCACAGCAGAGAACTGAAAGCTATAAATTTTGCCATGACTTTACAGACTCTTCAGAAATGACAGATGGGATACATCACACAAAGTAACCTGGTACTATTACCACTTGCAGCTCTGATCACAGCTGGCAGTCAGAAGCCTGTCACTCGGCCTTGCGTGCCAGGGCTCGCTCCAGGCCATGAGGGGTATGCTAAGAATCTTCGGGATAGGCCTAAGCCAGATGGTCAGAAGGTCCCACAGAAAAGAATGGTTTTTCTTCAACATAGTTGAAGGGCTGCTTTTAGAGTCTTTGTTTCTTGTAACAAGATTAGCTGTGACTAGCCTCCTGGTCTTTAGTCATGAAACAGAGAATAAGAGAAAGATAAACTGATCTTCCTACTTTTTTCCAAGTGTTTCCTGGAGGGGTCTTGTCTAAATCCACCCAGCTGTTCTTGATTATTGGCAAGTCTTCCCAAATTCTGTCTTTGAGGATACCTTGAGGTTTTCAGTGAGGTGAGTTATTGGGTTCTGTTGTGTCTATGCTAGTTCTGTGTTTTTGCTAGTTTAATGGGAATGTAGAAAACACTGGTATGTCCTCAGATATCAAAAATCCCACATATACATTTTAGCCATGTTCTTGAAAGTCTACTAAATTGGAGTGATAATGCATTAGGCTTCAACATACGTTCTCTTTGGAGTACAGCAGAACCTCCCTACTGTTTGGGATAAAGACTTGCCGGAAATAGAGAGCCATTAAAGAATAGAATTAATACTGAAAAAAAAATCAGTAATATGAAAGAAAAATTCTAAAAGCTCTCTGAGAAAGCAGAGGAGAAGAACATAGATTAAATATGAATAATATAGAAGGTAAAAATCAGAGCACCAACGTTTGACTGGTTGGTTTTCCAATAAAAGAATCCTTTTAAAAAGTATAGGAATGGGGTGCCTGGGTGGCTCAAGTCGGTCAAATGTCCAACTTCAGCTCAGGTCATGATTTCACAGTCTGTGGGTTCGATCCCTGCATTAGGCTCTATGCTGACAGCTCAGAGCCTGGAAGCTGCTTCAGATTCTATGTCTTCCTCTCTCCCTTCCCTGCTCGTGCTCAGTCTATCTCTCTGTCTCTCTCTCTGTCTCTCTCTGTCTCTCTCTCTCAGAAATAAACAAACATTAAAAATAAATAAATAGGGCGCCTGGGTGGCGCAGTCAGTTAAGCGTCCGACTTCAGCCAGGTCACAATCTCGCGGTCCGTGAGTTCGAGCCCCGCGTCAGGCTCTGGGCTGATGGCTCAGAGCCTGGAGCCTGTTTCCGATTCTGTGTCTCCCTCTCTCTCTGCCCCTCCCCCGTTCATGCTCTGTCTCTCTCTGTCCCCCCAAAAAATAAATAAACGTTGAAAAAAAAATTTTTTTAATAAATAAAATGGTATAGGAACAATAGCCAAGAAGATAATAGAAGAAAACATCCCTGAGCTCAAAAGGATTTTTTCCCTACAACATATGAATCATTTTAAAAAATGGGTGTGACATCTATCTTGACATATTCTGGAAGAATTCTTGAGAAAATGAACTGAAATTTCCTTAAGAATCCTGAAAAGAAAGAAAAAATGCCTTCCAAGAAACAGAGTACGCTCAGACTTTTGACATTAAGTGGCCCTAAGAACATCCTGTGACCCCAGAGTAAGTTGCAGGTGTACCTAGCAGGATTTCAGATCTGCAATGAACAATAACTTCCCATTGCACCCCTTTCAGAATGCAAGTATCCTTGGTGATTATCCTGTCCCTGTCTCACCTTTGTGTGTTGGGTGGGAGTGGACAGGGGAGGTGGCAGATAACTTCTTTCAGTTCACAAGTCTCTGAATCAAGAGGAACCATACTAGAGGAAACCCTGAAAACCACACCCAAGAAGCCTCATCCTCACTTGAATATGATTTTACGATGGTATCTTTCACTACAAGCCAGAGCCTAATGCCACAATGATATGAGACTTTGGGGGGAAGAGGTGAGCCTATTTTGCATGGGAACAGAAGGTCAATCATTGGGGCCAGAAGGCAATGTGTATTGATTGAAAAAGATGGCCGTGGTATTCCTCAGCTCTTCTCATCATGAGGTAGACTGTTTTATCACATCTTAAATTTGGGCTCACCCTGTATCTTGCCTTGACCAACAAAATGTGGCAGAAACAACGTAGGAGTCCAGGGCCTAGACCTCAAGAAGATCCACGGCCTCTGCCTTTGCCCTTGTGGATCGCTCCCTGAGACTGACATGCTGTGAAAAACTAGGAGACAGAAGCCCTGCCGTCTCGGCTGAGCACACTCCCTCAGCTGACCTCTCACCAAAACGCAGTCCTGTGAATTCAAGCAAGACCTGAAGAAGAACCACCCAGCCAACCACAGAAAGTTGACTCTCTGTGAAAAATGATAAATCGCTGTTGTTTCAATTTTTGTAGTTTTGGGCTGATGCGGCAGGTTGTATTTTCAAAAGATGCCCGCCCCCGTATATTCCATCTCACACGCTCATCTTACAAAGTGATATTGATACTCCTCCATTTAGTAATGGAGTCTATGCCTCTTCCCCTTGAACATGGATGGACTTTTTTTTTTCAACTGTTTCAACCAATAGAGTTAAGCGGAAGTCATAAAGGTGAAGGCTAAGTCATAAAAATACTTTCAATTCTGCCTCCTTCCCTTGGGATGCTCATTCTGGAAGCCAGCTGCCATGATGTGAGAGGGCCAAGCCACATGGAGAGGCCACGTGTATGGGCTTCAGCAGGTGGCTGCAGCTGAGGTCCCAGCAGACAACCAGTCAACCGGCAGAGGCGAATGAGCTTCAGGTGATCCCAGCCCCCAGCCCTCAAGCTACCCCAGCTGAGGCCACATGAGCCAAGATGAGCTGCCCTGCCATGCCCTGCCCAAAGCCCTACAAATTTGTGAGCAAAGTACGCGGTGTCTTATGTACTAAGTTTGTGATGTTTTGTGATGTGACAGTTGCTTCTATCAGGGATACATCCAAAGGCCTATAGAAATCCTCCAAATCACAAGTACTAGGACTTCCTTAAGCCTCTTCACTTTCTCTTCACATCCATCACCACCACAGGTATTTTCCATAGATAACGAAGATTATGAATTCTCGAGAGTTATTACCCAAATGAAGACCATTAGAGAACCTACCACTCTGAAGTGCGAATAATTTAAATTCATCTCTCAGTAAAATTATCAGTTACTACAAATCATGATCTCTGAAAGCATTGAGAAAGTTTTCATTTGCCAGATGTCCAATATACAGGACTTCCACTGTAAAAAAAAATAATAATAATAAAATAAATAAGTATTTGTATTTGATCATCACAACCATTCGATATAGAAACTCTGCAGTTCATTAACTGTGAGAAGAAATGTTTAACATGCACATCACCTCCTCTACTCCTTTTCTCTTCCAAGCCTCCTAATCTTGCTAGGTTGGCAGTTTGGGGAACTGAAGGAAATGATTCTGGAATCTGGAGGTTGGTAACTGCTACTTAAAAGCAGAATAAGTATCTCGTACGAGTCCGCTTTTTCCTCCTAACCTGCAATTTACCAACGTCTCAAGTGGGCTGTGTAATGAGCACTGGGCAAGTGTGTGACTGTTAAGTCAAACCCCACAGAGCACGAATATTCGAGCTTGCGCCAGGTGAACGTGGGGCTGCCCGTCAAGGCCTAGAGCCCAGGAGGGCTGGCTAAGGAAGTGTTGCTTTTCAATTCGCTTAACTTTCAGAGCTCATTTACTTCCAGTGCTGGGTATGAAGGAATCTGTTTTAATTCAGTGATTTTGAAAAGGAGACCCACACAAGTTTGGGGAGCTCAAGGTATCTGCAAACTCCAGAAATGCGATGAGACACTTTGGAAAGGGAATCTGAGCTTGTCAATCATTTCTCGTTGAGATTAGTTCAGTCTACCTACTTGGAGCATTTCTAATGCCATCTTTATGACTTGCCGATTAATTTTCCGTTTTTCTGACACTTGATTTTCAACAAGGTCACCAGCTAGACCCCAAGACCCGACCTTCACTGCCCACCTGCTGGTACTCACCGACCTTTGTCCCACATTTTTCCTTCAGCTCTTCTTTCCAGCTTATCTCTTTTTTTTTTTTTTTTAATTTTTTTTTTTTCAACATTTCTTATTTATTTTTGGGACAGAGAGAGACAGAGCATGAACGGGGGAGGGGCAGAGAGAGAGGGAGACACAGAATCGGAAACAGGCTCCAGGCTCTGAGCCATCAGCCCAGAGCCCGACGCGGGGCTCGAACTCCCGGACCGCGAGATCGTGACCTGGCTGAAGTCGGACGCTTAACCGACTGCGCCACCCAGGCGCCCCTCCAGCTTATCTCTTAATACAGGTCAAGTGGAACTGAAACTGCCCCTCCACTGATAGCGACCTCCAGCAGGCCCGGACCACCCAGACCGGTGTGAGCAAAACCCCTGACTGGCGCCTGCGCAGATAGAGCGACCACTAGAATGACTGACAACTACCTGTACCTCATTATAATACTAAGATCTCCGCCCAAGAAGGAGCACAAACCTCGTTTACATAATATACAAAGTATGTATAGGCCTGTTTCCTTAAGGCGCAAGCGCAGCCTTAGGCCCGCCCCTACATCCCAGGACTAGGCTTCCTTATCTGAATATTCGTTCTAACCCTAAAGAGGGTTCCTTCTAACCCATCCACCCTTGCTGGAGGAATCACGGCTTTGGAAACCTTTCCCGGTGATCTCTGTATGTGCTGCAGATAAATTTACTTTGTGCGGCAACTCCTCCTGATGTAGTTTCTATCTGGGACTTGACGCGCTGTGAACTCACGTTAGTTCAGTTACAATAACACAGAATATGACACAAGTCCCTGCTATCAATGTAGAATTCTCTTTTGTTACAAGTGTCGCACAATGACCTGATGAATATATCCATTCTCCTTCACATGCACACCTGTGCCTGCTCACACACATTACGTGGGCTTTATTTTTTAATTGAGAAATAATTCATGTAAAAGTCACCATTTAAATGCACAATTCAGTGCTCGCTTGGGCGGCACATATACTAAAATGGGAACGATACAGAGAAAATTAGCCTGGCCCCGACACAAGGATGACACACAAATTCCTGAAGCTTCCATATTTAAAAAAGAAAAAAAGTACAGTTCAGGGGCGCCTGGGTGGCTCAGTCAGTTAGGCATCGCACTCTGGATTTCGACTCAGGTTTGTGAGTTCGAGCCCTGCGTCAGGCTCTGCACTGACAGCACGGAGCGTGCTTGGGATTCTCTGATTCTCTCTCTCTCTGCCCCTCCCCTGCTCCTGCTTGTTCTCTCAGTGTTTTTTAGTATACCCGTAAGGTTGTGCAACCTTCACAATGATCTAATTCCAGGACATTTTCATTACCCCCCCAAAATTGCCATACCATTTGACAATTCCCATTTCCCCTCTACCCTCAGGCCCTGGCAACCATTCGTCTGCTTTCTGTCTCTATGGATTTACCTGTCCTGGACATTTCATAGAAATGGAATCAGACAATATGTGGCTTTTGGCGTCTGGCTTCTTCCGTGTAGCAGAAGGTCCTCAGGCTCCCTCTGTGTTGTAGCATGTATCAATACTTCTTATATGGAGGAATGATGTTCCATTGTATGGATATACCACATCTTGTTTTTCCATTCATCACTGTCGCCACTCCTTAGGCAGCAATACAGTACGCAGAATGAAGACACAGTAAAGTTTCAAGTGCACCCATCTACCTAAGCAATGTGGTTACCACCATGGGGAGCAGAAGAGTGCCGGGGTACTGAGCCCCCATCTGAAACCTGACCAAGCTTATTCCCCAGCCTTGCCTTTGTTGTGAGTTTGTCTGATGGCGTCTCCCTCTGTTTTAGTTGTTCTCTCCCCAAACTCTTTCGTGTGATCATGTTTTCATATAATACCTAATCATTCTCCCTTGGTCTGATTTTCTGTTATTAAAATGCCTGTTTACAAACTTTGTGTAGGGTTACTCTGATCTCAGCACTCGTCTACCTGATTCCATCAGGTCTTTCTCGGTGTCTTGAAGGTAGGAAAGGCAGATGAGCCCTTCTTCCACTCTTGCCTCTTCTCGAAAGAGCAGGGGGGGCTCCTGTGTGGCTCAGTCAGTTAAGCATCCCACACTTGATTTCACCTCAGGTCATGCGCTCACAGTTGTGGGATCGAGCCCCACATCAGGCTCTATGCTCACAGCCGGGTGGAGCCTGCTTGGGATTCTCTCTCTCCCTCTCTGTCTGTGCCCCCTCCCTCAAAATAAATAAATAAACATTAAAAAAAAAAAAAAGAACAGGAAGCAGTGGTGGTGCCATCCTTTGCACTTTTGTGACACAGGCATCTCTCCTGTCCGCTTGGTTGTCCAAACCAGTGTGGAGACAGTGTCACTGGATTCTATTTACCCCATACGGTGGGGAAAAGTAAATGAAAGAATGAAGAGGATCAGTGAAGAGAAACGTTGGGAGAAAAAGCGAAAATAATTTTTTAAGAACTTTGGTTGCCTAAAGTGGGGGCCAAAGCCTGCAGGAGGAGCTCTGAAATCTCTGGGAGAGCTTTGCTTACTTTTTTTAAAACCATGTTTGCTGACCATGGGACAGACTCTTTGTGGACTCCGTTTGTCCTCTGAGCACTCCGTTGTTCCGTCTCGATGCTTCTTCCTCGATTTAGAACATAGACTGGGGTGAGTGTTTGCAGGGAGCAGGGGGTAACTCAGGAGGCAGCAGGAGTCACTCAGGAAGACTCGGGGGAGTGGCAAGAACAGGGACTTTTTTTTTTCTTAAGGAAATCGAGCAAATAATGTTTAACTTATTCTGAGCTAGAAGTGCAGCTTTGAAGACAACTGAGAAAATCGCAGAGAATCATGCATCACTATTTCTCGGCTTAAGTGTGTGACATTAACTCAATTGCCATCTGTACCTTATCAGGAAATGTGCACGTGCTGTATCCTTCCGTCTTTCCTATCAAATGCTTCTCAGCTACTATTGCATGCCCCCCCCCCCCCCGCAACATTGTTACCACATAATGAAGACTCACGAGGCCAGTTTTATAGATGTAAGACCACACGAGCTTCCAATCTAAGTCTACATTTCAGCTCCTCAGTCCTTTATTAAATTCAAAATTATAGAAGTAACATATGCTCACTGTAACACAAAAAGCAATATGCAGATACATATTACAAAAGAAGTAATCCCCTCTCTAACCCTATACAGGGACCATTAACAGACTAGTAGATATCCTTCTATATTTCCATTCATTCTGTTAAGAACAAAATTCGACCAAATAAATTTGGAGA
Organism: Prionailurus bengalensis; assembly: GCF_016509475.1. Lineage (NCBI taxonomy): Eukaryota > Metazoa > Chordata > Mammalia > Carnivora > Felidae > Prionailurus > Prionailurus bengalensis. Next base: position 12,232,590 of record NC_057360.1, on the reverse strand, counting down.
TCTAGCTGGTTTCCTTAAACGATTCCGGAATGGGGCAGAATACCATCTAGCAAGCAGAGGGGAGCTCTGAGCGCTGTATAAAGGGAAGGTTTTTTATAGGAAGGAGGGTGGGGCTGGAAAACTATTCTTTAAAAAAAGGGGGAGGGGGGCAGGCACCTGGGTGGCTCAGTCGTTTAAACATCTGACTCTTGATTTCAGCTCAGGTCATGATCTCACAGTTCATGGGTTCCAGCCCCACATTGGGCTCTGATGTTAGCAGTGCAGAGCCTGCTTGGGATTCTCTCTCTCTCTCCAACCCTCCCTCACTTGCATATTCTCTCCCTCTCTCAAAAATTTAAAAAAAATTAATTTTTTTAAAATTAAAATTTTAAAAATTTTTAAAAATTTAATTAAAAAATAAAGAAATTACCCTTTTGTAAGAGATATTTACATGTAGAAGGGAAATCTCCCTTCATAAAAGAGGGATGACCCTAAATCTCTAGAAACTGTTATCAATGGAGAAGAAATGGATTTAAATCTACCTACTAACCTTGTCCTTGTTTACTGGACTTTTCCTGGTAACCTTCCAGAAATGTCTCCCCTACCACAAACCCTTCTGTCTTTAGCTGGAGATGGGATTTAAGGTGATGGCTTTGGCCATTTTGGTGAGTTACTTAGTTTTCCTGGGTCTTTCCCATGTGTATAGGAAGTACTTATGTTATTAAACTTTTGTTTGATTTTCTCCAGTTCATCTGTTTCATGTCAATTTAATCCTTAGTAGAGCTGGAAGAATCTTGAAGAGCAGAGTAGAATTCCTCCTCCTCAACACCTTGTTTTGTTTTTTAATAGAACTTATCATTGTGAAAACTAACCTTTGTTCATTTATACACTTAGTGTCTATTTCTCCCCTTATCCGTCAAACCCCTAAAATTTGAGGGAGGCCTGTGAGAACAGGGAATTAATCTTACTTCGTTTGCCGATGTTTCCTCAGTCTTTACAGCAGAGGTTGATACACCATGAGCATTTATAAAGTATTTGCTGGGGGCGCCTGGGTGGCTCAGTAAGTTGAGCATACAACTTCAGCTCAGGTCATGATCTCATGATTTGTGGGTTCAAGCCCTGCGTCTTGGAGCCTGCTTCAGATTCTGTGTCTCCCTCTCTCTCTCTCTCTCTGCCTCTACCCTACTTGTGCGCGCTCTCTCTCTCTCTCTCTCTCTCTCTCTCAAAAATAAATAAATAAACATTAGAAAAAAATAAAGTATTTGCTGTACTGAGTAAGTAAACAAGGAGCAAATGTCAGGAAAGCCTTAGAGGAATCAGGGAAGTGTAGAGTCATTTAGTTCCTATCTAGCCTCACACAACAGTAGCTTGAAACTTACATACTGAAGCCAGGGCAGGGAACTTCGCAAAACTAAGATAACTTTTCTAGCATTAAGCTACTCACACATCCTCAATCACTTAAAAAGGAAAAAAAAAAGTTTTATTTGGGCCCCTTGAACTCACGTTTTTGCAATGATTGTGTCTTCTTCCTTCTTAGTGGTCAGCATAGTACATGACACAGAAAAGGTATATGTTAAATATTTGTGGAATAAATATTAGTGTGTAACAACATGAAGTTTAAATTTTGCAACATTTGTATAGTGTTCACAGTTTCCAAAGCGATGCCAATATTCCTTAAAGCATGGGTGTCGCGATGTCTGTTGGCGATTTAAATGATTTCCGCATTGACAGTGGAATATTCTGCGTGGGTTAATTGGTTGAAGCTATGCCTAGACGCAGCATTCTAGTAATCAGGAATCTACACTCCAGAGGTTGCTAGCTGGAATCATTCCAGAAAGGCTACATTCCAGAGATGGAGCTACAAACACTTTAGCCAACTGGATCGCTGATGGCACTGGATGCTTTGCTAATTATCATGATGAGTGTCAGAAGTGAGTATTTATTGGCAAAAGTAACAACTTATTATCATGATGACTAGTAGAAATGGGCTCTCAAAAGAATTCAAGCTGGGTGAATTGTTTAAAATATTTTAGAAAATGCTCTCCACATCTGAGTGAACAGGGTCTAAAAATTCAAGGTGTCCTCAGCCTTCGGAGATTCCATTTGAGGCTGCATCCCTAATGGTGCTGGCTCTACCACTGGTCTGTAATATTTCTGGTTGCCAGATGGTGACTATGTGGCATCATCCACAGGTGGCCCAGAAATGTGATGTGCTGCCCAAGGAAGCCGAAGGGTGGAGGGAGGGAGGGAGGTGAACCCATTTCTGCCTCTCAACTTTCTAGTGCAAGGTGGTGGTCGCACGGCCTCGGGCTGTAGTCTCCAAAATGATGGTCACTACCCACAGGTGACTACTGAGCATTAAAATATGGTTAGTCCAAATTGTAAAATATACATAGCAGATTTTGAAGACAGTACAAAAAATGTCAGTAACACAGTATTTTTTTTTTTTTTACTATTGAATGCATATTTAAATGACAATCTTCCGGATATACTGTGTTTAAATACATTAAAATTAACTTCACCTCATCTTTTTTTCTTTAGTAAAAGATTTAAAAGTTTTAAAGACTTAAATCTTTGAAGATTAAAAAGTTTTAAAAAGATGAAATGTTTTTAAGGTGGCTTCTAGCGAAGTTAATATGTGGCTTGAATTCAGTTTCTATAGGCCAGTGCTGACCCAGAATAGACAGCTCAGCCATTGTCAAGCTTATCCGGCAGATTAAATACTATATGTGCCTACCTCCCAATAAACATGCGTTTAATACATTTCTGAATATGGAGCAAAAGTAGGCCTAGTTGCTTTCTTTTAACCTCAGGAGGAAATTGTGGTGTCCTTATCCATCTTAAACCTCTTCAGCGACCAGAAACTTTCAGCTCCCAGAAAGAAACTACAAGTTTTGGATGATCAAATTATTGAGGTCAGCTGTCAACTGTGAGGTTGTATTAAGCAGTAGTGATGGCTGCCACTACTGCGATCATACAGATAAGAACAGGGAAACACACACAGAATCCTATTAAGTAGAAACCATTAACATTAACAGGTGCTATTAACATGATTAAGCCCAATGTGCGCTGAATTAAGCGTAACTTCAAACTTCCCGACTCAAAGGTTTAAGCTTGAACCACCATCACCTCCGCCAGCTTCAGCCGCAGTTCCGCACGACTTCAGCCCACGCGGCGCAACCAATCGCGGCCGCGGGGGTGAGTGACGTCACTCTCCTAAAAGTCCAGGCCAATTTCCATGCTTCTTTTCTGCGACCAGCCCCTTTACTATTTGTTGGAGGCGACGGCGGCCATTTTGGATTCGGGCGGGTGTCAAATTAAAACCGCGCGGCTAAAAGCCTAAAACTTAAAATCAAGACAAACTCGCGAGTTCAACTCAAACGCCAAGAAAGGAGACATCTTCACAAACCAGCCAGGCCGCTGGGAGCAGGGCGCGAAGTGCCGACAGGCACCGGCGCCCACACTCAAGATGGCGCCGGCCTGAGCGTCACCTGTGCCGCCTCTCTCTCTCTCTCGGTTCCGGGTTCGTTCGCCTCAGTGGTGGCGTCGGAGGGCTGAAGGCTGGCGTTCTGTCCGGTTTCCGGACCCGTCTCTATGGTGTCGGAGGGAGCATACCCCCCGAAGATTTGTGGGTGTAGTGGCCACAGCCTCACAGGGTAGGCGAGGGTGGCTGGTGTCAACAGGGGGCGAAGAGGGGACCGGAGCCAAGACCCTCGGCCGCCTCCCCCGCCGGCCTCCCGCAGGTAACAGGGCGCCCTGCGCCGCGTCCTCCGTCCGTGCGGGACCGGGCCGCGGGGGAGGGGCCGGGCCGGGCGCGGAGACGGTGGGCGCGCGCCCCGCTCGCGGGTCCGCGCTCGGCGCGGCGCCGCCGCCGGTTGAGCTGTGCCCTCCGCCTCCGCGCAGCCTCCCCCTGCTCGGTGCGGGGCGCCCTTCGCCTCTGGGCTTCGGGGGCGACCCCCGCCCGGCGCGTTGCTGGCGGCCGGAGCCAGCGAAAGAAGCCGCGGAGCCGGGCCTCGCGGGCAGGTGTGGAAGGTGAGGGGCCAGCGAGCGGGAGCGCCGTCCCCGCCCACCCCGAGCCGGGTCGCGGTGGGACCCCGCTGGCCCCCGGGCAGCCCTCCCCGCCGCGGGTCGGGCGAGTGTGCGCGGTGCCGCCGGAGCGGTGGGAGCCGGGGGTCGCGCCCGCGCCGGGAAACCGCCTGCGTTCCTGCTCCAAGACGAGTGCCGGGCCCCCGGAGGCCCAGCCGGCTCTGTCCTTGCCTAGTGCCTTTTTTTTTTTTTTTTTTTTTAGAATAAAGATGAAACATTTCTCGGAAGAGCGTGTTTAGGAAACCATGTGAATACTGAGTCGGGTCCTGAATTCTGGAATCACCGTTACTGCTGTTTTTAAGGACCTGTGTGCGTACCCACGTAACATTTCAAATCCTAGCTGAAATCATACTTACTTGTTTTGGTCCGTAAAGGCGTCTTTACGTATTGCTGGTCAGCTAGCAATGCTGGACTGAGTTCATTACAGAGAACGTGTACTTGAAACAGATCACAGCAAAGGGCCCGAGTAATGTTAGCACCAGGTAACAAAGTATCGATGAGTATAGGGCGTCCTTAGAACTCACGATGCAAGCCTTTATCTTTGGAACCTCAAGCTAAGAGAGCTAGAACCAAGATCATCTCGATTAATTGCTGTGGAAGAACAGAGGGAGAGAGAGTTCCCCAGATGACATCGATTTCTTAGTAGGAGTTGCCCGGTGACCTAGACAAGCGCTTGCATAATCCACAGGTGGCCCAGAAATGTGATGTGCTGCCCAAGGAAGCTAAAGGGTGGAGGAAGGTAGGTGAACCCATGTTTCAAGAGCAGACCTTGCCGACCCAACATCATATTATAGAGAGAGGGGATGGTAAATTCTGCAGAATATCCATGCTCTCCTTTTGTCTTCTTGTAACTTTTTTTTTTCTCGTGACTTCTTGACTTCAAAGCAGACAACAGCACATCTTTTTGTTGCCACCTGATGAAGTTTGCCCTGCACTTAGGCTGTAATCCTACTCTAACGTGAGCATTGCAGTCCTGACGTGGGAGGACTTCTGTCCACGTTAATCACGCTTTCAAAACAGTACAATGGCAGCCTTTGTCCCAAGAGAGGGAGTCTCGTCTTGCCTTTTTTCTTTTCTTTCTCTTTTCTTGTTTTTAATGTTTGTCGATTTTCAGAGAGAGAGAGAGAGAGAGAGTGCGAGTGAGAGCAGCAGAGGGGCAGAGAGAGGCAGAGAGAATCCCAAGCAGGCCCCGTGCTGTCGGCGCAGAGCCTGACATGGCCTCGGTCCCACAAACCATGAGATCCATGACCTGAGCTGAAACCAGGAGTCAGAAGTTTAACTGACTGAGCCCGTCAGGCACCCCCCCCCTTTCTTTTTTTTAAGTTGTATTTCTTGGGGTCTTAGACCCAATATATCCACTGCTAAGAAAAACTGGTTTTAATCGCTTAAAGCTTTCCTAACTCTAGGTGTTGTTGGGCCCAGTGTTCTGGCAACGACGTAGTTTGCTATTGAGAAATGACTAAGTAAACTATATGTCCCTTGCTGTGCCTCTGCCGAGTGCCATTCAGTCAGCCAGAGCACCGCCCCTGCATCCTGGTGGCCGTCTTATCTCCTTTGAGGACGAATGCTAAAACTACACCAACACCGTGCTTTCCTCCCAAGAGGATTTTCATTTTCTTGCAGTTCTCCGTGTTGGTTTTGAAAAGCTGTATTTTGCGGCTAAGAGAGAAGGAAGTTAGACTGGCCTCCGTTACACACTCTTCAAAGTAACACTTCTCTGACTAATGCCTCCGTTCTCACAGAGGAGTTCTAGAGAGGTAGGCATTTTCTGCTGATGAAATGGCAGCTGGGGTCAAAGAACATGGACCACTCAAGCTGCCCCCTCATGCCAGCCCTGGTTGTAAGGCTGTCCATGTGGCGGTGAGGAAGTGCATTTCCAGCTGGGCTTCTGGAAGCCTCGAGATGGAGGGTAGTAATGCGCCCCTGCAGATCTGACGAAGCTACTGCCAGTGTTTGCTCTTCCTTCTGCCAGTTGCCTTCCTCTGTGCTTGCCAAGTTTCTGCTTCTTCGTGGCTTTGGCCGGCCATGGCCCTGACTCCACCTCATGGCATCCTTTCACCTTCAGCAAATAGAAATATGTCTTGCGCGTTCAGATTCCCGAGGCAGATAAAGACCTGGCCGGGGGTCCTAGAGATGGCTAATGTGTGAATTGACTGCCCTTTGGCCCAGGGTAGGCACCTGACCCATTAACTGTGTCCTAGAGGAGAGGGGCAGCATCCAACTACTCAACGTGACCTTCGCTGTTCAGCGGGGGCGTTGTCACAGGTACCATGCCGTCTCCAGAACAGGGGAGTTAACGGGAGCTGGTTTTCCCCGTGAGCCCGCGTAGACACTTTATTTGTAGTCCCGGTAGAAAGCTGAGCGTTACACATAGTTCGGATACTTGGCATTTTTAATACTGTTTATCCCCCTGCTGTTGTTAAGGTCAACTGCAGAATAGGGAGGAGCCCAGTGGATTTGTTACGAAGACGACTTCGTTCTTATCCTCAGAAGTATTCTTGGATTTTTGAACCGTTTCAATTTTAGATAGTTTTAGCTTTGTCCATGTTGTGTTCTTTAGATAACGATGTGTGTGGGTCTGTAGGCACTTGGAATTCTCTGTTTTAGGCATGTGTCTTCAGCAGCCCCTCATACTTTGGTAACACAGAAAGTGTTGTGTGGAACTTCTCTAAAGTGGAACAAAAAAATCTAAGTAGAGGGTCTATGTATAATGATTGTTGGGTGTGTGTTTGTTCAAAGGGTGCAATTTTTAAACTGAAAATTTTAAAGGTCTCTGTAGAATTTTTGGCCATGTTATTTAGAACTGGCAACTTCTTACCACGTCCACCAGAGTTAGTAAGAACTCTTTTTATGTTTTATTTTTTCTATTATGGTAAAGCCAGAACTGCAGACTGCCACAGATTTTTCAAACGTGTGTTATTTGGCCCGTACAGGTTTGAACACATTCGAGCCAGCACTGAAAAATACGGAGATTTCCACATAAATATTCAGGCTCTTGGATCCTTATGATAAATGACCTGATCTGGCAGGCCTGGCTGGGACATTGTGACGGCCGCTCCCTGCAGAGTGCAGGCCTTGTCAGCAGGTGCCTGTCACACGCAGGGCCCTCTGCTCCTCCCCCAATACTGTGGGGCCACTTTGCAATGCCTGCTGTAGCCCTGGAAGTTCGTACCCCCGTTGTAAAGAAAGCTGTGTGCTTAGTGTAGAAGGTTTGGAAATGCAGGTGCATGTCTGTCTGTGACTTCCTCGTGATCCGACACAGACAGCAAACCTCTATTAATACTTGAGCATTTTTTCAGGCCTTTCTATGTCTGTGTGTATCTGTATGTATATAGACACATGCACAGATACAACTTTATTGAGGTATAATTGATGTGCAATAAACTGAACATATTTAAAGCCTACAGTTAGAAGTGTCGGTATTTGTTATCACCTTCAACCATAATCAAGTTGGTGAATAAATCTATTCCCCCACAAGTCTCCTTACACCCCTTGCAGTCCTTTCCCCTCTCCTGGTCCCTGTAACGGGGCTCCTACCCCAGGCAACCGCTCATCTGTTTTCTATCACTGCGTTTTCTAGGTGTTCCTGTCTGTGTGGGTCTTTTAGCATCTGGGATGATACAGTCTTGCACTTTCCCCTTTTTACCTAGCCCGACTTTGAAGAGCAGTGGGAGCGCACGCTTCCTTCCTTCCTTCCGTCCTTCCGTCCTTCCTTCCTTCCTTCCTTCCTTCCTTTTTCTTTTTTTCTTTCCTTCCTTCCTTCCTTCCTTCCTTTCTCTTTCTTTCTCTTTCTTCCTTTCTTTTTCTTTCTTCTTTCTTAGTTTCTTTTTTCCTTCCTTCCTTCCTTCCTTTCCTTTCCTTCCTTCCTTTCTTTTTCTTTTTCTTTCTTTCCTTCTTTCTTCCTTCCTTTCTTCCTTTCTCTTTCTTTCTCTTCCTTTTTCTTTCTTCTTTCTTAGTTTCTTTTTTCCTTCCTTCCTTTCTTTCCCTTCCTTCCTTCCTTCCTTCCTTCCTTCCTTCCTTCCTTCCTTCCTTCCTTCCTTTCAGTTTATTTACTTATTTTGAGAGAGAGGAAAGGTGCAGAGAGTGAGGGAGAGAGAGAATCCCAGGCAGACCCTACACTACCAGCGCTGACCCTGACTCCGTGCTCTAACCCACAAACCGGGAGATCACTACCTGAGCAGGAAATCAAGAGTCCCAAGACTGAGCCACCCAGGCACCCTGTTTCTTATGTTTATTGTCATCGTGTTCAGCCAGTTGTCTCTATCTCACTGTTTTCCTGGTGCTCCCGGGCCGTTGCCCGGCGCGTGAACTCTCCATTTGTTAACACGTTTTTCATCATTGAGAGAACTACTCTCCAGTTTGTTTGGTTCTTGTTCTAATTTTAAGTTCTTATAGACCTACAGCAGTTTTCTCATTGGTGAATAATGACGGTTTGCAACAGGCTTCTGTGAGGCAGGATATGCGAGCAGGTTAGGGAGCGCGGGTGATCTTATTCTGGTTTTGATCAGCTGGCGCTGTGAGCGTTCCGTGAGTGTGCGCGTGTGTGCGCGCGCGCGCGCGCACATGTGTAGGGGGAGGGTCGCGAGGGGCAGTCACTGCACGTGGCCTGGTAGGTGCGTTTTCTCGTAGAGCCTCGGTTGTTCCTTGACAGGCACCGCCGGTGACTTGGGGGGCACTTGGCCAGCATTTGGCGTCCTTGTTGTGGGCGGCCTGGCCGATGGGGACTGGAGGGCCGGGTGGGTGGCAGCGGCGGGGCCCCCGCACGCAGTGATCTCCCCTCCCCCCCGACCCCCCGCAGGTGGAGGCTTATGTGTGCAGGTGTTTTCCTCCTTCCTCAGCTGTGCCGGGCCTCCCGGCGGAAGGCATGGGCTCGGAGAGCAGCGCCCTGAAGAGCTACGCGCTGACGGAGCCCGCGTTCACCCTGCCGGCCGGCCTGGCCGTGCACCCCGCCGCGCTGCAGGATGGCCGGCGCGCCTCGGTCTTCGTGTACCGGAGAGACCACGAGGACCGCGTGAACAAGGCCGCCAAGGTACCGCGTGCGCGGCGGCGCTCGCGTTGGGGGGGGGGGGTTCACTGGCTCGCTTCCTGTTAAGAAATACGAAGCGGAACTTAACGAGGGTCACAGGAGGGCGATCCTGAGGAATCGTGTTTTTGTTCATGACCTTCGTGGTTGTCCTGGGGCGGGTGGGGGGGGGTGGGGTTGGGGAGAGGGGCTCAGTCGGTTATGCGTCGGACTCTCGACTTGGGCTCAGGTCATGATCTCGTGGTTCGTGGGTTCGAGCCCCGCGTCGGGCTCTGTGCTGACAGCTCGGAGCCTGGAGCCTGCTTTGGAGTCTGTGCTTCCCTCTCTCTCTGCCCCTCCCCTGCTCATGCTCTGTATCTCTCTCTCTCTCTCTCTCTCTCAAAAATAAACATTAAACAACAACAAAAAAAGAACATAGTTGTCCTCCCTCATGGGAAAATCTCCAACTTGCAGGACATGTTGGAACCAAAAAGCTTCTGAAAACGCAGGGTGAGAGCTTTTATCATATTGTTTTAGTGAGGAAGTTCGGAAGGTAATTTTCCATGGCTAAATTAAGGTAGAGTTTAATCGAGTTTAGCAAAAATCTGTAAGTGTTGACATTTTGGTAAGTATATGATTTAATTTGTAAAGTTTATTTATATTTATTTTATGTCTTTTAACTTTTATTTTCATTTTTAGCTTTTTAGTTTTTGCATTTCAGGTTTTAAATTTGAGTATAGTTGTTGACACACAGTGTTAGTTTCAGGCGTACAACATACTGATCCACCTTCTCTATACAACATACTGTGCTCACCTTTAGCGTATTGATGACGGACCTAGAAATAAAGTAGTTTAGAAACTGCAGGTACTATTTTTTCTTTTCCAGGACTATTGTGATGTCCCAGAAAGAACGTTGGCCTGGGTTCTGGTTCTTGCTGAGGGACCTTAGTCGCTTCATTCACTTTTAGAGGCTTCAGTTTCCTCTTCAGGGAGGGGGTCCTCCTGGCTCACACCTTCCAGATGCTGATCCTGGAAGGGGACCAGTGTATTAGCAGGTGCTTGTGCACTGTAGGGGGACCCCAGCCTCTGATTAGAAAACGTGATTGTACCTCGGAATATAATTCAATAGAACAACCCTAAGTGTCTTTATTTATTTATTTTTTTAAGTTTATTTTATTTTGAGAGAACACAAGTGTGTATGAGCAGGGGAGGGGCAGAGAAGAGGGAGAGAGAGAATCCCACACAGGGTCCACACTGACCACCCAGAGCCTGATGCAGGGCTTGAACCCACGAACTGCGAGATCATGACCTGAGCTGAAATCAAGAGTCAGACACCCAGCCACCTGAGCCACCCAGCTGCCCCTGTTAAAACTTCTTTTATAGTAATTTTGCAAAAGATAAAATGCCTTGCTTCACTGTCGTATTCTTACTTGCAGTTAATATCTGACATACTTCCTATTATCTTCATCTCGTAAGGTAGCACGTTTTTTAAGTAAAAAAATGAGGGTGACTGTTATTAGTGAAGTACTAGAGATTTATCATCTTTCTTAGCTTTTTTTTCTAAATAAGTTTGTAAGATTATTTAACATTGTTTTGTTTATTTTTGAGAGAGAGAGAGAGAGAGAGAGTACAAGAAGAGAGGAGCAGAGAGAGGTGGGGGGGGGGAACAGACGATCTGAAGCAGGCTCTGTGCTGACAGCACAGAACCTGATGTGGGGCTTGATCTGGTTCGTGAGATCATGACCTGAGCCGAAGTTGGACGCTTAGCCAACTGAGCCCCAAGGTTTTTTAGCACTATGTTATTCTTTATGATATGTGTGCCAAGAAAGTTGAACAACCCAGATCATGGTGTTTTTAAACGAGAAAAGTAAAGCTGCACTGTCGGTGTCCGAGGGCTCGTATGCCGCAGGGACTGTGAGCTTGAGACAGAAGATTTCTACCCCCCTTAGTACAGACCCTTCTAAACCAAGGCTGAGTCTTTTCCAGTACTTTATACTCGTCTCCTCTATTCTTCAGGCCATCTTGTGGCTTTAAATACCTGAGACCCGAACCTGAGAAATTTGAAATGTCTACAAAATGATAAGGCGTTTCAGTGCAGGTCACAGTTCTTGAAAACGTGTCACGTTTCATTGGGTTATAGGACCTTGGTGTTCCTAGATTCCTGAAATAGTAGAACAGTATGTCCAGCTCACCTCACTTTCTGTAGAGTTCAGGCTCCCGGTCCTACCTTTGACGGTTTTGGTGGCCACTTCCGACAGATGGACAGTGTTTTCCTCGCGTATGCTGTTAGGTCGTGAGTGTAGTGTTTCTCTAGTATTATAAATAAACTACAGTCACAATGCAGGGCAGCCTGTGGAATAAGATGAAACATGGTATAACCTTTCTTTACAAAACGATACTAGAAGTTCTTCAAGTCCATCAGATCCTATCATTTTATCTTGAATCCACTAGCTATAATAGTATAATTTTCTCACCGGTGGTTAGGACTCATTTCTGAGGAATAGTAAGGAATGATAACTCCTAAATCAGAGTGTGGTTCCCGTAGTTTGCTCTAATCCCAGTGCTTAGGTGGGACCTTGTGGTGAGGACAAGCTCGTGAATGACCCTGAGTGTATTCATAACCAGGCAGCCACGTTAACTCGAGGAGTGCGTTTGTGGACGCTGTGCACCTGCCTTGGGAGACACTGTGCTCTTCTCCATGACTCAGGCCGCTTTCTGGAAGGGTTGGTCAATATATTTGGGGCTGCACAGTGTGTGGTCATGAGGAAGAAATAGAAGATCGCTTGGCTTCCCCTTGGGGAATGCTTTACCGCTCTTCCTTATATACTGACATGCTCTTTCTGTTCCTCTCCCCCTTCGCCCTTTTCTGTGCTGTTTACAACCCTTATTCTAATAAATCAACTGCCCTCCATTGTCAGCTGGTTCTGTTCCAAGGCTCCTGATCATCATCCATTCAGAAGAACTTAAGAAGTGCCCCCATCCCCCAGGTGTGTTGGGCCACCTCCAGATGGCGCAGGCTCCTTCCCAGCCTCGGCTCTCCCCGGCAATTTCCAGACTTCAGGTTCTCTCGTCCTTTCTCTTCTGGTGTTTATGTCTGGCCTTCTGCCCCCGACGAAGTAACTGCTGAGCCCTCTGGTCTCAGCTCCAGGTCCACTTTCCCACTTGCCTGTGGAATATCTCTACCTGGATACTCCCTTAGCACCTCAGGTACAGGCTTTCCAACACAGGATTCTTTATCCCTTCCTCTTCCTGCATTTTATTCCTAGTGTCTCATCTAACCTCTAGCTCGTGGGCATTCAAAGACAGAGTGTGCTTCTGTCTTTGTCTCAGACTTGCATCTCAGCAGAAGCCAGAGTATTTCTCCCTGAGAGTTGTTGCTCTCTCGTTTTAGGCGTCCTGGTTACTTTGTTATATTTCTTTAACAGAATGAAACTATGGCTTGCTTCCTGTCGAAAAACTTGCAGGTAGACGTGAGCTGATAACTACTATGTTGTGCAGTTCCTGAAGTGAAATAGCGAACCAGAGATAGAACTTACGGTAATGAAAAGTTAAGCCACTAAGGCTTGAATTAATTCTCTGGATAGCTGCGTCCTAACCCGTCCTAAAAAGTAGAAGTAGTTTATATTCACGACTTGACTCTCACACCTAACGTCTCTGTGTGGGCCTGGAGAAGTACAGATGTTGACAGGTTATCCAGTGCTGCTCATGTTGAACGATAAAAGTCCTTGCTCGGAATCCTCTGTCTGAGAGCATTCGCCTGGAGCAGAATGGGCAGAACGGGGATGTGATGACTCAGGGGCAGGTACTTTCGGCACCCCTTCCACAAAGGCGCCTCCCTCCACCACAAGAGCCGTTGCTCTCTTTGGTGGATGCTCACTGAGAACATCTCCCAGTCGCATCTTGTCACCCCCTCTGTTCTGGAGCAACAGAATCTTGAGTCAAGAAGCGTTTCTGTTTGATTCGTAATTGCTGACTTCCCTGTGAGTCTGTATGCATAATTTATGCAAAATATCGTGTGTGCTGAAGGGGAGAGACACACGACGTTCTCGGCCAGTTAAGTGCCGTGTTCAGAATCACGCTATGAGTTATTCCTTTCTGCCTTTGTTAAACACACAAGTCACTTTGGACTGAGAATTTTCCTGGGAATGTAGGGTTAAAAAAATAAGCAGATTGCAATTTATTATTTCATGTATTAATTAGGTGAAATTTACTGACTCTGTATTTAATGCCAGTACTCAGCCCGGTGATATTTCTTCTGACTTACTAGTCTGCCCTGACTACTAGAAGCATAAAACTTCTTTTACATACAACCAAAGGAAAATAATTAGAGTCTTAAGAAATAAAAGCTGAATGAATAATTTTTCCTGAACAGGCAAAAGTAAAAACTCAAAAGTGTTCCATGCTGGGTTTGCAAATTACTTGAGATGATCCTTAAAATGAAAAAAATATGAAAGAGGTTGCACAATTTTACTCAGAAACCATAGCTCCAAAGACCCTTGCAAGCAGTTCTGTCCACTTAAGCTCAGACATTCAGCCAACTTGCTAGCATGACTCTTGGCTCATCTGGGTCTTTGCTGTATTTGCGTCTATATGTACGAATTAATAGTTCATATTTAAACTATTAGTTTAAGAATTAAAGAATTTTATAAGTATGTATGTATGTATTTAGAGAGAGAGAGAGAGAGAATCCCGAGCAGGCTTTGCACTGTCAGCTCAGAGCCTGATGTGGGGCTCGAACCCACAAACGGTGAGATCATGAGTTGAAACAAAGAGTTGACACTTAACCCACTGAGCCACCCAGGCACCCCAAGAGTTTTCTTAATTATTTGTTATTAGAGTGACTCAGGGAGGGTAACAGCTTTCTTAAAAACAAACAAGAAATCCTACTGGAGCTATTCCTAGAGTTGTCAAAGTTTGGGATTATTACAAGAAAAGAAAAGAAACTGGGCAAATTCATTTCCTCAGAAGATTCTCCTGTGGTCTCACCTAATAGGCTAGTTTGAAATGACTGATATAAACCTTGAACCAGCACTGTGTTCCAGACTCTCATGGGAGCTCGCATTCTTCCAAGAAGGTATTTTGGAGTGTTCCATGCTGAGTGCTCATTTATGAGATGAAACCGAACATTATATTGAGGGTTTTTGTCCCAAGTGACGTCTTCCATGCCCCCCCCCCCCCCCCCCCCCCGTGCGATGACAGGTTTACAAGCCTTGCTCAGTGTCCTGCAGGTTGCACAGGCTTCTCCCTCTAGCTGCCTCCTGAGGTTTTTTATTTATCTGATCTTCACCAGTTCGATGATAACATGTACAGCTGTGGTTTTCTTTGCTTTTTCCTGTTTGGTGTTCATTGAACTTTTTAAATCTGTAAACTTTAGTATTTGGCTGAATTTGGAAAGTTCTCAGCCATTACAATTTTTATGCCCCCATTCTTTTTCTTGGGAGGGTGGGGAGTCCAGTTATATACATTAGACCTTTTGCTATTGTCACATAGGTTCCCAAGGCTATGATTATTTTAAAAAAGAACAGTTGGGGCGCCTGGGTGGCTCAGTCGGTTAAGCGTCCGACTTCGGCTCAGGTCATGATCTCGCGGTTCATGAGTTCGAGCCCCGCATCGAGCTCTGTACTGACAGCTCAGAGCCTGGAGTCTGCTTCAGATTCTGTGTCTCCCTCTCTCTCTGCCCTTCCCCTGCTCGTGCTCTGTTTCTCTCTCATTGAATTAGTTTCTGATATTTTATTTTTCCTTTCTAAAATTTCTACTTATTTTGGAGCACCTGGGTGGCTCAGTCGGTTAAGCGTCCGACTCCGGCTCACGTCATGATCTTACGGTTGTGAGTTCGAGCCCTGCGTCAGCTGTCCACCCAGAGCCTGCTTTGGATCCTCTGTCCCCTTCTCTCTCTGCCCCTCCCCCCGCTCGTGTTCTTTCTCTTTCTCTCTCAAAAATAAACAATTATTTTTAAAAAATAATGAAACTTCCACTTGTTTTAAATAACAGTTCTTTCTCTGCTGAGAACTTCTATTTATTTCGTAACTGTTTTCCTTTACCTCTAGGGGAGAATGGTTATAATATAATGGTTATGCTGTTTTAAATTCTTTGTGATAATTCTAATATCCGGTGTGTTTTGGGGTTGATATTTGTTGATTGTCTTTTCACTTTTTTTGTTGTTGTTAAGTGAGAGCATTTTGGATTGCATACTGAACATTTTGAATGTCCTGTCGCATAGACTCTTGGTTCTGTTTTAATCCTCCGGAGGTTGTTGGTGTTTCTGGTATTTGAGGTTTTGACTGCAGGCCGTCAGTCCCCTCAGGTTCAGGCTTCAAGTTTTCCAGCTACTCTCCACCCGCTCTTGCTGTGCGTGGTGCTCAAACCCCAGGTCGTTTCTCAAAACTCTGCTGCGCTGGTGTCGGCCCGCTTTGTCCACGTCGGTTCGGGACTTGGTCTGAGACCTGTGCGCGGACAGACACCTCGAACGTCTCCTTTTCCAGTCCTCTCGCCTCTGGGATGTCCTCGGACTCAGGCTTGCCGTGGTTCCTTCCCGCTGTTCTTCTGGCCGGAAAGGTGGCAGGGTCTCTGTCAGAGTTCTAGCCACGTTTGCTGCACTGCTGTGCGAGCGGGGCCCGCCGTCGGTGCGCAGCTGTGAGAAGTGCCATCCCTCACCCAGGACGTGGACCGCCACGATGTGTCTTCTCCTCATTTTGACTCCGCTCCAGAATCTGAGTGCTTTGTCGAGTTCTCCGGTCATTATTTTGGGCACCTGCTTCAGAGTCGAGAGCAGTGATCTTCGGGAGGCCTGGGCTCCTGGGGGGCTCACACTGCCCTAAGGGAGCTGCAGGTCTCCGTAGAGTGACTTAAATGTTGGTAAAGTCAGAACAGGTCACAGATGTTCCTTCACCTTGTTTGGAATTTTGGGGGCAGGGGAGCTGGACAGGACCTTGACTGCGAGGATACGTTTTCTGACTTTCACCCTGCCTTACGTGAAACTGCCGTCAGTCTGGTCTTGAGTCGTTAACTTCACCACCCCTTCTGTTTGTGTGTTTAAAGCATCTGAAGACACTTCGTCACCCTTGCCTGCTGAGATTTTTATCATGCACCGTGGAGGCGGATGGGATCCATCTGGTCACCGAGCGAGTGCAGCCTCTGGAAGTGGCTTTGGAAGTGCTGTCTTCGGCGGAGGTCTGTGCCGGCATCTACGACGTACTGCTGGCCCTCGTCTTCCTTCACGACAGAGTAAGCGGCCCGCACGCAGTGTGCTCATAGGCTCTGGTATAGACCAGGTTGGGCGGGGGGGGCAATCACGGGACGTGTCGAAATCCTAAGGCACCGTTCTGACTCAGAAGCTTCCTGACGGAAACCCGCACGTCGGAAGGCACGGGGGTGCCACAGACAGATGGTTTGTGGACGGGCGGTCAGCGCTCTGACCCTGCGCAGTGTTTCCTAGAACTTGACTCCCTTGATGATGGTCTCCCTCGAGTTTGGGGTAAGCCTTTCCCTAAAAATAGCTGCAGCTGTATGACTGTTCTTAAGACAGAGAGAAAGCCTTGACGCTAATGCCGCTGTGGGCATTTCCAGGAGTTTTGTTCCATTTTAGATTTTGAAGAAAGAAATGACCATTTCTTCAGGAGAGACTTTCCCTTCTTTTCGAGTAGGTGGTGCCACTGAGAGCCAGCCTGTTAACACTGCAGTCAGGTTCACTGTCATGGGGATAAGGGTAGTTCCTCTGTTTACTTCTGGTCTGTTTCGGGACAGTATTACAGAGCTGTTTCTTAATGGAATTTGCATTCTGAAGTAAGAAAACCTTTGGTCGTCCTCCAAGATTAAAATGACCAGTCACAGGTTAGAAACATTTGCATATGACTCATCTCAGTATATGTTTTTGGGTTTTTTTCACTTTTCCTATTAATGGGGGACAGATTCCAAATATCACTTTGGATTTATCATCTCTTAAAAGCTTGTCTAAGATGCATATAAAGAATTGCAGGAGCGCCTGGGTGGCTCAGTCGGTTAAGTGTCTGACTTCAGCTCAGGTCATGATCTCGCAGTCTGTGAGTTCGAGCCCCGTGTCAGGCTCTGTGCTAACAACTCAGAGCCTGGAGCCTGCTTCGGATTCTGTGTCTCGCTCTCTGTCTGCCCCTCCCCTGCTCATGCTCTGTCTCTCTCTGTCTCAAAAAAAACCAAAAAAAACCAAAAAAAACAAACAAACATTAAAGAATTGTTAGGGCTTCATGTGGAGGTATATTTTCTTTGTTGGAAAAAGTGCGTGCACGTGGTGAAAAGCCTGGACAGTGTGGGAGCACATAGAGGGAAGAGCAAGCCCCCCACCGTGAGTCCAGGACCCCACCTCCCTCCAGGGGCGACCACAGTGATGAGCCTGGTCGTCCGGACATGTTCCGTGTGTGCATAAAGCAAATGTCCCTACGCCTAGTCTCCTTTATTTCTCAAATGCAAAAATACCATCCGTACTATTCTGAACCTTCCTTTAAAACGGATATATATATCTTGGAATGTTTTATATCAAAATATGTACACACTTTTCTGGCAAGTAGGATATTTAAAACGCACTTGTCTACTGAAATGATTTCCAGTTTGGGGGAAAAAACATACACGTACTTGAATTCTGTTCTCATTGCCTTCTTCCTTCTTACTTATTTGACTGTACTATGTTTTCTGGTCCCGTATTCTGCCACATCTGTGCTCTGTGAGATATTTTCCTCTTCTTCCGGCAGAAATTTTTAAGGCCTCCTGACAAGATTTCAGGGGAAGATTTCTGGGTTCGTGCTAGAATGTAGGTGAGAAAGAATTTAGAGGAGAGAGTACAGCAGCCTAGGGGAGCAAAGATAAACTTCACCTTTAAAGGGAGGCACACGCTCTCGGCCATGACGACGTGTACCTGTGTGCGTACCATCCCTCCTGCCTGGCGTGGAGGCAGGGACGTGCAGAATCTGCGCCCTGCTGTCATGCCTTTATTTCATTCACCTGCCTCACTGGGCAGGGGAGAGAACAAAAGCCTGTCCATCGCGTTTTTCCTTCCCTCCCACCTCGTAATGCATACGCAGGCTTGTTCGGTTTGTCGCTCCTTAAAGTTGTGCTTCGTTTATTATGCCACAGGGGGGCGGACCTGCCTTAGCTTCTTTCGGCGATCAGTTTTTAGTTCTTTAGAACTTCTGCCTGACAGATTCTAGCGGCAGCCTCTTCCTGTTCTTTTTCTCCAGGGGCACCTGACACACAACAACGTCTGCCTGTCATCTGTGTTTGTGAGTGAGGACGGCCACTGGAAGCTGGGGGGGATGGAGACCGTCTGCAAAGTTCCTCAGGCCACACCCGAGGTAAGCCAGGGGATAGGCCCTCTGTGGCACCTGGAATCGGATAGCATTTTAGTGGGCGGTTCTTACCTCGGGAACCTCCTTCGGTGTTCGGGTGATCCTAGCTTTGGACACTGGACTTTATTGTCGATGCCAGATTCACAGAATTTTAGGAGTTCATTCTTTCAGAGGCTTCCTTTATTCTCGTCTCCTCGATTGGTAGCTCGGGAACTCGAGACCGAGGGGTAAAATGGCTCGGTCAGATTTTTAATTAAATGCTCTTCCCTTCTATTCCTATAATACCCTGTCCTTAATGACACCACTTAATGTTTAATATTGAAATTACCTTTGTGTGTCTGATTTCTTTCCCAGTATTTGAGCTTCTTGAGGGTGCGAGAGTCTCTTTGGCTTATTTTTAACATCTCCACCCGGAATAGTGCCTGGCACGCATTAGGTAGTCAGGAAATGTTCACGAACAGCCGTCCAAGTTGTCCGAAGTCCTCCATCGTGCGCTAACAGCCGGAGTTAGGACGCGAACATCTCAGCTCCTCGTGGGCTGTGTTGTTGCTGCTTCTGGTACCTCTTAATGGTTTTGCCTGACCAGGTTCTACACGTTGCCCTCCTAGGTTGATGAACCTTTCTGTTCTATTTCTTGTTTTTAATCGTTTTGCACATTGCCACTAGACTTGCTCTTTCTAAAAACAACAATAACAACAACAACAACAAACCCAGTCCCATCACGGTAGCCGTACTAAAGTGCTGGCTCATTGGCATACTGACTCAGTCCGGTTCCCCGTTCTCTCGTGGGGCCTCCACAAGGGGGCCATGTTGAATGCACACCTTCATGGGCTCTCGCCGAGGTCAGACGCTCCTTCTCCCCGCAAAGGTGTTCCTCTGATGATTTCTGCCCCAGGTGGTCCCTTTCTTCTCAGAATTCACCTTCCATCTCAGTATAATGGCTTGTAACTCACTCCTTGACTTCTCTTCCAAATTCTTTACCATGGCGTGTAACGCCCTTCACAGGCTCTCCCCGAGCCTGCCTTCAGCTCGACCTACACGTATAGTCACTGAGCTCCTCTCGGGCCGCACCCGCACCCTGGTCTACGCAGCTCAGCTGTGCTCTTGGGTGGGCGGTGCCTTTCACCCGCTTCTTCCTGTGTGTGCCTTTCTGTCGCTGAGATGCTTTCTTCCCACGGGCTCTCTGTGGCATGTGAGATGAAGCTGAAGTCTGTGTTCTAGCTCAGTCTCTTTGTGAAGCCCTCCCCTGGGTACTCCCCGCCCAACGAAATCAGTCTCTCCTTCTGTGCTTCCATATGGCACTCAGCACCTGTTACTGCGGTTCTCAGTTTACATTCTAGGTTGTGAGCACCTGGCCGGCGGCAGGGACTGTATCGTATTCCTTTTGTGCTCCTAGTGCCCTAAGTGGTGTGTGGGACATAGAAGCACTTGAAAACTAATCTTTGAATCGGTGAATGAATGTACTTGTTCTGCGGATGTTATCTCCGTAGTTGACAAGGTCCTCAACTTTTATATCTCATGTGGCAGCGGGCCTTAAGATTGACCTAATTCAGCAGGAAGATTATTGATAGATTTGTTCTATGCTAGAAAAGGCTTTCACTCGTTAATAACTCTGCAGGATGTGAAAGAAGTGTTCCTAATTATCAGTGTAAGGAAAGCAGGGTGCAGAGATGCCTCTGACCAGCAGAGGGCATCCTAAACCAGCTGCAGGGGAGAGGAAAGGGTACAGGTGTTTTCTGCTGAGCCTCGTGCTGTGCCAGGTACTGTATTCACATTTTTTAAGTAGCAAGATTTTAAGTTTGTGTATTTAACATGTGTGTCAGTTAGAAGGCTTCATTGCTGCTTTTTGCATTGCTGGTTGCTTCTGTAACTTGGTGTAAGACATTGGTTCACCAAACCTGTGTATGAATTATTTTCCCTAATTTATTTCTCTGTCTAGTTTCTGAGGAGTATTCAGTCAGTAAGAGACCCAGCATCTATCCCTCCTGAAGAGATGGTAAGATGATATGCTTCAGCTGTAACGAAGGCTTCTTTGTATGAAACTTAAAAGAACCTTTCGTCTGCCCCCTCTTTCTTAGCTAAGTTGTAGATGCCTCATAATTCCTTTGGCCGTGACGGCGTCTGAGATTAATCTTATCACCACATCAGGGAGCCTTTTTCTGGACAGTCTGCCTACATTTTTGGGTCGTACAGACCCCTGTGTTACCATTAAATACCTCATTGGTGCTTCATCCCCATTTCACGGTCTTGGTGTTCTGTTGGAAGCCCTGAGAGCTGGGGAAGCAGCAGCCCTAGCCGTCCCTGAGCTGCACCCAAGCCACTCGTCTGCCCGCCGGTCGTGAGGTAGGGCTCCAACGTGCACGCAAGCGTGATTATTGACGTTAATGATCTTGTCTGACAAAGGTCCATCTACAGATCTCTCCCCTAGGTTGATGAACCTTTCTATTCTGTTTTTGTTTCTTATCTTCACCACCAGCTGCTGGTGAAGAAAGATTATATTTACCAGGACACGCGAAGGCCGTCGCTCCCTCTAAATTTTTTCTTACAATTACCGTAAAACAGACCACGATCCCCAGAGACATACAGGAAATACCAACCCAACTATAACCTTGAATATAGACCTAAGACTTGAAATAAATCAGGTTGTTCCAAATCAGTACTATGTGTATGTACTAGTGTTTTTCAGACTGACTTGTGGGTTTTAAATCAAGTTAGAGGTCCTGACAGTTATTTGGGGGGGGGGGAGGGGAGGAGGAATAAAATAGAAAATATCAGTAAGTCTGAGTATTGTTTTATAAAAGTTTTGTTTCCATTATGTGTATTTGTGTGTGTGTGTGTGTGTGTGTGTGTGTGTGTACTACCACCACTAACAATAATAATAATAATAAAATTTTTAAAAATGTGGGTTGCCGTCAAAAATATTTTTGAAAGCCACAGACATATATCATATTTAGGCCCTTTTTCTCTTTTGGCCCTTGTTTGATATTTTAAAATCTTTGATAAATTGCATTCCCTCATGGTTTTAAGAGCCTGTAAGCCAGTGTGTGGTACTCTATAGTTGGCTTTGAGTATAATCAATGCAAAAATGGGAGAGAGTGCTTCAGAGAAAATGTAGATCGGGTTTCTAAGGCAGATTCTCTAGGTTTAATGATCTTTACTGCTTTTAGTCTCCAGAATTCACAACTCTGCCAGAGTCACATGGACATGCCCGGGATGCCTATTCATTTGGGACATTGGTGGAAAGTTTGCTCACAGTCTTAAGTGGACAGGGTGAGTTATTGCACTATCACATCCACAGAATAAGCAGGAAGGTCATTCACAGCCTGTTCTGGGTGGATTCAGAGGACCACAGTCTTTGACCATAGTAAGGAACCTGTTACTTACCAGATAACTTGTGTATGGCAGATCTTAACAGCGCTGAGGAGGGGCGCCTGGGTGGCGCAGTCGGTTAAACGTCCGACTTCAGCCAGGTCACGATCTCGCGGTCCGTGAGTTCAAGCCCCGCGTCAGGCTCTGGGCTGATGGCTCCGAGCCTGGAGCCCGTTTCAGATTCTGTGTCTCCCTCTCTCTCTGCCCCTCCCCCGTTCATGCTCTGTCTCTCTCTGTCCCAAAAATAAATAAATGTTGAAAAAAAAAAATTAAAAAAAAAAAAAAAACAGCGCTGAGGAAAGAAGCTTTGATTTCTTTGCAGAGTTTTAAAGAATTTTAAGTAGGAACCACTTTCGACTCTGTTTATATCACGTGTTATAATCTTATCAATCGGTATTGGTACTTGTGGTCTAAAGACTCTGTTCCTTATTGAGTCAGCCAGGTAAATGAGTGCTGTTATCGATTTATGTGTAACGATCTGAAGAAGAGAGGAGGATTCGGCACTTTTTATTTAATCTGAATCAAGCTGGACGTTTCCTTATCTTTATTCTTTCCAAGTCCTTTTGAGTTTTTTCTTCTTGATGTAATTTACTCATTACCTTTTCTTTTGTTGCCCCGAAGAGCCCAGGCTCCTGAACACATTGTTTTCTTCTCTCTTTCGAGCTCTTTGATGGCGCGCCTGGTGGCCTGCTTCATTCTGGTCCAGCCACCCCAGGCCTTAGGTTGTCCGCCTGTTAACGGGCCTGGGCGGGGGGGTACATGCCTCGTTAGGCCCCTTCCCGGCCTGGCTCGCACTTTGCCGAAGCTTTGGGCACTTCTAACGCAACTTCTTTTACCAGGCTTCTGCAGCATCCTGAAGTTACAAGCACCCTTCGGCTGCTCGCTCTAAATTGTCTCAGCCTGAATACTTGAGAATTAAACCCCATTAAGGCCCTAAGGCATGCCCTGTGGGGAATGAACCCACTACTCCTCTGTGTCTAGAATGGTGGTAATTATGCACCATCCTGGAGAGAATAGAAAACACAGTCATTCAGATAACTTTTCTTGTTCTGTGGGTGAGGAACCCTGGTCCATAAGGCCCTCAGACCAGCCACTTCTTAAACTTCCTCTAGGCCCGAGCTGAGTTACACCTGCCGCTGGGAGATAAGGACACAGAGGTGAGGCCCGTGGGGGTGGGGCTGGATGTGTTGGCAGATGAATTTTCTACACCTGCCAAGGAGTGTGGCTTCAGGTGAGCCGGAAGCTGTTTAGCAACAGCCAGGGCTTTGTTTGTTTGGGCTTTTTACAGGTTGGTTTTTGCTCCCGTCAGTCTCCAGCTATAGAGGTCCTGAAAGGAGGGAGAAGGCTTGGAAACTAACTATACCTCTGGATTTCAGTTTCAGCGGACGTTCTCTCCAGCTTCCAACAGACCTTGCACTCAACCCTGCTGAATCCCATCCCCACATGTCGGCCGCCGCTCCGCACCTTACTGTCCCATGACTTCTTCAGGTGAGGGCACCCAGCGGGCTTCCCCGGCCGCTCGCAGGTGCCGCGTCCCGTGGTGGGGTTTCGGGGCCCCCGGGTCACACAGTCCCTTCTGTTGGCATAGGAGAGGTCAAGTCACATCCGCATGGGAGGATAGGGGGCGAGAGTGGATTGCCTCTCGGGTTCCTACCACAGGAAGTTCTAGAAATCTTTAACTGTGGTGAAGGCCTGGGTCTGGAAGTTACAGCCAGAGCCCTTAGAAGCCACGCTGCATCTAGTGGGTGGCACTGGTCAGGTAATCGAGAAACTTCGTAAACATGGCCACTCCTTTCTGCTGCCATTGTGTTCTAGGAGTTTGTTGTTGTTGAAAAGTTTTCTTGTTGGGGGGGGGGGGGGAAGGAGCTCGTTTGTCTTCAGGCAGAAGATCGTCGTCTTTGTTTGGTAATGCGTGATGGAAACGCAAGGAAGTCGATTTAGAGGGAGGGGCACAATATAAGGTTAATACTGCCGCTGGATTCAGAGATGGTTTTGGACCTCTCTTCAAGGTTAGTTTCAATTACGTGTCCTCCTTTTCTTCATTTCCGTGACCGCAGAAATTCCGCACGGGTTAATTTCACATTCATGACTTTTAGTAGCAAAATTGATGTTATGTCCTTTTGAAACTAAGGATCCTTACATGTCAGCGGTTGGAGAGCCCGAGACAAACCGGAGCAGAGGGAAAGCCGGTGCTCTCCTCCGAGGGGGTGAATTACCTCTCCCATAGGACTAGGGTCCATGTTATTAAATGGGGCACAGGTAGTTTCACTATAATTACTAGGATTTTATTGGCCACTCTGGTTTCAAAGAAACTGTTCAAAACCTTTCCCGTCACAGGAGTCTTTTAACCAAGGTGTTTCTGTGTCCTTTTAGAGGATTCATAGCAATATCTTACCTTGATACAAGGTCTCTACAAAGAATCCTTCATAGCAAGTAGATTCTCTCCACTGTTTGATAAAAGAGTTGTTTAGTAAGAATTGTATTTTTGTATTTTTTTTTAAACGTTTGTTTATTTTTGAGAGAGAAAGAGCACGCGAGTGGGAGAGGGGCAGCGGGAGGGGGACAGAGGATCCGAAGCGGGCTCCGCGCACACGGCACAGAGCCCTGATGCAGGGCTCAAACCCATAAACCATGAGATCATGACCAGAGCCGAAGTCAGACGCTTGACCAACTGAGCCCTCCAGGTGCCCCCCAAGGATTGTGTTTTAAACAGAGACGGGAGAGAAAGCCAGAACGCACACCAGCTCCCCGTTCCTGAAATCTGACAGTTGCCCGTGAGGAGAAGCCAGCAGGAGGACCCGGGCCGGCATCTCTTGCCGAGGCAGCTGCGCGAACTCGATTAGGCTTCGGTTGTGACATTTGTGCTTTTCTTCTGCTACTAAAGCCAGAGGGAAAGGGGTGCAGGTGTAAATGGGGAGCCCCAGGTGGCTGGCCATGCGGTGGGGTCGTGTGCTGAAGTGTCGGCCCCCAGCCTGGCAGCCTCGTCCCCCCGGACTTGATGCAAGCTGCCCTCCCCCCGGGGGGCCCACAGCCCCCCCTCCCACGCCCCCACCTGGCTGAGGAGATGACTGCACGGCTTCCGGCAGGAGAAATGGGGAGGCTCCCGTGACTGGCACGGACATGCCAGTCTCCCCGGCCCCTTTGACGGCTCTCACCGGAGCGGACTTGAGGTTCAGTGGCTGTTTTGCAATGCTTCACTGCATCGCTTCCATTTCTGCCAGGACGGCTCCGTTCACCACATCCTGTGGCAGCGCAGGTTCCCGTGACTGTGGTTGCAAAAACAACGCCGAGGTGGCGGGCGTCGGTGTGCCCACCATGTGTGCCGGAGCCTGAATCCTCTTCGTGCATCTCTTTGCTGTTCTTAAGACGCCGGATGCTCCACGGGCTCGTTTGCAGTATTTGTCTCTTGAGCGACTCAGTTATAATAGAGTCTTTTTTTTTTTTTTTCAACGTTTATTTTTATTTTTTGGGACAGAGAGAGACAGAGCATGAACGGGCGAGGGGCAGAGAGAGAGGGAGACACAGAATCGGAAACAGGCTCCAGGCTCTGAGCTGTCAGCCCAGAGCCTGATGCGGGGCTCGAACTCACGGACCGTGAGATCGTGACCTGGCTGAAGTCGGACGCTTAACCGACTGTGCCACCCAGGCGCCCCGAGTCTTCTTTTTTTTAAGAGTTTTTTTTTTTTTTAAACATTCATTTATTTTTTTGGAGAGAGATAGCGTGCGCGCAGCGGGGAGGGGCACAGAGAAGGAGAGGGAGGGAGAGAATCCCAGGCAGGCTGTGCTGCCAGCGCAGAGCCTGACATAGGGCTCGAACTCACAAACCACAAGATCGTGACCCTGAGCAGAAATCAAGAATCTGATGCTTAACCAACTGAGCCACCCGGGTGCCCCTATATAATGGAGTCTTCGAACTGGCAGAGGAGAATGTTTCCTAGAGTATTTTTATAGCCCGGTCTGTGGTTATGGCTTCAGTATTGAATACACCTTCTCTAATTTGCCGTCCTGCATGTTTTTTTTTTCTCTTTGGCATTTAGGAATGATTTTCTGGAAGTTGTGAATTTCTTGAAAAGTTTAACATTGAAGAGTGAAGAGGAAAAAACTGAATTCTTCAAGTAAGTCCAGAAAGTTAAGGGCTTAAAATTCAGTACCTTGGGTTACGTCCGCGTAATGACTCATCTCCGGAGAGATGAGTCCGACGTTTACTTTCTTGGACAAAGTTTTTCGAACGTTGCCTGCGTGTCGGGCTTTCTGCTGGGCCCTGGGATGGCTAGTTAGGGCTTAAGCGGTGACTGAGCTCGCGGGGGACGTCCCGACGGCCCAGAGGTCGAGGGAGGAGGTGGTTAGAGAAGAGGTATGGCAGGCAGAGGGCAACGCGAAGTAACGCACGGAGGCGTTGTGCCTCGTGTACGGAGCAGCAGGCAGGTGGGTGAGTCCGCGCGTTCCCACACCGCAGTGGGTGAGAGGTGGGCACCCTCGGACGCGGCCGTGAGGAGCATTGCCGCTGTCTGTGAGCGGAGCACGCGGGCTGTGAAACGGTCGGATCTCCCTGGAGGTGGCTCCCTCTGTTGCCCTTGGAGGGCGCAGAGTGATTCCTTACGGGACTTGGGTCGGCCGGTGGCCTCGATGGGAGGCCTGAGGTGAGGCAGGGATGGTAGGAGGAGGACGACACAGATGAGCCCCGCTTCTAATGCTGGCAGGGCCGTGGCGATCGTCACCAAGAGCGCGCGGAGGATACCCGAGGAGAGGCCCTCGCGCGCAGGGAATGTGAGGAGCTGGGTGTTCAGGGCACGTGAAGGGGCCGTGGGACTCTAGACGGAGATGCGCATGGGCCTTTGACCAGGTGGCTCTGAAGCCCGGGCGAGACGCGCGCATGCGATGAGCCGGAGAGGAGTACTGGGGTTCACTGGCCTGCCATTGGTGGCGGTTTCCCAGAGAAAGCGGTAGCATGGGGGGCACGGCATGCCCAAACTGACCGTGGGGCCCCCACCCAGCCTTCTAAGATGGTGGTCGAGGAATGAGATGGAGCGGCGATGGCCGGAGGAGGTGCGGGGGAGGCCGGGAAGGCTGGCGTCCCCGGCAGAGTAAAGCTCAGGAAGGCCAGGGGACGCTGTCAGGCGCCCGGAGAGCGCCCCGTCTGAGGAGCTGTTTGAGGGCGTGGGGATCCCGGCCGCGCGGGCAGAGATTCACTAGGAAGGTGAGAGCCCGGACACTGGGGAAGACCTGCGGGAAGGTTTGGAGAAGGGCCAGTGGAGAGTAGTCGAAGAAGGGGATGGAGTCGGGAAGGACTTTTTTAAGGGCAGAAGAGCCGTGAGCACGTTCGTGGGCGGGGGTACCGGGCTCGCGGAGGAGGGCAGCCCCACTGAGGGTCCTGGAAGGGGCCGGGATTCCAGGGCGACAGCTGCGTGGGGGTGGCCATCGGAAGAGGTGGCGGGAACGGAACGAGCCTGGGGGAGCCCTGTTGACGGCCTCCCCGCGCAGCAGGAGCAGGACCGTCCGCGCAGGGTGGCTGTGCAGCGGCCGTGATACTGTCCCCCCCCCCCCCCCCAATTACCTGTGTGTTCTTGACAGAGGGCTTTGACGGGTGTGATCTTAGGGAGTTAGTAAGAAAAGCCTGAATTTTGTTTCCTATGGAAACTTCAGATAATCTAACATCCTGCATCCTTCGTAGCGTGGATGGGACCTTGTGTGCGCGCTGGTGGCCTTGTCTCGCGCCCCCTGAGTTTTTTTCTTAGATCCCCTGCATTGGCCGTTCACCTCCTCTGGCCACGTTTCCCCGTGCCTCCCTCTGACTGAAGTAGGGGAGGGCTGCGTGTGTCTACACTGGATGAGGAAGTGGATACAGTGGCACCACCGGCTGCCCAGGCTTTTCTTCTTTCCCCTCAGATTCCTGCTGGACAGAGTCAGCTGCTTGTCCGAGGAGTTGATCGCCTCGCGGTTGGTGCCTCTTCTGCTTAATCAGTTGGTGTTTGCAGAGCCAGTAGCCGTTAAGAGTTTTCTGCCTCATCTGCTTGGCCCCAAAAAAGGTGAATTTTTTTCAAAGGATTATTGGTAATTAAGGAGTTCGGGCGTTATTAGTCCTTATTTGAGCAGACTGAGATTACTGCATGGTGTAGTTAGAGTATGGCTCCAAAAGAGTCATTGGTCCCTGAGGTGATTATCTTGACTCAAACCTGGGTACCAGAGCCCACGGAGTAAATAAGGAGCATCTTCTTGGAGAGTCAGATTTATTGTAGAAGGTGGTATTTTGGAAAAACCATACATCTACACATACACACACACACACAAACACGTAAGATTCAAGTATGCAACGCACACGAAGTTTTAAGATAAGGCGTACGTGCTCACAGGGCTTTTGCATTTGCAGTTAGGCCTGTGCCTTCTTTTTTTTTTAATGTATTTTTTTAACGTTTATTTTTGAGAGCACGCACGTGAGTGGGGCACAGCAGAGAGAGAGGGGAACAGAAGATCTGAGGCGGGCTCTGTGCTGACAGCAGAGAGCCCAGTGTGGGGCTCAAACTCATGGACCGTGAAATCATGACCTGAGCTGAAGTCAGAACCTTAACTGACTGAGCCACCCAGGCGCCCCTTTAATTTTTTTTTTTTTTTTAGAGTGTAAACGGGGGAGGGGCAGAGGGAAGAGAACCTTAAGCAGGCTTCACGCTCAGCGCAGAGCCCGACACGGGGCTCAATCCGTGACCCTGGGATCATGAGCTGAGCTGAAATCAAGAGCTGGACACTCAACTGACTGAGCCACCCAGGCGCACCTAGGCCTGTGCCTTCTGGCTTCCCAAGAGCAACCCACTTATTTTATATTTTCAGTGGAAAGACTGAAAGGCGGGAGATGACTTTCCTACCTGGAGCTTCAGTTTTTTTCTGAATGTGCAGTTAAGGTTATTATTCTGATACTCGATAACTTCATAAGCACGGTAGATGGGAACGTACCAGGTTAGAGAATTTATTTTCAGAATTTATTTTCTTAAAAGATCTCCACCCAACAAAGCAGCAGCATAGGTAACTGTTTTACAGCATAGAATTTTGTTACAGCCTTTGTTATTCCCTGAGGGTTTTTGTTTCTGTGTCTGTTTTCAGTTCAACTGTAGCTGACACACATGACATCCGTCTCAGGTCCCGGAGTTTTTCTTCCCAGCTGCCATCCCTTCACTCAGTAGATCTTAGATGGCGGTGTGCTTCTGAATCACCTGGGGACCTTTTTAAAAATGTGCCTGTATGGCCGATCCACTGATGGTGGGACAGCCGGGGCAGGACTGTATATGTATTTATTTATTTGTAAAGGCCCCCACACGATTGTGACGGCGATCTCTGATCACCGCTACCATAACTGGCAGGAAGAGAGGACCGCCCGGCACCAAATCCCGTTGTGATATTTAACATCTCCTGGTTCTGCAGATGAAATTGCAGCCACGGTCCTTGATCTACCCTAGTATATGAAATTCCTCACTGGTTAAACACAGATGTATAGAGAGTTACTGATTCAGGAGTCCCTTAAAATACGCCAGCTTTCTCTGTTGCAGGTTCAGCGTGGCACAGTATTTCACAAGGCAGAGCGTGTTTAAGGTCGTTGACCCTTGAGTAATCTGAGTCACCCAGAAAGGTGTCCTTTGCTTTGGGGCCTAGAATGTGTGGGAAGCTCTGGGCTCAGTTTCTAAATTATCCTTCATGCTCCTTCCGCTGAAATGACCATTTGCTTCTTCACGCGGAACCGCCTCTGACCGCGGGGTAGACAGCGCGCGGGGAGAAGTGCCTTGCCTGCTGTCGCCGGCCCTGTTCCGGTCGCGGGTGATCCCTGTGCTGCTGCAGCTGTTTGAGGTGCACGAGGAGCACGTGCGGATGGTGCTGCTGTCTCACCTGGAGGCCTACGTGGAGCACTTCACTCCGGAGCAGCTGAAGAAAGTCATCCTGCCACAGGTCAGAGACGGCCGGCGGGCGCAGGCTGGACGGCCGCTGCTGGTTTGGGGGCTGAAAGGAGGGGGCGGGTTCGCAGCGCTGAGGTGATAGGTTAGGGGGTCGGGAGGCCCCCGTTGGGTTGGAAAGCTCCTCGGATACCCAGGGCTGAAATTCAGACTGCGTTCCCATCCCATTCACATAGGCAGATCGATTAAACTAAGGTGTTTGGTCTTAAGCTGGGAAAAACCGTAGTTCTGTTTGCTAATTCTTTTGTTTGTTTGTTTTTTTAAGTTTATTTATTTATTTTGAGAGAGAGAGAGAGAGAGAGAGAGAGAGAGAGGGAGCACAAGCAGGGGAGGGGCAGAGAGAGAGGGAGAGACAATCCCAAGCAGGCTCTGCACTTCCAGCGCAGAGCCCGATGTGGAGCTCGAACTCACAAACTGAGATCGGGACCTGAGCTGAGGTCAAGAGACAGACGCTTAACCGGCTGAGCCGCCCAGGTGTGATCCCTTGGGGAAGGGACCAAGAACCCTTTGTGGATGTTTTGTGACAGAAAGTATACGTGTCCATAATTAAATACCATAAACAAATTAAATTATAACCGAGAGGAAGATGAGTTTATTCCTACCAGTGGTTTTCAGACTGTCTATCAGCCTCTGGGGAACCAGGTAATGAGTCACCCACTCTGGGGCTCCGGTTTATGTCGGTTTGCCATGGCTCACCTAACAAATGACCCCAAACTGCATGGCTTAAAGCAGTAGAAGTTCTCTCCTGGGTCTGGAGGCCGGTCTGAACTCCAGGTGTCAGCTTGACTCCGGCCGGTCCCTGCTGTGTCTTGGCTCGTAACTCAGGCCCGTCTGCTTCATGGGACTTAGGGCCCACTCTAACCCAGGATGACCTCATTTTAAGGTCATATTCTGGGTCGCTGCGAACTTTTAGGAGATAATGTTTGACTCAGTAGGAGTTCTTTATTTCTTTATTTTTTTAATTTATAGCCAAGTTAGCATATAGTGCAACAGTGATTTCAGGAGTAGATTCCTTAATGCCCCTTATCCCTTATCCATTTAGCCCATCCCCCCTCCCACAACCCCTGCAGCAACCCTCAGTTCGTTCTCCATATTTATGAGTCTCTTCTGTTTTGTCCCCCTGCCTGTTTTTATATTAGTTTTGCTTCCCTTCCTGTATGTTCATCTGTTTTTTATCTTAAATCCCTTATATGAATGAAATCATATGATATTTGTCTTTTTCTGACTATTTCGCTTAGCATAATACTCTCTAGTTTCATCCACATAGTTGCAAATGGCAAGATTTCATTCTTTTTGATTGCCAAGTAATACTCCAGTGTATGTATATACCACATCTTCTTTATCCATTCATCCATCGATGGACATTTGGGCGCTTTCCATACTTTGGCTATTGTCGATAGTGCTGCTGTAAACATGGGGGTGCCTGTGTCCCTTCGAAACAGCACACCTGTATCCCTTGGATAAATACCTAGTAGTGCAATTGCTGGGTCATAGGGTAGCTCTATTTTTAATTTTTTGAGGAACCTCCATACTGTTTTCCAGAGTGGCTGCATCAGTTTGCCTTCCCACCAGCAGTTCAAAAGAGATCCTCTTTCTCCGCATCCTCGCCAACATCTGTTGTTGCCTGAGTTGTTAATATTAGCCATTCTGACAGGTGTGAGGGGGTATCTCATGGTGGTTTTGATTTGTATTTCCCTGATGATGAGTGAAGTTGAGCATTTTTTCATGTGTCAGTTGGCCATCTGCATATCTTCTTTGGAGAAGTGCCTATTCATTTCTTTTGCCCATTTCTTCACTGGATTGTTTTTTGGGTGTTAAGTTTGATAAGTTCTTTATAGATTTTGGATACTAACCCTTTATCTGATATGTCATTTGCATATGTCTTCTCCCATTCTGTCAGTTGCCTTTCGGTTTTGCTGATTATTTCTTTCGCTGTGCAGAAGCTTTTTATTTTGATGAGGTCCCAGTAGTTCATTTTTGCTTTTGTTTCCCTTGCCTCTGGAGACGTGTTGAGTAAGAAGTTGCTGTGGCCAAGGTCAAAGAGGTTTCTCCTCTAGGATTTTGATGGCTTTCTGTCTTATGTTTAGGTTCTTTATCCATTTTGAGTTTATTTTCGTGTCTGGTGTGAGAAAGTGGTCCAGGTTCATTTTTCTGCATGTCGCTGTCCAGTTTCCCCAGCACCTTTTGCTGAAGAGACTGTCTTTATTCCATTGGATATTCTTTCCTGCTTTGTCCAATATTAGTTGGCCACACATTTGATGGTCCACTTGTGGGTTCTCTGTTCTGTTCCATTGAGTTGAGTGTCTGTTTTTGTGCCAGTATCATACTGTCTCGATGATTATAGCTTTGTAATACAGCTTGAAGTCCGGGCCTGTGATGCCTCCAGCTTCAGTTTTCTTTTTCAAGATTGCTTTGGCTATTCGGGTTTTTTCTGGTTCCATACAAATTTTAGCATTGTTTGTTCTAGCTCTGTGAAGAATGCTGGTGTTATTTTGAGAGGTATTGCATTGAATATGTAGATTGCTTTGGGTAGTATTGACATTTTAACGATATTTGTTCTTCCTATCCAGGAGCATGGAATCTTTTTCCATTTTTTTTGTGTCTTCTTCAATTTCTTTCATAAGCTTTCTATAGTTTTCAGTATGTAGATTTTTCACCTCTTCGGTTAGATTTATTCCTAGGTATCTTAAGGGTTTTGGTGCAACTGTAAATGGGATCAATTCCTTGATTTCTCTTTCTGTTGCTTCATTCTTGGTGTATAGGAATGCAACCGATTTCTGCGCATTGATTTTATATCCTGCAACTTTGCTGAATATGGATCAGTTCTAGCAGTTTTTTGGTGGAATCTTAAGGGTTTTCCATATAGAGTATCATGTCACCTGCGAAGAGTTAAAGTTTGACTTCCTTCTGGCCAATTTGGATGCCTTTTATTCCTTTGTGTTCTCTGATTGCTGAGGCTAAGACTTCCAGTACTATGTTGAATAACAGTGGTGAGAGTGGACATCCCTGTCTTGTTCCTAACCTTAAGGGAAAAGTTCTCAGTTTCTCTTCCCATTGAGGATGATATTAGCATTGGGTTTTTCATATATGGCATTTATGATCTTGAGGTATGATCCTTCTGTCCCTACTTTCTTGAGGGTTTTTATCAAGAAAGGATGCTATATTTTGTTGAATGCTTTCTCTGCATCTATTGAGAGGATCATGTGGTTATTGTCCTTTCTTTTATTGATGTGATGTATCACATTGATTGTTTTGCAAATATTGAACCAGCCCTGCATCCCAGGTATAAATCCCAATTGGTCGTGGTAAATAATTTTTTTAAAAATTTTTTTTAACGTTTTATCTATTTTTGGGACAGAGAGAGACAGAGCATGAACGGGGGAGGGGCAGAGAGAGAGGGAGACACAGAATCGGAAGCAGGCTCCAGGCTCCCAGCCATCAGCCCAGAGCCTGACGCGGGGCTCGAACTCACGGACCGCGAGATCGTGACCTGGCTGAAGTCAGACGCTCAACCGACTGCGCCACCCAGGCGCCCCTAAATAATTTTTTAATGTATTGTCGGATCCGGTTGGCTAATACCTTGTTGAGGATTTTTGCATCCATGTTCATCAGGGAAATTGGTCTGTAGTTCTCCTTTTTAGTGGGGTCTTTGTCTGGTTTTGGAATCAAGGTAATGCTGGCTCCATAGAAAAAGTTTGGAAGTTTTCCTTCCATTTCTATTTTTTTGGAACAGCTTCAAGAGAGTAGGTGTTAACTCTTCTTTAAATGTTTGGTAGGATTCCTTTGGAAAGCCATTTGGCCCCGGACTCTTGTTTTTTGGGAGATTTTTGATTACTAGTTCGATTTCCTGACTGGTTATGGGTCTGTCCACATTTTCTATTCCTTCCTGTTTCAGTTTTGGTAGTGTATATATTTCTAGGAATTTGTTCATTTCTTCCAGATTACCCATTTTATTGGTGTATAATTGCTCATAATATTCTGTTATTATTGTTTGTATTTCTGCTGTGTTGTGATCTCTCCTCTTTCATTCTTGATTTCATTTATTTGGTTCCTTTTTCTTTTTGATCAAACTGGCTAGGGGTTTATCAATTTTGTTAATTTTTTTAAAGAACCAGCTCCTGGTTTCATTGATCTGGTCTACTGTTTTCTTTTTTGTTTGTTTGTTTTGTTTTCTTTTTCGATAACATTGATTTCTGTTCTAATCTTTATTATTTCCCGTCTTCTACTGGTTTGGGGTTTTATTTACTGTTCTTTTTCTAGCTCTTTTAGGTGTAAGGTTAGTTTGCATATCTGAGACCTTTCTTCCTTCTTTAGGAAGGCCTGGATTGCTATATACTACCCTCTTCTGACCGCCTTTGCTGTGTCCCAGAGGTTTTGGGCTGTGGTGTTACCATTTTCATTGGCTTCCATGTACTTTTTAATTTCCTCTTCAACTTCTTGGTTAGCCCATTCATTCTTTAGTAGCATGTTCTTTAGTCTCCAAGTATTTGTTATCTTTCCACATTTTTTCTTGTGGTTGATTTCAAGTTTCATAGCGTTGCGGTCTGAAAATATGTATGGTATGATGTCGATCTTTTTGTATTTGTTGAGGCTGAAATGTGTCCCAGTATGTGGTCTATTCTGGAGAACGTTCCATGTGCACTGGAGAAGAATGTGTATTCCACTGCTTTAGGATGAAATGTTCTGAATATATCTGTTAAGTCCATCTGGTCCAGTGTGTCATTCAAAGCCATTATTTCCTTTTTGATTTTCTGTTTAGATTATCTGTCCATTGTTGTAAGTGGGGTATTGAAGTCCCCTATTTTTATGGTATTATTATCAATGAGTTTCTTTATGTTTGTGATTAATTGATTTATGTATTTGTTTGCTGCCACATTTGGAGCATAAATGTTTACAATTGTTAGATCTTGGTGGATAGGCTCCTTGATGATATAATGCCCTTCTTCATTTCTTGTTACAGTCTTTATTTTAACGTCTAGATTTTCTGATATAAGTATGGCTACTCCAGCTTTCTTTTGGCGACCATTAGCATGATAGATGGTTCTCTATCCCCTTACTTTCAATCTGAAGGTGTCTTTAGGTCTAAAGTGGGTGTCTTGTAAACAGCATATAGATGGGTCTTGTTTTCTTATCCATTCTGTTACCCTGTGTCTTTTGATTGGAGCATTTAGTCCACTGACATTTAGAGTGAGTACTGAAAGATATGAACTTATTGCCGTTACGTTGTGTTCAGAGTTGGAGTTTCTGGTGGTGTTCTCTAGTCCTTTCTAGTCTGTTGTTTTTGGTCTTTTTGGTTTGTTTGTTTGTTTTTGTTTTTTGTTTCATCTTTTTTCCCTTCAAAAATGCTCCTCAAAATTTCTTGCAGGGCTGGTTTAGTGGTCACAGACTCCTTTAATATTTGTTTGTCTGGGACATGTTTTATCTCTCCTGTTTTGACTGACAGCCTTGCTGGATAAAGAATTCTTGGCTGCAAATTTTTCCAATTCAGCACATTGAATATATCCTGCCACTCCTCTCTGGCCTGCCAAGTTTTTGTGGATAGGTCTGCTGCAAACCTGATCTGTCTTCCCTTGTAAGTTAAGGACTTTTTTTTTTTCCCTTGCTGCTTTCATGATTCTTTCCTTGTATGAGTATTTTGTGAATTTGATTATGATATGCCTTGTTGATGGTTAGTTTTTTGTTGAATCTAATGGGAGCCCTTTGTGTTCCCTGGATTTTGATGTCTGTGTCTTTCCCCAGTTTAGGAAAGTTTTCCTCTATGATTTGCTCACATAAACCTTGTAGCTAATTCTCTAATTCTTAAATTTTGCTTTTTTGCCTTAGTCTCCCTCTTTTTTCTGTTTCATTGTTTTCCATAAGTTTGTCCTCTATCTCACTGATTCTCTGCTCTACTTCATCCATCCTTGCCACCGTGGCAGCCATTCAAGATTGCAGCTCAGTTATAGCATTTTTTGTTTCATCCTGACTAGCTTTTACTGCTGTTATCTCTGCAGAAAGGGATTCTAATCTGTTTTAAACCCCAGCTAGTATTCTTATTATCGTGATTCTAAATCCTGGTTCGGACATCTTGCTGGTATCTTTGTTGATTAAGTCCCTGGTTGTCATTTCTTCCTATTCTTTCTTTTGGGGTAAATTCCTTCATTTCATCATTTTGAAGGAAGAAAAGGAATCAGTAAAAAAAAAAAATTTTAAGTAAAAACAACACAAAAAAATCAAATAATGCTAGATCCTAAGTGTATTTTGGTCTGGTTGTTTAAATTTTTTTTTTTTTTTTTTTTCAACGTTTATTTATTTTTGGGACAGAGAGAGACAGAGCATGAACAGGGGTGGGGCAGAGACAGAGGGAGACACAGAATCGGAAACAGGCTCCAGGCTCTGAGCCATCAGCCCAGAGCCTGACGCGGGGCTCGAACTCACGGACCGCAAGATCGTGACCTGGCTGAAGTCGGACGCTTAACCGACTGCGCCACCCAGGCGCCCCGGTCTGGTTGTTTAAAGGAGCTTGGTAGATTCAAGAAAAAAGGAAAAGAAAAGAAAAAGGAAAAAAGAAAAAAAAAAGAAAACGTTTGAAAATTAGATATAATGAATACAATGAAATAGAATAAAATGAAATGATGAAAGTAAAATAGAATTTAAAAAATTTTTAAAAACGTAGTAGAAAAAAGTTAAAAATCTTTTTAATAAAAATGGAAAACAAAAATAAATGTTTTGTCTTTATTCAAAAATAAGAAAAAAAATTGAATAGATGGATCAGTGAACAGACTGAAATATGATTGAAATTACATCGGTTTCCCCTAAAAGTCAAACTGTGAAGTTTGTAGTGCATAAACTAAGCAGGCGGAGAGATTCTTGTTGTTCCTCAAATGTGTAGTTGCCTTTTGAGCAGGGCTTAGTGTAACGGCCCCATTCTCCACTAGGTGGCACTGCTTCACTTACTGGGGAGGATTGTTTTGGTGCACGTAGGCATGTATGCGCATGTGCGGGTCAGATGAAAATGGCATAACCCAGCTACCCGGTCTCACCCTGTCTCTAGTATCAGAACTCTGTGTTCTTCCCGACTGGCAATCAAGCCTCATTTGTCTCCAACTTCTGTCCACTCCCCGCTTTTATACTGTTCTTGACCAAGCCATCAGGCTGCCAAGCGGCACCTCCTCCTGAGTTTTATCTCAGATGGTGGCTGTGTTTCCCATCCCCTCACTTCTGAGGGACTTCGGCTTTGACCTGTTCTGACCCTCCGGGGGAGGGTCTCACCAAGCAATGGCCGGGTGCCCACCTGCCCCAGAAAAAGTTCACGTGATTGTGTAGCAGCGTTTCGGTGATTATGGAAAATCACAACGCACATCTGGCACCAGGCTTCCCCCTTATCATCCTTGTTCCAGTGAATGTGGTTCTCCAGGGTCCGGTGGCACCTTTGCCTGTGTGGGGGCCACACAGCCTCTACCAAATGTCCTCCCAGCAGGGGAACCACCTCTCCTTCTGTGGCCCGTGGCATCCTCGGGCCACACTCTCTGCCCCTGGGGATTCGCCCTTCCCACCACAGCACCGCCAGGTATTGAGCTGTGGAGCCTCAGACTCTGCGCTCCCCCTTTTTAGAGTCTTAATGGAATTTAAACCCTCTCCTTTCTCCCCTTTTTTGTTCAGTCCCTTGTGTACTCTTCCTCTTCTCTCCACAAGCAAAAACAGCTCCCTGCCCTCTGCGGCGTCTCTCTCCCCCAGCTCACCTCTCTGCATCATGTACCTGCTGAGTTCTGTGGTTCAGGTTGTGCGTATCGTTTTGTTAACCCTCAAATCGGTTTTCTAGGTGTGCAAGATGTTTAATGTTAATCTGGCTGCATTTCAGGGACAAGAGACACACAAAAAAACTTTCCTTGCTGTTCCGTCATCTTGGCCCCTCCCTCAGTATGAGGTTTTAAAAGATTTTGTCAGCCATGTGGTATCTTTCAAATAATTTGTTTTCCTATGAGATTAATTTATTTATAAATTATTTGTAAGGCCTGGTTTTATGCCAGGTCTTGTGCATAGGTCCTGGGGCCATAGGGGTATATAACACACCTTGCTTTCAAGGAGCTGGGAGGTGGGAAAGATAGGTGTTTGTCACCTGTTGCTGTACAACCACCCCAAAACTTAGTACCTAAAACATTTTTTTATTTAAAAAAATTTTTTTAACATTTACTCATTTTTGAGAGGGAGAGACAGAGCATGAGCAGAGGAATGGCAGAGAGAGAGGGAAACACAGAATACGAAGCAGGCTGCAGGCTCTGAGCTGTCAGCACAGAGCCCGACGTGGGGCTGGAACTCATGAATCATGAGATCATGACCTGAGCTGAAGTCGGATGCGTAACCGACTGAGCCATGCACGTGCCCCAAAAGTCATTTTTTTCCTCAGAATTCTTTGCACTGACTGGGCTCAGGTTGGGAATTCTGTTGCTCCACATGATGTCAGCTGATGAGCAGTTCCCTGGGGCGCATTGAGGCTGACGCACGCAAAACGGTTCCTTGACACCTTGAAGGGGATGGCTGGGCCTCTCTCTCCACGTGGTCTCAGGATGTCTCGGGGCCTCTGTGCCCCTTCGTCCCATCTCCAGCGAGGGAGGTGGACTCCTTACAGGGCTGCCCGGGGCTACCAGAAGTGCCAGGGCAGCCTTCTGGAGGCATAGGTTAGGAGTGGACAGTGTCACTTCTGTTATGTTCTCCT
Source organism: Prionailurus bengalensis (assembly GCF_016509475.1). NCBI lineage: Eukaryota > Metazoa > Chordata > Mammalia > Carnivora > Felidae > Prionailurus > Prionailurus bengalensis. The sequence goes on along the minus strand of NC_057360.1, from coordinate 12,194,211 downwards.
GGTTCGAGCGAGTCACAGAAGTCAGCTGAGGTTCATTAAGAGTGGGTTTGCATAGGGCATGGATACTGGGGGACCACGGGGGGCCCGGCCGGCTTTAGGGCCAAGCAGCACAACATGGCACTTGGTGCTTCCATTTGCAGCAGTAATTGTTACCCTGATGTAGTTGTCTCTGAACATATAGACGAGGGACGAAGCATCCTCCCTCTGAGAGGAGTCCTCCTACGTCTCAGAATTGGCCCTGAGCTGAGGTCAAAGAATGCATAGGTTTTCAGCGTGTGAAAGACCGCGAAGACTCTCACTGGAGTTCTGTCCTATGTAGGGGAATAGCCTGGCCGATTTTTATGCGCTAGAAAGTTCCTTTTGGTAGCAGTGTGGAAGATGGACTGGAGGAGGGGAGAGGAGGTAGGAGGCTGTCAGAATAGTCCAGCTAAGAGAAGGCAATGTCTGGGGGACATATGACGGTGGTCATGGGAGAGGGACATATAAAGGGTAGAAGGGTAGGACGCAGCTGCTCACGAGAGAGGAGAGGCTTGAGGATGACTGAGGTTTGTGGCTTGGGTGGTTTGTTATTGTACAGTTAGCCTACTTGATGGAATTCTCATCATTTGTGAAAGAAACACTTTATTTGTACAGCTTTGTTCTGAGAACGTGCCTGATTTGTTAGCATTGGACCTGAACATCATCTTAGTCTTGCTGGAAGTCTTGATCTTAGATAAATGAGGAAACTAGAAACTAGAAAAATTAAACAATTGGTCAGTCTAGGTGTCTGCAGTTAGCCCCTCTGCCACAGTTATGGACTCTTGTCACTCGGTGTCTTTTGATTGGAGCATTTAGATTCTCCCAAGAATTTGGAAAATCCTCTACAGCAGTACTACCCTGAACACCCCGTCTTAGCCGATCTGACACTGAGCAGAGTCAGGCCTGGTTGGTATTTGCTGGAGTCCTCCTGGGAGTACTGGGTGCTGTCGGCTTAAGAGACTGGAGATCTCCAGAGCACTCAGCTGCCTTTGGTCCTGGGGCGGGAGCTAACAGGCATCATGAACAAGCTTAGAACCTTTCATAGCAATTCAACACAATAATTTTATGCGATTTCCAATAGATTTATTTTTGCTTTTATTGTTTTCTACAACGTGTGGGTCTGTGATTGATTGGGAGGGGAACCTATTGGGCCTTGCCCACCAGTAGTTTGACAGCTGCTGACTCGGAGCACGCGTGTAAGAAATGAAGTCATCTGAACAAGCGCGGTCTGATTGCAGCCCAGGTGCTGGTTTATGGGGAAAAAGACAGGCCGTGTGGTCCTGTGCACTTACCACCTGATTTACTCCTAGGTCTTGCTGGGCCTGCGTGATACCAGTGATTCCATTGTGGCAATTACTCTTCATAGCCTAGCAGTGCTGGTGTCCTTACTTGGACCAGAGGTGGTTGTGGGAGGTGAAAGAACCAAGATCTTCAAACGCACTGCCCCAAGTTTTACTAAAATGGTGGACCTTTCCCCAGAAGGTAAGAATGATTAAATGGGCTTTTTGTTTTAAATATTGTTGTTTTAATGAAATTTTTAACATTATACAAGTAAGGCAGGTGGGTTGTCTTCAGTCAGAGGATAGAGACAACTGTAAAGAAAACATAATTTCCCTCTCCCGGTTCCTTCTGGGTGTATAAGGTAATCAATTTTAATAGTTTGGTGGGAATCTTTTCTTCCTTTTCTTAGGCCCATAAAGATACACGGGTATCTGTGTATACACACACACACCCACGTATCAGATTTTTTAACAAAACAATGAGAAAATACTGTGCCCAATTCTACAACTTAATTTTTTCGTGTAGTGCCTTTTCAGGGACTTGTCTCCAGGTCAATATGTAGAAATGTCACTTTTTTGACAGCTGCCTAATATTTCATTGAATACATTTCATTTAGTGATTTCCCTGTTGATGGATATTGCTTTCATTTCTGGATTTTTAACCACTACATTGCTGCAGTAGATGTCCTTGTACTTGTATCTTGATGTAGTTTGCCTTTTATTGCTAGAGTATAAGGTCCCACAAGTAGACTTACTGGGTCAAAGAATATATTTAAAATTTTATGGATACCCTCTGTCAGTTTCTAAAAGTTGTAGCAGCTCTAAACAACACTAGATATTTAAGTCCTTTTGATTTTGATGGCCTCTTAGGTAAGTAGCTGTTGATTTTTAAGAACTTCAAGAAATACTTATTTCTGGCATATTCCAATTGGATATTACATGGCACGTAGCAATAATTGCTGGTCTTTATAGGTTGTAAAAAGTCAAGAATAAAAATTTTGTATCAACGGCATTGCTTCTTTGCTCCTTGATACAACCCTGAATAGGATGGTGACCTTGTTAGGAAACACGGATCTCTGATTCAGTTCTCACGGATGGTGAATTAGCACAGAAACCGTTACAGTAGAAAAGAACTATCAGATAGACTTTTCTCTAATTCTCATGCCAGGAGAATATTTTATTTTATTTTATTTTATTTTATTTTATATTTTATTTTATTTTATTTTTTTATTTTTTTAATTTTTTTTCTTTTATTTTATTTATTTTATTTAATTATTTTTTTAATTTTTAAATTCAAATCCAAGTTAGTTAACATACGGTATAATGATAATTTCAGGAAGAGAATTTAGTGATTCATCACTTACATAGAACACCCAGTGCTCATCCCAACAAGTGCCATCCTTCATGCCCATCACCCATTTAGCCCCTCCCCCCACCCAACACCCTGGCAGCAACCCTGTTTGTTCTCTGTATTGAAGAGTCTCTAATGGTTTGTCTCCCTTTCTGTTTTTATCTTATTTTTCCTTCCCTTCCCTTCCCTATGTTCATCTGTTTTATTTCTTAAATTCCACGAGTGGAATCATATGATATTTGCCTTTCTCTTATTTCACTTAGCATAGTTTAGTTCCAAAAAGATTTCATTCTTCTGATCGCTGAGTAATATTCCGTTGTATATATTTACTACACCTTCTTTATCCATTCATCAGTCGATAGACATTTAAGACTCTTCCCATACTTTGGCCATTGTCGATAGCGCTGCTGTAAACATGGAGGTGCATGTGCCCCTTTGAGTCAGCATTTTTGTGTCTTTTGGATAAATAACCTAGTAGTGCAGGTGCTGGATTGTAGGGTGGTTCTATCTTCAGCTTTTTGAGGCACCTCCAGAGCACTGCACCAGTTTGCATTCCCACTAGCGGTGCAAGAGGGCTTCCCCTTTCTCCGCATCCTCGCCAACATCTGTTGTTTCCTGAGTTGTTCATTTTAGCCATTCTGACGGGGGAGGTGGTATCTCCTTGTGGCTCCAGGAGGGTTTTTAAAGCAACGCTGGCTTCCTGAGGTTTTGATAGGTCCAACTCTTCTTGGTGCTGATGAAATCATTGTCAGTCAGGAACTCGAAGAGGGTGACGAAGCTGCTCCCTCACTGACTAAGATATTTTGGAGCACGTTGAGTGAATGGAGTCTGTGTGGTACCAGGTAGTTTTGTTTTTTGTTTTCAAGCAGAGTACACCAAACAGCAAATGAGAGATTTATTTATATTTCATACCAGAGGAATCTGTAAGGGAGGAAGGGTTTTGGGATGCAGTTTTGGGATAAGGCTGGGGGCATCAGTCTCCGAGGGCAGCTCTGTTGCATGTTGAGTCCCCACTCCAATCTGTTTTATTTATTGGATGCAGTTTCCTAATTGTGGACTTTCTATAAACTGTTGACCTATAATCTTAGTAAGAAACCAAAAATGCACCAAAGTAGAACAGATGAATTTTTTTTTTAATTTTTTTTAATGTTTTACTTATTTTCGAGACAGGGAGAGACAGAGCATGAACAGGGGAGGGTCAGAGAGAGGGAGACACAGAATCCGAACCAGGCTCCAGGCTCTGAGCTGTCAGCCCAGAGCCCGACACGGGGCTAGAACTCACAGACCGCGAGATCATGACCTGAGCCGAAGTCGGCCGCTTAACCGACTGAGCCACTCAGGTGCCCCGGGATGAATTTTTATTAAAATAGATTTTTCTAAAGACTTTCAGTGACTTAGCTAAGCTCTTCATCCAAGATGGCTGCCGAGCCCTGGTGACTGCCTGCATTTCATTTTTTGACGCATTTCAAGTTTATAGTTAAGAGTGGACCTTCTTCTGAACAACATGGGGGAATGCTGGGGAGGAGCATGTCCATAGGAGGGTACCCTTGGACTTTTTTTTTCCTCCTTCTGCTCCCTTGCAGTTTACCTATATGGTCAGACTTAAGAATATGGGATAATAGTGAGATTTATGAAAAGGGAAGAGAATTGGAGGAGGGAACATTGGTAAGAGATACTGGTAGGCCCTCGCGGGGAGGATGGTAGCAGAAGCAAGCAAGAATGTGCTGGGCTTGTAGAGGTCAGACCCTGCAGGGCCCGGCAGGCCTCACTGTGATGACTTACCCCAGGCCCTTCCGGGAAGAGGAAGTACTAAGCCAAAAATTTTGCTGGAAACTTTTTGACCAATGTCCACTGTGGAGTATGAACTTTTAGGTAAACTGTTAAAGACAGCATTTTCTGGAAACAATTTTTTTCCCCAATTGGAAGTTAAATGTCTATAGCATAAAATTTACCAATTTTAACTGTATAGTTTTGTAGCATTAAGTACATTCACGCTGGCGTTCTTGTACTCTCGGACTTTTATTCTTAGTAGAATCAATTATGGTTTTATTTTTTTTTTTTTTAATTTTTTTTTTCAACGTTTTTTATTTATTTTTGGGACAGAGAGAGAGACAGAGCATGAACGGGGGAGGGGCAGAGAGAGAGGGAGACACAGAATCGGAAACAGGCTCCAGGCTCTGAGCCATCAGCCCAGAGCCTGACGCGGGGCTCGAACTCACAGACCATGAGATGGTGACCTGGCTGAAGTCGGACGCTTAACCGACAGCGCCACCCAGGCGCCCCCAGTTATGGTTTTAAATCACCAAAGTGTTCAAGAGCCGTTAACTCTTATAAGCAGGTATCCTAAAGGTTCTGTCTAATCCAGCTTCTCAGCTAGCTCTTGAATCCTTTCGAGTCCCTTACCGCCACTTAGACACTCAGCCCATCCGTAAACACCCGGAGGACAGGCGTCCATTCCGTAACAGGTGTTTCTTCAGATATTTGAAGATGCTCTCTTCCTGCAACTTCTCTTTTGTCTGTGTTAAATACACCCATTTCTCTTAACTGTTGCCCACCTACCCTGTTAGAACAAGAAGCAATTTCTTAGCCCTTTTACTTTGGGGAGTTTTTATGTATCTTTATACTGTCCCATGTACGTCGTCATCTGTAGCCAGCAGGCTCAGATGCGCCAATCTTGGAGAAGCCCTCCTCTGGGGTTTTTCTGGCAGCACGCCCAGCAGCAAGAAGCATGTGCAGAGCGATTGTTCCAATACTCTTACGCAGACAGGGAGAAATACTCAATTTATGTAGCTTTTCCACTGTTTGGATGAATGTTTTCCTGAGTATTAAGTTTTAAATTCTGAAAATTAAGGGCACCTTGGGAATACTGAGGCTGATTTCTCGTATCACTTCGGACTTTGTAGTCAGCTGGGGTCTCATCTGCTTTTCCTGGACTACAGGGTACCTACCGACCATTTCTTCGTGACTGGTGAGGAGAGCTGGTGACGGGTCTTCGGTGCAGCATTCTCCAAATTGGGTCCGAGGAGGACAGTTTTGTTAGATGGCAGTAGGTTTTCTGTGAGAGACAGAGTGGCGTGGTTACGTTTGGGAAAGCGTTAGGAGTAGCGTCCGGCCGCGTTGCACCAGACTCCACGGCCTTGCCCACGTTTGAGAAATCTCTTTAAAATGAGGGTATGTCCGGTTGAGCACATGACACTTTTTGGGGGTGACACTGCCTGGCTTAGAACCTTTCTCTGTTTATAGACAGTTACGCCAACAAACGTTGAACATCTGGGAAAGGATCGGACGCTCCGCCTGCTGCTTGGTGTGCTTCCCTCAGAGTTCGGGTTAAGCATTTGAGTAACTTAGTTCTGTTACGTTCTGCGGGGATTCTCTTTTGTAGCTACAGTTTAGTAGCCTGGATATTTCTATGAAATGAGAGCCAGACCTTGTGTGCGTGTTAACCTTTTCCTAAATATATGGCTTGCTCTTAACATTTTATGAGGGTAACTTTTGTACTTATCCCCACAGGTGATCAATATTCTCAGCCTATCAAATTCCCCATGAACGGACTCTCCGACGTGAAAAGTACCTCAGGAGACCGTGAAAACTTCCCATCAAGTTCTAAGAAGTCTGAGGAGTGGCCCGACTGGAGCGAGCCGGAGGAGCCTGAAAACAAAGCTGTCAGCATACAGATTGGTCCCGCGGAACCCCGCGATGCCTCCACGTCCCCGCTCCCTAACTTGAACACGGAGGAGGCGTCATGGGATGACTTTGAGCCCAGCAGCTTAGACAGTGAAACAAACGCAGGAGGAGGAGTCCCCGCTGTGAGACCTGGGGCCGCGGGGGGACCTGAGCCCATTCCTGCCTTGTTTTCACTCACTGAAGAGCCCAAGCCTTCGAAACCCGGCCTGTGCCAGAAGGCCGGTCTTGCGCCAAGCAGGGATGACCCAGGCCACACCGAGCCCCCAAAAGTGTCACCAGAAGGACGCCTTAAGGTTCCATCTGAACTGGGTTTAGGAGAGGAGTTCACCATTCAAGTGAAAAAGAAGCCAGTACGAGATCCAGAGTTGGACTGGTTTGCGGATATGATCCCAGAAATTAAGCCTTCGGCTGCTATTCTCATTTTGCCTGAACTGAGGACAGAAATGATGGTTTCCGGCAAGGATGACGTCCCACCAGTGATGCAGTTTTCCTCGAAATTCGCTGCAGCAGACCTTACCGAGGTGAGGATCGGTAAATCGCGTCGCTAGCGTCAGGGTGTCCTCGTCCGTGCCGGTTGCCCGGTCTCGTTTGTCACGCCTGCCGTTTTCCCAGGGAGGGAAGCGACTGACGCGCTCAGCTGCTTAAAATGAGGATACGGGCAGTTCCGGTACCCGAGGGCTTTCCTTCCCCAGAAGGATGTAGCGTGCTCAGCAAAGTGTTTAACTGGCCACTGGTCATGACCAGGATAATCTCTTTATGGGGAGAGGGATTAAGCCAAGAATAGGGTGTCTTCAGATTGATTTTGGATTGATACGGTCCTCAGGAGGTTATCTTACAAAGCTGCGGCTTTATGACTCTGGAACCAAAGCGACCCTCCCCTCAGCTTCCTGTTCACAGGGAGGGAGGGAGTGTACTGAGCACAAGGACGTCTGTTCTGGTGTCGAAAGGCAAGCGTTAGGCTCCTTTCCTTTCGATTCAAAAATGACTGGTTTCAGCAGGCTGCCCTTGGTTTGCTTTATCTTGCTGCAGGGAGAGTCCGAAGGCTGGGGAGACGAAGGGGAGCTGAACTGGGAAGATCACAACTGGTGACAACAGGCGGAACTTCAGGGCAAAGGATTTCTTTAAAAAATCCAACTAATACCTCAAAAGCGGGCTCTGCAGACCGGAAAACCCAGAAGCACCATTTTCCCCGCCTGTGCCAACTGAAGCGTGAGCCCCCGAGTGGCGGCGGGCGCCCCGGCACCGGTCCTGTGGAGGGGCCTGAGCGCGTCTGCCCGAGGCCAGTTTCTGTGAAGGGCAAGCAGCCGTGGAAAGGTTGAATTCACTGCTTGTTTTCCAGGACAATTCCAGAGGTAAAGAAAATAAATACAAAAATTCAAGCTGATTAGCTTAATTCTGTGCCATTTCTTTAACAGAAGAGTAAGCTTTACTACGAGATACAACTTACTGAAAAAGTTTTAGCTATAAAGTATATAAATGATTTTAGATTGCTGAGGTTTCCTTAGGCAGCTTATTTATTTGTTTACAGATGTACGAGTGAGGGGCCCTGTGGGGACCTGGGCAGTTCCTGACTGTTCCACATGTATCACGTTGTACCAAAGCTCTTCATGAGAAACCTCCCCCCTCGACCTGTTCTCTAAATAAATGTCCAATAAAGACTATTTTCACTAGATTCAACTTTACAAAAGTTGTTTTATATGTGCTAGAAAACGCATAGTTCCATCAGTGCATTCATTTACAAAACACAGAGCAGGCTGACAAAGATGATTGGGGGGGGGGGGGGTCGGTTCAGTCCGTTCAGGGGCCACCTGAGAGTACAAGTCGTTTTAGCCTATCCATCCTTTCTTGGAGCATCTCCAGTTTCACTACAAGCCAGTCTGGAGCAGGAGACTTCTGGAGTAATAGCTCCACCGCCTCCAAGGCCACGGACGCCGCCTGTAGTGCTGACCCACACTCTTCTTCCGCAGGGAGCTCACGACGGGCCCTTTTTGCACAAGGCTGGCAAATGAGAAAAACCTGCGATAAGTAATGACATGATACCCATCTCAAAGATGATAAAGAACTTTCTTTCTGGAGTTCTGAAACTGTGAAGTTTTATGTGCTAATTTTATCTAGTCATTGGTTCACCAGGGGAGGAGGGAACCACCACCCCTGCAATCACCTAGAAAACTCTGGGAAGGCATTTCTGGTTAGTTCCACTAACATTAGGGCCCAAGGAAAGTAAGAGAAACGCCTGCCTCATCCAGTCATTTCCAGTGAGTTTCTTTGGGATTATCTTGCAATCTGTCCTGACAAATAAGCCCCAAGTATGAATTTTCTAAATGGTTCCAGTTTACTTTTTAATGCTAAGTTTATAAATGAGAGCTGCGGTCTTTCGGAAACTTTTACGGCCAATTCCAGAAACTGTCAGGCTTTTAGCATCACCGCACTGGGGTGGGAACTGGGGCTGAGCCACCTTTTATGATCACGGCCTTCCTAAGGAAGGTCATAATAAATTCGAGAGAGAAAAAAAAAAAAAACATGCACAAGCAGGGGAAGGGCAGAGAGAGAATCCCAGACTCCGTAAGTCAGTGCAGAGCCCAATGTGGGGCTTGAACTCACAAACCATGAGGTCGTGACCTGAGCCAAACCAAGAGTCGGACACCCAACTGAGTCATCCAGGGCCCCATGGTCATAATAAATTCTTGGGGGCTTATTTACACTGATATGTAACTTTCAGGCTTGAAATCTGTAAAACTAAGTCTTTCCTGAAAACTAGTTATAAACAAACTTTTCTTTTTACAAAAGTTACAACTAAACTCACCAGAATATCGTTCATTTGGACTGCGATTCTATATGCATGTGTATATCAGTGCTCAAAACAATATTCTGAATATCCTTAGGGGTATCAGATTTCTGCCTTTTAATAGGTAGATGTGATTTCTAGACACTGCCCAGAATTATCCGGCTGGGTTGATGAATGAAGCAAGGGATCAGCCTAAGCATTTTGGAAGGTGAGTTCATTGGTTTTCCGTGGTTCAGAAACTACTGTTTGTCACTTCACTGATAACAAATACAGAACTTTCCCAAAAGTTACTACAAACAATTGAAAGTCCTGTTGAAAGAGTAGGGATAGTATGATGTTAAAACTTATTTGCAAGGGTGCCTGGGAGGCTCAATTTGGTTATATGTCCAACTCTTGGTTTCGGCTCAGGTCATGATCTCACAGTTCGTGGGTTCAAACCCCACACCAGGCTCTGTGCTGACAGTGTGGAGCCTGCTAGGAAAGAAGAAATGTGATTTTTAAAAGAGCAGCTACTGTAAAACAGAATTTTACATTTCTAGATCTATTTGATTATATTTTAAAAATGCTTATTTTTGAGAGAGAGAGAGCACTTGAGTGGGAGAGGGACAGAGAGAGAGAGGGAGACATAGGATCTAAAGCAGTCTCCAGGCTCTGAGCTGTCAGCACAGAGCCAATGGGGGCTCGAACCCACAAACTGTGAGATCATGACTTGAGCCAAAGTTGGTCGCTTAACCGACTAAGCCACCCAGGTGCCCCGATGTGATATTTTGATATTCAACAGGAGGCCAGGAACCATCCTGGTTTTTTTTTTTTCACTTTTATCAGTAAGAAGGGCAGAATTTCTCTTAAAGCTTGACCCATACTATAAAGTCCATACCTGTAAAGATGACCACTTTGCTTCTTCTACAGCGACGTTAGCAAAGCGTTCCCAGAAAATGGCTTTTTCCTGTTTCACACGTTCCACCCTGGCAGCCGCGGTTTCATCTACAAACCCAGTCTGCCACAAATCGTGAAAAATCAAGTAAACACCAAGCATTCTCTAACAGAAAATGCTGTGATACTCAGAAAATGAGAAGACGCCGTGCATGTGTGTGTAAGCACCCAGTATTAAACTATTCTGGCTTAGCCTGTGAGCTAGGCAGGTTTTGGAAGGTGAACTCATCTGTAAATGCACCATCTTCGTGTGATTTGGATAAAATCACTCTCCAGTGTTCTTCCCTACAGAAAAGCCGAAGTGTCTTCTTTCCAGGAAAAACTGATAGTCTGCGAACCTTCATTGTACAGGGTGAGAAACTGGTAAAAACAACATGTACACACATACTTCACCAGTTGATGTGTGAGGTATACGTGCGTATAAACAGCCACATGGCCCAGTTTAATAATGGGCGTGGTACAAAAAAAAATCAGTAGTTGTGCATAATGCACTTTCTCTGGTCTTCTAAATCTGTGGCTTAATGTTCTGCTGGTGTTGCAATTAGCCCCTTATGCCCCAGAACTGCCCCCATAGAAGTTCCAAGGTGTGCACAGACATGGGAGCCAAATGACTCAACAGTTGGGTTCTAACTATTAAAAACAGCTTTAGAAATGTCACAGTTTGGAAAACTAGGTCTTTGTTGGCGCAGGAAAGCCGTGTAAAATTCTACGTAAATGAGAGGAGTAAACGCGGCCTCTCAGGCCCCCGGTTCTCCATGCGAATCTAGGAGGGTAACGTTCGGGGTCGCTCGGTCCTCTCACTGCCTGAACTCACAGCGACTCCGCCCGGTCTCTGACCTGTCATCTGGCCCCGGCTGTTTAACTTGTGCCACCTGTGTGCTGAGCACTATGAACAATTTAAGAAGATACTTAAGTCGGTTACAATCATACAATTTTAAAAAATGACAAAATACGTGATCCCACTATTTTGATCTACATAAATAAATACCTTCTCCAGAAAGGATACAACTTTGTTCTTGGTTTCTTCGGAACTGAGACACTGTGGGACTATCTCTTCATGATTTGTTCCCTATCAAAAGATTGATAAACGAGATCGATTTTAATATATTTCAACAACTTGCAAAGACAAATACATGAGTTTTAAGAGCAACTTAAGAATGCATTTTAAAAGAAAACTCTCCGAGGACACTCAGAAGACCGTCAGCTCACAGTCCCTTCAGGGCGCCTCAGGACAACGCAGCGTTCTGCACGGGCACGGCACTGTGAGCTTTAGTCACCTCTGCCCGGTCTCTGGGCCCCTTATGAGCACAGGCGTGACTGCACAGCGACAGGCAAGAAGGCTCACCTTCTCCATGGACCTGAGCTCGCGGGGCTCTGTGTTTATCTCCCTAACTCCTACGATAGTTTGAGATGAAACGTGTTACTCATTTCAAACTCAAAAATACTGTCTGGAAGACAGTGTCCGAGTTAGTAGGCCTGGTCTGAATGCTCGGTTCTGGTTGTTACCACCCCTGACCTTAGGAAAGTCCCTTCATTTCTCTATGCTTCATTTTTAGATCCTGTAAAATAGATCGTTAACAATACTTCCTCCAGCAGAAAATTTTAATGACCAAGATCAAAGGTAGCTCAATAAATGTTTCTAGAACGTTTTAGAATATTGCAAATATTAAACTGTTTTGGAGGTCACTATGATAGGTTGGTCTTATAATTACCTGGGCAAACTGAGTAAACGCCTCTAACGTATGTTGTTCTAGTATCCAGTTCCCGTCAGCTAACAGTAAGGCAAAAATAGAAGACAGGTTGGGCAGAATTTTGTCCTACAAAGAACCAAACCTTATTAGAGGAAAATCTCAGTAGAGTACATTCACTCTTCTTTATATATTTTGAGAGAGAGCACGAATGAGTAGGGGAGGGGTAGAAGGGAGGGGAGAGAGAGAATCCCAAGCAGGCTCCACGCTGTCAGCAGGAAGCCCGATGAACCGTGAGATCATGACCTGAGCCAAAATCAAGAGTCAGACACTTAACCAACTGCACCATCCAGGCCCTCCAATATTCACTATTCTTAACGTCAGGTTTCCTTAATTCTGTCCCCGTGAGCACATACTAATCCACGTTAGGTCATGTCACTCCTTTGTTCAAATGCTTCCAACAGCTTCTCATTTCCTTCGGAGTAAAGGCTGAAGTCCTTACAATGGCCCGGAAAGCCCCACTACCGGTGTGTTAGCTCTACTGGCTTCCCTCCATGTATCAGACACGCTCTCAAGAGGGATCAGGCTTACGATTTCCCCCGAGTGCAGGACGCTTCCCCCAGATACCTGCATGGCTTGCTCTCTCAGCTTCAGGATTTTACTCACAGCTCACCTTGGTGAGGACGCCACTGCCAATAACCCGTTTAAAACTGTACCACATACACATTCTCTCTTTCCCACCCTTGCTTTCTTTCTCTCCAGAGCACATACAGTATTTCATATGCTACGTCACTCCTTCTTAGTTGCCTTCCGACAGGCTGAGGGTGGATATTTATTAGTTTGTTCATTAATGAATCCCCAGTGATTAAAACAGCACCTGACACACAGCAAAAACTCAGCAATATTTTTCTTGAATAAAATGTCATCTCCTGGCTTTAAAGGGTCTTATATGCTGATGAATCCACCATATTTTTCAGGCCTTTGCTCCGGGGAATATATAATTTCTGCTAATAAACCATTTGTTCCACAGCATCTGGGCCCATCAGGGTGCATAGCTATTCATGAATGAGACAGTATTTCGGAATTTATCTTATGCTAAAAAGAAGACAGCTCGAATGCAAACGTCTTTGGATACTTCTGTCCAGAGTTTAAAAGAAGCTGTCAACATCCACCTTTCTCTCATGAAACATAACCCTGTGTGGTGAAAACAGTATGATACCGTTTACTTGTGAGCAAATAAGAGCCCTTTAGAAACTAGCCAGTTAAATGTTTCTATTGCAAAGATTTTAATACCTACTGAGATAACATCCATCATATTTTTGCTCCAATTACATGACAAGGTTGTCATCACCCATGGACGTGAAAAAAGCCAACTATCTAGACTGACCACAGTAATAAGGAAGGCAAAATTCAGTTCAGGAGGTTGTATCTGGAAATTGAGTAGTATATTGTCAGACCCCTGCAGTATAATTTATAAGTAAATATCCATTTGCCAATTATATATACTTTGCAATATTTTCAAAAACATTGTCTTAACAAACAAGTTCTTTTTCATGGATATAAAACCAAGAGTATATACAGTTTGATAAATTACCCAATTTCCTCATTATATACTATTCCCTAGAAGACAAATGTCTGCCTTCCTCAGAGACATTGTGTACTAAAGGCCAACTGGAATGAGACTCTCAGGCTACTGCCAACTCTAAATTATTTGTCTGTCAAAATGTATTTTTCTAAAAAGAAAAAAACTTACAATGAGTTCTATTTTGACAAAGTCATCCTCTCTTCACAAAATACATCCCCCCCCCCCCATGGGGCGCCTGGGTGGCGCAGTCGGTTAAGCGTCCGACTTCAGCCAGGTCACGATCTCGTGGTCCGTGAGTTCGAGCCCCGCGTCAGGCTCTGGGCTGATGGCTCAGAGCCTGGAGCCTGTTTCTGATTCTGTGTCTCCCTCTCTGCCCCTCCCCCGTTCATGCTCTGTCTCTCTCTGTCCCAAAAATAAATAAACATTGAAAAAAAAAAAAATTAAAAAAAAAAAAAATACATCCCCCCCCCCCAACTTTCATTGTCAACAATCCACAGAATTTCAGACAGAAATCAGAAGCCTGAAAATTTTACTAATTCTTACAGAGATTTTGTTAACAAAAGAATTAAAGGAATTTGGGGAACAAAAGCATGAAGAATATTACCTGGATAGCTTGAGGTATAAAAAAATTTCCCAGAGAAGATACAAAATCAAGCACTGCCAAACAAACATGGTCAGGAGGCTCTAATTTAAGCAGTGAGGTCTGCAAAGTTACTACCTAAAGTGGCAAAGACCAAAGAACAGTTAGAAATGAAAACAAGTATTTTGTAGAGACCTAATGAGTAAGATTTTGATGGATGTGTGGAAGGGAAAACACAACAAAACCCAAAACAGCTGAACACTCAATAAAGCCTACACTTCACAAGTGGAATTTGAAGAAAAACAAATGCCTGGCCCAATTATTACAGTATTCATCCTCCCAGCTGCTGTTAAAAATAAAAAAGTATCTTCCTGAAAAATTACATACCAGTGCTCTCCTTTCAAATCCTTAATAGTTGTTCTGTATTATAAATTATAGTGACGGAAATTCATTATTTAAAGCAGGGATCGGCAAACTTTCTATGAAGGGCCAGGTGGTAAATACTTTAGGCTTTGTAGGTAGTATGTTCCCTGCTGCATACTCTTTGGTTTTTTTTGTTTTGTTTTTTAGTTTTTATTTTACAAACCTTTAAAAATGTAAAAATCATCCTTAGCTCTTGTCCTATAAACAGGAAGGGAGAACCTAGCCAGGAAGCCATAGTTTGCCAATCCCTGGTTTAAAGGAACACAGAGATAAAGTCTCCTATAAAAGAAGCAACACCTAAATGAACAATTTACTTATGCTGAAATTTTAGAACTTTAGTTATGTGGGTTTTTTAAAGGTAGACACAATTCTATCAAAATTATCCATATTTGATTTTTCAAAAAAGATTAGAAACTTCAGAATCCACAAAGTCTGAGTCAATGATTTTACTGTATTCTCATTCTCTGTAATTTAATCCATGTTATGCATATAGAATTTGTAATTTACTTACTATAATACATATATACATATATTTAATATAATACATATACATATGTACATATATACACATATACATACACATATACATATTATGCATATATAAATATGTAATTTTTTTATAAATATGTAATTTAAAACTGCACCTCATTAGTATGTATTTGTTAATGCCAAGTTGTGAATGTGCACAACCACTAACCAAGCTACTAAAAAGCAAAGTGTTAGTAGTTCTGCTTTCCAGCATATACGGTCCTGTGATAAGGTATTATTCCTTCCATCCTCCTCCAAGGAATGATTAGTTTTACCTCATAACTGTTTATTTCTTAATGTGCCTGTAAGCTTAAGCCAACTCTCGATTTGGGGGATCAGTTCTGTCCAAGATGGACTAATTCCAAAGCCTCTGAATCATTTCAGAGAAGACGGAGGCCTTTTGCCGTCTCCTCTCTGTATCGGCTTAGAAACGCCAAAGGCAGGCAGTGACCAGGCAGCATCAAAAGGATCCCCCCGACAGTGACCTCGTCCTGCCTGCTCCAGCCATGCAGGCTGGGGGCCAGAGAGAAAATTCAGTAGTCCTTTACGTCAGAATCATGCTTTCAAAGAGACCGTGAAGATGGCCCCTAAGTCCACATTGCTTATATTCTGCACTCCCACAGCTGCTGAAATACATTTGAGCACGGTATGCATGCAAAGTTCACACATGAGCTATGACTCCTGGCCTCAGGGATGTTCTGGGGCAGTTAAAGCTTGGACTATTTGGCATCAGGGAGATAGGGAAGAACAGATGTGGGCTGAACCAACAGCCTGTATCCTAACCATACTCTACTGGATGAGTGAAAGAAATGAGGGGACCGCCCTAAGATAAAGCAAACCTGTGACGTCTACATTCAGTCCAGCAGGAAAGGGGGAACAAGCAAACTGAGCAACAAATCGCTAAAAAGGGCTGTTTCTACAAAGCTATTTTAGGTCGTACCAGTTCAATAATTTCCTCAGCAAGGTATCAACAATTTGTTCACTGTTCTTACCTGACTTATCAGATGAGGATCTAGAGTTTGAATGAAAAATCCCAACAGTGAAAGTAAAAGGCTAAGTGTCTGCTGAACATAAGGTCGACCTGTTACCTTAAATAAGAAACACAAAATAATTTTGGTGAAAATTTTCAATTACATGAAAATAGCTACCTTTTAATGAACATTTATTATACACTAGGCAATATGCTAAGTGTTTTATATTACCTCACATATACCTTATAACTCTACGAAGTAGCTCTTACTACCCTCACTTTACCAAAAAATAAGAAAAAGGGGCAGAGAGGTTAAATAATTTGCTCAAGATCACATGACCAGAAATTCCATTTCTCTTCTCTGTAACTGTGGTTTCTATCATGATATGGTAAGCTAGATCACCAGCAGAGAGATCCTCAATGAATATTTACTGAATGATTTGTGAGGATTGGGGGAAAGCACTTCCTGAAGTTAAAATACTAAAGAAGGGAAATTTAACCATACGTAAATTTTAATGATAAAACATTATCTGCAAAACCATTTCTATTATTTACCGGAAGTGTGAATGTTGCCTTCAGCTTCCAGCAGCTGGCACTACTCAAAGAAAACAAATGTCCTATTTAGATTTTTAAACTAAATGTCATTTGGAAACCACAATCATCTGTGGGACACCCATCATCCCAATTCTAGCCTGTCACCTGGCCTCTGCCATCGCTGGGGAAGAGGAACACAAAGCAGCCATAGCCATCCACTTGTCCCTGCCGCCTTTAGGCCAGGTCACTCTCCACTGCCCAAAAGATTTCATGGAAGACCCCAGAACCACAGAAACAGGCTATACTAACCCAACAGAGAAGAGAAACAATACCAAGAAGGGTTTGATTTTTTTTAATAGGGTCCAAATGGTCATGAAAATAGTTAGCTGGACTGTCAGTCACTCTACTAGGCTCTAGTTTTACTAGTGGAATCCTGTCACGCTCAAAAAGAACTGGTTGAAAGAGCACAAATAGGTATTTTAAGTTCTGATTGCAAGTTCTATCAAGCACCTAAAGAAATTACATACATTTCACTCTACAGGGAAATTTTGGTGCTATTCTTTTTTCAGTATTTTATTTGTTCCCCGGAGAAATTATCAGCTGCTTTCCTTACCAGCGTAGTGTTTAAAAATGCCCAAAGCTGACTCCCGATTTCCAGAATTGCAGTCTGCTGTGCAATATCCAAAGCTTCACTAGCAGAATTACACACAGCAAGCAGAGCAGAAAGCTGTGTGTTCTGTAAGTGGAGACAGAGGATAAGAACTGAGGTTAGATCCCAGTCTAAAGGAGCCGAGGCCCCAGAGGTTACGGATAACTTGTAACTCTGCATAAAAACCCGTGGCCGATGTGTGTTCTAAGACCCAATGCCATCTTTTCAGCTACTTCATTAATACATTTTATTAAAAATAATTTTCCTTACAGACAAACATCTTCATTTTCTACATTTTTTTTTTTCCTTTTAGGTTAAAGTTTAATATCAAAATGGAAACAGCATTGTATTTTAATACAATGATACAGACTGTCCCTATAATCAAGCTAATTTTATAATATTCATCAACTACAGAGTCTATTTTTTTCACATGATGCACCTAGCAATCTTCTACCATTACTAGATTTTGATTATTGCTGTTGTTTCATAATTAATCTTTAAAATTCCTCAACAACACTCTGCATTCAATAAACAGATACAATACTTGAGAAGTACACTACCTAGAACTTGAAACTAAAAACCATCTTATCTGGATCTGCTCTTATCCATATATGGAATCTCTCTCTCTGACTGGCCGGGAGTGCAGTGGGCTGCACGTAATGATTAGTAACAATGCCTTTAACCCATCATACTTCAACAACATTTAACTTTGAAGGATTAGCACACAGCTTTTTATTTAAGATTTACCTATTTCCTTCTACAAATAAGCATGTAAAATGACCTGCTGAAATAAAGTTTTGGTCAGGGCAAAGATATATTCAAGTTTAGAAAACAGGTGCATTATTTTGCCTACTCCAAAAAATGTTTTATCTTCAACTGCAAAAATCGGTGCACAATAAATGTAAAACCTGAACAATCTAAGTTACTCCTGTGTATTTCAAATTATCTCAACATAAATGCAAATAAAAACTTGTATTTCCTTTAATATGTGTATATGTTTTAAATTATCCTGATAATTAAAAAAAATATTTTTAATAAAATTTTATTTTATTAAAATTATTTTTTAATAAAATGTATTAATGAAGTAGCTGAAAAGATGGCACTGGGTCTTAGAATACAAATTTGACACAGGTTTTTATGCAGAGTTCTAAGTTATTCATAACCTCTGGGGCCTCAGCTCCTTTAGACTTCATTATCATCAAGTGCCATGAATAGAATAGAGTGTCAGAACACTTACACTCAGTGTGGAGATCTAAGCCTTGAAAAAACCCTGACCTCGTAATTTAAAATTGCAAATAGACCCCTAGCCCCTTGAATATCCTGTCCCCATCCCTGCTTGATTTTTCTCCACTTATCCCAAACTAATCTAAAACATTTACAAATATATTCATTACTTATTTCACTGTCCACAGCTGAGCTAGAGTACGAGTTCATGAGAACAGGAATTTTTGTTTTGTTCCCTATTCTATCCCCAATGCCTAGAACAGTGCTTGGCACACAAGAGTGTTCAAAATATGTTTGCTGGATGAAATAAATGAAGGAGAAAATGATACTAAACTGGAAAACTGAACCACATGTAGTATAGTCAATTTTTCAATTTTAAAAAATCGTGTAGTTTTTACTTCTTCTGGATGAACTTCTTTTACGTTTCATTAAGAGGGAACATAAAGCTCATAAGAACTACATAAAGACTCAGAATAGGTGTGTCTAAAATGGGGGCTGCATTTTGTCAAACAGAAGAGTCATGTCTGCCTAATCTAATGATGTGTCAGCAAAATCACTGCAAATAAAATATTTCATACTGAGTTTCATCTTGGTCCAGTGTGTCTTGAACTGCAGACCCTCAGTCCCCAATGTAATTTACATCAAGATGGAGTAAGTTTCTCACAGACCCCTTTACAATGTAGAATCTGAAAGCTTGCTAGTTTCTAACCTGAGGGCAGAGACTGTATCCTTCTTATTAACAACCCATCACTAGTACCTTAAGTAGTGCTCAATAAACAGTTACTAAATGAACCAAATCAATCAAAATTCTTTTCTTACCAGAGAGTCAAGCTCTCCCAAAGTACGCCTATTGCTTAGCCACTCCGTACACCGTGCAATGCCTACTCCGACGACCTCTTGTGCGGCTTGTTTCCTAAGCTCGGCAGGTAATGCCTGGAAGGAAATATATTGCCACAGAGACAGATTTTCTGCTTCTCTGGGGGAAAATTTCTGGATAAACTCCACCTGAAAAAAATTGAAGAGTAACAGAAGATGATCTGATGAATGGATACACAAAAGCGGAGAACTGGCTCCCATGGTTTATGTTTTTAAAAAGCTTTTAACTGACAAGGACCAGACCGAGGTAAATGACACGAACATGCATTATTGTATTCGCTGTTGTTGCATTTGTTTGCAAATGCAAAACGCAGTTTAAGTGGAACATGATATGCAGGCACTGAGAGATGTTAAAAATAATCTATTTCATTATTAGTCAGGTAGCTATTTTATCCTACCCAGTAAGTCTATTATCTTCCTAAGAACATGTGTGCTCGTGACCTTGTTAAGTCAAAAGTAATATTCCAAGGTATGCCAAAAGAGCGATTCGGCCAACCCTGGCGGCTTACTGTTATCTCAGCTGATTAGAACAAAGGACCTACAGAAAGAAGCAAAGCTCATCGGTTCAATTTTCCACTAGGCTAGTTGGCTTTGCTCTCAGAGGACACACAGAATTTGTTTCACAAACGTAAGCCACCAGTTCAGAATCATGTGGCTAGCAAATCCATTCTACCACTGAAATAATTCAAAGCCTTTGCCAAGTTAACAGAAAAACAGCACTAGTTTGTTAAAAATGAGGCATCGGCAGACTAGCTAAAAACAGAACACAAACATTAAAAAAACAAAAAGTTAAAATAATACTTTCCAGTGGAAAAACAGCAAAAATAATGGTGCACTGAATTTCTAAATTAAATATAACCTAGGAAGTATATTAATGTAATTTTTTAAGAAGAATATTTCAATTTGTAGTATCTCAAATCTACTTGATGAAAACTTCCTATATTAAAAAAAAAACCCTACCATGTTAAATTTGACAGAGTAATTTTCTCACATTGTGTATTATATTTATATTTGGATTTTGTTTGCAGACAATATTTAGCTGTCAAAACAAGGGAGAAATTGTGTGGCTATCTTCTGGGACAGCTGATAAAGCCAGAAAAATGGACCCTGTGATGAGCTATGTGTCTATTATAATAAGCAGCTTTACTCATGAAACCAAACTGCATCAGGAGGGCCAAGAGAAATGTGCCAACTGATAGACATCAGCTGAACATGACCTTTCTTTATAATAAAATCCAGTGAGTGAATGAACTAGTTCCCTTGCCAAAATAGAAATTACAAATAATAATGCCCTGGACAACATAAAAGGGTAGGCGTTGACAAAATTTATTACATAGAAAAAGTGATTTATTTACGATTTTGAGTTTGAAAACCCCAGTCTTAATACAATTTTAAATATTCAGGGGCACTGGGGTGGCTCAGTCAGTTAAGTGTCTGACTCTTGATTTCGGCTCAGGTCATGATCTTGTGGTTGTGGGTTTGAGCCCCACATTGGGCTCTGCACTGACAATGTGGAACCTGCTTGGGATTCTCTCTCTCTCTCTCTCTCTCTCTCTCTCTCTCTCTCTCTCTCTCTCCCTTCTCTGCCCCTCCCCCATGCTCTCTCTCTTTCCCAAATAAATAAAACTTAAAAAATATATTTAAAACTGCCAGTGCTAACAACAGTTCATAAGGAGTGAAGTAGAAGTGAATAATTTGCAGAGACTTAGGACTTCCCTTGTTAAAATTGAGAAGAGAGGAAAAATACAACAGTGGGCTTAAAATGCAAATACCGACAGTACTTTTTTTCTTTTCACAGTACTTTTTATTTTAGATAAAAATGGCAACACAACTATCAGTCTACTTAAACCAGGTATATTAAATCCTTTCCTCTCAGTAACCTTGTACTTTTGCTCGTTTCTATAAAACAGAAATATTATTAACAGTTACACACTGAAAGAGACAATAGGATATCAATAATCACTCTCCATATTGAAACAGAAACACATTTTAATCTCCCTATTTACTGGCAGTTCCCCCCAAATTATTGCCACACTTTTTTTTTTTTAAGTAAAACATCACTGAACTGGGATCAACTATTTCCACTATGTTAATGCTGCACCACTAATACGAAATCTGGGTTTTTATTTCACCTTTAAAAAGATACCATCCTGTGTGCAAACAGTAATTACTTCCAGCTTCGCTGCTTGTCTCTCCTTTTCCCCAGCGCGTGCTCTCCCCTCTTCACCCCTGTCCCAGCCGCCCTTCCTCCCCCATCCTTTAGCCTATGTCACAAATGCCTCCATCTCCAACAGCTTCCCCTATTCCCCCCGTTCCCACCCATACCTCCCCACAAATGATCTTCTAAGCTATGAACTCCCAACAAAACCTGGTTTGTGCCAGTTTTGGTACTCCTTACGCAGCACCTTTCTCCATGAGCACTTTAATAAATTTGTAGTTTCTACCAGATTATATGTTCTTTCTGGTATCATGAGATATAGCACAGTGGTTTCCAAGTTTTTTCTTTTAAACAAAGCGCTATTAAAAATTAATGAGCGAGCTTTACACACCTCAGCAAGAAAAGCAGATTTCACAGCTACGGGGACAAGGAGGCAGACCGGCACCCTGCGAACAGGAAGCCCCGAACAGCCGCCTGCAGAAGAGCTGAGAGAGGAGCCGGGGCCGGGCCGATACGAGCACAGCTTTTGGATGGAGTGAGACGGATCTGGCACAGATCCCGGCCCAGCCGTTCGTCATGGTGAGTTTCCCTGAGCTACTGTGTCTTCACGTGCAGAATGAACGTTAACACCACGGGCCCCACCCACAGGCTGACGCGGGAACTCCGAGAACTGAAGTGCCCAGAACGCAGCCCAGTCCATCTCAAAGAAGGCCCGTTCCCTCCCTCCTGCCTTCAGGAGGCGGGATCATGTCCTCAGGGAAAAGGGGAAAGAGCAGAGCCTGGCAGAAGAAGGAACACTTGTGAAGTGTTCCCTTCGAGCAGCTCGCGTTTCGAATCTCAAGTCTCAGCTCTGTCTAGGGAAGGTCAGTACCTCAGTTTTAGGATTAGCTAACTGCCACGGACTCTCAGACAAGACTTCAAATTCAGACATGTCCCTTTAAATTGAAGCACAGTAAGCTGACCAGGAAACCAGTATTTGATAACCGAGGGAAAAAGCTAAAAGTAACCTCTCAAATATTCCTAACTTCCAAATCTGATAGCCTCAATTATTTGGAAAAACTTAGACAATTGAGGAGTGTCTAAGATGTCTCTAAACATTAACTAGAGTTTATTTACAACCACATTTCTAGACCTCGCTTAGATCATTCATCCTGAGTTGTAGTATTCTACAAGTTAAAATTTCACAACAACCCTGGGAAAAGGACAATTTTATTCCCATTTAATAAATGAGAAAACTGAGGTTAAACGGACCCTCAGGAAGGGCTTCCCAGTTCACAGGGCCCCTGTGAAGAACGGTGTCCCAGAAACCAAGAGAAAGACCCCTGAGAGGGGAATAAAAGGGATTAAAATCTGAAGGGACGTGGAGCAGACGACTCTTTGGGGGTTTTGGAGAGGAGAAGAGCAACACTTCTGTGTTTTCTAGAAGGCTAGCAGGTGGGCCCGGTGTGCTTTCGGCATCGGCACCACCTGCAAGGAAGGGGGCTAGGAGGCCAGCACGGCTCCTCTGGTGCCTGTCCAGCTTCTCTCTTAGACGTGGACTTGAGGCAAATACTCTATTCAGAAACGACTCCCAATATTTACTGAGCACCCTTCTAAGCACGGCACTATGCTAAGTGTCTCGCCTCTATTACGTCTGGGTCGCTACAAAATTTTTCAAAATAGTCAACACATATCCGCCATTCTATAGACAGGGAAAGAGGTTTGGAAAGGATGCTGTGCCCAAGGTCACAGTTAGACAGGATTCAAACCCCCTTCCCTGACCTAGTGGTTCCCAAGCTCGTATCCATGTCAGAATCATGCAGGAATTCCAACGACAATAATAACACAAATGCCGGGGCCTCACTGTACTGCCTCCGCCCTGCACCCACCCCATTCACAGGAGAAGGTCCAGGAGCCTAGATGTTTCAAAAAGCCCTAAGCAGCTCCTGAAACAGCTGCAAAGCGCTAGTCCAAGGGACTGCACTGGCCGACACAGGTGTCCGTAGCCAGAGACTCTCCTTTATCGTGGCAAAGCTGGCTTTCCTCACAAGACCAATCAACTAAGGCTCATCGTACTTTCCATTTTCCCAAAAAAGTTCAGCTTATTTGCCGTAAAAAATAAGAGACATCATTAAGGGCATACAGATATTCTCGGTCTTTACGATAAATTAAAAGGGGAAGAAGGGCATATAGAACTTTCTCATGTCAATATCTTAAATGGCTGAGAAACAAGGGGAAAGATATATTTTGGGAAGACAATGACTGTCTGTAACTTGCAGCAAAGACGGCGACAAAGGCTCTCTCCTGACCAAACTTAAGTCAGGCTCTTCTTCCAAGCCTCTTCTCAACTCGTCTTCCATCTGGGATTGTGTCCATCCCTGGGCTTGCAGCATCCAGGTTTAGCAAGAATTCTGCTAAGTCCTTTTAGAAAGCATCCTCAGCCTTGATATTTTATCACCTGGGTCTGTGTTTAGCAAGAATCACCACTTCCTCTCAGCAGTTTTCACCTCCTGACCTACACCTTGCTCCCTGAATGTGAATCCCTCCCAGTCTGTGCTGTATTCAGACTCGAGCCCAGTTCTACACTGAGGCCTCTTTTTCCCTATAGCAACAATCCCAAAATAAAATCCACTTTTATCACTTTGACTACACTGGATGGCTCTGATTTTTCTTTAACAACATCAAAATCTAAACCCACCTGAAAGCGATAAGCAAAGCAATCAATACGTTAAAAATTTATACTCAGATCATGTCAACATTCAAATGTACCATAAATGGGACAATGAGAAGCTTTCACAGAGTCTGAATCCAATTCTCAGCAGCTACCCAAAGACAGTGACTAAGATCCTATCCTTGCCTGCTGGGGTGGGGCCATGAAGAAAAAGAGCCGCCTGAATAGTATCGATAGGTTGGTGAGCTGGTAACATTCTCCAGGACAAGATTTTATCTGGGAAAAGACAGGAGAGGAGAGGAGACTTAAAATCATAGTTTTTACAAGCTTTCATATGCCCAAATATTAGCAGCAGCTCTTTTGGAATATAAGATTACAAATAATGCAGATTTTTTATTTAGAGCTTTTCTTAAATAAGTTGTTTTTCTTTCATTAACCTAGATGATTTTTATGAGAAAAGGGTTTTGACACCGTATTTAAAAACAACCCTTTGGTGTTGATCACTGGATGTTATATGTAAGTGACGAATCACTAAATTCTACTCCTGAAAATATTATGCCACATGCTAGCTAACTAGAATTTAAATAAAAATCTGAAGAAAAAATAAAGAAAAATAAAAACAACCCTTTGGGATTTCTATTTTGAATCACTATTTTGATGATAACTTGATATGTTAATCCCCTACTCAATGACAGTTCATGGAATTTTGTCCATGATCTAAGCACAACAGTGCAGAGACAGGTATAACTCTAAGACAGAAGCTCCATTAAAAGATTTTATAAGATCAATGTTCTGGCAATCAATTCCTTTCATAATGTACTAGAGCTTTTATTTTATTTGAAAAATAATATACGTAACATAAAAACTACTATGGATCTGCTTTGTACGAGACGTGCTAAGGATTCAGAAGTGGGTAAGTGCTCCAGACCGCTAGCCATGGAGACATACAGACTAGCTGTTCAGGTCACTGGACCTCACTGGATTTAGTCTACAACATCTTTCAACAGTAAACTAAAAAATATATGGCATAATAGCTACTAAGAAATGAAAGACACATGGACCCACATAAGATCTTTATCACAGGTCAGGGACAAAAAACCCAAAATAACAAACAAATCATGACCATATCATATGGAATATATCAAACATCTCAAAATCTGAAAACAAAAAAAGATCAACACTGAAAAGATTAAATCATCACTACATCATTTTCTCTTTATATCCATTCACAAAGCATGATTTCTTTCTCAAAAGGCATAAGTTTCTGTCACATTAGTTCCTCTCAAATCATTCTGACCGAGAGACAATAAAATCAAGAGGCACCTTGTGTAAGTCATATTAAAGGGAGAAAGAAAAGAATAACTCTCAGTAAGCAAAATTACAACTATATTTTCGACTTTGCATTCAATTTTAAATTTATTCTCAGTTAACCTAGTCTTTCTTTCTCAGACCAATTAATGAAATCCTGTAAGATTTTGAAAATATGAGACAATTTCTGCAGTTTTACAGTTTCTGATACATCTTTCTCAATAACGTCAGAATTAAAGCACAGCAAAGAAACTGCCAAAACAATTTAGCAATCAAACTATTTCTCCTTTTGATATTCACATTCTTTCAGATTATCGTATCCTTAAAGGAACTGCATGGAAAGTAGGTGTTTTAGACCTTGTAATTCTCCTCACCAGATGAGCCACTATGGTGACATGGTGTGCACAGAGTTCAGCAGTCCCATACCTGTGATTTAAGAGAAGACAATCTTTATGAAATAATTCATACAATTATTCAGAAAAGCAAGGAGATGAACTTCTAAAAAGCACTAAATATTCTAACCTGCAATTTTATCCACGGCCAAGGAACAGCACAATATACAAAACTACCTAGGCAACAGTTATCTATCGGCTTGAACCGCAGAAACGAAAATGGGAACCTAGTTCCTAATTAGTGCTATGCTATGAAATCAAACCATTTTGGGCAGCTGGTAAAGGGTTATTGAGACAGAAATTTTCTTTAAGCTTACATTATAACATCATTTACTCTCAGTTACTACTATAAATCAATCCAAAAACCAAAAAAATACATCGTACCGTGAAAGGAAGCACCATGTATCCATAGCTAACAAAGAGGTGATCAGATTAGCACTAAGCACAGCATTCAACAGAGCAACATCCTAATGAAAAACAGAAAGTTCATGATAAATTATGATTACTATTACATTTCTCAAAATAAAACAACAAAACACCATCACAATCCAAATAACAACAGATCCTCAATGGGAAGGTTCAACTCTCTAGTATCTGAAAGAACCTATAGCACCATTGCCTCAACATTGATGAGCACCTACTGTATGTTAAGCATTATGCTGGGCTATGGAGATTCCAAAGTGATTTTAAATGTGTTTACTCAATCATTAGGATCCACAAAGATTCTAGTGCTAGATATTAACCACTGTAAAACATCTTAAAGGATACTGATCCTTATGTAAATCCTAAGAATTTCTTCCCCACAATTTTCTCAACATCTTTTCTAGTTTAATTCCGTTAAAGAAACTCAACATTATGCCTAAGATCTACAGACTTGGTACTACAATCTACTACTTACTTCTCCTTCTCTTTATGGAACAGAATTAGGTAAAGTCCGAACATTTTTTCTCTTTTCACTCCATATTTCCATATCTTGCCACCTAAAATGTTTTCTCAAATGTTCTGGCTGACCATTACATCTGAATACCACAGGGCTCTAGGATTACCATTTCCTAAGACACAACTGAATTATAGGGTGAAATGTGCAAACTCAGAGAATGACATCTGAAAACATGAACTGTTCCTTTCTTCTGCCTATAAATCAAAACTTCAGTGAAAAGAAAGTAGAAGGGTAGTCTCAGTGTAGCCCAGCAGATAGCAAACTTACCAGCTCAGGAAACAGTGAGGGATGAAAGGAAGCGACAAATGTGCACAGATGAACACAAACATGCTGATACAAGGTGACAGCAACCTCCGCTTGCCCTTTATTCTTTACTCCTTGTAGGTGAACAGGGAGAGAGAGTTCACCAGAACACTGCTCAAAACTGTAGAAAATGGCTTTAAATAGAGATACCCTGCAGGGACATTGAGAGCACTGAACGTTACGAACATTTTAATAATTAGCAGGTATAATAATAATATGACATAAGGGGGGTTATTTTAGCAAAGCAAAATGTCTCAAGAGGTATGTATCAACAACAGTTTCCACTGTGTGTGAATACATAACCATAAAAATAAAATATAATCATTGTTTGACAAATTTCTTTT
This sequence comes from Prionailurus bengalensis, assembly GCF_016509475.1. Taxonomy (NCBI): domain Eukaryota; kingdom Metazoa; phylum Chordata; class Mammalia; order Carnivora; family Felidae; genus Prionailurus; species Prionailurus bengalensis. The sequence goes on along the minus strand of NC_057360.1, from coordinate 12,167,008 downwards.
TTTTTTATAATGTTTATTTATTTTTGAGACAGAGAGAGACAGAGCATGAACAGGGGAGGGTCAGAGAGAGAAGGAGACACAGAATTCGAAACAGGCCCCAGGCTGAGCCGTCAGCACAGAGCCCGACGCGGGGTTTGAACTCACAGACCACGAAATCATGATCTGAGATGAAGTTGGACACTTAACTTAACCGACTGAGCCACCCAGGTGCCCCTGTTCGACAAATTTCTTAAAGGAAAAGAATTTTCTGTACCTTTTTTTCCTTTTTTTTCTAACCAAATGTTTATCATAGTACTGAACTACACAAAGTCACAAACAAAAGTCATCAAAGAACCTGAAATTTAAATATGGATTAGATACTCTATATAAAATAGAAAATAGGTATAAGAAAGGGGTCATTCTGAGGCGCCTGGGTGGCTCAGTCAGGTTAAGCGTCCGACTTCGGCTCAGGTCATGATCTTGTGGTTTGTGAGTTCGAGCCCCGCGTCAGGCTCTGTGCTGACAGCTCAGAGCCCGAAGCCTGCTTCGGATTCTGTGTCTCCCTCTCTCTCTGCCCCTCCCTCGCTCACACTCTGTCTCTTGCTCTCTCAAAAATAAATAAACATTAAATAAAAAGATAGAGGGGTCCTTGTAAGATTGAAATGGTTTAAGAAATCTTCATAGAGGATTTAAATAACAAGTTAGAAATAGGCAAAATATAAACAGGCAGAGAAGACAAAGCACGAGGAAAAGGCAGGCAGGAGTAACCAGCATGACTAGAGCAAGCAAGCGACAGGACGAGCAGCAAAAATGGGTGATGGCGGCAGAATGCGATGGACTCAAGATGCAAAGCTAAGCGGTTCCGCCATCACGCTTTTGTTTTTGAGGAGAACAGGAGGCTCACAGTTGGGCTTCAGGGGGACTAACCGGGTGGGTGGCACGCGGCACGGGCTAGAGGAGAGGGCAGACATTACAACAGGTATAACCCAGGGAGTAAGACTACTGCCTGGCGGTGGCAAGGGGGACAAATACGCGTGAAATCTCCCGGGAGGGAACTTATAGCGTAGAGCATTGTTTCTCAGAGCTCAGTTTTAAATGTTAGTAAACGCATCTGCCCTATTACTCTCAGCGTTTATAACACTGAGTATTAGTCAAAACCTTCTAAAACACTGCAAATATTTTTAGCATCTGTTACAGGTTTATATATTTTGAATCTATATTTATAAGTAGCAATATAGATGAGGTCTACACAGGAGTAATTAACTGGAAGACCTTAACTTCAAATTCATTCCCAATGGCGGACATTTGAAACCCTCTCTAGCATGACTGAACATCACCACCACCGTGTCAGCTACCTGGTTTTCGCTTCCAGGAGCTGGCGTTCTGTGCACCACAGGGCCTGCACATCCTCGGGCTGAGAGGGCAGCTTGTCCATGACGACAACCAGCAGAAGACACTGTGGGAACTGCAGTTCACATGGCAGCTCTCACACGTAATAAGAACACATTCGTTAAGTTACAACCAATTGGTAAAAACATACTCTACGTAATTTCAACAGAAATCTGCTCGTGATGTGTAAAGGAAGGTAGAGGCATAATTGTTTTCGTGGAACATATTTTTCATTTAAAAAAAATAGAAGGAATTTTAAATAAAATTTTTAAAAGGGATGATTGATTATGTAAGGGAAATAACCCTACCTCTAACATGCAATAATTACTGAAGGGTTTAAAAGTAAATCTGTTTTGAAGCTTACCTAACTTACTATCCAAAACCACCTGCATGAAAGGTTGAAATGTGAGAAGCTGACTGATGAGCGGATCCAGTGTAACTAGGAAAGTCCCTGCTATTTCCTCCTGTTGTGCTTTAGAAATCCTGGCAGCATATAGGCTTGGAGGAAACTTGCTGGAAAGGCAGGGAAAAAATGCATCCATTAATAGGTCTCTCCTAATTTTAGGTAGACATGAGTATTGTTAATTCATCTTCTAGCAGTGACAATATAGAAAAAATAAGTAGCATGTATTTTATAACAAAATTCAAGGTACTAAATTGATACCACAATTGTATGAGGACCTCCAAACTAAATAACATGACTATAATTCCACAAAATTAAGTTTTATAACCTTATAGAAATCTTTGGTATTGTTTTGATGCATTTTAATACCATTTTGACAGCAGTGTCCTTAAAAAAAGACCATGAGAGGGGCGCCTGGGTGGCGCAGTCGGTTGGGCGTCCGACCTCAGCCAGGTCACGATCTCGCGGTCCGGGAGTTCGAGCCTCGCGTCAGGCTCTGGGCTGATGGCTCAGAGCCTGGAGCCTGTTTCCGATTCTGTGTCTCCCTCTCTCTCTGCCCCTCCCTCGTTCATGCTCTGTCTCTCTCTGTCCCAAAAATAAATAAACGTTGGAAAAAAAAAATTAAAAAAAAAAAAAAAAAAAAAGACCATGAAAATATGAATTATCAAACAACCAGTAAAAAACATTACATATAGAAAGGTATTTCTGATAAATACTGGCTTACACACTTCTATTAAAAGTTGTTTTAAAATAATGCAGAATGCTGAATTTACTAGGAAATAATGCTCAGAAACAAGGGCTTTGTGAGAATTAAATGGTATACTAGTCCTGAAGGAAGATGCAAAGACTTTTTCATGGAAGATGTTTCAGGAGGTACAGTTAAAACGAAACTTCAGCCAAACTTATGTGAAATAAGATGTGTATTCAGTACTTTCTGCCATGTTATTTTAATTGTGGCAAACTTGAGGGTACTTGAGAAAACCCTGTCTAGCAGGAGATAACAGCATTTGAAGGGATGCACTTAAATTTTTTTTTTTTCAATTTTTTTTTTTTTTTTTTGGGACAGAGAGAGACAGAGCATGAACAGGGGAGGGGCAGAGAGAGAGGGAGACACAGAATCGGAAACAGGCTCCAGGCTCTGAGCCATCAACCCAGAGCCTGACACGGGGCTCGAACTCCCGGACCGCGAGATTGTGACCTGGCTGAAGTCGGACGCTTAACCGACTGCGCCACCCAGGCGCCCCTGAAGGGATGCACTTAAGATACACATTTGAGGCCTTTGAAGTGTGATGGAAAAAGCAACAGTCTGTCAATTATTAGTTGCTTGAGTTTGGTTCATTCATTTGACCTCCTTGAACCTCAGTTTCTTCATTTGTGGTGTTGATTCAGAGTGGCTGTGAAGATTAAATTATAAGTAAGGTGAAAGATATACATAAATAAAAGGTAATGAAACTCCACAGACTTGAAATATAGCTACTAAGCATCAAAGCAAGTACTTGTTTTTCAATCAAAAATTTTTTTAATGTTTACTTATTTTGAGAGAGAGAGAGAGAGACAGAGAGAGAGAGATTGTAAGTAGGGGAGGGACAGAGAGAGAGGGAGACACAGAATCTGAAGCAGGCTCCAGGCTCTGAGCTGTCAGCACAGAGCCTGATGCGGGGCTTGAACTCACGAACTGCCTGACCTGAGCTGAAGTCGGATGCTTAACTGACTGAGCCTCCCAAATGCCCCTCAATCAAATGGTGTATTTTTAAATTGATTTATGTGACAGCTGTTTATTAAATGCCTGTGTATACGCTCCATGCACTGTTCCAGAAGCAGGTAACACAGTGGTAAACAGAACGTACCAGATCACTGCCTTTACAAAGTTCACATGCTAACGAAGGGGGGCAGTTAGCAAACAAGGAAGCAAGTAAACCCATAATATAACAAATATTAATCATTTGAAGGTTTGTACAGCAAAGTCCCATGATCTCCTTAATGTCTTATCGCTCACTTTGACTATGGTATGGACGACAGACTAGAGGGAGGCAAGGGAGGAGGGAGATAGTGGGTGGGATGCTCTCCGTGGAATCCCAGGTAAGAAACAATAATGGGTGACATCAGATGTGAGCAGTTCTGGTGGTGAGAACTGGCTGGGTTCTGTATACATATATACTGAACCCATATACTAGGTATATCTATTTATACTGGAGGGGACACTGACAATTTGTTATTGGGCGAGATGTGGATACGAAAACAAGGAAAAGTGTCAGAGATGACCAGGTATTTCGGCCTGATGAGTTTGAAGAACGAAGTTGCCTGGGGACTGGCCGCTCAGGCCACCCAGCTGAAGCCGAGAAGAGGACCTGCTGAGAAGGCACAGCCATGAGGTCAGAAGAGAACAAGAGGGAGAGGTACCTACAAGCCAACGGAAGGAAGTGCAAAAGGGAGGGTCAAGCGCTGTGAACAGGTTACATACGCGGAGGCTTAAAACTGACCACCAGATGTAGCAACGTGGACGTCACTCACGAGCTTGACAAGAGCTGTTTTGGCGAAGTGGTGGCATCGACAGCCTGACTAGAATGGCCCCAAGAAAAAAGGTAGAGACAGCGGTATAGACAGACAACTCCTGGGACTTTTGCTGTAAACAGAGGCAGAGAAATGGGAAGGCATTGGAGGAGGCTGTGGACTCGAGAGGTGTTGTTCTGTATTCTTACGATGTCGACCATGGGGAAAGTAACCACATGCTGGTATCCAGATGAGAAAGACCTAGTAGGAGGGAAGACTGGTGATGCAAGAGGGAAGGGAACAACTGCTAGAGAGAGACCCCTGAGCAGGCGAGTTCAGGGGACCAGCGCATACAGGCCGGCCTTAGGCGGGTGCGGACACTCACTCACGGGTCAGCAACCACATGGACCGAGACACAGGCGCAACAGTCAATGAGCGGAGGAAGCCATGCCTTCTCAGTGACATACTCAGTGAGGACGTTAACTGGCAACGGGGAATGGGGAGGAGGTGTCAGAGACGTGGGAAATTTGAGGAGGGAGAGGTATAAAAAAAGGGGTCTAGAAGACTAGAAAGCACTGCTGGACAAATGAGATGACAGAGTATCTTAATGTCAAACAGAGGGCTCTTTGGAGGGTCTGTCAATTTCACATGTCGCTCAGCCCCTACCTAAATAATACTTTTCTGGATTTCAATGTTTTCCCTCAGATGGAGTTAACTACTACACATCTTAAATCTCACAGAAGTTAAAATAAAAATTTACAACGATAAAGAACAATACATCCATGTATACAGAGGCTTTTTTTTTTTTTTTTTTTTTTTGCCTTTAGTATTTATCACCATACCAATTATTCATCACTCGGGTACGAGATACTAGTTAAGAGTAAGTAAAACTCACATGGAATCTATTCTTTAAAAGCTTCCACATCTAATTATTTTAAGCAAGCAGTTAAAAGTTTACTGAAACAGTAAAAAAAAAATTACTTTCATGTTTTATTTTGAATGGCATATGCTTGATCTCTGCACAGTTCAAATGGCACTGTTACATTTTAATGATCACATGGCATTCTTCTTACCTGTGTATCTGAAGATAAAGCTGGTGCAATGTGCAGCAAGAATCAGAGAGTAAAGGAAGAAATTCCTAAAATAAAACAACTCTAGTCATTCTTTGAATGCGCTGTGGTTTTCTAATACACATCCCCTCACAAAGACATGCAAAATAAAATAAAATCCTGGATGTGCCACATTAAAGAAAAAAAGAGGTTCTTGCACGAGGACAACAAGGAGGATGAGGCTAATCAGCACCTAATTTGCTGTTAAAACTGTCATTACAACCACAATTAGCAGAGATCGCTTCCTGAGAACCTACTAAGCGCTCAGTACACATGTAGCAAGGGACTTTGTATCACTTTATTTTAGTCCTCTCAAAAATCTTAGATTCAATTCACAGAACAGAAAGCTAAAGCTAAAGTATCAAGTAACTCAATCAAGTCTCACAGCTAAAAACCAGCACGGCTAGGATTCAAGCACAGTTGTGCAGCTCCATTATGGTTAGGCTACCTCTCAGGAAGTAAAATAAATAGTTCCTGGTGTAATACAGGGTACAGAAAAAAGCTGATTTTTCTTTTTTAAAAATTAAAAATTCCTGAGAGAAAAGAAATGATTAAAAATGGCATGATTAGGTGTAATTTTGCCTCCTACACACAGAGCAAATTATCAGATGGGTAACCACCCATCAAGTGCCATTGGTGCCAGGACCCTCCCACCACGGGCCCTGCCAGCTGCAGGGAACCCAGGTGCGAGCAGCCAACCGGGAAGTGGCACATGCCCAGACCAGCTCGGGCAGCACACCCAATAGGAGGGCAATGTGCTGGTAGTCTGTGTGCCTGCGCGGGAGTCCCAACTACAAGAAACAGTCACTGGAGACCCTCATCTTTCCCTCCAAAGAGAGGAAGACAAAGTTAAAGACAAATTCCACACAGACAACCAACAGTTGTTTTTTTTTTAAATCACCAACATGTATTAGTGACGTTTCCTGGACCAGGTGCTGTAAGCATTCTCTGCTCTTCTCTCCAAATAATCTTCCTTGATAACTTATCTACTCCATCCAGATATCTTCAACTATCATTACTATCTTAAGGACTCCCAAATATGCAAGTCTACTTTGAATTATTATACAGCTTTACAACTTTGAACATTTCAACTTTAATAATTAAAAAATTCAGAAATATAGTAAAAGTAATTTGTGAACAGTATTTAAAGCCAAATTGAATTATCTTCTGATAACTGACTTGTGCTTATAGAAGTAATTTTATTTGTATTTATACTTAAAGAACTGATTTTTTCCAAAGAATTAATAAAAATAGTAACAAGATGATGGTAGCAACTTAAATGATATAACAGGTGCTCAACATTTAATAACAGTATTTTTAAAAACCTATAAAACATATTCTTCACAAAATAACTTCAACAGATTGATCTTTTGGCAGGAATGATAAAAACAGGACAATTTATAATTTATTATAGATTTCACATTTACACATTTAACAAAATAAGCCTTACCTTAGTATAGTGCAAAAGGGAGTTGGCAAAGAAGCGACACAATTTGAGTGTTTTCTGAAATAATCTATAGTCAGCATTATCCTGTTCAAAAAAAGGAAAAAAGCATAATAAATAAGAAAAGAGTAAGAAATTAGCTAAGCTTGTAAATGAGACAGTATTTTCTAAGAAGATTTCTTAATAAACAGAGCATAACCATTTTCCAAGTAAACATAACTCTCTGAATTGTTAGGAGCAACATAAACATTAAATGATAGAGATATTTCAAAAAATTAAACTCTACTGAAAATAAATTTTACTTTATAATAGCAAAAGGGGTGGTCATTCCTGGTTGATCTGAAAGTAAAAGAAATTTAACTACCTTATTATGTTTTGCTATATGGAGAGCAAACAGATGATCAAAAAAGTCTCCAACCAATAAAAGAATGATATATAAAAGAAAACAGATAAAAGACTTCTCATGTCAGTTCAAAGAAAAGAAAATACAAGTTGCCAATAAACTAATATTGAAAGAATTCAATTTACAACCTAATTAGATATCTTTTAAAGGGAAAGGGGGCGGGCTATTAGCAAACATAAAAAAGACTGATAATATCGAAAAGTTGCCGAAGAAGTGGGGTAACACCCACTTTATGGTTCATGGGAGCATAAGATACAGTCTTTGCATTGTTATTTTTACAAGCTAAAGTATTGAATTCCCTTGACATAGTAGTAGTTCCACTTAGATCCTACAGAAATACTAGCTTGCACAGGGGCGCCTAAGTGGCTCAGTCAGTTGAGTGTCCAATTCTTGGTTTTGGTTGAGGTCATGATCCCAGAGTCATGGGATGGAGTTCTGTATCAGGCTCCACAATGAGCATGGAGCCTGCTTAAGATTCATATTCCCTCTCTCTCTCTCTCTCTCTCTCTCTCTCTCTCAGGGCACCTGGGTGGCTCAGTCAGTTAAGCCTGACTCTTGGCTCAGGTCATGATCTCACAGTGTGAGTTCAAACCTGGTGTTGGGCTTTGCACTGACAGCGCGGCACCTGCCTGGGTTCCTCTCTTGCCCCTCCCTTGCTCCTGCTCTTTCTCTCTCTCTCAAAACAGATAAACAAAACAAGAATTAAAAGACAACAACTCTCTCTTCCCCTGACATTTTCCCCCACTCAGGCTCTCTCTCTCTCAAAAAAAGAAAAAAACACAAGAAATACATACTAGCTAGCACAGAAATGCAATGCAACATTTTTATATAGTGAAAACTGAAATGAACCAAGTATCCATCAACTAGAGAATGGGTAAATAAATTCAAGGTATTTTCATAAATAATTGCATAAAGCTATTAATAAAAGAATTGGGGGTAGGGCGCCTGGGTGGCTCAGTCAAGTAAAACGGCCGACTCTTGTTTCAGCTCAGCTGATGATCTCCCAGGTCAGGAGTTCGAGTCCTGTGTAGGGCTCTACGCTAACAGTGCGGAGCCTGCATGGGGTCCTCTCTCTCCCTCACTCTCTGCTCCACTCCCACTTGCTCTCTCTTAAAAATGAATTCATTAAAAAAAGAAAAGAATTGGGTAGATTTATCTTCACAGACATACAAAGCCCTGAGGTAATTAAGTAAAATATCAAGTTGCAAAACAATATGTATATAATCCTATTATTATTTTAAAATGCATTATAAAATGTTAATATTTGCTTCTTAACCCCACAAAAATAAATCAAAACTTTACCTACGGTTCTCTCTAGAAGATGAAAGTAGGATTTCACTTTCCATGTTAAATATTTCTGTAACATGTGAGGATTTTGTGAGTATATATTACATTTGTAAAATGATACAACAGTGGGCGATGCCAAGTTAGCTATGTGCTTGCAGGGGAGGTAGAGACTACGGAGTCATCCTGCCTGGATTGAAATCCTGGCCCTATCACAACTACTACATACCCTGAGAAGGTTATTAAACCTCTCTATGAGGCTGCGATGTGTCGCTTATACCATAGTTTAAAGTGAGGTTTACACAGTGCCTGACACTTTGGGCAACTTAACTCAATAAACGTGGGTTGCTTTGTCACTCCAATGTGTAATACACAGTATAATCCAAAAAGCTTTAATCAGTACCGTAAACTTAAGCCAAACAGATTCCTTATTGTCTTTAATTCTGAGAATAATTTCATATGAAATAGCATATACTAACTTTAATGTTAATCGATTACGTTGGATTCCTTTCCAATACAGCAAAACCTTAAATAAACCAATCAAAACAGAAATGGATGATTCATTAATTAAATATGACCCTTCATTTTGACCTTTATTAAAAATATCTGGAAAGAGTAAACAGTCCTCAGCAGAAATAGGTTAGATGAAAATTCACCTTCCTGATAATAACAAACATGAATTTTCTTAACAGAGTGCTATGAATCTACACTGACCTTATAATATACTTAATAAATCTTTTTTTTAAAGTTTTATTTAAGTTGAGATATAGAGAGGGAAAGTGGGGGAGGGGCAGAGGGAGACAGAGAAGGGGAGGGAGGGAGAGAGAGAAAAAGAGAGAGAATGAATCCCAAGCAGGCTCTGCGCTATCAGCACAGAATCCAATGTGGGGCTCGAACTCACAAACTGTGAGATCATGACCTGAGCAGAAGTCAGACATTTAACTGACTGAGCCACCCAGTACCCCTACACTCAATGAGAAATCTTAAGCTTAAGGGCTTAAGTGTCTCTTGATTTCGGCTCAGGTCATGCTCTCAAGGTCGTAAGACTGGGTGTGAGATGGAGCCCTGTGACATGCTCCACACAGAGTGTGGAGCCTGCCTGGGATTCTCTCTCCCCCTTTCTCTCTGCTCCTCCCCCAAAGTTGCACACTCTCTCTCTCTCTCAAAATAAATAAACATTAAAAAAAGAAAAAAGAAATGTTAACCTTAGATGTCATTCACAAGAAATCTTCCCTGACTTCATGACTGGATTCCTACCTTTACTCCCACAAGCCAACACCCAGTTCTCCAAAGATAATTATTCTATAATTATCTGTTTATTTTTCTGCTGCCCTAGACTATAAATTGTTGAAGGCAGAAAATCTAACTTACACAGAATAAGCACTCTGGAAATGCTTATGAAATGAATGGCCAGTGACACACTACTTATTATGTTTGCCTACTTTCAATTTTTCTTTCTCATTCAAGGAGACATTGTACAGATTTGGTTGAAGGATCTAGTTTTCCTTCATTACTAAGCATACTAGTTAAATATAGAGCTTTTATTCTGACATTTAAAAAAAAATTTTTTTTTCAACGTTTATTTATTTTTGGGACAGAGAGAGACAGAGCATGAACGGGGGAGGGGCAGAGAGAGAGGGAGACACAGAATCGGAAACAGGCTCCAGGCTCTGAGCCATCAGCCCAGAGCCTGACACGGGGCTTGAACTCGCAGACCGCGAGATCGTGACCTGGCTGAAGTCGGACGCTCAACCGACTGCGCCACCCAGGCGCCCCATATTCTGACATTTTTAAAAGTGAGTGTACAACTGATTATCCCATCTCGATTTACTGAATAGTTCAAAACAAAAAGTTTGCATCCCACTGTCAACAAAAAGGGGTGAAGATATAAGCAAGGAAGATCATTTTCAGTGTTTCAAAATACTGAGCATCCTTTCTTTAAATAAAACAAAAATACTAATAAAATCTAAATGCAGCACGCAATAAAGTTAAGCATAGGCATATAGATATAAAAGTACACGTCTATTACCAACAAAACGAAAGGCAACCTACTGAATGGGAGAAGACAGGTGCAAGTGATATAACCAATAAGGGGTTAATATCTAAAACACATAAAGAACTCCTACAACTCAACACCAAAAAAAAACCAAACAAACTGATTAAGAATGGGTAGAGGACCTGAATAGATAACTTTTCCAAAGAAGACGTACAGATGATCAACAGGCACATGAAAAGATGCTCAGCATCATACATCATCAGGAAAATGTAAATAAAAACCACAATGAGATATCATCTCACACCTGTCAGAAACGCTAGTATAAAAAAAAAAAAAAAAAAGAAATAACAAGAGCTGGTGAAGATACAGAGAAAAGGGAATCCTCATGCACTGTTGGTGGGAACACAAACTGACCAACAGTGTGTGTTGGTCAGAATGTAAATCAGTACAGACACTATGGAAAATAGTACGGTGGTTCTTCAAAAAATTAAAAATAGAAGCCATACAATCAATTATCCCATGTCTGGGTTTTTGATGAAAACAAAAATGTTAATTCAAAAAGATACATGCGCCCTGATGTTTATAGCAGTATTATTTATAATAACCCAGATATAGAAGGAACCTAAGTTTCCAACTACAGATGAATGGATAAAGAAGATGTAGTATATAAATATATATACCACAGAATATTACTCAGCCACAAAAAAGAACAAAATTTTGCCCTTTGGGACAACATGGATGGACTAGAGAATATTATGCTAAGTGAAGTCACAGAAAGACAAATACCATATGATGTCACTTATATGTGGAATCTAAAAAACAAAACAAACAAAATAAAACCGAAACAGGCTCATAAGTGTAAAGAACAAACTGGTGGTTGCCAGAGGTGGGGGTGGGGAGGGAGAGTAGGAGGATGATAGAACAGGGTGAAGGTCAGTGGGAGGCACAGGCTTCCAGTTATGGAATGAAAAGTTATAGGGATGAAAGGTGCAGCATAGGAAATATAATCAATGGCATTGTAATAACGCTGCATGGCAACAAATGGTAACTCTATTTATTGTGCTGAGCACTTCATAATGTATACACAAATGTCAAGTCACTGTTGTACATCTGAAACTAAACAGTAAGTCAACGATACTTCATTTAAAAATAAGGTGTTTTCTGGGGTGCCTGGGTGGCGCAGTCGGTTAAGCGTCCGACTTCAGCCAGGTCACGATCTCGCGGTCTGTGAGTTCAAGCCCCGCATCAGGCTCTGGGCTGATGGCTCGGAGCCTGGAGCCTGTTTCCGATTCTGTGTCTCCCTCTCTCTCTGCCCCTCCCCCATTCATGCTCTGTCTCTCTCTGTCCCCCAAAAAAAAAAAAAAAAAAAAAAAGTTGAAAAACAAAAAACCTGTATGTTAAAAAATCTAATATGACATTCTCTTTTTGAACCTGTTCAAGACTTACCAGAAAATAAATATCAATCTTAGGAGCTGTTATAGGTTGAACTGTGTCCCCTAAAAAGATATGTTGAAGCTTAATCTCCAGTACCTAAGAATGTGACTTTATTTAGAAACAGGGTCATCACAGATATAATCCGTTAAGATGAGGTTACACTGGAATAGGGTGTACCCTCAATTCTGAATGACTGGTGTCCTTACATGAAGATGAGGTGAAGACACAGGGGGAGAACACCACATGACGATGGGAGGCGGAGCATGGAGTTCTACAGCTGCGAGCCAAGGAATGTCAGTGACACCAGAAACTAAGAGATGGAGCAGACTCTACCCTAGAGCCTTCGAGAGAACATGGTCCTCCTGCTATATCTCAGACTTCTCTCCTCGAGAACTATGGGAGAATAAATTCCTGCTGTTCCAAGGCACCCAGTTTGTGGTTTGTTATGGCAGCGCAGGGAACCTGATACAGGGACTGATACATCTGTATGCTTCCAAAAGTAGTATATTAGCTATTAAATCTGGTGGTTTTATTTTGATGTTTTTGAAAACGAAGTGAGAAAACTGCTTCAGGACTTTAATATAAATCGGTCAATTCCTCAATAAATATCAATAGTGAACAGCAGAGGGCGCTGCTGACCAGAATTATGAGTTCAAAACGGACAACCTACACAGACCATCTCAAAGCTCCCTTTCAGGCAGTGGGCAGTCAGTAGTGTTAGTCACTTTATCAGTCCCAAATTTTCACAAGGGAATACATGAAAATTTCCTTGGGCAGTTAGGAAAGTTTATAATTTAAATTCTTTAAAAAAAGTTTTTTTTCATGTTTATTTATTTTTGAGAGAGACAGAGACAGAGCGTGAGCAGGGGAGGGGCAGAGAGACAGGGAGACACAGAATCTGAAACAGGCTCCAGGCTCTGAGCTGTCAGCACAGAGCCCAACGCAGGGCTTGAACTCACGGACCTTAAGATCATGACCTGAGCCGAAGTCAGACGCCCAATCAACTGAGCCACCCAAGCACTCCATATAATTTAAATTCTTTGATTTCTGTATACAAGCCATTTCTAACAAGCTGAACTTAAATACTTTGTGTACAAAGAGCCACCCTAGTCAGGCCTCAGGACTTCTTTTCTCTTCCACTATACTGTTGCTTGGGCTCTCCCTGTCTCTCTCCTGTCCCGCAATCTCTAATCTTACTTTCCCAGCACTAGCTGGAGAGTCTGTGGGGTCAAGTTAAGCAAGAAGGAAACTGGGAAAAGAGAAGGTCGGGGTTGAGGATAAAGGTGGAGAAGAAAACAGCTTTCCTGCCACTGACACAAGATACCCAACCAAATGTCTCCTCCTCACAGGAAGGTGAGGGGAATTGGCAAGGGCAGTAGGAGGACAGAAGTGGGGATGGAAAACAACAGGGGAAAACAGATGTAAGGGGAGAACAGATAAGAGAAAGAGAAGCAAGAAGGAAAAGGTTAGCCCCTTCCTAAAGCCACTCCTCAGTTCGTTCTTACCAACCTCAGTTTCAAACTCCCATCCTCCCGTAGGGTCTGTCTTTCCAAATCATCTCTGCCCCAGGAATTGCAACCAGTGCTTAGGAAAGGGATGAATCCTTACATGCCCACCCGCCTGAAGGCAAGGCAGGAAGGAGCACAGGTACAAAGGAATTGCCTGTATCAGTTAGCAAGTCTACAGCAGGAAAGGTTACGGTTACTTTAAGGAAGAAATATTTAACTCATTTTCCCACTGAAGTTATTACATACAACTCTTAGGTCCTGACCACTATCAGTCCTATAATTTAGGGTCATTATGAGTTAAATAAAATTTGAAGGGCTAGTCTGAGAACAAAAGGCACTATGTATAAATCGATTTAGGAAAATGAACTATAATTCCCAATAAGCTTATTACAAATTTTTAGAGTACAGTATGTTTCATGAATGGGATGTCCATTCAACGCTGTAACTTTCTGAAATCAAAATAAACGTAAGCGCGCATCAATCTGAAAACACCGATACATACATATGCCCAGGAAAGTTATATATCACATCATTACAGGTTGCGATAGATTGGTGAAAAAAAGGCTGACTGTGGCTGTATCAAGACGACCTTAAGTGAACACAGGACTAAGGAGTTAGATTTTTGTCCGAGGGTAGAAAAGAATCAAAGGATTCTGAGGGGAGTGCCTCAACCAACCAGTCATTATGTATGAAGGGAACAACTAGTCTCTAGAGGGAATAAGAGCTGGCAGAGTCTAATGCAATGTTTGGGGTGAAAAGTAATCACGGGCTGTAAATAATCCTAGATTGAAAAAAACAAAAACAAAATAAGTGAAAATCCTTTAAGGTAAGCCGATCCATAGATTCAAATGAGATTTAGTTAACTGCCAAAGGAAAAAAGAACGACTGTTCAACGTGCTGTTTAGACTCTATTTTACCTGTGCATCTGACTGCGTCATCTGCTCACCTAACTGTAAGCATGAATGGAAGGAGAAAAGAATGTCTTCACACAAGCTGGTAATTATATCTTTGTGTTTCAGCTGACTCTTTATAACCGACTGGTGCTTAAGGCTCTGCCTAAATGAATAAAAAGAAACAATCACAAGTAATACATCAAGTAACATAGGACCATAGAAACAGGACTTGAGGGGCACCTGGGTGGCTCAGTTGGTTGAGCGTCCAACTTCAGCTCAGGTCATGATCTCACGGTTTGTGAGTTCGAGCCCCGCGTTGGACTCTGTGCTGACAGCTCGGAGCCTGGAGCCTGCTTCAGATTGTGGGTCTCCCCCTCTCTCTGCCCCTCCCATGCTCATGCTCTCTGTCTTTCAATAATAAACGTGAAAAAAAAAAAAAAAAAGAACTAGGACTTGAAGTAACATGTAAAAATCACAATGGATCATATATAGACATGGCATAATTAAGATATGCTGATGCTACTTCTGAAGGTGTCATGTTAGCTTAGTAAGTGGCTATTTTTTTATTGCTCCTTATAAAATGTTAATTGAATTTAATGCTCCAGATATTCTGCTAGGCCCTGGGGATGGAGAAGTGAATGAAAACACAATCTCTGCCCTGCCTGCATGGAACTTCTGGTCTAGCACAAGAGAGAACATCACATAATTTTAAGAATAATTACAGTTGTGATAAATGCTGAGATAGAAAAGTCCAGGGTGCTACAATAGAGAGACCTGAAATAACTTATTCTCAGGGTGAGAATATCAAAGTTATCTTGAGGATGTAACGCTGAAGCTGCGAACTGAAAAGATAAGCAGGAGTCAGCTAGGTGTGGACTATGGGAGAGGAACATCCCAGGCAGAGGGAAAGAGCATGAGGAGGCCCCAGGATTGGAGAGTTTGGTATGTTTGAGGAAGTAAGAGCAGGGAGAGAGCAGCAGAGATGAGCTGGTGAAGAAGGCAGAGGCTGGAGAGGATGAAGTTGTATCTCTTAGTAAACTGGGATGAATTTTAAGCAGTAGAGTGACATGATCTAATTTACATTTTCAAAAGATCAGACTGAACACTGGCTAGCAAATTAACTGGAAGGGTCCAGGAGTAGAAAATATTTGATAATGATGATAATGTGGTATTTCATTAGGCACTTGCTACGTGCCATGCAGAGCTGTAAGCATTTCATATCGATACACTCAAATTAACTCTCACTATAAACCCACCAAGAAGGTGCTATTGTTATTACTCCCATTTTCATATAAGCAAACTAAGGCTCAGAGAAGTTAACCATCTTGTCCGAGTGCTCAGAAAGAGGAAGTGATTTCAGAATGGATTCAAACACATGCAGTATGGGCTCTGGGTTGGCACTTTTAACCACTGCACCTTTACTTGTTGGCAAATTAGTAACCTCCTGGTGGTGCAAGAGAAGTATCTAAGACCTAAAAATACTACACTGGCCTTTAATGTTTTATGCGTGTGTATAAAGTAGAGATTCTTAGCCATTTTACATCTCAAGTCTACCTCTTCCCACCCCCGAGAATCTGATGGGTACTCTCCCTGGTAACCCTTCGTAACACTCTAGCTAAAATTACTTTATAAGTGAAATTAAACTTCAACAACTCAAAGGCATATAACAAAGGGATTATATTTAGCTCTAATTATGACTATTTATCTAAGCCTGGAAACAAAACACTTGATGGGTTAAATTACAGTAGCAGTAGTCAAGTGGTTAAGGCCCACGGCCCATTATTTCAGAAGTACTAGTAACAAAGTCTAAATATTGTTTTAATTTTAGAAGTAGCACAGTGGAGAAGTCCAATTCGGTCTGGGAGCTACATGTACAATATGTGAATTACCAGACAGCAGCGTCAGTAAACATTATTTATACATACCCATACAAGAATGTTTTAAAATGCAATCTACAAAAACTTACAAATAATTAAGAATTGGAATATAGAAAATACATTACAAAAAGTAAAAGCAAAGAAAAACAACTTACTTAATTATAAATTTCCAAGTATTAGCATGAAATGCATGGTCCATGCTGGAAATAACAGAGCAGATATCCAACAATGAATGAATAACTACAAAAAAAAAAAGATAACAGAACTCTTAGGACATTCAAATGTCATATGGGGTGAGTTTGCCCTATATTTAAACATATCTACTGAAGAATTTTGACATCTGTTAAATTAGGTAATGCAATTAGAAAAAAACTGATTCAGAATAATTATTAAAAAGTATCACACTTTTGATTTGTTTTTATAAATACAGAAAATTAATTTCTGACATTTACACCTACCTAAATAAAACTAAATGATCTAAATAAAACTAAAATGTTCGGTGGAATAAAAGTTGTGCCCTGTTATGACAGAAATATTCTATAGATATTCTAATCCAAAATAACAAAATAAGCTGCAAAGGAAAGAACTCCCAACAGGGAAGAATGAAAGTAAATCTGCACAGTGTTTAAGGAAAGCTTCTACTCTTCCATTTTATTTGTAAAAATGGCCAGTGACTTCCCCTTCTGTGTCCACACTCTTGGGCAGTTTCCTTCTACACTGATCCGGGGCTTAGCCACATGACTTGCTTTGTTCAACAGGACAATAACTATAAGGACAGCAAAGACTTAAAAAGTGCTTGCACACTGGGGCTTATTCTCTCTTGATGACCGAGCCTGGGCTGGTCTCCTGGACGATGTGCCACACAGGGCTGGCTCAGTGCTTCTGCCTCTGCCAAAAGCCAGATACGCGTGAGGTCACTGACCACAAAAACACAAGTGAGACAGGTGCACCACGTGGAGCAGAGAAAGCTGTCCAAGCTGAACCCAGCCTAAACTGCTGACTCACAGAACCGTGAATAAATACAGCAGTAGCTGTTTTAATCCACTAGATTTTGGGGTGGTCTGTTATAGACCAAGAGGTACTCCTGACATACTGCACAAAACCAACTTATCTCTTTATGCTGAAGCTATGTATGCAATTTTTGCCCTGATATTACTGTTTTTCAAACTCTGGGTGGTAGAATTATGAGGTAGCAATCAGCAATTCTTTAAAAATGAAACATGTGAAACAGGTTATTACTTTACGTATAATAAATGAACGTGCATACATACACATTTAGAAACATGTACATATATATGTAACTAGATGTGTTCTGGGAAGAAATGCAAACTTCATTTCCTACTGAGCTAATGCTTTAAACACTCTAAAAACTACTGCCTCAAAATCTAAATTATTTTACAAGGTATACAGTTGCACAACTTTCTTGGAAAAATCATGTATGGCGAACACGGACAATACACAAATCTATGTTAAGGCATCACATAGCAATTCTATAAGTTCTAAAAGTTAGAAGACTAAAAACTTCTCAGGTAGTGTTTAATTTTTTTTTTAATTTTTTTTTCAATGTTTTTATTTATTTTTGGCACAGAGAGAGATAGAGCATGAACGGGGGAGGGGCAGAGAGAGAGGGAGACACAGAATCGGAAACAGACTCCAGGCTCCGAGCCATCAGCCCAGAGCCTGACGCGGGGCTCGAACTCACGGACCGCGAGATCGTGACCTGGCCGAAGTCGGACGCTTAGCCGACTGCGCCACCCAGGCGCCCCATAATTTTTTTTATACATAATAAGATACCATGAATCATTCGAAACAACGTTGGATTCGGTAATCGAATGTATATGCAATTTGGTCAATATATGTCATATACTAAGTAGGAAGTTTTCTTCACTTACCTATCACCATATTCAAAATATCATCATTGTCATCTAATAAAGGGTCCATGCAAACCATATCCAGTAGTTCCATTAGCTGCTTTTGAAGAGAATAGGCCTCCTTGAAAAGAGCCTGGAGAAGGTCTGAAACTAGGTGTAAATGCCCAGAATAGACAGATTCGCTATCCTGATCACAAATAAAAATAAAAGAAACAGCAAATCATGAAAAGCTCAAGAGCCAAATTTACTTTAACTCATTCTATCAGAGCTCATAACTTTAGCGCTTTTTACTGAACCACGTATTTATTCATTAAACAAATGACCATTCATTATGAACAGTGTACTTCAAGAGATGCAGGCACACATAAAATAGGATTTTTTTTTAAACATTTATTCATTTTTGAGAGAGTGCGAGTGAGGGAGGGGCAGAGAGGGAGGGAGACACAGAATCCAAAGCAGGCTCTCGGCTCTGAGCTGTCAGCATAGAGTCTAACGCAGGGCTCCAACTCATGGATCGCGAGATCATGACCTGAGCTGAAGTCGGACGCTTAACCAACTGAACCACCCAGGTGCCCCTAAAATAGGATTTCTGACTTCTGAGACCTTGCAAACATAAAAAAAACTAAAAGGGAGATACACAACATTCGGTCAGGTGCAGACTTTTAGCCCTGTCACCAAAGAGAAGTGTTAGTTAAACTAGCGATTTTTATTCACCGGACCATACCAGTATCAAAACTGCCTGAGACCCACAAATTGTAGGCCAGCTTTGGTGCTTTAAAGCTGCCTCAGGAATGTAGAGATGGACTGAAAAAGGGCTGGTGTCCTTTCAGAGGCACCCAATCATTAAGGAATTCATCTCATCCACCAATGCCATGACAGAACAATTTCAGGATTCCTGTGATTCAACACAAATCCATCTCTCTTCTTTCTTTATAGTAAGGAAATAGAATAAAACAACAAACATAAAACCGCAAAAGTCCATTTTTAATCACTCCCTTGTAACCACTTATTTTGAAGCAAATATTTACATACGGGCATACTTCAGAAATATTGCAGGTTCAGTTCCAAACTACTGCAATAAAATGAGTTAAATAAAGTTTTTGGTTTCCCAGTGGATATAAAAATTATGTTTACACTACACTGTAGTCTATTAAGTGTGCAATAGCATTATGTCCAAAAAAACAATGTATGTACCTCAATCAAAAATTATTTATTGCTAAAAAATGCTAACCATCATCAGAGCTTTCAGCAAGTTATAATCACTAATCACAGATTACCATAACAAATATAATAATGAAAATGTTTGAAATATTGGAAAAATTACCAGAATGTGACACAGAGACACGAAACAAGCAAATGTTGGAAAAATGGCACCAACAGACTGGCTAAACATAGGGTTGTCACAAACCTCCAATTTGCAAAAATGCGCACTATTTGCAACGTGCAATAAAACAAAGTATGCCTGTTCGTGGTTCTTTGTTCTATGGAAAAGTTTATTCCAATAATATAGGCTAGTATGTAAAATCTTACATACAAACACTATTTTCTTCAGCCCTTTTGCCTGCGGATTCTAGGCCATTTAAAGTACACTTACACTCATTACTCACCTTACAATGTACAAATGTACTTTTGATTACATGTAGGACTGTGGAAGGAAGACTATGAATATTTTCTAGAATGACGGACTCCTGTGTGGCACAGATATGCTGAACACATCCTGTAAGAGCTGCTAAGAGCTGCACCATTGTCTGGAAATAAGGGAAGAAGTTTCATTCAGTTATGTTTTTGTGCACAAACATAAAAGGTATCAGATGATACGCTGGGTACTAGGGATAGAGCTGTGAACACAATGGACACTGTTCCTTCTTTCATTGAACTTCAATCTATCAGAACTACGTTATCGCACAACTAGCTAGCCATTTGGTTAAAAAACAAAAGTTGGAATACTAACCCACACATCAAAGCATATGGTAGGTGTTCTCCATATACACTTGGAAATTACAGGTAGGGCATGCTATCTTGATTATTTGCTGTCTTATACTCAGCATGAAACTGTATTAAAAATTTCAAAATTTATTTTTTTGCATTCGTATCTTTAATTCTATAAGTTTAATTCCAGCACTGGACCACTACACAAAGGATATATCACTTAACTAATATCAGTACAAAAATTCTTACACTGTTTAAGCTCCTCCTCTATACCCTTTCTAATATATTTGACATACTTGTAAAATATTCCTTAGAGTGGTCTGGATTTCTAAATTATGGCTTGACAGTCCTCTGGCTTGACTGGTTAACTCGTACATCATGTCATCAAATAATTTCACAGTCTGTGAAAACAAAGCACATTATAAATAGGAGTAACAGAAAACACAAGAAAGGGAAAGACATATTTTTAAAGTGAAAAAAATGACAGGCAATTTTTCATTACTAACAGCCATGGGATATTATCTAGCTTAACAACTGCACTTATTAAAGTAAAAATATATGTTTTTATATATATAAAGTATTCATATATTATCTCTCTAAAAAAGCCTCAGACAGAAATTTATTTGCTTTCCATTTCTGTGGTTTGAATCTATTTAATAACATCCATTAAAGGTAAGTGCTCCTCTACACAGTAAAAGTTGATGGTCTTAACCAATCAACACTCATATGGGTATTTACAAGGGTATTTTCTGCTAGTGATGATGAATTGGTGAACTACTTGTTCACTTGCATTCTAAGCAGTTCCTCCTTTTGAGCAACTCAAAATACCATTCCTGGGTTAGGGCTACAGTACGTGACCTCAGAACTAAGGTTTTTGGTCTGTGAGAAGTTAGCTATCCTAAGATCTTAATACTCAGATTTTTCTGAACAATTTAAATGGTCTAAACATTGCAAGAATAACAACACAATGTAATTAAAGAGGACGTTATTTCCCAAAGGCAAGTTAACACTCAACATCCTTATTTTAATCTATACAACAGCTGGATCTTTTTCTGGTGGCCAAGAACAAATTCTAAGAAACTTTTAGATAGAGAACAATCAAGTGAATATGAGTAACAGGAATTTTGATGATTATCTGCTTCAAAGGTAAATTTAGAAAACCATTCTAATAAGAGATAAGGTACCATTCAAAAAATGTTTAATTTTGGAACCAAAATACCTTTAATTTCCTAAGTTAAAAAAAAAGAAAATTGCCTGTGCTTTTCAAAGAAAAAGTACACTATATCTATATCTATAACTATATCTGTATCTAAAAGGTAATAATGTAGATGGTGAACTTAGTGTTTTCTCTTGGTTATTCTAAGCCTTCCTGAATAAAATTTGGCTCCATTTTTCTAGGCAATAAAATTTAACAATTACTAATAAACTCCACAGAGAAGATACTTAGCTAACTTCATCATTCATCCCCAAATTTTCACAGAATAGCTTTATTTTTTTTTATTTTGACCTGCACACAATAAAGCAGCTTCATTCATAATTGCCCAAAGTTGGAAGCACCCAAGATGACTTTTAATATGTGAATGAATAAACAAACCAAGGTACATGCAAGCAATGTAGGCTATCTTGCATTCTGTCGAACACAACTGCAATCTGGCCTCGTGATATTTTAGGAATATTCTCGTTTATTTCAGAGTAAGCGTGTTTCTGGAGCCTCAGATCAACATCCATTTTCCGGCCATCGGTCCTCAAGTTAAATTGTTGGCACCAGCTCCGCAATGTGTCCCAACATACTTTATTAACTGGAGGCAAACTGGTTGGCAAGGGAAGGATCGGTGTATTATAACAGCTATGTTTTGGATAAGACTTGAATTGTTCACTCATTTGAGGATGACAAACTTTATCGTTTGTCCCAGGCACCTCCATGCCAACTTCTGAGGTTGAAGAAACACTTGGCTCCATTTGATGTTCTTCCTTAGGTTCCTCATTAACTGGAACCAACGTGAGCACCACAGTTTCTCCCTCTAATGCCTCCTCAGATATATTCTGCTCGTTGTTTTCATAAATTGAGTATGCCATTTCCAGGAATACTCAGGGGAAGGCTTCACTGAATAGCTTTAAAATACAAGAGTGTTTAAAGTAGCTACAAATAATATAAATTCAATTAATGAAAGATTCAATTAATAAATTCAATTAACATAAATTCTATTTGAAAATAGAAGTTTTTAATCACCTAATGATCACACTAACACCATGTTCTCACGTGAGATCTATTTCTTACTACCTTATTTGTATTTCAAATAAGTGTGATACATTTGGAAAAATGGAGCCACAGTTAAGAATAAATTATCTAAAATTGAGGCTAGATATAAACAGCCTTGATAACATGTACATTGATTAAAATAATAATAGTACTATACCTTTGGCAACACTTGTGAGAAGAAAGTCTGTTCCAATGTCAGGTGGTTCATATGAGGTAAAAACATTTCCACGATAATTTTTAGAATTTCTATAAAGCGAAATAGCAACATATTTTGTAAGAAAATTAAGTTCTATCAGCCAACAAAGATCACTGCTCCTTCCCCAAATCCAAGAATCTGTAAGTACCAGAACTTTGTACAGTTTCAAAATGCCACATTCTATGTAGAGAAACTATTAAGTAGCTGAAATAATAACACAAAAACAAAAACTCAAAAAAACAAAAAAACAACCCTGTATGTCCAGCCACTGAGGACCACTTAATGGATGTGCATACATCTATTGAATAGGATTTGGTATCTTTAAATTATTAAAAATAAATAAATAAAATTATTATTATACTCAGGATAAAAAGTAATTATTACTTTAAAAAATTAAACCCAACAGGCTACATAGATTGAAAATTATAAATATTCCACAACCAAGTGAAATGTAAATAAGCTAACTCAAAATATATGAGTAAACTGTGGAGTCTAGACTTTAATTCATCCCTTCTCCCAGCTAAATAAGTAAATAAGCCAACTAAGATTAAGAACAGAGATGAACATGAGAAAGTCACCCTGAAAGCAGACCGCAAATTATGTTTTATATAAGTCTGAACAGTTTAACAACTAACATTTAAAATTTACAACGTGCTTCTTACATGTGCATTATCAACAGATTTGGTATCCACCCAAAATAGAATTTAAATAATTTGAAGGAAGTGGTCATTTTAAGTAACTGAGATTTACAGAGGCTGGAGCACTACAAGAAGAAGACATTTAAAGGGAATATGAAACTGTTATTGAGATACATACGACTCAGACCTTAATGACATCAAGGTAAATCAAACAATTAAGATAATTTTACTTACGAATATGCTCGATCCAATCGTCAGAATGCTGATACATAGAGTAAAAAAATTAAGGAAGATACGAGTATCACAGTAATAGAATATTCACTACTAAGAATCAATCTAAAAAGTAGCCTTCTTGAAGTTTAAGCAATGATCAGTAAGAAATTGAAATTAGACTCAAACTGAAATTAGACTGGCTTAATTTTGCTTTTAAAAATGTAATGTTATTAGGTAAATAAACTACAATATAATGAATATATCCAAGGAAATATTTTCAAAATTGCTCAGGGATAAAACTGTCTTTTCCAAGTACGTGTAGTTGACATACCTTTGACAGATGAGGAACAATACGATACTAATCCATAGGCTTCTGGTTTCTAACACAGGAAAGAAATTTCTTCTCCTGAGCACCTCTCCAGCACTTTATTTGCACCTGTCTAAAGCCACTCAACATGTTCTACCTTCTTCTCATATTACTTGTGGACCTATCTTACCAACCTGATCAGTCTGAGATTCTTTTGCACACAGCAGATGCTTACAAATAAGTGACCAAAAATTACTCTATGTTCATTACAAAAGTTAACAATAATCGCATTATGAACTGTACACTTACAACCCTCAAGAATTGTTGGAAATGTTTTACTGCGTAATAATAATTAAAGAATATGTCAGCAAAAAAAATGAATAAAGTATAATCCCATCACACTAATACAAGAATGGATTCTTCTGACACCTTACTTTGCATATATGGATTTTACTGCAGCAATCAAAATGAGGCATAACTCATTTTAAATCTTTCTTGCTTCAACGTTTGCTTTGAGTGATATAGAGCGAGCAGGGGAGGGACAGAGAGAGAGGCAGACAGAGAATCCAAGCAGGCACTGTGAGCACAGAGCCAGAGGTGGAGTTCAAATGCAGAAACCACAAGATCATGACCCCAGCTGGAACGAAGAGTCGGATGCTCCACCGACTGAGCCACCCAGGCACCCCCTAACTCATTTTAGTTCAGTAGTGTTGGATTTGTTTTATGGAAAAATTTCAGTAAAGGTCCAAAAGGTTCTAGCCTCTCCCAAAATTAAACATAAGTTATGCTTACCTGGACATGCAAGTAAAGACTGGAAAATAAATGTAAAACGCAAAACATGAAAATAATTAGGTTTGGATGATGGGACTATAGATTAAAAACTTAACTTTCATTTGTTGAAAAGTGTTAAAAACTGGGGCGCCTGGGTGGCTCAGTCGGTTGAGCATCCGACTTCGGCTCAGGTCATGATCTCACGGTCCATGAGTTCAAGCCCTGCATCAGGCTCTGTGCTGACAGCTCGGAGCCCGGAGCCTGCTTCAGATTCTGTGTCTCCCTCTCTCTCTGACCCTCCCCATTCATGCTATGTCTCTCTCTGTCTCAAAAATAAACAAACATTAAAAAAAATTTTTAATAAAAAAAAAAGAAGTGTTGAAAACTGGAGGAAGAACAAATAGGTTTAGGTTCTTTTGAACATTAAGTTTGAGATGCAAAACCAAGTGGGAATGTTGACTTTCAATTACTGATGTCATCCATAAACCTGAGGGGGAAAAGAGGAGCCGTGTTCCTTATCTTTGTTCCCCCAAAGCATAACACCCTGGCGGGGTATGTGTTATGTGCCCAGATGTTCTGGGGTGGGAGGATGGCTATATTTCCCAAGTCAACATCCTTGAGGATGCCAATGCACAATGACTAAGAAAGATCTCTGGCACCTAAGTGGGATTTTGCCACTGCCTATGTGAATGACTTCTGCGTAACGGTAATACATTACATTTGGCTTTAGTTGTAAAAAATTATTTGAGACTCTCTAAAGTGAAGCCCTTTTTTTTCTTTTCAGTGTGGCTTTATGTTGAAGGTGAGCTCAAAGATGTTAAAAAAAAAAAAAAAAAAGATTACCTTTCAACACGGAGGGATAGGATTCCAGGCGCCATTTACAACCGCAGGACGACTACAAAACAGTATGCACCTGCACAAGGGAGGCATTAACTAATTCGAACCCGGCAGATGAAAGCCAATTACAAAAGGAAGCAACTCCTAACCAGCAATAATGGAACAGAGTTCTGAGAAGAAGAGCAACATTTTTAATGACTGGAACTCTGCACCATGGCAGAACTACATCTTTTAATTCTCCTAATACTGGGAAAGGTATTCCGATGCCCCATCCATTCGAGAGACAGGTCAGAGTATCTACCTCTTAGGGAGTCAGCGCTCACCTTACAGCTCAGGTCTGAGCACTTGCCCTCCCCCCCCCCGCCCCCCGTTACCCCAAGGAAAGGTATTTACATTTAATTACACGTGACGAGCACAGAAAAACCCAAAGGCACAAACGCCCGGAAAAAACCCCGCCACATCCACTGCCAAAATCATCGGGTCCACTGCGAGCCGTTCCAGTGCCGGAGGGAGGCGTGCCTTCGGCCTGGGCAGCCCCGGTCCCCTGGGCTCCCCCTCCTTCACTCATCTCTCCAATTGACGAGGAAAGGAGAGGGTTCAGGCCGCAGGAACACAACACGGCCCGGAGGCGAACGTGACGAGGCCGGAGAAAGGCTGGAAGGGCTGCCCCACACCCCAGTCCAGGTGGAGGTGACAAAGGATATAAGGAGCCGGGGCAGGACAGACGGCAGTTCCCGGCGGCATAGCTCCTGCGACCAGCTACTTAACTCTTCCAGCCGGACGGCGCTCGCCGCGACCGCGCGTTCCTGCGACATCTTTCGCCCAGGAACACGCCTTCAAACCCGTCCCGCCAACGCCAAGACCGGAAACCGCCGCCGTCCCGGCGGGCCTTGCGAGCTCTCCGCCGGCACCAGGACCATAGAGAGGAGGCGGGTTGCTGCCGTTCCGCGGTGAGCTCGGGCCGCGCCCGGCCGGGAAGAGAGCCGGGCTTGTCTGGCCCGCGGAGGACTCGACTCACAGGTGCCCGCTCTCGGTCCCCAGGGTCTGCGCCGCGAGCTGGGCCCTTCCTGGGCGGCGAGCGTTCTCAGGGCTGCGGTGCCGGAAACGTTGCACTGAGGCGCTTTGGGGAGGTGAGGGCGGAAGCCCCCAGATTTGCTCGCGTCTGTCCCCCGGGGGCGTGGAGACAGCGCGCCTGCGGCCGGGGTGGCCGTGGGCCCTGCAGCCAGAAGTGAATCCAAGCCCCAGGGCGCGGTGGGGTCGAAACAGGCACCTTTTTACCCGCTTCGCGGGGCAGCCCGACTTTGTACATTTTGTGTTAAGGGGGACAGAGACCCCGCCTGCCGGAGTTGTGCAAATTGAAGCTGATGGTGTATAAAGTACCCAGCGCGGTAGATACCCTGAGGGGGCTCAGTACATTGCTTCCACTTTCGAGGGGCCTCTCCGGTCAGTGCCCTTACTTTGTGTTTCTCTACCACCAAACGAATCTTTTTACTAAGTACTCCAAAATTCTCCTACTCCCGTACACCCAGGGCTGCTGGTTCTTGCTAAATGTTTGTAGGCGGGGGTCATTTGGGGGAATTGACACACACCAGAGCCTCCCTGTGCGTGTTCTTATAAAGGATGCTCATTGGGGCGCCTGGGTGGCGCAGTCGGTTAAGCGTCCGACTTCAGCCAGGTCACGATCTCGCGGTCCGTGAGTTCGAGCCCCGCATCGGGCTCTGGGCTGATGGCTCAGAGCCTGGAGCCTGTTTCCGATTCTGTGTCTCCCTCTCTCTCTGCCCCTCGCCCGTTCATGCTCTGTCTCTCTCTGTCCCAAAAATAAATAAACGTTGAAAAAAAAAAATTAAGGATGCTCATTTGCCAAAATCAGATCTTGAAGACCTGTTACTTGAAACAGTTACAGACTGAAGTGAAGAGATTCTGGCGGTTTAGGAGGTAAACATGTTTGGGCAAGGTCATGATTAAGTGGAAGACTCAATCAGGTGTGTCATTTCCTGCCCGAGAATTTTGGACTTTTTTTTCCCCCTAGTTGTTGATCTGTTGTCCTTTAGTTTTTACAGTGTATTCTCTTCTCCATTTTTTGGACCCTGAAGGGTGTGTGTCTGTGTTTTCAAACCTTTTTAAATTTTTATTCATTCATTCATTCATTCATTTGTGAGAGAGACAGCATGCGAGCCGCGGAGGGGCAGAGAGAGAGGGAGACACAGAATCCGAAGTAGGCTTCAGGCTCCCAGCTGTCAGCACAGAGCCTCACACCGGGCTCTATGTCAGGCATGGTGAAATCATGACCTGAGCTGAAGTTGGATGCTTAACCACTGAGCCATCCAGGCACCCCTGTGTTTCCAAATCATTTTATCTCCCTCACCGTTCACAGCTTTTACAGCAAAAGCAGCTGTATGGTGGAGAGGGGGGCTGTTTAATGTTAAATTTTAGCGAAATATGGCATTTTACCTTTTCTTAGTCTTTCTGTTCATTTTAAAGTGAGCAAGCTCTATGTGTGGCTTGAACCCAAGACCCCAATGTCAAGAGTCACGTGCTCTATGGACTGAGCCAGCCAGGCACTCCTCACTTTACTTTTTAATTTTTTTTTCTGCAGACCTAATTCAAAAGAAGAGCAGAGACCTCTAAGAAGTCATTTGGAAACATCTCTAAATATTTGTAACTGTATAAGCAGCTAAAGAAAACTTAACCCGCAGCAAAACTAATTGAATAATTGAGGCAGGTTTATGTATGTGTCATCAGTTCTATCCAGAAGCTGAAGAATCTTCCTTTGAATTTAAGGACTGTGTACATTTAGTGACAGAATGACTTTTCAATTTAATTTCACTATAGAAAACAATCTGGAAAATGAATTAACACCCGTTGGACATGGAGTTTTGGCCCTGGATTCCTCCAAAGAGTCTTCAGTCTCAGAAAGTAAAAAAGATAGGGACAAAAAATGTTCGACCGAACAGTTTGACTTGCCTCAGGACCATGTGTTGGAACATAAGCCAGTGGGAAATGCAGCTCCCTCTCAAGACACAGAGAACTCACTCAGCGCAGCTAACAGTTCAAGTAACTTAGAGCCATGTGAAAAACATCCCTGCGTGAGAGTTGCCAAAGAGCATGCTATGCCCGAAGATTTCAAGAAAGTGTTAGAAAATAAAGTCATAGAAAGGTTACCAGGTCTCCCCCATGTTAACGTATCGGTAGTGAAAACCGTCTCGTTGAGAGAGAACTGCCCTGGAGAAAACATAGTTTCGCAAAGTTGTTCTTCTCACTCTGATCTGATTACAGGTGTTTATGAAGGGGGCTTAAAAATCTGGGAATGTACCTTTGACCTGCTGGCTTATTGCAAAAAGGCCCAAGTGAAATTTGCTGGGAAAAAAGTATTGGATCTTGGCTGTGGAGCAGGGTTGCTGGGTATAAGTGCATTCAAGGGAGGGGCCAAAGAAATTCATTTTCAAGATTACAACAGTATGGTGATTGATGAAGTAACCTTACCTAATGTAGTGGCTAACTCTACCTTGGAAGAAGAAGGAAATGATGTCAGCGAACCAGATGTGAAAAGATGCAGGAAATCCAAAGTAGCACAAGAATTATGTAAATGCCGGTTCTTTTCAGGGGAGTGGTCTGAGTTTTGTCAGCTTGTACTAAGTAGTGAAGAATTCTTTGAAAAATATGATCTCATTCTTACCTCAGAAACCATTTACAACCCAGATTACTATGGTTCTTTGCACCAGACATTCCTCAGATTATTAGATAAAAACGGACGGGTGCTTTTGGCCAGCAAAGCACATTATTTTGGTGTAGGTGGAGGGATTCATCTCTTTCAGAAATTTGTAGAAGAAAGGAATGTATTTGAGACTAGAACACTCGAAATAATTGAAGAAGGACTAAAGAGACACCTAATTGAAGTGACTTTTAAGTAACCCAGTTAATATCCACTGAGTGTCCTAAGTGAAATAAAGAGAATAATCAAAAACTTGTCTTGAATGTTTGATTTCTGCTTCGCTATTATTTTTTCTGAAAGTATATTTGTTTGCTTATCCAAGTAATATACCAGCAATCTACTAACTATAGTCACTAAGTGAGACAAGAAATAGTGTCCCGAGCATTTGATGAGATCTAGGAGGTTATTTCGTGGGAAACTTTTCTGTCCCCACCTTCATTCTATTTGACCTTTCTACCACCTTTCACGTTACATAAATTTGTTTTCAGAGGAAACTGACACTTCTTATTTCAAGTTTGAGTTTCTTCCCAGGCTTCATTAGTGTCTGTTTACATGAAGTGCCTGGTCAGATCACCATGCCCTTCATTCTAAGGGCATACATACACATCACCAAATGCTAGTGGACCTAAATATGAGACTGAAGGCCTTAGGTAACTAGGAAGAAGTTTTTGTTTTATTTTTATATTCATTTATCTCATATAATAACAATGCTGAGCAGTTGAATTCACACTAAGGTGGAGGAAATAAAGGGGAATCATGGTAGTATTAAAGTGACACAGAAAACAAACAAACAAAAAAATTTTAAAAAGACAAAAGATCACAAGTTGATGACCAAAACTTTCACCTTAAGAAAACAGAAAAAGAAGGGGCGCCTGGGTGGCTTAGCCGGTTAATCGTCCGACTTCGTCTCACGGTTTGAGTTGGAACCCTGCATCGGGCTCTGTGCTGTCAGCTTGGAGCCTGGAGCCTGCTTTGGATTCTGTGTCTCCATCTGTCTCTGCCCCTCCCCCACTTGTTCTCTGTCTCTGTCTCTCAAAAACAAATGAATGCAAAAAAAATTTTTTTAAGAAAACAAAAAGAAGAGCAAACTAAACCCAACAGAGGCAGAAAGAAGGAACTAAAGATTAGAACAGAGATAAGTAGAGAATAGAAATACAATAGGAAAAAATCAACAAAGCCAAAAGTGGGGTCTTTGAAAAGATCAACACACCGGATAAATCTTTAGCTAGACCAATCAACAAAAAGAAGTCTCAAATTATTAAAATCCATGATGAAAAGGGGATATTACTAAGGACCTTATAGTAATAAAACATTTTTTAAAGAAATTACACAAGATCTCACTAAACGAAAAGACACTGTGCTCAGGGTTGGGAGACATACTATTGTTAATTCCCCAAATTGACCAATTCAATACAGTCCCTAACAAACCCTCACCACACACACTTACCAACTTTTGTTATCTCTTGTCTTTTTCTTGATAGCTACTCTAACATCCATGCATTTGAAGAGCATCGTACAACCTTAAAAGGCATAAAAACAAATATTGAAATATATTGAACTTAGAGGGGCACCTGGGTGGCTCAGTTGGTTAAGTGTCTGACTTTAGCACAGGTCAAGGTCAAGATCTCACAGTTCGTGAGTTTGAGTCCCGCATCTGGCTCTCTGTTGTCAGCACTGAGCCTGCTTCAGATCCTCTGTCGCCTTCGCTCTCTACCCCTTCCCCCCACCACTTGCTTGCTCTCTCAAAAATAAACATTAAAAAAAAGGGGGGGGGGTTCCTGAATCGCTCAGTCAGTTAGGTGTCTGACTTCGGCTCAGGTCATGATCTCCAACTTGTGGTTCAAGCCCCATGTCAGGCTCTGTGCTGACAGCTCAGAGCCCGGAGCCTGCTTTGGATTCTGTGTCTCCCTCTTTCTCTGCCCCTCTCTTGCTCATACTCCGTGTCTCTCCCTCTCTCTCTCAAAAAATAAATAAATAAATAAATAAACATTAAGAAAAAAATTTTTTAAAAGAAAAAGAAATATATTGAACTTAGAATTAGTATCACAGTGTTGAAGCAAGATTTTGAAAATCAAACTTTTTAATTTTGATACCTATGCATTCATATGCAAGAAATATATGTGAAAAATAATACAAAGAGATCTCGTAGAGCCTTCACCTGTTCCCCCATTTTCTCCCAATGGTAACATCTTGCAAAACTATAGTACAATATCCAAACTAGAAAATTGACATTGATCCTGTCAAGACATAAAAGAGTATCGTCACCACAGAGATTCCTTCTGTTGCCCTTTATAAGCCACACCCACTTTCCTCTCTGGTTCCTTCCTTAAACTTCTTGAAACCACTGACCTGTTCTCCATCTCTGTAACTTGTCATTTAAAGACTGTCACACAAATAGAACTACACTATGTAACCTTTCAGAATTGGCTTTATTTCAGTCAATATAATATTCTACAGATTCATGCAGGCTATTGCGTGCATCCATAGTTTGTTCCTTTTTTTTCCTTTTTGTTGTTAAATAGTATTTAAAAAAACTTGTAATGCTTATGATTAACCCCGTATAGCAAATAAGTAGGAGACCCGAGGGAAAAAGACTAGCAAAGGAAAACCCCAGATTCTGGGGAGCATGGTCTCCTTACTAGTTAAATAGGAAAGAAGAGACAAACACATTTTGGTCCTAGTGTGAAAATTTTCACATTCGACATTCCTGAAGTTGGGATCTGCCTTCCTATCTATAACTATACCATAAGTGTTTGGTTTTTTTTTCTTGGCTGTACCTAAAATAAAACTACAACTTGGACTCAATGAAACATGATATTTACCGGACATCAGGTAGGCACTTTATATACCATCTTGCTTCATATAACCTTGTGAAGTATATTATCATCCCCAGTTTGGTAAGATCACAATAGCAAGTAGTTTTCAGCATTTACTATATGCTGGGCAGAAGAACTTTACATAGACTAACACTTCATATTCATAACATCCCTGAATTAGGTTATAATTACTATCTGCATTTTATAAAGGAATTGAGACTCAAGGAAATAGGTGATTTGATCCCAATCATTTCTCACCTTGAGCCAGAATCTTAACTGAAATCTTTTATTTATTTATTTATTTATTTATTTATTTTTGAAAGAGCTAGAGAGAGCACAAGCAGGGGAGGGGCAGAGAGAGAAGGAGAGAGAGAATCTGAAGCAGGCTCCACGCTCAGCACAGAGCCCGACCAGGAGCTCGATCTCACATCCCTGAAATCATGACCCAAGCAGAAATCAAGAGTTGGTCACTCAACTGACTAAGCCACCCAGGTGCCCCGTAACTGAAATCTTCTTCAAGGCTTTTCTCTTTTCACCAACCCAGTGCTCTTAACCTTCCCAATGCCTATTTTTCATCACAAATGTTCCTTAGCACCCTTTTATTATCCTGAACCAGAAGTCATAGTTAAGCGTATTTACACACATCATTAAAAATTAAGAGACTCTCTGGGGAGCCTGGGTGGCTCAGTCAGTTGAGCATCGACTGCGGCTCAGGTCGTGATCTCACGGTCCATGAGTTCGAGCCCCGCGTCAGGCTCTGTGCTGACAGCTCAGAGCCTGGAGCCTGTTTCGGATTCTGTGTCTCCCTCTCTCTCTCTGACGCTCCCCAGTTCATGCTCTTTCTCAAAAATAAATAAATGTTAAGAGAGAAAAAAATTAAGAGGCTCTCAAATACAGAGAACAAACAGGGTTGCTGGAAGGGTGTTGGGGGGGGATGGGCTAGATGGGTGATGGGCACTAAGGAGGGCATTAAGGATGAGCACTGGGTGTCATACGTAAGAGATGAATCATATATGTAAGCGGTTCTAATCCTGAAACCAATACTATACTACATGTTAACTAACTTGAATGTAAATAAATAAATCAGATTTACATAAATCCCTATGTATATGCAATCATATATATATATATATATATACACACACACGCACACACACATATGTATGTATATAAAACAATAATGAAGAAAGTCATAAATAATTTTTATCTTATCAGGTCAATGCACAGGTGTAGTGACGGAGAAGACAGGTAGTAGATACTTGTGCCTGGGGTACCGTTACCATAAATATCACAACAAAAAAGACTTAAGATATAAATTACGGCTACTAATTCAGGAGACGGATGCATAATAAGCTTTCTAATCTAAATAGTTTAACTTAATCATCCAAAGAGGCATATACATTAAGACAGTGAGTCTTGGAATTCAATACCTTGGGTTAAAATTCAGTTTCCTCATCTGTAAAGCAGGGTTTATAATAGTGTCTCCCTAACAGAGTTCTTTTTAAAAGTAATAGTTAATATTGAGCACTTATCGTGGTTCCTTCCAAATGGTTCCCTGTATAAACGGAAATTATTATTTTGAAAAATTCTCATAGTATTTAGTCATCCCGTTCTCTCAAATATGAGGCCTTGTCCTTGTGTGTGTGTGTGTTTTTTTTAACTGGGTTTGTGCCTTTACAGTTTACAAATCCCAGTTCAGAACTTGGAGAAACAAGTAAATTCCAGACCTTGCACTGAGCATTCCAACCTCCATTTTCTCCCTTCACCCCTCACCCCCTCACCTTGCAGTTTCTAAGTTCCTGTCTTTGGACGCTTTGGCCCTGCAGATCTTTAAGGACGAAGAAAAATACATTTTGTGCAGTTGTTTCTAAAAACTCAGCCCCACATAATCTGTGTCTGCCTTTAAATTTCCCATTTCTCAGACATGTCTGGATCCTTAGCTCCGTTTCCACAGCGGCACAGATGGCTTTCGGCCCTTGCTCAGAATCTGAAATATTTGAACCGGTGGTTAGAGCTACAGAGACAAGTATTCCCATGTGACTTCCCCCTGGACACTGGACACTGTAGCGCTGATCATCGAAGGGGCACTGCAGTCAGGTGGCTACTGAAACCCGTCCCTATTGCCCTGGTGCACAATTCTGGAAACCTAACATCTCCAGCTAGCCATAAAGGACACGTATAGGTCTAGCAATTTCCTCAGCCCACTCTGACATCTCCAACAGGCTGCCACCAGCGAGGGCCAACTCCTGCTCCCAGCGTAACAGACATTCATCGTTCAGCCATCTCTCAATCTGAGGCTACAAAGGACAGGTCAATATGCCTTAGAACGTGACAATAAACTCACCGCTCTGAGAAATTTACTCAGTCAAAGAGATACATAGAAAAAAATATTATCCTCATTCTGTTCGTGGAAATCTGAGGCGGGAAAGGTCTTGGCTCATTCAGATTCTTTATTTGTGTCTAAAATGTCTAGAACTCAAAATTCTTCTAGGTCTCTGCTAGCCTAGCCTAAATAACTTCTGGTGGATCTCTATCAACTTGATTCTGAACTTGTTTTTAATAGCATGAGGAAGACTGTTTGGGGTAGGGGGCATTTTTTAGGGGAGAATTTGTGTGAAAAGTTAGAATAGAGCCTACAAACTCAAACCATACCCAATTGGTCACTGGCACACCACATTCTCATTAACCCATCTCTATGCCAGCTTTTTTAATTATCCAGCCTCTGTGTTCAAGAATCTTCAGAGGGAGTCGCATTTTCAGTGATTTGCTTTTCTCTCCAGAGCTTTCCACAAATTGAACTGTGTTTCCTGTTTCCTTTGCTGTTTTCAAGCTTCTCCAGGAGTTTTTATAATAAGAACCAGAACGATTCTCTGTTCTAAGGAAACTACCCCAGAGAAACATTTTCTAGGAAGAGTGGCACAGATGTTTCTAATGCTCTCAATTTTAGTTCCTTTAACAGGAAATATGTTCAAACCTGTATTTTAAACATTAAGCCACCACTCTCTTCACTTTGCAATTATTTTTTATTTTTCCAGAGTGGGAAAGAGATCACCTTCTGTGACCTCCCAACATTAGAAATTCTCCTTCCCTGTCTCTGCAGTCCTGTAGTTTAGCATAAAGAGAAATAACCTTAGTTAAAGTGAAAATCATTAGAGATTTTCATGGCTCGAGATTTTACTTTGCTGTCATCCATTTTATCACATAGACATTTTGCTCAATTGCTTAAAATAAATGACAAAGCCAAATGTGAAAGCCTGAATAAAAATTAGTTTACCCAAAATGGTTTAAAAAGACATCCTGGGGGCGCCTGGGTGGCGCAGTCGGTTAAGCGTCCGACTTCAGCCAGGTCACGATCTCGCGGTCTGTGAGTTCGAGCCCCGCGTCGGGCTCTGGGCTGATGGCTCAGAGCCTGGAGCCTGTTTCCGATTCTGTGTCTCCCTCTCTCTCTGCCCCTCGCCCGTTCATGCTCTGTCTCTCTCTGTCCCCAAAATAAATAAACGTTGAAAAAAAAAATTAAAAAAAAAAGACATCCTGAATGGGCCCACTATTTGGTCATATATAAACATGTATGCACAAGTTTTCTATCTCTTGGAAATATTTTAGCAAGAGGAAGAATTGACCCCTCCTGGGTGCCAACCCCTTCATGTTGAATTTTCTCCAACACTTGCAAATCACAGAGCATTCTGCCCTACTCTAAAGCCTTAATGTGTTCTCGTTCCAACAAGAATTCACCAAGTAATTACTTTGTACAGAGAAGACAATTTGTGTCTTTAATAATTCCTGTTAAAGAAATGCAATGCTTGGAAGAAAAGTTGTATGTCGTGTAGTAACTGAACACACTTCCAGTTACACCCCATTTCTCCTGGATCTTTATAGACGTGATGTGATGAAGAGACATATCCCCAAATATATTTGACTTCTGTGTACCCCTTTTACTGTGACTTGTGCATTTCCTTTGTTAATTAAGGGACTTGGTCAAATTTAATCAATGAGGGATCAGAGATGAACTAACAGGAAACAGAACAATCTAGATAACTGGTAGCTTTGGACTCAAGACTCAGAAGAAGAGACATGTATGACAGCAGGCAAGCAAATAAGCAAACAAAGCCAGGGAAGGTAGGAAGGAGAGGGCAGAAATTAAGAATGATAGTGAGACAAACAGGGAATTATATGAATTAAAATTTAGAGTAGCAGAAAGACTTCTGGAAAAGGTAAGATGGCGGAACTCAAGGAAAAAGTTCACGCAATCAGGGAGTCAAGAGTTGCCTGGAATTTGCTCAGTAGTTGAACTTTTAAATGAATGACTAGAGGAGAAATTGCTGGTGACTCATGGCAGAGGAGCCAGTCGAGGGACAGGGTTGGGTTGTGGGACTAAGGTAAGAAGCCAATGAGAAGCATTGAATGCCAGCCCAAATGACCTTGCAGTGGCCACAGCATTTCATCCTAGCCAGTGTTGGTTTATGGGACTACACTGCTGAGCTTTATACATAGAATGACCATACATCCCAGGATGCTTGAAGCAGTCCTGGGTTATGCCTGTTGTCCCGTCTGGTTTAAAGTTCCAGCACTCTCAGGGGCGCCTGGGTGGCTCAGTCGGTTAAGCGTCCGACTCCAGCTCAGGTCATGATATCGCGGTCCGTGAGTTCAAGCCCTGTGTCGGGCCCTGTGCTGACAGCTCAGAGCCTGGAGCCTGCTTGGGATTCTGTGTCTCCCTCTCTCTCTGTCCCTACCCTGCTCGTGCTCTGTCTCTCTCTGTCTCAAAAATAAACATTAAAAATTTTTTTAAAAATAAATAAAAAATAAAATAAAATTCCCGCACTCTCAAAAGTTTACCGATTTGGGTGAGCCTATTTCTATCAACCCACTGCAACACTACCCTTAACTGTACAATTTTGTGGAATAAGTTGTAATTGAAAGAAAAATCACTCCGTAAGTATTAGCCTCCAATTATGTGTTAGGCATTAAGCTTGAAAATGGCACCGAGCTTGAAAATGAGATAAAATGATATGTTACTTGCTTCTAGCGAGCTTCCAATCTAGGGCGGAAATAGTGACACGATTACTGAACCTCTTGTGTAGATGTTATACATTCTGGGTGGGCTCCTGACAGGCTTGTCCTTTGAGCTGTAGAGGAAGACCATATGCCTGTAATGGGGTGTACAAGGGAGACGATGGAAGGAGGAAAGGATGGATACTGATTCTTTCCCAATATCAATCAGCTGGTGACAACTTGGTAGATTTTCAGACAGAAACAGAAGTTGGAAGATTGATCACAGAGTTAGAAAATTTTGCCTTTCTTCTTTTGGCTCTGAACTTCAAGAATTAAGACAGTCCTGAAGGGGCAGACGACCTCTGCCAAGTGGGGGTAGGCTATGGGGAGCCAGAAGCGGAAGATGACTAACCAATATCTAATAAGGGGAATGCTAGAACACTCCCCTCCTCTCTCTAGTTAGAGTCTTTCTCTAGCTAGATCGTAACAACCTCTTGATCTAGAGTCTTTGTCTAACTAGATCGTAACAATCCCTCAATCTGGAGTCTTTCTCTAGCTAGATCGTAACAACCTCTTGATCTAGAGTCTTTCTCTAGCTAGAGCGTAACAATCTCTCCATCTAGAGTCTTTCTCTCGCTAGATCGTAACAACCTCTTGATCTAGAGTCTTTGTCTAACTAGATCGTAACAATCTCTCAATCTGGAGTCTTTCTCTAACTAGATCGTAACAATCTCTCAGTCTGGAGTCTTTCTCTAGCTAGAGCGTAACAATCTCTTGATCTAGAGTCTTTCTCTAGCTAGATCGTAACAACCTCTTGATCTAGAGTCTTTGTCTAACTAGATCGTAACAATCTCTAGATCTAGAGTCTTTCTCTAACTAGGTTGTAACTAGATCTCTAACAGTCGTAAAGGCCAGGGGTTTTATTTTCTTAGGGGGAATTACCAGTTCCCTTACATCAATATGCAAGCAAACTAGTCACATGCAACAGGAGAGTGGCAAGAATGGCAGTCAGTGTTGAGCTAGTGCCAGCATAGTGGAAAAATTCTTTCGGGCTAGTGAGGGAAGGCTTCTCATGAGAGATAACACTTGACCTCGGGCTCAAAGATAAGTGGATTTTCATCAGACTCATTGAGGAGTGGGGCTGGACTTGCAGAGAGCTGAGTGCTAACAGGAAGGACTAGTCTGTGAAAAAGCACTGGACCCTGGGAGCATGTTAATTCATTAATTCATTGAATATTTATTGAGCACCTGCTCTGCCATTTCTAGGTGCTGGGGCAGGAGAAGAGTCTGCATTTCTAACAAGTCTCAGGTGATGCTGATGCTGCTGGATTATGGACGGTACCCCCAAGAAGCAGAGCTCCAAATCATGGAGCTACATGACCTAGCCAGAGGTGAAGCTGGCTCAGAAACTGATAAAAGCTTTGAAAGTCAATATTTTTCCTGTTAATGGTCTCCATCAGTTAAATTTCTTTGAAACTTCATCTTACCAAGGTAAACCATATGCTCTACGCACACTTAAAAAATGGCATCTTTTAAAATAATCTCATGCAGGTTAGTACTTTAGTTTTAAATTGTATGATTGAGACTGAATTCTCTAAAGAGTGAGTTCAGTCTTTTAACAACCTACACCCAAGATTCAAGGAAAGTGCCACCCAGCCTATCTGTTAAGTCAGTAACAGATCCCTGATCATAAACCTTTGGGTTTCACTTACCACAAGTAATGATCAATTTGTAGAGTGCGTTTATTTCTTGCAAGGAGGTGACCGTGATGTATTCTGAGTGAAACTTAGGCTCAGGCTCTTAATTTAGTCTGGTTGACTGAGAGATTGCTATGTCTATAAAACCCTCAGGGAAAGCAACAGAAACCTTACTGACATTTTCACACCAGTATGCTGTGACTTTCTATTGTTCCTTAATCACTAAGCACATCTCAGAACCAGCAGCACAGAGCCAAGATAAGCATCCAAGAAAGCAACAGGCTGGGTGGTGTGGTAGAAAGGCCACTGGAATAGAAGTCAGACAGACCTGAGTCCTAGACCTGACTCGTGCCCTTGGTAACTGTGACCATGCCTTTCATCAAATGACTAAGATCTAATAGTTTTGTCCTCAATCAGATACTGGTATTTATTCTGTTTATCCCCCCACTGAGTTTCAAATGTAATATTGTATATTAAAGTTTCCTATAAATTTGTGACCTTAGTCTTTAAAACCACTGGTCTTGACTCATGTTTCCTTATTGTTCTCATATTTGACTAAAACAAACTTTACTAGTGCTGCCACTGCCTTTATTTAGTTAATTGCTTCCTTTGTTTATCTCTCTCTGTAATCGAGGATTTCCCAATTCACCCAATGCAAATTCAACCAATGCTAATCCATTCGACCCATACCACACACAATAGTTTTCACAGCACACTAATTTCATCTCTTTTCTTCTTTGATTAAAATCTTAAGCGCTTCCCATTTTCAAAGACCATGATCTCCAAATGGGGGGATATAAGACACCATGTTGTAATACAGGAAGAAAATACTGGACCGTAACACGTGCATTCATTTTTTTATGTAAAACATAAAAATAAATTAATTCTTGATTTATCTCCATGGTATAAGACACACCAGGAGGTTAGTACCATCTCTGAATACTCCCCTAATAACTGCCTCTGTCTTTATTTATATAACATCAGGACCATGAAGACCATGTCTCTAAGAAAGAGCGCTCATGAAGTCTTCATGAAGAACAA
The DNA here is from genome assembly GCF_016509475.1 of Prionailurus bengalensis. NCBI lineage: Eukaryota > Metazoa > Chordata > Mammalia > Carnivora > Felidae > Prionailurus > Prionailurus bengalensis. The sequence goes on along the minus strand of NC_057360.1, from coordinate 12,127,522 downwards.
TAAAAGTGGCGCCATCATGGAAGACTTTCCAGGGAAAATGTTAAAGGGTACCACTGGTTATTCCCAGGACAGACTGCCTGACAGACTTCTGGAAAAAAGCTCTAAGTGCCTGAAAAAGGGGCCAGTGTCTTACCACATCACTCTTTTATCTAAGAAATTTTAGAAGCTCTCTATTATCTCAAGGATAAAGTTGTAATCACTTAGTCTGCATTCAAGATTCTGCTTAATGTAGCCAAAAACTACCATTGCTGTCCTGTCTCTAAAATATTGGTATACCTATTCCACCCAAAGCAATTTTTCATTATCAAATGTTACTCACCCCATTGTGACTACCTGCTCTTCTTTTCACTCTTAATTTTATTTTTTCTTTCAGTTTTATTGAGATATAATTGACATACAGCCCTGCGTGAGTTTCAGGTGCACAGCATGACTTGATTCACATGCCTTGAAAATTGATTGTCACAAGTTGAGTTAACATTCATCATCTCATATAGATACCAAAAAAGAAAGAAACAAAAAGAAAAGCGTATTTTTTCTTGTGATGAGAACTTTTAGGATTTATGCTCTTAGCTCTTAGTTGCTCTTAGCAACTTTTAAATTTTTAAACATACCATACATCAGAATTAACTATAGGTATCATGTTGTATATGACACCCCCAGTACTTACTTATCTTATGACTAGAAGTTTGTACCTTTTGACCTTCTTCATCCAATTCTCTCACTCCCTACAAATCTGATCTCTTTTTCTATGAGGTTTTTTTTTTAAATTCCACATATGAGATCTTATAGTACTTGTCTTTTCCTGTCCAACTTATTTCGCTTAGCGTGATGCCCTTAAGATCCATAATGGAAGGATCCATTGTCATAATGGAAGGATTCCCTTTCTTTTTGTGGCTGCATACTATTCCATTGTGTGTGTGTGTGTGTGTGTGTGTGTGAGTGTGTGTGTGAGTGTGTGTGTGAGTGTGTATGTGTGTACAACATATTTTCTTCTATTTATCTGTTGATGGACACTTAAACTGTTTCCGTATCATAGCTATTGTGAATAATGCTGCAACAAATATGGGGGTACAGATATCTCTCTGACATAGTGATTTTGTTTCCTTCATATGTATATACCCAGAATTGGAATTGCTAGATTGTATGGTGGTTCTATTTTTCCTTTTTTGAGGAACCTCCACACTGTTTCCCCATTTTTCTCTTTGATTTTAACATTCTACCCCTCATTTGAGGTCTACCTTAAGCCCTCCCTCTGTGAAGCCTATCCTAATCTTTTGATCCACTATACTGGCTCTTTTGTCTGAACTTTTCTGTAATATGGCTGCGTAACTCCAAATGAAAATGGTCATATAATTTATCACCCACACTGGGACACTTGAGAGTAAAATGAAGCAGCCTTAATAACAGGCTATCAGATATAAACAGGTATAAACTAGGACATCAAGTATAAACTAGGACTGTTGTGTGCAAAACAGTGCCCCCTGGTCACAATAATGCTCATTACTCTCCCAGTGATGGGAGAGCACAGAAAAAAATCCTCCAGCCACCTGAATGCCAAATTTTGCTCTGAAATTAGCAAAAGGCTATAATATATGAAAAACTGGTAAGTGGAATTTTAAATAATTTTTTTGTTTTATTTTATGCTTTACTTGGGGCTGGCTTGCTTGTATTTTCAGGGAAGTACAGGACAGTCACACTGTAACCAACCATGATCCTTCATCTCAAGCCGATAGACACAGGCACATGATGCAGCAATTGGTGCCTTGGTACCCTCTGGGTCTTTGACGTTCAGATTAGTCAATTGTGCCCGGTGTAGACCATCCACGCACTCTTTTCACTGTCAGTTCTCAGAAGATTATTTCCAAGCCTGAAACAAAGGAAATCTGGCCTATTCTTCATGATGTCCCTTGATTGTTATTTTATGCTGAATCAAATAAAGCACGGCCTCTTTAAGGAACTGCCATATCTTACTGGGCACCATTGTTTCCTTTAAGGCCCTACTCTCTTTAGTGGGTACTGACAGGGCTTCCATTGGGCACCACTGGTTCCAGTATCTCTTGCCAAGCACCAACACTTTCCAGAGGGCACAGCTCCAAGATACCAAAGCTGTTCTGATGTGAATGCACACAGAACTTTCTGCTCCCCCCCCCCCACTTTTTTGACTACATCCTGTTAGTGCAAAAGCTTCTTCAGGTACATTGAGAATGTTTTTCTTCCCTCTAGCAAGACATTCACCTCCACCTCCTCTGGACTCTGTTATGAGTTCATTACAGATATGGGCAGGTGCAGAACTGGGAGGAAGTTGTCGTAATGAGAAAACAAACCTTCTTCCCATCCCCTAAGGATCTGCTACAGAACCAAGCTCTTTCTTGAAAATGGATTAGTCCTGTCCCAGGTAGGATTGTCAGAAAAAATACAAATATTTTACTGGACATATATGCATACTAAAAAAGAATTTGTTGTTTCTCTGATACCCAAATTTAACTGTATGTCCTGTGTTTGTTATACCTGCTAATTCTAATAAACCTACACCCAGGGGACTCCTCAGTCCTTCATAGTTGTCTGTTGGTGAATCCAGTTAAGACTCAAGCCAAAAGTCCACCTACGTTTGTTTATGCCAATGCAAATGTTTGTCTAGTTTCCTTCATGGTAGATCAATTGACATAGAGGTCAAGAATACGAAGAATGACATAGAAGAATCACATTGGAAGCACAAATATGCCCTGTGTTGGGAAGGAAATCACCTTTATGCTAAAAAGGAACTGACCACTTACTGTCTTAAGTGACCGTGGCCAGTCCTCACTCATGAGGTAGCAATATGCCTGAGCTTGTAAAAGAAGCCCGAGCTTGGGCAAGTATGTTAGAGAGCCTGTAAAGAAAAAGCCTGTAAAAAAAAGCCTGAGCTTGGGCAAGTATGTTAGAGAGGTAAGAGGGAAAGCAGGGGAGTATGATATCTTGGAAATGGACAGATGAGTGGAGGGAGAGATTGCCAGTGTCAAGTGCTGTAGGTTGGCCAAGTTAAGATGAGTGCCGTTGAATTTAGCAATGTGAAGGTCAGTGGCGACAATAGTAGGAGCAGTTTTGGTGGAGTGGTTGTGATGAAAGGGAAGCATAAATGGAGTATGTTCAAAGGAAATCAGGAGGAGGGCAACTAGGGACAGAAATCACGTATGGCTAGTTTGAGGAGAAGAGGAATAAGGTGATGGCTGGAAGGAGAGGTGGGATTTGGGGAAGAGTTGCCTAAGCTGGGGACAAAAATAAAACACCGGATGACTTGATGGAAGAGAAGGAAAGAAAGAAGGGAAATGCTGGAGCAATGGCCCTGGTTGACAAGAGATTATATTCAAAGCCATGTGGAAGGGTTGGCCTTCGAACACAGAGAGTGCATCCATGGTAACAAGAGGAAATGCAAAGTATATGGTACGGGGAAGAACTTTGTAGAACTTTGTAGAAATCTTCATTCGGGGGCGCCTGGGTGGCTCAGTCGGTTGGGCGTCCGACTTTGGCTCAGGTCACGACCTCGCAGTCCGTGAGTTCGAGCCCTGCATCGGGCTCTGTGCTGACAGCTCAGAGCCTGGAGCCTGTTTCGGGTTCTGTGTCTCCCTCTCTCTCTGACTCTCCCCTGCTCATGCTCTGTCTCTCTCTGTCTCAAAAATAAACAAATGTTAAAAAAAACATTAAAAGAAAAAAAAGAAATCTTCATTCGATGGCTCCTATTTTTTCAGTGAAAATAGCAATGTTATCTGTTAAGACTGAGGGCAGGGAAGAAGAAACTGGAAGTCTGAGGAGAGAGGGAATGGTGTGAGCAGTCATCTAGACAGTAGGGGAATGACTAGAACTTGGGAAATGTACTCTGATTAGCAGGTGACAGTGTAGGGACCACTTGAAGTTCATACTTATGAATTTAAAGGAAGATCAGTGAGCAAGGTTTTGTGGCTTTTCTCCACCCATGACCAGCCACAGGGGTGGAGGCAGAGTAATAGCCAGAGAATGAGATTTACATAGCTTTGGGATTTAGCCAAGAGAAACCAATGGCATAGAGTTCAGCGACTCATCTGTAAAGTAACAATGGCAAGTTGTCACACTTGTTGTATACTACATACAAGTTATATTTGGAATAGGTCTCCTCTCCAGTGCAAAGAAACAGCCCTGGAACTGTGAACTGCCCAGCAGACCCTTGATAGTAACACTTAGCAGAATCCTTGCACGGTGTGCATTGCCTGAGATAAAAAAGATTAGTGTGAACACACACGTACGGTGCCTCCAACTGTGCTAAGAAGGTGATCTGGTCGAGATATAGTCCTTCATAAGAAACGCTTCTAGTCTTTCCCACTCATTGGCATTTCATACCTTTTTTGCATCTTGCCAACTTGGATCAAGATGAAGAACGTAGGTTGGTTTCATCTGTGCACATTTCAATGCTTCGGGCTTTCCTATATTAGAGCATTGCTGTTTCCTCAGTTTTGATTGCTGATGAGGATAGAAATAACGTATGGTCTCTGGCAGGTCTGAAAATTTCTGCACATTGACTAACCCATCAACTACCTTTGCCAAACTTCCACTCTGTCAAGTCCCTGTCTGATAGGAGTGTAAGTCACATACTTTGTATGACTTTGTATTGGGTAGGTACTAAGCACTAAAAACCTTTATATCTAGCTGGTGAATGAGAGAAAACATTTTTCTAGGAATCTAGAAAAAAGCTAGAGGCTGGGTGGTTAGGGCAGGCTTCACAGAGGTAGGTCTTGAGGTGTAGAAGCAGCTAGATTGAAAAAGAAAGGGAAGCCACTTTCTAGAAGGTACTGCTGTCAAGAAGATTTGTTAAAGAAAGGCTGAAGGTAGTGTTCTTGAAAACGGTTGAGCCAAATCCTAAAATCTTAAGACACTTTGCCTTTGTCTTTGAGACGATGGAAAACAACTTAAGGTTTTAGCAAAGTGTTGTGAAACACTGACTCTCTATTGCTCTCTTGATATAAATTAATTTTTAAAAATCCTGATGGTAGAGCATTCTTACAGAATGCTGTTAGGGCAGGCTGTAGTTTGAAGAGGGGTTGGAAAGTTAAAAACAGTCTTGTAAAATAAATTGTGTGATGGTGCCACAATTTATAGTCTCAATCCATATATTTTTTTTTTCAACGTTTATTTATTTTTGGCACAGAGAGAGACAGAGCATGAACGGGGGAGGGGCAGAGAGAGAGGGAGACACAGAATCGGAAACAGGCTCCAGGCTCTGAGCCATCAGCCCAGAGCCTGACGCGGGGCTCGAACTCACGGACCGCGAGATCGTGACCTGGCTGAAGTCGGACGCTTAACCGACTGCGCCACCCAGGCGCCCCTCAATCCATATTTTTAAAGCATTTGTATCCTCAGTATTAAAACAATTCCACAACAGATGTTCTTGTGTATAAACCTTTGTGCACACTCCTAATGATGTTGGCCAGATTATCAGGTCTAACTGTATAAATATTTTTTTAAGATTTCTGATCCATATTGAAAAATTACCATCCAGAAAATTTGCACCAATTACCTACCCAACATTTGTGCGTGAAATGTTTTATTTTCTTCCCCCAGAAAGACAGCTTAGTATTTTTACATATTTTGCCTCTTTCTGGGGGAAAAAAGGGATATTTCCTTCTTTCAGAGCTTATTGCTTTGGGAGTGAGATGAAGCTTTTCACATATGTATATGATAATTTGGATTTTTAAAAACTTTTTTTGTTGCGAATTGCATTTTCCACCGTTTTTCTTTTCTTACTTTTAAAGTGAATTTATTTTGAGAGAGTGAGAGAGAGCATGAGCGGGGGAAGGGCAGAGGGAGAAGGAGAAAGAGAATCCCAAGCAGGCTCCACACTCAACAGCACACAAAACCCCACGCAGGGTTTGATCCCACCAACCATGAGATCATGACTGAGCCTAAACCAAGAGTTGGACACTTAACCAACTGAGCCACCCGGGCACCCCCACAGTTTATTTTTCTATTGGGAATATTCATTGTTTTCCAACTGTATATATTTATGTTCATACGTATTTACAAATATATATATGTTACAAATACTTCAGTTCTTTTTCTATTTGCTGCTTACCTTTTAACTTGGTCTATAGAAATTCTTTTTTTTTTTTCAACGTTTTTTATTTATTTTTGGGACAGAGAGAGACAGAGCATGAACGGGGGAGGGGCAGAGAGAGAGGGAGACACAGAATCGGAAACAGGCTCCAGGCTCCGAGCCATCAGCCCAGAGCCCGACGCAGGGCTCGAACTCACGGACCGCGAGATGGTGACCTGGCTGAAGTCGGACGCTTAACCGACTGTGCCACCCAGGCGCCCCTAGAAATTCTTGATATAAATTAATTTTTAAAAATCAGTATTTTAAAAACTTCTCCGGGCGCCTGGGTGGCTCAGTCAGTTAAATGTCCGACTTTGGCTCAGGTCATGATCTCACGGTTGGTGAGTTCCCTGTTGGGCTCTGGGCTGACAGCTCAGAGCCCAAAGCCTGCTTCGGAGTCTGTGTCTCCCTCTCTCTCTGCCCCTTCCCTGCTCTCACTCTCAATCTCTCTCTCTCTCTCTCTCTCTCTCTCAAAAATAAACATTAAAAAATTGAAAAAAAAAAACTTCTCATTTAGGACAACTGGTGTGATGTCAAAAAAACAAAAAAAAGTCCCATCAAAGATTATGTGTCTAATCCATATTTTTTTCAAGTACTTTGTGATTTCCCTTTTTTAAAAAAATTAAAGGGAATCCATCTGGAATTTATCTTAGTGTAGAATGTGAGGTAGGAATCTACTTTTATTCTTCTTCTTCCCCTCCGATATTAGCTAGTTATCTTAACCCTATTTAGGGCTACTCTTTCATTGATGATTTGAAATGTCATGTTTATCATAATTTAAATCCCTATGCATACTTTAGTATGCTTCCAGATTCTCTATTTGGCTTTATTGTTTTGGCTTATTTTGGCAAAGGTATCAAACTGTTTTCATCAGTGTACCCTTATAATGCAATTTTATATCTGGCAGGAAAGTCTTTCCTTACACTTTCCTTTTCAACTCTTTTCTTTTGCAGGGTGGGGTAGGGTGTTATTCACTATTCATATATGTTTATTTTTTCCAGGTAAACTCTACAATCATTCTGACCATTTATAAACTATTCCTTTGGTATATTGGCTGATGTTATATTAAATATACAGATTCATGCATACTTCCCAACCCAAGGTCCAAAACATTTGAAATGGAGTAGAGAGCCTGCTGTTGCATCAGTGTTTTCTTCTTGGGATTCCTTTGAAAATAGAATTACATTAGGACACTAATAGTTTCATTTGAATTATTTTATTGAACCACTTTTTAGTGTGTATGTGTAGAGGTGAGCCCTAGGGACAGTGACAACTGTGGAGGCTATGAAGGGAGAAGACACACACACCCAAAGAGGGACACCAAATATTAATTCGGCTTGCGTGACATTTTCTGCAGTAATTGCTCTGAGAAAGGGACTCCATTTGCAAATGAAAACCCCTCATTTTTCAGTTCAGGATATTTCCTATTAGTCACTTACCATCATGGCTTATAAATCTGCCCATTGTAAGTTTGCTGAGTATACAGCAATTCTCCAGAGGCTGTTCAGCCCTTGGTAAGTTTATGATTTTCACAATTTCGGGAACAAAGGGCGGAGAGGTAAGATACACAAGGCAAGAGGTTGGGGGAAACAGCTTATATCCTTTGTCTTGCCATGTTAGTCACTGAGGACTATCGTCTGATTGCTATGGAAAGTGTCTTCTTAAACCAGGTCTTGTTTGAGGATTGTTTTTCCGTTGTCTAGACGAATCAAGTAAATTAGCAATTTTCTTGTTACTGACAGAATTCTGGAAACAGTTAGTCCTAAGGACCCCAGTGAACCTTGGACCTTTCTATATGGGACTTCAAGCTTTCTATCCTGAACAGGAAACAACTTTGTAAGATATTAGCCACAACCAATGAAACACCAAACATTTTCCACCAAAAACATGTCAATTTCAACGATCACATTTTAGAATTCTAAGCAAACAATGTATTCAAATTTCAGGGACCCGCCCAATGTCTTACTTTCATGTTTTACTGACATGGAAGTTAGAACAAAGCCCTAAAGCCTCTTGTCTACAATGTTTATTTATTCTGTTACCAGTGTCCTTTTTTGTGGCAAATCACAAGTATTCATCCACCCACCCATCCTATCATTCAGCCAGTAAGAATTGAGAATATACTTAAGAGCATAGGTGTATGCTAGGTAGTGTAGATGTCCCAAACTGTTTACATTTCCCATGGACAAAGAAGATATGTTAAGACTCCATGTCTCTATTCCCTTGTACAAAAGAGTCTCTATTGTCTCTACTTACAGTTCATTTGTTCTCATGTTTCATTACTTCCTTCTGTTCCACCATTTCAATGGACTTCTGTCTCACCATTTCACTCAATGGACTGATCGCTTCATATTTCCAAATCCAATGGTACTTTTCTGTCCTTACATTACACAACTGCCCAGGAGTTGATGACTGCCTTGTTAAAACCCTCTCTTCCTTTGCCTTCTATGATGCTACACCTTCCTGGCTTTTCTCCCATCTCATTCCCTGCTCGATTTCAAGCTCCTTTCTCAGTTCATATTGCTCTGATAACTGTCTAAATGCACCCAGAGCTCTAAAGCCTTCATCACCTCTTTATCTTCACTACTCTGAGTATCTCATCTACTCCTACCGCTTTAAATACCATGCATAAGCCAATAACTCTCAAGGTATTTTCTTTGGCTCTTTCCTTTCTACCGAGCTCTGCTCATATGTAAGTACCTGATCGAAATCTTCACTTGTATGTCTAAACGTCCTCTTAAGATATATTTGGCAAAACAAAGCTTGTGATCCTTATTCTCCTTCTCAGCCTCCTTATCTCAGTTCATAGCACCCATTCATTCGGTTGCTTGGGCACAGACATAGGAATCACTGTTATTCCCCCCCCTTTCCTTACTTCCACATACGATCCATAAACAAGTTGTATTAGCTCTACCTCCAAAAGAGATCTTAAATATGTGTCATTTTAATTTATTTCCACTGCTACAATCTTAATCCAATTCCAAAATGGCCCCTTATTGATTTCATTCCTGTCTCTTCATAATTGAGTCTGCATAATTATCTTTTTAAAATATAAATCAAACCTCCCACTCTAGCTGAAAACCTCTAATGGTTTTCAAATGCTGCTGGAAAATAATCTATGATAAATTTGTATAAATTTTCCTATGCCCTATAAGGGACTATATTATCCTGCCCTGTTTATAATTCCAACCTCAGCATATCCCATTTTTTCCCCTCTTTGCTCACTGCATACACTACAGGCACACTGTCATTCTTTTTGTTGCTTGAACAAGGAGTGTGCGCTTAACTTTTCACTCTAAACTCCTGTCCCCGTATCTTTACACACCTAGCTTCTTGGTGTCCTTCAGGTCTTAGCTCAAATGTGCTCACCTTCTCAAAGAGACCTTTTCCAACCATTCCAAGCTAAGTAGACTTTCTTCCCTCACCTTGTCAGTGTCCATGACCTGTATTTTCTTCACAAGAAATATCATTGTCTGAAATCGCCTTGTGCAATTATATGTTTACTTGTTTATTGTCTACCTTTCCCTCTCTGGAATGTCAGGTCTATGAGGTCTTGGGACTTTAGTTGTCTTATTCACTGCTATATCCTTCGTGCTTATAATAGTATCTTGCCCATAAAAGGCTCTTAATCTGCGTGTGTTGAATAGATGAGCAAAGGACCCTTTAGCTGTTTGCCGCTGCATGGATAATAATGTCCAGGATACTTACCACCTGGGGCTTACAAGCTTCTCACTGCTTCCTTATCTGTCTAGCTTTATCCTTCACTATTCAGATTCCCTCTGAACTCTTCTTGGCTTTGACTTGTATTTTCACTATTTACCACTCTGTATATATGGCTCTCTGTCCTCGGGTATTCCCCCTCTGTATCCATCTTTGCCTGGCTCATTCCTACTTCCATTTTAAGTCTGAGCTGGGACTCCATTTGCTGTGGGGCCATGGTTGGTAATCTTGCCAAACTGCTTCCGTTCAGACCAGAACGCTCAGAGTCCACATTTAGAAAGTTCAGAGGTCTCTTTGCCTTCTTGGAATTGGGTGTTTCCCTGAGTGTCAATAATAAGACAAACATTGGTGGTTTTGACTGAGACAATGGTGTGACAATTCCTAATAAAGCCTTGTTTGTTTATTTACTTACTTTTAAGTCAGCTTTATGCCCAATGTGGGGCTTGAACTCATGACCTTGAGATCAAGAGTCGCATGCTCTACTGACTGAGCCAGCCAGGTGCCCCAAAGCCTTGTTTTAAATGGTCTATTACCATAGCAATCAGAAAATAGTCCTAGTGACTAATATAGTAAAAAAAAATAATAATAATTTAAAGGTTAGGTTAGACAGGGTGTTTCCTATACAAACTGATGGTTTTTTATTTCTTACTTTTCTGCCCATGGGCCCCTCAGCTCTTTTCTGCGTGTTTTCTAAGTGATCATGTTGGGGAATTGATCTGTAATCACCAAATTTCATGAGCATATTTCTAAGTCAAAGTCAGATATCTGATTAACTTAAGCTGGGCAATAGCCTTGAAATTGAGAATGGGAATTTGTCATTTGTAAAAGATATTTCTTTCTCCAGGGCAGACAACTGAGGCGGAAAAAAAAAAAAAACAAGCAGGTATCATCATAAACACATGCTCACTCTGATCTGCAGGTTATCTTTCCTGGACTTCCAGATTAGAATAAGTGTCTCCTGCTCTGTGTACTAATGCTTCTTCTATCACAAAACTTAGTACGTTATAGTTATTTTTCTACTTGTCAATTAGCAAATAAAATCTCAAACATGACCATACTCTACTTAAAGGCAATCATCTTATTCTGACTTGGCATTTAATAAATATTTGTTGAATCTGTTGAATGGGTGGATGATTGAATGAAGATTCAAAGTCAGTCAGTCAACGTGGAATATCACAAGATCATCTATGAGTAAGTGTGAATTACAGAGTCAGAGGAACGTCCTCAAGTTCAGAATAGGTAAAAATCACTGGGCTGAGGTAGTTGTGGGATGCTTTGTACGGGATGGGACAAGAACATGGCTTTGGAGGGTAGATACAGTTGAGTGACTGCATGAGTAGAGAGAGAGGATACTACTCCAGAAACAGTCACTGGCAGAGAAGACTTAGGCAAGAGGCACAGGGCCAGTGAGTGGACAGGCACTGCGGTGGCATTGGTCCCAGGCTGTCAGGTTGAGGTCTGACGAGGGAGAGCTTTGATGCCCAGGCTAGGGAGTCAGAGCCTTTTTCCTATAGACAACAGGAGCACATTAAAAATCTTTAATTGTACAAGTGATAGGCTGCAAATTCAATTTAAGGAAAATGTATCTTGTTTTGGAAGGAGGAGGAACCGGAGATAGAGAAACTAGTTTGGAGTCTCCCATTCGGTGCAAAGGGAAGGCTTAGATTTGGCAAGTAGCTTGGAAAGGCATATTTAGAGGAGAAGGATGGCAGCCAATGGTGCTGATACAACATGGTAGGGAAGTGGTGAGCCACGCGTCCTTTTCCTCAAAGAGTAAGTGTGCTTGAATTCCTATATTCTTTACGTGCACCGAGTCTCAACGCCCGTCGTCAATTCTAAACGAAGACCCTAAAATCCTTAAGATTGGGAGTTTCCTTCCACCCTTTCTCCCTCCTTCCCTCCCTCCCTCCTTCCTTCCAGTATAATAGATATATTCAAGCAGGCTGGAAACTCAGGCAGGACTTGATGCTGCAGTCTTGAAGCAGAATTTGAAGAAATTCTGGGAAACCACAGTGTTTGCTCTTAAGACCTTCAACCGATTGGACGAATTTCATCCACATTATTGAAAGTAGTTTACTTCAAGTCAACCGATTTTGTATAAAACTCTAGCCCAGTTTTTAAAAAGTTGGATTTTGACATTGGTACAATGCACAGAGCTTTACCAGGTTGCATCAGTTTTATAGGCACGCGCGCGTGTGTGTGTGTGTGTGTGTGTGGTTCTATGCAATTTTGTCACACGAGTAGATTCACGTAACCACCACCACAGTTGAGATAGAGAAATCTTCAACCACACAGCTCTCTTTTGCTACCACTTAATAGTTACATCACACCCTTATTCCACTCTCCATCCCAAATCATAGGCAACCACTGATGTTCTCTATTTGTATTATGTGTTATATTTTGAAATGTTACATAAATAAAATCGTACACTATGTACTTTTTTATTTCACTCAGCATTAATTCTCTTGAGATCATCCAGGTTATTTCACATATCAATCAAATTATATAGCTCATAACTATGTTTCTTTTTATTTCTGAGTAGCATTCCATTGAATGGATGCACCACATTTGTTTAAGCATTCACCTGTTCAAGAACATTTGGGCCGTTTCCAGGTTTTTATAAATGAAGTTTCTACAAATTTTCATATACGAGTTGTTCTAAAAACAGACTCTTTTTTTCTTTTTCATTTCTCTGGATAAGTGCTCAAAGTTCAGTTGCTGGGCTGCATGGTGAGTATATGGTTAGTTTAAGAAACTGCCCAACTATTTTCCAGAATGTCTGTACCATTTTACAGTCCCACCAGCTTTAGGCTATGCTTCTCTCCTAAGCTCCAGACCTTTGCTTCCAATTGCCTATTTAGTAAATTGACCTGGATGTCTCAAATCCTCGAACTTAGCTTGTTAAAACTTGAGCTCATTATCTTCCCTTACACACCAATAGTCCTGTATTTTTTTGCGTGGACTAAGATAACCCTTTAGTACACAAACCAAACACTGAGAGCCGCCTAGATGCCTCTCCCATGGACTCTCTCTTTCTCTCTTTCAAAATAAATAAACATTAAAGAAAATTATTTTTAAAAAACCCTATATCCATCACTTGGGTTGGTGCATTTTATCTTCTATCTCTCAGACAGAGGGGAAGACTTTGTAATGTTTATTCATCTTTGAGAGACAGAGAGAGACAGAGCATGAGTGGGGAGGGGCAGAGGGAGAGGGAGACACAGAATCCTATGCAGGCTCCAGGCTCTGAGCTGCCAACACAGAGCCCGACGCAGGCTTGAACCCACAAACTGTGAGATCATGACCTGAGCTGAAGTCCAATGCTTAGCTGACTGAGCCACCCAGGCGCCCCAGGAACAGGCATTTTAGAGTTGGTAGTTATATTAATGCTTGAAGCATAGAGATGTGAAAAAGACTAGCTGGTCCCCTATAAGTAGGTCCAAGTTGCCAAATGGACTCAAATCCCTCTATGTGGTAGCAGACTGGAAAAGAGAGACCTATTCTTGGCAAAGCTCTAGCCTCAGATTTCGGCAGAAACTGCAAATGAATTCTACCAAACGTATAAAACAACTTATTTTAGCAGTGTGGACAGTCAATCGTATATAGCATCATCTGCTGCCTTAGATCCCCTTCCAGTTACACTAATTTGTAAAATAGTCCCTAAAATAGTCACCTAGGAGTTTAGTTAATAATAATTGTACCTTCGTGACACAGTTAGACTCCTGAAGGAAGTTTTCAAGTTGTCTGTGGGACGGACCAGAGCATACTTGCTCCTGCTCAGCACAGGGCATTCAATAGAATCTGAGAGTCATTACTCGCTGGCGTTACCAGCTGCACTTATCTGAAGTCAACCACGTGAGTCTAGGCACCCAACTAGATCTTCCTTGTCCGAGCCACAATTACCTTTGGATCAATCCCCAGAGACACGACTTAACGCAAATCACACTGATGTTCTGAAATAACGTCCTGCTGAGAAGTAAAATAAAGAAATACACGACGGAGTCAGGTGGCAATCTACTCTGCGGCTCCCTCTTCCAGTCTTCCCTTCCAGTTGGATAGCCAATGTGACTTCTAGTGGAAAAGCCATTGCCTCTTTTGCTCTGAGTACTCAAGTCTTTTAAGAAGTCGCTTATGTGGAAAGAAATCAGCACTATCACGTCCCTAGGGGCTGTGCAGTGTGACTGCTTGGCATAATTGTGGGTGAGGAAGCCAACTCAGCTTTGTAACAATAGGGAATATGTTCAGGAAATCCCCCATTTAAGCTCATTTCCAAGCGGCTTTGTGCAACTAGTGTGATGGGATGTCGGAGTCCTTGCAAGTCAGAGCCATTATTACTGTTATATCCTTAATTATGACCAGGTTCCAACAGGCTACTGTGACTGCAGCCAGAGACATGTGAGAAAAGAATCCAGGGTCCTACCCCTTGTCCTCCCTTGGAACACAACTCATTTCTAATCCCGTTTTTCTTCCCAGCTACTCAGGGTCCAGCTTTGGTTTTCCTTTGGATACACTGGCCATAGAGTGAGCCTAAGAAAGTGAGGCTGGAGGTCTGGGCATAATGGTTTGCCGTAGAGCTAGCTAATCTTCTGAGAAGCTTGTCCAGCGTAGGCCCAGATACCTGCAAGATTTTCAGGCAAGAGCTCACTGTCTGAATTCTTTCTATATGAGCGTTCCATTGCTGCAGTAATAAATTATCACAAATGTAGCAGCTTATAACACAAACGTATTATCCTACAGTTGTGTAGGTGGGAAGTCTCACACGGGCCTTAACTGGTTGAAATCAAGATGTCACAGCGTTTCATTCCCTGTCTGAAGGCTCGAGGGGGGAGATCTGTGTCCTTGCTCATTTGAGCTGTAGGCAGAATTTGGTTCCTGGCGGTTTTAGGGTGGCGTTCCGGGCTTTCTTGCTTATCAGCTGAGTGCTTTTCCCAGTTTCTCAAAACGGGACCCACATTTCTTGGCTCGTGATCCCCTCCCTAGTGGGTATACTCATTCTCTCAATTCGAATGTCCTGTCGTTTTTCCTCTGTCTCATCTCTTTACAATGTAGCTGGGAAAGGTTTTCTGCTTTTAAGGTCTCATGTGATTAGATGGGGTTCACATGGGAAATCTGGGGTAACCTCACCATCTCAGGGTCTGTACCCTTTTTTTGGTTATTTGTTTATATATGTATATGTATATATATATATATATATAATTTTTTAAAATATAACTTATTGTCAAATTGGTTTCCATACAATACCCAGTGCTCATCCCAACAGGTGCCCTCCTCAATGCCCACCACCCACTTTCCCCTCTCCCCCACCCCCCACCAACCCTCAGTTTGTTCTCAGTATTTAAGAGTCTCTTATGGTTTGCCTTCCTCCCTCTCTGTAACTTTTTTTCCCCCTTCCCCTCCCCCCCCCGTCTTCTGTTAAGTTTCTCAGGATCCACATATGAGTGAAAACATATGGTATCTGTCTTTCTCTGCCTGATTTATTTCACTTAGCATAATACCCTCCAGTCCCATCCACGTTGCTGCAAACGGCCAGATTTGATTCTTTCTCATTGTCAAGTAGTATTCCATTGTATTTATAAACCACATCTTCTGTATCCATTCATCAGTTGTTGGACATTTAGGCTCTTCCCATAATTTGGCTATTGTTGAAAGCGCTGCTATAAACATTGGGGTACCAGTGCCCCTATGCATCAGCACTCCTGTATCCCTTGGGTAAGTTCCTAGCAGTGCTATTGCTGGGCCATTGGATAGATCTATTTTTAATTTTTTGAGGAACCTCCACACCGTTTTCCAGAGCGGCTGCACCAGTTTGCATTCCCACCAACAGTGCAAGAGGGTTCTGTTTCTCCACATCCTTGCCAGCATCTATAGTTTCCTGATTTATTCATTTTAGCCACTCTGATCAGCACAAGGGGGCATCTCAGTGTGGTTTTGATTTGTATTTCCCTGATGAGGAGTGATGTTCAGCATCTTTTCATGTGCCTGTTGGCCACCTGGATGTCTTCTTTAGAGAAGTGTCTATTCATGTCTTCTGCCCATTTCTTCACCGGATTATTTGTTTTCCAGGTGTGGCGTCATATCAGCAAAGTCCCTCTTGCCATGCAATGTAACATACAAGATTCAAAGATTAGAGTTTGGGCGTTTGGGGAGAGGGGTGTCGATTACTCTGCCTCCTACATTATCTAAAGGTAAGGATTCATTATTGATTTATTGAACACGTATTCATTTAGTGCCTACTATACACAAGACAATCTACAAGGCACTGGATGCTCTATCCTGTTTCACTTGTGAACTGTGAGAGGCGATGGAAAATTTTTGCATTGAGCAAATTTACCTACTGAATTTTCTCTTGAGCCACACACTCATTGTCCATAAGGAGAAGAGGACTGGGAAGGAGCTGATGACAGAGGAGACTCTCAGACAACCATAGTAGTTGTGTGTGCTCATCTGTCTCTAACTCCCAGGCTGATCCAGTTCACTTTTCACAGTTTAGGAGCTGGGTGTGAAGTGTGGAATTAATGATTTGGAGGTACTGCTGTGAAAGTTATCTTTAATTCAGAAAGAATCAATTGATGTAACAATACATAAAAACTTCAATGTGTGGGGCGTCTGGGTGGCTCAGTTGGTTAAGCGTCTGACTTTGGCTCAGGTTATGATCTCGCAGCTGGTGAGTTCGAGCCCCGCGTCGGGCTCCGTGCTGACAGCTCGGAGCCTGGAGGCTGCTTCGGATTCTGTGTCTCCCTCTCTCTCTGCTCCTTCCCCGCTCGTGCTCTGTCTCTCTCTCAAAAATAAGTAAACACTAAAGAAAAAAAAAGCTTCGATGCGTGCTATGGTGTCATGCTAGCATGCATACATACAGGTTTTGCTCTATGAGAGCTAACAATGCAGGTCAGGAGATGTGCACTTCAAACAGTCTGATACCAGTGCAGAGCAATCATTCATTTAATTAGAGCAAAAGTCATGCTTCAGCTCGCTGGGAGACTGAAAAGACACAACCAGTGTGAGCTAGTGAAACAGAAAAGTTTCTTTACTTCTTGTGCATGTCAGAGGTGGGGGGAGGGAGAGGAGGATCGGAGTTAAAAATACCAATTGTGGCCAGAGAATCTCATGGGTTCATGGATTCTACACTTGATCTTAGCCAAAAGGCTGAGACTCGATCATCAATTAATGGATTCTAAACAAAAGACGGCGCTGTCATTATATATCCTTTCCCTGTTATCTGTCACTTCTTTGAAAAATAACGTCTAGGAAAAATTACATCAAAATGTAACTGACATCAAACACTGACAATGCCAAATGCTGGTGAAGACGTGGAACAACAGGAACTCTCATCATTGCTGGCGGGAGTGTCAGTGGTACAGCCACTTTGGAAGGCAGTTTGGAAGGCTGTTTCTTAAAGTCGAAATATACCCTTACCATATGATGCAGCAATCACACTCTTACATGAATCAAAAACTCACATCCACATAAAATTCTGCACATGGATGTTTACAGCAGCTTTATTCATAACTGCCGAACTTGGAAATAACCAAGGTGTCGTCACTAGGTAAATGGATAACTGAACTGGAGTACCTCCATACAATGGAATATTATTCAGTGTTAACAAGAACTGAGATATCAAGCCATGAAAGCATATGAAGGAGACTTAAATTATTAACTGAAAGAGGCCATCTGAGAAGGCTACATACCGAACGATTCCAGCCATATGGCATTCTGGAAAAGTCAAAACTAAGGGGACCATGGTGGCCAGGAGTTGAGAGGAGGGAGTGACAAGTAGGTGGGAACAGAGAATTTTTAGGACGATCGAGCTAATCTGTACGCTACTATAATGCTGGATATGTAGCATTATAAATTTGTCTGAATCCACAGAACGCACAACACAAAGAGTGAACCCTAATGTCAAGTATGCACTTTGGGCAAGGATATATCACTGTAGATTCATTGATTGTAACAGGTGCGCAAATGTATGGAGAATGTAGATAATGGCCATACACGAGGAGCGGGAAGGAATTATAGGGAGCTCGGTACTTTCTGCTCAGTTTTGTTAAGCACCTAAGACTTCTCTAAAAATAAGGTCTATTTAAAAACATCCTATTGCAACTATTGGGGGCTTGTATTTAACAGTATAGGGGACACTTGGGAACAATCAGTCAATTTAGAAGTACAGACATATGTGACTCAGGAAGTAAGAAAATAAAAAGCACATGGCTGAGGAAAACAGGAAACGAGGAAGTGTACAGGAAGTAGCTGAAAGTCCTTTCCAAAGAAAAATGCTGTTCAGAAACCAGTTATATTTAGAGGCTTCCAGCTTCCAGCTTCCAGTTATGGAGCATTAGTTCCTCTGAGACCAACTCTCCCACAGACAAGAGCCATAAATTCTGGACTCTGGAGAGCAACTTGCAGCCGGTAGACATTGGAAGGGTGTCCACGTTCGGAAGAAGGGAATAGCACAAAGATGAAAAAATTTCCCATTTTTTCAGGTTTTTACCTCAGCACAAGCTAAAACTTAGAAAGTCCAAAATCTTATCGATCTGAAGAATCAGAAGGCAGAATTCAGGGCAGTCATGGGAGCTGGAAGGACGGAATCCAGAAAATGAGACATCTGGAGAAAGGGGGCCCCAAATTCTGTATATATTGTATCCAAATCTTCAGCCTACATGTATACATGGCAGATGTCAAGCATATGACTAAGGGTTAAAGAACTGAACAAAGATATCTGCTGCTGCCTATTGTAGAGGGGCTAACGTCTCAAGTTTGAATTCAATTAAGTTACCTGCCTGGTAGAAAAAAAAAAAAATCATACTCTTTGGAAAATCCAGAGTCTCCACAATAAATAGTTCAAAATACCCAGGTGGCAACCAAAAATTATCCCACATATGCATAAACAAGAAAATGTGACTCATACTTGACAAAAGGCCATGCAACAGAGACCCAGGTGTTCAAACCTGAGACAGTGACTTCAGAGTATCTATTATAATCATGCTCAATAATGTAGAGGGAAATATGGGCATAATTAACGACCAAATAGGAAACCTCAGCAGAGAAATGGAAACTACAAAAAAAAAATGGAGAAATTCTAGAACGAAAAAATAGAGCACCTAAAATTAAAAAAAATTCACTGGCTGGACTCCACAGAAAGTAGAGAAGACAGAATAGAGTTAATGAACTTGCGGTTAGTTACATAAGAATTATTCAATCTGAAGAACAGGAAGGTTGGGCACAACAGAAAAAAGAAAGAGCAAAGCATCAGAGACCTGTAGAACTGATAACGTGGATGGTAAGAGGAGGCACAGATGCTATTCTTTTCACTGGCTATAACCCCCATTTTCTACATTGTAAGTGCAGGCTTCCAGCCTATAGTCAATCTGCTTTCAGGAAGATGTCACATATTTGGCTCATAGTTTTCTTTCTATGGGGTCTGCTGTTCCTATCCTCAGTGGTTCATTCCCAGCTTTTACCGAGCCTTTTTTCCCCCCCTCATACTAACCACTGTACTAATTGCTCTGTTCCTTGTTTTCTTCTGCTCTCTTTCCCTGTGACTGACAACTTTCTGTAGTGTTACACTTGGCTTTCTACTTTTTTGTTTATCTATCCTAGGTTTGGGGTTTGTGGTTACCATGAGGTTCCCATATGACACCCGAGGTATAGAGCGGTTTATTTTGGGTTGATGGCTACTCAAGTTTGAACGCGTTCTAAAAGAACTTCTTTTTTACTCCCCCAACTTTGCATTTTATGTACATTGTTACATTTTTTTTCCTTTTGGCTATTATGAGCAGTACTGCAATGAACAACGTTTTATATGTTTATCTACACGGGTATTTCTGGGTCAATAGGTAAAATTCTGATAGCTATTGACATTTCTCCCACAACACACTGTCACGATTTTTACACTTAACCAACATTTCACAACCTCTTACCTCTTCATTTGGACCCTGTGCCTGTCCTCACTCAGGCTGGTAGGAGCTCCATTTTGACTCCCGTATCCATCCACGTCTCAGTACGGTTAACAGTCGTCAATCACTGGGGGCTTATCGACTGTCTAGGACATCCTGGAAAGACAAAATATTTGCTGAAAAATGTGTAGTCCTCTACCTCCTTAATAATACCTCCCTAATTTATATACAGAAAACACAAATAGAACCAGTTTTCCAAAATATGGTGTGAACATGTGTATGTCAGACACCAAGCAAGATTTATTTTTAACCATGTAAATTTCAGCATTTCCTGAGGGCTGGTGGTGGAGGATGGAGATAAAAAAAAAAAAAATAGGATGGAAGTCATTTTTCAGGATAAACCCTTTTAAGTCCATACTCTCTGAGCCCGGAACGTGCCAGCGGAGTGAAACCAAACACTCCTGCTATCATCCGTCAGAATAATGCTAATAGCAATTTTCCTGTGTTTGGGTTATAGACCTTACAAAACCCTTGAGAGGCAGGCGGGGTATAGTTTAATATTCTCATTTTCCCAATGAAGAAACTGAGGTTCAGAGAACATAAGAGTCTTGCCCAGAGTCACACTGTAAATGGCAGAACAGGAATTTAAATGCACATCTACATTCCAGTGGAACGGACAAGAAAGACTGAAGGCGGATTAAACAGCACACTAAACAGATAGGAGCAAGCCTGGCTATCTTCCCTCTGCCTCCATTCACAGAAGGGTGAGCAAAGTGCAATGAGTAAGGGAAGCCCTGAACGAAGGTAATTAGCAAATAGCTGTTTCTAAGGGAGGCACCAGCTCCTGAACTCTCACCTTGTTGTCTGCTCTGGAACCGCCATCTTGCCTAAGGTCTTCTCTCTGGGGGGACAGTGCTCTTCCCTCCACGCTGGACCTCCCAGGGGGAGGTCTTTGCCGCACCATGCGTGGGTATGAGGAACAAAAAAAGTTGATAACCATTTATTAACTATCTTCCATATGCCAGTCACTGAGCTAGATTCCTTAATACCACCTCATCCAAACTGCAATGAGCGTCCTCATTTTGCACATGAGGAGACTGCCAAGGCTCCGGGAAGAACAGAATAACCAACCATGTCTCTTTTCCCCTCAAAGTGGCAAAACTCTTTTGCGTTTTAAAATTCAAATGGTGCCTCCAGTGTGAAAGGAAAAAAAAAAATCACAGCGGCAAAATCAACCGTAATTTTTCAATCCAACAACCACCTTTCGTGTATCATCTCCTCCTTATGCGCCCGTACTTTGCTAGAAGTTGCGGTTGGTGAACAAATTTGAGAACAACTTCTACAGCTCGCTTTTAAAATTTAGCATCAGGGGGCGCCTGGGTGACGCAGTCGGTTAAGCGACCGACTTCAGCTCAGGTCACGATCTCGCGGTCCGTGAGTTCGAGCCCCGCGTCGGGCTCTGAGCTGATGGCTCAGAGCCTGGAGCCGGTTTCTGATTCTGTGTCTCCCTCTCTCTCTGCCCCTCCCCCGTTCATGCTCTGTCTCTCTCTGTCCCAAAAATAAATAAACGTTGAAAAAAAAAATTAAAATTTAGCATCAGGATGACCTTCCAACTTGCCACGATCCTCACAACAAGCATTTTACTGGTCGCAGTAAATTTAAATTTACTGATTTCCGTAATGGACATTTAGGTTGTTTCCAGTACTTGCTCGCCCAAATCAAATTGTTAGGTCGTGTGCTAATAGTCTTTTGTTACTATTAAATTATTTCCTTAGAATAAATTCTCAAGAGTCATATCATTGAGCAAAAGGGTATAAACATTTTTATAGCCCTCCTGCATTACTAGGCAAAAGGCCTGTATGACTCTAAGTGGCACACACAAATAAGGGCAGAAGCAGACATTTTCCAAAGAAACCATGCTGCTTTCCATTTCCGGCAATGCAATGAACATCCAAGTTAAAACTACCAAGATACTGAATTAAATATAAAAACGATCTTCTTAGGGGAGTGTGGGCGGCTCCGTCAGTTAAGCGGCCAGCTCTTGGTGTCGGCTCAGGACATGAGCTCACGGTTCGCGGGTTCCAGCCCCACATCGGGCTCCACACTGCTTGGGATTTTTCTCTCTTCCCCTCTCTCTGTTCCTCCCACTTAGTCTCTCCCTCTCTCTCAAAACAAACAAGAAAACAAACAAACAAACAAATAAACAAATAAATGTCATTTTCCCAAGGAAACCTTGTTCCCTTTAAGTGGAAAAAGGTACTTAGAAATCAAGCGCTGGGCAAGTGATGTGCTTATTTCCACTAGGATATCACTGAGTCTAGGCCCTATCAGTGGATAGAGCTAGGAGATGTTTTGTTAATTAATTAACTAATTAATTAATTTATTTATTTTTAATGACTTTGTACAGATACCTCACCACAGGGCCTTTCTCTCATTTGTCAAATACACATTTATATTTCTCATCTCCGGCAGTGATAATCTTAGTTTCTGATACTATCAATATATTTATTCGCTTACTCAATCTTTTTTTTTTTTAATTTTTTTTTTTTTAACGTTTATTTATTTTTGAGACAGAGAGAAACAGAGCATGAACGGGGGAGGGGCAGAGAGAGAGGGAGACACAGAATCGGAAACAGGCTCCAGGCTCTGAGCCATCAACCCAGAGCCCGATGCGGGGCTCGAACTCCCGGACCGCGAGATCGTGACCTGGCTGAAGTCGGACGCTTAACCGACTGTGCCACCCAGGCGCCCCTCGCTTACTCAATCTTGTAAGACACAAAACATAGCTCATCAATGTTACTACCAATGAAATCCTACGAGCTAAAGTCCAAGATATTTTTGCAATTCTTTTGGTTCTTAGCATCTATCCACTGAGCATGGACAGTCAGAGTACTGTGTCACTGGTATTTGGATTGGCTCTTTTTGCCTTCTCTGAGTTCATGTTAGTTTATTTTTATTTTTGAATATATAAACGTAAATATGGTCTCAAAGTCAAAACCATCTGTAGACACATACTCAGAGAAGCCTCACTCTCTTCCACCCTGTCCCCACTAACACCAAGAGATAACCAATCTCATAAGTTTCTGATTTATTCTTCTTAAAAAAAATTTTTTTTTAATGTTTACATATTTTTGAGAGAGATGAAGACAGAATGTGAGTGGGTTAGGGGCAGGGAGAGAGGGAGACACAGAATCCGAAGCAGGCTCCAGGCTCTGAGCCATCAGCACAGAGCCCGACGTGGGGGCTCCAACTCACAGAGCTATGTGATCATGACCTGAGCCGAAGTCAGACGCTCAACCGACTGAGCCACCCAGGCGCCCCTCTGATTTATCCTTCTTGTGCTTACTATTGCAAATAAGCAGATGACCACATATTTTTCTTCCTTCCCTTCTTCCATACTGAAGGGGGCACACTATATACCCCTTGGTACCTTGATTTTTTTTTTAAGGAACAACAGAATTGAACAGCACTCCATTGTCAAGATGTATCATAGTCTATTCATTGTTTCCTATTTTGTCCACTTGGAATGTTCCCAATATTTTGCTATTAAAATTTTACCATCATGTATAAGCTTGTGCATATATACTTTGATATTGTTGGAGGGTATCTTCACCCCAAATTCCTAGAAGTGGGATTGCTTGGTCAAAGAATAAATGCATGAGTGTTTTTTCTAGATATTGCCAAATTCCCCTCTGTAATGGTGGTTACCATCCTTACCAGCAATGTACAAAAGCAATGTTTTCCCTAAGCCTCACCAAGAGTGTGCTGTCTAGCTTTTGAAGAGATCCCCTCTTCCAACAGCTTTCCTCATCTGGTCCCTATTTGCTTTCCTCCCACCTTCCATAATTTTTGTAATTTTTTTCTTTGCTTTGTTGGGACTTCCTTTGATTCTGTTAAGTCTCCAGAAATAGCACAAACTAGGAGTATATCATATTTGCCTTGGAATTTTTATATTCACAACATTTTGAGAGAATCTGCTTATTAGTAACCAGTCTGTTCTAAGGCAGGAAGCCTCTGCCGCAGTAGTCTTGGAACACCTAACCGAATACGAAATAGTTCTAAAAACGATTAGCTCTGAAAAATTCACATGCTATTACGCTGAACTTGGCAAAAGCAAAGCCGAATTTCTTCTGGGATCAATCACTCAGCAAAACCAATCTCAAAACAAGTTTTTGCTACCCTGAACTTTTACATGACTATGTGCAAAAGGAAAAATTAGTGTCCAGACCAGCGCCAGAGTTATAAGATAGATGGAAAAAATGATAGGAAAACATCTTATATGTCTGTTCGTGTAGGTAGGAGGCTGAGAAAGTCTTAATCTTGTACAAAATGTTTTCCTTATTTTTATCAACAGGACTATTTGTGTTAGAGGAGAACCAATGTTCATAGAAACGCTTGTCTGTAAGTGGGCCCTTGGCTTACAAAGATCATTTATTTGCAGATTTGAGTATCGAATGGACACGACGTTTGGTAATTGGTAATTTCGCTAAGACTGGGATTTGAATAGTTGACACAGCACGCAAGAAGGGCAAGGATATGTTGGTAGAATCTCCCCTAGCTAGCGGGTGAGTCATTTTCCCTAGGGCTCTGTGAGTTTTAATCATATACACATAGTTTATGGAGAAAGGGTAAATGCTCTGCATTTTCATTTAGACTGTTCCCAATATTCTGTTATTAAAAGTCATGGCCAGAATGATTCACTGTGTGGATATTTTTTCCATACTATTACAGGTACATCCGAGAATGGTGTTGTAGGGTAAAGGTATCCATAATCAAGTCGATTGGGAAAACACTGAGTTAGACAGACAGGAAACACATTTCTATTCTGGAGGACTTCTCAGAACCTTTAACATGCTAAGGTGTATCAAGACTCTTCAAGAAAGGAGCTATACTATGCAGGGTTTCCAAGCTTATTTGCCTGTGATATTTTTTTCACACCTCTGGAAAGTAGCGTTCCTTGGAACAGATTTTGGGAACCGTTGCCGCGGTGGTGGTTATACACGTTGGGGGCTCTCGTAGGCCTTGGTACCGTTCACAGGAAGGTCAAGTGCTGTTCCTACTTCACCTTCCAGAGGTTCAATCCATCCTCTCCAGACTTTCTAGAGGGCTGTATTGCTTTACCATGGGAAGTCTTTCCTATTTCTTCTCCTTCATTCCATCCAGGCCCTGTTTCTCAAGGAAAAGACTTCACAACATTAGCCTGGAAATCTCCCACCTGCCCAGGCCGATAGGGCCTATTTTAGGATTCAGGCATTTGCTAACAATTGTTTAGTCCTGATCCAAAGGCCGGGCAAATTCTCAATTGCCTACCCAGCTCAGCCCACCTCTGAATAGTGAAGTCTAAAGTTAGCGTTCGAACGGCATTTTACGTGATACTATTTATTGAGTGACTCTATATGCCAAGTGCTCTATTCATGTTATCTCATCTATTTTTAGTTCTTTTAAAAACCACAGCTTGACAAAGTAGAAAGAATTCCCATTTCACAGATCCTTATTATTTTACAGATGATGAACCTGATGTTCGGAGAGATTTAACGCCTTGCGGAACGTCACACAGCCAATTTGTGGCAGCACCCACAATGTTCTTTGGCTTTGCTGATTTGCATAACTGCAGCGACCAGACTTTTCTTCTATTTCGTGCTGCTTCCCAGTACTTCGGCAAAGTGAAGCCATTAGTCAGTTGTCTGTCAGATAAAGAAAACTCAGAAGAATGTACTTTTGCTTCAATTTTCCGAATATTTCAAAGCAGGAAAGTGACTCATTTCTGACCACTCCAGATAATCGCCTCATTTCTCCTGAGGGTTCTATCAGTGGGAATTACGGCCCGCTCATATTGGAGAAAGTGTTTCATTTCCCCGAGCCAGACAAGGCTCTCTTAATTAAGGGAAACATTCCACTTGTCAGAATCATAAAGACGCTCCCATGCTGATTGCCGTTAGCCAGACTGGCTGGAGGCAACTCTCCGTAAGATAAAGTGATAAAATTGAGCTTCTTAAAAGGGTATTGTTCATCTCTTCCTGTCTTCCTATCTGTTAGAAGCAGAGAGAAGGCCTTGCTGGCTTCGTGAAACTGCCCTCTGTATTCCTGTAACATTCCCCAGGGGAGTGGGTTTTTGAACTCTTGTGCTCTCTCCAAAATCAACATCGTTGAACAACGAAAGGAACCTCTGACCTTCAAAGGTCGAGGAAGCCAACATCCAGAGAGCAAAAAAATTCTACTTTGAAAGCCAGCCG
Organism: Prionailurus bengalensis; assembly: GCF_016509475.1. NCBI lineage: Eukaryota > Metazoa > Chordata > Mammalia > Carnivora > Felidae > Prionailurus > Prionailurus bengalensis. Next base: position 12,101,579 of record NC_057360.1, on the reverse strand, counting down.
CGAATCTTCCTCCGCAGCCCTCATGCTGCACGATGCCTGCATGCTCCTCGTTGCCGGATTTATCTTGTCATCACCCCAGATGCTCTGCGCCCCATAGACATCCACTTGGCCTCAACTTGCCAAACAGTGAACGGGATGCGGCTGGCTACCTGGACTCCTACATCACACGTAGGTGGCCCTTGTCTGTGGACACAGAGGCTGCGCTGGGGTGGCTGACTCGGTGGGGGAGGGGTCCAGACCAGGACTCTTCCTCCTCGACGTCCTCATCATAAAAGAGATTGGTTTCCTCCGTTTGTGCTAGCACTGTCCAGCTTTGATATGAAGGTTACAACTTCCCAGAATTAGTTGGGAAGGTTCCAGATATTCTAGTAGAATTTGAAGATATTTTAAAAATATTTTTAAAGTTTGTTTCTTTATTTTTGAGAGAGAGAGAGAGCACAAACAGCAGAGGGCAGAGAGAGAGAGGGAGACGGAGCATGAGCGGGGCGAGGGGCAGAGAGAGAGGGAGACACAGAATCCGAAGCAGGCTCCAGGCTCCGAGCTGTCAGCACAGAGCCCCAGTGCGGGGCTCGAACCCAAGAACCGTGAGATCATGACCTGAGCCGAAGTGGGGAGCTTAACCAACTGAAACACCCAGGCGCCCCATAGTAGAATTTTAAGATATTTTTAAAAGGGTTTGCAAATGCTACGGGTCAGAACAATTCCTTATTGAGAAAAATCTTCTACTGCTTTCAAATATAAAAACACATAATATTTGAGCCTCATTATTTTCAGCGTGACGCATCCCCCGTAATAACTGTTCCCTGCTCTTCTGTGATCTGACTACAGGCAGGCGCTCAGCACGAACAGGGATGTGGAAAAGCCTCCTCAAACTTCTCACTTAGCTTCTCCAAGTTGGCACTCAGGTTGGTACTAGGAGATATTGAGGCGGGTAGCTTTTTCCCATATGGTTTTCTGTCTTTACACCGCACAAAATTAAAGTAGAAAGAACACTTCCTCCCTGGGACACCCACTGTTGTGAAATGCACGATTAGGACACAAGAGCAAACGTTTTACAGTTCGCGTGAATTCGTTCATTTATTAATTCAACGCATATCTGTGACCATTTACTAAAAGCCGGGCTGAGTTGGGGGCTTGGGATGCAACAGAAAGTACAATGCTGTATGAGAAGTCATCATTACGAGGTCCAGAATGACCCCCATTTTTCAGTAAAAATTTGACACCAGCAACTAATGGACAGGAAATAAAACGGGATGATGGCAAACATCAACCTATTGGCAAAGGACCCCACGTAATAAATCAGTCCTTCCATACCTCTCTTTTTTAGGACCATGAAGTTCCAATTTATCATTGGCCAACAGTGTTTCACATATACAACACACATGCCAAAACGTAAGCAGCCAGTTTATATCAAAAACAAAAGAAGAAGAAGAAGAAGAAGAAGAAGAAGAAGAGGAAGACGAGGAAGACGAGGAAGACGAGGAAGAGGAAGAAGAAGAGGAAGAAGAAGAAGAAGAAGAAGAAGAAGAAGAAGAAGAAGAAGAAGAGGAAAACTTTCTCTTTGGCCTTGTTAACCACTTTATACCAACCAACTACTGATAGTACCACTAGGCATAAACACACAAAAAAGTTCCCGGAATACTCGGAACAGGATTTGTTGCTGTCGCCTTTTTTTTTTTTTTTTACAAGTTTTATTTTTCTACTTCAAGATTACAGCAAACGTGGTCACACCATAGGTAGAGTCGGAAGTAGGACAGAAAACACGCTGAAGGCCGGTTAGATCATCCCAGATCCTTAAAAATGGCTGACCCCTCACAACAGGTACAAAACTATAAAAAAAAAAACAACTATAAGACTACAAATTGCCAACCATTCCCCTTTTTAAAGCACCTTCAAGAGAAAAGGCAGGGCCCTGGGAATATTGGTTCTTCTGTCCTCCCCTGGTGCCCACGTTCGGATCCTGACATGGGCATCCACGCGGAAGGGGTCATGGCAGCTTTCCCGTCATTTATTTATTTACTTATTTTTCATTTATTTTTAGTTTAACTTTCCCTTTTTGCAGACTAGTCCTCCTCCTCGGTCTTCTGCTTCATGGTATCAAGCATCATCATCCTCAGCACCCTTAGTGCCCGCTTGCCCATAACTACCTCTCATTTCTCATCTTCCTCTCCTTCCCCTTCCTCTCTATGCCCTTCCTCTCCATCGCCTTCCTCCTCCATCACCTACCTCCTCCCCTTTCTTCCTCTCTATCCCCTTCCTCTCTATCGCCTTCCTCCTCTTCTTCCTCTCCATCTACGTTCTGCCCCTACTTTCTTCATTAGCGCTCCCACCAGCAGGCGCATCTCCTCATTCCACCGCCTCCTCCGCAACTTGCTACTTCCCCTTTAGATCCTTGGTGGTGATCTCGGACCTAGCATCCACTGCCACATCTGACATAGCAGGGCTCCCCAGTGATCCCGTGCAGCAGGGTTTTTAAAACAGCAATCATCGGGGTGATTACAGCAGAGGCAGAGTGGTAGCCAAGAACATACACGTAGAAGTTGGATAGGCCTGGTTTGGGTCTTAGTTCTACTGCTCACAGGCTATGAGATCTTAGGCAAGTTATCTATCATCTATCTATCTATCTATCTATCTATCTATCTATCTATCCATCTATCCATCCATCTATCCATCCATCTATCCATCCATCTATCCATCCATCTATCCATCCATCTATCCATCCATCTATCCATCTATCCATCCATCTATCCATCCATCTATCCATCTATCCATCCATCTATCCATCCATCTGTCCATCTATCTATCCATCTATCTAATTACTATGTAGTTAACATACAGGGTTATCTTAGTTTCAAATGTATAAGATAGTGATTCAACATTTCCATACATCACCCAGTGCTTATCATAACAAGTGTACTTCTTCATCCCCATCACCTATTTCCCCCATCCCCTCACCCACCTCCCCTCTGCTAACCATCAGTTTATTCTCTATAGTTAAGGGTCTGTTTCTTGGTTTCTTGCTCTTTTTTCCCTTTGCTCCTTTCAGTTCTTAAATTCCACATTTGAGTGGATCATATGGTATTTGTCTTTCTCTGACTGACTTATTTTGCTTAGCATTATACGCTCTAGCTTCATCCGTGTCCTTGCAAATGGTAAGATGTCATTCTTCTTTATGACTGAATAATATTCCATTGTATATATGTGCCACTTCTTTATCCATTCAACTACTGATGGACGCTTGGGCTGCTTCTATAATTCGGCTATTGTAAATAATGCTGCTATAAATATTGGGGTGCATGTATCCCTTTGAATTAGTGTTTTTACATTTTTTGGGTAAATACCCAGTAGTGTGATTATTGGATGTAGGGTAGTTCTATTTTTGACTTTTTGAGGAATCTCCATACTGTTTTTCAGAGTGGCTGCACCAGTTTGCATTCCCACCAACAGTACAAACGCTTTCCTTTTCCTCCACATCCTTGCCAACACTTATTGTTTCTTGTGTTTTTGATTTTACCCATTCCGACAGGTGTGAGGTGATATCTCATTGTGGTTTTGATTTGCATTTCCCTGATGGTGAGTGATGTTGAGCATCTTTCCATGTGTCTGTTGGCCATCTGGATATCTTCTTTGGAGAAATGTCTGTTCATTTCTTCTACCCATTTTTGAAATGGGTTATTTGGTTTTGTGGTGTTGAGTTGTGTAAGTTCTTTGTAAATTTTGGATACCAACCCTTTATCACATATGTCACTTGCAAATATCTTCTCCCATTCAGCAGACTGCCTTTTCATTTCATTGATTATTTCCTTCACTGTGCAGAAGCTTTTTATTTTGATGAAGTCCCAACAGTTTATTTTTGCTTTTATTTCCCTTGCTTGGGCAAGTTATTTAAACCGTCTAAGCCTTGACGTCCTCAGCTGTAAAACAGGGACAGTACTACCTAATTCCTGATGTTATGATGATCACATGACATGGTATATTTAAAGTTCTTAGTGCTGCCTCTGGTGTGAAGTGACCAAGGAACAGGGTTACTGGGTGCATGATCATAATTTTTATTCAAGTAGCAGGGCGGACAAAATGAAGTGTCTGTGGACGGGACATCAGTTCGCAGAGTGAAGAAGTGAGTGTGATATAAGAACTCCTGGGGTTGCGTGATTCAGGAAAGATGACTGCCAAGGGCACGTGGTGGGGGACACAACAGGATCTGCTGTACTTTGTATCTTTAATTCCTACTTAAAGGTCGGGACCATCCATGGATTCAGGGGATTAGTCCAACTTCTAAGCAGAGGAGATGTAATAAGCACCAAACCAGACAGCATCACCACAGAATTAACTTCAGCCCACCGGTGCTAATTTAGGCTAGCCATTCACCTACTTCCCGGGTTGCATCTCTGTGATTTAGTCCCTACTGTGGTAGGTAGAATGCTGAAGGTGTCCTCATCCCCCGATTACTGTCCCCTCGCTATCCAATCAAACACTAACCGAGGTACTGCTGGGAAAGGTTTTCGCAGATGGAATTGGGGTTATGAACAAACAGAACCTAAACTAGGGAAATTATCCCGGATTATCTGCTCTGCAGAAGTGGAAACAGCAGAGAGAGGCAGCAGAGTGGTGGCCAGAAGAGCAATGAGGCAGAAGAAGAAGTCGGAGGGATTTGAAGCGATGGGCTCAGCCACCGCTGGGTTTGGAAGGTGAAGGGGTCATGAGCCCGGGGATGCAGGTGGTCCCTAGAAGCTGAGGAGGACTCCTGACTGACAGCCGGCAAGGAAACAGAGACTTCCGTCCTACAACCCCCCCAAAACTGGATTCTGTCAACCGTCTGAATGACCATGGAAATAGATTCTTCCCAAGATTTCCCAAGATGAGCCCAACTGGCTTACATTTTGATTTTGACAATGTGAAACCCAGAGCAGAGAAACCATCAACCATACTTGTGACCTACAGAAACGATGCAAAATAAATTTGTAGTCACTTGTTACAGCAGTGATAGGAAACGAACACACCCATCTTGTCCCAACGCAGCATACAGAAGATCACGTCATTTCCACCTGCAAGCACCTGCCACTCTTTGTGGGAGACTTTGTGTGGCCTCAGGAATCCACTTGGAAGTGCAGGGGAATTAACCCCGTCCTCCCGGGATCAGCCCTCAGCCAATGACAAAGTGGAATTGGTGGGTCCACCCCAGCTCCATCACCCCTCCTTAGCGCTATTCTTAGGTATGTCCCAGAGTTCCCTGGTGGGGTGAGGCCTTGTTCACACAGTGATAACCTGCTCATTAGCCCACCCTGTGCTAGGCTCCTTCCTTTCCCTGTCTTACTTCCTCACTCATCTACTATGCTTCCTGGGATCACCTCCCAAATAAATGACTTTCACCCACATCCTTGTCTTAGGGTCTACCTTGAAAGGAACCCAACCTAAGACACTGAACTCACAGGGCCAGCTAAGGGTATAGGAAGCGAAAAAGGTTGCTTTAACGTATTTTTCACATGAGAACTAAAGTAGATTTCCCCGCTGGGGTTGCAGTCTGAGCAGGCAAGGAATGAGCACAAAAGACTTGGTCTTTAGAGTAACACAGACATGGATTTGAATCCCTGCTGACCATTTAGTAACTGAGAAAAAACACAGGCATGTTGTCTAACCCCTCTGGGTCTGTGTTTCATCCTCTGTAAAATGAACTTGATAATGCCTGCCTTTTATCTTGTGAACTCTGTGTGGAGTAAAGCACCTGGTACACAGTAGGCACTTTATATGTGGCATCGTTATTAATTATTAGCTAAGAATAATGAGCATTCGGATGTCAATTTAAGTTTGGATTCAGATTTTAAATTTAAGTTAAATAAATATAGAAAGACTTAAATCTGAGGTTTACATTTAATTAAACTGAAATTATAACATTATGTGATACTATAGCCAGCAGGGGCAGTCGCCAAACACCTTTGGTTCTCAGATGGGAAACCCGAGGCTTAAAGAGACAAAGAGCTTGCTTCAAGTCACAGAGCTAACTAGCATCGAACAGCAATCTCTTGCCAGTCAAAAAGTGACCCGACCCCAACTTTTCTGATATGAAACACCGAGTGCCAAGCTAAGAATAGTCCTTTAGGAAACCTCTGTGTCACAAAACAAGCAGCATGGTGGCCAAGGAAAACAAGCAAGGGGACTTTTCTAAACTCCAGGGGCATTTTCCTCGGTCTCTTAACCAGCGTCGGCAAACAGTCTGGCTACACTCAGGAAAAGCTCTGTCAATTCACCAGGCTGCCTACACTTGTTCCTTTCCGCTTTGGAAATTCACCAGGGTTGGCTCATTTTGAAGATATTCCCATTAGTTCGTTCTTAGATCCCAAAACAGTAAGCGGAAACCTCAAGATAAGGCGTTGCCAAATAGGAAGCAAGGAAACACATTAAAATTGTAAGTCTCAGAATCGTGTAGGAAGTTCCAAGGGGGGAATCAGTAGAATTACAGGGTCCTTTGGAACAAGAGGAGGAGAATAAGTGAAGATCTACATACTCACGTTATTTCTTTAGCAGCATTCTCTTTCCTTGGTGAAAGCCCACCGATTTTCCACGTATAAGAATTCCAAGCATTCACTCATCCCAGATATTCCTCGTTTTTGCCGAGCACTGTTACAAACGGGGCCTCTAGCCTTCCAGCAGAGAAGGTGTCTGAACTACAGTGACACTCCGGTCAAGATTCTGGTACTTAACAACTGAGCACCAGCCATAAGACTTTCTTGATAGTCTCTCCTGAATTAGGTGGCCCTGGGCCATTATATCTCTAAGAGGGGTGGGGTTTGGGCGTCTGCATCAAAATCACCTGAGATGTTCATTGAAAGTGCAGGTTCCTGGGTCCCATCCAGACCCAATGAGTGGGTGTCTCTGAATGTTGGACCTGAAGGCGTGCATTTTCGACAAACTACGCGGTGAGCCTCCTTTCTATGAAAGAAGTCTCCGAGCCCCTCTCTCCTCCCAGGTGCGGGAGCTCAGGCGGAGAGAGAGCCCAGGGCTCCTGCCTGACCCAGCTGTTCCAAGAGAGCTACAAACTGCAATTGAGTGAACGTGCCCTCCCGGGGAACAAATTTGGAGGGAGCCTGACCAACTTTCCATCAAACAGGCTTATGTTTGGATCAAACAAGACATGCCATTTTGTGCCATGATCTTCTTAATTTCGTTTAGCCATTTTGGGTGTGCAAGAAACATCACATTTGAATTCTGTAAACAGAACTGTATCTATATTGGGATCTCTCCTCCCTGACTTAGACTCTATGGAAGCACACCAGGTGTTGGCAGAGTAGAACGTGGGAAGAGAAGTCGGCAAGGTTTTTAAAAAAAATCAGTGTTCAGCAATAGGGCTCAGCAGGGAGGGAACCAACCCAAAGTGCCAGGGAGGCCGCTGCCCTTGCCTGGCGGTTCCCTTCAGCAGCGAGGACCCAAAGCTAAAGCCACACCTTGAAAGTTGGTTTTGTCCCATGTGGTTCTGGCCAGTGCTGCCTTCTATTAAGCCCAATAGTCTCCTGCCCGTAGTTTTTATCTGTCCCCAGCTATTGATAGTGTACAGGATGGCTCTGAATAAAATTGGAACAGTGGTCTCAGGAACCCCCAAATCATTTTTCTGGCTCTCTCTCTCGCTCCCTCAGGGATGCCTCTTTTCCATAAAAGTGAGAACGAGTCTGGGCACAGAAGGAAAAGTGGGTAAAGTCCTTGATGCCCATTAAAGGCTGGAGAGCAGAGGACAAGCAACTTCCAGGAAAAGGGATGAAGAAGCCAAGAAGTGTGGCGCCTCACAGACGACAGAGCTGTGGTGGTGCAGCCTGGGGTGTACCCGTGTTTGCACTGCCTTCTTTCCCCTTCTCTCAGCCTCCCCAGTGTGGAGGCTGTAAAGGAGCCAGAGTTGGAACCGAGAAGTCTCTGGACAGCAACCAGCATCTTCAGAGCCTGGGAGACTCGATGGGGCCTAGAGGCACCTCTAATCAGCCTGTTGCTCAGAGAAATTAGGTTTATTTGTGTGTGTGTGTGGGGGGGAGATAATACCCAACAACCCTGGCTACTCAACTCTCCCCCAATTCCTTCAACTCGTCTTCCATCTCCAGCAAGTGGGCGCCCTCATGAGATCCTGACAGTCGCCGTCACCCCCCTCCTGCCCCTCACTGTGCTGAGGTCTCTCCATGAGAGGGAGGCTGGGTCTGCTCACGGCCTCTGCAGCAACCCTCTGAGCCTGAGGAGAGCCTCTTAGCCCCCAGTACTCAGGTGCCCGGTTTGCTGGCCCAACCTCAGGAGCATATTCTGGGTGGATGCAAGATAACCATAAGGGTGAGCAGGTTTGGAATATCAGACCTCTGGGGATCAATTACCTTTACTGCCAAATTTATTCCACTTTTTATGTCTCTTATCCCCCCTTCTGCTATTGGGGCTCTCTCTCCGGAAGTTCTCTCGATGTAAATTAAGCCACAGAGAGAATTTGCTTTGAAATTGGGATCTTCTGGAAAGTGGGTGTAGAGGTCAACAAGTTTTCCTATGCAAATTCAAGTGATCCCCACTTACTGTCTCTAGCATTTAAATTAGACAAGATGCGGAGCTGGGGGCATTCCGTCACCCCCAGAGAAATGTCAGTATGGAAAGCAGAATAGGGGCGCCTGGGTGGCGCAGTCAGTTAAGAGTCCGACTTCAGCCAGGTCACGATCTCGCGGTCCGTGAGTTTGAGCCCCGCATCGGGCTCTGGGCTGATGGCTCAGAGCCTGGAGCCTGTTTCCGATTCTGTGTCTCCCTCTCTCTCTGCCCCTCCCCCGTTCATGCTCTGTCTCTCTCTGTCCCAAAAATAAATAAACGTTGGAAAGCAGAATAAATGATATCATTTATGTCTCCTTCATTTGCATTTGGACACAGGATTCTTTAAACGGTGCTATACTTCCTGTAAAAGTAATAGAGGGCCATTGCAAAAATTGTTGCAAATAGTCATGAAGAATATCAAACTTCCTCCCAGTCTTGCCATCCAGAGATAGTCACTGTTAACATTTTGGTACAGTTTTGTTATTTTTGGCACATTCATAGCTTAAAAGTTTTAAGCAAAATTTGAGTCAATTAAATACGAGTACATATAGCTTTCATCTTCTTTTTTTTTTTTTTTCACTGAACAAATCATGAATAAATGTTTTCCAGACATGGACATCGAAATCTGTTTCCCATTCATCTTATTTTTAAGAAACAAAGCATGTCAAACATTTATTTCTAGTAATTTAGCTATACTAGCTAATTTACTAGGAGATATTATTTCTAGTAATTTAGCTATAACTATGCACAGAATTAGGTTAACAGATACCTTGTGACAGGTACCTCCGTGAGACAGGTACCTTAAAATGAGTTGAATTGGTAAGTGAGAGAGAGAGAGAGAAAAAACATTGGTGGCCCACTACTGACAGCCACACGTGAGAAAATTAAGAATAGTGGTCCACAGATCATAAAACTAAGTCTGAGTTTGCCTGCGTTCATGAAATCCTGGTTACTACCACAATTACACGAGAGATGCTGCTGGTTAGCAAAGTTTTTAAACTTTTTTTTTTTTAATTAAAAAAAAATTTTTTTTTTCAACGTTTATTTATTTTTGGGACAGAGAGAGACAGAGCATGAACGGGGGAGGGGCAGAGAGAGAGGGAGACACAGAATCGGAAACAGGCTCCAGGCTCCGAGCCATCAGCCCAGAGCCCGACGCGGGGCTCGAACTCACGGACTGCGAGATCGTGACCTGGCTGAAGTCAGACGCTTAACCGACTGCGCCACCCAGGCGCCCCAGTTTTTAAACTTTTTAAAGACATCAGTTTATGTTACTAGAATTAATTCCCCCCCATTTGTGCCATATTAATAGGATTCACGTAAAATAAAAAAGCAGGAGGGGCGTCTGGGTGGCTCAGTCGGTTATGCCTCCGAGTTGGCTCAGGTCACGATCTCACGGTTCACGGGTTCGAGCCCCGCGTCGGGCTTTGTGCTGACGGCTCAGAGCCCGGAGCCTGCTTCGGATTCTGTGTCTCCCTCTCTCTCTGGCCCTCCCCCGCTCATGCTTCCTCTCCCTCTCTCAAAAATAAATACACGTTAAAAAAAAAAGTTTTAAAAATGGTATGAACAGAGGCGAATTAGCTTGGAGGCCCAGGGTTTCTGACATCACTGTAATTTTTTGGCGTTATGGACATTCCCGGGAAACTTTTTGGATGCTACTGGGGAATTCCTGTCTCCTGGGTTTGGATACATCCTCCTATTACTCACAGGAAGCCAGCGCCCCTATAAAGGGGCTGCCGCAGGAGCAGCGCTCTGCTGTTCTTGGCTGACTTCACCCAGAACTGCCAAGTGGCACAAGACAGAAGCAGCCAGCGACACGAGGAGTCAGACGCGGACGCCACCGCCTCACAAAACAGTAAGTGCAGCGTAAGGCCATGAAACAAGATTATCCATATGAACAGATAGGCAGACAGCCTTTGGATAAACGGCCTGGGCAGGTTCTTGTTGTATTCAGACTTCGTTAAAATCTGGCTTTTCTCTTGCACCTAAACGATGAAAATCTTAACTTGCGTAGGCATTCATTCCCATCGACTTCTTTGAAACAAAGATGGGAGCGCTGTTATCTTTTACCTAAAATCTGCTGCTGCTGAAAACATCATTGTAGAATGAGTTCAGTGACTGGCTACCTACAATTTCTTTCTGTAATGAATGTTGTACTTTTTCCCCCGGCAAGGCATTTCAAGACTCATCTTTTGATGACAAGAACCCTGGAAGTCATGACTGCTTCACGACTTCTCCCTGCTCTCACTCTTGGTAAGTCAATGTCATTCGTTAGACCAAGGTTTCTCATCCTTGACATTATGGGCAGTCTGGACAGGACAATTTCTCCCCGTGGCGGTGGGGGGGGGGGGGGGGGGGCTGTGCATTGTAGGGTGTTTTGCAGCATCTCGGTCTCTCCGCCCAGGGTGTTCTGCCCCGGGCTAAGGGCAATTTACTTTACCCCTTAGTGCCTCCCAATGTGTCAAGTGCTGATCATAAATGGCCTGCTTCCCAGAGGCATTGTGAGGCTCCAGCAGCATGGAGAGGGCCTCGGACAGTGCTTGGTGGCGCATATTCAGTACTCAAGAAAGCTCAGTTATTCTGATTATTATTCTACTGTAGTGGATATACTGGTAGATGGTGGTGGACAAGTGCAGGGAGAGCATCAAGCGGGGGGCTCAGTCCCCAAATATATGCGCAGTGAATGGCAGATTCTCCATCTCTCCCCTTTCTTACTTTGGAAAAGAGGAAAAAAACTTGAGTCATCCCCAAGGCTACCGCATGATGAAAATAAGAGTGCAGAGCCCAGTTAAAAGAGTCAAACCACAGCAGGACTAAACGTCCCATGCCTTTCACGCTTTCCTCTTTAGTGCTTCTCCTGCTTAAAGGGAGCGGAGCCTGGTCTTACAACGCCTCCACAGAAATCATGACTTTCGACGAAGCTAGTGCGTATTGCCAGCAACGGTACACGCATCTGGTCGCGATTCAAAACCAGGAAGAGATTCAGTACCTGAACTCCATCTTGAGCTACTCGCCAACTTACTACTGGATCGGAATCAGAAAGGTCAACAATACGTGGACCTGGATAGGGACCCAGAAGCCTCTGACCGAAGAAGCCCAGAACTGGGCTCCTGGTGAACCGAACAATAAGCAAAGCAATGAGGACTGTGTGGAGATCTACATCAAGAGAGACAAGGACGCGGGCAAGTGGAATGACGAGAGATGTAGCAAAAAGAAGCTTGCCTTGTGTTACACAGGTACGGGGCTCGGGGCAGCCCTGGGAGGCAGTTTCAGGGTGGGGGGCGTCTTGACAAGGTGCGGACAGTGTGCAAGAATTGGTCTCCGCTATGGTAATTTTACGTTCTAAACTACAGGGCTTTAAAACATCGTTTGGGAGATTACTTCTTTGACATTAGCAATCAAGGTCCAACCTCGTTGAGCTTAAAGCTTGGCTTTGGCATTGGGTGAAGCACTTCAGTTAAGATCTCTGGCAGTCCACGTCCCTGGCGACGTCGCCAATGATCTCTGTGGCACACTCATGATGCGAAGGAACGCATTCTAAGCACAGTAATGATCTTCCTCCCCACGGATTGTGTTTCCTGCAGCTGCCTGTACCCCCACATCCTGCAGTGGCCACGGCGAGTGTGTGGAGACCGTCAACAACTACACGTGCGAGTGCTACCCCGGCTTCAAGGGACTCAGGTGCGAGCAAGGTAAGCGTCGTGTCGCCTTTGCCTTCACTTGAGTTGGTAGCGCCATCCCGCGTCCCAGCTGGCTCTGGCGTCGGGTCTGCCTGTCTTCCCTTCCCTGGGCCACATGGTGACCGGTGGCAGTCACGAGCCGAGGTCGTGAAGTCAGAGTCAGACCCCACCCCCAACCAGCTTCAAAGCCCAGATTTACCACTCTGACTTAGGGCACCTGGACCAGGTAGTTAAACCCCCCCCCCACCCCGAGTCCCAGCTGTGTCATTGCAAAAAGGAGGCTAATGATGGTATCAGCTTCAATGGTGAGGCTGATCGGAATGAATGCATAGTGCCTGGCACATAGGAAGCGTAAACAGTAGTTACACCTTCCAGGGTTTTCTCACTTCATGCAAGATGACAGAGAGCAGCACTGATGCGGTTTCTCCTTTCAGCGGTGACCTGTCAAGCGCGGGAAGCCCCCGAGCACGGAAGCCTGGTTTGCACCCACCCTCTGGGGACCTTCAGCTACAATTCTTTTTGCTCTGTCAGCTGCGAAAAGGGCTACCTCCCAAGCAGCACAGAGGCCACGCGGTGCACGTCCACGGGAGAATGGAGCGCCCCCGTTCCTGCCTGCAATGGTAAATCTCTCTCCGAATGCCCAGAACATTCTCAAACTCACCCTTCATTGCCTTGTTTTGTTTCGTTTTGTTTTGGATCCAACGTCACAACGTTTCCAAGACTCCAGGGAAAGTTCTTTCGGTTGTTTTTAGTAGGACTTCCCTTAGCCAATATGTATGGCCAATAGGGTGCCTGCTTGGTTTGAGAGAGGTTTATATCCCATGTTTGCAGTGGATGCTTCTCCGGCTCTGGTGACTTGTAAGCGAGTGCCCATAACAGCAGAACCCACTTGAGAAATCGTAATGACTTATCTTCTCCTGCTTAGTCTCTCTCATGCAGTGGGGGTGGATTTAAGACCATGGTAGTCAAGCAGCCCCCATATCTATTTTTCTCTTCAGTCTTTTTAATCTTTTAAGAGAGACAGAGAGAGAGGGAGGGAGAGAATCTCAAGAAGTCTCCGTGCCCAGCACAGAGTCCAATGGAGGGCTCAATCTCAGGCCCCCGGATCATGACCTGAGCTGAAACCAAGAGCCGGAGGCTTGACTAAGCCACCCAGGCGCCCCTCTCTCTCAGTCTTATCTTTCTAGGCCAGAGACGGAAGCTTTTGGCTTCCAGGTCCCGCTGGGCTGACATAAATGAATGTCCTGTGTATGTCAGGACATAACAGGACATAAATCATGATCTAGAATCTGGGTTTTTTTCTTCGTTTTCGCCTTACATAACATAGATCAGAGACATCGTAAAGTAGACCAGAAACCACTCAGCATAGTCAGAGTATAAATCAATCAGAGAAGATGAAAGTGTTAATAAAAAAGCATAAAAGGTTTACTGTGTGCGTGCATGTCCCCAAGACTTATCTTAGGACTTTGGGATCTACCGTTTGAAGGCTGCTTCCTCGCCCTGTTATAAACTCCAATTCAATAGGCAGCGAACATATCTGTAAATTTCATGGTGCTCTTTCAAATCCCCAGTGGTCGAGTGCGATGCTCTGACAAATCCTGCCAACGGAGTCATGGACTGTTCCCAAAGCTCTGGAAACTTCCCATGGAACACGACTTGTGCCTTTGAGTGTGAAGCAGGATTTGAACTAATGGGATCCCAGCGCCTCCAGTGTACCTCATCCGGGAAATGGGACGACGAGAAGCCAACGTGTAAAGGTAGAGTCGCTCCACATCAAGATTGACCATAAACATTCTTTTTCTCAACCTGTACTTGAAATTGCCCATAACTGGCAGGGATGAGAATGTGTCGAGGATGGCGTCATACGTAGAGGCACACTTAGTACCCGGATAAGCACGAAAACGTAATTCACTTTAAAGCAAGAGCAACAATGTGGAAAGCAAGCAGTTTTCGCTGTCGGGTACTGGTATTCTTGTAGCCAGATACAGCACAGAATGACTTCCAGTGGCACGAAGCCACAAGACCCGAATCAAGCTGCAAAGCAGACACATTTCATGCGCTACCTTCTTACCTTCTTTGCATTTTGGCATCATCTGTAAGCATCCAGGACCCATCAGTTGCTTTCTGACTACATAACCTTTTCGTCCTGACGGTAACTCCTTCGAGTGTCAGAGCAGTGCTCAGGAACCACTGGTTCCGTGAAAGGCCTCCCTTTACTGAACGCCATTGCCCGTGAAGGGACTGGCGTTCGCAGAAAACACAGGCATCCTCCCAGTTGTCCAGGGAGTCACGAAGAGCCTTGAGACCTCTGAGTGTTGCTTCGTCTATGATGAACCGGGTTCATTCATCAAACGCCAAGGGCCCTCCAGTTCCTCCGCAATGTTTTCTGACCATGATTTTGGTGTCTCAGCTTTTCAGTGCAAAGCCTTGTCCCGCCCAGAGAGAGGCTACGTGAGTTGTCTTCCTGCTGCTTCTGGAAGTTTCCAAAAGGGGTCCAGCTGTGAGTTCTTCTGCGAACAGGGATTTGTCTTGAAGGGATCCAAAAAGCTCCAGTGTGGCCCTACAGGCGAATGGGACAGTGAGGAGCCCACGTGTGAAGGTACAGTTTTTGTCTTTATTTTAACACAAAAACCATGGGAGGGCTGGAGACGCGACTACGTGCGAAACCTGCCGCTGCCCGATACAAATTTCTAATAATGTGCTCGCTCGTGTGTTCCAGCTGTGAAGTGTGATGCCGTCCGGCAGCCCCAGCGTGGCTCTGTGACATGTACCCATTCCCCCGCTGGAGAGTTCACCTACAAGTCCTCCTGTGCCTTCAGCTGTGAGGAAGGCTTCAAATTGCGTGGGTCAGCTCAAGTCGAGTGCACATCTCAGGGCCAGTGGACGCAGGAAGTCCCCTCCTGCCAAGGTAGGACTGAATTTGGACCTTAAGGGGCCTAGGTCAAAAACTTCCCATGTATCTGAACCTCGAGTGCCCCGCGGGCCTTGATCCTAACTTGCTACGAGCTGAAAACTAAGTAGTGCGTCTAAGTTACGCCCGCTGATGGCTTTTCAATCAGGGTTAGACGTTTTCCAGTAGATCTTTATTAACCGCCGCGCGTGTGCCTGTCGTTTGCAGCCGTACGATGTTCGGGACTGGCAGCGTTGGGAAAAATGAACGTGAGCTGTGACGGGGAGCCAGCGTTTGGCGCTGTGTGTGCGTTCGCGTGTCCCGAGGGGTGGACCCTCAACGGCTCCGCAGCTCTGACGTGCGATGCCACGGGACACTGGTCCGGGACGCCGCCTACCTGCGAAGGTGAAGCGTTGATTGCTGGTGGTTGCCTGGGGGGACTAGACGGAAGGAGGGGAAAGCAAGGAACCACTCGTTACGTTCAGGCCAGGGGGGGTTGCCAAGGTGAAAAAGCTGGTACGAGCTGCGACGAGGGCGGAAAGGGGAGCCAGAGGTGAAAGACCGGGGGGGAAAGGAGAGCAAGGGAGGGAGAAGAGAGCGCGGTAGGGACCCAGGCGCAGTGGGTTCTGTTCTTCAAGCCTGGCAGGTGAGGGCGCTCCTGGCCGTGGCCGCAGACAGGCCCGCGCAGGTGGCTTGGGCCTATCTCCGAGGCCTGTAGTGCCCTGTCTCTCCCTCATGCTTTGAAGTAGACGGCTTATCCAGGTGCCAAGAAAGACTTTACGTTCGGTTCCTTCTCGTGACAGTTCTTCCCTCCTCTGTCTCCCCAGCTCCCACTGAGTCCAGCATTCCCTTGGCTGTTGGACTCACCGCTGCTGGGACCTCCCTCATGACGGTAGCATCGTTTGTCCTCTGGCTTCTGAAACGCCTGCGGAGGAGAGGTAAGGGAGCTTGGGGACGTCCTCCGAAAATGTTTTTGAAAAATGTATTTTTTTTTCCTCATCGGTGAGTCGTGTTCTCTCTTGCACGTTTCTAACATTTTCTTTAATGTTTATTTATTTATTTATTTTGAGAGAAAGAGAGCACAAGCGGGGGGGGGGGGTGCAGAGAGAGAGGGGAGAGGGAGAGAGAATCCCGAGCATGGAGCCTGATGTAGGGCTCGGACTCGCAAACTGTGAGGTCATGACCCGAGCTGAAATCAAGAGTCAGACGTTCAACCGATCGAGCCACGCCGGTGTCCCCTCTCTTGAACATCTCGGCGGTAACTAGACTCTAGTTACGAAACACTAAGAAACTGCAGTATAATTGAGCAGTGGTCCTGGGGAAAGAGTTTACAGTACGGCTTGAAGTGGGGAGGGGTTTTAGGAAATAAAAATGTTAGTTGTGTTCACAGCAGACAACTCCAGGGGGTGCCATTCACATGGAATTCTGCGGTTCCCCTCGGAGTGGGTGCAGTGAGCCTGCCATGATGGGTGCTCCCGGGAAGTGGCTAAAACGGCTCCGAAACATTTATTTGGAATACAGGCTTCAATGTGGGAAATCTCCTAGGGAATATGCCAATGCGTGTAGCCACACTCACAGTTTGGCTCTACAGAATATTTGACATTTTTTAAAATTAAGTTCTGACATTTATAAAATAGGAACTTTCACATAAAATCTAGATTTGGGACTTCTCATGAAAAACGGGCAGATGAACTTGGCAAGCGAGCGGGTAGCTATTGGCCAGCATTAGAAAGCTGCTGGGCCCCTAGGATGAGTGTGCATTTCACGCCCGCTGCCCCCAAGCTGTGTTTGCACTCTGATTATTACAGGCATTGGGTTTGCAATCCCTGGAGGATAGAGTCATATTGTTTCTGAATTTAATACGGCCCTGAGAGTCTTTTAGTCCAACTTAATGGTTTTCTTTTTCTTGCAGCAAAGAAATTTGTTCCTGCCAGGTAAGTTGCATTCTTGTCCAAAGCATGCCTTTGAACATTCTACACACTTTTCCCTGTTCATGTCGGAAAACGGTGCTTTACTTAGTGTTTTTACGTACTCCACAGCAGCTGCCAAAGCCTCCAATCAGATGGATCCTACCAGATGCCTTCTGAGTCCCTTTAAGTCCAAAGGAATCAGGTAAGACTTGAAAACCACATATGATTTGGAGAGAGCATATCCTCCAAATCTGCCAGTTTCTGGGGGGAAAATCACCACCTTCACGGTGTTGGATGGAAAACTGTTTCATTTCTTTGTAGAAGGACAGGAACAAGGATCTGGGCTTTATTGAGTCATTTCACTTGTGAAAGTTATTAATAAAAATGATGACAGCTAACCTTTATGTGGCACTTAGTATCTTCCAGAAACTGTTCTGAGTTGGGAATTCTAGGAGATAGAGACTTGTTGCTGTATTTCCTGTTCTACAGATGAAGAACACGAGAGACAGACAAGTTAAATAACTTGCCTAAAATCTCAAAGCTAGTGAGTGACATAGCCAGAATTCAAACCTAGGCAGTCTGGTTCTAGAATCCGTGCTCTGCTTTGTGAGAATTGTGAAGGGTCAAGTCCCCCTCACCTCCCCCCCCCCCGAATAGATTTTGTTAATTAATAGTCTTTATTTTTTAAGGCAGTTTTAGGTTTACAAAAAAAAATGAGCAGAAACTGGACTCCCAACATACTCCCTCACCCTCCAATTTCCTTTGTTATCAACATCCTGTATTAGTGTGGCATTTTGTTACAATTGATGGGCCAATATTGATACGTTATTATTAGCTAAAGTTCACCCTTTATATTAGTGTTCTCTCTTGGCTTTGTATATTTTACAGGTTTTGACAAGTGTGTAATGACTTATATCCGCCATTAGAGTATCATATAGAATAGTTTCGCTGCCCTAACTGAATAGGGCTTTGAGGTTCATAGGTGGACTCCCCCGTGATAGTGAACACGGTGGTCCATGGTAGACGGTGAATTTTGTTGTTGCTATGGATACAGAATATTAAGCGTCCTGATGGCATGCTCTCTCTGTTCGCAGGAACACAGTTTCCTCCAGGGAACTAGAGCAATACCCTGAAGATGGCAAGGACAGAGAGCACTCCTCTGGTCTCTGGCCCTCCTCACCTCCCACACCTGCTGCCTTTAAGCTGGGAGCGAGGCACCCATGAGGACTTCACCCATCCAAACTCCAGTGAGCAAGGCCAGTCTGCCATCAGCGAGTCAGCCTTCTCTTCGCTGTTCTCTGTGTCTGGAAAGTACTGGCTGATGGAGGGAAAGCATATTCTCTTCCAGGCAAATGTGAAGGGACCCAGGCTCCACGATCTCAAGAATTCCTGTTCTATCTCTCCGCCCCGCTCACTGTGAGATCTCAGTGGAGAACCACGGGATTTTGTGGCCTTGCTTCTTTCTTTTGCCCCTCACGGTGTCTCTGCTGATTACATGGTTGCTGTCATGGGGCTGAAATATTGTCAAGCATTTAGGGGAAACCGCTTGGCCAAAGATATTCTATCACCAACGTGAAAAAAAATGACAATTTTGTAATGCCCCCAGGCGAGCGCATGGGGAAATCCTACTTAATGCTCTGTGCGAGGATGACTAAAGCACAGTCTTAATCACTTGTCTCCCTGTGGGATTCACTGCTTTTTAAAGTGCCGTAAGAGATTGTGCTCTCTTTATTTGCATTGACGACAGGACAATCTTCCCTAATTCTTAATTCAGTGTATGTGTTGTAGAGACTCTAAAATATGTACACATTAGGACTGCAACAGGGTAGAAGTGACTTATCCTAGATCTTTGTTCAGTCACAGTTTCTAATGTTCCATCTGTAGTAAATTTATTTCAAAAAAGGGCAAGTACTGTTCATAATGTTAACCAAGGTGAAGTTCTAAATTTTTTGTTCCCGTTGCTTTTCAAAACAGTAGTATCAGCACAGTAGAATCTGAATGGCACGCACTTATACACTGTCAGCTCTTTTTCCAGAGGTAGTGGTTTTCCATGATGAAAAGCTTCCACGGGGCCAAATGTTCTGATTTGCTAAAAGCAGAAATGCAGACAGACGAAGGTACAACTCTTTGAATGTCTCTGTTGACAAAAACATGTAGTCATACGGATGTGCTTTAGCATTTCTCCAAAGACATTTGTCAGGGGTGACGTGTCCACAAAAAATTCTCATATATTACATTAGATTTTAAATCCATGATAGGAACTCACCTTGTAAAAGATTTGTCTGGTGGGTTTTTTGAAAAGTGGAGACTTTTAATATTTATTCCCTAATTGTGTTATTCTGTTTGTTAGAGTGTTCGTGAAGAGAGGAAAGTCAGTATGAATGAGCATATGTATTTATTTATCAGGGAGTTTAAAATTCCTCAGGGATCCCCACTGATCGTTGGCAGTGAGAAATTCTTGGCCAGTCCATTGCCCAAGCTTCTCACTCCGTCTTGCAAGTTACGTGAGAATCAAAACTCTCCCACACGTACATTAACTTAGCATGTGTTGAAAATCAAAGTTTCTGACAAATGCGGGCTGCGTGTTGGTAAAGGCAAAGCCCTAAGTAACCAGGGAGGTATGCTAAGTGTCAGAACGGTAGAGAATTTTAAGGGGCAAAAGAACTCTGGAAAATAAGGGAGAGAGAACTAAACAACTACTGCCAGCAGACTACCTATAGAATGAATTATTATTTTCTCTGAAATTGTTCGAATGTTGTAAATATTTATACTGTGATGTAAATAGCTGTGTGAAATGCAAATATGGTCCGTGTTTTAAACGGTTTTTAAAACGGGTTTTAAAAAGCATTTTAAATTATGATTCAAAATATTTTACAGTTTTTTAAAGTATGTATTTATTTAAGCTTATGTCATACCTATTTTGTATGTGACGTGGCCAGCGCAAAGTTTGATAATAAACGTGTTTATGTTTAGTGCTGTGTGTAGGTTCTTTCTTAAAAATTCAATTTTATTTGGATAAAATTCGCATGCCGTAACATTCACCCTTTTTCGGTGGATGGTCCGGTAGTTTTGGTACATTCATAAGAGGGTACAGACATCCCTGCAAAAGAGTTGTGGCTATAATCCAGGAGATTTTGTTCTTCTCCCTAATCTCCCAATGGTGCCAAGTCCTATCAACACTTCTCTTAATAACCCGTAACCAGCCGTGTTCTGTTCCCACGGACAGCCTCGGAACAGACCCTTGTCACCATCCCTGGATTACACGATAAGATCCCCATGAACTCGTTGGTCTCCAGTCTCTGAATCGGCTGCTGGGAGGGACTGTGGACCCAAGTCATTGACACAGCCCTCAAGTCATACAAAATATCGTCTTTTCCTGTCTCCCAGCCTCACTTTACACCATGCCTCTTTAGACATTGCATTCCATCCAGGATGGAGAGCTGTGTCTGCCCACTTTGGTGCCTTTGAACACACTGGGTTGTTTCACCTGGAGTTACCTACCACCATCAAGGACAACCTCCCCCGCCCCCCCCCCCCCCCCCCCCCCGCCAAGCCACACACACTCCATTCTTTGCCTCCTGTCCTACTCAGGTTTCAGGTTCTCTGCTCACATGTCCCTTCGTGGCTCCTTAGAGTAGCTCACCTCTTCGATGCTCTCACGGCCCATATTTTTCTGCCTTCCTTTAATTACAATTAAATAATCTGTGTAATTGTTGAATACATGTCTTTTCTACTAGATTCTAGGTTCCTTAAGGGTAGGAACACATTACCTTGTTCATTGCTGTGTTCCTAGAATGTAGCAGATTTCCGATACGCGGTAGATACTCAGCAAATATGTTTTGAACGAATGAATCAATCGGTGGATGAACAAATACAGATTTGGGCTCATGATAAGGGGCAGGACCCCTTTTCTCAAAGGGAATGAGTTGTCTCAGAAGGCAAGGTTTAAAACCCTGTTAGGGAGACAGGATATGTTTGGCAACAGGATGGAACAGAATGGAAATGAAGAAGAAATAGAGGAACTAGTTAATGGCCTGAAGGTTCAGTGAGGTAGGATGAAGAAGTGTCGCAGTGAGATACTTGAGCACCAGATTTACAAGAATAGGTGGCCACGATTAAAGAGTGGGATGCTGGAGTACGTGATTGTAGAGGTGACACCGTTTTGGGTGATGTCAAAGTTGAGGCTGTGTCCAGGGAAGAGGGTAGTTGAAGCTGAGTGGGGGAGGATGTTATTGGAGATCTAGGCCCCCAGTCGTGGGGTTGCTGGTTGTTGTGTGAGACTGTGCATTCCTTCTACCCACGATAAACTCTTGTTGGAAACTGCAGTGAACACAGCCTGGGTCGGTTGCAGGCATCTGTGATGGGAGTGTAGGCACAAGGGAAGGGCACTTCCTTTTATGGACCTAGGGCTTCTGCTTTCAATGGCACTCAGTGAGTTTTCCTTCAGCCATCTCATGGTGGGCAAATAGTCCCCCAGCATTGGCTTCAATCTCTCCAGGGTTTTGTGATGGCTTATAATGCTCGCCCACTCACTCTAGTTCTGCCCTTTGGGGAGCACAGAATAACTGAAAGACTACTATTCTCCACCCCCTCCCCCGGCCACCCTTCAAGTGACTGCTAACATGTCCTGTGACCTTGCCTACCCCAAATCTCTTCAGATTGAAGGTGCACCATTTTTAAAATGGTTATTGAGGTGAAGTTTATATAACATAAAAGCAACCATTTTAAAGCGTACAATCTAGAGTGATATCTAGTGCGTTCCTAAAGTTGTGCAGTCACCACCTCTATCTTGTTAAAGATACTCTCATCAAAAGGAAATCTTGTACCCATTAAGCAGTCGGTCCCCATTACCCCCTCCCCTCCCCGCCCCTGGCAACCACCAGTTTGCTTTCTGCCTCTATTGATTTACCTATTCTAGATATTTCATATGAATGAGATCACACAATATCTGGCCTTTTGTATCTGGCATCTTTCACCAAGCATAATGCATTCAAGGTACATCCTCATCATAACCTGTATCAGTACTTTGTTCCATTTTGTGACTGAGTTACATCCCATAGTATAGATGAATGCGCACTCAATTTAAGCCAAACTTCTCACTGTATTCTCAAGAAAAATGCTTTCAACAAACACAAAATCCATTCATAGGACTCAGAAGCATCCGTCTGAAAAATGCTTTGATAAACGCCAAAACCACAGCACGGATGCACTCAGTGAGAGGAACTTGGTGAGGGGCATGGTGATGTGGTCTGAGTTCTCTAGAAATCTAACTTGATATAAGGTCAGAATGTAAATGTATAGGAGAATGAATAAATTGCATTTTTTATCTGACCATTTCACTAAATAACTCTCCCTACTCTTCAGAAACCAACGTTGGATGGACCTGAGGTTTCTTCCCCCCAATGAGGTTTCTTCCCTTCAAATCTGGAGCCTAAAGGTAGTTGTGTCTGGGTGCCAGATGACCTAAACTGACTTTCTGAAGAAAACCCTGGATTGGTATATGGTTTTCAAAGAAGAACAAAAATGTCCAACAAACCGTAGAACCACAAAGACATCCAACGAAAGAGTAAGACTGGAAAAAAAAGAAAGGAGATATGAAGTCTTTTCTTTTTTTTTTTTTTAAATTTTTTTTTCAACGTTTATTTATTTTTGGGACAGAGAGAGACACAGCATGAACGGGGGAGGGGCAGAGAGAGAAGGAGACACAGAATCGGAAACAGGCTCCAGGCTCTGAGCCATCAGCCCAGAGCCCGACGCGGGGCTCGAACTCACGGACGGCGAAATCGTGACCTGGCTGAAGTCGGACGCTTAACCGACTGTGCCACCCAGGCGCCCCAGAAGTCTTTTCTTAGTAAAAGAAAAAGACACTTGTAGCTTATGACCCCAAAGGGGTTCGTTTATCCATTTATTCATCCATTGGCTCAATGGACATTTATTGAATGCTGGACCTTCTGCTTCCGAAAATGTAGAGGATTGATATTCTGAAAACGCTACTGCTCTGCTCTTTTGCATTTCCAGGTGGATTATAATAACCTGTTTAAATGAATAGCTGAGCTTCCAAAAAAGAATGGAACCCCGGAGGACAAAAATGATTAGGAAGCAGGCACCTGACCAATGTAAGAGCTTGTGAGCCAGTGTGAGAACTTTAGATTTTGCTCTGAGTAGGCTGGAAAACCGCCGGAGGGGTTTGAGCAGAACAATGGTCTGACTTGAATTCTCTCGTGCTGGGTATCTTCTTTCCCTCGGCTACCCTCCCTCGCCATCCATGCATTCTCAGGCCTCCCTGCCCTATGTCCCAGGAGGCTGGTGCCTGCAGACTGCATCACTGGTGGGCTGGTGCCTGATTGGTTTGACTAACAAGAGGCCCTACAGGAGATCAAAGAGAAAGAGGAGAGAGTGGTCAGCGTATGTCTTACTCAGCCTTTCCCTGCTTGGGTATTCTCTCTAGAAGCAGTTGCAACTCTCTTCTACTACAGCTCCTGATGGGCAGCCTTTCCTGTAGGGTTGCAATTCTCATTGGGTTCTGATAACACTGTCTCCTCCCTTGAATCTTCAGTCCCAGGGATACAGCCGCTTCCTGCTACTTCCAGTCCCTGGATGCCTCATTTTCTCTTGTTTATTTTCTTAGTCTTGCCCAGCCTACGTAAGTGGTCTCTCTACTAAAGGCTCTTCAGCAGGTGAAGTCTTCACTCACCAGGGGCGAATTCTGTTTCTGGCTGGGACCCTGAATGATATGCATTTTAACTGAATCACTTAAATTGTTCTGTTGAAAACAGACCATAAGAGGAAAAGGGTAGAAACATGGAGTCTCGATGTGGGGGGCTTTTTGCAATAATATAGATGAGAGATGATGGTGGTCTCAATGAGTCATAGAATGGAAGCGATTGAATATTTTGACGGTAAAGCCAATAAAATTTGCTAACATATTGGATGTGATTGGTCAGAAGAAGAGGGAGAGCTCAGTTAACTCCAAAGCCTTTGGCTAAAGTAACCGGAAGAATGGATTTATAACTTGGAGAGATGGCAAGAGGCTTGGGAAGAGGAATTCAGAAGTTCGGTTTGGCACATGTAAAATTTGACAGGCTTTTTCAACAGCTAAAAGGAGATATCCAGTGGGCATTGGGCTGGGAACAGTCCTGGCTGGAAATACAAATTTGGGACTCATCACCATTTAGATGGCTCTTCAAAGTTAAGAGGCTGGCTTGGATCACCACATCAGTGAAGGGAGAAAAGAAGAAAACAGCAGTGAGCTGGAGCACTGCTAAGGCGTGGAAAATGGAGAGATGAGGGCATATCAACAAACGAAACAGAGAAGGAACAGTCCATGAAGTAGGAGGAAAACCAGGGGCTGAGTGGTGAAATAAGATGAGAACAGAGGGTCGGTTGTGCTGGCTTTAGTGAAGGGGAGGACCTTGGTGGGAGCAGTCTCAGGGAAGCGCTGTGATTGAAGATCTGATTGGGCAAGGGTCAAGGGAGAATTGAAGAAGACTTAGAAACACAAGTCTTAGACGTTCCTTCGGGCATAACAGTAGGCATATTGGCACTTCACAGGGCTCCTTGGCTCCAGGTTTGTCCCCACTTCAGCTTGTCTTCCAAGCTCCTAGAAGATGATGTGCAGCCTAATAATCAAGAGCATGAGCATCAGAGCCAACCGGCCTGGGGTCCAAACCCCAGCTGTGTCTCTTACTAGCTTTGGGACTAAGCCCAACTTTCTTAAGCTCTCTGAGACTCTTTTAAAATGGGGGTGATGACAGTGCCTGCTGGTGAATAGTAGTACTTAACCTTCCTAAAGGTTAAATAAGGTGATACATATGGAGGGTTGAGCTCTATGGCTATTGCCGTTGTTACTGATGTCTTTTAAAAAATACAAATCTGGGGGTGCCTGGGTGGCTCAGTCGGTTAAGCGGCTGACTTCGGCTCAGGTCATGATCTTGCGGTCTGTGAGTTTGAGCCCCGCGTCAGGCTCTGTGCTGACAGCTCAGAGCCTGGAGCCTGTTTCAGATTCTGTGTCTCCCTCTCTCTGACCCTCCCCGTTCATGCTCTGTCTCTCTCTGTCTCAAAAATAAATAAACGTTAAAAAAAATTAAAAAAAAAAATCTGATTACGTCATAACTCTTACTTTCCATTGCCCTCCATAATATAGGTCCTAATTTCATATGAAGTCTAGTTCCTTCACATGTGACACAAAAAAACCCACAAAAGTACTCTAGGGCCCCAAACTCCCTAGGGTAAAAAGGTGGAGCTGCTTTGCTCTGTTTAGAGCTTAACTTTAGGAGGTGCCATTAATGAGGACTTCCACTAGGGGGCGAGCAAGGAAAGAGGGAGAAGGAACTAGACGTCAACCTGTCAGGTGAGCAGAAGTTTAACAGACATCGTAAAAGGGAAGAAAAAATAGGAAAAAAACAGAGAGGGAGGCAAACCATAAGAGACTCTTAAGTACAGAGAACAAACTGAGGGTTGCTGGAAGGGAGGGGGATGGGGGATGGGCTAAATGGGTGATGGGCATTAAGGATGAGCACTGGCTGTCATATGTTAGCGCTGAATCACTGGGTTCTTCTACTCCTGAAGCCAAGACTACACTGTATGCTAACTAACTTGAATTTGAATTTGAACAAATTTGGTCCGAAATGCTGTTTTCATTGCGTGATGTTTTTAATTATCTGGGGCCCTTTACCATGGATGGCCAAGAGTTAAGTGCAGTATTTATTCAAAAAGAGAAGAGAGAGAGATAGGGGGGTGGGGAGGAGAGAAAGAGGAGGAGGAGGGAAGGAGGGAGGGAGGAAAGGAAGATAAAAGGGAAGGATGGAGGGAGGGAAAAAGGGAAAGAAGGAAAGAAGGAAGGAAGGAAGGAAGGAAGGGAGAGGGGATGGAAGAAAAAATGGTAGGAGGGAAGGAGAAGAGAATCTATCAACAATGGTCAGCAGCTCTACTTTTCTCAGGGTATGAGAGAGGCCAGACTAGGAAAGGGGTGGGGAAAGACGAGTGAGAAGAGATGGGGGAAGGTAAGGGGAAGGGGAGGAGGAGGATGTGAGACCGAGTCAGGGAAATGAAAGAAAGCAAGCCTTTTTGGTGGCACTCCACGCAGCCTCCTGAAGCACAGCTCGCCCAGCCCAGCCGTGGGCAAGGACCCAGACGCCCTGGTGCTGAGTTGAGAGGCTGGAGTCCGGAAGAACTAAAGAAGGGATGAGCAAAGCCAAGGTGAGCTTTTCAGCCTCAGAGATTTCCAGATGCTCAGAGAGAAACCCTTGGGACTGCAGGGGCAGAGTTCATTTTTGGTTTTCACAAAGCTAAGAATTAAAAATCCTGAGTTAAAGAGTGCTCCCAGAATTTTTCTTCTCAGATGTACTGATCTCTCCTCATTGACTCGTTTCTGGTGAGAGTCTTGAGGAAGTACTCTCTTGTTGAAATGAGCACTTTTGCAGCTAAACACTGGGGCTACTTGAGAAGTGATATAGTTCAGAAAATACAGTTTTAAGGTGTACAGAACATTTGTGGTTTGGGTTGTGCAAAACGTGTTTCTTTTTTACTTGAAAGAAAATGAATTGCTTTTCTTCATCGGTGTCTGGCTATCCAATTCTTTTAAGCATTCGAAGCAGTGAACCATTATAATCCAGTGTAAGATTTTAACATTTAAATCTCAGACATCAATAGTTCATGAAGCATCCAAAAACACTTTAAAAATATACACATTCAATATCAAATAGTTTCATCTAATAGCTCAGCAGAAGGGACGTAGAAAAATTACTTAAATGTAGAAAAAAAAATCAGAGTTGTAACAATCAGCAACCTGAGGCTAAAACGTGAAAAGAAAGAAAGAAAGAAAGAAAGAAAGAAAGAAAGAAAGAAAGAAAAGAAAGAACTTTGAGTCAGTTTTGAAGCAAATTTAACGCTACCTTTTCATGCTCATCTAAGAAACCTCTTACTTCAGGCAAGGTTAGTAAGAATATGTATTTTATTTTGAACTTGAAGAGAGTCGTAGCCATCTCCTCAAGGTGCTATCAACTTGGGAGTTAAGAATATAAATCTAACTATAATTTTCTTTGCAGGTATTTCCATGGAAATGTCAGAGAGCTCAGAGGGACTCATGGAATGTCTTCAGGTTGTGGGTCTGGACAGTGCTCTGTTGTGGTACGTTACAGTATTGATATATTGCTAAGCCCTTTTTCACTTACGTTTATTTTTCTTAAATATCCACTGGGAGCACACAGTCACAGGGAAGATGATTAGGTACATAGCTGTTAATTCTATCCTTCTGTGAACATCTTTTCCTTCCTGTCACCTTTAGTGACAGCCCAGAAACCTCCTAAACCTGCCACACCCTTGTTGCAGGGTCCAAATCCTAATAATACCACTAAAGTCTTAATTATGAAGAAATAAAGTCAATTACGAAATATCTGATGGCGCATTTGCAATCTGTACCAAATATTTATTTTTGTAATTTTTTTCTTACATTTATTTATTTTTGAGAGACAGGGAGAGACAGAGTGTGAACAGGGGAGGGGCAGAGAGAGAGGGAGACACAGAATCTGAAGCAGGCTCCAGGCTCTGAGCTGTCAGCACAGAGCCCGACGCGGGGCTTGAACCCACGAACCGTGAGATCATGACCTGAGCCGAAGTTGGACGCTTAACCGACTGAGCCACCCAGGCGCCCCAATCTGTGCCAAATATTTAACACGGTACTTCTATTTTTATCAGTAGTTTAGTGTACATCAGTGTCATTTCTACAACTAAAGGGTGAGCTCCTTAAGGTCAGGCGCCCCCCCCCTCTTTTTTTTATTCTTCTCCCATTGGTGTGACAAGTTTTATGTCTGATTCTTGAAGACTCTCCAGCAATTGTTTTGAGCTTTCCCATTCCTAAGTAAGCTAATGTCTTCTTACCCCCTAGCTTGGATTTTCAGCTCTGGCCAAACAAATGTGCTTTCCTCTGTCCCTCACACATTCTTTACACCACGTCTGCCTCATGTCACCTGCAAAGCTAGTGCTCATTTCATTCAACAAACATTTTTTGAGTCCCTGCAACGTAGCAGGCACTGTTCTAGCACTGAGGAGACCCCCCGAACAAAACGATTTCTTCTCCTGCGAACATATATTCTGGTAGAATGCTCCTTCAAAACTCCACTCCAAATGTTTATTTTATTACACTATTTACTCATTAATCATATCTGGGATTTTTTTTTCAGTTCTCTGTTCATTTCTGATATGTTTAATTTGATCAAGATTAATTATGTTTTCTTTGCATCTGTTCAGGAGGAATCCTTAGGAGACTCTAAAAATTGGATCCATGTTCTCTTTGATATTTCTCTATGGTTTTTGTCCTACACAGTGGAAACGCAGTAGATGTTTATGGCTGTGAAAATATTTACTGTAACGGTAGAACAGTGTTTCACATAGATCATACCGTGCTTAGAATGGCATATGCTACCACGAAGTCATTGTGTGTTTCTGGGGTTTTTTTGGTTTTTGGTTTTTGGTTTCTTCTTTTTTTTTAAGTAGGCTCCACACCCAGTGTGGAGCCCAGTTCAGGGCTTGAACTCATGACCCTGAGATTAAGACCTGAGCTGAGATCAAGAATCGGATGCTTAACTGACTGAGCCACCCAGGCACCTCTTGGTTTTGTTTCTTTAACGTCCTCAGATTTGAAGCACCCATATGGTCACTAGACACGCTGGGTATCTTTGCGCACAGAACACGATCTAAATCAATTTCATAATCCTGCATCATTTGGTTTTGTAAATTATTCTTTTTAAAAAAAACCCACAAAACATAGTTACATATATAAGGCTTGGGCTATGTATTAAGGCTTTCCCAGAAGCAGCTCTTCCTGTGGTAAAAGATTATCTTTTTGAGATGAAGAGATAACTAAAAGTATGTTGTTATTCCTATCCTTATTTTCTTCTCTAGTAAAAACATAAATATTGGCTTCTAAGAAATTATCCCAGGATAAAAAAGTGGATAGTAAATCTTCTGCATATAATTAACAGAAATAGAAAAGGAAATAAGAATTTCTAAAATACATTGGTTGAATTTCACTTGGAAGAATTTTGAGAAAAAAATTATGAAAATAAATCTAGGAAGCCACCAGATTTACCTAAAATAGAGCGATGCACAAAAACTATTGAATGTTACCATGAAAAGTAAATAGAAACCAAAGGTCTAGGTTCTACCTCAAATCTGCAAATGACCGATTCTATGACCCTGAGAAGGTAACCTATATACCCTTGAGGTCTCAGTTTCTTCACGTCTAAGTGGCGGGCCCAGCATGGATTCGTTCTAGATTCTTTCCAGCCATGACTGTGAGCCCGCATAGTTCGCATTGATGTCTTTCAGATTTCCTTGCACGTCACGGGACCGACTGCTGGACTTACCACTATTCTGAAACACCCATGAACTGGGCAAGGGCTAGAAAGTTCTGCCAAGAAAATTACACAGATTTAGTTGCCATCCAGAACAAGGGGGAGATTGAATACCTGGAGCAGACGCTTCCCTTCAGCCGCTATTACTACTGGATAGGAATCCGGAAGGTAGGGGGAACATGGACTTGGGTGGGAACCAACAAGTCTCTTACCAAAGAAGCGGAAAACTGGGGACGTGGAGAGCCGAACAACAAGAAGTCCAAAGAAGACTGTGTGGAGATTTACATCAAGAGGGCCAAAGACGCGGGAAAATGGAATGATGATTCCTGCCACAAGCAGAAGAGAGCCCTCTGTTACACAGGTAGGCGGTGGCCAGAGTGGGAAGAGTGGTGGCATGGATCCCAGGGGTTGTGGGCGGGTTAGGGAAGAAAGCAGTTTCTGGTACCTTTGGAAGTAAATCCAGTTCTCAAAAAAACAAAAATAAAAATAGAATAAACGCATGTCACTTCTGTGCACGTTTGGTGTGGGAGGCTGGGCCCAACACCCAAAAAATGACATCTTTAAGTCAATCTGCATCAATATGACAGATGCATGTGAGAAGTGAGGCAGGGAAGCGGATACAGAGATGTGGGTCTGACCAAGAGCTCAGGCT
Organism: Prionailurus bengalensis; assembly: GCF_016509475.1. Classification (NCBI taxonomy): domain Eukaryota; kingdom Metazoa; phylum Chordata; class Mammalia; order Carnivora; family Felidae; genus Prionailurus; species Prionailurus bengalensis. The sequence continues at coordinate 12,071,556 of NC_057360.1, read as the reverse complement.
CACACGCCCCCTCATTTCCTCCCTGCTTATGGTGGGGGGCTTTATGCTCGTGTTTTGTGCTTGGCCTAATCTCCCATAATTCTATATAATGAAATACTGCCATGTTTTGTTATCTGTGGAGGATGAAAATTTGTTTTCAGTTCCCAAACGGTATTTTTCCAAGTCATATTTCATCAGTGAAACATAGTTAATTTGATCTCTTGTACATTGGGCTCTCTACTGACCTAACAAGTTCTAACTTCTTAATCTTTCTATAATACTTTCTAAAAAGAGAGGGATTGTCAAATATACTGCAGAAATGGTTGGGGATAGGCCATCACTTAATGTACTTATGACATTTAAAACAAAATAATTCCAAGAGTTCAAAGTACATCAGTGAGTTTCCCCAGAATGTTAGAGAATGTTGGTGTCAGTAAATTCATTCTAAGTCTGTGGCTATATGGCCAGTATATGACATAAATAGAAAAATCCTGACCTATCTTTTGGTGCAAAAATGCTATGAAGGTACAAATAAGCCTTTCCTGCTTATTAAAGTAGTCTCAGCCAAAAGAGCTATCTGTATCCAAAGAAATGACTCTGAGTACTAAGAAGTAATCATGTTCAAATCATTTATTTCATCCCCCACCTTTAAAGCTTCTTGTCAGCCCTCATCATGCAGCGACCATGGAGAATGTGTGGAAACCATCAATAATTATACCTGCAACTGTGATGTTGGGTACTACGGGCCCCAGTGTCAATTTGGTAAGCCCCTTTTCTGTCTTTGTTTCTTTCTGTGTAAACTTTCAGGGGTTATTGTAGCCTATAGAAGTCGATAGGGACAAAACAATACTAGCCATTCTGAGAAATGAGAAGTTTTTATCAGAAGGATAAGCTTGCACAATGTTGTTGCCTTTCCTGAAAGATTTCATAAGTCAGCATGAAGTTTCAATTCACTTCTTAGCAAGTCTTTTTTCAGTGCCACAGACAATACAGAGTTGGGAAAAAAGCTTTAAGCATGGTAGATTCCTGTTCTTAGGGAACCCAAATCCAGCAAATTGGTTGGACGCATTAGAACCCGGAAGTCTGAAAGATACATTGCCATTTATTGTTGGGAGGGTGAGTTACCCATTAGGTAATCTAGCTTTTGTATGTAAGCGTCAAAGTCATGCAGGGCATGGCTGAAAAGAAAAGTCCACGGGCTGCCTGGCTGGCTCAGTCGGTTGAGTATCCGACTTAAGCTCGGGTCATGATCTCACGGTTCATGGGTTTGAGCCCCACATCGGGCTCTGTGCTGACAGCTCGGAGCCTGCTTCGGATTCTGTCTCCCTCTCTCTCTGCCCCTCCCCTGCTCATGCTCTGTCTCTCTCTCAAAAATAAAATAAACATTAAAAAAAAAAGAAAGAAAGAAAAAAGAGAAGTTCACATAATGATACACAATATAGGTCAGAGACATATAGTAATAAATCCAACACGTTTATTTGGGCTGTATATTTTGGGGGATACAATGACAAATCTATTATAGATTCTGTCCATGAAGGATTTGCAATTAGCTAGTGGAAATTATATACGCTTATAATTTATTTTGATGGAAAGCAAGGTATAAGCTGGAAAATTAACTGCCTAATGAAAGAATATGGCCTTTATTGGATAATGGGAACCCACTTAGCATCTTGACACCTGCATTTGGGACAATTTTCCTAGAAGCAATGCAGAATACGGATTGGAGAACCAAAAAAAAGAAGATGGAGGGGCACCTGGGTGGCTCAGTCGGTGAAGCGTCTGACTTCGACTCAGGTCATGATCTCATGGTTTGTGAGCTCGAGCCCCGGGTTGGGCTCTGTACTGACAGCTCAGAGTCTGGAGCCTGCTTCGGATTCCGTGTCTCCTTCTCTCTCTGCCCCTCCCCCATCGTGCTCTGTCTCTCTCTGTCTCTCAAAAATAAACCAATGTAAGAAAAAATTTAAAAGAAAGAATATGGAGAGAATCAGTAGGAGTCTATTGAAATCATTCAGCGTCACGGTGGTAGAAACAGAAAGGAAAGAGTACGTAGACTCAAAGTCAAGGAGTCTTTGACCCAGTCAGCTCACTACTGAAAGAAGCATCAAATCATTTCGTTGTTATTGGGTGAGTTTCAAAACTATGGTTGAAGTATCTGGTGCACAGGATAGAAATTAGAAGAAGAGAAAAGCAATGTTTGTAAAGAATAAAGAATTAAAGCCAAAATAAATTTAAGTGTCAACCAACTGGTGACAGTCTAACTCATTTCACTTAATTCCTACTCAGTACTTTCCTTCACACCACTCCTGAAGTTTCTTTTTTATTATTTCTTTATTGATACTTAATATTTTAGTATTTTTATTTTATTTTATTTTATTTTATTTTATTTTATTTTAGAAGAAGAGTGCACATAAGTCCCCCACTCATGTGCACTCTTTTTCTAAAATAAAATAAAATAAAATAAAATAAAATAAAATAAAGGCAAAGAGTAAGGGAGGTAGGGAAAAATAAAGGGCAAAGAGTAGGAGAGGGAGAGAGAAACAGAGACAGAGACAGAGACAGAGACAGAGACAGAGAGAGAATCCCAAGTAGGCTCCACACTCAGCGCAGAGCCCGATGTTTGGCTTGATCCTATGACCCTGGGATCATGACTTGAGCTGAAATCAAGAGTCAGACGTTCAATCAACTGAGCCACCCAGGCACCCCTGATCTTTAACTTTTTAATTCTTATAACATTGGCATGCCCATTTCACTCCTTTTTGAACATTTTACTCTTTTTTCTGTCTTAGCTTTCATCCTCTCACTCTTTTCTGGTCTTCTTTCTACCTATAATCATTTCTCCTTGGGTTTCTTCATAGGTTTCTTACCAACTTCTGTGGACTCACAGATTCATGTGAGCTTTGGACTGACAAATCCATTTCCAGCCCCGAACTCCAAATATGCTAAGCGTATCTTTTGGGATGCCCAAAGGACTGTAAAATCAATCGTCCCAGCCAGCTTTCTTTTTTTGTATTTCTTATCTCAGTATGAGGCACCACCATTTATATGGGTGCTCTGGTATGCAATTCTTACACCTCCCCTTACTTTTATGCAAAGTAACACACTATTCATTTTAACAACTTACTGTTTCTCTCATTTGCTTCCCATTTGTCAATTCTGCTACTACTGCCCTCATTCCTTCTAGACTATTGGATTCATTTCTTAGGCGAGTTCCACAGCTTTAAATTAGCTCCCCTTAAATATACTATTCATGCTACAGGCAGGCTGATCAATGAAAAACAATCAAACAAATACCACACGTATATCCACCCTTCAATTTCTACCTATCATTTGTCCTATAGGATGAAATCGAAACTCCTCAAGGCATAGAGAAATGCTTGATATACAGTAGGAACTCATTAAATCAAAGAGAAAAGATAAAAGCATTTTTTTCTTAGCTTCTACCTTTCTTTCTAATCTCATCTCACATATTCCCTTCCTCCTCCTTCCTCCGTGTAACAACAAAGTGCTTGTAGTTCTCCACCCTTTTCGTATGTGCTTTGTATTTCATTGACTTGCTCGTGGCTTTCTCTCTCATCTTGCACATGGCTAACAGACCAGTTCATCTTTAAGACATAGTTCAGGGATTGATATTTTTTTTTTTTCCAGAAAGCTTTCTTTGGACCCTAAGATAGGCTAAGTACCCCTGTTCCATGTTCCAGTAGGTCTGCATATTTCTTTCTTGTTTATCCCGCATTTGTTGAAGTCATCTATTTGCTTATCTGTATCCCCTGGTAGACGAGCAGCAGCTTGAGGTCAGTAAGTATTGTTTACAATTTAATATGTCAGATTGAGACTATGCCTGAAGTATATAAAGCACTTGCTTGTAGTCATGAATAGAATTGGAGAACATAATTTAATTTGGACTTGTACTGTATATGGAAAATATAAAAATTCTTCCAGTTCCTAAAGTCCTTTCTTCATTGAAATCTCAAAAGCAAGGTCACCACAATGGCTCAAATTGGATAAAGAATAGGACACAAGAGTTGAAATATTTGCTCAAATGGCATGGTGGGGCCTAAAAATGTGAAGACTCATTTCCAAGGCTCAATTCAATCTCCTATGCCACCAGTCAGAGCAGGGAAATAGATACAGTTTCTGGAGAGGGCTGTCAAAATCAGAAGAACTGAAGGTCTGGAGCCGAGCTGGAGAGGGTAAAAACAGGATCAAGGCCAAGATGCTTCCTAAAGCTTCCCCACACTTTTCCCACACCTCCTGCTCCCAGCACTCTACTCTACCTAGGAGTTCTGATGTCACAATTATTTCCAAATCGAGCTGGTCATTCCCACTTAAACCTATCTAGGTTTAATAAGTCTCTCCTCAGGAGCACTTGAGTGGCTCAGTCAGTTAAGCATCTGACTCTTGGTTTCAGCTCAGGTTATGATCTCACTGTTCATGAGATCGAGCCCCACGATTCTCTCTCTTCTCTCTCTCTCTGCTCCTCCCCTGTTCTCATTCTCAAAATAAATAAACACAAACAATTATCTTTTCAGATAATGCCAACAATAAGAAGAAGACCAGCTGATGTTTAATTAGGACTTCCTATGAGCCAAGTTCACTTCTAAGTCCTTGACTTACATTAGATCATTTATTCTCCACACCAACTCTAGGAAGTTATTACAATTACCATGACTCCTCTTTCATAGATGAAGAGACTGAAGCTGGAAGGATTAGTTCACTTTGTGCAAAGGCATTTGGTGACCAAGTGCCAAAGCTAGGATTCAAACCCAGACACCAGGTGCTCTCCACACTAGCCAGTACTGTTTTTTTTCTTACTGCAGTGGTTCAGTGTGAGCCTCTGGAGGCCCCTGATCTGGGTACCATGGACTGTAGTCACCCTGTGGGAACCTTCAGCTTCAGCTCTCAGTGTACCTTCAACTGCTCTAAGGGCACAGACCTCATTGGGGTTGAGGAAACCACTTGTGGACCTTTTGGAAACTGGTCATCTCTAGAACCAACCTGTCAAAGTAAGTAAGTCTTCAGACTAGAGGCTCTGTCATGGCCGACTTGGGTTAACTGAGAAAATGCAGCAGAGACTTGTAAGGAGTCTCTGTCCTTTTGGGAACATAATTTAATCTAACTTAGATCATACTATGATGATTTTGAAAGGGATTATTGTTACTCAAATCAAAAAGAAAAACCACAAATAAAAAACAACAACCAAATACCTCTGAAACCATCTCGTGATACATACATAATTTTCAGTAATATGCGGCGTGATTATAGTGTACTTTTTACTTTAGTTTTCTCATCGTCATGGCACACATAGTCCAGATGAAACTCAGTTAAATGTTGATTGTTCTCTCCCCTCAGTAACACCTATTTTATGTGGTGTCTTACCTAACACCAACCAATTTCCTTCTCAGGGTGTAGAATTTTTTTTATTGTTTTATTTGGTTTATTCTTGAAATCATTTTTTACTTTTCATCTTCTATAAACTCTCAGGGGAATAACAACTGCTGTGAAAAACAAAAACACAGTCTCTTGATCTTTTTTTTTCATTTGAAATATGGTGGGTTTTTTTCTTCTTAGCTGTTAAAAAGACTATCCCTGTACAGGAGAAAACTGGTGACATCTGAGCTTGTGAAATTCTGGTTACGTTCTCTACATTTATGCATCTGACGCACTAATTTTAAGTGGTTTAATTCTAAAAAAAACCTATCAAAGTCATACTGAAATCATTGAATTAAATTGTCAAACCTGCTGAATTTTACAAGAGCTGAGTGAGTTGCTTCAGAGAATTGGGGTGTTTTTCAACACTGCTTGCTTTAGATCAAGTGAAAGGGTGGGGATTCTCTACAGTCACTGAGGATACTCCATAAGCACTCTTGAGGCCAAGGCCATGTAGTACTTCCAGGAAGTGTTGGAGACCTACTGGACTGGAGCAGCAACCTGGAGCAGCCAACTCTCCCCTCCTCTCCCCACCTCCCCACCCGCAAGGGTTTTCAGTGCTCCTGGCTTCACCTCTGATGTACAATCTCCATCATTCTCAAGAGTATAAAATCTGGAAACATTATCAGAACTAATTTTTAGAATTTAGAAATGTCTAGATTCAATTGGGTGGTTCCACAGTTGAGTGGAGCAGCTTTGGCTAAAAACCTTTGGTGAAAAGAGGGCCTCTACTCAGAAATATTGCTTTTTTCTTTTTCATGGAAGTGATTTCCTGTAAGCCTCTAATGGCACCCGATCTGGGAACCATGGACTGTAGTCACCCCCTGGCCAACTTCAGCTTTACGTCCACATGTACCTTCAACTGCTTGGAAGGAACTGAGTTAATCGGGGAGAGAAAAATTATTTGTGGACCATCGGGAATCTGGTCAAGCCCTAGTCCAATATGCCAAAGTGAGTAAGTTTGCCCCGATGTGTTGACAACTTAAAGAAGGAGCTGCTGGATGGGAAGATGGTGGGGAAAGATAGATTAAACTTTAAAGTTTTCATTTTGCTACCTTTATATGGCTTAAAAACAAATTTGTTCACATTAATTTACTATAAAATCCTTGGCTCTTCTTGCCTCTTCCTTCGATGACCGTCATTTCTGTTTTCAGCCAGTTTTTAACTCATCGTATCTCAACTCTTAACATCTAAATGCGCTGTCTCTGACTTACTTCTTTTATTTTCTGACTTCTTATGCATTCTTCCATTCCACTAAAATCTCACTTCTGTTAGTCCATTAAAACGTTTCTACAAAAGTCACCAGTGACCACCTAATTCCCCAAATAGTGTATACTTACCAATTATCACTAAGCCGATGCCTCCCTCATCTGTGTATGAGAAGGACTGTCTTCCTCATTTCCATACACTCTCCACTTGACACAGTGCCTGTGCTAAATAAGTTGCTAAATAAATGCACATTAAATTAGCTTATGAAAGAATAGCTACTCATGTCTGCCCCTGAGATCATCTCTACCAGTGGAAAAGTTTTTAAGTGGTAGGATCAGTAGAAACTACCAGAGAAGCTGATCTCTGTATGGCCCAGGGCCAGGGAGTGTGGGAGGGAACTGGGGAGAAGGCATGGGCTCTGTAGGGGAGGATTGTGTATCAGGCTTATGGGACATTTCCTTTTAAGGCTGGGCCAGTGTCCATTTCCTCATCCTCATGGAGCCTGTAGACACCCTCTCTTTGGATCGTCTGGGAACTTGAGCCTTTTTCCTATGATATATTTGGGTGTGGGGGTGGAAGCACCTTGAAAGGGTTTGTCAAAGTAACACAAAGAATGGGGGACACAAACCCTACGCTAACGTGCAAAAATAAGTTTCTTTAATTGGTGGTATCGGAAGATAGACTTTTTCGTATTGGTATTTTTTCAATAAAAGTTCCCAAATGTTGACTCTTACAAGAGGGTACAGGTGGATCCATTTACTTATTTGTGAAGGAAGTGGGACTATGTAGTAGGACAACATCATTCGAAAGACAGTTCAGCATAGGTCCTCAGCATGTAAACAGCAAGTACATATGTTGGCCCAACTGCTTCAAAGGGAAAGCATTAATAGGTTCCCTTGACTGTTATGTCACCTGGTTAAGATGACCGGCTGTTATTTTTCCTGAAGTCATATTCTATGTTTTAGGTCTTCTCTGTGCAGCAGAGTCCCAACTGTTGAACAAGACCATGGAGATAAATACGATGGTGACCCCTTACTCAGATTTTTAGGTACTTCTTCCAGGAGTTCTGTGAATTGCAAATCCAGGGATTAAGAATTTTATAGGCACTGGGCTAGAGAAACTTGTCCTGTCTTTGCCTCTGCTGCAGAGTCATCATGGCCCTTCCCATGCCAGTTTCCCCATCCATCAACTGGCATCAAATGGACTGTTACCGGGAGACATAAGGAGGAACAAAAGCTAAGGCCATAAGATGGCACGAAGGATATAATGCTGTGGCCTCATGCTATGTGCCTTACTGATCTCTCTTTCAGAAGTGGACCAGAGTTTCTCAATGATCAAAGAGGGTAACTATAACCCTCTCTTCATTCCGGTGGCAGTCATGGTTACTGCTTTTTCTGGGTTGGCATTTATCATTTGGCTGGCAAGAAGATTAAAGAAAGGTATGTGAGTTTGCCTTCATACGAAAATAATACGACTCAAAGTGGATAAAAATAGGGGTGCCTCAGTCAGTTAAGCATCCAACTTTGGCTCAGGTCATGATCTCGCTCGAGGTTTGTGAGTTCCAGCCCTCTGTGGGGCTCTGTGCTGACAGCTCAGAGCCTGGAGCCTGCTTCGGATTCTGCGTCTCCCTCTCTCTCTCTCTCTGCCCCTCCCCTGCTCATGCTCTGTCTCTCTCTGTTTTTCTCAAAAATAAATAAACACTGAAAAAATAATTAGAAACAAAAGCAAAGTGGATAAAAGTATAGAAACCCACAGGAAATTAAGATTGCTAGATTGAACTGAAGCAGGATACCAAGTGTTGTGTTCTATAGACATCATTGCTGGGGATGTGGGAAACGGCCCCTACACCCTTTCATTAAAACAAGGTGGCTGATTTGTGCTTTTCATCTGACAAACCTTTTAAAAACGCCTACTGTCTTCAAGGCACCTCACTAGTGCACTAATAGACAAATGAGACATTTTAATGGTTCTTTGCTCTTATTTAGTTCTGCAAAATGGATGCATAATCTCTGTCCCCTTAGGAGCCAGCATGTCTTTGATCTCAGTGCTACAGTTCCACTAGAAAATGAATCTAAGGTCCAATGAGGTTTTTAAGGCACTATTCTCCAAAACCTGAGCCATGTGCCTGTCTGGCTTCTGACATGTGGGAATTGCATTGTCCCTGGTTTTCTCCCCAGTGTGTATTCACTGAGGTCGCAGCTCTAAATAAATGCACTGTGTATTCGTGCTTCCCTTCGCTCTGGCCTGGAGAAGAAAAGGGTATAAGAAGAGCTGTTTGAGAAGCTAATACCTGGAACAATACATGGGACGCCACCAGGGAAAAACAACCGTGTTACTCCCCTCACCTCCCTCCTGAGGATGTCCAAACCTCAGAGTGGGACTGGCTTCCTGGTTACAGATCCACAGTCTGTGGTAGGTCCTGGATGTGCACTGCCACATTTGTCCAAATTCGCCTGGCAGAAACATTGAAGTCTATGAAATTCATGGACATTAAGCAGCTTTTAAGACATCCCTGCTTTAAGTTCAGAGGCCATCAGTGATCTCAAAACAACTGCTAACCAAATGCTCGGTGTTGCATTTCTCCAGAGTCAGTTGACTGACATTTTAATTTTACTTCCATCAATTAATTAGTATGGAGTCTCTTCAATGAACATGGTATATAAAGGCTGCCCCTCACCCATCCCCACTGCCAATTGCAGGAGTAGAATCTACCAATCCCTAATGGTCTTCTACTATCTTTGGAATCTTTCATTCCAAATTTAAGAATTGGGATACTAGGTTAGTTTTATAACCAACCCAGAAAGACCATGGAAGCGGTCACTGTTGATGTGCAAGAACTTCATTATTAGCAGTTTAAAATGTCTTTGCCCCTGTTGTTGGAAATTCTGCTAAGATTGGATCCCATCATTTTATAATATGAGACTAAGTACTTAAGTATTCCACTAAGGGAAGAATGAGATTTTTCTCCCACCATTGATTATCCTTTCCACTGAGACTTCAAAATCTGACCCCAGTCATCCCTTTTTCCCTCCTGCCTTGGGTGATGGTGACAGAACTGAGGGGTAGAGAATGCAGTGCGCATTTATACGCTGGCCTCTGGGATAGGAGGCTGGTATCTAAATAACCTTTGAGGATTTGGGGCTGTGAGTCACCTTAATAAGGAGGATATCCCCAAATTCCAAAGTCTCTTAATAAATTTTCGTAGAGAGGGCGCCTGGCTGGCTCCATCAGTTAAGTTTCTGACTCTTGATTTCGGTTCACATCATGATCTCATGGTTTGTGGGATCGAGCTCTGCATCGGACTCTGTAATGGCAGCATGGAGCCTGCTTGGGATTCTCTCTCTCTTGCCTCTCTCTGCCTCCCCCCACCCTCTGAAAATAAATGAAAACAAAACTTAAAGAAATGTTAGTAGAATCAAAAGAATAGAATGCAGTCACTTGTATTTAACTGCAGGGTGTGGGGTGGGGGTTAGCTGGCTAAGGTGGTTCTATAAGCAGTGGTGAGAAAAGCAATGGGGTTGTTTTTAAATTTTTTACCTTGGAGTCATTTCTGTACAAGATCTCAAACTGATAACTTGAAAACTACATGCCCCTGCTGTGGGAATAAGTGTGGGGCAAACAGGAAACAGATAACGGGCAGTTAGGCTAGGTACATTCATGCCAGCAAAGAGAACAGAAGCCCCAGAAAGAGCACTGACTTTGTAGGAAAGTCAGGGTATCTTTAATGTAGCATTTCAATGGTCTTCATCTGTGGAACATCTTCTGATATTTCCGACCTCCAAGTGGCTCTGTCTTCCAAAGATTTTAGTTGTAAGTTAGTTCTTTGAAACATGAAGAATGTTTTTCCTATAGAAACAGTGTTAAGAGTGATGGGTAGGTTCCTGGGCTAACCCCTGAGAGCTTTTCTAACCATGTAGCTGACGCATTTACAAGAAAAAAAAGTTAAGAACAGTAAGTCCACATGTATGTAGTAGTCATCAACTCTGAGAATGTCCTACGTGTTGTGTTTCAGGTTCAGTAAGCTGAAAAAGGAGGACAGGTGAATATTTAGGACACAGTAGCTGAGGAAATGAGCAGAATCCTGACTCTTATCCTGTCCTCAGAACCTGTACTTTGGCCCCTGCCCTAGTTGTCTTGGTATCCAGACTTTAGCTCCTTTCTTCTGGAAGAGAAATAAATGCAGGCTCTAGAAATGTGTGCCCTCTGCATAGACTTATCTAGAAACACTCTGTTCCCCTAGATAATCATTCTCAGATGACTCATCACCATTGGCTCTGTTTGAAAGAAAGAAAGAAAGAAAGAAAGGAAGAAAGGAAGAAAGAAAGAAAGTAATGACATAATGAATAATAAAACTGAAGCAGTGATTTTAGGCCAAATCTCCCAAATCCTGTTATCAGCAGGGGCCAGAATCAGAGATCAGACTCCCATTCACACAGGCCTCCTAACACCACTGGTCTTTGAGGCTCTATTTTTTTTTTTTTTCTCTCTTGGTTGGAAGAATTCCCCACCTGAACCAACAACCCACAGGGTTAGAACAGGGCACGAAACTGAACACATGCCCTTAGTTCCTTTTTCTTTGAAAAGAACTCTCAGTAAGAACACTCTTGCTCATGTATTAGTATGTGTTTTGTTGTTCCTAAAAGGAAAATATTAAGATAAACAAACAGCCTCTGAGGTTAATTCAGATTTCATTCTCCCTGCTCAAATGCATCCAGCCCATATCATCAGCAGGCTGGATTTGGGAAGAAATGTTTAAAATGGTAAATTCTAACATTTGAAAGGTTTAAAAACAGTATTTGGGCACTGTCCACGTGCTAGGCCCTGGCCTAAATACTTTGAATACATTTTAGTTTATCAACTCAATGAGAGGGAGCTAATTACCATGCCCCTTTCACAGATGAAGGGATGTGGCTTCAGAGGGTGAGTAGCTAATCAGAGGCACACTGCAGACAAGGTGGTGTGAGACGTAGGGACACATATTCTTAGGATGCTACCAGCTAAGTCTGTTAGGGAGGAACCCGCAGGTGGGAGGAGATGGCAGGTGGGGAAGGGATAAACACGGGTATGGGGGTGTCAGAACTGACAGGCAGGCAAGTCAAGCTAGGCTGCTGTCTTTGTGATCAGCACCGAAGATGGGACAGAACCCTGAGAAGCACCTGTCCCAGTGGGTCTATTACGTCTGAGAATCTACCACTGTTTGAATTAGAACACTAAGCCAACATCTCAAATCCCCTTCTACACAGGTGGGGTCCACCCAACGAATGTATAATACATTTCAAAAGACAGTTTTGAGAGTGGGACTTGGCCTTCTCTCTTACTTACCAAGAAAAAAAAAAAAAAAGAATTGTCTACATATGCTGATGGTATTTTTCTGTTTCTTCTGTTTTTAGGTAAAAAGTCTCGGGAAAGGTAAGTAAGTTTCATCAGTGAGAAGTTTCCGCCTCTGTTGATCTTTTCTCTACCTTCCTTGAGATACTTCCTGTTAGAGCTAGATACCTTAACTCCTTAGTAACTATTTACATGGGGTCTCATTCAAATGAAATTTCCGTATAGAATGATAATCCACTAGCCTCCCTTAAAAGCTGTGTTTTTGAAGTCTGTGTGTGTGAGTCGTTTTGTTTTAGTGCTGGTGGATTGGAATGAACGAATGAACACGTAGAGCCCTCTTGAGAAAGGGCAGTTATGTGAAGGGAGCTCTTTCTGATTGTCCCTGAAAAATTTTTAGAGGACTGGAAGCATTATGACATATCTCTTCTTGTCCCAGTTGAATGTAAGGGCAATACCAAATACAGTATTCAGGAAACATTCAATTGGTCAAGGATTTATTGAGACATTAACGAGTCCAGGCCCTGAGAAGGTATCATTCTAGACCCCCAGGCCTTCAGTGCCTAGGACAAGAAGGTAAATGACTACTGCTCTGATTAGCACTGACCTTCAGAAATGTGGAAGAGGTGGGGAACATTGATTCTACCTGCGGCTTCCCCAAAAAGGCAATTCTTTTAGCTTGGTCTTAAACCTCAGATTTTTTTCAGCTGGAGGAAGAGACCGAGAAGAGATGCAAACATGTGAAAATGCAATGGTCCGTCTGGCAGAAGTGCAGAGGGCAAAACATTTCTTCAGTTTCTCAGATGTTTAGAGACTTGGAGAAGGAGAGTATAAGTAAGAAGAATGATGGGGATGGGGCTTTGGGGGCACACTGAGCACCCAGTTAGAAAACCGAGCTCCTTTAAAATGCTGGAAGAAGCGAGATGGTCCCGGAGAAGGTTGGTTGCTTGTTCAGACAACCACGCTACCAACCACAAATTGTTGTGAAGAAGTTCTTATGAGTTCAGTGAGCTGTAGCTCTGAGTGCAAAAGAGAAACTGGGGAGACATAAGACAACATGAGCCAGATCATAGACTAATTTATAAGCCATTTGAAGGAGTATGGATTTAATCCTGAGGTCTTTGGGGTAAAGCAGGAGAATGTCAGGCTAACATTTGCATCTTCTGAGGATCACTCTGCAGACAGGGAAGTAGGGGGAGCCTGGAGGCAAAGAATTGTTTTGGAGGCATTTGAAGTTATTAAGTTAAAGCTGATGGTGCTTATCTAGAGAAATGGCAGTGAGGTTGAGTTAGTTCATGAGGTAGAGGTGAAATCAACTGAATATGGTTATTAATTGGCTAACCAAGAGAGAGAGAGAGAAGAATCAAAGAAGTCATCGTGGTTCCGATCGGGGACTGGCAGATGGTTACTATCAATACAATACTCTTTACTGAAAAGGGAACACAAAAGAATGAGAGGTTTTGGAAGTGAAGGTCATGGGTTCAGTTGTGTCGGTGTTGAGCTTTAGGTGTCTGTGGCTCACCAACAGTTGACTGCTTCTATCTGTATCACAGGAGCCATCCAGGGGCCAGAGAGTGGATTTGGGGGTTCTCACGTCCCTTGAGGTTAGCTGCTATTTCGGGAGCAGGTACAGTCATCTGGGGAGAGCGAGGAGCAAGGAGCGGGAGAACAGAAGAGGACGTGGGAGAGAGGGCAGGAACAGGGGTAGCATCTATATCAAACAGGTCAGTGAAGGACAAGGAGATGGGGAGGGGTTGCCAGAGAGGCAGAAGGAAAATGAGGAGAGTCTGGGTCACGAATGCCAAGGAAAGAAGGAAACAGAAGTGGTTTCGAGTGACTTTGGGAGAACCAGTGAGTTCCCACTGGATGTAACAAGGGTATCTGCAGAGTCTGTTGTCAGGGTCGAGGTCACGGAGGAACTCTCGTGGCCAAGTGTCGAGGAATCAGTGGAGATGAGGAAGTTGAGGCAGAAAATGTAAGCCATCTCTTTTTAAAAACTTGGCTAGGGGTGCCTGGGTGGCGCAGTCGGTTAAGCGTCCGACTTCAGCCAGGTCGCGGTCCGTGAGTTCGAGCCCCGAGTCAGGCTCTGGGCTGATGGCTCAGAGCCTGGAGCCTGTTTCTGATTCTGTGTCTCCCTCTCTCTCTGCCCCTCCCCCGTTCATGCTCTGTCTCTCTCTGTCCCAAAAATAAACAAACGTTGAAAAAAAAATTAAAAAAAAAAAAAAAAGCTTGGCTAGGAGATGAGATCCTTAGGAAGGTAACTGGATGAAGAAATCGGGTCAGTGGTTGTCCTTTTATTCTATTTTATTTTCGTGCCCTATCTTCCATTTGACAGTGTAGATGGGGTCCTAGACCCTTCTCTGGTCTGGGCTCCTTATCTCTGTGGGCAGGAAATCCACAAGATGTAAAGATTTCTTTCATGCTCACACCCAGTGAGTGAAAGTCTTTTTTGGCACAATCCACCCCGAGCCGTTTTCTGGTCACAGGAACCACTAATTTTTTAATTGCCACTAGATGGAAGCAGATCAATTCAATTTTTTTAGAAAACCTTGGGGGACAGGAAGAGAGGCTGACAGGAAGAGTATTAGCATTAAGTGAATTACCACATTCGGCTAATTGCCGTATGAAGTTTAACGGCTCGCTGATTTTGACAATGAATCAATCAGTAGTTTTTTATTAAATACTCTTGTGTTGGAACAATGCTAAGCTTGACTGAGACACCAAGAGGAGTGAGTCCATGACCCTGACCTCAGGGAGATTATCATCTAGTTGGGTGGCGAAGACAGAAAAATAAAAAAATTATATATTTTCAGAAAAATATAAGGCAGAGTATAGTAATGACTGGCGAACTCTGTGTTAAAGGACTTTGTCAATATAGAAGAAGCTTGGTGATCACAGAAGATCTTATAAAGAAGGTTGACCCTGGTTGAAGAATGGATAGGGTTTGTGGGTATGGAGAGAAGCAGGGAGGACAGACTACAAGGAGATGATGGAAGCATGGTATGGCAGCAGGGATATGACAGGATGTTCAGGTGCCAGCAGCTAGAACTATCAAGAGCCAAGGGTGTACAGGAGGTATAAATAGAAATTGGAAGGGAAGGCTGGCCCCATCGATATAGGTCTTCAAATGCGTCACCCGATGCTAGGACTAAGCAAAGAAGTATTATTTGCCCAGATGCCTTGCAACACCTCTCATTTATTGATCAAGGTGACTTTAATTCATTGAATTATAAAATTTTAGGTCTTGAAAGGATCTTCACGGACATGATGTTCACTCTCTTTATGACTGAGCTAATGAATAACTTTCCTATGGGCCCTGAGAGAGTGACATAGTTAAAATAATTATAAACATTTATGAAACATTAATTCCATGTTGCACACCTCTCTGTGAGTTTTGCATGTTTGAAATCCTTAAATATCGCCTGCCAGCTTGTAGGTGGGGGGAGGTGCTATTCATATCTTCATTTTACAGGTAAAGGAAGAGAGGCAAAGAGAAGTAAAATATCTAGCCTGAGGTCACTGAATAAATGGCAAAGCTGAGATTTGTACCCATGTGGATCCAAAGATCCTGCTTTTAATCCTTACACTTCTAGAACTCAGGACTCTCGACTCCAATGATAAGAGTTCTAAGTCCCAGACACCTGCTTTCCGTAGTGATGTGATAATGATTTCACCCTGAAACCATGTGTAATGGCACCGAGGAAGGGTGGGATGGAAGAGGCAGAGTGTGTTTCTAGAACAAGCCAAAGGTAAAAATGAAAACCATCACATTAAACACTGAAGCTCTTTTTTGGTTTTTTTTGTTCGTTTGTTTGTTTTATTTTTTGTTTTTAAGCTCTGCAGCCAGCTCTCATAGTCTTTTGTGTTCATTCTTATTAGGTCTTGGCTGGTGAATGACCAACTCCTGGGGCATTTGTGGTTTCAATTCTTGCCGGGTTATTTTCACTCTTCTGCAAACTGGTTCTGTTTACCACCTCATTTGGTTTCTAGTGTCTAAATTCTGCCTGGGTAAAAGCTACACCCAAGATACACAGGAAGATACGATGCCAACCTCAGTGGAGGGTATATGTGAAATTTTGTTTTCAGAAACATTTTTATCTCTGTATTGGCAAAAGCACGTTTGCAGCTGCTGAACTGTGGTTTACCCTGGCAGTTCATCATGACAGCAGAGTCTCGGAATTTGCTTCTCCCTTTGAAAGGTGCTATTAAGACATGCCCTATTTGGTTCCCTTTCCCCTACCCCTAGCCCCCTCCCCTCCAAGGATGAGACAACTGTGCCACACACACACACACACACACACACACACACACACAAAGTGTCATTTGTGTCATGAAACTAGATTTGTCACTGCCTCCCTAAATCACATCCCTCCAGAATCAAGCATTTAGAATTACCACCACACCTTTCATGAGTTTTGATTTTTCTCAAATTTCTCTTTCCTTTTGAGCATTGTCGTCTTCTACTGCTCACTGACTTCCATCGTCCAAAATCTATCCCAAATGCCCTTCGTACTCATTTGACCTAAAGACAAAGCCTGTGCCCCCAGAAGTGTCTCCAGGTGTGGCCCACGGGCCAGCGGCAGCAGGAGCAGGGATGATGCGGAATCCGGGGCACCGCCCGGATCTACCGAATCGGAATCTGCCTTTTAACACCACCTCTGGGCGGCAAGCAGCTGCAAGTGTGACAGGTGTTGCTTTAGGGTTTTCTTCTTCTTCCTTTGCCTGAGTGAACGTCCTGTGCTCGTCCAACTCACCTGAGAGGCATTTTCTTCACTCCTCTTCCGACTTTTACACCGAATATCGCCCTTTACTACGAACGCTGTTAAATTTTGCAATGTGTAAGGTCCTGGTTTTAATTTACATTCTCTTGTTTTCCATTCAGCGTGGACGATCCGTATTAAAGCACCCTCTGTAAATGAAAATTCTCGGGATCCTAACGCCTCACCGGATCCCCCAAATCCCTCCCTGAAAAGTTATCGCGCGGTGGTGTCTCCTGCCCTGAAGATGAATGTGTCGCCCTCAGTGCACCTGGAAAGATCTCTGAGGAACCGGCAGCAGTTTCTGCTCCCTTTGCGCCCCTCCCCCACCCCCTTGTGGTTTATATAGCGCACTCTGTTACTCTGTTTTTCGTGGAGAAACGAGATCACAGGGGGGGAGAAGATTGCTGGGGAATATAAAGATGCCCTATTGTGCTCTGTCTTGCACCTACAGGCTCGGTTTTGATGCAAATCACATTTTATCTCCAGTCTCCTGTAGGGGTCCATCCTTAGACATAAGCTCATCAAATTGATGTTGTCCTCGCTTTCCAACGGCAGCAAAGTAGTGGGGTTCTGCCCCGAACAGAAAAGGTCCTGCCACGTGCACGGTAGCCTCACCTCCTCTGTACATGGAGGTCATCCTCTTTAACTGCCTCCGGCCTCCCCCACCTTCTTCGGCCATCCCCTCTTCCCAGTTGTCTGGTTTCCACACATAGCATCTCATGGGCACCAAACGAAAAGAGAGAGGAGAGAGACAGCGAGACCGCACTGGTTTTTTTGGGTTTTCTGGCTTTTGGTTTAACTCGTTTTATTAGATCCACCGAAACATCTTGTACTCGGTGCCTTTTAAAAAATGACCACTATATTTTTATTAAAGAAACATCCCCAGAAACATCCCCAGAAAGACTAGTCTTTCATACTAGGCTTGTCACAGCTAGTCCAAACCTGTGGCCTCCTGCTGCAAGATTAGTCTAGGTTTTGTGCTTAAATAGTCTTTTTTTTTTTTTTAACATACAGTTTTGTACTTAGTCTTTCTAAAGAAAATGTTGCCACGGGGCATCTGGGTGACGCAGTAGGTTAAGTGACCGACTCTTGATATCAGCTCGGATCATGATCTTGTGTTCGTGAGATCGAGCCCCGTGTAGGGCTCTGGGCTGCCGTCACAGAGCCTGCTTGGAATTCTCTCTCTTGCTCTCGCTTTGCTTCTCCTGTACTCTCTCTCTCTCTCTTGCTCCCAAAATAAATAAACAAATAATAATAATAATAAATGAATAATGTTACATAATCTGTTATTTAGAAATTTTCCATGGTATGTTTTCTCCCAGTGAAATTCTTCCCTCCTTCAAGGCAGAAATTGTGTCACATCCCTGGACGGTCGAGCTTATTCCTTGACATTCAGTAAATGTGTGTTCACATAAGTCAGGAAGAGCTTATGGTGTACTGTCGATATAAGCTGCAGAAAACCCTCTCTCCATGGCATGATGCTCATCTAAGGTCAAGGGCTAACTTCTCAGCAGAGACTAGGGGCCTGGTAAAACCTAGTTGGAAACACCTTTCTGCCCCATGGCCAATAGTGCTTTCATACAAATTTGTACACGCTATGAGAATGATTTTTTTGGTGCTGATTATATTTTCCTTTCTCAAGTCCATCTCAGACTCTGCTTTATAACATGGGCTGTTGCAGAAATTCCCCATGTTGTACACTATAAATCCAGGCTATCCCATTCACATTCATGTAGTTTAAGATACATCCCCTCGAGTTGTACAGTGCCCATCCTGCACAGACTCACATGGCAGCCCTGATTGCAAGGTCTTTTTCTTCTAAGACATCAGGATCAAAGAGCCCACATGGTGGTTACTTCCTGGGGATAAGATGTGCGTACGTTGAAAAACACAGTGCTTTATTTAAACCCTAAGGCTACGATGTGATCTTAGGAATTATCTCGTGCTATATCCTTAAACAAAGATTCATAGCATTCATAAGAAAATAAATAAGGGTTCATAAGATACATTTCCCCAAAAACCTTGAGTTTGACCTTCCTGAGACTTGGTTTCCTGTTTCCTTACGTATAACATAAGAATGAAAGATGCCTTGTTTACCTTGCACGGTTATTGCAACGGTTGAGTCAGGTATGATATTGTTTTCTGAACTGAACCTTAAATGGAGATTGTTTTCCACCCAAATCTTGCCTGTCATGCTTTGTAGGTGCCTGTCATGTGGTGTAGGATTCTGGATTTTATGCAAGGCCCCGAGCAGAAGCAGATATGAGAACTTGTCCTGAGATTAGAAAGCAGAGGGTCCTTCATTTGTGTCCAGGTAGGAACCCAGCACTCCGAATTTCACAACAGCTCAGCTCTGCTACCTGCACGCTTGCTGGGATGACACAGAAGGAAGGGCACGGGTTGGGGAGTCAGTCCTACTCAGTGGGAACCCTGTCTCTGCCTCTATGGTGTGACCCTCCAAGTCATGGTTAATGAATTTCTGGTTTGCTTATGAAATGGGGCTGCCATTATCTTCCTCACACAGTTGTGCCCCAGATTCAATGAAATAACCCCTTTCTCTCATAACCCAGAACACCAGCTTTTATGAAATTGACAAGGGTCCAAGGGACACAGAATTATCCATTCCTCTGGATTTGTTCACCAGAGCTCATTGAGCCTGGGCTACAATAATTTAGCTTCCTGCAGAAACATTTCATTAAATGGATATTTAATTTTTTGACCTTAGCTCTGATAAGAAAAATCTGTCACCCGAGTGTCACACACTTCCCTCGTATGCCCTAGTTTTCACCCCTTGACCTCCCCAAGACTGTGCTCTGTTCTTTGGCACAGGCTGAAACAGACCTAGCTCCATGATGATTTAATGAGAAACAAGGAGTCAGGTAAGAATCTTCATATCCAAATCATACTTTGGAAAATTAATGAAGTTATCCTTTAGATGTCTATCCTCTTCCCTCTCAAAGATCCTATTCTCGGGGCGCCTGGGTGGCGCAGTCGGTTAAGCGTCTGACTTCAGCCAGGTCACAATCTCGCGGTCCGTGAGTTCGAGCCCCGCGTCGGGCTCTGGGCTGATGGCTCAGAGCCTGGAGCCTGTTTCCGATTCTGTGTCTCCCTCTCTCTCTGCCCCTCCCCCATTCATGCTCTGTCTCTCTCTGTCCCCCCAAAAATAAATAAACGTTGAAAAAAAAAAAAGATCCTATTCTCTTCCAGCTGACTGTATCTTCATTTTGTCTTTTCCCCAAAGTTCTTTGAAAATTTCTCTGCCTTGACTCTAGCAATTTGATTTTTCCCTCTGTTTACACACCCCATTCAGGAAAGCAAAGTCATTAGAACCTAAACAACCCATAACCCACGACAAGGAACAAGGAAATTATTAGCAGAAAGAATGAGATTTTCACATCTCTTTGGCCTTGGCAGTCTTGTCTTAATCTAGTGAGGTCTCAGCATTTCATGAGGTACAGCCTTCCCTGTGTGACCTTGAAAGGTTAACTGGAATTAAGCTTTACTTGATATCTTGGTTGAAACTTGGTCCAAGCAACAGATCTGGTGGTAGTGTTTCCAGCACTAATAGTTGTGATAGCAGGAGTTGTCATGATGATGATAATAACGGGGTAAGGGAGTTTTTAAGTTAGTTCTCTTAAACTTAGTTGACATCCAGTTATCTTACCTGATATCCAAATCCGTATCCTATCAGGAGAAAACGGTCTCTTCTTGATGAGGCTCTATGGCGGAAGAACATTACAAGAAATGTGGCCACACGGGGCAGAGCCCTGCCCTGAAGGGCCCAGCATCTAGAAGTGGAAAGAAAAAGATGTGTAACTGGAAGTCAAGGCAGCATGTGCTATGGCCTGCCGAAGAGTGCAAGCCAGAGATGCCGCGGTTCAGAGGAGGGATGGACCACATGGCAAAGGGAAGCAGAATTTATAGATAGAATTAGACCCCGAATGAAGTCTAATTAGGAAACAGAAGGTGAGTTAAGTATCCAAGACAAAAGTGTTGAAGTCAGAGATGTCAGATAGGTCTTATGGGCTTAGCAGAGAACCAGCAATGAGAAAGGCAAAGAACAGCTTTAAATCCCAGATGAAAGCTTGCAAAGTTTTTTCTGTAGTTTCTGGGAACCCTTGAGCAAGAGAAGGACAGAATCACAGTGATATTCTGGGAAGATTAACGTGTCCAAGGGTTTAAGAATGGACAGAAACGGAAGCAGGGAGACAAGTCAGAAACTGTAATTATTCAGGCATGATGATTAGGGCGGGGCCAGGAAGATTCCAGTGTGAAACATTGTCAAGGCTTTGGTCTCTGACTAGCTGGGGTCGAGGGACAGGGAGGGGAACTGCAAGGGAGTTCAACAAAGCATTCAGAAAGGAAAAACATAAAACAAAGGTTCTGGTTAAATATGGTTTATGCAAATGTCCTTTTTTTTTTTTCAAAGACCCTGTAGGAAAGTCCCTCCTTTGTTATATTTCCTCTTCGTGAACATTTCTCCTTTATTGTTAATATAGGATTGAGTCAAGGATATAGTCAAAATGGCTTTGGATTCACAAAGACAAATGGTGGAGACTGAGGATAGGAAAAGTCCCCGAACTCAGAGTTCTTCAAAATGTGGGTTGTGGGAGGCGCCTGGGTGGCTCAGTCAGTTAAGCTTCTGACTTCTGCTCAGGTCATGATCTTGCAGTCTGTGAGTTTGAGTCCTGCATCAGGCTCTGTGCTAACAGCTCAGAGCCCGGAGCCTGCTTCAGATTCTATGTGTGTGTGTGTGTGTGCGTGCGTGTGTGTGTGTGTGTGCGCCCCTCCCCCGTTAGCTCTCTCTCAAAAATAAACATTAAAAAATTATTTAAAAATATAGTGTGAATCAGTTCTCACTCTTTAAATGAAAGCAAACCTAGTTTCAAAAACACAATTTTGATAGAGACCCTGATGCAGACCAGCCGACCCAGACTCGATGTGCAGGGAAGTTTCTGAAAAGGCCTGTCAGTTGGTCTCGCTTGGACTATGTGGTCAGTTTCATGTGGATTTAGACTTAACAGGCGGAAGATACGTTGGATGGTGCACATGCCTTGCACAATTGTGCTAAATACTCCTGGAGCATTGTATGAACTTTCTAGAGAAATCAGTATCTCTTTGAAAGCATAGAACCACAGGACTAGTTTCTAAACTTTTCTATTATGAGGAACTCTCATTAAAATTACAACATTGCAAGATAGTAGTAAACCCATTAGTTGAGAAAATACAGATGTATTTACAGATGATTAAAAAACAAAAATAAAATTAAAAAAACCTCTTGCCTGGAGGGTAGTTAAGGCCCAGAGACTAGAAACCATTGCTTGTTCCTACACTACAATTTCTTTAAAGAGTTCAATGCTATAGATAATCAGCCTTTTCATCTTTTTCAGACTGTGTATTCACCTGCAATCCCCATGCAAAAACACCTATGCTTTGATTTCATGGATGGATATAGAACATTTCACTTAACAACTAGGCAATTCTACTATATATGGAATATATACAGAAGTAGATCATATATTGTACTATAAAGCAAGTGTCAATAAATTTCAAGGACCTAGAATCATACAGATCAGAGCCTCTTCCATTTGTTATAAGTTAATAGTAGAAAATAAACTTTAAAAAATCCCAGTATGCTTAATAATTTAAATATATTTAAGTAACTCAAAAGTAAAAAAAAATCACAAAGAAAATGTTGAATTATTACAATTGAATGGTATTAAAAACAAAGCACACCAGCAACTGTGGGGTGCAGCAAAAGAAATGTCAAGGAAAATTTGTCATTGTGACGTTAATGTTAGAAAAGTGAACAAGGCTAAAAATTAAACATCTAACTTAAGAAGTTAGAAAAGCAAGCGATAGCATAAACCATAAGAAAGTAAAAAGATGAGGGGTGACTTTGTGGCTCAGTTGATTGAGCGTCATACTTTGGCTCGGGTCATGATCTCATGGCTCATGGGTTTGAGCCCCACGTCATGCTCTGTGCTGACAGCTCAGAGCCTGGAACTTGCTTTGGATTCTGTGTCTCCCTCTCTCTCTGCCATTCCCCTGCTCACACTCTGTCTCTCTCTGTCTCTTTGTCAAAAATAAATAAACATTAAAAAAAAGAAAGTAAAAAGATGGAAATAATATATTTGAGAGCAGAAGTTAATATAGAGAAACAAAAGAAAATAGGATCAAAGAGGATCAAAAAGTAGACAATCTAATAAAAAAAGAAAAATGGTATAAATTTACAAAATTAGGAGTACAAAAATATATATTTAAAGATCATCACAGATAATTTTTTTAATTAAGAAAACAGAACAACTCACTAAAAATATATTTGGTAATAGTCAATCTAAAGAAATTTGCTGGAAAAAAATTACTTCTCAGCTTTCCTCCCCCCCAAAAATAGGAAGACTGAATGGTCTTCCATAATCATTGAAAAATATGAATCTGTAGTTAAAACTCTTGCCACAGAGAAAATACATATCAGGCTCAGATAGTTTTACAGGTGAGTTCTACCAATTTCCAAACCAACAAAGAAATCCCAGATTTTCCCACATATGTTCAACAATTTCTAGAGCTCTAAAGAACCATTCCCCAATTATTCCACAAGGCCAAAATATTCTTGATTCAAAAACCAGATAAAGACTTTGTAAGATAAAACAATGATCGTCCAATCTCACTCACGAATACACGTGAAAAAATTTTAAACACAGTATTAATAAGCCAAATATAGCAGAAATGAAAAATATAACCTCATGTTCAATTTAGGTTTATTTCCAGAATATAAGGAGAGAATTCACATTAGAAAATCCTTAACTATAAATTACCAGATTAATAGATAAGAAGAGAAAAACCATGTAACCATGTACTCATCTCAAAATTACACACAAAAAAGAATTTATGATTTTTAAAAAGGAAAAGAAAGCCTTTTGGCAAGCCAGAAATGGGAATTGCCTTAACCAACAACAACAACAACAACAAAGAACGAGGATTCTCAGCAGATACTTCAGCAAGCATTATCCTCCGTGGTGAAATGTTGGAAGCTGTGCGTCTTTAATCAGGAGTCATTCAGTGATACTGACCAACTGTGGGATGGACATCCCCCCCTCGGATCTCCTGTTCAAGGGCAGAGTTGACTGGCAATCCCAGCTGCTACCACTCTGGATCCACCACCAATGTCACGCTGGGCTACACATCCTTCCAGCTGCTCCTGGCCAATGCCTGATGACATTTGTGATACACTACAGGCTCATCGTAGGGGTGTGGGGCTCCTCTTATGCAGGACTTGGCCTTGAGGATTTCCTGCCGGTCTGGCCAAAGCTGTGTCAGGGCTCAGAGTCTCCTCCTGTGTCAGGGCTGCAGAGTCTCCTTCCCATCCTCCCTTCCTTCCCCCCTTCTCCTTCTCCGAAGGCTCTCCCTCCCTACCTCTGCTTTGCTCCCTTTGTCCTCCATGGGGGTTCCTTCCAACACAGCTCTTGAGCCAGAAGCTGAGTTAAATATTTAACTGTCTGCCCATCTAAATGCCCGTGTCTTGGAAAACCTGACCTGACACGCTATCACTGCGTCTAGTCACCATTACACTGTGTGCTGGGGTCTGGCTGGTGCCGTCTCTGGTCCTCAGTTCTAGATGCACTAGACGAGTAGACTTTCCTTGAACTGGCTCTACACTCTCTTGTTTCCAGATCTTCACTGGAGCTGTTGCCTATACCTTCCCCAATCCCCACTTATTGACTCCCAGCCCATCCTACAAGACCTAGCTCATGAAAGGGGATTTCTCCTAAATCCCCACTTTGGAGTAATCTCTTCCTCTACTAACATGCAACAGCACTCTGTGGGATTATAGTACTGATCACAGTCTGTCACACATATCTGGTGTGTGTGTGTGTGTGTGTGTGTGTGTGTGTGTGATTCTTCTACCAGATGATTAGCTCCTGAAATATTGTCCCTGGCCAGATAATTAACTCCTGAAAACTGCTCACTGTTGAGCTGTGCTCAACAAATGTTAGAATGAAATCAAGGTTTAAAAACAAATGTAATCCATATATTTATGTCTTGTAAATAAGAAGAAAGACATCTTGGGGCACCCGAGTGGCTCAGATCGTGATCTTGTGGTTCATGAGTTTGAGCCCCGCATCGGGCTCTCTGCTGTCAGCACAGAGCCCGCTTTGGATCCTGTCTTCCTCTCTCTGCCCCTCCCCTGCCTGTGCTCGCTCTCCCTCTCTCTCTTTCTCTCTCTCTGTCCCAAAATAAAAAAAAAATAGAAGGCTAAAAAAATTAAAACATTCGAACACAAAACGTTCTCCCTCATTCCACCATATTTCATTACAGGGATATTAGAATAAATGTCAGGGTGGACCCAGACCCTACAGAGTTCTGGTCAGCTGCAAGATAATCTTAGCTTTCCTTTTCCAGGAAGGACCCTGAAAAGATCCTCCCTTGAAAACAAACAAACAAACAAACAAACAAACAAACAAACAGCTGCAACATGTGATTAAACCAGTATTCGGGAAGTTCTTCTTTACATCTAGCTCAGATTGTCTTGCTGCAACCTCAGTATATTTTCTCTTCTTTGGGGGAACTGGTAGAGACAGATGTGATTGGCCCGCTCTTCCACAAAGGGAAAGCCAACGTTCTAGTCACAGTTAACCTGAGATCCTTTCATGTTGACAGTCCTTGAGTGCTTTCAAACGTTTTAACAGAATCTGGTGGTGGTCCTGAACTACTGCTGCAGGATAGGGTCTGCTTCTCCTGGTTAGGGTTTGCATTTCGCCCATGTATGGCGGTGTTCTAGACTGAGCCACTTCCTCAGAGCAGGGGGAAGATTGGGTGGGCCATCTGGAAAATTCCCTGAGGTTATAGGCCACCACTTCCTCTTCCTGCTCTATTGAAAAGTAAAGCCTCCCTGGACGAGCCCTAGTCGGTCCCCAGCTTGGCCTTTCAGTGACTACTCATCTGACACTTTCAGATGATGCCCAGAAGAAAGCCCTAGGGAAACCCGAGGCTGGGGCCTGATTCACACACTGGCAGCAACAATAGCAGAGGCAGACAAATAACGCATTCGGGCAGCAGAGTGTGCCGGTGGAGTAAGGGAAGATAAATTTAGCTTTCAGCTTTGTAATGCTGACAAGGAACACGCCAAGAAACTCACTTTTCCTCACAAGCCACTTGTTATTGCCAAATATCCTGTTCATCTGATTGCAGAGGAGGGTCTGTGTGTGCTCTGTAACTCTGTCCTGACTGTGGGCGCCCGCTGAGGAGCTTGTGGGTTAGCAAGAGACAGATGGTGTGCAGAATGACATTGGTGGTACCCAGCTCTGGAGCATGACAGATGTTGACGAATAATAAAGCAGCACATAGCTCAATCACCAATACCCACTTGTTCATTCAGAGGTTACCTTACCCTTCTTCCTCTGCCACTGCTTTTATTGGGCTTTAGAGAATAGTGAACCTGGAATTTCAAAGGGTTGAGCTTAAACCCAGGTCCCAAGTTTATAGCTGCGCCTCATTTTCCGTGGCTTTAAGAAGGGAGTATCACTTGTAGAAGGTCTCTGCAGCTAATATTAACCCTCATTTGCTCTTATGGACCCCAAATACACCCAACCCTGAGAGACTCTGATGGAGGGCTGCTGCATAATTATCATGACCGGCAAAGTCTTCTGTGGAAGGGGCCTCGGGGCTCCTATGCTGTGTTATCAGGGGGACACCATTTATGTTGGATTCCATATGGATCGCAACCCCTTGGGTCATGGAAAGCAGTCACTCTGGATACTATAATGTAACATTTGTACAAAAAAAAATCACTGCCATTTATCGATAAGCTGTCACAATCCATGCAGCAGTGTTGCAAGAAGGAATTATTACTTCCATTTTATAGATGGGAAATCAGAGGCTCAGAAAAGCTCTGTAAGTTGACCTCCCCTCCCCCCTAAAAAAGTCAACAGTTGAGGATGAGGACATAAGGTTTGAAATCTGTTTGCCTGACTCAAAAATGTGGATGTTTCCCACTATTCTGTCAATCTCAAATACCTCAGCAGTAAATGGGTATTCCTTCACCCATTCAATAGATATGTATCAACTACCATTAATAATGAACACACATTATGTACTGGGCTGAGGATACAGGATGAAACAAAACTGACTGTCCTCGCATGCACGGAGTTTCCTGGAAAGGAAAACTTCGGGCAACTAAGACAATAGCTACTACGTTTGGGCTTAATATGTGACACACATTGTCCCACATAGTTTATGTACAGTTCACTTATTCCTCATACCAACCTGGAAAGTGGGTATTATTTTTGTCTCTTTTTTCAGACAAAGAAGCTGAGAAAGAAGAGTAACTCGCTCAGAATTACGTAGCTGGTCAATGACAGGTCTGGGATTTAAATCCAGGGGGCTTAGCTCCAGACTTTGTGCACTTAATTCCTGGCAATACTAACAATGATCACGTAAATCGCTGTTTCGTGACTGCTGTGACACATGCCATAAAGTAAAGGCATGCTGTTAAAGCACATAACATTGTATTTATTTTTTATTCACCTGTTTTCATTAAAACCTATTGATGCATTTATATAGAGAAAAATCTAGGGATGTGTGTGTATATGTGTGTGTGTGCATGTATGTAGATATTTTACATCAAATTATTAACCACACCTATCTCCGGATCCCGAGATTTCAAGCAACTTTTTAAAAATTATTTATGATTTTTGTAATATCTAATTTTTATTTTTTTGTAGTTTTTTTATTTTGAGAGAGAGAAAGAGAGAGCCAGGGGAGAGGAAGAGAGAGAGAGAGAGAGAGAGAGAGAGAGAGAGAGAGAGAGAGAATCACAAACAGGCTCTGAGCTGTCTGATTCTTACACTCCTAGTTAAGTGACCTTGCCCCCAGCATTTAATCTCTCTGAGGCTAGATAGAGACATTGATATAGATATGTCAGTGCTGCAGGGTTGTTATAAGATTAATGTTCATTGTGAGATTAAACATATATGTAAGATACCTGGCTCTTTGCTCAATAAATATTAATTTCTCCAGTGAGTTAAACATCTTATTCTTTTTTTTTTTTTTTTAAATTTTTTTTTTTTCCAACGTTTATTTATTTTTGGGACAGAGAGAGACAGAGCATGAACGGGGGAGGGGCAGAGAGAGAGGGAGACACAGAATCGGAAACAGGCTCCAGGCTCTGAGCCATCAGCCCAGAGCCTGACGCGGGGCTCGAACTCATGGGCCGCGAGATCGTGACCTGGCTGAAGCCGGACGCCCAACCGACTGCGCCACCCAGGCGCCCCTAAACATCTTATTCTAACACAAATGCTCAGATTTATAACCCAAAGCATGTCAACCCTCCCCCACCTTCTTTTGGGTGAACTGTGTTAGCAATACTCAGCAGGTATTAAGAGAAAGAAGTCTAGGGTGATATATGTATATATGTGTGTGCGTGCACGCGTGTCTGTATGTACTGGTTATACAGTGAATTCTTTACTATTATCTCTGGGTGATAGGTTTCAAGTGAACCGTCTCTGGCCCAGTCTGCCCTTTGTCAGAGCTGGCTCTGGGAGTGAGAAATGAAGACACGGCAGCAGATGGGGGAACAGATCTTGAGAGCAAAGAGAGAAGTCTGAAACTTCCATTCTGTGGCATACATTCATTTGCAGATTGTTTTCCCTGACAAGTTTTAAATACTTTCTACTCTCTCTGATAGGAAATAGAACCAAATTTCTCCTCCCGATACCTTTCTCTGCTTTACCAAATGTGGTTAAATGCATGTATTGGTGTTGGAGGCACATTTTTGTCTTCTCAGAAAAAAAAAGAGAAAATACCCTATTTAAGGGCTGGAATCAAGGAAAAAACCCATGCTGCTGTGCTATGTGGAGAATAAACCTATAAATGTAAGAAACCCACGACCCAAAAATGACCTAATAAGCCCAAGTTCTGAATTTTGTATTCCAGCTCCCCCCTCCCCCCCAAATTTGCCCATTCTTAAAATGATTGATGGCTTCTCTTCTGGAAAGGTGAAACCACGATCAAGCCAGAATGCTGAGGCTAACTAACTTAGCCAGTTGTTATTGCCAGTTTGAAATGTTTGAAATACAAAATGCACACAAAAAAGGGTAGATGTCAAGGATGTATAGCTTGATGAATTTTCCCAAACTGAACACATCTGTGTAATCAGCACCCATTTCAAAAAAACACACCCCAGAAGCTTCCCTCCTTACCTCCTCTAGTCCTTAACTGACCGCACCCACCAAGGGTAATCCCTCTCCTGGTTTCTAGCAGCATAGGTGGGGCCCACCTGTTTTTGAACTTTATAGAATCTTTCAGTTTCAGTATACCTCCACTTTTTTTTTTTTTTTTAATTTTTTGGTCTGGTTTCATTCACTCAGCATGAGACTCGCCCATGTCGTGTAGAGAGGGTTCACCATCACTGCTTTTTAGAGCAAACTGTTCCTCTGTGTAAAATCTCTCCTATCAGATATTCGCTTTCCACACATAAAAATAGTTAACATGCTGATGTTAAGGCTTTCTTTTTCCAATTTCTGACCCTCCCTCCCCAAATGGAGTTTCCTAAAAGGGTTCGGCAAGGAAACTTTTCACGATGGAAAGGAAGACGCCGAATTCCCGTTAATTCTGGTTTGTTTAGAGTTTTCTACAATGGAAGGTACTCACAGGGGAAGTATAAGGATGCCTGGGGAACGGCAGCCACTATTCATCATCCACATTTGCCAGGTTAGTGTAACCGGCTTCCTGTGTAATTTTCTAGCCGCTTGAGGACAGGAAGGGACGCTGCCCCCACGTGGCTCCTGTGGCAGTGCCCAAACCAAAGCGGGGGTCTGGCCCAGTTGTGACGACCAGTCTCTGGTGCTGACCTACTCTGCTCGTCACCACCTGCTCTCTTATATTGCCCCTCAAGGAGGCCGTGATTCTGACCGTCTTTTTCATCCACAGGTACATACCACCTAGGGACGATGGAATCTGCTGGCCTGATTGTTTGTTTCGCCACCACTCATCACCTCCGTTGGGATCTTAGCGATCATATGAGTAAGGCAATTTTTCGAGACCATGCCATGACGCTTTGTGTGTAATTGTGTCTGTATACCCGAGATCCTTGAAGATTGAGCATCTCTAAAGTAAGAATGTAAGTTGAACAATCGAGTCACACAGGGAACCCTAGTGAGAATATGAATCTTCTACAGGCCATAGGGAACAGTTTATGATTCCATACTCAGGGGTAGGGTCTGTTAGCACCATCAGAATTCTCCAGCAGTCAGGTCTGTCGCGCGCAGGAGATTGGGAGGACCCCAGAATCTGGTGCCTCCCTCGTGCCTCTCTTTACCTGCTTTGTCATGGTCGCACTGGGGAAATTCAGCTTTCCTCACTCTTCAAAATATTGGTCATCTCTTCCTTTTTCTTAGGCAATTGCTTGAACAACTTGCCTTATGTGAAGTGTTTGCTCAACAATAATGATCGTATTGTGCACGTGTATCTCTCCCAGGGATGATGGCATGTTAATAGAAGATCCTGAGTGCCTAAATCCAAAGAACAAATACCAAGTTTATTGGTTAACACAAAAATAATAATAGGCATTATGGTGCGGAGCATTGGCTGGGTGCCGTGTGCTGTGTTAAGCTTGATAAATGTATTATCTTCTTCAATCCTATTCCCCTCACTTTATGAATGAAGCATAAAGCTCTAGTAATTTTCTCAAGGCCATATAGCTGACAAGTGGCCAAATTGTAATTGAGTTGAAACCAAATCCACCTGACTCAAGAACCAAGTTCTCAATCATAACAACATGGAGACTCTTTCATATTCTCCATTTCGTTTTCTAGAGCAACAATTCTGCGTTTTACTGCTTTCTGCCATTATTTTGTTAGCTCTGTCACATAATGTGAACTTGTTTTTTTCCTCATGCCTGTTCCTGATGCCACTTCCTCTTTTCACTGAATCTAGCAGATAACAAGTTGTATGAAATAGTCTTCTGACTTTTCAGATTCATGAAGTAAAGCACTTTCTGGAGGAAGGTTTTTGCTTAGCTTATGGCTTGGTTTCTCTGTTGTAGACAATATTTTATAACTTTTCAACCGTATCATATGATCTTTTTATTGTAGTATACTTGATATACAATATTATATTTGTTTCAGGTGCACAACGTAGTGATACAACATTTATATATATTGCCAAGTAATCACTACCATAAATCTAGCTACCATCTGTCACTATGCAAAGATGTTACATATTATTAACTCTATTTCCTATGTTGTACATTGTATCCCCACGTCTTTATTTTAGAAGTAGAAGTTAGTACCTTTTACCCCTTTCCCTATTTTGCCCATTCTCCCACATTCCTCCCCTCTGGCCATCACCATCAAATTATTCTCTGTATTGATGAGTCTTTTTCTATTTTTTTTTAGTTAGGTTTTGTTTTTGGTTTTTTTTTTTTTTTTTTTTTTTTGCTGTTGTTCATCTGTTTTTCAGATTCCACATATAAGTGAAATTATATGCTATTTGTCTTTTTCTCTGATTTATTTCAGTTAGCATAAAAACCTTTAGGTCCATCTATGTTGTTGCAATCGGCAAGATTTCATTCTTTTAAAAAAAGTTTATTTATTTTTTTTGAGACATAGAGAGAGTGTGCATGGGGGAGAGCAGAAAGAGAGGGAGACAGAGAATCCCAAGCAGGCTCCGCGGTGTCAGCATAGAGCCTGATGCAGGGCTCAAACTCACAAGTCGTAATATCATAACCTAGCAGAAACCAAGAGTTGGACGCTTGATGGACTGAGCCACCCAGGTGCCCCAAGATTTCATTCTTTTTTACAGCTGAGTAATGTCCTGTTGTATATATACACCACTTCTTTAACCACTCATCTATTGATGGACACTTAGGTTACTTCCATCTCATGGCTATGTAAATAGTGTTGCAATGAACATGGGGTGCATACATCTTTTTGAATTAATGCTTTCATTTTCTTTGGGTAAATACCAAGAAGTGGAACTGCTGAATCATATGGTAACTCTACTTTTAATTTTTGAGGAATCTTCATACTGTTTTCCAGAATGGCTGCACCAGTTTGCATTCCCACCAATAGTGCACAGGGTTCCCTTTTCTCCACATCCTGACACTTAGATCTTGTCTTTTTGGTAATGGTCGTTCTGACAGGTGTGAGGTGATCTCTCAATCTGGTTTTGATTTGCATTTTCCTGATGATTAGTGATGTTGAGCACCTTTTTTGTGTGTGTCTGTTAGCCATCTGTATGTTTTCCTTGAAGAAATGCCTATTTAGATTCTCTGCCTGCTTTCAAATTGAGTTGTTTGGATTTTTGATATTAAGTTGTGTGAGTTGTTTATATATTTTGGATATTAACCCCTCATAGTTATATCATCTGCAAATATCTTCTCCCATTCCGTGGGTTGCCTTTTCATCTTATTCACAGTTTCCTTTGCTGTTGCAAAGGCTGTTCAGTTTGATGTGATCCCATGTGTTTATCTTTATGGTTGTTGTCCTTGCCTTCGGAGACACTGAGTTTAGTTTTTTATACGGTGTAAGAAAGTGGTCCGGTTTTGTTCTTTTGCATATAGTTGTCCGGTTTTCCCAACACCACTTATTAAAAACTGCCTTTTCCCCGTTGTATGGGTTCCTCTTTATTCTGAAGCATTTATTTTCCCTACTATTTAGTTTCCATGATTTTGACTTGTTGATCTTCATTGTCTGTTGTCATTCACAAATTCGAACAGATAGTTTTAAGTAATCATCTTACGCACTGAAGCTTCTTAGGACAGGGGTGAAGTAGCAGGCCGTACAGAGTGGAAACCCTGAACTGCCAGCAGGTGGGACACCAGGCGGGGGATCCCAGGTCCCATTTCGGAGGAGTAGTGTGTGTATATATATATATATATATATATATATATATACACACACACTATGTAGTGTGTCCCCCCACAATGCACCCACATGTCAAGATTAGGCAATTTAGAGGAGGAAGCCAGACGGTGGCAAAATCTTACTCATTTGTGGGGCAGGATGGAGCCTTTGTGCCGTCGTTGTGGTAACTGGAAACACGTTAAATTACATTAAGGTATTGAAGACAAGGAGGTCGCTGATGTTGCACTTACCCCATCATCTTCCCAGAATTCCTGCAGCCTGAGCCTCCGATTATGGAATCTTTTGAAACTGAAATAGCCCAGGGAGGATAGCTTTTAGAAGAGAAGCATCCCTGTGATCACATCACGGCTGCTGCCACTTGGCCTGAACAGAGCCCCACGGTGCCGACGTGCGTGAACACGCAACACGCACTTTGCTGCTGCTGTTGCAGCTCTGACTTGTGCAGCTTTGTGCCCAGGTAATGCGTGCTGTGTGGGTGTTCTGGAAGCATTCGTGGCGCCACAGAGGCACACAGAATAATGTACAGTGGCTTCTCTCTGGGCCAAATGAGGTCTTAGAAACCTGCCTGGTGACATGGAAAGAACATGAGCTTTGAAGTCAGACTTTGTGGCCTTGGATTCAGGAAGTGGCTCTAGTATTTACTAGATCTGCAGTCCTGGACAAGGCAACTAGCTGGTTTAAGCTTCCATCTATCATCTGTGAAGTGTCACTGATAGCCTGCAATCAATGTATCATATTCGTAATTACTGTTTTTAAGTCAGTTCCTCCCACTAGGCTGAGGCCCGTAGGCCTCACCTACCTTATTATGATCTTGAGGTATGATCCTTCTGTCCCTACTTTCTCGAGGATTTTTATCAAGGAAGGATGCTGTATTTTGTCAAACGCTTTCTCTGCATCTATTGAGACGATCATGTAGTTCTTGTCCTTTCTTTTATTGATGTGATGTATCACATTGATTGTTTTGTGGATATTGAACCAGTCCTGCATCCCAGGTATAATCCCACTTGGTCGTGGTGAGCAATTTTTTAAATGTATTTTTGGATCCGGTTGGCTAATATCGTGTTGAGGATAATTGCATCTATGTTCATCAGGGAAATTAGTCTATAGTTCTCCTTTTTAGTGGGGTCTTTGTCTGGTTTTGGAATCAAGGTAATGCTGGCTTCATAGAAGGAGTTTGGAAGTTTTCCTTCCATTTCTATTTTTTGGAACAGCTTCAAGAGAATAGGTGTTACCTCTTCTTTAAATGTTTGGTAGAATTCCCCTGGAAAGCCATCCATCTGGCACTGGGCAGATGTTTTTTGGGCAATTTTTGATTACTAATTCGATTTCTTTACTTGTTATGGGTCTGTTCAAATTTTCTATTTCTTCCCGTTTCAGTTTTGGTAGTGTATATGTTTCTAGGAATTTTTTCATTTCTTCCAGATTGCCCATTTTATTGGCATACACTTGCTTGTAATATTCTGTTATTATTGTTTTTATTTCTGCAGTGTTGGTTGTGATCTCTCCCTTTCATTCTTGATTTTACTTATTTGGGTCTTTTCCTTTTTTTTTTTTTTTTTTTGATCCAACTAGTGGCTAGTGGCTTATCAATGTTGTTAATTTTTTCAAAGAACCGGCTACTAATTTCATTGATCTGTTCTACTGGGGTTTTTTTTGTTGTTGTTGTTGTTTGTTTGTTTCTTTCTTTCTTTCAATAGCATTGATTTCTGCTCTATTCTTTATTATTTCCTGTCTTCTGCTGGTTTTGGGTTTTATTTGCTGTTCTTTTTCCAGCCCTTTAAGGTGTAAGGTTACATTGTGTATCTGAGACCTTTCTTCCTTCTTTAAGAAGGTCTGGATTGCTATATACTTCCCTCTTCTGACCGCCTTTGCTGTGTCCCAGAGGTTTTGGGTTGTGGTGTTATCATTTTTATTGGCTTCCTTGTATTTTTTAATTTCCTCTTTAACTTCTTGGTGAGCCCATTCATTCTTTAGTAGGATGGTCTCTGGTCTCCAAGTATTTGTTATCTTTCCACATTTTTTCTTGTGGCTGATTTCGAGTTTCATAGTGTTGTGCTCTGAAAATATGCAGGGTATGATCTCGATCTTTTTGTACTTGTTGAGAGCTGATCTGTATCCCAGTATGTGATCTATTCTGGAGAACGTTGTAGGTGCACTGGAGAAGAATGTGTATTTCACTGCTTTAGGAGAAATGTTGTGAATATATCTGTTAAGTCCATCCGGTCCAGTGTGTCATTCAAAGTCATTGTGTCCTTGTTGATTTTTTGATTAGATGATCTGTCCATTGCTGTGAATGGGGTGTTGAAGTCTCCTACTATTATGGTATTACTATTGATGAGTTTCTTTGTGTTTGTGATTAATTGATTTATATATTTGGGTGCTTTCAAGTTTGGTGCATAAATGTTTATAATTGTTAGGTCTTGTTGGTGGATAGACCCCTTAATTATGATAAAATGCCCTTCTTCATTTCTTGTTACAGTCTTTATTTTAATGTCTAGATTGTCTGATATAAGTATGAGTACTCTGTCTTTCTTTTGGTGACCATTAGCATGATAGATGGTTCTCCATCCCCTTGCTTTCAATCTAAAGGTGTCTTTAGGTATAAAGTGGGTCTCTTGTAAACAGCATATAGATGGATCTTGTTTTCTTATCCATTCTGTTACCCTATGTCTTTTGATTGGAGCATTAAGTCCATTGATGTTTAGAGTGAGAATGAATTTATTGCCATTATGTTGTTTGTAGAGTTGGAGTTTCTGGTGGTGTTCTCTGGTCCTTTCTAGTCTTTGTTGCTTTTGGTGTGTATGTATGTATGTATGTATGTATGTATTTTCATCTTTTCTCCCCTCAGAGAGTTTCCCTTAAAATTTCTTGCAGCGCTGGTTTAGTGGTCACAAACTCCTTTAATTTTTGTTTGTCTGGGAAACTTTTAATCTCTCCTTCTATTTTGAATGACAGCATTGCTGGATAAAGACTTCTTGGCTGCATATTTTTCTGATTCAGCACATCGAATATATCCTGTCACTCCTTTCTGACCTGCCAAGTTTTTTGGATAGGTTTGTCTGCTGCAAACCTGATCTGTCTTCCCTTGTAGGTTAAGGACTTTTTTTCCCTTGCTGCTTTCATTATTCTTTCCTTGCCTGAGTATTTTGTGAATTTGATTATGATATGCCTTGTTGATGGTCAGTTTTTGTCGAATAATGGGAGTCCTCTGTTCTTCCTGGATTTTGATGTCTATGTCTTTCCCTGGGTTACAAAAGTTTTCTGCTATGATTTGCTCACATAACGCTTCTACTCCTATTTCTCTCCCTTCCTCTTCTGGGACCCCTATGATTCTGATGTTGTTCCTTTTTAATGAATCACTGATTTCTCTAATTCTTAAATCGTGCTCTTTTTTTCTGCTTCATTGTTCTCCATAAGTTTGTCCTCTATATCTCTGATTCTCTGCTCTGCCTCAACCATCCTTTCTGCTGTGGCATCCATTTGAGATTGCAGCACAGTTATAGCATTTTTTATTTCATCCTGACTAGCTTTTACTTCTTTTATCTCTGCATAATAATCTGATAATCTGATTCTAATCTATTTTTAACTCCAGCAGTATTCTTATTATCATGATTCTAAATTCTGGTTCAGACATCTTGCTGGTATCTGTGTTGGTTAAGTCCCAGGCTGTAGTTTCTTCCTGCTATTTCTTTTGGGGTGAATTCCTTCATTTCATAATTTTTAAGGGAGAAAAGGAATTAATGAGGTAAAAAAAATAAATTAATAAATATTAAAATTTAAAAAATTAAAATTAAAAAATTAAAAACAAGACACACACACATCAAATACATGATGCGAGATCCTCAGTGTGTTTTGGTCTGGGTGTTGAAAGGGGCTTGACAGATTAGAGAAAAAGGGGTAAAAAAGAAAAAAAAGGAAATTGTTTGCAAATTTGAAAAAAATGAATACACTGAAGTAGAATAAAATGAAATGATGGAAGTAAAATAGAATTTGAAAAAAAAATTACACAAAAGTAAAAAATATAGTAGAAAAATATTAAAGATAAAAATTTTTAATAAAAATTGAAAATAAAAATAAATTTTTTCTCTTTGTATTCAAGAAAAAGAAATGAAATGAAAAAGAGGGGAACAAAAGAAAGAAAATTGAATAGATGGACCAGGGAACAGACTGAAATACAAGTGAAATTACTTCATTTTCCCCTAGAAGTCAAACTATGACTTCTTTCTAGTCCATAAACTAAGCAAGGGGAGAGATTTGTGTTCCTGAAGAGCGAGGTTAGCCCAGTTGGGCGGGGCTTAGTGTAAGGGCTCTATTCTCCACTAGATGGCGCTGCTTAGCTTACTGGGGTGGGTTGTTGTGGCGCTTGTAGGTGCATATGCGCATGCGCGGGAATGGTGACAATGGTGTGGCCCAGCTACCCCCTCTCTAGTATCGAACTCCCTTCTCCCGGATTAGTTTAGCAATCCGCACCCGTCTTCTGTCTTCGGCTTCCGCCCACTCCCTGCTCTTACACTGTCCGTGACCAAGCCCCAGGCAGCACCTCCCTCCTGAGTTTTATCTCAGATGCGGCTGTGTCTCCCGACGCCTTACTTCTGAGGGACCGGGGCTCTGACCCTTTCTGCCCCTCTGCGGAGGGTCTGACCGAGCAATGGCCGGGTGCACCCGGGAGCATTCGCAGGACCGTGCTGCTGCCCACACCCCGAAGACTGCAGCCGGGGGCCAGCCCGCCCCAGAGAAAGTTCGCGCCATCGTGTAGCAGGGGCGTTTCAGCCATTACGGAAAATCACAGCACGCATCTGGCACCGGGCTCCGCCCCCAGCGACCTTGTTCCAGCACCAGCGAATGTGGCCGTTCTCCCGGTCCGCCGGGGTCTTTGCCTGTGCGGGGGCCACGCCGCCTCTACCAGGTGTCCTCCCAGTGGGGGAACCGCCTCTCCCGTGTGGCCCGAAGCCCCCCCGGACCCCACTCTGCTCCTGGGGATTCGCCCTTCCCACCCGAGCGCCACCAGGTATGGAGCTGCGGAGTTTCAGCCTCTGCTCCCCCTGTTTACAGAATCTTCAAGGAATTTACAGCCTCTCCTTTCTCCTTTCTCCCTTTTTAGTCCAGTCCCTGCGGCTGTTTCCACTTTTCTGCTTTCTCTCCAGCTGCTTTTGCTGGGGGGGGGGGGGGGCGGGGGTGCTTTTCCTGTATCTCCTCTCCCCCACCCCCCATCTCCATCTGTCTCCAGACGCAAAAGCGGCTCCCTGTCCGCCACAGTTCTCTCCCCCAGTTCCCATCTCTGTGCCTCATACCTGCTGAGTTCGGTGGTTCAGGTGGCTCAGATTGTTGTGTGAATCCTCGGATCTGTTTTCTAGGTGTGCAGGACGGTTTAGCGTCGGTCTGGTTGTATTTCAGGGACGCGAGACACAAAAACCTTCCAAGCTGTTCCGCCATCTTGGCTGCTCCCTGACCTCCTAGTTTTTAATAAAGACTTTTATTTACCTAAAATGTAGCAACCTCGTGTTCAGCCTTAAAGCAGTACACTTCTCAATAATCATTAAGTTTGACATTTGGATACATAATAGAAACTTTTTATTTTAAGGGCATGTGTCCCATTAGTTGCAGTTAGTACCTTAAAAAAAAAAAGGCAGCTCTTCAATGGAATTAATAATGACATAAATGTTTGATACAGGCATTACTTTTATAAAATATGCTGGAAATCACATCCTGTAATTTTTTTTAGATGAAACAAAAATAGCAAGATTTCATCAGTATGGGATAGTTTAAATAAGTTATGCTGCATTAGAAAATAGAATACTATGCAGCCATTATAAGGGCTGATGTAGAAGTGTGTTTATTAACACGAAAAGATGCCTTTAGTGTGCAGTTTCATTTTAAAAACTAATATACAAAGATAAAACTTGAATCCATTTTTGCCGCAAATTTATCTGTGAACATACGAACTTAAAAAAGTCTGAAAGCCTACCAACATATTAACAGTGATTGTCTTAAAAAATACAGTGGTTGGGGGATAGGATGGTTGATAGGACGGATGGTTTACACGTCTTCTTTTTTGCCTTTTTGTATGCTATGGATCTTTCATAAGAGAATATATTACTTTTATGTTTGCATTCTAGCAAAAGACTATTTTATTGTGGAAACTTACTTTCATTAATTAGATTGACAGGTGAGCTACAAAATTTTAGTTTTTTTGTAAGAGCAAAGAGCAAAACAACACATCAGCCATAGGAAGAGAGCACTTATTAAGCACAGTGTGAGTGCAAAACTGTCACCCAAATGAAAATCTCAAATTACGCCTTTTCCTGTCTCTTCATTGTTAAAAGGAAAGCAAATCCCTAAGTGGCCATTGTACCTTTTGGTAAAACAATTCCCTTTTATCAGGAGCCAGAATCGCAAAATTATTTGAAGATTAAAACTTTGGACTTGATTTGATTGCTTCCAGCCAAGGGACTTTATAACAGCTGCTGTTTTTCCGGCTCTTTATTTTATTCTAATCTATTGTTTAATGTCTTAGTTTATATGTATTTCAACACATTTTTGAGAACCAAGATATTTACAAGGACATAGTTCAAAATTACCTCTGCACTTGACAGACTCACTCAGGGGTGGTCAGGCCAGCGGGATGTCCAGTTAAAGTTTACCCTCGTTCTATTCAGGCCTGGGGGATCTGCGTCCTCTGGGTGAGAATCCACTTGGTCAGACTTCTTAGTCCCAACTTCAGGACAGAGATACTGCTCAGGAAGCCATTCCGAAAATACACCTCCAAATCTATCTGGGGGAAAAAAAATGGAATTTCTTCAGTTTTATTGTATTTATGTTTAATTTTTTTTAATGTTTATTTTTGAGAGAGACAGAGTACGAGTGGGAGGAGGGGCAGAGAGAGAAGGAGACACAGAATCCGAAGCAGGCTCCAGACTCTGAGCTGTCAGCCCAGAGCCTGACGCGGGGCTCGAACCCACAGACTGTGAGATCATGACCTGAGCCGGAGTCAAAGGTTCAACCGACTGAGCCACCCAGGCGTGCCACAAATGTATTGTAGTTGAAAATAATATTTTTTTAAATTTTTTTTTCAACGTTTTTATTTATTTTTGGGACAGAGAGAGACAGAGCATGAACGGGGGAGGGGCAGAGAGAGAGGGAGACACAGAATCGGAAACAGGCTCCAGGCTCTGAGCCATCAGCCCAGAGCCCGACACGGGGCT
The DNA here is from genome assembly GCF_016509475.1 of Prionailurus bengalensis. Taxonomy (NCBI): domain Eukaryota; kingdom Metazoa; phylum Chordata; class Mammalia; order Carnivora; family Felidae; genus Prionailurus; species Prionailurus bengalensis. The sequence continues at coordinate 12,031,791 of NC_057360.1, read as the reverse complement.
CGAACTCACGGACCGCGAGATCGTGACCTGAGCTGAAGTCGGACGCCCAACCGACTGCGCCACCCAGGCGTCCCAAATAATATTTTTTTTTTAAAAAGCCTATGTGTGTGTGTGTGTGTGTGTGTGTGTGCACGTGTGCATCAGAAGGAACTACAGATGCATTTCTCCCCTGCAATCCCTCTCTGCTTAATCTGAAACTGCTCAGTTTCTAAAACCTAATAAATATTAGTGTTTTCAGAAATAATAGAATTGGCTATCTGGGAAGATTCACATCGTCTAGACTTGTCGCAAGTGCGAGATGCACTTCGTGTGTAGCCGGTTCCCAGCGAGCTGTCTCCCTGGGCTCAGGCTGCCCTCCCGGTCTGTGTGGGTCTGCCCCGTCTCGGGTCACCATCTCTCCCTTCTGTGCATGTGACCTACATCTCCAACCAGACCAAGGGCACCCAGAGGCAGCTTTCTGCACAAACTCAGCAAACTGACTTTCAATAGCTGTGTCAAGTCCAAACCCTAAAACAATGTCCTACTCATAACAGCCAGTCAATAAGTTGTTGGTGATGATGCTGTTACATAGACCGATGCTTGTCTGAGAGGTCTCACTGCATAATTTGCTTAGTTCTCAGTTTAAAAAAAACAAAAAGTTCATTAACTAGAGGAGCACTTTTCTGAACCACAAGAGGTGCCTCTGAATGCCAAATTAGTGTTTTTAATTCTATATTTGGCTGCCCTGCCTCTAGAATGCTGGAGGTGCTAGAAACAGACCTACAGAAACTGTGAGGCTGTTATTCGTCTCAAGAGCAGTTCGGGTCATCAAACCAGCTTTACTGGATGAAATTGTGTGATGAAAATATGTCAGGTAGGTTTCTCTCAGTTTGATATCCATTTAGGAGATGTATCCCCAAAGAAATAACTGACTGCAGAGAGCAGGATAATTGTCATTAGAGGTAACATTCCCTTGTGTGCATCGAGAGAAAGAAAATTATGTGATCCAAATATGAGCAGCTCTTTAATCTTTTATTATACGCAAAACAGCGAGGCTCAGAAATTAGCCTGTTCTACTTCCCATCCGGTCTTGCCTTTTTTCCTCTGAATTGGAGCACTTTTACGTCTGCCTCACGTTTCCAGACAACGAATACAATCAGCAAGTTGGCTACAGTTTCCCTTTCTGATCAAGGCAGTTTTAACCCAAGCAGGCTCGGTAACAGAGCCTCAGTGACCTGAGACGTGACACCACGTCCTGACATGGATGTGAGAAGTAGCTCGATTTCCTTTCACTCTGGACTCATCTTTCATTATCAGAGCTTTTGAGCATAGAATACTCGCCAGACTACCAAGAGAAGTGTTTCCTTTTTTTTTTTGAAAAAAAATTTCCTTTTTTTTTGAAAAAAATAAATGTTTTGAGAGAGAGAGAAAGAGAGAGAATATGCACGCACGAGCAGGGGAGGGGCAGAGAGAGATGGGGGGGGGGTGGTCAGAAGATCTGAAACGGGCTCCACGCTGCTGACTACAGTGAGCCTGATGTGGGGCTCAAACTCACGAACTGTGAGATAATGACCCAAGCCCACGTCAGGCGCTGAACCGACTGAGCCACTCAGGCACCCCATCTCAATATCCTTTTCAATAAAATGCCGATCGTAATAATCTCTGAGTAGTTGGACCAACTGTGCCATGGAATCTGCCTCAGAAAGTCATTGTGGGGATTTAAGTGAGATACAGATTTTTAAAAGCTTATCATAACGTCTGGCCTAAGACTAAGTGCTCAGTAATGGTAGCTCATAAAAACAGTATCTCTGCTCCACTTCCTCAGTGACTTTTAAATAGTCTATTCGTGGTGTTCATTTTTTTTTTTTTTCAACGTTTATTTATTTTTGGGACAGAGAGAGACAGAGCATGAACGGGGGAGGGGCAGAGAGAGAGGGAGACACAGAATCGGAAACAGGCTCCAGGCTCCGAGCCATCCGCCCAGAGCCCGACGCGGGGCTCGAACTCACGGACCGCGAGATCGTGACCTGGCTGAAGTCGGATCGTGGTGTTCATTTATAAACAGGTCACCACTGAATTGTGTTGCTAGCGTTCTATTGTAGGTGATAACCTCTCTGTGGTTATCACAGCCTTCTGGTAATCAAAGGGCCCCAGACACCATAGGCTCTTGGAAGAGTAAAAATACTTTTAATGTGTAAAACCACTTCCTAGTTAATCTGCTGAGTTTAGAGTCTCTTCTGCGTGCCCGTGTCCAACCGCTGAGCTTGAACAAAAGAAGCCGGCTTATTCCACCCAGCCGAAGGGTCGTGTCCTTCCAGCACCTCTTCCAAACGCCTCTCCACTGCCCCCAGCAGGCAGTTAGTTCGCTGTCCTCTCATGGGGTCTGTGCAGGGATGGGTGTATATACTGGATCCTCCGTGATGTTCGTCATTATCTGTCTCCATGCCTGTCCCTCAAAGGTCTTTGACTCCTTCAGGACAGGACTGTGTCCTATATTCATTTATGTGATAGCACGGAGCACATCCTCACAAAAATATATGGGATGAATAAATGAACCCCTGGGTAGGGCTGAGAGGACATAAACATGGTTATGTGGGTGAACATGCTTACTTTCGGAGACCTTTGCCAAGATGACTGCTTTCACTGCCTTTCCTTCCCTTTCAAAAGCTGGAGAGCAAAGATAGAGAAGAGAAATGCTTAATCATAACACCACAGGCCAATTGAAATGGAGTTTCAGCAGGAAGATTTAGAAGCTCGAAAAACTGACGTAGGATGTCTTCCAAAAGCTGTACGGGGAAGATTGACGTATTTGTTCAGGACAGGGTCAGCTATCAGGGGAGGGACAGATACTTCAGGCGTATAGGCCACAAGGTCTCCCCTTGTGTGATAAGTTTTGTTTTTTTTTTTTCTTCTCCCATTCCCTCCTTTCTGGGAAGTTTTGATAAAGTCCATTTAAGCCACGGGAAGATTGACTTTATCCTTCGTTGTTCATCTTTATGTTGTAGGTGTATCTGTACTTACATCTACTTGTATATTGGGGTTTTTTTTTTAGTTGTAACTAGGGCAGAAATATATTTTAAAGCATCACAAAAGTTTATGATGTATTATCAAACAAAACAGAAAAAGCATCATAATGAATGTATAATGGGATGCCAATTCCATTCCAATTCTGCGGCATCACGGGTGATTTGTTTCCACTTCCCTGTGCTTTTCTGAATTTTCTTTTCTTTTTCTTTCTTTTTAAAAAATTTTTAAAGTACTTTTTTTTAATTTTTAAAAAAATTTAAAATTTTTAAAAAAAAATTTTAAATGCTCATTTATTTTTGAGGGAGAGATAGAGCACGCAAACAGGAGAGGGGCAGAGAGAGAGGGAGACACAGAATCCGAAGCAGGCTCTGGGCTCCGGGCTGTCAGCACAGAGCCCAATGCAGGGCTCGAACCCATGAACCCATGAGATCATGACCTGAGCCGAAGCTGGATGCCCCCGCGACTGAGCCACCCAGGTGCCCCTTAAATATTTATTTTGAGAGAGAGAGAGAGAGAGAGAGAGAGAGCACACGTGAACACAAGTGGGGAAGGGGCAGAGAGAGAATCCCAAGCGGGCTCCATGCTCAGCACGGAGGGCAATGCAGGGATCAATCTCTTAAGTGTGAGATCATGACCTGAGCTGAAATCAGGAGAGAGATGGTCAACTGACTGAGCCACCCAGGTGTGCCTCTTTTTTGTTGTTGTTAACAGCAAATGTATTATTTTAACAACAAGGGGGAAAACCTGTATGCTCTTTTTTTATGTTCTTGTCTATCATCCTACAGCCTATGATGTAGAAAGTCCCCTCGCTTCTCCGAGTAGAGGGACCAGCTGTGCAGGAGGAATTAACTGCTTTCCATCTCACCTGATGGCAGATGGTGCACGTGCTGACAGCTGTAACATGGCCGGAGACCGGGCACGGTCCCAGTGCTCCCTACTGTCCAGCCTCCTGTACCACCCTCCCCGGGGCTGCCCAGAGACTCCCAGGCTGCTCCAAACCTTGACTGGCCTAGAGCGTTCTCCCCACCTGATGTAGTGTTTATTCAAAGTGAGACCCCGGCTCTGGAGTCACTCTCTCTGGGGAGCCTTCCCCAGGTCAAGTTCCTATCATACCCTTTCACGGTGCCTCATTTTTTTCTTTCTGCATTCGTTTGTGTGGTTTTTACGTAACGCCTAATGCCTCCTCCCTTAAACAAGTAAGTGTGAGGTCCGCGAGGATTTCACCGAATCCCTAGTGCTAGCACACTGCCTGGACCCTTGAAGGGATGCAAATATTCCTTGTGTGTCTGGATTCCTTGTGTCAATGGCCACATAAGTAGAAACAACCTAAAATTTCCACACAGACGATATCCACGTGAGCAAATGGCTGTTCAGCCTGAACAGCCTTTCAACAAAGTCAAGTTGTCGTCCTGCCATTCCTCCTCCCCCAAATCCTTCTCTCCTTCCCTCAGACTCCCTAAAAGCAGCATTATCCGACTTAAAACGCATTGGCTCAGTCGGTTGAGCGTCTGACTTCGGCTCAGGTCAAGATCTCCAGGTCCGTGAGTTCGAGCCCCACATCCAGCTCTGTGCTGACAGCGCGGAGCCCGCTTCTTCTGATCCTCTGTCCTCCTTTCTCTCTGCCCCTCCCTTGTTTTCTCTCTCTCTCTTTCTCTCTCTCTCCCCTGCTCACCCTCTCTCTCTTAAAAAAAAGAAAAAAAAAAGGCAGGTAATGCCAAAAAGAGGGTCTGGAGAGTGAAAGTACAAACAGAGGAAATGGAAGCAAGTCTCATGAAAACCACAGCTCCCGTGTACTTGGCCCCCACCATGGACAAGGTATGCTCCAAGTCCTTCCCGTATAAATCCATCCATGGCCCTGATGCTTCCATGCAGTGACCACAGTCCTTGTTTATTACTAAGATAGCTGAGGGAACTGAGTCACAAGGAGGGTAGGAACTTGCTAGGGCACACCCCCAGCGGGCAAAGAGTAACACCCATTACTGCACAACTAGATTCCCAAGAAAATAAATCAAGAGTTAGGGTTTTCCGACCTGACGCTGAGTCCTGGAGACTTGATTTTGCTGGCTGATAACTCTGAGCAGCAGAGCTGGCTGTCGAGTGCGACCGTGTGCCATTGCTTCAAGCATCCGACCTCACGACAACCCTGTGGGGTGAGTTCTGGTACCATCGTTCTGTTTCACAGGTGGGAAGACAGGTATAGAGAGTTTAGGTCATTTGCCTAATGGTGAGACGCCCGTGCAGCCAACACGGATGTCAGGCAGCTGGGCCACACAGCCCAGGTCTTCAGCCCTGAGCCCACAGCCTCCTATCCCCACACACAAACCTTCCAGTTTTACATCTTTTTTTTTTTCCTGATACAAGAAGCAGAAACCCTTTCCTAACAACAACCCATGTCTCTTTTATATTTCGTGTCAAAACTGTTTCCGGCAATCGCCCCCAGTAGCCAGGATTTTCTCAGTGGTTTTTTCCTTTCCCACCTTAATTATTTTTATTACAATTTTTGGTCCCTTGCCTCGCTTCTGGAATAGTCAACATTCACTGAGATTTCACAGTAACTGGAATATTTACACTAGGACATTATGATTAAGACAAAGCATGTTTTCCAGTTGTACGACCTTAAATTGGGGCTCGTAGCATAATCAGAGGAAACCTGACTCCTGGGGGGGGGGGGTGTGGGCACTATTCCTGCACCACTTAGCCCGGGATGTCCTGAAGTGATTCACACTTGCCCCTGTCTCCAGACCCTCCCCCGCATTGAGGTAGGTGACCCCTGTCCCCTTGGTGACCACTGCAAACTGTTATCAACCACTCCTGTGTTATCAACATCCAACTTCATGTGAAGGGCTGTGGTGAAATTCTGGAACTTGAATAGGAAGTTGCTTTTCTAAACAGCCTGACACAGAGGGGAGGCAGGGAGGCTATAAAGTCTGGGTTGGGCAGACAGCCTAGAGGAAGCCGAGGCGCAGAGGAGATGGTAAGTTCGTTTCTCTGTACTCTGGGAAGTGGATGAGATGCTGCGTGGAGGCTGAGTTAGGCGGGCAAAGGTTTAGAAAGTGCAGAAGAGCAGTGGTCGTGGCACTTTATGTTGAGTAGCCCTTTAGACTGTGAGCATCTGAAAACCTGCTGTCTGCTTTGACCCTCCCAACATCCTTGGGAGGTGAGGTTGCTATTTTCATGTTACAAATGAAGTCGCTGCACCTTGCGGAGATGAGGTGTTGCACCTACAGCCCCCCTATTAGGCTTGATGTTGTCTGCATCTAGACTTCTGCCCTCTGGCTCCACGGCGCCTGTTTTTCCTACTAGAGCTTACAGAAACTCTCGCGGGCACAGATCTTGGTAAACCCTCGACCCCCTTCTCCAGGATCGGTCTTCTCTGTGGCTTGAGGGCAAGGCTGAGCAAATGCCCTGTGGCACACCTGTGGGTAAATGCTCTCTCATCCGGGCTCTCCAAGTTCCTTCTCTGAGCCCTAGGAGTCAGCTGGGACTCTTGCAGAGTAACCACATGGTTTCCATAGCTGCCTTAAGTCTCAGTGCTGTTAGTGACTCAGTTTCCTCATCTGTAAAATAGACATACTTACAGTGCTCTACTTTATTTTTTTTTTAATTTTTTAAACGTTTTTATTTATTTTTGAGACAGAGAGAGACAGAGCATGAACGGGGGAGGGTCACAGAGAGAGGGAGACACAGAATCCAAAACAAGCTCCAGGCTCTGAGCTGTCAGCCCAGAGCCCGACGCGGGGCTCGAACCCACTGACCGTGAGATCATGACCTGAGCCGAAGTCGGACGCTTAACTGACCGAGCCACCCAGGCACCCCTCTACTTTATTTTTTAAGTTTATTTATTTATTTTGTGTGTGTGAGAGAGAGAGTGTGTGCAGGGGAGGGAGAGAGAGAGAGAGAGAGAGAGAGAGAGAGAGCGAGAATCCCAAGAAGTTTCTGTGCTGTCAGCATGAGCCCGTTGCTGGGCTCAAATTCAGGAACAGTGAGATCATGACCTGAGCCGAAGTCAAGAGTCTGACGCTTAACCGACCAAGCCACCCAGGTGCCCCTATGGTGCTCTACTTTATGGTGTCATTTTGAAGATTAAGTAGGATTTGCTCTGAAAAGCGTGTAAATCTGAGGCTGGCACATGGTAACTGATTTGTCAATGTCAGCTAGTATTGTTGTGAAAAAGAAAAAAATTCGTGGGGGTTTGGGATCCAGGGAAGATCCAAGGAAAACTAGGCATTCATGAACTTATCAACAGATAAGATACACACGGTTTTACCCCCAACTTGCCAGGAGTCTCTCCCACAGTCCCAAACCCTGCAGTCCGTGGCTAGAAAGGAACCAACCGAACATCTCTGTTGTTGAGCTCCTTTCTGCGGGATGCCAGAAGAGAGCAGCACTCACACATGATTTCAACCCCCTCTTTGCTTTACTATCGTTCACTTTTCAAATATTGGCAATGGGGATTTTCTGTGTTGGGGAGAAATAGAGATAAGAGGACTAGGGAGAGAGGGGAAAGGAGTTTGAGTCTGTCCTGAGTGTGAACTCCAGTAACAAAAGAACGTGGATTGCTTTTGTCTCCTCTTTTGCATATCAGACATTCCCGGTATTGGTCAACTTACATGGACAAGGACTTAGTCATCTCTTCCTTCTATTCTCTTTGGGATCCTCCTCTATCTCGGAAGTGTATTAACACATTGGATTGTGGAGTTCTTTGGGATTCTGGTGAAAGTACAACTCTCTGTCCCAGATGAAAATGCAAACATCCACATAAACACCAAGCTTTCTGGGCAAGGACAGGGGGTTCCCCAACCCCCACATGGGTCTCAGGTTAGGAAACCCACCCTATCGCCTCCTTTGCTTTATGCTCAGAAGCTCCTCCACTGGCATCTTGAAACTAGGTTGGAATACTACTTGGCAATGAGAAAGAATGAAATATGGCCTTTGGTAGCAACGTGGATGGAACTGGAGAGTGTGATGCTAAGTGAAATAAGTCATACAGAGAAAGACAGATACCATATGTTTTCACTCTTATGTGGATCCTGAGAAACTTAACAGAAGACCATGGGGGAGGGGAAGGAAAAGAAAAGTTGGAGAGGGAGGGAGCCAAACCATAAGAGACTCTTAAAGACTGAGAATAAACTGAGGGTTGATGGGGGTGGGAGGGAGGGGAGGGTGGGTGATGGGTATGGAGGAGGGCACCTGTTGGGATGAGCACTGGGTGTTGTATGGAAACCAGTTTGACAATAAATTTCATGTTTAGAAAGAAAGAAAGAAAGAAAGAAAGAAAGAAAGAAAGAAAGAAAGAAAGAAAAAAAAAGAACTGGTAGATGACTTGAAAAAAAAAAAAGAAACGAAAAGAAACTAGGCTGGAAGTCTGCAATCCAGGCCTGATGGTTCCACCTCTAACACTGGTTTCATTATTCCAAAGACTAGACCTCTTCCTTCGCCCCTGAGCACATTTGGCCCCTGGGATTCCGGAACCTCAACCCTTTGTGTGTAAATTTGGCTTCAAGTTCAGAGTGGCTTCAGTTAACCTCTAGGACCTGAGGAAAGAGGTTAAGAGTTAGCTGGTGGGGTATTTTCCATCAGATGGATCTCAGGGAGGAGAGCCTTTGATTGAGAACCGGCAGTTAAGTTGCACTGATGTTGGGAGAGATGTAGTGGGCTCAGAGCAGGTCTGGATTCTCTGCCATTTTACACCTTAACCATCTTAGGTCTGTGGCTTCTATTTCTTCCTTCCATGACCTGTTTTTCAAAATGTCACTACGTGGTTCACACTCTCCTGGGCTGACCACTGGCTGTTAGAATATGTAGCTTCAGAATTCTGTAAGCAGAGGCTTATTAATCAGATCCTCAGAAGTCAAAATGACCTACCACGTGATGGGCAATACTGAGAAAAAGACCCTGGACCTAATCCTAGAGAGTAGGCCGTGGTGGGTTCATGAATGGCATTTATTACATTGTCTGCTAGGTGTCTCGCTTCTCTGGCTGAAAAGCAAACAGAAATGTTACAAAGTCAAATACAAAATGATTCTTTTATGTTTGTAGGGATGTAGCTCAGCCAGGTTCTGATGGACTTTCAAAAATTAGATATGCTGCTTTATTTTTAATGCTAGTATATCAACCTAAACAATGGTGATCGGTAGTCTAATGTAAACACGTGCTTTGATTCTTAGTGTTAATGTCCGGGGCTCCTTTCTGTCTTTATTTCTAACTTGCTGTTGACTTGGAGACCTCTTTTTTCCACTGTGTTTCATGGTCTGCCTTTAAGCTGGGGCTACCAATATCTGTGCTATGCCACCACCACTCCCATCCAGAACCTGAGGGAAGTGTTGTGCCCATTGTAATGCCTTGTGAAACCTGGACTCTGCCACCAGCACCTTGCATAGTCCTGCCTCCCCAGAGACCCTCATATCTACCTCCCCACTTTGCATTCCCATTGACCCCAGTCCAAGTCCATCCCCCATTTACTCCCACTGGGACTAGTACAGTAGTCTCCTCTCTCCACAGCTCAGCCTCTCTACCTCTGAGTCATCAAAGCCACCATGGTTACGTGCACCTGTTCAGAACACTGACGGTTGGATCCCTTCTGCTGACATTTATGTCAGACCCGCAAGATCGGGCCCCCAACTCACCTTTCCAGTTGACCTCTGGGACCTCCCAGTTCTTCACACCAAATGACGACATCATTGCCTCTCTTAAAATTCACACCCCCCGGCCTCTGACTCCTCTTTGCACTTAGAACCAAATCTCACCCCCCAGCTTTAGTTCCCAAAGCCCGGAGTGATCTGTGACCAGCTTCGTGTCATGCCCTTCTTGCTCATTCCATTCCAGCCACACTGATGGCTTCATGTTCTTTGAACTCTCCACACACACCTGGCTGCCACCCAAAGCCTTCACATTCGCTTTTCCTTCTGTCCTCAATGCTCTTCCTCCTGCTTCTCCCTGGATGGCTTCTTCTGGCCATTCTGCTCTCAGTTTCAACATCATCTCCTTGGAGAAGTCTGCCCTGAACTCCCTGCCTAAGGTGACCACAAGTCCCTGTATCACATAGCCTCACCTTATTTCCCCCGACTTCTCGCTAGCTTCCAGTTTTCACGTTTACTTGTCATGAACTGCCATGTATTTATTGGTGCTTCATTACCTGTCTTTCTCAATAGACCATACATTCCATAAGACAGGAATGATGTCTGTTTTTACCATTTTAATGCCAGTGCCTAGAAGAGCGCCTGACACATTGTAGGCACTTGGCAAATCAGTAGTTACTGAAATAGACAAGGGGCCAGGAAGTGCCTGTCTTGGTGACCGGTGGGGAAGGATCGATCATAGAGAAGGCTCCTTTCAAGAGAAGATGTTTGGACTTATAGAGCCAGGCACACATAGAAGGAAAGAGTGCTCTGGGCAATAAGAAGAACATTGGGCACATACAATGCCTTCTGGAAACTACGAGATGTTTCGTTACAAATGCATTGTAGAATTGGGGTGGGGGGGGGAGAGGCACAAATAAATTGAAAATTAATGGCAGGAGATGAGACTTGACAAGTAGAGGCCACATTTTGAGGGGTCCTATATGTGTCATCTCAAGGAGTTTGTAGGTATTGCTCAAGGGGTAGGAACTGCCGATGGATTTTAGATAGTGAAGTGATGCGGTCAGGTTTTTGTGTTAGAAACATCACTCTGACTTCATTATAGAGAAACAATGGAATATGGGCAACTTGAGGATAAGAGACCAGTCAGATGATGTCCAGGAAGGAAAGGATGATGTGTGCACTAGTTCCGTAGCAGTAAGTGGAAATCCGGAGAACGACCAGGTATCAGCTCAAAAGGTAAAGCCAGTGGGATTTGATGACAGGTTCATGTGAAGGGTTTGGGCAAAGGAGAGAAATGTGCTTTCTCATCCCCAACATCCAAGAGCTGCTGCTATTTGATACCCTTCCCAGCTTTCCTGAAACACACGACCTATGTTAACAATCCTTGATTCCCGCACTTCTCCACATATCCCTCTGTCTTACCCGCATGGCGTGAAGAGAGTGAGTCCTACTCATTTCTTCCCTCACGCGGGATGTGAACCATCATGCCCCTTGCTTCTCTCACACCCAAATAGAATGAGAAAAAGTGCCAAGATCATTTTTTTGCACCGATTTCTTATGCTCTTCTGCCTAATAATATACTTTCAAATGTGATACAACTACTGCTGTAGCCCTTAAATACTTAGGTCTAATGATCACATATTTTTCAACATTTTCCTACTCAGTACACCCTTCTGTCTTACTTTCAGTCATTTCTCTGCCATTGCTCTTTATTTGTTCATCCATTCATAAAATATTTATTAAGCAGTAAGCACCTGCTCTCTACTATAGCTGAGATTCAGACCTAAGGCAGAGCCCTTGCCCTTGAGAAGCCTCTGCCAGCATCCTCCTCCAGCTGGGCGATCATTTGTTTGCTTTGCACTTGGATTGCAGACATCACGCTCAAGAGGGAAGTCAGGGATGGAGATACAGTGTTGGGGCCGTTGGCAAAGAGATGACCAGAAGGTGACCTCAGGACAGCAGATGAGTGATAAGAGAATAGGGTCATGGAGGCCAGAACCCAGGGAAATGTCTATCTCTACAAGTGCCAGAAGAGGGTCAAAGTAGATTCAGAGGGAGACTCATCAAAATTGCTCAAGATGCAAGAGAAGAATCAAGAGAAGGAGCCACGGAAGCATTTTAAACAAAAGGAACTACTCAGCAGTATTTATTGCTGCAGAAAGGTCAAGGAAAATAACAAGGGCACATGTTCACTGGGTTTGGTAATTAGGATTTCAGTGAGAAAGGTAGCAAGGGCCATTTCACAGGCTGGAGCTTGGAGGAGGCCGGAGAGTAAAGGGAGGCAAGGAAGTTAAGGAAGCTGAACCAGAGGAAGGAGAGAAATCAGATAGCATCGGGGCAGAAGGCAAAGGGTCCAGGGAGGGACTTTGTCAGTTCTGCTCTAAAAGTGCAAAGCTGTGGTCTACAATGTAGACAGGAGAACAGAATCCCTTTCCGCGGTATCATCTCTCCCAACTTTGTGCGCCGCTCGCAATGCCGGCAGCTATGGGACTTCTGCTGGCATCCAGTACCCAAGCCAAGTGAGGGCAAGGGATAAACACTTTCTCCTTCCACTTTCTCCCTGCCCCTCTCTTCACCCCATACTTGCAGTTCTTAGGAAAGGTAAAAGTTAAAGACAATCGCGGTGTGAAGTGGCTTTAATGAAGGTTTATGCAGGCACAGGATGTTATTCTAATGACCCAGTCTCAGACGGCTTCTCGGCGACTTCCAGTTTGAAGTGGGCTGCCAGAGAACTTTAAAGATTAGCAGAGCGCATGGCCATTTCTCCTAGAGTCATTTCCTCTTGTTTCAACACTAAACAGGCTTAGTAACACTAGGACACGGCTCTTAACTTTCCAGGATCTTAGATCTGAAGACGACACTGTAGAACAGGGGCAGGTGTGGAAGGCCTGCCCACCCCAAGGAAGCCTCAGAGGAAAACCACCACTCAAAGGCGCCATCCATTCTCCACATAAAACCCTTGTCAGTTTCCAGTGAGCCAAGGTGCTGCCTTACAGTTAACAGAGATTTGAACTTGCGGTCCATTAAACGTGGACAGACTTAGTGGATCTATGAGTCTTCTGAAACTGTCTAAAAACATTGCAACTGTGCATTTTTATTATTTTTTTTAAGAATCCTGATGATAGCTTTTATCTGGCTTTCAAAGGAGTTCAAAAGTCCCGCAAGGGTAATCACTATGCTAACCCAACATCCATCCAGGTGAGCAAGCTTAGGCAAATCATCTTACTCACTGAAACTCATCTCAAGTATTCACAGTCCAAAAGATCTGCTGCAGAATGCTGGAGAAATGCTTAACTGACCTGGCATTAATCTTTATGGCCTCCTTCGTCTCTCAAATAATCTGTGAGGAGTCATTCTTAATATTTCGTGATTTTTTAATGGAAAAATATGATCAAAGTAGGAGATGCGTAATGTATTTCCCTTTCTTACATGTTGTGCTTGATCAGAAGCACCTACCAAGTCCTCTAAAACCTTGAAATGTTTAAAACCATCTCTCTCTCTCTCTCTCTCTCTCTCTCTCTCTCTCAATTCTGTTTAAACCAAACCATATTTCAAAGTTTAAACAAAGAAGTTACGACATGAAACAGCTCTTTTAGGATAGTGGCCGGCGTTGGACGCTGATAGGGAAGCAGGAGCCTCCCCACACGCTTCCTTGAGCTTGCCCCAAAGCCAGAGAAACCCCTAGAAACCCTCTGCACAGGGAGAAAACCACTTCCAAAGGGCACAGGGAGAGCACCATTAGGGTGAAAATACTATACTTCTTCTCTAGTCTACTGGAGGAGCCCAGTGCAAGGTCAAAGGTGAATATTGGGGTCCCCTTCATGCAGCCTACGCTATTGTGCTCTTTAGCAGCAATGCTTCTGTTCCTTGTGCCTCTGAGAGAATTCTGGAAAATTGTGTAACCCCTTACACCTGTCTAAGTGGAAAGCTAATATTTTTCATCATCAGTTTTAAAATTAACAAGCGATGGGATTTCCAACACATTGTAAAGATTAGCCTTTTACAATAAGTAAATGTCCCATCATGTCTTTTATTCCAGTGGAATTAAATACTGTAGTGATCTGATAGCCCTCATCACTTAAAAAAATATATAAGCGAGCTCCTAATAATAGGAAATTTTATATTATTCATCTTCTCTCCTCCTCCTCTACAAAATTTTTACCTAATACAATACAACTTTAAGCTTGAAGTCTTTTCTTGATCACTAAATCTCACTTCCTTTACAAAAAAGGTAATAATAAATCCAAATTTAAAAGGTTCAACTTTTTGAAAGCATATGCGATTTTAGACTCACCAGTGTTTAGTACTAGTACTTTCATGTGCAGCATGAGGGAGTTGGCCAAGGTGAGCGTTCCCAGAACTTATTTGTCTCGAAACATTTTTAAAATTTTTTTTCAACGTTTTTTATTTATTTTTGGGACAGAGAGAGACAGAGCATGAACGGGGGAGGGGCAGAGAGAGAGGGAGACACAGAATCGGAAACAGTCTCCAGGCTCCGAGCCATCAGCCCAGAGCCTGACGCGGGGCTCGAACTCCCGGACCGCGAGATGGTGACCTGGCTGAAGTCGGACGCTCAACCGACTGCGCCACCCAGGCGCCCCTCGAAACATTTTTTAAATGTTAACAGATTTCATGAAGTCCCCACAGAAGGGAGCCCATTAAATATAGTACTTGCTATTGATCCAAAGGGAATAGGATTACTATACATATTAATAAATATTAAATATATAGGTACCGTGCATATGTATTAAATATTGAACAGTACTGTGGACATAGGCCGCCATTGTAAAGCAAGGAGACAAGACATAGGTCAATAATACAGAGCAGACGGCATAGCCCAGCACCATTTGTCGATGCCCTGTGCATCAAAGTATCTGTGCAGATCGGGGAGTCTGCGTGCAACTTCCTATTATTTTGGGGTATGGCATAGTGGTTCTTAAAGGGAGATTATTGCATAATAATAATGACAATACTCTTCTTACATGAAAATTGTAAAATGTTTCGTAAATGAAAAATCTTAGTTGCACAAAGTAGTTACTTGATAAACACTTATTGAATGAAAGAAGAAGCAACTTGTGTCCTCAGCCTGGGTGCAGAGCAGGGCTCGGAGCAGAGCAGGGAGAAACAAGAAGGAAGCAGAGCACTTGAACCTCCACCCTGCTGGAAACAAGGAGGATTAGAACTCAATACAATGATTACTAACAGGGATTTGGGGGGCCACATTGATTTCACATGGGTACTAAAAGGAAGTTTTCCTTTCTCGTTTCAGGCCAGCTGCCTAAAAGCCATCTGGAACTGGAGATTTCAGACGGTGATCTTCAGAACTGCCCAACTGCTTTGCTTCAGTGCCCTAATCTTTGGTAAACTTGGTGTTAACCTTTCGTCTAGGCCTGAGTAATGAGGGGAAGTTAAGGATGCTAGCCAGTTGTTACAAGGAATGGGAAAACTGTTCCCGCCCAGACGCCTTGAAGAAAAATGCACCCAACACCATCATATTGGTGGAAAGGCTCTGGGACAAACCGAAATGGACATATCCAGGACCAATTAGCCACTGGGCACAGCAGGCCCTGGCCCACAGTACTGTCAGGGACCCACAAAAACGTCTTAGTATACCGTACTGATATGTATGTCTTTCTACTAATGCAATTATAAAATATAGGTTTTAGTATTTTATTACGGAGGAAGGAGCTTATAAAAGAAAAGCTGCCCAGAGTCCATGAAAGTCAATAAGGCAGCCCTGGTGATGCCAAAATAAAGTCTTAGGGCAAAACAATGCAGTAGAGGTGTCAGTGGGGGAGGGACAAACATACATGACCCTCGTGCGGGCAGCAGAGGACAGGGTTGAATAGGAACAAGACTCTATAAACAGGAAAAAGAGGCACTTCCAGGCCTGATTGCTTACATTGTACACCTCTTCGTGTGGGATCTGGCCTCTTCTGGCCCGGGTGAGCTCCCACTGGCCACGATAACAACAGCTTTCATCAGAGTCCCCCTTACACTTTCAGAGGGCACAAACTCTATTTCTACTTGCTGCCACAGGCATTGCTTCAAACGGCTTGTTCTAAGCCCTGTTTTGCCACGTGAGTGAGCAGAGATGGAGGGCGTAGCGTAACTTACCAAAGAGGAACAGTCAAGAACAAGTGGAATGAGAGTAGGATCGCAGGCCAGGAGATCTGGTTTGTGACCTGCCTCTGCCACAAACACGTTGTGCTTCACTCAACAAGTATTTACTGAACACCTGTTAAGCGCCATGCTTGGTGTTAAGGACCCAGAGATAAAATTCACAATCGGGCCGGTGTGGACCGCGTCATATGAAGAGACGTCCCAACGCCCAGAGGGCGATAACGGGAAGTGGAGGTAGAGACGTGCCTACCTGGGGAAGTCAAGGAAAGCAGGGGGAGGAAAGGTTTACCAGGCATAAGTGGGGAGGGCAGCCAGGCTAGCAGGGAGCATGTGCAAAGCACAGAAGTGGGAGTTCTGTTTTGCTAAGAAGGTAAATATGGCGGGTGATGAGGCTGGCCCAGCAGGTAGGCTCCGGATCATAAAGCATCTTATTTTCCACGTGAAGAGGTTGAACCTGTAGATATGAGGCAGCCACCAAGACATTCTGTGTGTCCTTTAAACAGGACAAATTACTTACTATGTCTCTTCCGTTTACCAAAGGAGACTCGATGCCTCATAAGGTCCCTTCCAACTCTGTTCTCTTATGATTCCAAATCTTTTAGCACCAAGCGTCCTCAGAACAGTACATTTTCTTATTTTGACTTCACATATATATGTGTTTGGGTGAAAGATGGAAACCACTCTTCCTTCTTAAGACGACTAGATTAGACACAACATAGTCATATTTTAGCTCTTTGTCTTCCAGTCAGAAACCCATCTGACTTACACAGAAGCGTATTTATGCTCACGGACTCCCGGTGAAGGAAGCTAACCTGGCACTCGCTCTCCTTTACTCAGAATTAATAAAGCAGAAAGAAGTGGCAGCGTGGACCTATAATTACAGCATCAAAGCATATTCATGGAATTATTCCCGGATGTTCTGCCAGAAGCATTACACGGATTTAGTGGCCATCCAGAATAAAAAAGAGATCGCTTACCTCAACGATGTCATGCCTTACTTCAACTCTTACTACTGGATTGGGATCCGAAGGATCAATGATAAATGGACCTGGGTGGGAACCAGAAAGGTCCTCACCAAAGAGGCCGAGAACTGGGCTGACAACGAGCCCAACAACAAGAAGAACAACCAGGACTGCGTGGAGATCTACATCAAGAGCGTGTCGGCCCCTGGCAAGTGGAACGATGAGCCCTGCTGGAAAAAGAAGCGGGCACTATGCTACACAGGTAGGAGCTTCTGTACTCTGAAGTTGATCTGTTTCAAAAAAAAAAAAAAAAAAAGCCTTCCCTGGTTCACTAATAGAACCACTGAGTCAATAACATCGAGTCACAAAGTCAGGTATGTGAAAACAAAGAAGAAATGACAGTTGGAGTGCTTGGGTGGCTCAGTAGGTTAGGCGCCCTGATTTCTGCTCAGGTCATGATCTCACGGTTCGTGAGTTTGAGCCCTGCATCGGGCTGTACACTGACAGCGGGGAGCCTACTTGGCATTCTCTCCCTCTGCTTCTCTCTCTGTCTCTCTCTTTCTCAAAATAAATAGATAAACTTAAAAAAATTAATTAAAAGAAAAAACTACAATCATGCAGCATTAAGGAGCACCTTGAAGAATATAAGATCAGGAGTAGAGAAACCTGGGTTTTTCTGAAACTGGAAGGACATTTTACAATCATCGGATCCACCTTCCTCAGTGTATAACTGATTAAATAGATGCTCAGGAGTTTCTAGTCCCCTAAAATTTATATCCAGAGCTTTTCGGCACCATGGCGCCCTCATATAATGGGCAGTATACGTTGGAAGATAACTTGGCCCCTAGGAGACACAGCTATAACTGATAGCTATTGTACATCACTACGTTATTGTGATGTTATTAGTTCATGGGTCGTAAGCCTGTTTCGTATTAGTTTCGTTTAGTCCTCGTGAGAACTTCATCAGTCAGGTCCTCTCATTTCATTGATGAGAGGAAGGTCCAGGCTATGAAGGAATCTGCTTACAGATTCCCTTCGACGGCAGCATGCATTCAGGTGTGCTGGTAGGGACCAGTGGCATGAGGGAAGGGAACTGACAGTGAAGAGACCCTGCAAGTATGTTTGCTTCTCGACAGAGTGAGCGGTTCCCGAGTAGGCAGACATGCGTGGAAGCGTGGTCCTCCTGGGGTCACGCGCCTACGCTGGAACTGGTTGCATCTCTCTGATGTGGCTTCTCCCCCCCCCTGTAGCACATGAGATCATTCTGAGATCCTTAGGAAGCTACGATCAGAACAAACCATGTGTGCTCCAAGAACATAGGGCACGTGTATCACGGCTGTAAGACATTGGTGGGGTCAAGGTGAATACGATGGAAGATGTGGACCAGACCTCTATCGCCTCCTGCATCTTCCCTTTACTCGGACCCTTCCCAGGGCCCCTGTGCAGCCCCACCAAACTTGCCGGCTGCCTCGGGAATGCCCTCCTGTAGAACCGGCACGACCTCTAGAATTCGAGCCTCTCAGAGTTGAGAGGGAACGTAGGTAGACATCATCTAGCACAAGCCTGAATGTGACATATGACTTCCCTCTTGTAATCAACCCTAAAGTGGCCCAATGTGTGCAGAGGAAACGCCACCAGAAAATATAGCCACAGGCCTTGCCCCCAGCTATGACCTCATCAGTGACAACATTCTCAGAACCCTCCGTCGGGTGCATGATGCACACGCCCACAAACAGTCTCTTGTAGGAAAGGAACCTCAGCCCTTCTCCACTGGGACTCACTGAGAAGGGTGTGGCTAGTCAGTCGTACTCTGCACTACCTAAGCCTGGCATATTTAGGCCCGTGAAACATCTCTCCGTGGGACTGTTTGTCCTGTACCACGAGGAGGTCTTAAGCGTCTCATGTGGTTCCCCTGCCCCTCCACTGTGCGGCGCTGGGCACAGATTTGAAATCAACAAACAGTGGAAGGGCTTTGGCCCTAACCCGGGGCAGGCTGGCCTCAGAGAAGTCACTTGCCTGAGGTCCTGTAATAGTAGGCAGCCGAGCCAGGACTCTGATGACGTATGTGTGACCCACCCCCCTCCCCCCCCCGCCCCGCCACATCTGATGCCCAGCCTTTATGTTGTAATGCCCATCATAGGGGTTTCCGTAATAATACAACTCTATGCATATTCTTGGTTAAAAAGCCACAATCTATTTTGTACCACATAGAGGAGTTTCTCTGTCTACACATCGATCAGTGGCTCTTTATCTCTCTGGGCTACACAAAGCAATCCCTCCTTAGACAACAGCTTAAAATGGAAGCTATGCAATGCTCTGGTAGGCTCCCACAATGCCCTTTGCAGGGAACAGGCTGGCGCTCCAGAGGACACTGTAGTTTTGTGTTGCTTGGCTAGCTCAGTCTTATACCAAGAGGGGCTGGGTCTGTGGCTTGGAAAGGAATCTAACTTCTCTTCACACCTCCCGGGAATGCGTACCATACTGACCCTTTTGCATCCGTGCAGCGTCCTGCCAGGACATGTCCTGTAGCAAGCAAGGAGAGTGCATTGAGACCATCGGGAACTACACCTGCTCCTGCTTCCCTGGATTCTATGGACCAGAATGTGAATACGGTGAGGGCGCTATTTTGTTGATATTATTGTGGCCTTTGGTCTTGTGCTGGAGGTGGTCCAGGAAGCAAATCATGTTGGAAACTCTCCAGGGTGGTAAAGCTCATCCCAGTCCTCTCTGGGGTCAGTCAGTCAGCCCCACTCAAATTGTCCCAAGACACACCCTCTGGGTGAAACCTTTTATCCGTAGACCATTGGTTCAAAAAAACCTACACGGTAAAAGGGAAGCAAAACAAAGGCTGATTTTGCTAGCTTGAAATAAAAACCACTGAAAGACTGATTATATCCCAAGATGTAGCCAATACAAAGGAACCAAGTAAAGATGACCAGGTTGGGTTAGACTAAGCCCAGAAAGACAGGATTAAGAGGGTCATACAAATAGTTCCAACGTCCAGCAAACCTGATGTTGTCTTTAAACCTGCAATGAAAAGAAAATTAATGTTTTGTCCCCACAGTCCAAGAGTGTGGGGAATTTGGTCTCCCCCAACACGTGCTCATGAACTGCAGCCACCCTCTCGGGAACTTCTCCTTCAATTCAGAGTGCAGCTTCCACTGCGCCGAAGGGTACGAATTGAATGGACCCAGCAAGCTGGAATGTTTGGCTTCTGGAACGTGGACAAATAACCCACCGCAATGTATAGGTATGTGGACCCTGCTCTTTCCATCCTCGATGACGACTAGAAAATAAGGGGAAAATAAGCTTTCTCCATTAAAAAACACGAGAGATTGGGGCGCCTGGGTGGCTCAGTTGGTTAAGTGTCCAACTTCAGCTCAGGTCATGATCTCATGGTTCATGGGTTCGAGCTCTATGTCCGGCTCTGTGCTGACAGCTTAGAGCCTGGAGCCTGCTTTGGATTTTGTGTCTCCCTCTCTCTCTGCCCCTCATGCTGTCTTTCTTTCTCTCTCTCTCTCTCTCTCTCTCTCTCTCTCTCTGTCTCTCAAGAAAAAAAAAAAACTTAGAAAAACGTGAGAAATAATGAGCATCTACATTCGATGGGGAATTCTGATTTTTACTACTACCCATCAATGAGAGTGACACTGATTTTGATTTTCATGATGTTTTGCATCTATAGAGTGAGGTGATCACCTTAACTCTTGGTTCTCAGGCAAAAGCATCACAAAGCGACCTCTCTCCCTTTGCTAATTGCAAAGTGAACAGTATAATAATGAGGACTTAGGGGTTGAGTCTTATTAATTTGATACTTTGACCTTGCTTCTTTAAATGCAAAATGGGATGTTTGGATCTTTCCAAATGGCTCCTGAAAGTACCATTGAACCAACCAGGTGTTTCACCTTGCCCATCACTTACGGAAGATGCAGACGGCTGCTGGGGCATCCTAAGGTTTCACAGGTGCTGGGCATAACCCAAGGGCTCACACCTTTGCTCTGTGGTTGTTTGTAGCCGCCCAGTGCCCACCCCTGAAGACTCCTGAGCGAGGAAGCATGACGTGTCTTCCCTCTCCGGAAGCGCTCCAATACCGGTCCAGCTGCCACTTTGCTTGTGAAGAGGGATTTGCATTAGTCGGGCCAGAGGTGGTGCAGTGCACAGCCTCGGGGGTGTGGACAGCCTCACCCCCAGGGTGTGAAGGTGAGTTTCCGGTGGTTGGGGATATGCGACGTCTACCGTGCCAGTCCTTGCTGTTGAGTACAGAGGACGGTGGGGGTCTATGGATAAGCTGGCCTGAATCGCCACAACTTGACTCTCCTTTCCACCTGCCACTTAGTACATCAGGATGGGAAAAGAGGGCCAGGCTCCAGAAAAATCAAGAGGCTGATCTGACTACAAATAAATTTAAAAAGTCCTCCCTTGGCCCAAACTCAGAGCCCTCAAGCAGTTTTCAGAATGGCTCCATTCATAAATTTCACGCAAGCGGGAAAGGATGGCATCTACATCCTTCTAGTGTCTTCTAGATACGAGAAGACCTACCATGACAGGTTTATAGAGATAAAGGAATAGAGGACATTATAAAAACCTTGGAGGAGTCTTTTTTTTTTTTTTTTAAAGATTAAGGTCACCCTGTGGATGGATTGTCCAAGTCTGGACAAATCATCATTAGGGTCTCCTGACCCTTACAGATTCCTAGCTCTACCTGGATTTCCTGGAAGTTATATCATTACTTTCCAGCTGTGGGTCTGGGTTTTCTCCTTCCTTAGTATCTTTCTCTCTGTCCTTGGTTGTTCTCTCTAGTTGTGCGGTGTCCGCTCCTGGAAGCCCCTGGCAAAGGAACCATGGACTGTGTTCATCCCCTCACTGCCTTTGCATATGGCTCCAGCTGCAGATTTGAGTGTGAACCTGGCTATCAAGTGAGAGGCCGGGCCACTCTCCGCTGCATTGGCTCTGGCCAGTGGACCGCACCCTTGCCAGCCTGTGAGGGTAGGATTTTCCTTTAGTAGCCCTCTTCCACCCAGAAAGGGGCCATGGCGCAGTGGAAAGGCTCAGGGTAGCCTCCTTCAGGTTCTGACATTGGAACAGGTTGTTCAGCCTCCAGGAGGCATGGTTTTTTCATCCATGAAATGAGCTAAGGTGCTTTTGTGAGAATGAAGTATATAAAAAGCACACAGTTAAACAGCACGTAGAAAGTAGCTAGCATTAGACTGGGCATTCAATTAACCTTCATTTCTGCCTCGTTTTTTCCCTTTCTGCCTCACTGGCAATACAAGCTGTAGGACAATGTCCTCTACTTGAGAGGAAGCCAGAATGGTGGCTATTAGGACAAAGAGGGGGATTCCCCATTAGCGTTTGGAGGTGACTTTGACAAAGGAGCGAGGCGCGCTGCATCCACGGGGGCCGTGATGCAACCCTAGACGGTTACACAACAGCGCAAAGCTGAATTCTGTGCAGTTGCCTCCTGCCCTCAGCTTCTTTTTTTTTTTTTAATTTTTTTTTTTAACGTTTATTTATTTTTGAGACAGAGAGAGACAGAGCATGAACAGGGGAGGGTCAGAGAGAGGGAGGCACAGAATCTGAAACAGGCTCCAGGCTCTGAGCTGTCAGCACAGAGCCCGACGCGGGGCTCGAACTCACGGACCGCGAGATCGTGACCTGAGCCGAAGTCGGCCGCCCAACCGACTGAGCCACCCAGGCGCCCCTGCCCTCAGCTTCTGAGGCAGAAAGGGTGAATAGGGGAGCAGGAAATTGAAGATTGGATTAGTGAGTGCCCAGGAGATGGAGATCACAAGCCCAACTCTGCTACCGTCCGGATACAAGACGTCAGGGAAGTAACTCATTCCTGAACCTTCCTTTTCTCTTCTGTAAAGAGAGAAGCTCTAGAGGATCTTTGGTTCTTTGATGCTCCGATTCTGTAACAACCAGAGGTCTGAGCCCAGGGTGTGATGGTGGTCTTCACACTCTGAAAAAAAAAACCCAGGAATAGCCTGGAAATGAAATGCTTTATCAAGGAAGCACATGAGGAAACTGGTCTGTATCAGAGCTAAGGCCACTCAGGGCTCAATTCTGTGCAGGAACTGTCCTTGGCCTGCACTCGCCTGGCAATTGAAGTCTGATGACGCTGACATCCTGTGTTTCAGAGATATGGCCCACTCAGGACCATTTTATAAACCTAGCTAATAGGATGTCAACAATAAGCCATGTTATTTCAGCTTTTTCCTTAAACGTCCAGCCTGTTATATATCTCCTCCTGCCTGATCCAGTTCTGCAAATATCATCAGTAAATATTTGAAGAGTACCTTCGAGGTACCAAACATGGCCAGGCTGTGGGACGCAACTAGGAACGGCTAAGCCCAGCCTCAGGGAGACTGTGGTCCAAGGGCAGGACCACAGCAGTCTCCGCACAGTGCAGGGGCTGTGGGGAGCACACTAGGGGAGTCCCTACCCCTGAGCTGCTGGGAGGGGGGCAGTCAGGGAAGGCTTCCTAGGGACAGTGAAGTCTAAGCTGAGATCAAAGGGCAGGTGAGTGACCCAGGCAAAGAGGGCACGGGAAGGTGTTCCAGGCAGTTTCCCTTTTGGAAAAGGGAGGATTCAGGGTTCTGAACGTACTGATAATATGGGTAGGAAGACGCATCTCTTGAGTGGCTCTTGTGAGAAAGAACTGAGCCCTTCCATGACCCAGTTTCAGACGACAACTTTTTCCATTTAGCCATTGCCTGTGAGCCACTGGAGAGTCCGGTTCATGGAAGCACGGATTGCTCCCCACTCTCGGGACCGCTGCCATACAACACCAGCTGTAGCTTCCATTGTGCTGATGGCTTCAGGCTGAAAGGAGCTGACATAGCCCAGTGTACTGACTTGGGACGGTGGACAGCGCCCGCCCCGGTCTGTGAAGGTAATGTGACATCGGCACGTTCCTTCTGTGTCTCTCAGCTTATTATGCAGTTAGCAGTCATTGATTTATTCCTCAGACGTTCACTAAGAACTACCCGGCCCTTTGTGGTGGCCCCAGGGACGAAATGGTGAGCAAAACACCCGTTCGTTACAGCATATTGGAACTCAAGGTGAAGGTTTCACCGATTGAAACCCGCTGAGTGGGTTGGCATGAAGAAGATGGGACTGGGAGGAAGGAATGATGCATGAGGAACAACGTAGAAGAGTAAGGGGCAGGGCATTTAGTCTAGTTCTGTCATTCCCCGGCAACAAGGTTTTGGTCTCTCAGAAGTTCAGTGTCTTCTGTAGAGTGGGAGTATTATTATCTGCCTCACCTACGTGCCTCATTACTGTTGTGAATGAATGTGGGTAAAGAGCAAGCTTGAAATTGCTATGAGTTGAGGGTGCCTCGGTGGCTCAGTTGGTTAAGCATCCAATTCTTGGTTTTGGCTCAGGTCATGATCTCACGGTTCACGAGTTCGAGCCCTGTGTGGGGCTCTGTGCTGACAGCGTGGAGCCTGCTTGGGATTCTCTTTCTCCCTTTCTCTCTGGCACGACCCAGCTCATGCGCTCTCTCTCTCTCTCCCTCTCTCTCTCAAAATAAATAAATTCACTTTAAAAACTCCTAGGGGCGCCTGGGTGGCGCAGTCGGTTAAGCGTCCGACTTCAGCCAGGTCACGATCTCGCGATCCGTGAGTTCGAGCCCCGCGTCGGGCTCTGGGCTGATGGCTCAGAGCCTGGAACCTGTTTCCGATTCTGTGTCTCCCTCTCTCTCTGCCCCTCCCCCGTTCATGCTCTGTCTCTCTCTGTCCCAAAAATAAATAAACGTTGAAAAAAAAATTTTTTTTTTAATTAAAAAAAAAAACAACTCCTATGAGTTTTACAAATGTATGCAAAATGATAATAATGTTACCTTATAAATTATATGTCTGTGATCTGATTTTACAAAGTGACCTTCTTTCAGTAGTTCATGTTTTCAATATTTTGCTCTTATAGGAGAACAAAGACACAGGGAAGTCATTAGGATTATTTTTACGAGGGGTACCCCACACAGAAGTCAGGTCCCAGAAGTGCAATGTTGGCATTTCACGTTGCTATTTACTGGGATCTTTGGGCAATTGATGTGAATCCCCTGCATCTGTGCTGACAGCACAGAGCCCGACGTGGGGCTCAAACTCACAAACTGCAAGGTCATGACCTGAGGTGAGGTCAGATGCTTAACCGACTGGGCCACCGGGTGCCCCCGTGGATTGATTTCTTGCTATTCATTTTGATTACATACTTAGCATAGACTCGTGGGTCCAAAAGTATGAGGTTTAAAAAATTATTCCTGCATATTGCCAAAATGCTTACGATGCCTCAGAATTTTCTTCATAAAATCCTTCATGTGCCATTGTGCCATTTCTCATCCTCCGGTTTAAACATGCCCCGTTCAGAAATCCCTGTTCTTATAAGGGAAGGGAAACAAAAGTCATATAAAAACAGGGAGGGGGACAAAACAGAAGAGACTCAGAAATAGGGAGAACAAAGTGAAGGTTACTGGAGGGGTTGTGGGAGGGGGGGATGGGCTAAATGGGCCAGGGGCACTAAGGAATCTCCTCCCGAAATCATTGTTGTACTCTATCCTAACTAATTTGGATGTAAGTTTTAAAAAATCAATTTTTTTTAAATTAAAAAAATTTTAAATTGAATTCATTTTAAATTAAATTAAATTCATAAATTAATTTTAATTTAATTAAAATTAAAAAAAAAAAGAAATCCCTGCTCTTGGCGCTAGACGGGATTAGGGGTCAAAATGAACGAGAGCTTGTGTGATCCCCAATCCTCACTCCCTTTACTTCCTCACCTCTCAGCGCTGCAGTGTCAGGATCTTCCGGCTCCAGACCAGGCCCAGGTGAACTGCTCCCACCCGTTTGGAGCCTTTCGGTACCAATCCACCTGCAGCTTCTCCTGTGACGAGGGCTTACTCCTGGTGGGAGCAGGCGAGCTGCGGTGCTTGGGTACGGGGACCTGGAGTGCTCCTCCCCCACAATGCCAGGGTAAGCTGAGTTCTCTCCAGCGTCTGGGAAATCCAGGGTAGGCTGCATTTTAAAAGGCTGTATGTTCGCGGCGGTGACCGTCTAGGGGCCAGAAGCTTGAAATGGACCGGAAAATTAAGAAACACTCTTCGTCTTGTGACCCAGTGATCCCAAATGCGGGGCCAGGCAAGTGACACCAGTGGCGGGGTGTCTGGTAATCGGAGCTAGGGAATGGCCCCTGTGCACTCCTTACCAGGACCTTTACTAGGACCTGGAAGCCTCTATCAGGAACCAGGTAGACTGTTCTCATGTGGCTGAAAACAGTGCCTAGAAAGGCCAGAAGGAAAAAAAAAAAAGCTTCAGGATGGCTGTACCAAGGCTGACCCAGCACTCTGCTCCTGGGAACCATGGCGTATGACCTCTGGGTATAACAGTGCAGTAGGAGAGGCAGGATCTACAGGTGCTGCAGATATCCTCCACGATCTGCGTAGGAATGGAGAAATAGACCCAGGGTAAAGTGAAGAGTGATGTAGAAGGAAGCAATGAATCTATAAATGCAAGATTACAGGATCCTCAGTAGAGAAAACATGCATATTCAGCCTCAGCATGTATATCCACACCGTATGGAGCTGAAAAGAAAGCCAGGGTAGTCTGCCAATATTTTAAGAACCAGAACTGTCTCTGGTCATTTGTGTTTGCCAACTGAAGAACAGATAGAGGCTTTTCATACCCCTCGTGCCTTTTTCCACTCAGTGCATCCAGTTTTTCAGGCTTACGGCAATTGCTTTTACGAAGCAGGGTTTTCATTTATAAAAGCTACGGAAAAGTAAGAAATAAAGAAACACACACAAAACAATCGTCTTAAATACTCCCAGCCTGAGATAGGCATGGTTGGCATTCTCGTATGACTTCTTCCAAAATTTTCCCCACTCCTTTTTCCCCTCTATGCAAGTAGTATTTTCGTGATGCAGATTCAATTTTAATAATAAAGTCAAATAGGGATGATACTAGATAATTCTGCATCGTTTGCCTTTGCCTGTCACTTTGCACAGGCTTTCAACATCTGAGTGAAAGCAGGCAGACATGTGTTTTTAATGAAGAGGAAACCACTTGCTGTTCAGATCACACTCAAGTGCACACACAGACACACACACACACACCACAGCTAAGTTAGGACAACAGTGAATGAATGGATGAATGAATGAATGAACTCAGCAGAGTTGGATGTCCTGCACTTCTAGGCATCAGAGAGCAGGCAAGCCACTGGTGCTGGGGTTGAATACACCTTCCAGCAGGGTCTGGAAAGACCAGAGTAAGGCTTGTGATTTCACCTTCTCGGCTTTAATCCTGGCTACATTGCAAACTGGATACATTCCAAAGTCCATGGAACTTTGGGGAAGAACTTGGAGTCCCCTAAGAGGGTTATCACAGGGATTAGAATTCTTCCATAGAATTCTATCACAGTAATCCGAATTACAGTTCGTAGCCTCACATTGTCCTGCCTGTGTTTCACAGCAACGAGGTTGACACTCACCACAGCTTCCTGTGACCTCCCAGTTCCCTTCTGCTTTTAGTTCTTTGTTTACTCCGACTGAACTTTCTCCTATTATTGCCGGGTGAGATCAAGTGAAATACCTGAATGTGGGCTGGGCAGGAAGGCACCACGAGGCTTGCAATCCACTGGCTGATGTAAGACTTATGAGAGAGTGTTATCAGACAGTTTCCCTTTTCAGTGTCCCCTTTGCCCTGTTGCCTTCTGACATGCACCCCAGCTATCAGCAGGCACGGCCACAAAAGCTGGACACGGACTCCAGGTCATCGAGACCCTCCTTTGTGTCCTTACAGTCTTCTTGTCTCCTCTCCTCTCTCCCACCCCACACACATACACACTGAACACAGAAAGACGTTTCAGGTGGCAGAAAATGCCTAGATCTTTGGGAAAGTCGATCAGACCGAGGAGAATGTACCTGGAGAGAGAAAGAGGTGAAGGGAAGAGAAAGGTATAAAAGCTGCGCTTGGAACCTCAGGCAGTTCAAAGTCAGCGGCTGGAGAATGGCCCCAGGTTCAGACCTGCTGTCACTGACTATGGTTCTGTCAAAGCAAACAGTGAAAAAGAAACACCCTAAACCATACGTTTTCTCAGTCTTCATTTTTAAATGTCACCACGTTGAATCTGGACTTTATAGTTTCATTAGTTGGCAATATTAACATTTACACACAGAGTGTTTTTGTTTTTGTAAAAATTTTGGAAGGTATGCAATGCTATTCTCTACATTTTCTTTTTTGAATTATTTAATTTAATTTAATTTAATTTAATTTTATTTTGTTTTATTTTATTTTATTTTATTTTGGGGGGGGGGCAGACAGAGAATCCCAAGGAGGCTCCACTTAGCACAGAGCCGCACACAGGGCTCAATCCCGTAACTGTGAGATCACGACCTGAGCTGATATCAAGAGTTGGATGCTCAACCGACTGAGCCACCCAGGTGCCCCTATTCTCCACATTTTTAAAGCGAAGAGATTGAGGCTCAGAGAGGTTAAGTGACTTGCCTAAAGTCACAGAGCATGATCTCCAACCCAAGCAAATGCCCTGGAGCCTCAAACTCTATATGCATAAACTACGGTAAAGAGCCATGAGATCTAATTTACCTTTCTTTGTAGGTGAACATGTATAGTCACTGGGGCTGGTCCCTGTAGGATGACATTGGTGGAAAGAGCTTTTGCAGATGGCCAGTTACGTTATGTGCCTACCGCATGTCAATGACTTAAAAAATATTTTCAAACTTAATTTTTACATATGATTTAACTAGCTTATTATTTTATAACTGAGGAGCCCTGCAAGGCAAGGAGTATTATGTTTCCCATTTCATAGATGAAGCAACTGAGGTTCAGAAAAGTCTAGAGACACATTGCTAATAAGTAACAGAGCCAGGGTTTAGACCCGGATTCTTTATACTCCTTGGTTGGGGAAGGTAGATTTTGTGGGAGGAGAAAGTATTTTACTTTGTTTTCCTACTTCCAGTCATTTGTCATTGTTTTCTGGCAAGGTCACTAGGTCCCTTTCTGAAGGTGTCAAGGAAGCAGCCACTTCCACTCCTGTGCGGGGACAACTGAAATGAGCTGTGTCACTATCTTCCCAAAGCACCAGTTCCTTTTCAAATGACCTTGAGGGACTCCTGGGTGGCTCAGTCAGTTCAGCATCTGACTTTGGCTCAGGTCAGGATCTCACAGTTCATGAGTTCAAGCCCGATGAGAGGACATCTGGCTCTGTGCTGACAACTCAGAGCCTGGAGCCTACTTCTTCAGATCCTGTGTCTCCCTCTCTCTCTGCTCCTCTCCCACTCATGCTTGGTCTCTCTCTCAAAAATAAATAAGATTAAAAACAACAACAGCTTTAAAATGACCTCTAAAGCGCCCTGTGGGTGAAGGTTCCAGAATGCCAATCAACTGTCGGTCACTATTTTATACAACCACGACCTCTACCTGGTGATAAAGCGGCATGAAATTCAAACGATCATATCTAACCGAATGCTGCCCCTGTGGATTCAGCACGCACATGCACACAACACACACGCACGCACACACATGCACACATACACAGCGCACACGCTGATGTCAGGTTGCCGTGTTCTAAAATGATCCTTCTCTCCTGTACCATGTTCTGGGTAGCCTTTACCTGCACACCTCTGCTAAGCCCTCGGAATGGAACAATGACCTGTGTCCAGCCTCTTGGAGATTCCAGTTATAAGTCCAGATGCCAATTCACCTGTGATGAAGGATTCTCTTTATCTGGACCAGAAATATTGGATTGTGCTCCATCTGGACATTGGACAGGTCCCCCACCAACATGTGAAGGTAGGATCGTGGGTGTGTCCTTTCTTACGGCTTCTCGGATAATATTATAGAATGAAGAATCACCAGGGATTCATGTAAAACTGTTCTTAAGCTAAAGGAAACACCCTCTCCACAGAGCATTGGTAATCTCTGTCTCTCTCTCTTTGAATATTCTCCTAACTTAAAACATTGCGCAGTTTTATAAAGCATTTTAATTGTCATCATGACACTTGATGTTTACCACCGTTCTGAAATATAACGAGGAAAGGCAGTATCCTCTCCATTTTCCGGAAGAGAAGCAGAGGCTCAGAGAGGTTAAGTAACTCGCTGAAAGTCACAGGTTCACAAGTGATGAAGTTCAGCTATGTCCCTGGGACTTTGACTTCCTTATCAAGTCTTTTTCTGCGGACTTAATTTATCCCTCCATGCACCGTCCGTGAGCACTGCTAATGCCTAGGCACCGAGCTTATGCAAGGATGCGGATGATTTCATCCTGGCCCCTTGAGGATCTCAGTCTACTCACGCGCCTCTCTCCTGGCTCTGCCTCCATGTGGATTACGAGGTCCCTGAGGACAGGAACCGTGCCTTCTTCATCTTCGTGTCCCTGCAGCAATTAGAATCAAAGTGGCTGTGTGACAAATGCCGCTCAGCTGAAGCTTATCATTGACTGGTTACATTTGCTCAAGCACAAGCCCTATTGCCAGTGGATTGGAGGAGCTGGATCCTATCTATCTTTGTCTCCCCCAAAACATCTGGCTACGAGTTCCTAGCATATTGTGTGCTCTAAAATAGGAGTTTGCCGAAGTAATTAATTCATAGCTCGCATTTACTTTCCAAAGGCCCCAGTGGCCCAAGTTATTGTTCAGTGTGCTCAGTAATAATAAGACCAGCACTAATAGCCAATGTTTATTGCTTGCGTAATAAGTAGCAGCTATTTCACAGGCAGGATCTCATTCAATCCACATGACAACCTTGAACATGGTTATTATGATCCCCATTTTAATGTTTGTTTTTGAGAGGCAGAGAGAGACAGAGCGTGAGTGGGGGAGGGACAGAGAGAGAGGGAGACACAGAATCCAAAGCGGGCTCCAGACTCTGAACTATCAGCACAGAGCCCGACGCGGGGCTTGAACCCACGAACTGTGAGATCGTGACCTGAGCCGAAGTCAGACGCTTATCCTACTGAGCCACCCAGACGCCCCACGATCCCCATTTTAAAGAAGAGGAAACAGAGACTTTGAGAGGATCCACAGCAGGCAAAGGCCAAGTAGCTGGGCAGTATGGAGCTGGACTCCAACCCAGGTCTCACCTGATTAAAGGGCTGGTGTTTTCACCACTACCCTGCACTGCCACCCTGTGGCAGCATTCCGAAGTCCCTTGTCGGTCTCCTAAGGGCGCTCTTTTCCACTGGCCAGGTTGCCACTCTAAGGGTTGAAATTGACTTCAGAGATGGCAGTGCCTGGTGATCAGACAAGAGAGAATGTTGATAGAAATCTATCAGTTATATGGGGGAAAAAAAAGCTAAAATATCGTTTATTCCTTCTTGTGGAATGAATGCTAGATTAATACCCAAAGAACTGTATCGCTCTTCCCCAAAGTCCTGAGCCATAAAAGTCCCATCGCACCCGTGGGCTTCAGTTTTCTGGATTCCAAAAGGAGAGGAGTGGACGCAATCATGTCTGAGTTGTCTCTTGTGGTCAAGAATTCTGGGGTTAAAGACGTAGAATGCTGCCATCTGCTGTCAGAACGCTATACTACAGGCACCTGAGGAATCTAGACCATTTACGGGGGATTTACACTAAGGGTTTGTGCTTCCTCACTTGGTTTTCATTTGCTCATCCACCTATTCCATTGACATTTACCGTGAGTTCTGTTTTCCCACATTCTGTGGTAAGGCTAAAGAATAAAAAAACGCCTAAGAACTATCTCACTAAAATTTGAAATCATACATGCAACCACTATGGTTGTTATAACTCTATTCTCTGAAGCCCGTCCCCCCCATACACACACCCTGCCAGCCCCCTGTCCTCCACGAGAGGAGGCATTTGCCCCCCACCAAGCAGACCAGCCCCACCTGGGGCCTAGAACCAGTCCTGACCACGGACAGCAGCCTTAGCCAACAGCAGGCCTCCGATTCCTCAGCCTTGTCAGAGCCTGATCTTGAGCTCTGGTTTTTGGCCCTGTGTTTGCACCCCTCTCTCCAAATGCATTCTCTAGATGTGGGCAAAGAGTCCCTCTTTTTTTTCTTACGTGCCTGAACCCATAAAGTTTTAACCCTTCAACATTGACCCCGGAACCCTGATTTTTGCACAGTTTTGCAGCATCCTAGGTTGTATCAGAGGGTGTGGTGTGAGGGCCACCAAGTTAGCATGGCCAGTGTGGCAGTGGAACGTTCGGTCTCTCACGTCAGAGTGCAGTGAGAGATTTCCTTCTTGAGTGGTTCCGCAGACATTTCCTTTCGAGTTAGAACACCAGTTCCTGGCCTTCTGGGACTTGGGCGCTGCCTGATATCCCACTCTCCTCACTGCCTTAGTCCTCTGGGACCCAGAGTCCTTTCCGGAATTGCTTACATCTGGTTGCTATGACCCTCAGGTCCCCAACTGTCAGGGCACTATCTTGATTCAGACCACGGCTCTCCTCATCACTTAGTCATTGACGCTCTGGAGACCGTATTTGGACGCTGGACCCAACTCCTAATCATCAGCCTCCCCCTAGTGGGGAAAGGAGGTCCTTGTTCCAAGTCCCAGTCCCAGCTCTGCCCTTTCGGCCATGTCCCTGCTCACCCAAGTCCTATAATATAGCACACAAGTACCCTCTAAGCTCTGGCCTGGCTTGCGTCTCTGTTTTTCTCTCCCCTCCTCCAACATTTCTCTGACTCCATGGGGGTCAGAGTGTTCCCCATGGGGGAACCTCCATGGGGGTTCCAAGTGTTCATTTCAAAACTTGGAGTCTAGAACAGCCAACTTGGTTAAACTCATTATTTACACTGTATCTTCTTTCCAAAAGTTTCCTGACAGAAACGATATCTAACTCAAAAGAGATAATACAAAGAAACAGAGAAGAATTAACTAAATCTGTCTAAAATAATACAAACCAGTATGCTGTCAGGTGACGACAGAGTGCCAGTGGACCCGACAATTTATGCATTGACGTGCAATCACATACACTTACTTCATGGGTTACAGGAAGATATCCGTGAAGGTGGTTGTGGTAGACAGCGCTGTCTCAGAAGTCCATGAAGATAGAGCACTAATCATGTGATAAAAGCAATCCTTATCTGTTTTCTATTCTTCTTGTAATCACTCAGGTTTGGGGACAGTTTTACAGGAGGCTTAAGAATAGGGCTATTTTTTCAAGTTACCCAAGAGGTCATTCTTTGGTAAAAATCTCTTCCTCTACGTCTGCCCTCAGCTCTTCCACAGATGTAGTTCGGCCATGTTTGCCGGGAGCCCATGATGTTCCAGATGGGAGTTAGACTTCCCGTGTACCTCATCAAGGCTGCCTCAGGCAGGAAAACCTACTTCCGCACTTGATTCAAAGTCAAATCCTTACATTTATTTAGAGGCCTTTGTTTGGGCGAGGTTAATTCTTACCTAAGAGGGTTCAGAGACTTTCACATACAAAACAAAAACAAAAACAAAAACAAACCAAAAAAACCACACACACACACACACACACACACACACACACCTGTATCGACAACCTTGGCGGAACAAGACGGACAAAACGCAGACGAAAGCAAGAGCCCCAAGTGGATTTAATGCTGCGGCAATTCTCTTTGTGTACTGAAAGTCACTTGAATCAATTTTTTAAAACAGTCACTTCTCTTCAGACCAGCTAAAAACACTTGTTAGAATGCATCCAAATTAAACTGTGCTCATGGGCTTTTTTGTTCATTTGACAAACGTTTCTGGAGCCCCTACAATGTGCCAGACCCTGTCCCGTGGATGCGGTGTTGAAAAGATGACAAGGTCCCTGCTCTCCTGCCGCTGACATTGTGCATTTCCTGGGGTTTGAGAATGAAATCCCAAGAGTCTGAAAAAGTTGTTTTAGTGAAAATGTTCACAGATGATTTAATGTCTGTGACGTACACCAATAGATTTTTTAAATTTTTTGTAATGTTTATTTTTGAGAGAGAGAGAGAGAGAGAGAGAGACAGAGCGTGAGTGGGGGAGGGGCGGAGAGAAAGAGGGAGACACAGAATCCCAAGCAGGCTTCAGGCTCTGAGCTGTCAGCACAGAGCCCGACGTGGGGCTCAAACCCATGGGCCACGAGATCATGAGCTGCGTGAAAGTTGGACGCTTAATCCATGAGCCACCCAGGAGCCCCACCAATAGATATATTTAATAGATGTTTGGTAAATGAAATTGACCTGCCAACATACATTTGTTAATTACTCAAGAATCTGAGCACTCTAAACTGGAATTCAGTGTGTTACCTCAGTTATTTGAGTGGACTCAGGCAATGAGGATCCACAATCTTTTGGTGGATAGCCTGTCACCGGAAAACACGTGGGATGATATGGAAAGGCCAGAAATATCACATTCCCGTGAAGTAATTACCTAGGACTTCACGAGGTTTTATTTTCTTTTGCTTTTAAGGCAAAAGTGCTAAGCAAAATGAGCCTGACTGACCGAGGCACTGCTTTCAGAAAGCTTGGATTTAAAGAAAGAGTAGGGGCGCCTGGGTGTCTCGGTTAAGCGTCCAACCCTTGATTTCGGCTTCAGGTCATGATCTCACAGTTCATGAGTTCGAGCCCCACTGTCAGTGCGGAGCCCGCTTGGGATTCTCCCCCTCCCCTCTCTCTGCCCCTCCCTTGCATGCTCACTCTCTCTCTCTCTCTCTCTCTCTCAATAAATGAACAAATAAGTAAATGAAAAGAATAGTCACTCAGTTTGTCAAATATTTGATAATAAATAACAGTCTTATGTCAGAATGTAATGGAGAAAAAGACATGATCCTAACAGAAATATACAACTGCAATAATTTGTAAAATGATTTTGAAGGGAATGGTTTATTAAATTAAAAATTCCTGTATTCATCCACTTGGCAAACGATTGCCGAACACTAGCTCTTGAGCCCCTGAAGCGTGAGCTGTGAAAGACACAAAGTCTTATGGCTCTTGGGTTTTAGAAGCGTTCCATCCAGTAGGTGAGGGGAGACATGGCATGTGGTAAGACAACATAGGAGTTCAGACGAAAAACTGATGCGTTCGTAGGAGAAGGCCTTTAGGCTGCGCTGGTCAGGAGACGCTCTGCGGAGGCTGCATTCAGTCGGATCCTCCAGGATGGGTGGGATTTTTTTTCAATGAAAACGGAAAGAAATTCAGGGCAGCATGAGCCAAGAACGAGAGGCAAGTCCACATGAAGTCAGTTCAGGGAATTTCCAGGGACTAATCTAGCTTAGCCAGGAGCTCTTCCGCTTTCCTGTTCTATGGAACTGTGGTATTTGAAAAAAAAAAAAAAAAAAAAAAGCAGCCTGAGGATCCAAATGGAAGCAAAAGTTTAGGACAGAGGACGGTCATTGTGTTTTTAGATATGTTGAATTTGAGGAGATGGCAGGCTACCTAAGAAGAAGCGGCCTCGGGCAGGGCAGAAGTGAGTCCTGGACTGAACCCATCCAGACTGGATAGGGAGAGCCATGGGAGGCACAGGCGCAGAGGGAAAAGGATAAAACTGTGGGTTCTTCAGTGTGACTGCTTAAAGCCTTGACTTCATTTTTGTCCCTCCTACCTACACTTCCCCCTGTGCGCCCGCCATCCCTCCTCCTGCCTCTGTAGTAAATGGCCTGTGTCCTATTTTTTGTGGGACACCTGCCGCCTAGCAAAACACCTGACCTAGTAGGTGCTCAATAAGTGTTTGTTCAATAGATGAATGAATGAATGAATTCAGTGCAAAACTGGCTTCTGAGGAAACTTGAAGATTGTGACCTAATTTCTTTGACTCTCCAGCCATCAAGTGCCCAGAATTATTTGCCCCAGAGCAGGGAAGCCTGGCTTGTTCTGACACCCGCAGAGAATTCAGTGTTGGCTACACCTGCCATTTCTCCTGTAACAAGGGCTTTAAGCTGGAGGGATCTAATGATGTTGAATGCACAGCTTCCGGAAAATGGACAGCACCTCCACCAACCTGCAAAGGTAAAATACACTCACTGAGACCACTCTTCTTCTGGAAACTTCTTCAAAAGTAACAAAAGCCCATATAAGCTCTTACTATGTGACGGGTATGCGTGATTGCCTTATTATCGTGAAAGCTTTGTTTCTTGTTATGAAATATCTGTTGGGATCTAGGAAACATAGCCTATGGATTTAAGAATTTATAAGGAGTGACAGGACTTCTCACTTTTGTGAAATAAAAGATATATTGGTGCTGTTTTCTTTTTCCTTCTTTTGAGAGAGAGAGAGAGAGAGAGCATGTGCACACATACACACGAGCTGGGGAGGAGCAGAGGGAGAGAGAGAGAGAGAGAGAGAGAGAGAGAGAGAGAGAGAGAGAATCTTAAGCAGGCTCCCTGCCCAGCACAGAGCCCAACGCAGGGCTCGAGCTCACAACTGTGAGACCATGACCTGAGCCAAAACCTAAGCCATGACGCTTAACCGACTGAGCCATCCAGGCTCCCTGAAGTTATATTTATTCTTTTTTTGTTAAATGTTTATTTTTTGAGGTAACGTGAGAGACAGAGTGCACGTGGCGGGGGGGGGGGGGGGTGCAGACAGAGGGAGACACAGAATCCGAAACAGGCTCCAGGCTCCGAGCGTTCAGCACAGAGCCTGACGAGGGGCTTGAACTCACGAGCTGTGAGATCATGACCCGAGCCGAAGTCGGACGCTTACTCGACTGAGCCACTCAGGCACCCCAATTCTTAAGCAGAAATTTTCTTTCGTAATTTTGGCCTCTTTTGCTCAGAGACCTTTACTGAGTCGATTGCATGTTCTCCATGTATTCATTGTGATGAGAAGTACAAGGCGTGGGGTCACTAACTCAGTTTTTCAAATCAAGGAACTGAGAGAGAGGTCATGAGCATCTTTCTGTGACATGGAAAGTCAGCGACAAAGCCAGTGGCATCGTGCATACCTTACATTTCGTGCTGACCTTTGACCAGCAGGCAATGCCACGTCCCAATGAAGCAGCGAGGGCAGGCAATTGGCCTGTGTGTATTTTGCTTTCTACTGAATTTCTACCTTTTGGCACCAAATCTTCCCTTTCTTTCTTTCTTTTTCTTTTTTTTTTTTCTTTTGTCAATATTGGTAACATTGACCTCATGCCCCACACCCCGTTCTTCCTGGGGCCTAGAGCATTACCTCCCCAAGGGTATTTTTCAGTATTTTTTTTTTCTCACCTGGTTTTCCATACCTGAGATCGCCAATTTTCCTCAACGTCCTTGAGGAGCTGCCGCTAGAGCCTTCGTTGCTACAGAAAGAGCGGAAGGCGCTCACGCCACGTCAGTCTTCACCCCGTTACGCCCCGTGTGACTGGGATCTCTCTAAATGGAAACGCTTTTTCACAGCAGGTGTGGCATCAGCTCCTGTCTCAGAGGTTCGATGCCCAGCCCTCATCACTGTGGAGCAGGGAACAGTGTCCTGTAGGCATGGTCTGGGAACCTTTGGCCCGAATACCACGTGTTACTTTGGATGCCACGCTGGATTCACCCTCACGGGAGGCCGTGCTCTCAGATGCAGGCCTTCGGGACAATGGACGGCGGGAGCTCCCAAGTGCAGAGGTAATGGCAATGGGGCAGGCGGTTCGGGTGCTATCTTCCAGCTGGCGCCCACGCACAGCGTCGCACCTACCTGTTGAAATCGAATCCAGCCCCAACGACCCCTTCACGTGTCGGCTCCTCGGTGAAGTCCCCACCGATCCCGGTGAGAGGTAACCTGCCGCAGGCGTGTCGCCGCTCCCCTTGCGGTGTCACAAGCGAGTGGCCTGCTCTCGCAGACGTAAGGGAGGAAACGCTTGTAAAATGTCCAAGTGTGTGAGGACAGCAAGTTGTGAAATACGCGCTGCCGTTCCACGAATTATGTGATAGCGTGAACATGCCGTATTTTCATAGCTGGAACCTGAATGAAAAGATATGCCATGTATGATACCTCTGGAAGAGCTGTCACCCCCTGCGGGAAGTACCGTGTCTCTCCCGTCTTTGTATTCCCCATGAAGCACAGGAACAGCGCTTTGTAAATGTCACCATTTCTCAAGAATGTTTATTTGAGTTCAACTTTATTTCCTGAGCTTTAGTTTCCTATCTACAAATTAGGGACAATAACCCAAAGTTCCCTGAAGATAAGTTTGATTTTTTTTTTTTAACGTTTATTTATGTTTGAGAGAGAGAGAGAGACGGAGAGAGTGCAAGTGGGGGAGGGGGAGAGAGAGAGAGGGAGACACAGAATCCCAAGCAGGCTCCAGGCTCCGAGCTGTCAGCCCAGAGCCCGAGGCGGGGCTCGAACCCAGGAACCATGAGATCATGACCTGAGCTGAAGTCGGACGCTCAACCGACTGAGCCACCCAGGCGCCCCTCCCTGAAGAAAAGTTTAAAGGGGGTGACATTCTCTACTTCATTCAAACTTCCAGAGGCCAGCCATGCTGAACGCTTAGCAAGTGTCTCGATAGACACGTGCTGCCATGCCAGCAAATTGCCCATGGCAGTAAGAATAACATTTAGAACAGCGGTGCTTTTGAGAAGCCAAATACTGAAAATAGTATTTTTGTAGGTAAGATTGATGGAACCACTAGGAGGTATTTATTGAATTCTCCCTCCTGGTTCTTCAGCTGTCATCCTCTGAGCGGACATCTCAGTATGTGTGATCTTGGAGGAGCTGCTGTGAATGTCAGCAGTGGCTCATCTCCTTTCTGATCGTTCACATTCCTACCCCAGCTGCTGGCAACGCTAGCCAGGTCACAAATGAAACCAGAATCTCTGTTACCTTCCTTCTAAATGTTTGTTTTTCCCGCATTCCTTCTTTCTGCAGCCGTCAAGTGCTCTGAGCTGCATGTTACCGAGCCAGGCACGATGAACTGCTCCAACCCCTGGGGAAATTTCAGCTACGGCTCAACCTGCAGCTTCCATTGTCCAGAAGGCCAGTTACTTAATGGCTCAGCAAGAACCACATGCCAAGAGAATGGCCAGTGGTCAACCCCCATGCCAACCTGCCAAGGTATATTTTCCATATGGATTAGGAAGTCATTTGATAAGGAACATAACAAAATCAGTATTCCTTTTCTGTATATTTCTTTAATTTTTTTTTCTTTCTTTAGTTTAGAGGAGAGGGCATAAGTGGGGGAGAGGGGCAGCAGGAGAGGGAGAGAGAGAGAGAGAGAGAGAGAGAGAGAGAGAGAGAGAGAATCTCAAGCAGGCTCCACACTCAGCACGGAGCCTGATGTGGGGCTTGATCTCATGACCCTGTGATCATGACCTGAGCTGAAATCAAGAATCAGATGCTCAGCCAAGGGAGCCACCCAGGTGCCCCTGGTCTGTGTATTTCCGACAGTGGTCTCACTTTCACTGGGTTTCCCCTATGTTTAATAAATATTTCACAATGAATCAAGCAGAATCTCCTTGCCTCCTGCAGAGCAGTGGGAATTAAATTCAATGACTCTACAGACAATCCCCACTCCAGTGCGGAGCTCAGATTTGTCAGATGCACCCTCTCATGTCTTTATAACCTGTGTGTAATAAATACATCTTGAAGTTTCAGAACGTTTTTAATGGGAGGTTATTTCGTGAAGATTCCTAATTAATGATCTCAGAAGAATTTTCTGTACCACACGCCTCTAAAAACACACGGGGGGCGCCTGGGTGGCGCAGTCGGTTAAGCGTCCGACTTCAGCCAGGTCACCATCTCGCGGTCCGTGAGTTCGAGCCCCGCGTCGGGCTCTGGGCTGATGGCTCGGAGCCTGGAGCCTGTTTCCGATTCTGTGTCTCCCTCTCTCTCTGCCCCTCCCCCGTTCATGCTCTGTCTCTCTCTGTCCCAAAAATAAATAAACGTTGAAAAAAAAATTTAAAAACACATGGATCTGTTTAAATGAAGCTTCATCTGTTTGTAAGGCTTATCTCACCCACCTTCCTTTTTCTTTTTCATTTTTTTCTCTACGGCTTGTCAGGACTACCTTTTGTTGCATAACTAAGTCTTTGATTGCCAAAGAAAAAAAATTAGCCATGGTTTATTTTATTTGCTTAAGTTTCTACTTCTTTAATCATTTAATTCACATTTTTTTAGATTTTTATTTTTATTTTTTTAGTATAATTTATTGTCAGGTTGGTTTCCATAGAACACCCAGTGCTCATCCCAACAAGTGCCCTCCTCCCTGCCCATCACCCACTTGCCCCTCTCCCCCACCCCCTGTAATCCTTTCATCCACTTTATTAGGGCCCCTTCACCTGACTCCGTTGGAAATTATGTTTGATGCTGAAGCATTAGGAATAGAACTGGGCCCCGGTTAGCATTCTATTGCAGTAGTCTTATGGCTTCCGGATGTCTGGCGCCAGGCTGTCAGCACAGGACTTGATCTCACAGCTCCGAGGCCCTTCTCGGGGCCCTTCTGGAAGAATGATGGTCTTCTGCACAACATGCTTCTCATGCCCTGCGTGTATGTTTGTTTTGCAGCGGGGCCGCTGACTATCCAGGAAGCCCTGACTTACTTTGGCGGGGCAGTGACTTCTACAATAGGTTTGGTGACGTGTGGGACCCTCCTGGCTCTCCTAAGAAAGCGTTTCAGGCAAAAAGGTAAATAGGAAAGAGTCTTCTCCTTCTTTTCTTCTTTAGCGTCATGGGGGAGGGGCCATGAAACCACAGCGTCAGGAGTTCATGTTTGAAAACATGTTTGCGTTCAAAGGAAACAAGCCCAAGAGAAGTTATCTTGGGAACTGACCTCGCATCAGAATCACCTTTATAAAAAAATTACAGGGGCGCCCGGGTGGCTCAGTCGGTTGGGCGTCCGACTTCGGCTAGGGTCATGATCTCACCATCCATGAGTTCGACCCCTGCGTCGGGCTCTGGGCTGACAGCTCGGAGCCCGGATCCTGCTTCTGATTCTGTGTCTCCCTCTCTCTCTGCCCCTCCCCTGCTCACACTCT
This sequence comes from Prionailurus bengalensis, assembly GCF_016509475.1. Taxonomy (NCBI): domain Eukaryota; kingdom Metazoa; phylum Chordata; class Mammalia; order Carnivora; family Felidae; genus Prionailurus; species Prionailurus bengalensis. Next base: position 11,991,270 of record NC_057360.1, on the reverse strand, counting down.
GTCTCTCTCTGTCTCAAAAAAATAAATAAAAACATTTTTAAAAAATTTTAAAAATACAGATCCTTATAAAGAGAGATCTGGAAATTGGTCTGGAAAACTGAATTTCTCAAAAGCCCTCCCCTCCAAATTCTGATGATGCCCCTTGGCCCATTGGCATTTGGAGGCCTCAGGTCTAGGTAACCTTAGTTACCACCAAGACCAACTGGAAAGGACCGTGCTTCCCTCCTCATCTTTCTTTCATGCAATAGTCATTTATTGGCCGGCAGTGCTCGGTAGTGGGACCCAGGGTAATGGCCATGATGTTAAAGACTGTGCAAGCCCAGTAGGGAGACGGATAAGTGAAATCTAAGCTAATGCTGAAGTAGTGCCTGTGTGAGGCCAAAACACACCCTGGATATGACTGGAACACAAAAGAGAGGTGTCCCAACCGAACTGATAGGTCTGCAAAGGCCCCTTTAAGCTCTACCTTGGAAGAATAAGAAGGATTTCCCTAAAGGGAAATCAATGGAAATAGAGTTCCAGCAGAGAGAATGGTGTGTGGAAAGACCTGAAAGGGGTAAGTGGCCAGGCAAGCGCTACGTTCAGCATTTTGGTGCCTCTGAACCAAAAATGCTGTGGAGGAAGCGAGAGATAGAGCCCGAGGCGTGGAGGGTAGCTGCTCAGTCACGATCTGGGGTGGCACACTGAGAGATCTGTACGTTCTCCTGAAAACTTGCAGGGCTGATGCAGGATGGAAGCAGGGAAGTGACCCAACGGATGAAGACGCTCTATGAGGGAGGCTGTGTTTATCAGACTGTTCATCAAAAAAGGAGCTCTAGGGGCGCCTGGGTGGCTCAGTCGGTTGGGCGTCCGACTTCAGCTCAGGTCATGATCTCGCGGTTCGTGAGTTCAAGCCCCGCGTCGGGCTCTGTGCTCAGAGCCTGGAGCCTGCTTTATACTCTGTGTCTCCTCCTCTCTCTGCCCCTCCCATGCTCATGCTCTGTCTCTCTCTGTCTCTCAATAATAAATAAACGTTAAAAAATTAAAAAAAAAAAAAAGGAGCTCTAGGGGAGCCTGGGTGGCCCAGTTGGTTAAGCGTCCAACTTCAGCTCAGGTCATGAGCTCATGGTTCGTGGGTTCAAGCCCTACATCAGGCTCTGCACTGACCATGCAGAGCCTGCTTGGGATTCTCTCTCTCCTCTCTCTCTGCTCCCCCCCTGCCAAATAAATAAACTAAAAAAAAAAATAAAGAAAGAAAGAAAGGGAAGGGAAGGGAAGGGAAGGGAAGGAAAGGAAAGGAAAGGAAAGGAAAGGAAAGGAAAGGAAAGGAAAGGAAAGGAAAGGAAAGGAAAGGGAAAAAAAAGAGCTTGGCCTAGGATGAAAGAAGGGAACCATCTCTTATGGATTAAAACATTCTTTCTTTGTCTGGTCCGGATGCTCAGTCATGAGTTCAGAAACCTCTCTTCACACACTAATGGGGCTCTTCATCATTTCTCATGGAAGGTAACAAGGGGCATCAGAGGGGTCAGGAATGCTCAAATGCAGGTGACTGAGAGTGGCTGTCATACCTGATGGAGCTCTCATGGAACTGACTTTCAGCTCTGATTATTAACTGCTCTAGGGCAGACCCTCTTGTTCCGCACTTGTAAGTTCTCTCCATTCACAGAATCACCATCACATTGAGGCTGGTGTTCTAAAGTTCCTTCACATACTCCCCTGTGGATGGGTGAGTAGGACGATAGACAAAGAAAGAGCGTCAGTCTGCTTAAAGAGCTGCCACCAGTCCCTCTGGGCGACATTTCTGTTTCTTTAACTAAATCCAGAAGGCAGAAGCGAGAGTTCCTAAGACCTAGAACCTATTCTCCATAACCATGTAGGAATCACATTATTCCTGCCTTCCCTGCACCCCCCACCCCCAGTTCTTTCTTTAGATTTGAGACGTTGCCAAAGAACCCTCCACACCATGATGAGAGACCGGCAGCCGCCCATCCTCCAATATCTTTAATAATAGATAAATCTGGGGCGCCTGGGTAGCTCCGTTGGTCAGGTCATGATCTTACAGTCATGAGATCAAGCCCTGCGCTGACAGCGTAGAGTCTGCTTGGGATTCTTTCTTTCCCTCTTTCTCTGCCCCTCCCCTGTTTGTGTGAGTGCTCTCTCTCTCTCTCTCTCAAAATAAATAAATAAACTTTTAAAAATAAAAATAAATAAATTCATTTGTGAGGATGGGGAATTTTCCTTGACCCACTGCAATGTGATTTTAACTTTATAGGACTCTATGGTCAAATAATAGGAAAATGCTGCGTACTCTGTTCCTCTCCTGCAAATTCAAAATGCGCATTCATTATCACATTGAAGGCTCAATAGTGCCCTGTAATAAATATACTTGCTCCCCTTCATTTGGCTTAGTGTTTTCTAAATTTATTTAGCCATAAGATGCTTTCCCCTTTTATCTCTCCACGGGACGATGGGCAGGCCGGCTGCCATATTTAAAGTTTCCACTCTGCGAGCCCATCGTTTGGATTAAGACAGGAGGCCCTGGTCACCCATGTTACCAGAGAAAGAAAACAGCCTTTGTTATGTGGGTATGGATTTGTTTACACAATCAGCTTCCCAACTAGTGGCTGGGGGAGTGTGACACAGGTTGCAATGACAGGGGACCTCAAGTGCCAAACAAATGGGTTTCAAGAACCAGCGATCTCAATGTCAACAGCAACCAAAAACAGCCGAGAGGCTGACGGCAAGGACCAGAGGACAAAGAAGAGGTTGTCACTGAAAAGCAAGAGAGGAAACATGAGTGGACTGTGGATTACATACTGTCAAATGTTTTCATTCAGCCCCACACGGGTCCCGACGCACAGCTTGTTCCCAATGCACCCCGATAATGAGCCTGTGTGAAAATCAGTAACAGACTTTCCCCAATGACTCTTACCTCTGATGACCTTTCTCGTTCATCTAGGTTTTTTTTTTCCTTTAAACCAATCATTTGTGTCTTCTTGCTTATTCCAGATGATGGAGAAAGCCCCTTGAACCCTCAAAGGTAAGAGAGACATGTTGCATGGTTGAGTAAACTTTTCTAGTTTGACTTTGTAACTCATTGTGATATATCAGAATGACTGTACATGATGTCCCCCTTTTGCAACAAAACTTTTGCAAAATCCCCCTTACTAATTCTAAAGTCAAATACACAGATAATATATCCTAACTACACACAGTGTTTTTTAAAAAAAATCAGTGATTTACTCATTGTAAAGTAAAGGAGAAATGAAAGGGAAAGTGATACATGATAGAAATAAAACGCTAAAGCCGAGGGACTACTCTAGTGGATGTGATGAGGCTTGCACCTTTGGGTCAACAGCCGTAAAGACCAACAGTCAGTGACCAACAGTTTTTAGTGACTCAAACAGCATCAGAGGCATTGACAGCACCAACCTGATTTTTTTTTTTTAATGATGAATGACTCTGGTAAAGGATTGGAAAACCTGTTATAACCTTCTCTCAATTCACATGGCAATTGTAATTTAAAAGACACAAAAAATACGCTATTATATTTAAAGCAAGATAAGTTCTAGACTCAGAGGTTATTCACCTACAGGAATATTGAGTAGATATCCTAAAACTGTATGGAGTGAAGGATAAATCTTTTGCATCATATGCCTATTAGGTTATCCAGTGCCCCTGGCCCTTTCCCCCACTAAATGTCAGTAGAACTCTTGATCATTGTGAAAATTAAAACAAACAAACATACATAGGGGAAAGTACTACCATGCTTTGATAACTATTGCCAGATGATCAGATATCAAGCCTGGGTATTTTCTAAGGATTTCTTCTCCCCAGGAAGAGGCATAGCGGGTACTCAGTACCTACAGCTCAACAATAACTTAACGGGGGTGTACGTGCAACGCAAGTTGCCCAGAGCTGTTAAATGGCATCTCCAAAATATTGCAGGCATTTAATTTTGTTACCTTTTTTTTTTTTTAATTTTTTTTCAACGTTTATTTATTTTTGGGACAGAGAGAGACAGAGCATGAACGGGGGAGGGGCAGAGAGAGAGGGAGACACAGAATCGGAAACAGGCTCCAGGCTCTGAGCCATCAGCCCAGAGCCCGACGCGGGGCTCGAACTCCCGGACCGCGAGATCGTGACCTGGCTGAAGTCGGACGCTTAACCGACTGCGCCACCCAGGCGCCCCGTGTTACCATTTTTTTTAAATGCTTATTTATTTTTGAGAGAGACAGAGACAGAACGCGAGTGGGTTAGGGGCAGAGAGAGAGGGAGACACAGAATCGGAAGCAGGCTCCAGGCTCCGAGCCGTCAGCCCAGAGCCCAACGGGGGGCTCGAACTCACGAGCTGTGAAATCATGACCTGAGCTGAAGTCACTCAACCAACTGAGCCACCCAGGAACCCCAGTTTTGTTAGCGTTTCAAAGCAGAATTCCAGGGTCGGGTGTTCATGCATGATGTCTCAGGAACTCTGTGCTGTGCCGTCATCAAGGCCCCAGCACCACATGGAAAATCTTTGTGTTTCTGTCCTTTAGCCACCTAGGAACATACGGAGTTTTCACAAATGCTGCATTTGACCCAAGCCCTTAAGGTAAGTCACCCGTGAAGATATTTTTGAAGTAAGTGAGGGGAAGAGAAAGAATACTAAAACTTGACTTTTTAGTATATAATCACGAGTTACATTTTAAGCATGTATTAAATTTTTAAGCCTTGAAGGAAATTGCGTTGGCAGCAGGGGACAGGGTACGTCAGTAGAGTGACAATAGAAAGTAAGTTTATGCGAGGATTCCCATTTCCTCCGGGATAGAAATGCTCTAATAAGACATAACTTCTTTCAGGATGTGTGACATTTCCATTAATGGCCGCTCGGTGGTATTAACAACACTGCGGACCTAAATTTCATATATTAAAAAACAAAGAAACAAACAAAACAAAACACCGCGGCCTTGCTTGATGACCACAAGTCACACTCCTGGAAACATTCTACCAACTTCCATGCAGCCAATCCCCTATGTGACCTGCTGGAACACAAAAATAATTGGTTACTTTCTCTGTCCCCCAAAGCTCAGTATGAGTAGTTGAGTTTCCTAAGGAAAGGAGCCTAGATGGCAGATTATCTAGAATCTAGAAAGAGCTTGTGTTGATCCTCAGGGACAGAAATGCTAAGAGCTAGCTAGCTAGCTTGCTTGCTTGCTTTGAAGGAACATGTAATTATTTCAGTTTCTTTCGTCTCATTTTCAGAGACCTGTCCTCCTGGTCACCTCACTCAACCTCCATAGGATCCTATTTTTGAACATCAGGCTTCTTGCCAGACTGGGCTGTAACTGTGGCATATTTGCGGCAGTTTTCTGGAAATACTTGTAAAAAAAAAAAAAAAGGCATGAAGTTTCCTGTAGATTAGTCCTGGATGACAGCAGAAGGGTTGTGCCAGAAGCCCGAACTCTCCACCCACCCTTCCTGCTTCACCTCTTCCTTAAGCCTCAGCAGCCAGGACTGGATGCCTGCAGTGGTCTGTGGGTTTTGCCCAGCTGTCCCTTTCTTGAAAGACTCATTAGCCAGAGACTGAAGCATCTGACTTACCAGAAGACCAGACTGTGGAAACAGAAAAAATGCCTCTATTTTTGGATTGGAGGACGGCATCCTCTACTTTGTTGGGAGGCAGGTGGTGTCTGTGACTTGAGGGGACTTCTGGAAGGTCTTCTGGGGTCTCCAGTGCTTGCCCTTCATGAAGCTTATCACACCCTGACTGCAAGCCTTCCAAGAAGCCTCTGGTTGGCACCAGAGGGTGCAGAAGACCGAGAATCAAGACAGGAAGGCACGTGTCGCCTTCCCTCCACCGGTCAGTCCGCCCAAAAGGACCTCAAGACCAAAATTCAAATGTGCAATTAAAAGGATTCTTCCCAAATACCACGCTCTATTATTTGACGTTTTGTTCAATAAGGTCTGTGTACATCATTTTGTTTACATCAATGTAATGCATAATTACTGCTGTCCCAATGGTGGATTGACCCTTCATTCAGTCGTCAAATATATACCACCCCCCCCCACCACACAAAATCAGAGAAGAAAACGAAGTCAGGAAATCAGAGAGGCAGGAAAAAAATCATTATCACCTGAACGTTCTGTAAGAAAGAACAGATGTTCTTTATTAAACCACACGTTTAATGCATAGGTTGTTGAAAGTCACACAGTAGTTATCCGGAACTGATGCCCAAAAATAGCCAAACGGGACAGTTGCCTTGTCTCTGTGAGGCAGTAAACGTGTCATGCAGGACAAACAACACGTGGGTGCATATGCAAATAAAAATGGCAAAACCGTCTAGCTAAAGGGTTACAGTAACTTTGCAAGAGCTTCAGTGGTAACCTTGGCGGATTTAGGGACTCGCTGCTCTTAAAAAGCTTCTCATATCCTGTCGACAGCACCTCTGACTGCTTATCTTAGGCCAATCACTGGGCTGGGTGTTGCAGGACGGTGGCCACCGGCCCTGTGTCCGGAGTCAGAATCTGCCACTTGTAAAAGCTCCTCTGGGGAATTCTGATGGGGCACCGGCTTTCAAACCACTACTGTCACAGATACAGAAGAGTAAGGCCCTGTTCCTGCTCTAACAGCTGATCATCTAATTGGGGACACGATAGACATCCCGGCAAAGTAACAGAGGGTGAGCAACAGGAGTGTTTTGTTTGAATACTGCTGTAGGAGCTCATAAAGTGGGAAAGGCAACTCGAGTCCAGAAGGAGACTCGGGAGATACTCCTACCGGGAGATGGGTAGGACTCGATTTGAACTGAACCAGTGGGCAGCAAAGACAAAGAGATGGGCATTGTAAGTTGGCAGAGTAGTATCAGCAAAGCAGCAGACAGAAAGAAGCCTGCGTGGAGGGAGAGTGAAGCCTGGAGGGGGCCCGACATCACGTGACATCACCTCGTGCGAGGTGCCCCATTACAAGGTATCCAATCTACCGAGACAAACCGTTGAGACAGAAGCTTGGAGGCCCGCAGGTTCGGGGAACCTCGGACAGCGATAGTGATGCTTCGGACAACCTAAGCCTCCGATTTTCTAGCAAGGGCAAAATAAGATCTTAAGGCCCTGTGAAACAGCCCAGTGCTCGGGGAGACACAGGGGGGGCCCTGCAGCGGGAAAAAACACAATCGGAGAAATACGCGTGTGCGGGCTCCTCTCAGCTGCGGGCAATCGGGCACCTCACAGTATTCTTTTATCTTGCTAACAACTGCATCGGGGGAAAGACTCTCATCCCCCTCTTGGGCCGATGTTAAAACCGAGCTCTAAAGAGGTTGCGTCGCCGACCCAAGCCAGCACGGCGCGGGGAGTGGGACTGAGGTCTGCTCTGCTGATTGCCTCTGCGGTGCTGCCTCCGTGGCCTCGGGCCCTCCTCCGGCCAGAGCTGGGCGCGGGCAGCAGTCAGTGCGGTGGTCCAGGCCTGCCGGCCCCGTGCCCGGGCTCAGGCCCCCGCTTCCTCCCCTGCAATTGCAAGGTGTCCCTGCGCCCCTACCACAGCAGAATACCCTTTCCCCCAGATCGGGAGACCGACGCGGCTAGGGGCGTGGGGTGACGCCGCCCTGGGAACTGCAGAGGGCGTAGCAGGTGTAGACGCTTTCGCGGTGGGTGGCGAGGGGTCGCGGGCTCAGCAGGTGCAAGGGCCGGACCGCTTTTGCCCGCGGCTCGTTAACCCCTGGGCCCCGCCCCGCCCGCGGGGGCCTCCATTTCTGCCCTTCTCTCCACCTGCGGTAAAACATTCACCAACCCCTCGCCCTGCCTCCTCCCTCCGGTCCCCGCGGGCGCGGACCCAGCCAACCCCCTTTGGCCTGGAGGGGCGCTAGGAGGGGAGGACGGCTGGAAGCCGCGGCGGCCTCGGCGCCCCGGCCGAAGGGCGGGAGGACACCGCCACCCGCAGCCTCCCGGGGCGCATTGCAGCCGCGACGGCGGACCGGCCTGCCGCGCGGGGCGCGACCGGCGGCGGACGCGAGCGCGGCCCAGGTCCCCGGCTGGCGGCGGCGGCGGCGCGCGGGAGCGGGGAAGCAGCCATGGCCCCGGGCTGCCCGCGCCTCTGGGTCCTGGTGGTCCTGGGCGCCGGCTGCGCAGGCTGGGGGCGCCCGGGGGCCGAGGCGGCGCGGCTGAGGCAGTTCTACGTGGCCGCGCAGGGCATCCGCTGGGACTACCGCCCCGAGCCCGCAGACCCGAGGTGAGGCGGCTGTGGTGGCCGGTGGGCTCTCCCCCCCCCCCCCCCCCCGGGGAGCATCAAGTTACCTCTTCTAGGGAGCTTTTCCTTTGCAATCGCGGGGCTTGCGCAGCAAAACAGAGCGGAAAAAACAAAAAAGCAAAAAACCTTATCGCTAAGTTTGGAAACAGAATTGCCAGTTTTGCTTCTAGCGGGGCAGCGTAGCCACGATGCAGTGTGTGTCCTTCCGAGGTTATGGGAGACACAGGTGCCGCTTTCAAGAGTTGGTGAGCACAGGTTCGTTAGAGCGGCTCACTGGGGGTTGAGTGCGGTGATGGACGCAGAAGCACCTCATTCGCCCTTCCTGCGAAGTCCCAGGCCAGAATTTTGGAAGGCTCGTGTTTTTCTAGAACCTCTAGTTACATATTATTTATTTCGTCCTCCACATGGCTTCCTCTTGTAAAACTAAAGATGTACGCTTTGGCCTTCATTACAAGCAGAGTGCCCAATCGCGGTCGCCAAATTGCCACAATTTTGTTGTGTTCTTACAAATGACTTTCAAACCATCATCGGTCGGTAATTTTGCAACATGTTTGTTCCTTTACCTTGTCTTCCGCTTCATGTGGCTCGTTTTATTCACGTTCTTAGTCCCTGGGATAAAGTCTACCCCGGGCTATTTTGGAAGGGTCTCTGTTAACAGGCATATGTAACGAAAAGGTGGCTGAAATAAGAAAACTCTATCTTTGAATTGCAAACTATTTTTCCTAATTGAAAGGTTAAAAAAATAAGACTTCCCAGCAATGAAACAAATTATAGGACCTACTCACTATTTCCAGTTATATTTTTATACTTTTTAATGGTAAACCTCTCAGTGTGACTCAAGTTTTTTTTTTAACTTCACAGTTTACATGATTGTGAAAGACATGTTCCTCTTTTACAATTACAAAACCAAAGCAATCTGCCAAAAAATAATGTAATATTTCAAGAGTCTTGTAGCGTATAGCATTAGATCCTTCAAAGAATTGCTTTGTAACTGGGTTATTTTGGAGGGTACTACATACTATCTTGGTCTTGTAATAAGAAGAAATCCTTACTCAAAAAATTTATTTTAAATATTGTCTTTCAAGTCGATGATCTATCTAGATCGCACCCACAGCCTTAGGAAACTGCCAGAAACCCCGAAGAAAATAACAGGCTTCCCAACATTAATCTCTCTTGCTCGTGGGCAGACAGTAACAGCTTGCTGCCTTCGCGGGGGCACCCCGTGCTTGTGCTTGGAAGTTTGTTCTTCCTTCTGTAGTTGACTCCGAAAATGACAAGCAGAACCGCACAGGGCAAAAGCCTGAGTCACATGGTGAGTCCACAGGGCACCATGACTGGTTATCCGATCCCCTCACCCTGTGGTTGAGTTTCCAGAATTCGCGTAAGAGTCATAACCCTGGTGCCAATTATTGCGCCCAGACCATGGAATGATAACCTAGGCCAACTGTCAATATCTTTGAACCTCAAATCATGTCATTTCTCTCTCTGGCACTTTCTAGTGAAAAATCTAACCCGTGTATCTGGCTGCTTAAACTCAGAGCTTGTGCTCAAGTGGCCTGCACCCGCAGCTGAATGGCACTCACTTTAAGGAGATCGGTCTAGACAATTCCATTCTTTGCCAAAGTGTATTTTAGGACAAAGCAAAGATCTCCCCTCTTACTTCATCCAGTATTAGCAGCAGAATGGCTTTGAGAGGTGACATATATCCATTATTCTTGTTTGAAGTCTGAAGTAAATGTTTTTGAAAATTTCCCTAAGGAAACTTGTTCAGTCACTTACATGTATGTAGGTAACAGGTATTGAAAACGAAAACATATATTTTGTTCCCCTCTAGGGTTCTAGCTTTATATGATTCTTATTATGATCAGATCATTTTTAGAGAATCCTCATAAATGAAAAATTCATCATGCCTGTTGGAAATCCTATTATTTTTAGCTTTCTACTTAGATTAGTTTTGAATAGCAATTCAGTTGTTCGAAATCAAAACAGATATACCTCCGGATGTACACACAATATATACAGTGAAATATGGTAGAAAATATACCCTTATTGAACAAAAAATACACACCCCACACAAAAGTCTGATTCTGCTTAGTAAAGCTTTTATGCCATCATCCGTGGTCATGTATTTCAAGATCGGGGGTGGGGGAGGGGAGGGTTGTTTTCGAATGTACTAAAGATTAAATAAATATAAATGGATTCCAACATGAGGGACACAGCTACCATATGGAATCTTAAGATTCTTGGGTTCTAAGAACTCTCAGAGGTAATTTTGTTCATTTTTAACATCGATGTTTGACCTTCTACTCCCCCCCAACCCTAAGCACCAATCCCACCCCCCAAGTGGTTGTCTAGTTTCTACTGAATGCTTTCAGCGACTGAGAACCCAGTACCTTGAATAGCTAGCTGCTCATTTCTGAAACACTTTACTCCTACTTCCTTAAATTCTGCCCCCAAACATTAACACAATTCTTGTATCCCACATTTTAAAAAGTTTAAGAATTACTGCAGTTAACGATTTTTCTGCTTCATAGGAAAACATGGAGACTAAAAACCAACTTTTATTACCTCTTAAAAATATGACTAGTTAGCACGAATTGGATATTTACAACGCGCTGGCCCCAGGCCCTTTGCAGGTAGCCGTTTATGTAATACTTGTAACAGCCCCTTGAAGATTTTACTATTATTCTCATCTCACGCTTGTAGAAACTGAGGCACAAATGGATTAAGTACCTTGTTCAAGGTTAGACAGCTAATAAGGGGTAGAAACGAGATTCAACCCCAGACACTGAGTCCACAACGTGTTGTCTTAACCACTGCACTATATAGACACTGCAGCAAAGGTGGTGAGTATCCCATTCTGTGAGGCCCTGATTTTAGGGGGGGGGGGGCACCCTGTCTGGATTAGGAAGCCTCACAAAGCCAGTTTGTTCAACGGGTTTAGACAGTTTTGAGAAATTTCCCCCAACTACCTTCCCGTTTACTTTCATCTGGAAGACCGAGGCAGGAACGCCGTGCCCAGCTTTAGCGATGCAGACGGAAAAAAGGCCAGAAGCAAGCTCAGTCTCTCCCTGACTCCCCTTCTGTGATACTTTACCATGAATACAAGGGTTTCACCTCTTGGAGACTTGGCTCTGCCACTTTTCCATTGATCCTCGTCGGGACAAGTTACTCAACATTTTCTGAGACGTGGGTTTTTCATTTGTTTGTTTCCAGGGTGAATCCCCAGGGCTTTTACTCCATTAGCCCATCTCCAACTTCTCAGCTAGAAATAGGGTCCACCAAATCAGTGTTTTTTTGCCATGTTCCTCAGGTAATTTACATATGTATTTGATTCATCAGTTAAAGAATTGCCCATGTATTGATTCATAGAGGATTTGGTTGTGGGTTTAGTCATTTAAAATCTAAGCCTAACGTTTGGGTTCACACGATGATCTTTGGTCCTTTTTTAGAAAATGGATTCTGGGGCCCCTGGGTGGCTCAGTCGGTTGAGCATCTGACTTCAGCTCAGGTCGTGATCTCGTGGTTCATGTGTTCGAGCCTCGCATTGGGCTCTGTGCTGACAGCCTGGAGCCTGGGGCCTGCTTCGGATTCTGTGTCTCCCTCTCTCTCTGTTCCTCCCGTGCTCGCTCTCTCTCTCTCTCTCTCTCTCTCAAAAATGAATAAAGATTAAACAAAAAAAGAAAAAAAAAAGAAAATGGATTTTGAGTACATTAGTTAAGGCAGACTCAATTTGGGAAAGAACAGTTATTTCAACAGAATATTCTTAAAGAGATCAATAATTGTTTTATTAACTTCACGTATTATTCATGTTTATAAAATCTCGGGTTTCTGAAACACAATTGAAATACTGGTATTCCTACCACATATCTGAGGACATGAGAAAGCCATCTGTCTTGTGATGAGATATAGATGTCTTCTATGCCTTTCAAATTAATTTTTGTATTTTATTTCTAGTTCGAATCCTTTTGCAACTTCCTTTCAGAAAATTGTCTACAGAGAGTATGAACCATATTTTCAGAAAGAAAAACCACGATCCAAAATTTCAGGTAAGCCCGAAGTATACTATTTAATTTTGAAGATAAACCTCTACGAATAGTTTGATATTCATATATATGTAAACCGTCTATTTGGCACTATCTTTGTAGAAATGCATGCTTTGGTTGTTTTTAACCAGTTCAGGCTACAGAATGTGTGGGTCCAAGTGCAAAGAGAAAATGTGGGGCCCCTGGTTCATATTTTTGGGAATTTCAAGGCAGGGGGCCCTTCTTGCCCATGAGGTGACATGGCCAGGAAGCTGGCTGTTTTTGACATTGATCAAAAAGCTCGACAAAACTTTGAAGTGTTTGAACTTTTAAGTTTATTCACGCATTGAACAGACTACTGTTGAGCACCCACGATGGGCTGGGCATTGAAGCAGGCGGTAGTGGACAAGACAGAACCTTACCTTGTCTTTCTTATCCTTGAGTGTGGATGAACCTTAACAAATAATCCGGTGCCTCCGTCTGGGTCCCTAGACTCACTCAAAGGAACCATATACGGCTGATTCTTTTGCATTGGTTTTCCCATCTCTTCTCCTGTTTTATTTATGGTGTGAGATGTACAACAGCTATCAGTTTCGAAGAGAAATCTCTCCTTTTCCCTCCTCTCTTCTTTAGTCAAGGCAAGTGGGTTGAGTGGGTTTTTGGGATCTTGAATATGGTACTATATTCCGCAGGAATGATAGAGGCCGTTAAGAGAGAACTTCCTCCAGCTGGGCCCCCTGGTCGATAATTCCCTCATCCTCCCACACTAACCAACTGAAGAGGGTCAACTTTCCCAAACTCCTCCTTCTGTCTCTCCGTGCAAACCGTTCTGTCCTGCCGCCTCTGACCGCCCTTTACCTTCAGTCTTCCCTTGGCTGGAGCCTGCCCTCCAGTCACAAATCAACAATTTTGGAGTTTTACAAACAAGAATACAGTGACTTAAAATACCTAAGGGCTCAGGGGAAGAATCCAGTGGAAAAGGGGAGGATAACACTATCGGAGAGAGAATAATTGCTGGAACCAGATTCAGAAGAAACAGGAAGTGAGGGGATTCAAAGCTTGGGCCGAATTAGCTGGAGATGAGATACCACCTTCACGGGGCTGGCGAGGCAACAGACGATAAGGTTACCAATAAAATGAAGTTTGTAGTTGAGGGCAGAAAGCTCAAGGATCTCCCGTCCTCTGTCACAGAGTCTATTCACTTTCATAGCTCTGGCTCCACGCTTTGTATGTACGACAGATACTTCAGAACTATCTAATTTAATTAAATTGTAGGTGGGTGAGGGCAAAATGAGCTGGGAAACATATTCATTAGGCCTGGAGAGAAGAAGAACTGGGCAGGTGTTTAGAGCCTTGCCTTGTGTGGCTTTTGCCAAGTGACTGAGTTGAATCTCTGGTCTGTGTAAGCCACTGTGCTGAGTGATGGAAAGGCCAGTGCCAGCCTGGAGACTCTCTTTTAGCCACGAAGGAGTCATTGATAGGTTTTGGAGAGGAGAGTGCTATGATCAAAATCCTTTGAGATGATTAACTTTTGAGGACATTTCCTGATTCAACCTCATTAATTAGAAGTAGACCTTGGGGGGCGCCTGGGTGGCGCAGTCGGTTAAGCGTCCGACTTCAGCCAGGTCACGATCTCGCAGTCCGGGAGTTCGAGCCCCGCGTCAGGCTCTGGGCTGATGGCTCAGAGCCTGGAGCCTGTTTCCGATTCTGTGTCTCCCTCTCTCTCTGCCCCTCCCCTGTTCATGCTCTGTCTCTCCCTGTCCCAAAAATAAATAAAAAACGTTGAAAAAAAATTTAAAAAAAAAAAAAAAGAAGTAGACCTTAATCAGGGCGCCTGGGTGACTCGGTACTTTAAGCGTCCAACTCTTGATTTGAGCTCAGGTCTTGATCTCACGGTTCGTGGGATCGAGCCCAGAGTGGGGCTTTGTGCTGACAGCGTGGAGCTTGGGATTCTCTCTCTCCCTCTCTCTCTCTGCCCCTCCCCCATCTAAAACTAAATAAATAAACAAACTTAAAAATAAAAGTAGACCTGATCATTAATTTATGTGTAAGCCCTGTGCACTTACAACATCACCTCTCTGTCAACCCCTGTATTTCTCATTACGCATTTGTTTTATGTGAATTCTGAGGCATTTTAACACCCGTTTTAAAAGGAGCTCCTTCCCGAACTCCCCAAGTCACTTAATGATGAACCCCTGAAGGGCAAGGGTAGTATTTTATTCACTGGATCTCTACAGTAGCTGATAGAGTGGGGCAAATTTGGGGTAAAGGAAAAGACTGAGAAGCTCTGGGTTTAAACACTACCATTGACTATGTGACCTGCCCCATCCCCCAGCCTGGTCCTGTGTCATTGGTACCTTTCCCTGTTTCCTCCTCCACCCATCTGGCGGGTACGATTCTAGCCGAACCTGGAGCCAGTCATGTGCCACTTCTGCAGCGTGAGCCCAGGAGTCATTCAAATTGCGGGTGGGGGCTAGGCTGTAAGACCAGAGGTCTGAAGGTGCCTGTCCAGCGAGGTTTGAGGCCCTGCGGACAGGTGGAGGGGCCAGTCTCATTTTCGGGAATCCTGTCTGGGGCTTGAAAATGGTTAGTTTTGACTCCGAATTTTTTCCAGGAGGATTAAGAAATGTTTGCCCCTGAAGGGGCTTTAAAATAACCCCACGACAGGCTTTCCTGTTTTCTGTAGTGTGTTGTTCACCTTGAGAGCAGGAGGCTGGGTTAGCTGGCTTCATAGCCAGCTAATAGTTTTCAAGTCCAAAACCATTTGGTACATGCTGTGCTACCTTCTTGGGACCACAAGATAGGCGACTCCTTCCCCCCACCTCACTGTCGGCCACTGAGGAGAGGGTGGGATGGGTCTCGGGCCATCTGGCCGACGGAGGAGCTGAATGGCGCTCAGACAACGTCCAGGCCTGTGTTTGCCCACGTGCGGGGAGGTATTTGGGGTGCACTTACGAACACATCGCTTTATTTTGCCTTAATTCCGAAGAAACCGAAAGGGAGGCAAATAAACATTCCACGTCGCTCACTGCAGCAAGAGGTCTTATTAGGTTAAATAACTTAGAAGACTTATCCTGGGCACCGGGCATTTGCAGCCCCATGATGCCAACAGACAAATCGCCAGGGCGAGGCTCCCATGGCAACGAAACCGGTGCACGCTGTGACAACATAGCCCTCTTGTGGGCTCCGGGGCATCCCAGCGGGTGGGAATAGCCAGTGGGGGCTTCTGTCGGCAGCTAGGACGGAGGGCAGCAGCCAGAAGAGAGAGGTCAGCCAGTGGAGCCAGATGTGGTCAGGAGTCAGAAATGGTGTAGACACTGGAACCATTTCAGGAAAGGGGGGCTTCTGAACCCGCTCTGTGCGAGGTGGGAGAGAAAGGTTCAAGAGTCCGCAGATTTGAGTTCTCACCCCAGCAGTGCCACCCAGTGACTGACCTTGAGCAAGCCACCCTCCCTGCCCCCATGTCCTGGGCTTTGTCACTGTCTCCGAAACGAGGATTGAACGACGTGACCTCACTGGCCCTGTGCAGAGCTAACACAAAAACAAACAAAAAGCTTCAGGCACATGATCAGCATAAAGTCTAGCACCGGGAGCTCAGCGAAAGGAATAAGAAAACTGGGTCCTGGGGCAGCTGGGTGGCTCAGTCCGTTAAGCTCCCAAGTTTGGCTCCAGTCACGATCGCGTGGTTCATGGGTCCGAGCCCCGCATTGGGCTCCCTGCTGTCAGAGCAGAGCCCGCTTCACATCCTGCCCCTCCTCTGCTCGTTCTCTGTCTCTCTGTCTCTCTCTCAAAAATAAATGAACTTAAAAAAAAAGAAAACTGTGGGTAAAAAGATAGGAGCAGAGAAAGATAGGGCCTCTGTCTCAAAAGTCCCATTTTCTCTTTGCCAATAGGTAGACATCCTATCTTTCAACATCCATTGAAACATCCTTTCGACATCCATTATCATTTCGACATCCTGATCTTCATCATTCCCAAGGGGCAGAACCCCTTCGGCCATATAAGGTAGCGTATTCTCAGGTCCCAGTAGTTAAGATGGGGACACCTCAGGGAGGGCCTTCATTCTGCCTACCACGCCCACCAAACAAAACCTTCCCACAGTGGCCTCCCTTTCAGAGAATGACACCTTCCTGCACCCAGCTGCCCAGCCAGAGTGTCACCGACCATCCACAGCAACTTGGACCCCTCACCCTCCACCCATATCCCATCCATTGAGGCCTGGCAGTCTGGTCTCCTAAGCGCTCTCTAGCATGTTCTTATCACCTCCGCTACTGTAACTTTACGGTAACTCACCAACATCATCCCCCTGGAGCCTTCTATCTGCTCTCTCGACATCCACTCTGGATTCTCCTCGGCTCATCCTCCACCAACGCAGCCAGAGATTTAAAACCCCAAATCTGGTCCATGTCTCACTTCTGCTAAAAACTCTCTAATGGCTCTCAGATACTCTTAGAGAACTCTAAATGGCCCAGAAGGCCCTACATGACAGGGCCTCTGACTATGCCTTCAGCCTCACTTTCTGCTCCTTTCTCTTGCCTGTTAAGCTTCACCTTCGCCATGGCCATCTGCCAGCTCTCCAAAGAGGCCAAGTTTTCTGGTGCCGCGGACCCTTTGCACGTGCTAATCCCACTTTGGCTTCAGTTAAAGCATCGCTTCCTCAAGGAAGTATTTCCCAACCCCGATCCCCTCCATGCGTCCGAGATTGGGCGGAATCCCTCTGTAAAATGCTCTTCAGGGTGTTCTGTACTTGGCTTTCATAATACTTACCATAGTTTGTCATCAAATGTTGGCGGGATTATTTGTTAAAATCTGGCATTCCTACCTTTTTTGTAAGCTCTGTGAAGGCGCCTATTTCACTCACCATTACAGTGCTGACAGCGAGGACAATGTGGGCACTCAGTGAATGTGTTTTGAGTGAATGAATACATATAGCGTGAGGGGTGGACTATTAAAAGGTGGTTAAAGGCCCAGTGTGTAGAGTCTGATAGGTTAGCTGCCTCTAACTAGCTACATACTATTGGGCAAGATGTTGAAACTCTCTGAGGCTCAGTTTCCTCATCTGTAAAATGGGTATGTTACTATCTCCTTGAAGATTTGCTCTGTGGTCACAGACCTCAACTGGCATTCATGGGCAGTGGTGATGATCATTATATTATATCGATATTATATTGCTCTCCTGTGATTCCTAGTGGAGAGAAGCCAGCCCCACCGAGTTTACAGATGGCTTGGCAATGAGAGCGGTCAACTCTTGTCACTTGTCTGAAATGGGACTTCTGGTGACAGGTTCTCAAGACCTAAAGGACATCAGAATCAGTCAGGAGCACATGTTCTTCACAAAACCCCAGTGATTTCCCATTCCACTTAGGAGAAAATCCAGAGTCCTTACCATGCCCCCTAAGCCTCACATGACCCACCCCTCCCTCACCTGTTCTCACTCTGCCCTCACCATTTCTCTTACAGTTCTTTGGATCCAGCAAGCTCACTCTTGCCTCAGGGACTTTGCACTTGCCTCAGGGCCAGAGTACTGTATGATTTTCTCCCTCACTTCACTGAGGTCTCTGAGGTCTCCCACCTCAGGGAGATCTCATGGAGCCAGTCACCTTCCCTCAAACCACCTTGTGTAATTGAAAATGACCGTCTTTCTTTTCTTGACCAAAGACAAAGACAGTAATCTCCAAGAAATGACGGTGGGTCTGAATGGGGGCGGACATGGTCAGAACTATTCCCCCTCTCTCTTGACTTGTTTTGGGCACAAGCCAAGCATTTCTGCCTTCCTGTCCTTAGCTGCCTGCCATGTAGAGGCAATGAGCTGGTCAGCCTCAGGACCAGGAGGAACGACCACCATTACTCATGGGGTTCATCCTTAGCAGCTCTGTCTTTGGTAGTCCTGAACACAGACCCATTATAAATCCTTGTTTCCACAGGACTTCTTGGGCCAACTTTGTATGCGGAAGTTGGAGATATCATGAAAGTCCACTTCAAGAATAAGGCAGACAAGCCCTTGAGCATCCACCCTCAAGGAATTAAATACAGTAAATTCTCAGAAGGTAAGAGGAATTTAATATCCCCCTGTCAGCGGAAAATGTACAACTCTAACAGCAGTGTCAAACATTGAAAAGCAGATTGTTGACCACATGTTAGAGAAATCTTTCCTTCAACTGGTAATTACGAAAGTTGTTGCCTTTGGAAGTTTCAAAGAGGAAAATGAACAAGTTCTGGGGTCATCTAGACCTCGGGTTCTCACTAGGTTCTTGCTCTTATAGTTGGATGGACAAGCTACCTAATCTTCCTGAATTCCAGTATGTTCATCTGTAAAATGACTATAGTAATACAGGCACCTTGCAAAATGGTTTAAGGCAGGGAGGTCCACAGACTTTTCTGCGATGAGCCAGATGGCAAATACCGTTGGCCTTCGGATCTCTCTTGTAACTACTCAACAATACCTTTTCGCGCAAAAGCAGTCACAGACAACGTGTAAGCGAAGGAGTATGTCTGGGTCCCAGTAAAACTTTAATACAGAAACAGGCAGCTGGCTGGATTTAACCCACGAGCTGTCGTTTGAAATCATGAGATAGGACTAGCCTGACAGAGGGCCAAGCCAACACAGAAAGCACACTTAATACGTGGTATTTTGTGGTGGTGCTTGTAGAAGTATGATTCAAATTTTGGACATAGTGACGTGGTTAAGAACGTACGCTGAGAAGGCAGACTTAGGTTCCCATTCCAGCTGTAGCGCTTTTGACTCTATGGCCTTAACATCTCTGAACCTCAGTTTTATCATCTATAAAATGGGAATGGTTATACCAACGCCGCAAGGTTGCTTTGAGGATTAAGTGAGATCGTTTAGGTAGTGGACAACACATGGTTCCTGGAACATGGGGAGCCCTCAATAAACGACAGTGATGAGAAGACAACGAGGGCAAAGATCACGAGGACGAAGGTGGTAAAAGTGACTACATCAGACACATGATAGTAAGCACCTATTGTTGACATCATTCTGGTTATTTCCGTTATGCTGACGTTCAGACCACAATACTGGTATAAGCACCGATACAAGAAAATTGTATCTATGTTGTAATAGATATTGGTATAATAACAGTTTTAAATAACTTCAGGCCCTTCATGATTCACAAATCTTCTTCCTCCCCTGTGTTCCAGCCATCATACCTTTGAAGAGAGCAACTGAGTAGGAAAGTGGGTTGTAGTGCAGGTTCTATTCTAGAGGGAGACTGCCTGGTACAAATCCTGGCTCAGACACTTACTAGCTGTGTGACTTTTGAAAACTTACTTAGCATTTCTCTGCCTCATCTTTCTCATCTGTAAAATGAGAATAAGAATCATACCTGCCCCATATCGGTTTGTTGTCATGAAAGCCTTGAACAATGTCTAGCATATAGTAAACACTTGATAAACATTAGACGTGATGGTAACATTGAGTCTTCAGTCAACATGGATTCCGGTTATGTTATATCTCAGTGAAAAAGTTTTAAAATATGTTCAAATAACTCCATATTTATCTGACAATTTATGGCTTACAAAGTGACTTTTACACTTATTATTTCTTGTGTGAATTGATTCGTCAAACTCATCCCAACTAAGGTATATATGATTGATAATAGGTCAATGAACTACCCTTCCCAGGACTATTTGCATTAGTGCTTGATCTTTGGATTAGGGAAAAACAATGAGGGATTAACTGTGAAATTTCAGGCATCTTAAAGAGCCAATTTGGCAAGACTCTGAGTGAGGTAGCATGCACAGGAGTCTCTCTTGTGTTCTTAAAATCATACGGCAGCGTAGCAAACAACCATTTAACCTACCTATGAGGCTTCCAGATGACTACATCAAGAATTCAGCAGTGGAATGTCAGAGGGGAAAACCCCCAAAATGTCACATCCAGGTTCCATTTCAAATAGGGGAGGAGATAAGGTTTGTGGACTTTGTACTCCAGCGGGGCTGTTTGCACAGGGAGCAAACCTTGCACCATTGCCCCTGTTTCTTTACTGTTTATTTGTTCCCACGCTCTGCCACAGCCAGTCCTTTATGAGCAACGATTTAAGATGCTCCCACCCCTTCCACTGGCCGCCCGATTACTGCCACGAGTCTCCTAAATCTGAGAAAGGCAAATACAGATTGGTGGGGAAGGTGGAATTTTTATTTTGGAAGTGAGATGCAAAGCTAGTAAGTAGGTTGAGTGCCCTGCATGGTAAAAGACAAGCCTGTTCATTTTAGTGTACCCTCCGTGTTAAAATAAAATATCCTCTTGCCTGACACTCACTCTGGCCCAGAGCCTTCCTCTATGGTTTGAAGTAATTTGGGGATTATGGAAATCAACTAACTACATACCGAGTCAGCTACATGAGAATCCAGATTCCTTTCTCGCAGAAGTAGGTACTGGAGAGATGGCTTGAGAGAGGACTCAATCCTTGCCCCTGTGGCCGCCTCATCTAACCAGGGGATGACACCACCTTGACACTAATCCTGCTTCTCTGGGAATTAATCCTTGAGCCCCACCAAGGATGTGGAGACCTACTCTCATTAGCTAGAAGGAAAAGATAGCCATGGAAAGAATGCTGGCTTTAGAACCAGGATGACCTGGTTTTAAATGTGGGCAATTTCTGGGTGCCTGGCTGGCTCAGTCGGTTGAGTGTCCAACTTTGGCTCAGGTCATGATCTCATGGTTCATGGGTTTGAGCCCCACACTGGGCTTTGTGCTGACACCATGGAGCCCGCTTCGGATTCTCTGTCTCGCTGTCTCTGTGCACCTCCACTGTGCTCTCTCTCTCCCTCTCTCCCCAAAATAAATAGACGCTAAAAAATATTTAAATTTGGGCAATTTCCTTTACCCCTAACCCTTAGTTTTATATCTGTGAGATGAGCATAGCAGTTCCTCCCAATGAAGGTTATTTCGGGGATTAGTTATAATATATGTAAAGTTCTTGGCACGTGTTTGACACCCAAGGTCAGCCATTGTTGGTGTGGTTATGTCATGGCTTTTCACAGTGCAGGTGTTAAAGTTTGTTTCTAGAAGCTTAGATGAAGGAAGGCCTTGGCCTTGAATAGTGCTAATCATTTTATCTGCACTTGAATGAAATAAAACTCATAGATTTTAGATGTCAAAATGAACTAAAATGGCACAGAAAACCTCAGTTATCCGGAGCACAGAGAAGTCATTTTGAATCATTACATTTTCCAGATGTTTTGGGGTTTGTTTCTTTATGTGTGTAAGATCCTTTAAAAAATTTTTTTTAATGTTTATTTTTGAGGGGGGGAGGGGCAGACAGAGAGAGGGAGACACAGAATCCGAAGCCGGCTCCAGGCTCCGAGCTGTCAGCACAGAGCCCGACGGGGGGCTCGAACTCACAAACCATGAGATCATGACCTGAGCCAAAGTCAGATATATAACTGTCTGAGCCACCCAGGAGTCCCATAAATACTTTTGAAAATCACTTTGGGTATATGTTGTACTTCCCCAGACTGTCTTGAAACAGAGGATGAGAAGTAAAACTCTTATCTCTAAGCCATTCCTTCCAATCCACCGTGAGACTTTGCAAACACCCACAAATGTTAGAATTATGTGCAGTCTAAGTAAATGGACTCTAAACGAAAGTCTACATTGTCGCCTATGGTGTTGTCTATAGGTAAAGATCCTGAGCTGTCACTCACGGGTTTTGTAACATCTGTTTTGGTTGGCCAGAAGCCTTGTTGCTTTTCGAAATATTTGGCTGTGCTTTCGTTAGGTTGGAAATCTGAGTTCTGGCCGGGAAAGAGGCTACTCGGTGTGAAAGTCTCATCCTGGCCTTTCATCCATAAGCTGGCATCACCCGACATACATGCCAGGTTGTCGTTGGCATTGCCGAACACTTCTGGTTGTACCCCCCTCCCCAGGTGTGCCCAAGAGAGACCTCAGTCATACATAGGGCAGGATGAGTAACCCATTTAACAGGTCGGACAAGCCATGATTTGTAAAAATGCTCACAAGAACATTTCCTTTACACGTGTATTTAAAAGGAGTGTGTGTGTGTGTGTGTGTGTGTGTGTGTGTGTGTGTGTGGAGAGAGAGAGAGAGAGAGAGAGAAAGAACTAGTGGGGGAGGGGCAAAGAACAAGGGAGAGAGAAAGAATCCCAAGCAGGCTCCACACTGTCAGTGCAGAGCCCGATGCGGGACCCAAACTCATGAACTGTGAGATCATGACTTGAGCAGAAACCAAGAGTTGAACTCTTAACTGACTAAGCCACCCAGGCACCCTTGATAAGAGTATATTTTTAAGGCAGGAAATAAAATATCTTTAGCTGTACCAAATCATTTAAAAAGTTTCTATCACTGAGAGTTTCAATTTGAGGTTAAAATTTCAGAGACTCTGTAGACTGCATGCCCCGAACTGTTTGTAATGATGCACCGTCGAGCAAATTTTGTTCTTCAGTAAGATTTTTGTAGCTGTTTTGGTCAATTAACTTTAAAAGTTCGTTTCAGAATGAATCTTAATATTATTCTTTTATTTGCTTTATATCCTCACTTAAATGTGTGAGTTGCGTTATGAGTATTAGATCACAAGATTAGTTTTACAGTATTCAGCTATCTGCTGGTAAGCCAACTCTGGATAAAGGAAGAAAGAAGAGGGGCGCCTGGGTGGCTCAGTTGGTTGGGTGTTCGACTTCGGCTCAGGTCATGATCTCACAGCTCGTGAGTTCGAGCCCCATGTTGGGGTCTGTGCGGACAGCTCGGAGCCTGGAGTCTGCTTTGGATTCAGAATTTTTAAAAGAAAGAGAGGAAGGAAGGAAGGAAGGAAGGAAGGAAGGAAGGAAGGAAGGAAGGAAGGCAGGCAGGCAGGCAGGCAGGCAGGAAGGAAGGCAGGCATTTTCCACCAGAGGTTTGCATCTAGTGTTGCCAAATTCTCCATATGAAAACTTAGTCTTAGGATTTTTCCAAAACATTCCAATACTTGACATAATGTAAGCA
The DNA here is from genome assembly GCF_016509475.1 of Prionailurus bengalensis. Classification (NCBI taxonomy): domain Eukaryota; kingdom Metazoa; phylum Chordata; class Mammalia; order Carnivora; family Felidae; genus Prionailurus; species Prionailurus bengalensis. The sequence goes on along the minus strand of NC_057360.1, from coordinate 11,968,085 downwards.
ATGATATTTTTCCCTTTTCATCTGAGTATTTTGGCCTTATACAGATCCTTCTTTGGGTATATGGTAAATACCCAAACAACTGTAATGGCTGATACAACAATTCTCATAAGTCTCAGAAATGTGGACTCCCCTTCAAAAGAGACTTGCACATCCTGTGCTGTGGAACCAGGTTCCTTATAGAACATCAGCATTCTAATTTGCCCATTACCTAAATTATAGCTTCTAAAGAAGGTTCTACGGGGTACCTGGCTGGCTCAGTTGGTTAAGTGTCTGACTTCAGCTCAGGTCATGATCTTGCCGTCCATGGGTTCAGGCCCCGCGTGGGGCTCTGTGCTGACAGCTTGGAGACTGGAGCCTGCTTCAGTTTCTGTGTCTCCCTCTCTCTCTGCCCCTCCCCTGCCGGTGCTCTGTTTCTGTCTCTCTCTTAAATAAATAAACATGAAAAAATTTTTCAAAAAAAGAAGATTCTGAGTGTTCAGATACACACTGAAGCATTTGCTAAGTTTATTAAATGGAGAGGAAAAGAGCTGTTCTAAAAATAAATAAGTAACAAGGGAGGATCTCAAGAATGAGCACCCTATTGGGTGACCAAAACAGGTCTTCTCAGATCTTCACTTTCCCAAAGCTTGTAGGCAGCATTTTACATTTGAAAAAAAAAAAAAAAAAAGGCCTTTGGCAAATAATTGGTTCATCGTGACAAGAGTAAACAAATTGCAATGCTGACTATGAACTGAGCTGGCAGTGAACAGACTTAAGTAAATATAAAACAAAGGGCTACCCTTGTGTAAAGAGTTTATTCTCGCAAGAAGCTGAAGAAGGACTTTTTGTGCTCTAGCACAATAGTCCTTCCTGTCCATTTCTCCCCTCTTCTGTTAAGAGATTAAGCTTTTATTTTGATGACAAAGTCAAAATCAGATTCATCAAAAAATGCATTTCATAAATGTTTCCTTTAAGTAGCTGTTAATACTTCATACCTCATATTAGGTAGGTTGTGAAATCAAAGATACACCATGCCTGGTTTATTTTAGGCTAAAGGTAAAATAAAATACTTGGAAGTGAAAAGAACAAAAACCACAATAAAATCATGCCCCAATTATCTCATTATCTCAGTCCTCAGTGTAATTGGAGAAGCTATGCCCATGTACAACTTTGTTCACTATTTATTTTAAGATGCTCATAGTCACCTTTTAAGTAGTATAGCAAACTTAATTAAAGCCATTCATTCAATTATTTGAAATGTATCTTACATGTAACTTCATATTCCTATTCCTTTCACACGAATATGAAGTTCTCGATGATTTGCTTTGGTCACTAGACAGACTTAAAAATCATCGGTTCAAATAAAGCAGGATACGAAACCGTGACCATTTAAAAATAAATTTGATATCATTAGAGAATCAGTCTCATTGCCATATCTAGTATGTGTTAAAGCCTTTTAGGTGATTCTTAGATATTTATATTGTTTGATTGTAATTACAGATGCACAATATGAACACTGTGGCTTCTCCACTGAAGTGGCCCTAGAAGAAATCTAGAGGTGAAACCCACCACAGCCGAGACATCAGCATGTACCCTACTGGGCTGTGGGTAGACTTCAGGATCTTACCTCTTTATATTTGTGTCCAGGAACCTAGCACAGAGCCTCCCGCGTGCTCTGAAATTTACTAATTTTGCTGGTGATTGTGATCAACAGCCCAGTCTTATTACCAGTTTTTACCACTTTAGAGTAGATACGTCACCACCTCTAATCTTTCTCACATGTGTTAAGGTGAACACTTAAGATACAGATAATCGGAGGTAAAACACAAAGGAAAGAGGCTGTATCCATTGCAACGTGGCTGAGAACAAAAAAGCCAACATCGTGAAGTGTAGTGCTGTAGCATTGGTTAGGCGCCAGGCATTTTACGTACAGTTTTTAGTTCTCATAACCCACCAAAGATGATAATATTATTACTAGAGAAAGGATTATATTGTTATGAATGGGAAACGTGAGGCCCAAAGGCAGGTCAAGAAACTCCCAAAGTCACCCAGTCAACAAGTGATACAGTCAAGAAATTTCAATTCTGGCCTCAAAACTCACATACTTTCTTTCACAATCTATCATCAATTATATAATTTCACAAATAATTAAAAATTACGATGAATATTATATGTATTTATGAATACTTTTAGAAATATAAATATATATATATTCCATTTATATATCATATACACTTCATATGATATATATATGTATGTATATACATATGTATATGTATGTGTATATATATGTATGTATATATGTATATGTATGTATATATGTATATGTATATGTATGTATACATATGTATATGTGTATATGTATATGCATGTGTGTGTGTGTTAATATATATATATACATATATATATATGTATATATATATCAGAGATCAAGGAATGAGTAAACTGACATTTAGGCTGATGTCTGAAGGTTGAGCATGCATTTATCCAGAGAGAGAGAGAGAGAGATGAAGAACTTTAATAGTTATCTCTCACCCTACAAAGAATATCACATTTGTCCTCTTGAGAGCTTATGAAGGCAATAGAAAGAATGTCACTTTCTACTATAGGAATTTCCTGTGATGTTTTAACAGCTGGAACAGTGGAAGCATCATGTCCAGAAACATAAATTGGCTTCTTCTGAGGCCAAGAGGCATGAAGCATTGAATAAGGGCCCTCAGGCTTGATTCCCGATAGTTCTAGTCACTAACTTGCCATGCCAGTTCCAGTCAATAGACAAGGTTTGATCTGAGAGGGCAACTCTCCTTATCAGACCTGTTTGTTCTTTTCTACCAAAGCTGTTTTGTAACTTTCCAGAGATAATACTTCCTGTTTATTAGCAGAGACTTCTCATAAACTCTTTTTTTTTTTTTTTTTTTTTTAACGTTTATTTATTTTTGGGACAGAGAGAGACAGAGCATGAACGGGCGAGGGGCAGAGAGAGAGGGAGACACAGAATCGGAAACAGGCTCCAGGCTCTGAGCCATCAGCTCAGAGCCTGACGCGGGGCTCGAACTCACGGACCGCGAGATCGTGACCTGGCTGAAGTCGGACGCTTAACCGACTGCGCCACCCAGGCGCCCCTTTTCTTTTTGATTTAGACTGAAATAATAGTACTACTCTCAGGAAATTATTCAAGCTTTTAACATTTCTCAACTCCTAATAATTTTAATATTCAGATCCTTTTTATCATCAGAGTGAGAGTTCAGCCTAGAATAAATATTGCTTATCGGCGTCAAACTATCTTTGAGGAGAAGAAAAGATAAAACAGAATGGCACGTTAAGCTTTTCACTAGCACGAGGGTCACAATTCAGATGCCTATAGAAGTCAGGAGGCTAATTCAATGAAAAAAAAATGTGTCCTTTAGGGACTGGGGATCACAGAGCCACTGCCCTATCTAAAGGCGGTAACCAGGTATCAGGTCAGGCAAATTCCTGGATACAGGAATTTGGTTCAGTGTCGTGAAATGTCCATGCTTTAGTTGTTGCTGTTGTTTAAGAGAAGAGAGCAATCCAGATTTTATATGATATCTACATAGTGTTAATGTTGGCATTCAATTTGTTTTAATGCCATGCAATCCTAACAAAACACCTGTGAGCTAAGACTCGCTAGCTTTGGTTCTAGCCCACAGGACCTTATATCTTAAGAGTTCCATAAACACTCAGTGAGCACCTTCTCCACGCCAGGCACTGTGAAAGGCACCAGACGTGCTAACACAAATACAATCCAGCAGCTGCCTTTGAGTGGCTTACATTCTGGTGACCGAATATGCACGATACAACTAGTTGTTATCTAGTCGGAGAAAATGAAATTAATCATGCAATGCCACACACATTTAATTATAAATTATAATGAGTGAAGTAAAAGAAAAAAATCTATAACACAATTAGAGATCAGGAGTAAGCTTACATCTAAAGGATGAGCACGCATTTGTCAAAAGGAAGAAAGAGAAGAACACTCTAGGCAGAGGGAGTAGTATCTGCAAAGACCCTGAGGTAGGATGGAAAGGCTTGTCTGGGGAACTAAAAGGCGGCCCAAGAGAGTGATATGTAGTAAGCAAGGGGAAAAGTCACACACGATGAGAATGGAGAGAGAAGTAGGGGTAGGTCATACAGGGACTTGCCGTCCATGTTAAGAATTTTGTGAAAGTAGAAGCTATTATCGGGATTTCAAGCAAGAACATGGCAAAGTAAGATCTGGAGTTTTGAGGGATCATTCTGGATACAGGTTGGGAAATGGATTGGGAGGGTACTCTTATGCCAGAATCCCAGTTAATAGGCTAATTCTGGAGTCGATAGCTTTAGCCTGGGGTGATGGCAGTAAAGATACAGAGAAGAGTGCAAACTTGGGATATATTTTGGAGGCAGTAGGTTGCTGTGGGAGTACAAAATGCATACAGCTTAGAGGTATGGAGGGAGATTACCCTGGATAGGTAGACTGGGAAAACTCACGGATGACTTCAGCTGCCATGGTAACACACTTGGACTTTTCCCTATGAGTAAGACAACACTTAAAAGTTTTCCAGAATGAGTGAACGCAGTTGGATTTGTGTTGTGTGAACAGTAACTTGATTCAGTTTCCTGTCTTTGGTGAAGACTTTGAGGTCCAGCTGTGACTGGTTTTCTCTTCCGTGTGCCACCAGCTGAATCCCCAGCATTAAACTGTCAGCTTCTGAGAGCGTTAAAATCCATCTTTGTTTCCCATCTGTAAGACTGATATCATGACTATAAGATTATCTCGTTTGGTTCTTTTCTCTCCCATGCATATAAAGATGATGCTCTGCCCTATGGAGATACGTAAGTAAATCTAGATACACCTACTCAACTCTTCTACATTATGGCTTCTATGCTCAGAACCTTATGTTGTACAGTAATGCATGTTGCTGCTGTGCCTGGATGCCTCACTGATGATGGATGCATGTGCCTATTTCCCACTCCCATCTGGGGAGCCCCAAAATATGCCGATGCCTTGCAAGCTCACATGAGTGTTTGTGAGTAGAATAGATTTTCCTGATGATGGGCAGTTAAACAAGGGTAGCCGACATGGCTGCAATGTAAAATATTCTATGTAGAAATTTAACATCTCAAACCTGGGCTTTTGGAAAAGAGCTATCAGATTTACCCTTTTGTTTACCAACTAGACAGGCAGACAAAATGTATGAAACAGCAGTTTTCAGACATCGAACAACAGACAACACAAGAGAATCCTCCATGAGAGAAGAATAACAAATGAAGTGGGCCCTATGAGTATTCAAGCTCCCTGCCTTGAGTGAGTTTCCAGGGCATAGCACAAAGAGGATGAATGGTCTCATGGTGAGCTCAACAGTCTCTTGGAGTTAAGGAAACGGAGACTTTCGGTAGGCCAAAGTGGCTGGAACTTGTAATTTATAGGGCAGAATCCTGAAGAGGATGGTATAGACACAAAGAAAGAGTTCTTGAGAATCTATACAGCGGTCCTGTCGAGTCTTCAACTAAATACTGATCTGCATGTGCATTTGAAGAAAGTATTGAAGGTAAGGAAAATACCAGCAGACAGAAACAGCCAGAACACTCCCTGGACCACACACATAAACATAGTTTATGTCCCCATCATCAAAAGTGGAAAGACCGCCTAATTAATGGGCACTGGGGAGAGGTAGAATCATCAGAAGGCACAGGAGTTGGATAACATTAGTCTAGGCTGCAGACTGCTCTGGAGGTGACAAGCATAAAACTCAATATTAGTTACAGGAATGCAATAAGATCCAGCAACCAACATGTGAAACTCACAAGGGTAATAAAAACTAACGAGCATTAAAAGAAGCAGGAAAAATAAGACCCATAACCAAAAAATACTTAATCAAAAGAAACAGATCCAGAGAGAAAAGAAATAATAGAACTTGCAGGCAAAGACATTAAGACAGGCTATTATAAATATTCTCCATATGCTCCAGAGCATGATGAGAAGAGTGACAGAAGGTATGAAAACACGTAAGTGGAAACTTTACAGACGAATACAAGAGCCGAAATGGGAAGTACACTGAGATTAACAGCACTGTAGAAGAAAATATTAGAAAATATTATATATAGACATAAAAACTATCCAAATGAATCATGAAGACAGAAAAGACTGAACAAAATGAACAGAGCATCACTAAGCTATGGGACAATATCAAGAGACATCACATATATGTAATTGGAATCCTAGAATGGGGAGAAACAGAAGAAATATTTAAAGAAATAGTGGATAAAAAATTCCCAAATGTGATGAAACTATAAGCTTACAAAGGCCTGACAAAACCAAGAAGAAGAAACATGAAGAAAACCATTCCAAAGCACATCATAATCAAGTTGCTAAAGACCTGTGATAAACAGAAAATATTGGTTGGTTCAATGGTAGTGGGTTATCAAGCTTATTAACATTAGTTGTCACTGAAGTTGGTATACAACCCCCCACTAATAAATTTGACTAGCTTTGAAAAAGAATGAGAGAAAATGTTACAAGCACTGAAAAAAACAAAACCCCAGAAACAAAAATAAGAATGACAGTAGACATCATTAGAAACAATGCAAGCCAGAAGACAATTAGAGATCTCTTTAAAGTACTGGTGTGGGGTAGGAGAGGGCCATTTGCCCACTTAGTATTCCATACCAAGCAAAAATACTCTTTTAAAACAAACAAAATAAAGACTGTCTTAGGCACGGAAAGAAGAAATAATTTCTCAGTAGCAGACCAGAAAAACATGGTAAAGAAAGTCTTTTAATCAGAAAAAAATCATGTTAAAAGGATATTTGGATCCACAAGAAGCAATAAAAAGCTCCAGAAATGGCTAAATATAGAGAAAATTCTTCCTCATTTTAAATCTCTTGAAAAGATCATCAATTACCTAAACTTTAAAGCAAAAATAATAACAATTTATTATGGGTTATATTATAAATGCAGAAGTAAAATTTATGTACAATACAAAATAGCACAGAGGCTGGGAGGGAGGAAATGAAAATATACTATTGAAAATTACTTTTTTTTTTAACAAAAGCATTAATTTTATTTATATTTTTTAATTCATTTATTTTTTAATTTACATCCAAGTTAGTTAGCATATAGTGCAACAATGATTTCAGGAGTAGATTCCTCCTTAATGCCTCTTACCCATTTAGCCCAACCCCCTCATATAACCCCTCCAGTAACCCTACTTGTTTTCTATATTTAAAAGTCTATTATGTTTTGTGCCCCTCCTTGTTTTTATATTATTTTTGTTTCCCTTACCTTGTGTTCATCTGTTTTGTACCTTAAAGTCCTCATATGAGTGAATTCATATGGTATTTGTCTTTCTCTGACTAATTTTGCTTAGCATAATACCCTCTAGTTCCATCCATGTAGTTGCAAATGGCAAGATTTTGTTCTTTTTGATTGCCAAGTAATACTCCGTTTATACACACACACACACACACACACACACACACATGCACACACACATACATACATACATACCACATCTTCTTTATCCATTCATCCATCGATGGACATTTGGGCTCTTTCCATACTTTGGCTATTGTTGATAGTGCTGCTCTACACATTGGGGTGCATGTGCCCCTTTGAAACAGCATACCTGTATCCCTTGGATAAATACCTAGTAGTGCAATTGATGGGTTGTAGGGTGGTTCTATTTTTAATTTTTTGAGGAACCTCTATACTGTTTTCCAGAGTGGCTGCACCAGTTTGCATTCCCACCAGCAGTGCAAAAGGGTTCCTCTTTCTCCACATCCCTGCCAACATCTGTTGTTGCCTGAGTTCTTAATGTTAGCCGTTCTGACAGGTGTGAGGTGGTATCTCCTGAAGTTTTGATTTGTATTTCCCTGATGATGAGTGATGTTGAGTATTTTTTCATGTGTCGGTTGGCCATCTGGATGTCGTCTTTGGAGAAGTGTATATTCATGTCTTTTGCCCATTTCTTCACTGGATTATTTGTTTTTTGGGTATTGAGTTCTTTATAGCTTTTGGATACTAACCCTTTATATGATATGTCATTTGCAAATATCTTCTCCCATTCTGTCGGTTGCCTTTTAGTCTTGCTGATTGTTTCCTTTGCTGTGCAGAAGCTTTTTATTTTGATGACGTCTCAATAGTTCATTTTTGTTTTTGTTTCCCTTGCCTCCAGAGATGTGTTGAGTAGGAAGTTGCTGTGGCCAAGGTCAAAGAGATTTTTGCCTGCTTTCTACTTGAGGATTTGATGGCTTCCTGTCTTATGTTTAGGTCTTTCATCCATTTTGAGTTTATTTTTGTGTATGGTGTAAGAAAGTGGTCCAGAATAATTTTTCTGCATGTTGCTGTCAAGTTTTCCCAGCACCACTTGCTGAAGAGACTGTCTTTATTGCATTGGATGTTCTTTCCTGCTTTGCCCAAGATTAGTTGGCCATACATTTGTGGGTCCATTTCTGTGTTCTCTATTCTGTTCCATTGATCTGAGTGTCTGTTCTTGTGCCAGTACCATACTGTCTTGATGATTACAGCTTTGTAATAGAGCTGTAAGTCTGGGATTGGGATGCCTCCAGCGTATGGTTTTCTTTTTCAACATTGCTTTGGCTATTCGGGGTATTTTCTGGTTCCATACAAATTTTTGGATTATTTGTTTTAGCTCTGTGAAGAATGCTGGTGTTATTTTGAGAGGTATTGCATTGAATATGTAGATTGCTTTGGGTAGTATTGACATTTTAACAATATTTGTTCTTCCTTATCCAGGAGCATGGAATATTTTTCCATGTTTTTGTGTCTTCTTCCATTTCTTTGATAAGCTTTATATAGTTTTCAGCATATAGATTTTTCACCTCTTTGGTTAGATTTATTCCTACGTATTTTATGGTTTGTGTTGCAAATGTAAATGGGATAGATTCCTTGATTTCTCTTTCTGTTATTTCATTATTGGTGTATAGGAATGCAACCGATTTCTGTGCAGTGATTTTCTATCCTGCGACTTTGCTGAATTCATGGATCAGTTCTAGCAGTTTTTTGGTGGAATCTTTTGGGTTTTCCATATAGAGTATCGTGTCACCTGTGAAGAGTGAAAGTTTGACCTACTCCTGGATAACTTGGATGCCTTTTATTCCTTTGTGTTGTCTGATTGGTGAGGCTAAGACTTCCAATACTGTGTTGAGTAACAGTGGTGAGAGTGGACATCCCTGTCTTGTTCCTGACCTTAGGGGGAAAGCTCTCAGGTTTTCCCCATTAAGGATGATATTGGCATTGGGTCTTTCATATATGGCTTTTATGATCCTTCTATCCCTACTTTCTCGAGGGTTTTTATCAAGGAAGGATGCTGTATTTTGTCAAATGCTTTCTCTGCATCTATTGAGAGGATCATGTAGTTCTTGTCCTTTCTTTTATTGATGTGATGTATCACATTGATTGTTTTGCAGATATTGAACCAGTCCTGCATCCCAGGTATAATCCCACTTGGTCGTGGTGAACAATTTTTTTTAATGTATTTTTGGATCCGGTTGGCTAATATCTTGTTGAGGATAATTGTATCTATGTTCATCAGGGAAATTAGTCTATAGTTCTCCTTTTTAGTGGGGTCTTTGTCTGGTTTTGGAATCAAGGTAATTCTGGCTTCATAGAAGGAGTTTGGAAGTTTTCCTTCCATTTCTATTTTTTGGAACAGCTTCAAGAGAATAGGTGTTACCTCTTTTTTAAATGTTTGGTAGAATTCCCCTGGAAAGCCATCCGGCACTGGCCATATGTTTTTTGGGAGACTTTTGATTACTAATTCGATTTCTTTACTGGTTATGGGTCTGTTCAAATTTTCTATTTCTTCCCATTTCAGTTTTGGTAGTGTATATGTTTCTAGGAATTTTTTCATTTCTTCCAGATTGCCCATTTTATTGGCATATAATTGCTCATAATAATCTATTATTATTGTTTTTATTTCTGCAGTGTTAGTTGTGATCTCTCCTCTTTCATTCTTGATTTTACTTATTTGGGTCTTTTCCTTTTTTTTTTTTTTTTTTTTTTTTTTTTTTTTTTTGATCAAACTGGCTAGTGGTTTATCAATGTTGTTAATTTTTTCAAAGAACCAGCTACTGGTTTCATTGATCTGTTCTACTGGGTTTTTTTTGTTTGTTTGTTTCTTTCTTTCTTTAAATAGCATTGACTTCTGCTCTATTCTTTATTATTTCCTGTCTTCTGCTGGTTTTGGGTTTTATTTGCTGTTCTTTTTCTAGCCCTTTAAGGTGTAAGGTTACATTGTGTATCTGAGACCTTTCTTCCTTCTTTAGGAAGGCCTGGATTGCTATATACTTCCTCTTATGACCACCTTTACTGTGTCCCAGAGGTTTTGGGCTGTGGTGTTATCATTTTCATTGGCTTCCTTGTACTTTTTAATTTCCTCTTTAACTTCTTGGTGAGCCCATTTATTCTTTAGTAGGATGGTCTTTTGTCTCCAAGTATTTGTTATCTTTCCACATTTTTTCTTGTGGCTGATTTCGAGTTTCATAGTGTTGTGCTCTGAAAATATGCAGGGTATGATCTCGATCTTTTTGTACTTGTTGAGGGCTGATCTGTTTCCCAGTATGTGATCTATTCTGGAGAACGTTGTAGGTGCACTGGAGAAGAATGTGTATTCCACTGCTTTAGGATGAAATGTTCTGAATATATCTGTTAAGTCCATCCGGTCCAGTGTGTCATTCAAAGCCATTGTTTCCTTGTTGATTTTCTGATTAGATGATCTATCCCTTGCTGTGAGTGGGGTGTTGAAGTCCCCTACTGTTATGGTATTATTATCAATGAGTTTCTTTGTGTTTGTGATTAATTGATTTATATATTTGGGTGCTCTCACATTTGGAGCATAAACGTTTACAATTGTTAGGTCCTGTTGGTGGATAGACCCCTTAATTATGATATAATGTCCTTCTTCATCTCTTGTTACAGTCTTTATTTTAACGTCTAGATTGTCTGATATAAGTATAACTACTCTGTCTTTCTTTTGGTGACCATTAGCATGATAGATGGTTCTCCATCCCCTTGCTTTCAATCTGAAGGTGTCTTGAGGTCTAAAGTGGGTCTCTTGTAACAGCATATAGATGGGTCTTGTTTTCTTATCCATTATGTTACCCTATGTCTTTTTATTGGAGCGTTTAGTCCTTTGTCGTTTAGAGTGAGATATGAATCTATTGTCATTATGTTGCCTATAGAGTTGGAGTTCTGGTGATATTCTCTGGTCCTTTCTAGTCTTTGCTGCTTTTGGTTTTTGTTTGTTTGTTTTGTTTTGTTTTGTTTTGTTTGTCTTTTCTCCCTTCAGAGATTTCCCCTCAAAATTTCTTGTAGGGCTGGTTTAGTGGTCATGAACTTTTTAAATTTTTGTCTGGGAAACTTTTTTTTTCAATATATGAAATTTATTGTCAAATTGGTTTCCATACAACACGCAGCGTTCATCCCAAAAAGTGCCCTCCTCAATACCCATCACCCACCTTCCCCTCCCTCCCCCCCCCCCCATCAACCCTCAGTTTGTTCTCAGTTTTTAAGAGTCTCTTATGCTTTGGCTCTCTCCCACTCTAACCTCTTTTTTTTTTCCTTCCCCTCCCCCATGGGTTTCTGTTAAGTTTCTCAGGATCCACATAAGAGTGAAAACATATGGTATCTGTCTTTCTCTGTATGGCTTATTTCACTTAGCATCACACTCTTGTCTGGGAAACTTTTTATCTCTCCTTCTAATTTGAATGACAGCCTTGCTAGATAATGAATTCTTGGCTGCATATTTTTCTGATTCAGCACATTGAATATATCCTGCTACTCTTTTCTGGCCTGCCAGGTTTCTGTGGATTGATCTTCTGCAAACCTCATCTGTGTTCCCTTATAGGTTAAGGATTTTTATTCCCTTACTGCTTTCATGATTCTTTCTTTGCTTAAGTATTTTGTGAATTTGACTATGATGTGCCTTGTTGATGGTTGGTTTTTGTTGAATCTAATGGGAGTCCTCTTTGCTTCTTAGATTTTGATGTCTGTGCCTTTCCCCAGTTAGGAGAGTTTTCTGCTATGATTTTCTCACATAAAACTTCTACCCCTTTTTGTCTCTCTTCATCTTCTGGGACCCCTCTGATTCTGATGTTGTTCCTTTTTAATGAGTCACTGATTTCTCTAATTCTTAAATTGTGCTCTTTTGCCTTAGTCTCCCTCTTTTTTTCTGCTTCATTGTTCTCCATAAGTTTGTCCTCTGTATCGCTGATTCACTGCTCTGTTTCAACCATTTTTGCCACCGTAGCCTCTGTTCGAGATTGCAGCTCAGTTATAGCATTTTTTATTTCATCCTGACTTTCTTTTACTTCTTTTATCTCTGCAGAAAGGGATTCTAATTTATTTTCAACCCCAGCTAGTATTCTTATTATCGTGATTCTAAATTCTGATTCAGACATCTAGTTTGTATCTGTGTTGGTTAAGTCCCTGGCTGTCATTTCTTCCTGTTCTTTCTTTTGGTGTGAATTCCTTTGTTTCATCATTTTGAAGGAAGAAAAGGAATTAATAAAGTAAAACAAATTTAATTTTAAAAAACAAAAAAATCAAATAAAGAATGCTAGATCCTAGGTGTGTTTTGGTCTGGTTGTTGAAAGGAGCTTGGTAGATTAGAGAAAAAAGGTGAAGAAAAAAAAGGAAAAAAAGAAGAAAACGTTTGAAATATTGAAAAAAATGAATACAGTGAAATAGAATAAAATGAAATGATAGAAATAAAATAGAATTTAAAAAATTTACAAAAAGGTAAAAATATAGTAGAAAACTTAAAGAAAAATCTTTTAATAAATATGGAAAATAAAAATAAATATCTTCTCTTTATTGAAGAATAAGAAAAAAAAATTGAATAGATGGATCAGCAAACAGACTGAAGTATGATTGAAATTACATCGGTTTCCCCTGGAAGTCAAACTATGAAGTACTTTATAGTCTGTAAACTAGGCAGGCAGAGAGGTCCTCAAGAGCACGGTTGGCCCAGTTGGGTGGGGCTTAGTGTAATGACTCTGTTCTCCACTAGATGACGCTGCTTAGCTTTCTGGGGTGGATTGTTGTGGCTCATGTAGGCAGGTATGCGCATGTGTGGGAGGGGTGAAAATGGCGTCACCCAGCTACCTAGTCTCTAGTATCAGAACTCTGTGCTCTCCCTTACTGGCAATCAAGCACCCCTCCTTTGTCGCAGGCTTCTGTCCGCTCCCAGCTTTTACACTGTTCATGACCAAGCCATCAGCCTGCCAGGCAGCACCTCCCTCCTGAGTTTTATCTCAGATGTGGTGCTGTTTCCCCACCCCTCACTTCTGTGGGACCGTGACTTTGACCTGCTCAGACCTTCTGGGGGAGGGTCTCATTGAGCAATGGCCTGGTGGCTGCCTGCCTCCAGGAACGTTCATGGGACCGTGTTACTGCTGATGCCCAGAGACTGCAGCTCAGTGCCAGCCCCCCCCCCCAGAAAAAGTTCACGTGATTGTGTAGCAGCAGCTTTTCAAGGATTATGGAAAATCACAACACACATCTGGCACCAGGCTTCACCTTTAATGACCTTGTTCTAGCACCAGTGAATGTGGTTGTTCTCTGGGGTCTGCTGGGACCTTTGCCTGTGGGCTGGCCACATAGCCTCTACCAGGTATCCTTCCTGCAGGGGAACTGCCTCTCTCCCATGTGGCCTGAGGACCCCTTGGGCCTCACTCTCTGCTCCCAGGGATTTTCCCTTCCCACCAGAGCACCACCAGGTATCGAGCTACAGAGTTTCAGACTTTGTGCTCTTCCTGTTTGTAGAATCTTAATGGAATTTAAACCCTCTTCTTTCTCCCTTTTTTTGTTCAGTCCCTTGCGTACTCTTCCTTTTCTCTCCAGCTGCTTTCTGGGGGGGGTGGGGGGGTGGGAGGGGTCCCTTCCCATACTCTCCCCCCGTCTCCATCCTCTCTCCACAAGCAAAAACAGCTTCCTACCCTCTCTGGCTTCTCTCTCCCCCAGTTCACCTCTCTGTGCCATGTACCTGCTGAGTTCTGTGGTTCAGGTTGTGCAGATTGTTGTGTTAATCCTCAAATCCGTTTTCTAGGTGTGCAGGTTGGTTTACTGTTGATCTGGCTGTATTTCATGGATGAGAGACGCACAAAAACTTCCATGCTGTTCCGCCATCTTGGCCCTCCCTCTATTGCAAATTTCTTATAAGTGAAACGATACCATATTATCTGATGGTAGACTGAGGTGTTAAAGTTGTATCTTGTAAACTGAAGGGCACCACTAAGAAAACAAAGCGAAGTTAATAAAATAAGTGGAGATAAAAAGAAACTATAAGAAAATACTCAAGCCAAAAGAAAGCAAGAAAGATAAGGAATAAAGACATGGTGGATAAACAGAAAACAAGAGCAAGATCATAGACTTCCACTCAACCATATCAATAATTACATTATAAGCAAATGGGCAGAACACTACAACTAAGAGACAAATTGTAAGACTGGGTAAAAAGAAACACTATGGGTAAAAAGAAACACTGGGTAAAAAGAAAACTATGTGCTGAATTTGAGAAATCCACTTTAAAGACAAAGACAGGACAAAGTAACAGATGGAAAAAGATCTACCATACTAACACTAACAAACACAAGGGGGTGTATAATGTGTTTTTCCATTTGTATGTCCTTATGGGAAAGAAAACTATAATGACAGAAAGCAGAGCAGTAGCTGCTGGGCCCAGAGGGTAAGGGAAGGTGCTAATTGGAAATGGCACAAGGAACCTCCTTGAGATAGAACTATTCTGTACCTTGATTGTTGAGGTAGCTCTACAACTAAATACATTTGTCAAAATTCAGCAAATGTTCTACTTAAAATTGGTGGATTTGATTGTATGCAATTTATACTTCAATAAAGATGATAAAAGGCAGAAAAAGAGAGAGGAAGGAAGGGAGAGAAGGAGGAATAAAGAGACGAAAAGGAACAAGGAAAGAGAATGGAAGGGAAGAAATCAATCCTTTGTTTTCAAAAAGCACAGTCACTTCCGTAAGAATAGTTTGCGCTGGCCCTTTACCCTATCACGTAAAATGTTTTAGTCCTTTTTCCTGATCCTAATTGTCTGCCAATGTCTACACTCTGATGATCTCCCTTCCGCCTCAAATTTGTCAAGCTGCTGCACTGAACAAGAGAAATTCTGGCACCAGATAGTGATAGTGAAACTTTCACCTAATTAAACGCGGCACACCTCAGGCACTTGGCTATCTACAACACTGACCTCTCCCCTTCCTGACCTCCTTTGCTTCATCTCTGGCCACATCTTCCTTTTGTTGTTGAACGCCCCACCCAAACCTTTGCCCCTGTTTTAATCTTCAGAATCCTAGCTCCCTCTCTTCAATAAGGAAGACCCATTCCTACATCTCCCACCAGTCCGGAAAGCCAAGAACGTATGTTAGCAGTCGGTCTTCAGGTACACAAAAAACGGGAATAAGACATCTGAACTTCAGAAGGTAGACACATTTCATACTCGCAAGGGCAGCTAGACTGCACAGAGGAGCTGGACTCGGAGGCTCTGGGGAAAGTGAGACTGATCAGTTGGTGGAAGCATGATACAGCGATCAGACAGGGCTGAGGGTGGCAGAGGTTGGGAAGAAGATACGAAATACAGAAGAAACACAAAACAATATGGAAACAGCTCTGGGTATACTCCCATCCCATGCTAATAGAAAGTTAAATGGAAGATGTCTTGTCAAGCACCACAGAGAAAATAGAAATAGAACTCATTCTCTTGGGGCACCTGGGTGGCTCAGTCGGTTAAGCGTCCAACTTCGGCTCAGGTCATGATCTCATGGTCCATGAGTTTGAGCCCCGCGTCGGGCTCTGTGCTGACAGCTTGGAGCCTGGAGTCTGCTTCCGATTCTGTGTCTCCCTCTCTCTCTCTGCCCCTCCCCTGCTCATGCTCTGTCTCTGTCTCAAAAATAAATAGAACATTAAAAAAATTTTTTTTTAAAGAAATAGAACCCATTCTCATATTCTGAGATGATTTACCAATCAAAGGTGATTCAGCTCTCTGATTTTATTTAGGTAATAATCATTTAGATACCCTGTAAAATTAACTTCTTAAACTTTAACAAAAATATACTCGTAGCATTTTTTATTCACCTCAGATCACTATGGATGCAAAACCCTTACAACTGCGTAAACACAGAAGTGGGTATATGTGAATCTTTCCAACTAATGCAGGTCCACTGTGGAAAGGTATATACATCTCTGTAGAGATCGGACGTTCCCCCATATTTGAAGAAGATGAAAAAGTAGTCCTCAGAAACTGTCCAGATGTTTTCACGCTTTTCTTCTCCAGGTGCGTCTTACTCTGACCACACATTCCCTGTGGAAAAGCTGGATGATGCTATAGCTCCAGGCCAGGAATATACCTATGTGTGGAATATCAGTGAGGACAGCGGGCCCACGCACAATGACCCTCCATGCCTCACACACACCTATTACTCCTATGAAAATTTGGTACAGGACTTCAACTCCGGGCTAATTGGACCTCTGCTTATTTGTAAGAAAGGTAAGGAAAAATCAGCAACAATTAAGATGTTGAAAGGATAAGAAGTGCTCTCATGGAATGAGGCTCGAGAGAATCTTGGTACCTTTTTGTAAATCAGGCAGAGGGAGAAGGGGGTGGGATGCCAGCTCTTTGCGTGACATTGGTTATCTGAGGGTTTGGAATCTTCGTGTTTCCCCTAATCCTTCCTTCATCTCAGTGCTGGGAGACTCTCCCAAGTAAACCTCTGTCTGAGAGCATGTTCCAATGCCCTGCCTGTCTGACCCTAACACTTAGCTCAAGGCCAAGTCTCTTTGAAAGTGTAAAGCAGCCTATATGTTGCTGAGAGTACTCGGAAAGAACTTAGACTAACGTACCTGAGGTTTAGGTTGGTAATTTGGTTTACAAACACACAAAACACCAGCTTCCTGTCTTATAAACAAGCTGAACACTTTGGGTGGCAGGTTTCAAACATATTCAGTTGACTTTATAACAAAACTTCATCGGCTGGGCTTAGGAGCAAGCGTGAATTTTCATTTTACACCCCCAAAGGATTCAGCCCGTCTTCCATTAAAACAACAAACTACCACAGCGAACTGCACTGTGGGAAATAATATGATTGATTCAGCGTCTGTCTATACATACAGGCATACCGCATATACATACCTTCCTAATTCATTTGTTCACTGCACAAACACATGTTTTCACTGCCTGGCCTATCAAAGACACCGTGATGGCTCTGACAAAAGATATTTCAAACTTATAAAAACCTCTTCTTTTATTTGACTCTCAGCTGCGTTTCCTCCTCACATGAGAATGGATTAATCTTGACCTGCTGTCTCACTACACGTCCAGGCAAGATGGCTACATTAAACTTGAAACGTCCTTGGCCAACTGAGCTAAAATACCTATTTATGGGCCTGTTGATACTGGGGGAAATCAACGCTTTTCCTGAAGCCTTGATAGCCCCAAATGTTTTTTCTCTGTGCCAGATCAAATTTGCCATTAAGTCCCCATTCCTCAAGGCTCTGAGGTATCCAAGAAAATACTTAAGGTGGACACCAGAATTTTAATAAGCTTCTAGGCATTATTACTTGCTAAAGATGCTATTTTTTAAAGTAAGAATTTCTTAAAGCTATTATGATTGCTTGCCTTAGATTTTTTTCCTATGTAGGAATACCTCACGAGAGTCTTGTGTCTAGGATGCTTAAAAAGTGTGTCTTTTCTTTCACAGGCACCCTGACTGAGGATGGGATTCAGAAGATGTTTGACAAACAACATGTGCTGATGTTTGCCGTGTTTGACGAAAGCAAGAGCTGGAGCCAGTCATCGTCTTTAATGTACACGGTCAATGGTTACGTGAACGGGACAATGCCAGGTAACCCGCAGGCCGCACGCTACCCGGCCACAGCAACACCATTAGCGCCTTTGATCCTGCTGTTTTCCTTAAAGCCCCACGGAAGGTGACCATACTCATATTCGCTGTTTTTCAACTCGTAATCAGAAAGATAACATAATCAAATTCAGTGGTTCTCCAGATTCTATCATCCTTTTCTTTCTTTCTTTCTTTCTTTCTTTTCTTTTTTTTTTTTTTTTACAACAAATACAACAAACAATTGGAAGCTACCTAGGAGGAAAAGTGTGCAGCCTTATTATATGTAAGGTTCTGGGCAGGCGTCACCTTGGCCTGTGCCTCCAGGAAGACCTCCAAGATATTAGCTCAGTCTCCTTCAGTGAGTTCTGTGGTCCCTGCTGCGTGGTGACCATGCCTTCTTCCACAAAGGAAGCCTTGCAAAACAGAAAGTCAAGGTCAATCCCCGGCAGGAAGGGTCAGCAGAAAGAATACAAGGAATACATGCACAGTGAAGGTTGATAGATTAGGAGAAGGACCCCACATACAAAACTACCACTGGCATTTCACAAGGTGATGGATGAGGAATCGTCAAATGGCATGTAGGAGGTTTTCTCTTTCCATCTGTATGGAGGTTCTTGTGGAAAAGCAAAATCATAGCCACTATTAAGAGAAAGAAAAACAACAAAACTGATTCCCATCCAGACTTCTTCCACCCTTCCAATAGAAATGACTTGGAACCAAAGATCCTGAGGAAAAAGAATGGAAAATGAGAATATTATTTTATTAAAGAAGTCCATACTTCTCAGAGGTCATTTTCTGTATCTGAAAATCACAAGTGGCTTTGCTTACTAAAAATGAAACTTGTCAAACTTGTCAAGAGTGGAGGTCTGGATATTGCTTTTAAATTGCATTCTGTTTCATTTGACTCTGTCTTCCCAGAGTTTGTTTGTTGTTCCCAGAGTTTGTTGTTACAAGCATACTCCGATGACTCTGGTTTCTCCCTTCAGAGTTCCAAAACTTAGTTAATTGCCCTCTATCTTAGGAGGTCTGCGTTCAAGCCTTGCTCACTTCTCTAGCTTAGTATGGCCCTTGGAAATCCATTGTCATTGGAAATGTGCCTATTTACAAAAATGGATCAACCATTTATCCTGGTGCAGAGGGGTGTGGAGGAATTTTCTTTTTTTTTTTTACATATAAAGCAGCATTTCCAGTGCTATAATCCTTAGAGAGGAGTGGTCAAGGAGACATTATATCTGTGTCCTGGAGCAGTGAATCACTTGTGTAAATATGTAGAAGTCAAACAAAAGCAAGCTACATGCAAAAAAATTAGTAATTCGGTCAGGGCATCGAGTTTATGAATTTATAGTAAAAAAAAAAGAGAGAGAGAGAGAGTATTTGGGCTTAGGAGAGGCAAGATAGGGGGCCATTAGTACAAACTGAGAAAAGTTAATGCTGTGCAATTGTCTTTTTGAGCATGGTAAATTAAATATATGATAAATGCGAATACAGATGTTATCAAATGCTTAATTCAGCATAAGCATTTTTTATGGGGTAGGTAAATACTTCCATCAAAGCCTCCTACCTTCTAGCTTCTTGCTTGCAGCTTCTAGCTTCTTGTTCTCATCCGTGATACTAGGAATCCTTGCCTGGTTACAATGGTCTTCTAAAAAATACAAGCCCCTCAGTCTCTCTGCAGGTAAGGGACTGATTCTCAGCTCCATAATGTCGCATCTGGTAATTATGGATCTGAAATTTAAACCCCAAGTCAAGGATGGAAGGAGGCTTAGAATCTCCCACAGAGAAAATTAGCACGTTCCCAGTCACCGTGAGCACAAAGAAGGAGCCAAACTCAGCTTTTATTCTCAGTTTTCATTACTTCATCCATGAAATGCTCCTAGTGGCCTACTGCATTAAGGAGAGCCTATATCCCACAGAGGAATTCATTGCCTTGTCACTTAAACAATCAACAAGTGGTTAAAGAAGTGATTAGAAATTTCTTAAAGCATCGTCACATCTCTCCCTTAGACAGAGCTTCGACCTCTATCCAGTTGAGAAGTTTATGCGCCTGAACTCAGCCTTATTGGAGGCTCTGGTGCCTCCCTCCAATTGAGCCCAGATTGATTCTAGAGTGACCAGCTGCCCAGGCTTTCTCAGGGCTTTCCCAGTCTTAACACTAAAAGTCCTGCATTCTGGGAAACTCCTCAGGCCCAGGTGAACCAGGGTGGTTGGTGACCTACTTTCCCTCCCTGGCCTCATCTCTTAGCAATCCTTGTGTTTCCGAACTAACTTTCCTCATCTGTGGGCTCTATTCTTACCTCTACGTACCACTTAAGTTGTGACCACTTGCTTGCCCGTCACTCAGATGTCTGCTTTGCTGGGGCAGGAACCACAACTGGAGTGTCTATACCCCTTGAAACAATGCCTGATGCATAGCAGGTGCTCAGTACATAGCTCATGAGTGATTTTTTTTTTATTACAAAGTGCTGACTGCCTGTTTCACTCCCCATCTCTCCCTCTCAGATATCACTGTTTGTGCCCATGACCACATTAGCTGGCATCTGATTGGAATGAGCTCTGGGCCAGAACTGTTCTCCATTCATTTCAACGGCCAGGTCTTGGAGCAGAATCATCATAAGATCTCAGCCATCACCCTTGTCAGTTCTACGTCCACTACCGCAAACATGACTGTGGGCCCAAAGGGAAAGTGGATCATATCTTCTCTCTTCCCAAGTCATTTTCAAGGCAAGAAATTCTTCCAAAGTTTTGCTTGTGAACATGGGATCCTTTCTTCCCAGGCACTGACTCCCTCATTCTCCTTTGCCCTTTCAAGCCACCCACACCCCAGACATATATGCTTAGTCCTGAGAACAGAATTTAGTTATTCTGCTCTTAGACTTAATATAACGCATGAGTTGGAGGAAGTGGGGAAATTGACAAAGGTTTTTTAAAATGAAGCAAAAACTAAAGAGGGCTCTACTTCCTCAAAAGGAAAAAGAAGGAAGGAAATAAACTCATACATAGAGATATTCTTCCTGGGGGTATTTAGTATGTAGCTAAAGAAAAAAAAACCTAGGTGCCAGAACAAATAAAACATCTGTAAGCACTATATAGAAGCACTAAGTTACAGAAAGTGCAGAAGATTTAACATGAAAAGATTATCTTTTATAACAAGATGAACACAAAGCCTGGGACAAGGAGGAACCCAATGGGTGTGTGTTTAATGGAAAAAACATAGAATTAAACTAGCTGAGCAGTGAGTTTAAAGAACATCAGTTGATTTTGGTGGGGAAACAAATCAGCCCAGGTTGTTATGTGGTATCGTGTAAACAAAATAACTAATTGTTCTATTATTATACATTGTTGTTTTAAAACTGTTGGGGAAGGAGGGCGCCTGGGTGGCTCAGTTGGTTAAGCAGCCAACTTCAGCTCAGGTCATGATCTCGCAGTTTGTGAGTTTGAGCCCAGAGTCAGGTTCTTTGCTGACAGCTCAGAACCTGGAGCCTGCTACGGATTCTGTGTCTCCCTCTCTCTCTGCCCCTATCCTGCTCGTACTCTGTCTCTCTCTGTCTCTCAAAAGTAAATAAATGTTTAAAAAGCTGTTGGGAAGAAGGTCTATATAAACAGAGACTAAAATGTAAGTAAATGATATCGCTATAGAAAATTATTTTGGTACCAAAACAATGTATACAAAAGCCAGACGCATAAGAAAGGGACACTTTGATGGGGTCATTTTGTTTCCTGTTCACACTGAGCAGTCAAAATTATATTTGAAATCATGAAATGTCATAATACCCCTAGAAGATAGAGTCCCAAATAATAAAAAACAACAAAACTAACATTATTAACATTATTAAGGTTAAGTGCTTTTTATATTAACTTATTTAATTTTTAACAACAATTTTATACAGCATGTACTATTATTATCATCTCCATTTTACAAATAAAGGGACAGATGACAGGGAAAATGGGAAATCAACAAGACCTAAGTCGTAAGATTTTAAGGATCTGGAAGTTACATTTTTTTCCTCTAAAAGAAGCAAAGGAAATCTTTCCAAATTTCTTCCCTAACCCATCCTCTCTTTGCTTTTTATTCGTGCCCCTTTCTCTACTGTGCTAAAAGAACTATAGACCAAAACGTTCAGAAGTTGCTTGAGCATTACTTTTACTGTTATTATTTAAAAGATTTACATTTTGACCAGCCTCAGTTTCTTCTCTCAAAATCTCTCCCTGCCCTTACATTCTAATTCAGCTGGGATGCAGGCTCATATAGACATTGCAAGCTGTGCAAAGAAAACCAGGAATCCTAAGAAACTAACTCGCGACCAGAGGCGGCACATTAAGAGGTGGGAATACTTCATTGCTGCAGAGGAAGTCATTTGGGACTATGCACCGATAATACCAGCGAATATGGACAAGTGAGTTTTGGGGGGTCTTAACCACTGTGTAAAGAAAGGTCCCAGAGTCCTAAAGGCATGGCATGAACTGTCATGAACTGACATCTCTCAAGGGAATACATGTATTGGATTCAGGTCTTTTTGTACAAATCAACCTGGAATTACTCTAAATAGACTCACCAAGGGAACTCAGCAGCGGCAGCAGTAGTGGCTAGTAACAGCAGCGATCACTTGTTGAACATTTTCTGTTAGTTTTACTTTAATGCTCCAGGTGAGACACAGCTTTTATTCTGTAGATTAGAAAGGCTGTCAGAAGGGGGGAGAAATTCAGAAGCGCAAGTAGCTCTCAAATGCTTGAAAAATCGTCTCACTCACCGTGAGAGAACTGCAGATTACACTTCACTGAGATACTGTCTTCCGCCTCTCAGACCCACAAGTGCAGATGATACAATCTGTTGGCAAGGCCGTGGGAGACGAGCACTAGCGCACATTGTTGGTGGAAGAGTACATTGGTACAGCCATTCTAGAGGATGATTTGGGAATACGCATCACAGTTACAAATGCATAGGCTCATAATTGTAAATGCATCGTACACTCTGACCCAGCAATCTTGCTCTGGGAACTTACTATATAGATATACTTGTTCACCTGTGAAATGGTGTACGTACTGGATATTTGCACTGTTAGTAGTAGCAAAAGTTTGGAAACCACCTAAAATGCCCTCCAATAGGAAATTAGTTTCATAAATTATGGCACATCCGTATGATGGAATACTATGCCTCTGTTTTCAAGAGAGGTTGTAGTCACTCTCTCTATACTAATATAAAAGTTGTCCAAGATATATTTTTTAGATTAAGAAGTCAAGGGAGGAAAAAATGGCAGATTAGGAGGTCCCCTGATCATATCCCTCCATAACAGTAGTAATTTGACAGCTGTCACAAACAAAAGTGCTTCTGTGAGAGCTTTGGAATCCAGGTAGGATTTGAGAAATTCCAGGATCTTCCCAGTGGAAGCCAAGACCAAGGAGAGATATTTTTAGAAGGCACCTCATGCTTAGGAGGTAGGTTTTCTGACAGTGCTCCCATCTACAAACTTGGAAACAGCCTTGTCCCATTTTGGACTGAGCCACAGTCCCACTTGGTCTTTGTCTTGACACGAGCACCATTTGCCAAGCAGTTGACAAAATTCAACATCTTTTCACGATAAAAACTCTCAACAAGTAAGCTATGGAAGGAATGTACCTCCACATAATAAACCCAAAGCTAACATCATACTCAAAGAAAGCTTTTTCTGTAGGATCAGGAACTAGACAAGAGTGACTACTCTCACCATTTTTATTCAACATCTTACTAGAAATCCTACCCAGAGCAATCAGGCAAGAAAAAGAAAGAAAAGACATCCAACTTGGTAAAGAAAAAGCAAAACTGTCTCTCTTTGCAGATAACTCTTAAGACTCCACCAGAAATCTATTAGAACTAATAAAAGTATGCAGTAAGTTGCATGATGTGAAATCAATGTATAAAAATAGGTTGCATTTATTAAACTAACAGCAATATATACAAAAAAGACATTAAGAAAATAATCCCATTTCAATAGAATTAAAAACAATAAAATGCTTAGGAATAAATTTACCCAAGGAGGTAAAAGATCTATACACCACAAACTGTAAGATACTGATGAAAGAAATTGAAGAAGAGACAATCAGATAGAAAGATGTTCTATGTTAATGGATAGGAAGAATTAATTTGTTAAAATATCCATATTAATCAAAGTGGTGTACAGATTCCATACAATCCCTATCAAAATCCCAAAGGCATTTTTCATAAAAATAGAAAAAAACAGTCCTAAAATTTATATGGAACCACAAAGACCCTGAATAACCAAAACAATATTGAACTAGAAGACCAAAAGCTAGAGGCATCGCACTCTTTATTTCAAACTGTATTACAAAGCTATACTAATCAAACAGTACAGACCAATGAAGCAGAATAGAGGCCAGAAATAAACACATGCATATATAATCAATGAATCTTTGACAAGGGCACTAAAATATACAATGGGGACAAGGTAGTCTCTTTAATAAATAATGTTGGAAAAACCGGATAGCCACATGCAAAAGAATGAAATTGGACCCACAGCTTATAGGATACACAAAATTAACTCAAAATAGATTAAAGAATTAAATAAAGCTTTTTGACACTGATCTTGACAATGATTCTTTTTTGGTATAACACGAAAAGCACAGGCAACAAAAATAAAAATAAGTGGGCCTACATCAAACTAAAAAGCTTCTCTACAGCAAAGGAAACAATCAGCAAAACGAAAAAGAAATTTATGGAATGGGAGAAAATATTTGTGAGCCATATGTCTAAAATACATAAACTCAATGGCAGAACAAACAAACAAAAACCCAACCTGATTTTATTTAAAAAAAAATTTTTTTTTTAACGTTTATTTATTTTTGAGACAGAGAGAGACACAGCATGAACGGGGGAGGGGCAGAGAGAGAGGGAGACACAGAATCCAAAGCAGGCTCCAGTCTCTGAGCCATCAGCCCAGAGCCCGATGCGGGGCTCAAACTCACGGACCGTGAGATCGTGACCTGAGCCGAAGTCGGACGCTTAACCGACTGAGCCACCCAGGCGCCCCTCAACCTGATTTTAAAATGGGTGAAGGTAGGTGCCTGGCTGGCTCAGTCAGTGGAGGGTAGGACTTTTGATCTCAGGGTTGTGAGTTCAAGCGCCTTGTTGGGTGTAGAAATCACTTAAAAATAAAATCTTTTAAAAAATAAACTTTGGGGCGCCTGGGTGGCAGTCGGTTAAGCGTCCGACTTCAGCCAGGTCACGATCTCGCGGTCCATGAGTCGAGCCCCGCGTCGGGCTCTGGGCTGATGGCTCAGAGCCTGGAGCCTGTTTCCGATTCTGTGTCTCCCTCTCTCTCTGCCCCTCCCCCGTTCATGCTCTGTCTCTCTCTGTCCCAAAAAAAAATAAAATTAAAAAAGTTGAAAAAAAAATTAAAAAAAAAAATAAACTTTTAGAAATGAGCAAAGGACCTAAGCTGACATTTTTCCAAAGAAGACATATAAATGCAAATTGATACATGAAAAGATGTTCAACATCACTAGTCATCAGGGAAATGCAAATCATATCCACAGTGCGATTATCACCTCATACCTGTGAGGATGGCTACCACAAAAAAAGAGATGACAAGAGTTGGTGAGGACGTGAGGAAAATGGAACTCTGTACACTGTTGGTGAGAATGTAATTTGGCATAGCCATTATTGCAAATAGTAAGAAGTCTCCTCCAAAAATCAAAAATAGAAGTACCACAAGATCCAGCAATCCTACTGCTGAATATATATCCAAAGGAAATGAAAGCAATACCTTAAAGAGATCTCTGTGCCCCATGTTCATTGCATCATTATTCACAATTGCCAAGATATGGAAACAACCTGAGGGTCTGGTGATGGATGAATGGGGAAAGAAAATCCCAGACACACACACACACACACACACTGAAATATTACTCAGCCTTAAAAAAGAAGGAAAACCTGCCACTTAAAACAACATGGATGAAGCTGCAGAACATACTGCTAAGACACATCCCAACACAAAGTGACAAATATTGTATGATCTCCTGATCTCACTTAAATGTGGACCTAATAAGCAGTATGGTGACCATAGTTGGTATCGTATACTTGAAATTTGTTAAGACAGTAGACCTTAAGTATTCTCACCCCCAAAAACAAATATAGTAACTAGGTGAGGTGATGGAAGTGTTAATCACCTTAATTATGGTAATCACATATATACATATATGAATCATCATATTGTACTTCTCAAATATATACAATTTTTGTTTGTCAAAATCACCTCAATAAAGCTGGGAAAATACAAGACAAAGTCAAGGTGTAGCACCAAGTATAAAATAGCTGCCTGTTTGCTAAGGAATGAGAATATAAGTGTATTTATATTTACAACTCATAGTTGCATAAAGATGCTCTAGAATTATACACATGAAATTAATGCAAGTGAATATTTAGAAAATTCAGGGATGGTCAGAGATGTGGGATTGATGGGATATAGTGTGTGAGTGAGCATTTTCACTGTAATCAAAATCATTTGAATGTATTTGCTACTCAAATCTGCTATTCAAAAAATGTAACTGAGAAAGAAGGGCAGAAAAGGAACTTGCTCAAGATTAGATAATAATAATTGGCAGAACTGCAATAAGGTTCCAGGACTCTGACAACAGTCTGTGCTTTTTATTGTGCAAAATAAAGGCATAAATGGATCAGTTCTATCATGGCGCTTCTGTTTTTGGAAACTAAGGCAATAAAGAGGACCAAAAGGAAAAGTAGTTCATGTTGCTGCCCCGAATCTTTTATCATAAGAACTACAGAAGATGGGTGAAAGTAACTGCTTTTTAGTTGGCACTGGGATCGGGTGGATGGTAGAAAGGATAGCCCAACAGCACAGAACTACGCCTAATAAAAATAGTCAGAGCTTCCTGGGTGGGAACATGTCTTTAGAGATTGAGAAATACCTGGTCAGTCACTAAGGGTACCACAAATTAAGTGATAAGGAAGACTTGAGAAAAAAAATTCACAGTATATCCTCTCATTCCTTTTGTTTTTTTTTTAAATATAATTTATTGTCAGATTGGTTTCCATACATCACCCAGGGCTCATCCCAACAAGTGCCCTCCTCCCTGCCCATCGCCCTCTTTCTCCTCTCCCCCACCACCCATCTACCCTTAGTTTGTTCTCAGTTTTCAAGAGTCTCTTATCCTCTCATTGCTTTTGGATAGCTCTTTTTCCAGAGATTTCTAAGGTCTGTTCTAGTGACCAGAGTGACAGGAAGTTCTAGGTAGTCTTTTCTAACCACACCTACAACTTTATCAGTGGTGGAGAAGACAGACAGATGAGAGGTTTCCAGTTTTCCAACTAGAGAGCAGATATTGGGACTTTGCAAACCACGTTAAGAATTTTTTTAAAAGAAAATTAGCATTTTAGCTAATTCAAGAGCAGAACTCCTAAGCATAGGGTTTCCTCATCCTCCTGGGGTCTTTATTTGAGCGAATGGTTTAATTTTTTTTAATTTCATTTCACTTTAAGAAAATACAGATCTCTGCATTTGGATAATTTCTCAAACCAAATTGGAAAACATTATAAGAAGGTTGTCTACAAGCAGTACCAAGATGAGTCTTTCACCAAACGCATGGAGAATCCCAATATCAAAGAAGATGGGATCTTGGGTCCTATTATCAGAGCCCAGGTCAGAGACACACTCAAAGTAAGTACCACAAATATGGAACCATGGAAGAAATTAAATAGTGAAAGACAATGTATAAATATGTCCATTATAATTTTTGATTCAAATGTAACTTCAGTTTTTATGTAGTATTTGCTCTGATTTATAGCCTACCTCACAACATAAAGAATCTAAGACAATTCATCAAATTGTAAAAGGATAAAGCAAAGAACCAATTTCAATGAGGTGAAGGATAATGTGGGGACAAAGAAAATAAAGCCATGGATAAATACAATGGAACACATGCCGTATGTTCCAATCGGGTTGTCTGTAAATTTTGTCCAAAGCTTTCCAGCAGCCAAGCGAAAAGGGAAATATGTCAGGGCAAGATTCGCAGTACTCATAAAGAAAGTATCGTTTTCCCTGATAGTGAGATCAGTTTCTCCCATGGATCCTTAAAAAGAGGATGCTGTATAATACAGTGGATGGAATCCTTGATAGAATCCCTATAATTGGTATAATAAATAAGTTGCATAGCTTTTTAATATAAGGGTTGTCATCATAGCTGAGAACATAACAGTAAACACAACTGAGTATAAACAATTCATCATTGTGCTCTAGGTATGTAGTTCTCCCATAAGCTGGTCTCTGATGAAGGTAAATTTAGACATGTATCAAGAACACCGAGTGTTCTTCAGGCAGCTTTCCTTAAGTATATGCCACATCAGTCAAGCTTTTGATAAGAACTGGGCAGCAGAAAATTAAAGGTTGGCATCTTTGGCAAGGTTCTAGAATGCAGGTAATCTACAGATTAAGGATGAGCCAAATGCTTTGGCAATCGACCAGTAGGAGATAAGATTAAGGTTCTCTTTTGAAGATTAAGAAGGCTAACTATCACTCCTGTGTAAATAATGCTCCTCCTTTCACCCCTTCCTGGGGGTAAACTAACATATCCGCACACAAGGTCAATTCTGTTCATTTAAAGATAACAAAAGGATAGGAAGCAGCCTTTCTCTATTCCTCTTTCCCTTCCGCCATTTCTGATTTCCCCCATCCCTTTTAGGTACTCTTAGCAAGTGTAAATATACCTCATTGGAAATTCAGGATCTGGCTATTTGTATGCCCCTCAAGAAGATAATGTCGAGGACAGTGTCCTGGCAGGTCTGCCAGGCTGGAGAAGGGAATCATGGTCTAGAGAGGAGAAGGAACAGATCTGAAGGCAGATGTGGTCCAAGTTGAGAGGAGAGGGGAAGGGGACAGGTTTGGAAAAGAGTGATATACTGTGAGGAAAATACAGGGCAGACTTCTCTTTCCATTTTCCACCCTACCGTGTGAGTGAAATTCTCTCAAAAGTTTCTTCCAGGTGATGGGGAGAGGTTGCTGCTCAGAGAAACAGAACTAGTTTGCGAACACACACTCATAAGCACGCCCTCCAGCAAGTGCGTTTGCCAAGCTAAGCATCCCATATCAATTCTCACGATTGAGCTTAAGTCCTGAAATAATGAATTGAGTTAACTTTGTAGATCGTGTTCAAAAATATGGCCAGCCGTGTCTACAGCATTTACCCTCATGGAGTGACCTTCTCTCCTTATGAAGATGAAGTCAACTCTTCCTTCACTTCAGGTTTGAACCCGAGTCTACTGAATGAAACTGTTCACCTCTGAGAGGCTGCCACGCTTTCCTACTGTCCTCTTTGCTCAGTAACATGACTTGTGCAGTCAGGCAGTATACAAGTAGGGGTATCCTAAAAGTCACAACGAAACCCTGCTCACTTCAGGGATTTATTTACCCTAAAATGTGCTGTTCTTTGTTAGTGCCATAGCGGCCTCTAGTGGAGCGATTTCTAACGGCGACACGTAATCCAAGGTTCTGTCAAGTGGAGCTTAGTGTACACATATTCCTTCCCTAATATTACCTGGCTCTAATAAAAATTTTGCTGTTTGTTTGTTTACTGAAATAATATTGAAAATGAAGACAATTTTACCTCCATTTTCTTTCAGGCAATAACACTATGATCAGAGCAGTTCAGCCAGGGGAAACCTATACTTACAAGTGGAACATCCTAGAGTCTGATGAACCCACAGAAAATGATGCCCAGTGCTTAACAAGACCATATTACAGTAATGTGGACATCACCAGGGACATTGCCTCTGGGCTGATCGGGCTACTTCTAATTTGTAAGAGCAGATCCCTGGATAAACGAGGCATACAGGTATTCTGTCCATGGAGTAAACTTTTAGAAAATCTAGGAACTTCTTCTGGCTGACACAGATTAGGTCTTCTCACTAGAGAATGAGCCTTCTTCTAGAGAACAGAAAATGCTAAGTTGTCCTCTTTAGTGCAAATGTGACAACATATATTCCTTTTTTTTTTTGTCTTGTCTATTTTCATCTGACTCTCACTGCAGAAGACAATCATTCTATAGAGTGATGCAGTATTTTGTTTTAGTTTGAAATTCCAGATATTTTGCTATGTGATCGGCAAGTCACTTCGCCTTTCTCAATTTCTTCCTTTTATGAAATGGCTAATACCCCTCCT
The DNA here is from genome assembly GCF_016509475.1 of Prionailurus bengalensis. NCBI lineage: Eukaryota > Metazoa > Chordata > Mammalia > Carnivora > Felidae > Prionailurus > Prionailurus bengalensis. Next base: position 11,938,056 of record NC_057360.1, on the reverse strand, counting down.
AAAAAAATTTGACACGGCTGCTTTGGGGCTCAGTGAGATACCACCTGGTAAAAGGGTAAATCTCTCTACTAGTCCTTGTTATTTTTAGAGAACTGAACTAGGGAGAGATGAGAGAGATAATACTTTGGAGAGATAGCATCTGGTGAAGTTGGACCCAGACAATGGTCCATCTCTAGTGAGACTAAATTATACCAAAAAAAATGTGAACAAATATATGGAACTTCATCAGGGACTAATAGTCTCATATTAGTAACTTAAAATTCCCAACCAGGCTAAGCTGTTATTAAAGAAGTTCATCCTAAGGCATACACCATAAATATATGTTTGGAAATTTTTTTTAAATGGACATTTGGAAGACCCTAACTTATTGAGCTAGGAAAGGACACAGATAGGAAGAGGAATAAAGTTTTCCTATTGCAACCTTCTGTTTTATCCTTTGCAACTATTTGGAGCACATCTGGTCAATCTTGCAGGTTGAAAGGTATTCACTTACAGAGATAGAACACAATTACAGCGGCCGTGAGGAGATGGGATTTTTCTATTAAGATGTTTTAGTCTCTGAATTTCCTAATCCGCTCAGTTTGCTTTTGCACATTACCTTTGGCCCTAATGAGGGCCAAACCCTAATGGGTTTTCATACATGCCTGCATTTGTGGCTTCAGTGGCCCCAGGGACTGTGCCTCTTTGGTTTCTGAGAAGAGCTCAGTGTTGCGGGTGATGGGCTGGCACATCAATCACTGAACACAGCACTTTTACCCTCCAGAGGGCAGCAGACATTGAGCAGCAGGCTGTGTTTGCTGTGTTTGATGAGAACAAGAGCTGGTACATTGAGGACAATATCAACAAGTTCTGCGAAAATCCCGATAAGGTGAAACGTGATGACCCCAAGTTTTATGAATCAAACATCATGAGCAGTAAGTCAAATCACTGTTTTTGTCCGTCAGTTTTTCACTCCGGTGCTTAAAGTAGGACTGTGCCTAAAGGTGGAGACATGGAGTAGAATCCACTCACCTCTTATCCTCGCTCGCAGTCCTCGCTTTGATGACGAAATTAGTGGATGATATTACAGAAACTTCTTTATGACATGGGGCCAAAAGCTTGTGACCCTTAGGAAGTCTTGGTCTCATGCTCCAGATGTGCATCCTCTGGGCACATACACTCCGGAGGAGCAGGGTGAGGGGTGGGGGTGGTGAGGAGAGGGGCTACAGGCTTGGTCAGTGGCATATGGGGATTTCAGACGGAGGGCGGGGCAAGGTGAACGCTCTTGCTAGCAGGGCAGAAACTGAGTAAGTAACCCAAAGCTAGACTGTCCAATCAAACTAAGGCAAAATGCATATGGGGAGCCAAGCGTCTTAAAGAGCCAATCCACGAAGAAGTTTGAAGGGAGCAGTAAGAAGTTCAGAACAGAGGGAGTGGCCTGAGCCAAAGTCCAGGCATTTGCTGCAGTTTTCAATTTCAGTGCCCAGAGCCACTGCTCTGACAAGTCTGAGAGAGATTTGACTAAGCCAGCTGGAAGCAAACACTGCCACAGTGGTCAGGGTCCTCACCACATTTCCTTACACTCAAGAGTCATTTGACCACCTTCTCTGATAGGTGATCGTAGATAGGAGGATGGCTTCTCTGCGGTCTGTTCATATGGCTTCAGATGACTGGCAGCTGGGAATTATCTGAATGGGCAGGTGCCATGGAAATCATTCAAAATGGGGAGTTACTCCGCTTTCTTTGCATAATTTCATCTTGGCAGCGAATCTGTCATAGTTCTGGGCCAGCGCTGTCCAGTTTGAAATTATGCATGAGCCACAAATGCGATTTAAACTTTTCTGATGGCCATATGAAAAAATGAAGAGAAATACATCCCAAATGTGATCATTTCAACATATAACCAATATAAAAATTGATGAGGTTTGCTTTCTTTATTTCATATACTAAGTCTCTGAAATCTGGTGTATATTTTACCCTTTGAGCACATCTCCATCCAGATTTTCCACCTTTCAAGTGCTCAGTGGCCCCTGTCACTACTGGCTACTATATTATAGAGCTTTCGACCATTGAGAAGAGCCTCTTGAATGAAATACAAACTAAAAACATGTGTCAGTTCTTCAGTAAATATTTAAGGGTTCACTAGTGCTAGGCCTCATACTAGGATCAGGGCTAGGCTGGTAAACCAGGCAGATGTGGGCCGTGTCCTCAAAGAAATCAAGCCTGGGATTTTATTACCATGCCTAGAATCTAGGAAAAGATACTGCCTAAAGCTGTGTCCCTTTGAAAGATAATGAAGATGTGTGAACTCAATCCCTGCCTGAAAACTATAGATTATCTCAGTGCTAAGAGGGCACAATACAAGTTGCAAATGTACTAAATATGCATGACTTTTAGGGACATTACTTCTTATTCACTAACTCATGTGTCAAGATGACTTTCTTATATTATGCTTTCCTTCCAGGTGAAATTAGTCTAGATAATATTCTAAATTGACGTTTAGAATATCTTTCAAAGCAGACCGTGGAAAACAAAGTATCTGATACACACTTGACAATGAAGAAGTCAACATGAATGAAAAGCTTTGTCTTTTTTTTAAATTTTTTTTTCAACGTTTTTTTAATTTATTTTTGGGACAGAGAGAGACAGAGCATGAACGGGGGAGGGGCAGAGAGCGAGGGAGACACAGAATCAGAAACAGGCTCCAGCTCTGAGCCATCCATCCGCCCAGAGCCTGACACGGGGCTCGAACTCACGGACCGCGAGATCGTGACCTGGCTGAAGTCAGACCCTTAACCGACTGCGCCACCCAGGCGCCCCGAAAAGCTTTGTCTTTATCGGAAATTTCTCCCTTGGCTAACTTAGGAAATTAAGTTCTCATTTGGGAAATCTGACTTTGATCTTCTAGTCACATGTTAGACCTGGTGAAGCTTATCTCAGATGATCACTGCTTTGACACAACCAAGTTAACATTAGGACATTAATCCCAGGTATAATTAGACACATGTCCTTTTGTTGGCGGAGGCCTGCGTGTTAACAGATTTTACTCTTTCAGCTATCAATGGCTATGTGCCTGAGAGTATACCCACGCTAGGATTCTGCTTTGATGACACTGTCCAGTGGCACTTCTGCAGTGTAGGGACCCAGGATGACATTTTGACCATTCACTTCACTGGGCACTCATTCGTCTATGGAAAGAGACATGAGGACACCTTGACGCTCTTCCCCATGCGTGGGGAATCTGTGACCGTCACAATGGATAATGTTGGTAAGAGCCTAGACACTTGGAGAGGCATCTCTGATCTCTAAAGGTCTGCTGCAGCTCTCCAGACTCCCACAGTTCGTGGGTTTATCTTTCTGATCCCTTTCAGGCTTTCCTTTCAGTATTTCTCATGATTTCTATTGGGTGGAATTAATTACTTAAAGGGTCCAGTCGCTTAATGTGGGTTCCATTTATCCTTCTCTGGGCTAAGTGAGAAGTAAAGACACAACAGCAAAGAGATAAGCCATGACTTAGAGGAGGAAGTGTGAACATTCAGCCACAAAAGAGCATTTCTTTTATAAAAAAAAAAAACCTTTTCAGGTTTTGTTTAATGTTTATTCATTTTTGAGAGACAGAGTGTGAGCAGGGGAGGGGCAGAAGGAGAGGGAGACACAGAATCTGAAGCAGGCTCCAGGCTCCGAGCTATCAGCACAGCCCGACGCCGAGCTCAAACCCACGAACCGGGAGATCATGGCCTGTGCCAAAATTGGATACTCAACTGACTGAGCCACCCAGGCGCCCCTACCTTTTTTAATTTAGTTTTTTTTTAATATATATAATTTATTATTCAAATTGGTTTCCATACAACACCCAGCACTCATCCCAACAGGTGCCCTCCTCAATGCCCATCACCCACCTGGGGAGGAGGGGAGCCAGGCATGGGTGTGGTGGTAGGTCAGGGGCTCAGTCTGCAGTTGGAGAAAGTGATTCCCTTTTTTAGTTTTTAAAGATAGTCATTCCACCATGCAGTAGTGACCATCAGATACAGTGCCTTAGAGGCTGGCCTCAAAGCCAGCAGCGCCGTGGAAAGCACGTGGGCTTTGGAGTTGTTCAGATGCGTTCTGGCATTCAGTATGGACAAGTGACTTGACCTCACTGAGCCTCCATGTTTTCATCTGAAAAACACAATAACAACACTTTACAGAGTTGCTCTGACCATTAATTGTAATATCCTAGCACTCGGCAGACACCCAACGAGCGCTAACTATTGGAGACTCTCCAGGAAATCTGTACGCCAGCAAATAATAGCATTTCAAAGAGATTCAAAGTTTCCCTGGGCCCACCCAAATCATTTATCACTTAGAAATATCTATATGTCTCTTATTTGTTGGGGTGAACATCATCATCCTCCCCTCACACCAATTCACAATATGTGCAGCTAACAGGATGGTTATGGTATTCAAAGCCCATTTTATTCTTCATTCATCCTTTTTATATATATTCTAAAATAGTGATTCTCAAACTCTCTATGCTAACTCTTTTATCCCTAATCTCCACTGACCAATCCTTTGGGCCGATACTGATCACATGCTTGGATGTCACAGCAATGTCAAATTGCTAACAGGCTTTCTAAACACCTTAGACCAACTTATCTCCTTCTGTCACTGTGGAACACTAATCAACAGTTCACGGATCAGTGGTGGCCCACAGACCATGCTGGATTGTCCCTGCCTGAAGTTCATTGAAAATCATCTGCCACAATGGATCCTAGTGTTTTTCTATATTTTTCGGGACTTAGAGCTCTGTTTTCTCTGTCTCTCTTCTGTAGGAACGTGGATATTAACTACAGTGAATTCCAGTCCCAGAAGCAAGAACCTAAGGCTGCGATTCAGGGACGTTAAGTGTATCTGGGATGAAGACGACGATTCATATGAGATTATATATGAACCTCCGGCATCTACAGCCATGACTACACGGAAAATGCGTGATTCTTCAGAAAACAGAGGTGAAGAGGACGATGCTGACTATGATTACCAGGAAAACCTGGCTTCATGGTTAGGAATTAGGTCATTCAGAAATTCATCACTGAATCAGGAGGAAGAGGAGTTTAATCTTACTGCCCTAGCTCTGGAGAACTACTCTGAGTTCATTCCTTCAAGTACTGATCCAGCTATTCGTTCAAATTCTTCTTTCCTGAGTAGCATTAGCAGGCTTATTGTCCATAACTTTGCAGGACCTCACAAAACACTTCCTCGCCCAGAAGCCACCACAGCTGGTCCCCCCTTGGGACGCATTGGCTTGGACAAGAAATCAGTTCTCAACTCTTCCACAGAAGAACATTCCAGCCCTTATTCTGAAGACTCCATGGAGGATCCTCTCCCATCAGATATCACAGGGATAAGCCTTCTTCCGCTCGATGCAGATGGTTTCAGGAATCAAAAACATGCTAAGCACAATGGATCCAAGAAAGGAAGAGACCACACAACAAAGCATGGGATCTCCCAGGTGGGACTTTCAGCATATAAAACTGGGAGACATTTAAGACAAGGCAACTCTTCTCCTTCCAGAACGGGAGCCTGGGAAGACCTTCCCGGTGATCTGTTACTCTTAAGACAAAAGAACCCATCAAAGATTTTGAATGGGAAATGGCATCCGGCTTCTGAGAAAGGTAGTTATGAAATAGTCCAAGATGCTGATGAAGACACAGCTGCCACTAAGCTGCTGAGCAGCCCTCAGAATGCCTCGAGGACTTTGGGAAAAAGCAGCCCTTTCACAAACAAAGACAGAAAGCAGAGTGGCCACCCCCCATTTTCTGGAATTAGAAAGAAATTTCTGCAAGAAAGACAGGATGGAGGAAATGGTAGATTGAAGAAAAGCCCTTTTTTCATTAAAACACGAAAAAAGAAAAAGGAAGAGAAGCTTGCACACCATATTCCTCTATCTCCAAGGGGCTTTCATCCTCTAAGAAAGGCTAATACCACATTTTCAGACAGGAGACTTAATCACTCATTGTTATTCCATAAATCCAAGGAAACACCTTTTTATCCCACAGACCTCAATCAGACATTCCCCTCTGTGAATCTTAGCCTGATAGCCTCACTTCCTAACCATAATCAGAATCCCCCAAATGACACCAGTCAGACAAGCTTCCCTTCAGATCTTTATCAGACAATAACCCCAGAAGAACGCTATCAAACATTCCCTATTCAAGACTCTGATCAAATGCACTCCACTACAGAGTCTAGTCACGGATCTCTCCCAGAGCCTGGCCAGATGCTCAACTATGACCTAAGGAACAAGTCCTTCCCTACTGACATTGCTCAGATGTTCCCTTCCTTGGAGCCTGAAGCCTGGCAGACAACCATCTCTGCAGATCTCAGTCAACCAACCCTTTCCCCAGACCTCAGCCAGACAGCTGTTACCCCAGACCTTGGCCAGATGCCCCTTTCCCCAGACCTCAGCCAGGAGCCTCTCTTATCAGACCTCAGCCAGATGGCCCTTTCTCCAGACCACAGACAAACAACCCTTTCTCCAGACCTCAGCCAGACAGATGTTTCCCCAGACCTCAGTGAGATAACCATTTCCCCAGATCTCATAAAGATGAACCTTCCCCCAGACCTCAGCCAGATGCCCTTCTTCCCAGACCTCAGCCAGGAGACTCTCTCATCAGACCTCGGCCAGATGCCTCTTTCCCCAGACCTCAGCCAGGAGACCCTCTCATCAGATGTTGGCCAAACAACCCTTTCTCCAGATACCAGCCAGACAACACTCTCTCAAGACCTTGGTCAGATACCCCTTTCCCCAGACATTAGTCAAACAGCCCTTTCTCCTGATCTCAAGCAGACATCATCTCCTCCAGACCTTGATCAGACATCCAACACCTCTGAATTTAGTCATTCATTGCTTCTTCCGGAATTTGGTCAGACTTCCCCTTCTCCAGACCTTAGTCAGGTGCCATCTCCTCCACTATCTTCTACAGTAAATAACACTTTTATACCAAGGGAACTTAACCCACCAGTTGTAATAGGCCTCAGTGGAAATGATGGAGATTACATTGAGATTATTCCAAGGCAGAAGGAAGAGAGCAGTGAAGAAATCATTGATGACATTAATTACGTGGCCTATGATGACCCTTACCAAACTGATGTTAGGACAGACATTAACTCTTCCAGAAATCCCGACAAAATTGCAGCATGGTATCTCCGCAGCAACAATGGAAACAAGAAATATTATTACATTGCTGCTGAAGAACTATCCTGGGATTATTCAAAATTTGCTCAAAGGTTTGGCCAAATTTTCTCCGTTGATTTTCTCATTTTTCCACTACTGCTAAAAAGATTACAATAGTCTTGAGGAGATAATTCTGGGCAAATTATACTAATTCTGGGAAAATTTAATTCCCCTATTGCAATTTGTCCTATACAATTTCCTTTGTCAATTCTATGATTAACCTCTCTGTATTACATGACATTTGGACAATATAAGAACAATCACTGTAAGAAGTCTGTGATATTCTCTAGAGAAGCTCCCTCCTCTCTTCTTTCATCACTCATGTTCCTACCTCCTTTTCTTGCCCAAGTGCAGAGCCCAGCCTATCCATAGCTATCTGCTAATCTGGCTAATCAGAAGGAACCTCCTTTTGCATTTGTTTACAGAAAAACACATCTTTTAGTTGTTTGCTGATCATATAAAGTGTATAGCATCTTGGTGAAGTTTAATTCAAATTACATGAGATTCCAGTGGCAGAGGCCAAAGATATAAACCAGCTTAGAAACAAAAAGGCAAGTTTATACCTTCAACTGAGGCAGTCATAAACAATGATTTCTTTTGCTTTAAATTTGAATTTTAACTTGGCTTATAGAATGAGTGCTTACTCTCTCCTAAGCATTGTGCTAAGTGTTGAGACTATAAAATAGAATATAAACATACATGACTCCTGCCCTCATGGAACTTGCATCTAGTTGGGCAGGTAGATAAGAATCAAATGCTCACATAAATAAGTGTAAAATACAACTATGCTAAAGACCAAAAAGGAAAGGCAGATACACGGTGATACGGTGATATGAGAATTCAGCAACCTGACACTGAACATTCTAGATAGAGAGAATAGCATAATGAGGCCATGAGGAAGGAGGAAGCCTGAAGTATCTGTAGCTGGAGCTCAAGAAGGGGGTGAGTGTAAGAAAACATTGGGCTCACTCTACAAAGACCAGATGCCACTAGGCTTTGGGAAGAATTTTGGTGTTTATCCAAAGAGCGTTGAGAAGCCCTTCAAAAGCTTTAGCCATTCTTAGCTTCATAGATTATGTCAGTTCCTTTCCTGGACCTTGTTACTTTCATCTTTTAAATGAAGGAGGTACACCAAATGTCTCCCAAGATCCTCTTCTGCTTTAACATTTCAGCTTCCAGCCATTCTTCAACCAGAGATGCAATTATGTAAGTGGCCTGACTTACAACAGAGGGTTCCTAAGGGATCTATATATGTTTTTAAAACGGTTTTCAATTCAATTCTGCTTAAGGATGGAAAGCCATATTGGGCTGGACTCTGGACTTGGCCTGTATTCTGGGATGACAATATAGAGAAAGAAGAGGTTGGGGGCAGGGGGGACAAGGGGCAAGTCTTAGCCAGCAATAGTGGGAGAATCACAGCTTGGTGACCATGCTCACACCACGTCTAATATATAGTTCACAGATTTTATAAAAGCTAACAACTACACTGAAAATCAAAAGCCAAAGTGTAGAGTAAGCAAACACAATATATGGTATGGCTCACAGAAATTATTTCATTAATCTGATGCCTGGCATTTCCATATTAGAACTCTGTTAGCTTAAAACACAGTTTCACATGACTTCCTATTTAAATGTAGCTCCCACTGCTATATGAGAATAATTTATCTAGGGATTTCTAAGAGAGGCCCTGAAAGAGTAAGATTTAGGGTGTTTCCAAAGCAGAAAGGGATAGAACCAGGTCCTTCAAAATCTTACGTCCCATTCCAGATATGCAACCCATGTTTATGGAACTCACAGCTGCTTTGCTGATCCCCATGTTTCTGTGAAACTATGCTTAGGGTCTGGAAGGATGGGGTCAGTGGTGTAGGAAGACCAGGAGGAAGACAAGAGTGGGATTCTCTGTTGATGGATTGTGGTGCATGACAAATTCTATGACATTGATGGATGAGCTTTCGGCCTGTTTCCATAGGCTTGAGAAATGTAAGAGTCAGTGAGAAAATCTGATGTGCTCTGGCCCCAGACTGAGCTGGTGAACTATGTGAGGAATGATGCGATTTAACAACAGCAAACACAAGAAGGGTGGCTACTTTCATTCACAGGGGTGACCATTGTCAACTGACAGCCCCAAGCTGCCAATCCCATTGCATGGCTTTGTCTGCTTCTGATATTAAAATCTGCTATGTGACTATATGATTATAATTATTCATTCATTAATACATTAAACAAAAGTTGATCCAGTGCCTGTCATGTGTCAGATGATTTGCCAGGCACTGGAAATTAAATAATGAGCAGACTTGGCACAATCCCTGACCTCATGGGACTTTCACTCTAGTGTCAGAGTCAGATTTTAATAGATAATATCACAAATAAATGATATATACTGTACTGTACATAACAGAGAAATTTAAGAATACTACAGCAATATACTATATACACTATGGTAATACTGTGAACACTTAGAGAATAATATAGACAGATTTCACCTACTCTAAAGGATCATAGGAGCCCTTACCGAAGAAATGATACATGAGCTGGGATCAGAAGGATATTTACTGGCTTAAGTTTTTACTCATTTATAGTTTCATTCATTTGTTCATTAAGTATTTATTAAATATCTCTGCTAGACACTATATTCAGAAGCAGGGATAATTCCTCCAGTTCTTCAATGGTCTTTCATTTGTTCTTTTAAACAAACACTATTATTATTGTTGTTGTTGTTATTATTTCAGTGAAGTAGATAATGAAGACATTGACGATGTTCCAGAGAACACCGTATACAAGAAAGTGGTCTTTCGAAAGTATCTTGATGGCTCTTTTACCAAACGTGATCCTACGGGGGAGCTTGAAGCTCATCTCGGCATTCTTGGTCCTGTTATTAGAGCTGAAGTGGATGATGTCATCCAAGTAAGTCATCTTTTGAGCATTGTTAAGATCGTCAGAAGAATTTCCACAAGCACCAGGGGGTTGTAACAGTGAAAGGGGCAGGAGGGCTATGGGTAATTTATTTACTTTCCAAAATGAACAAATAATAACACATCTTTTCAGAGACTGCTTGCCAAGTACAGTAAAACCTTAGATTGCAAGTAACTTGTTCTGCAAGCGTTCCACAGGACGAGCAAACATTTCTAATAAATTTGAACTTGATAAATGAGTGATATCTTGCAATATGAGTAGTACATGACGCCGAACGTCACATGATCACAACTGAGTCAATGGTTCTTAAAATTCACTTTGACATACGAGTGCTTTGGATGACAAGCACGTTTCCGGAACCAATTATTTTTGCAAACCACGGTTTTACTGTCGTTTGATAATCTTCAAGAAAAAAAATGATCTCATGATTTTATTTCCCCTTCTGCTGAGCTCCCATTCATCACTGCAAGGGTCAGTTCTGTTTTCCCTAAGAAACTTTTTTTGCCACCCCAACCTCTCCTGCACATTCAGCCGAATAGCTCCTTCCTGGCATTCCCATGAACCCCATTCATACTTTGTTTACAACACTTTTGATCTCCAGATTTTTTAGTTTATTTATTTTGAGACAGAGAGAGGGTGAGCAGGGGAGAGGAACAGAGAGAGGGAGAGAGAGAGAATCCCGAGCAGATTCTGTGCTGTCAGTGCAGAGCCCAACGCAGAGCTGGATCTAATGAACCGTGAGATCGTGACCTGAGTCAAAATTAAGAGTCGGTTGCTTAACTGACTGGGCCCTCCCTGTGCCCTGGGTCTCCAGATTTTTAACTTGAATCCATATGTGCATGTATCTCTTCATCAGGAGGTTGAAAGCTTATTGTTAGCAAGACCCAAACTTCATTCATCTCCACATCTGCAGCACCTATTGTGATCATTTCATTTGAACATAATGTCAGTACTTTTGCTTAGCAGAAGAATAAACATGTTTTGGTATTTCTAGGGCAAACTACTTGGGCCCTATTTCATAGGATATTGTAAAAATCAGGTGAAATAATATATATGTGACTTTGAACCTGCATGCAATTAATATATTCTACTGTATATAGACCTAGGTCTAATTCAATAGCCATCTACTTGGGCCTATAATAATGACATTCTTTAATTTGGATTTTTGTTGATCTTAAGTACATTTGTGGACCATTCCTTTTTCTAGGTTCGTTTTAAAAATTTAGCATCCAGACCATATTCTCTTCATGCCCATGGGCTTTCCTATGAAAAGTCATCAGAGGGAAAGTCTTATGAAGATGATTCTCCTGAATGGTTTAAGGAAGATAATGTTGTTCAGCCGAACAGCAGTTATACATATGTATGGCACGCCACTCCAAGGTCGGGGCCAGAAAACCCTGGCTCTGCCTGCCGGGCTTGGGCCTACTACTCAGCAGTGAACCCGGTAGGTACATCCATTAAAATTTCTGTCATTCCCCTAACCCTATAACTTGAGTCCACCAAATGGAAGGGTCAGCTTGATCTCCTGTTAGATGTCTGTCCTGTTTTCCATGAGGAATGTGTGAGGATTGTGGCCAGTCGTCTACAGCCACTTGTGTTCAGAGGTCAGCGAGAGAGAAGCAAGTGTTCAGGAAGGGCAGTGGGGATTACTTAAATTGTTGAACCTGGTTAGAGTGACTACGTTTGCAGAGGAAGACGTTTATTTGCAATGTCCTCGAGCAAGTATTAGCTTTCTTTAGCTCTGCCTTTATGAAACAGCTACAAAATCAAGACTCGTTCGTTTGGGGCATGGGAGAGAGAGAGAGCACAGACTTCGAGTTCAACCCTCCTGTCACTTCCTGCATGGGCCTAGGAAAATTACTTGACCTCTCTCAGCCTCAGTTTCCAAAAGTTAAAAATGAGAAAACAGTAGATAGCACACAATAGGCACTTGGTAATATTTGTTCAGTAAATGAGTTTCTTTGTATTTAATATACAGGATTGTTGTCTGAATTAAATAAGACACTACAGGCAAAGTGTTTTGTGTATTGGCAGATGCTCAATAAATAGTGATTATAATAGTGTTGATATTGTCACTAATTGCAACATTATCATGACTGCCATGCTGAGATAAAGGATTCATCAGAGGAAGGGAATATGAATGCCACAGTATTTGATAATGATACCTAGGTTTAGTAAGCTATTCCTTTATAATCTTCCAACTCAGAGCCCCTGAAGTTTCCTTTTCTGTATCATCAGAGGAAATCCTGCAAGAGAGCGAAATATGTGCAATTTGTCCCTACTGTCTTCCAGGAAAAAGATATCCATTCTGGCTTGATAGGTCCCCTTCTGATCTGCCAAAAAGGAGTACTTCATAAGGAGAGCAACACGCCCGTGGACATGAGAGAATTTGTCTTACTCTTTATGGTCTTTGACGAAAGGAAGAGCTGGTACTATGAAAAGAAACCCCAGTCTCCCAGGGCTTGGAAGCTGTCATCCTCCGAAGAAAAAACCTCCCACGAGTTTCATGGTATCGTCTTCTGACTTTGATCTAATCTCTGACTGATCTGATTAGATCTCTTTGATCTAATCCCTGGGTGCACGTGATTCCTGCCCTCGGTCTTCATAAGATTAGACATGAGGTGCTTCTAAAGAGGTGCTTCCGATGTCGCCCAGCAGGTGGCGCTGCAGGTGAAGGGGACAGAGAAGTCTGAAAGCTAGCGCAGGAGCCCGCAGAACTGACCCAACCAGCCAACATGGAGCCAGTGTGCGTCAGTCTATGGTAGCTTAGGGATTAGCACTATTCTGCAGTGTAAGCAGTTAATGAACCTGTTCCTTGATCTAAAGGAACAACCATGTATCTAGAAGAAGTGATCACTCATGTGTACTTTCTAAATAAGAACATGACAGTTCCAGCCCTCAGCACTTCCCAGGTGGCATCGGAAGCATCTAGAACAAAATGAGATAGGAAACTGGGTAGTTGGGTCACAGGAGAATCATGGCAAGAGAGCATTGCTGGGGGTGGGGGGAAAGGGGTGAGTGGGAAAAGCAAATGTGCTCTGAACTCCATTCAGGAATTTTGTCTGTAAATTGTCACTGAATTAAACCTTGGTTTGTGAGCATAATTTGTCCCGGAAACATGCTTGTCATCCAGAGCACTCGTATATCAAAGCGAATTTCAAGAACCATTGGCTCAGTTGTGGTCATGTGATGTTCGGCATCACGTACGACGCATATTGCCAGACAACACTCATTTATCAAGTTAAAACTTATTAGAAATGTTTACTCCTCTTGCGGAACACTCGCAGAGCAAGTTACTCGCAATCCAAGGTTTTACTATAGTTTTAGAGAAAGGCAGAATTTAGAATTAGGTGAAAAACAAAGAGAATGACTTGGGGATTAGAAAAATAAATGAAGACTGAGAAGCCCTGCTTTTAGAGTTTGATGAATGGAGGGAATTGCTGTAAGGTTTCTCATCAGGATGGATCTGTGCTTTGGGCATGGGTAGGTCATTCCATGAAACAGGAAAGGAGAAGGTTGCTTGAGGAATAAAAAAAAAGACTTATATACCACATCCACTTCAGGGCCACCACCACCCCTCCCCCAGCCAGTCGCCACGGCTAAGTAGGTGTATTCTGTCTCCCCTAGCCCATTTACACACTCAGGCTGCCCTTCTGATCTGATCTCACCCGTATAAACGCTTGCGGGTAGAGGAAGGTGAACAGCATAATTTATGATCTGCTCCAAAACCCTACCCTCTGACTGCTTATCACACAAAGAAGTTAAAAAGATTCTCTTAAGCTTTCTAGAAGAGTGTCAATGGAAAGCTGACCAATAACTCTGGGCGGAGCTTCCTTTTCTCTTCTAGCATTTCTAGGTTTTTCAGCTTAGGCTACTTGGTGTTGCGGGTGGCAAACACACGCTTCTGAAAACCTCCCAAGCTGGTGGGAACGCAATGGCTGCAGACTCAGATAGGCTTGTCAGCTGGCTGTCCCCTTTCCTGTTCAGTACCCTTGAGCCACTGCTTCCGATTCCTCAAAGAAAGAGTAAAATGCATCCGGGATAGTTTAGTTTGAAATGTACTCTGTAATTTGGTAATCCCATGGCATAGTATTGATCAGGGTATTTGGTAAGCAGACCGCCCGAGTTCCCAGCCTCAGACTCAGCACCTGGCCTGTGCAGTGCGTGCTTGGAACTAAGTGGTGAAACAGGGAGTAAATGAAGGAATTCTATTACTCAGTTCAATTTATCAAACGTTTACTGAGCACCTGCTATGTTGAGAGACTTCATTCCACATCCTGATGTAATGATTTAGCAATGCTGACCCAATAATTGCTTGAGACACGTTTCACTCTTAGGAGATCTATTTCCTGCACAGGTGAGGGGGTTAGGCCTGGTGTGAGGAGTAGGAAGATAGGTACTCTTTACTTGATGTAACCTTAAGGGTGCCAAAATGACCTCAACTCCTTTTGCTCCCAAAATTCACTCGCTCAGGTCCTGAAGTCCCATATAGTTCTTTTTACTTTGGAAAAACACTACTAATAAAAACTTCCCTCACTTCAATCTCAGCTAAATGCATGGTAGCCCAGAGCTTTATCAGTGAAATTTTGTATTATTTTTTAAGGTGATCAAATTTGCGAAGTGCTTTAAACACACACACACACACACACACACACACACACACACACACACACTTCACTGAGGGAGAGTGGATGAAGCCTGAGAACCCCAGACATTTAAGCTGGGAAGAGGGCAGAGGAGCTATCATACAAATGAGACAATAGACATGAACCCTTATGGTCTGCCTTCCTAATTTTGCCTGAAACTCTATCTCTGAATTTAGGAGGCCTCAGGGTGATGCGCTGTGTGTGCTCTCAGTCTTTTTCCTTTAACCACTGGAGTTCACCTATCTGGCTCGTGTTAGTCTTTCTGTTTTGGTAGTGCAGGAAAATGTCAAGGATAAGTGAGTGGAGCCCAGGGAAGAAGTGTGAGGTCCAGGGTGAAGAGTGAGAAGCCACATGAGAAGCTGCTGTGGGCTGGCATGAGGAGGAGCTAGAGGGCCCGTCTTAGCCTCCCTCTGGTAGCAGGACACACAGGGGTCCAGACGGGTGGAGTGATAAGAAGATGGGTGGTGAACAGGACGCCTCCTACTTCCTCACCAGCCCCTCTGCCGTGTACATGGATTTCTAATCGATTGCACCTCTGTCCTTGCAGCCATTAATGGGATGATTTACAGCTTGCCTGGCCTGAGAATGTATGAGCAAGAGTGGGTGAGGTTGCACCTGCTGAACATGGGCGGCTCCCGAGACATTCATGTGGTTCACTTTCACGGCCAGACCTTGCTGGAAAACGGCACCCAACAGCACCAGCTAGGGGTCTGGCCCCTTCTGCCTGGTAAAGATCTGCACGCTGTAAAGAGGTCCCGGATGGAAAAAATGGCTAGGGAAGGCGATCTCGGCAACGTAACTGTCCCTCATTCCGTCCTGTGCATTTGCTTCCTAAGGGTCAGGAGTGGGTTCTGGCACAGATCCTGGGCACAGCCATTTCCCCAAACTGCAGACAGAGTATGACAAAGTCAGCCAGTGTAGGCACTGGGTGCAGCTCCCCACAGGCTCAGCTCGGTTCTACGGAGATGTTACGTCTGAGGCAGTTTTTTCCAAACCGCACTGTGTCACGTAGGCCAGGTCTTAAACAGATTACAAAATGAATCCCACAGGGCTCAGGCTGCTTTAGCAGCTTTCTGTCGGGAAGGAGATTAAAAACTTACTAGGGTTTTGGGATTCTTGCATCCGTGAATTCTGTTCCGCACACTCTGACCCTGATACCTTTGGGCAAGTGACTACAGGAATCTTAATCTTAAACTGACTCATGAGGCTGTTGGGGCAGTGCCGGGGGGGAGGGGGGAGTGCTTTTAAGGATTATAAAAGCTAAAAAATAAGAGGGGTATTTAGAGCTTTCATGTACAAAGTAATGAAAAGGCTTAAACAAACCAACCATCACAAAGGATTTTTATGTGCCAGTGAGTTGTTTTATAGGCATATCTGTGCATTGCAGGGGTGTGAGTGCCAGGGACCCTGATTCTCAAACTGCAATAGGCATAGTGAAATTCTAGGAAGCCGGTTAAAACATAAATGCTAAGGCAGAGATTTTGCTTCTGGAGACTTTGATGTCAGACAAGGGCCCAGGACTCTGCATTTTTAACAAGCAGCCTTGCTTCCACAAATGCTCTGAGAAGCTAGGCAGGGCAGTCAGTCCTTTGCCAGAACTTTGGTTGGGAAGTTCCTATGTGGGTCAGCCTCAGTTAGGCACAGAAGTCCAAACAGGACTGGTTTGGTTAAAGGTGGGGGGAAAGAGTGTTCTTGGTTGGTTTGTTCAAGCCAGTGGCTCACTAATGGAGCTATGAAGACCCACTTTATTAAAATCAGGGACAGAGGGGATTAGGTCAAACTTCTGGCTTTTTACCAAATGTAAATTACCAGATCCATCATCCTTCCCTTGAGCCTGAGAAGCTGGAATTGGCTGGCCCATCCAAATCTTCAAATCTAAATATCTCCGTTGGAGAGTGGAAAGCTGGAATCTTTTTTCGTGTGTTAGAGGAGGACCATCAGCTATTAATTTTTATTCGCCATCTGAGAAATAGTCACGAATTACAGTCAGCAGAATTCAAGTGTAAACTGGCAATGAGTAGCATTGAAATAACAGAGTGGGTAATCAGAGGTTTCAGAAACACCCTTCAGTGATTTTCTGAGTCAGTTTATGTGTATCTCTATCCAGCTATGTAAACCTAATAGAAAATTTGAAAACATGGGAGATAGATGTTTTATTTTTATTTTTCTTATGTAAAAAAAGAAACACTAGTGAAATGAAGGGAGAGGAAGGAAACACATACAATATTCCTGAGGCCCAATAATGAGTCATTCAAGGCCGCTTTAATACTTAAGACTGTGAAGCTGTGTTGTATGTGGGTTAGCTTGTGACATTAAATGTAGATCAGTAAAAGTTACTTTCTAGTAAGGCATGCTGGAGATTTTTTAAAGTCTGGGCCAATTAACTTTTAGTAATGTGTGTGTGTTGTTTTGTTTCATTTTTAAAAAATTTTTTTCAATGTTTATTTTTGAGAGACAGAGAGAGACAGAGCATGAGCAGGGGAAGGGCAGAGAGAGAGGGAGACACAGAATCCGAAGCAGGCTCCAGGCTCTGAGCCATCAGCACAGAGCCTGATGTGGGGCTTGAACTCATGAACAATGAGATCATGACCTGAGCCGAATCGGACACTTAACTGACTGAGCCACCCAGGCGCCCCTGTTTTGTTTCGTTTTTATCTGTTTGTTACAACTCTAGCCCTGCCTAAAGAGAAATGGATAATTCATAAGTTCTTTTCTAAAACTCTTTGTGATGCAGGGATTTTAGGATTCTTTGACAGCTGTCGACTAATGTTAACTTTTAATCTTTGGGTATGTAATGTCATGCTTCACTTTCTATTTTAGGTTCATTTAAAACTCTTGAAATGAAGGCATCAAAATCCGGTTGGTGGCTCCTTGACACAGAGGTTGGAGAAAACCAGAGAGCTGGGATGCAGACACCTTTTCTCATCATAGACAGAGGTACACTCTGAGCTCCTTGGGATGTTTCTAGAAGGACAGTCCCTGCTAGAATATTATTAACTTTTAAGTTCGAAATACTCAACTCTGGGACTTCTGCATGACAGAGGTAAAATCTGTAGCAGTAGCTGCTTGTATTCTGACCCGTGGTCTGATTATACTGCAAACATCAGTCTTCTAGGAACCTTAAACCACATGCTTCAGCCCAAAGGCATGCCTTTCAATTGGGGAACCAGTATAAAGCGTCTTCCTTCATGACATGTGATTCATGGGAAAGTGAGTGGAAGAATTTTTCCAGACTCCTAGAGCAGAGGAGGGAAAAGATACCAGGAATTAAACAATGACTAGGATAGTCTCTGAACTTGGCATTTCAGTATTTGAGAAACAGTTCCCATATGTCCATCCATGCAGCCAGCCAGCCAGCCAGCATTTATTAGGTACCTGTCGAGTACCAAGCACTGTGTCCACATCCAGGTATCTCAGTGGCTGGTATTTTCTTTTGTGATCAGAATGTAAATAGCTCTGTAACTTTCGGTCCAACGTTTGGGAACATAGACTTATAAGGGTAGTACGCAATGTTGTAAAATGGCTTTATTTTAAGATACAAGCAGATGGAAATCAGTTTAAGACTAACTGCATTTCAGGACGTCAGTGGTTTTCCTCTAGGGTATCACTATTTCTGTTAGAGCACCAGTCTTGCGAGTACATTCACCTGTTATGATCCAACATATTTAGGTCAGTGCCACATAAGGTAGGTGAAACTATTGAATCACTGACCCACCGGAGGTATAATCTCTAGCCACGAAATTTTACTTTGTTAATATGTATTTTCTAAGCAAAAATTATTCATTGTTCTGTTTTTTTGTAGAATGTAAGATGCCAATGGGACTAAGCACTGGTATCATAGCTGATTCACAGATCAGGGCTTCTGGGCATTGGGGTAAGTAGTAGCATCATAGCCTTTGAAAGGCACCTCCCATAACTGTGCAGTATACAGCCTGAAAAACCATCCGTGATAACCCTGCCTGTTGAATCTATGGATCATTGCTTGTCTCCAGGCTTTTCTCTACACAGGAAAGCACCTCTATCTTAAGGCACTCATCTGGTAGAGGAAGGAGCAAAAAACCTGTTGGCATTCCTTCATCACTGCCTCCCTCCCTGGTGTATAATGTTCCTAAGGAGTCTCTCCCCCTGGAGACCAAGAGCTAGGGGTCCTCAGAATCTCTACAAGGCAGTACAGCCTCTCAGCAGGGATTGAGCGAGGAGTGGATCTCTCTCTCTCTCTCAGAGAGAATCTTAAGCCGGTTCCATACCTAGCACAGAGCCTGATGCAGGGCTTGATACCCACAAACTGTGAGATCATGACCTGAACAGAAATCAAGAGTCAGATACAACCAACTGAGCCACCCAAGCACCCCCTTTCTTTCTTTTTTCTTTTCCTTTCTTTCTTTTTCTCTTTCTTTCTTTTTCTTCCTTCATTTCTTTCTTTCTTCCTTTCTTTTTCTTTTTCTTTCTTTCTTTCTTTCTTTCTTTTTCTTTCTTTTTTTGTTTTCTCCTTCCTTCTTTCCTTCCTTCCTTCCTTCCTTCCTTCCTTCCTTCCTTCCTTCCTTCCTTCTTTCCTTCTGATCCCATACTCTTGTGACCATGTGCCCATTTCCAAAACTCTCCACATTCATCCCCATTCCACATTTGATCACAAATGAGATATTCCAGCCAGATTCCCAAGGTCTATTGGCCACATGCCATACTGCCCTCTAATAGGGCCGTTTGCTGTGCTAACCATTCATCTATTCAGAAACTCTGCTGATCACCCACTTTGTGTCAGGATCTCCTTCTAAATTGCCTCACTCTGCCTCAAAGCACTTCCCAAGATGAAGACGTCAGTTGCAAGGGATCACGAGCTTCCCATAATCCCTCCCATGTCCTCCGCTTAGGCAAGGCACACTCAGCAGCAACCACACCAACATAGCTGAGAAAAGATAAACACAACCTGCATGCAAGAAAGGGGGTGGGTGGTGGTTGACACCAACCAAGCACAGACCTGAAGCCGAGATTTCATAATCATGAACTGACTTAGTAGCTGAGGCCTGTGACAACTGCCTGGTTGCCTAACTTTAATAGAGGCTCCTGCAGAGATCTGGTTTTCCACGGGGACTAAACTTACTTGGGAAATTTCTAGTTGTATGTTTTGGGTTTTTTTTAAGTTCAGAATAAATTTTGTTCTCTTTTGAATTTAGGTTATTGGGAGCCCAAACTAGCAAGATTAAACAATGGTGGATCATATAATGCTTGGATCACAGAAAAGCCTTCAGAAGTTGACCTTAAACCTTGGATCCAGGTATATCTTATTAACCTGATAGTATTTAGTGTGCTATAATAATAAAATGACAGTGATTTCATATTTCTATTTCTTGTTATTGCAGTGTTTTAGGCACTATTATAAGTGCTTTACATATTCAAAATGAACCCTATAAAGTTAGTTCTAGCGTTATCCTAGATACCCTTTTTACAGATGAAAAAAACAAAGAAACGGAGGGACTGATTAACTTCCAAAAATCACACACAGCTAGTAAGTGGTCAAACTTGGATTCAAATCCAGGTACTCTGTGCTCAAATATGGATTGTATCTAGCCAGTTTATTAGTTTGCTGACTTAGGTGCTGGCTTTTTAGTTCTAAAGAAAGCTGGTTACACAATGAATTAAGGAAGGTGATATGTGAGTTGTCGACAAGGACAGATCTGCTTAATGGCTTTGCTCTGTTGCAGGTTGACATGCAGAGGGAAGTGGTCCTCACAGGGATCCAGACCCAAGGTGCCAAACACTATCTGAAGTCCTACTACACCATGGAGTTCTATGTGGCCTACAGCTCTGACCAGACAAACTGGCAGATCTTCAAAGGGAACAGCACAAGGAACGTGATGGTCTGTGGACAGTTTCTTTCCAAGTCTCAAGACTCATCCTAGGATTACTAGGCTACTATGCCTATGACTATGTCTTTTTAAAAAATACCTTTCTGGGTGGTAGAAATACAAATGGCTTTCTTAGGGCTTTATGAAAGAAAGTGGCAAAATCATGGGTCTGTTATACAAATTAAAGGGATAAGACTGATTTATGGAACTTCAAAACTCCACACACACACAAAAATCACTTTTCGATCAAACTAAATACCCATGCTTCTCAGATTGGGACATGGTGTAGGGCATTTAATCTGGTTTTGTGCCTTAAGGAGCTCATGCTTCTTAAGCTTGGAGCTTGGCCTCCAAGTTTTGATAACACTAACTTTTACATTTTATTTTGTTCTTTGTTTCAGTGTACTTGAAGGAAATAGCAGCTCTGAGCAGTGTGCTTTTCGGAATTGTTTTTTTTTTTTTTGTTTTTTTGTTTTTTTGCTACCCTGCCTTCGGAGTGACAGTCCCCTGCTGGGTCTTTCAGAGGCTCAGCGGGATTATTCCCAATAACCCGTATGTACCAGCCCTAACTCTTCTCTTCCTCCCTAACCCCCTTGCCAAAGAAAGTTATCAGAATGTAAGGCGTCAGTCTGCCATTATGCTGATAACTTTGAACCTGTTTCATTTTTCCTGTAAATCACTTACCATTTTACTAGTTTGTATATTATTATTAGCTATCCCTGGTAATAAATTATTTGCACTATACCTTAGAACAGATCATGAAAATCTCAAATTATCGTCCCTACTGATCAGTTTTGGAAAGAGAACACAGGTTACAGTTAGAGTTCATAGCTGAAAGACTTTTGCCCTTATACTTATGAGGAACATTGGTGTGCGGTATTAATTTTTTTTTGTACTTTTTTTCTGGTTTTGGTATCAGAGTAATACTGGCTTCATAAAATAATTTGGGAAGCATGTTCTGTTTTCTGGGAGAGATTTTCTAGCATTGGTGTTAATTCTTTAAATATTTGTAGTATTCAGCAGTGAAACTATAGGGGCCTAGAGATTTTTTTTCCATGAACTTGTAAATTACAAATCCAACTTCTTTAGTAGGTACAGGCTGTTCAAATTACCTATTTCATATTGGGTGAGTTAGATAGTGTTTTTCAAGAAACTGATCTATTTCCTCTAGGCTGTTAAATTTATGTGTGTAGAGTTGTTTGCAGTATACTCTTATTATCCTTTTGATGTCTGCAGATCTATAGTGATATTGCCTGTTGAATTTGATGTTGGTAATATTCACCTCTTCTCTTTTTGCTTTGTCAGTCTTGCTAGATGTTTGCCTTTTTTTTTTTTTATCTTTTCAAAGAATTGATTCTGTTTCCTTGTGTTTATCTGTTTTTCTGTTTTCAGTCTTGCGGCTCTTATCTCCTGTGTTAGCTGGCTCTTTCCTTGCTGGCTCTTTCCAGCCTCTTTCCAAGTCCAGGTTCTCTACTAAAGGGAAGCTCCCCTTTGCTGTTGGGTGGGGATGGGATAGTGTCCACTGATACGACGGTGGTGGGAGTCTTGTTAGGAGCTGGCGGGGATCAAAGTCCTGGATTCCTATTTGCCCTTCTCTGACACAATCCCAGTGAGGGTGCTGGGGTGCCTCATTACAATCTCATGAGCATGGAAGTCTAGGCTCCCCACTTGGCCTTTGATGCTGTGAGTAGAGGAAGGGCCATGATGTTTTCTATAATGCTGAGCTGGACATAGATCAGTTATCATCTGAGAATTTTCTGTCTTGCTGAGCTGCTCTTTCCTGGGCCTGTGGCTAGAGAAAGCAGGTTTTCATTGGGACTTTTTTTTTTTTTTTTTTTTTTGGCTGCACCCATTGGTGTTTCTTGGTTGCTGGCTTCTTTGCTTCCCAGTCTGAGGCATATGAGGTAACAATAAAACCAAGGGAGCCCACCGCCATGTTGCTCCTTGGGTCCCAAGGACCCTAGCCAGTCTGCCTTCTTCTCTCCCCCTCTCCGAGGCTCCTTATGTTTTAGTAGTACTCAGCAGAAGGAACGAGGCAAAATATGTCTACCTCATCTTCCTGAAGTGATCTCCAATTATTTTTTTATTAAAAAAAATTTTTTTAACGTTTTTATTTATTTTTGAGACAGAGAGAGACAGAGCATGAGCAGGGGAGGGGCAGGGAGAGAGGGAGACACAGAATCTGAAGCAGGCTCCAGACTCTGAGCTGTCAGCACAGAGCCTGATGCAGGGCTCGAACTCACAGAGTGTGAGATCATGACCTGAGCTGAAGTCGGACGCTCCACCGACTGAGCCACCCAGGCGCCCCTCCAATTATTTTTTTTAAAACCAAGAGACTTAATTCAGGTCACATGAAAACTGAAAATGACAATATTAATTTAATCCAGAATTTTATTACAAAATCACTTTATAGAGAATTGTTACATAACTAAGCCTTCCTCTTTTTTTCCTCTAGTATTTTGATGGCAATTCAGATGCCTCTACAATAAAAGACAATCAGTTTGACCCACCCATCGTGGCTAGATATATTAGGATCTCTCCAACCAGATCCTACAATAGAGCTGCCCTTCGCTTGGAGCTACAAGGCTGTGAGGTTAACGGTAAGGAACTAAGATGCATTGTTGTCCAACCACCAGGCAGAGAATCAAGTAGATATGGAAGAATGGCTAGAACTTTTAGTTCTCTTCAATCACTTGGGTGCCTAGAAAAACCTTGGCGAAACCGGTTCTGCTCAGGTGAACTCTCATTGTGATCTGGGCCAAAACTGGTTCTACCAGCCAAAGGGCAGGCACCATCTCTGAACAGTGCCAGGATGGCATGGGCACCGCCCTGACCCTGCGAGGAAGGGCCCTAGCTTAGAATGACTGCATCAGCCCATTTCAATAAGAACTAAGGTTCAGACTAGGCCTGACTCTTCCATAGTTCTCCAGGTCACCCAGATTTTATTTATTTTTTTTTTAATTTTTTTTTCAACGTTTATTTATTTTTGGGACAGAGAGAGACAGAGCATGAACGGGGGAGGGGCAGAGAGAGAGGGAGACACAGAATCAGAAACAGGCTCCAGGCTCCGAGCCATCAGCCCAGAGCCCGACGCGGGGCTCGAACCCACGGACCGCGAGATCGTGACCTGGCTGAAGTCGGACGCTCAACCGACTGCACCACCCAGGCGCCCCCAGGTCACCCAGATTTTAATGCAGTAGAAGAACATAGCAACATTACTGGCATATATTAGATGTTCGATGAATGTTTTCAACGAATCTAAACTCCTTGTCAACCTCCTGAAACTCTGATTGAACTCTTCATTCTCTTTGGCACCCAATGTAGGCGCTCAAGCTCTTTCTCTGTAAGCTGCTGTTTTTCAAGGGATGTAATGTGACCTGTGGTATAAATAAATCCAGGTACTCACAAATGGCCATAATAAAATTCTACCATGTGGAACAAAGATGTTTAAGAATCTGATCAACTATGCTCCTTTGGTGACTCTTAAAGTAGAGCTCTCCACATTCTTTCACTTCAAAGCGCATCTAGAAAATATCTATCTAGCAATCTGGGGTAAAAGAAGGCCCTGGCTAATCTTCCGTTGCATCTCAGCTGCCCAAGGGCTCTGAGCGGGAGGGAGATCAATACATAGCGCACCTGAAACGTGCATTTCTCCACCTGTTGGGGAGCTACAGTACCTTCTCAGTCTCGCACGGCTCACAGTGGACAAAGCAGCTGAAACTCGGAATCCGCTTCTTATCGAGGCAGATAACGGTATCCATTATACTGCCGATACCTTGAGGGGCATAGACGTGGGCATTTTGTCAAAGCGCAGTTAGCAGTAGTATGTAACACCTCCCACATAAAATGCTAATTCTGTATAGCAGGAGCAGTCCTTGAGACAGCTCCGTAAATCACTGGCCTTTCTTTCCCTCTGGCACATGATGTAAATGGTAGTTTGTTCAGATCATAGAGACAAGCCACTCTAAAATGTGACATTCAACTCTGTTAATCTATTTAAAACATTTATATTCTATTCAAGAAGCATTACTTTTTAAAAATCTCTTCACTTTCTTGGGGTGCCTGGGTGGCTCAGTCGGTTAAGCATCCGACTTCAGCTCAGTTTGTGAGTTTGAGCCCCGCGTCAGGCTCTGTGCTGACAGCTCGGAGCCTGGAGCCTGCTTCGGATTCTGTGTCTCCCTCTCTCTCTGTCCCTCCCCCTGCTCACACTCTGTCTGTCTGTCTCTCTCTCTTGCTCAAAAACAAACGTTAAAAAATAATAATAATAAAAATATCTACACTTTCTTGATATAATTATTAGAGTAGATTTTCTTTTTTAAAACTTTTTTTTCCATGAGAAAGCTATCACTTCAAGAAAATGTCAGCATGATTTACTAACAAGAACAAAGTGTCACAGAGGTGATGATGATGCGTGGTCAGCTGGGCTCACTCACTAGTTACGTTTCTTACATTCGCAGCCCAGCCTCGAAGCCTGACGTTCAAGTTCACATCTTGGCAAAATTCATAACATGAACCACCCTCAAAGGGTTAAAAATAAAATATTAAATGTGACTCCCCAGGGATCTTCTTCTTTGTAGCTTTTCCTTAGAAAGAGAAATAGAGTATATTCTTATATACAGAGATAGTTTAGGAGTATTTTCTACCTCAAAGAAAAGACAGTTTCCATGATTCTCTGAAGGAGGAAAATGAGTTTAAATATTTAGAACGCGGTGTTTGGTGTCAGACTTCCTGCGCCCCAGTTTAGTTTCTGATTCTTCTGGTAGTCTTACTTCAGGCAAGTTACTCTTTCTTGCTCTGCTTTTGTCTTCTCATTTGTAAAATGGAGGTGGTTAGCAGCATCAGATAATACATGGAGAGCCTAAAAATAGGATTTGGCACATGGGCAATAATGTTCACTGTTGGCGATGGTTGTTTTGTTGTTACCGAGTATGAATACTGTCTCCTCTGTAGTGCAAACCACCACACAGGGAATACTGGTGGTGCATAATTAATCACATTACTTTTCTCTTGACAGGATGCTCCACACCGCTGGGTATGGAAAGTGGAAAGATAGAAAACAAGCAAATCACAGCTTCCTCATTTAAAAAATCTTGGTGGGGAGATTACTGGGAACCCTTCCGTGCCCGTCTCAATGCCCAGGGCCGTGTGAATGCCTGGCAAGCCAAGGTAAAATAACGCCTATGAGTGGAGTTCTCTCAGCCTTCTAGAAGAAAACCACGGCCCTCACTACAAGGAACATGGGCATCTTGGGAAGCAAGAATATTATCTCCTGTTTCTGCAGATTATGATCCTAGGTCCTTAGACCTAGGATGTCTGTTGACTTGATAGCTGTAGCTCTGACTTTGGCTCAGAGAGAAGTTACCATCTCCTTGGTTTTTGGTCTAGTCTTGATTTAGACGAGGCCGGGCAAATTTTTTCTGCAAAGGGCCAGATAATAAATATTTTCGACTTTGTGAGCCATACATTTCTAGTCATAACTACTCAACTCTGCCACTATAGCAAGAAAGCAGCTATAAACAGTAAGTACATGAGCATGGCTGTATTCCAATAAAACTTTATTTACAAAACAGGCAGGGGGCCAAATATGGCCCTTGGGCTGTAGCTTGCCACCTCTGAATTAAGACAACTTAGTGATAAATGATTTAGATTTCCAACACCTTCTCTCTTTTTTCACAATTTAGCAATATTTTTCATTTTCTTAATAGTGCTATTTAAATATTTTTTGTTCCCATTTTTTAGAATTTTGTGACATTCCTTTGGACAATTGGAGGCACGGTAAAATGCTACAAAACCAGGGTTATAAATCAGTGGCCTAAGTTTAACAAGCATCTTCCAGAGAGTAATATTGCTCCTAATATTAGCCCATTGAGTAATTCCAGTGTCTTAGTTTTTAGGGTAACTGTTAATATTGACTCCTTTTTATTGCACTTTTCAACTGACTTGAAAAATTACGGTGGCATCAGAAACCAGAATAATTCTATCAGTCAACTTAACCCTTCCTTATTTTCTATCTTCCTATGTCCCTCCCTTAAGACACCTACATTCTAGTTCCCTGGACTCCATAGAATTCCAGGTCCTAACCCTAAGTTAGGCTGTCAGAAATGGAAAGAGAGCTGTGGTGGGAGTAGAGAAAGCAGAACAGCTTGGACCCCATACAGACAGTCTTGGGAACTGACATCTGTATCTCAGAACTCATTTCTAGTCCATCACAGACTCACAGAATAGAAGAACAGTGAGGGGGTTACAAAGCATATGGTCCAGACTTTTCCTGTTAAGTTTAAACACAGAGAAGATTGCATCATTTTCGCTTAGTCTGGTGGCAGAATCAGGAAACCCATTCTCCCGATAAACAGTTTAGTGGTCCTTCCGCCATTCAAAACCACCCAAACCCCTTATTATGCACTTTCATGGAGGGGGAAACAGACCTGAAGAAGTTAAAATTAAAAAAGTAATAATGTATTACATTATACTAATATAATTATATAAATAAAATAATAAAAAATGAAAGATTAAGTTACATAGAGATGTCATCCAATTTTTTCCCAGATAACTCTTTAGATCTGTTCATGGTATAGCTGTGTCACCCTACTCCGTATTTTACAACTTTTTGAAATACTTTGCTCTGTATATGATTTGCACTTAGTCTTTGTAATATAATAAGGGTTTCAAAGATGAAATGCGGATTTTAATTTTTAATGCTGTCATTTTAAAATCTGGAATTCTAGGTCAGAACTGTTTCACTTAATCTTCTATTAGGATCATATGTCTTTAAAGAGTCTTTTTAGAGAGGCTAAAAATCTAAGCCAGACCTACGCAAGTACACACACAGACTGAGGTGTCTGTTATGCCTCTGTTATGCCTACGAAAATTTTCATGCCTTCAAAAACCCTCTAGCAATCTATATTCTATATCACCGGTACAACTTTGATTGGATACCATACAGTTTAAAGGTACACTAAGAAACCACCAAATTCCCTTGGGGCGCCTGGGTGGCTCAATTGGTTAAGTGTCCAACTTCGGCTCAGGTCATGATCTCAAGGTTCACAAGCCCATGTCCAGCTCTGGGCTGACAGCTCAGAGCCTGGAGCCTGCTTTGGATTCTGTGTCTCACTCTCTCTTCCCCTCCCCTGCTCTGGCGCTCTCGCTCTCTCTCTCTCTCTCTCCCTCTTCCTCTCTCCCTCTCTCCCTCCCTCCCTCTCTCTCTCTTTCTGTCTCTCAAAAATAAAACATAAACATTAAAAAATTTTCTAAAAAAGAAACCACCAAAGTCCCTAGAGAGTGTTACAAACTTGACAAAAAATTAATTAACATGATAATTTTAATTCGGTTAATTTACTTTAAAAATACATATAGTATATGAGTATATACATATATCTGTGTATAAATATATACACATACATATGTGTACACATAAGTGATGATAAAGAAACATGTCAATATTCACTATTTCATATAGAACTAAATGAGACTATGGGGCATGATAAATCTCCCAAAGGTGAAAATTTCTCTTAGATTACTGTCGTACTCAGTCCTTCTGATCCTCTTTCTCCAAGTATGTATCAGCGAACATATGATTAGGCATTTTGTTAGGCCAGAAGGCAGGACAGCTACCATGCCATAAAGTCCCAGGTATGGCTTTATCAAGGCTCTCAAATATTACATTTATTTGAAATATCAGAAGAGAAGAAATTGGACTTCTCCTCGTTGATATAAGCAATGGGAAGAAAAGTGGGACTTTTCTAAAATAAGTTAAATAGAGGGGCGCCTGGGTGGCTCAGTCGGTTAAGCGTCCGACTTCAGCTCAGGTCATGATCTCACGGTTCGTGAGTTCGAGCCCCACGTCGGGCTCTGTGCTGACAGCTCAGAGCCTGGAGCCTGCTTCACATTCTGTGTCTCCCTCTCTCTCTCTGCCCCTTCCCTGCTCATGCTGTGTCTCTCTCTGTCTCAAAAATAAATAAACATTAAAAAAAATTAAAAAAAAATAAATAAAATAAGTTAAATAGAGATTCTTTCCCTGATACCCTCATGGCATTTACACAAATTTATTTCAGAGAATAATATTTACAGATAACTTAGCAATATGATATTCTTTCTCAAGTAGGATTCATTTATGTGTTCATTCAACAAATATTTGTCGAACACCAACCATGTGCCATGCATTGTGGTAAGTACGTGGAAACAAAACAAATTCCGGCCCTCGAAAAGGAAGGGATACAAAGAAGTAAGTCATTATTGTACAGTGTCTGTGATACTCAAGTAAAAGTTTATATATGTCGGTGACAACAAACACGAAGGAATAGGGAAATCCTCTGAGAGAAAGGATCTTAAGGGATGAGACAGAAAAGAAATCCTCTTGAGCTCTGTACATTTCTGAGTATCTTGGTCTAAAAAAAATCAAAGGTTTTAATTGCCTCATTCATATGTCCTCATCATTTTCACAGGCAAACAACAACAAGCAGTGGTTACAAATTGACCTACTCAAAATCAAGAAAATAACTGCGATTGTAACACAGGGCTGCAAGTCTCTGTCCTCGGAAATGTACGTGAAGAGCTACACCATCCACTACAGCGACCAGGGAGTGGATTGGAAATCGTACAGGCAGAAATCCTCCATGGCAGACAAGGTACCGGCCGGTGTCCCAGCAAAGACAAAGCAGTTCGAAAGCTGCTGTGATGAGAAAAGTACCCTACATTTATTTGCACGTAGCTTTTGGGATTTGACAAATAGGCACAGACAGGCACCTCCTCTCTAAGAATTCTGTGTGGAGAGAGATCCCATGTCTCCCCCTCTTTTTATGAGTACATTAATCCCATCGTGACGGCCCCACCCTCCCGATTTACTCTAATCCTAATTACCCCCCAAAGGCCCCGCCTCTTAATACTATCCCATTGGGGGTTAGGGTGTCGATGTAGGAATCTGAGCGGGATGCAAACATGCAGTCCATAACAGGGTCTAGAAAACTTTCCACCGTGAAATAACATCATGTTGGCATTACCTGGGGTATACTTATTCTTGACTGATGCCCAGCAAATGCCCATGCCCCAAAGCTTTCTGTATCATATTATTAAGCAGGAGACAATTGTTAGCCTCACTGATGAGGAAACTAATTTCCTTCAAGATGAACTACACCATTATTCTCCTTAATTCCCTGTCATATGGTGTTAAGATGCTGCTGGGACAAAACTAAGGACATGAGCCTAATATTCCAGAAATGGAAGTGAGGCTGGAGCCAGGTGGAGGGGCAGCGCAGGAGAAGGGGGCGACATTTACTGACTGCTCAGCTTGGGCTCAGCACTTATTTCAGCAAATGAGTTTGAAGCTCTCTCTCTTTTTAAACTCCTGGGTTGTTTGGTCGCTTGGTTGGTTCAGTTTGTTTTATCTGTCACTGTACCAGGATGTCTTTCTAGCTTGATAAGCATCATTGTCATAAACAAATAGTGATTTAGCTTCCGGTGTATGTAAATCTGGGGGGAACCTGCTGGGAATGCAAAACTGGAAAAGAAAAAGGGGGGGGGGTGCATAAAACACAGTTCAATTGAGGATATAAAGCATTTGGCAAAAAGAATAAGTAAAAACACATATCGTTGCATTTTATTTTAAATGTTGGTGACCACTACTCTCTGGCACTTGTCATATGTGTACATACTTAAAAAAAGTCTTTATAATGCCTTCTGTGAGGTAAACTTTTATTATCCCTATTTTGCCAATGAGGAAATAGAGAATCAGGGAGTATAAGTAACCTGCCAGAAGTCACACAGCTACAAAGGGACCGTGTCAGACGTCAGATTTCTTTATTTTCCCAGCTCGGATCACTGGTGAGGTAGAATCCCTAAAGAGGTCTGTTAGGCACATGATTTCATAATTGACTGAAGATCATCTCTGATCATGATGTCTGTGTTCTTTGTTTTTACAAAAATCACCTATAAGATTTTTATATCTGTTACATCATCATCAAAGATCTTCTCATATTTTCCTTTCAGATTTTCGAAGGAAATAATAATGTCAAAGGACATGTGAAGAATTTTTTCAACCCACCAATTATTTCCAGGTTTATCCGCATCATTCCTAAAACATGGAACCAAAGTATTGCACTTCGCTTGGAACTCTTTGGCTGTGATATTTACTAGAATTGAATATTCAAGGACATAGGAAATATATCAAGCCATTTAGAGCGGGCAATGTATTTTATAGCTATTTTAAATATTAATAATTTTTATTGTTTCCCTTTTCTCTATTAGAGAATAAAATTTTATGTATGAAACTTTCATAATGTAATTCCTTGCTACAATTCAGTGAGATGATGGCTATTATTTATTCAGATATATGGGAAAATATCAAGAACCAACAAACAAATGGCTTATCTGTCAAAATGATTAAAAATGCTATATAAAGTAATATTTATGTAGTTAGCATGCTTCATTATAGTTCTGTTGAAACCTAAAAACACTAGGGGCGCCTGGGTGGCTCAGTCATTTACGCGTCCAACTCCTGATTTCGGCTCAGGTCATGATCTTGCAGTTTGTGGGTTTGAGCCCTGCATCTGGCTCTTTGCTGACAGAGTAGAGCCTGCTTGGGATTCTCTATCTCCCTCTCTTTCTGCCCCTTCCCGCTAGCGTGTGCTTCTCTCTAAGAAATAAACACTTTTTTTTTTTAAACCTGTACACACTAATAAAAGAGATATTACTTTTTTAAGCCATTTATAGACCTGGATAGCTTTCACACCTACCTTAAAAAAAAAACAACAACTATGATTTAAGAGTAAAGGAAACAAATAAAAATTTTAAATGGTTCATTTTTCTTGACATGAAGAGAAAAATATCTTACCATATGAAATAATGAGTCATTAAAATACTCTGCCTTCCTTACGTGACAATGATTTTTCTGACCCTCTATGAGATAAAATGATGTCCAGAGTTAGGGGTCTTTAGATAACAAAACACAACCCAAATAACCATGGGAGAAATGAACCCTTGGCCTCACTCTAGCTGACACTACAATGGTATACTGTTTTTTCAAAGCATAGGTTCACCTAAGGGAAAGCTAAAACCTGTAAAGCAGCATTGGAACCACTGGCCCAAATGCAGCTGTTCCTGCTAAAACTGGCGAGCAATTGTGGCTCTCTTTCAGTGCCCTTCCTTCCAGGGCCCCAACCTCCCCCTCCCTTCCTCAACAACTTCCCCTTTCAGCGCTCCCCTCCATGGGAACTTGGCATCCAATGATCCCATAGATACCGTGAGACTGGGGAGCTCTCTGGTCCATTTCAGCCACATTGGATAGGCAGTCACTGGTAAGACTATCTTTTTGTGGAACAAACCACCCCAAATCTGAATGCTTAAATTTTTTTTTCAACATTTTTATTTATTTTTGGGACAGAGAGAGACAGAGCATGAACGGGGGAGGGGCAGAGAGAGAGGGAGACACAGAATCGGAAACAGGCTCCAGGCTCTGAGCCATCAGCCCAGAGCCTGACGCGGGGCTCGAACTCACGGACTGTGAGATCGTGACCTGGCTGAAGTCGGATGCTTAACCGACTGCGCCACCCAGGCGCCCCACCAAATCTGAATGCTTAAAGCAACACGTTTATTCTTTCTCATGATTCTGTGGGT
Organism: Prionailurus bengalensis; assembly: GCF_016509475.1. NCBI lineage: Eukaryota > Metazoa > Chordata > Mammalia > Carnivora > Felidae > Prionailurus > Prionailurus bengalensis. Next base: position 11,905,855 of record NC_057360.1, on the reverse strand, counting down.
TGACTGGGCTCGGCTGGGTGGTTTGACTCCTGACTACATTGTGGGGATATCCAGTGAGGTCATAGGCAGGGCTGGAGGCAGAGTCATCAGAAGGCTCAACGGGACATTGAAACAGCTGATCTTATGTCACTCCTCAAGTGGTTTCAGGTCATTTCCTCATGACGTGGCAGTCAAGTGGTCCATCCGTTTGCTGTCTCCGATAGGAGAGCTGGGCTTCATGTAAGGTGGTTCGGGCTCCTCAAAGCAAGTGTTCATGGTTTAGGAAGCAGAAGTTGCCAGTCCTCTTAAAGGTAAGGCCTGGAACTGGCACAGCCTCACTCTGCGGTGTCCTATTGGTTAACACAAGTCACAGGTGCATCCCAAGGAGTAGAATTCATTGGGAACATCTTTAGATACTAACTATCAGAGTTACCTATTGCATCCATGGGTGGGCTGAGTCCTGTGAATGCATAGGGGAACTTCAAACATCCACAAAATATGGCTTTCTCCCCCCCCCACACCTTTATTAAAATATATTTGACAAAACTGTAATATGTTTAAGTGCAGAACTTGATGATTTGACATATGTAAATGATTCCCATTGTCAAGGATTCGCATTGTAAAGGATTCCCATTGTCAAGTTAATTAACTCATCATCCCCTCACAGTTACTGTTTTGTTTTGTTTTGTTTTGGTCAGAATGCTTAAGATCTACTATCTTAGAAAATTTCAAATATAAAATACAGTATTATCAACTATAGCCTCCATGCTATATATTAAATCCTCAGAACTTATTCATCCTATAATTGAAAGTTTATACCCTTTTTACCAGGTTCTCCCCCATTTCTTCCACTTGCCAGCCCCTGGCATCACCATTCTACTCTTTGCTTCTATGACTTCAACTTTTTATTTTAATTCTGAATAGTGATACCATGCAGTATTGGTCTTTGTCTAGCTTGTTTCACTTAGCATAATGACCTCCGGGTTCATCCATGTTGTCACAAATGGCAAGATTTCCTTCTTTTTTAAGGCTTCATAATATTCCATTGTATATATACCACATTTTTTTTATCCATTCATCTATTGACATACACTTAAGCTGTTTCCATAGCTTGACTATCATGAATAATGCTGCAATGAACATGGGAATATACATATCTTTTAAGCAGATGATTTGGTTTCCTTTGTACATATATCTACAAATGAGATTGCTAAATAATATGATACAGTAGTTTTGTCTTTAATTTCTTGAGGAAGTGCTATACTGTTTTCCATAGAGGCTGTACCAGTTCACATTCCTACCCAAAGTGTGCATCTTCACCAGGATTTGTTGTCTTTTGTCATTTTGATAATAGCCATTCTAACCAAGTATGAGCTTATATCTCATTATGGTTCTGAATTTGCATTTCCTTGATGACTAGTGATGTTGAGCATATTTTCACTGGCCATTTCATCTATTGGCCATTTATATGTCTTCTTTGAAAAATGTATACTCAGATCCTTTGCCCATTTTTTTATTTGGGTTATTTGGGTTTTTTGCTATTGAGTTGTATGAATTCCTTGTGTATTTTGGATATTAATCCCTTATCAGATATGTGGTTTGCAAATATCTTCTCCAATTCAGTACATTGTGTTTTCATTTTGTTGGTAGTTTCCTTTTATGCCCAGAAGACTTTGAGTTGGGTGTAGTCCCACTTGTTTACTTTATGCTTTTTGGTGTCATATCCAAAAAATCATTGCCAAGGCCAATGTCAAAGACCTTATCTTCAATGCTCTAGGAGTTTTATGATATCAGATCTTATATTTGGGTCTTTAACCCATTTTGAGTTGGTTTTTCTGTATGGTGTAAGCTAATGGTCCAATTTCATTCATTTGCATGTAGATACCAACACACTTATTAAAGAGACTATCCTACTCCCATTGTGTATTTCTGGCATCTTTGTCAAAAATTGACCATACATGCATGGGTTTATTTCTGGGCTCTCTATTCTGTTCATTGATCTATGTCTGTTTTTATGCCAATATCCTACTGCTTTGATTACTATAAATTTGTAATGTAGCTTGAAATCAACTAGTGCGATGTTTCTGCCTTGCTCTTCTTCCCCATGATTGCTTTGGACATTTGGAATCTTTTGTGGTTCTAGATGAATTTTAGGATTTTCCCCCTATTTTTGTGGAAAATGTCATTGGAACTTTGATAGGGACTGCACTGAATCTATAGATCACTTTGGGTGGTGTGGACACTTTAGCAATACAAATTCTTATAAGCCATGAGAGGTTAAATAAATTTAACCAAGGTGGTTAAATTTATTTGGTTAAATTTAACCACCTTGCTTAAATTTATTCCTAAGTATTTTATTCTTTCAATCCTATTGTAAATGGGACTTTTTTCTTAATGTCTCTTTCCAATAGTTTGTTGTTAGTATATAGAAATGCAACTGATTTTTGCATATTGATTTTGTATCCTGCAACTTTGATGAATTTACTAGCTCTAATTATAATATATAAAATACGTAACACCATAATAATAGTGCTTTTGTGTTGTCTTTAGTGTTTTCTATATATAACATCATGTCTTCTGCAAATAGAGACAATTTTACTTCCTCCTTTCTCATCCTTTCATTTCTTTTTCTTGCCTAATTGCCCTGGCCAGGACTACTAGTACTATTAAAAAAAATTTTTTTTAACATTTACTTACGATTGAGAGACAGAGAGATACAGAGCATGAGCAGGGGAGGGGCAGAGGGAGGGGGAGACACAGAATCTGAAGCAGGCTCCAGGCCCTGAGCTGTCAGCCCAGAGCCCGACGCGGGGCTCAAACTCACAAACTGCAAGATCATGACCTGAGCCGAAGTCAGCCACCTAACCGACTGAGCCACCGAGGCGCCCTTATCAGCATTATTTTAAATAAAAGAGGCAAGTGTGGGCATGCCTGTCTTGCTCCTGATCTTAAAAGAAAAGCTTTCAGCTTTTCACCAATGAATATGATGCTAGCTATTGGCTTGCCATATTTGGATGGTCTTTTTATGTTGAAGTAACATTTCTTCCATACATACTTGAGAGTTTTTATCATGAAAAGATGTTGAATTTTGTTAAATGCTTTTACTGCATCTATTTAAGTGATATTGTAATATGGATTCTTCATTTTGTTGATGTAGCATACCACAATTATTGAAAGCATACATTGAACTATCCTTGCATCCCAAGAAAATCCCACTTGATCAAGGTGTATGATCCTTATATTGTATTCTCAAATTCATAATGTTTTGTTGAAGATTTTTGCATCTGTATTCATCAGGGATATTGGATTGTAATTTTCTTTTTTTGCATGTCTTTGTCTGGCTTTGGTATGAGGGCAATGCTGGGCTCATAAAATGAGTTTGGGAGAGTATCATCCTGTTTAATTGTTTGTAAGAGTTTGAGAAGGATTGGTGTTAATTCTTGCTCAAATATTTGGTCCATGAAGCTGTTTCGTCCTGGGCTTCCCTTTGTTGGGTGGCTTTTGATTACTGCTTCAATCTCCTCACTCGTTCTGTTCAGATTTTCTATTTCTTCATGATTCAGTCTTGGTAGGTTAGATGTTCCCAGCAATTTTTTTTAATATATATTTTTTATTTTTTAATGTTTATTTTTGAGAGAGAGACTGAGTGCAAGCCGGGGAGGGGCAGAGACAGAAAGGGAGACACAGAATCCAAGGCAGGCTCCAGGCTCTGAGCTGTCAGCACAGAGCCTGACATGGGACTTGAACTCATGAATCGTGAGATCATGACCTGACTCAAAACAGGAGTCAGATGTTTAACAGATTGAACCACCCAGATGCCCCGTTCCCATAAATTGATTAATTTCTTCTGGGTTGTCCAATTTCTTGGTGTGTAATTGTTCATAATAGTTTCTTGTAATCTTTAGTATATCTGTGATATCAGTTGTAATGTGTCTTCTTTCACTTACGATCCTATATTTATTTGAGCCTTACTTCTTTTTGTCTTAGTTTAGCCAAAGTTTTGTGAATTTTATCTTTTCAAAAAATCAGCTCTTAGTTTCACGGATCTTTTCTATTGCCATTCTAGTCTATATTTTCTTTATGTCCACTGTCTTCTTTCCTTCTACTAACTGTGGGCTTGGTTTGTTCTTCTCTTTCTAGTTCTTTGAGACGTAGTGTTAGGTTTATTTGAGATTTTCTTTTTTCTTAACATAGGCATTTATCACTATAAATTTCCCTCTTAGAACTGCTTCTGCTGCATCTCATAAGTTTGGGTCTGTTGTGTTTCTATTTTCATATGTCTCAAGTTATTTTTTGACTTCCCATTTGATTTCTTCTCTTATTCATCAGTTGCTCAGGAGCATGTTGTTTAATCTCTATGTGTGAATTTTTATTCTCTTCTTGGAACTGATTTCTAGTTTCATGCCCTTATGGTTGGAAAAGGTGCTAGATATGATTCTGACCTTCTTAAATTTACGAAGACTTGTTTTGTGGCCTAACGTATGATCCCTCCTAGAAAATGTTCCATGTGTGCTTGAGAAAGGTGTAGCCTGCTGCTGTTGGTTACAGTGTTCTGTAAATGTCTGTGAGGTCCATCTGATTTTATGCCTGGATGATTTGTCCATTGTTGAAAGTGGGATGCTGAAGTCTCCTACTATTATTGTACTGCTATTTCTCCCTTCAGATCTGTTAATAACTGTTTCTTATTTGTAGGTGCCTAATGTTGGGTGCATAAGTATTTACAGTGATTATATCTTTTGGATGAGTTCACCCCTTTATCATTATATACTTATTTTTCCTGTTGGTTTAGGCTTAATGTTTATTTAGTCTGATATAAATATAGCTACCCTGCTCTGTTTATATTTGCATGGGAAAATCTTTTTTCATCTCTTCTTTTTCAGCCTACATGTGTCCTTAAAGCTGAAGTTATTCTTTTATAGGTAGTATGTAGTTGGCTCTTTTTTTTATGTTTATTCATTTTTGAAAGACAGAGAGAGACAGAGCACAAGCAGGGGTGGGACGGATAGAGAGGGCAACACAGAATCCGAAGCAGCCTCCAGGCTCTGAGCTGTCAGCACAGAGCCCGACGCAGGGCTCAAACTCACGAACCGCGAGATCATGACCTGAGCCAAAGTTGGACGCTCAACCGACTGAGCCACCCAGGTGCCCCTAGTTGGCTCTTATTTTATATCCATTGGCAACTCTATGTCTTTTGACTGGAGAATTTATAGTCCATTCATATTTACAGTAATTATTGATAGATACAAGCTTAATATTTCCATTTTGTTCATTGTTTCTGGCCATTTATGTGTCCCACTTTTGTTCCACTCTTGCTTTCTTCCTTTGTGATTTGATGGTTTTCTGTAGTATGCTTTGATTCCTTTCTCTTTATCCTTTGCATATCTACTAAAGGTTTTGTTTTGTAGTTACCATAAGGCTTATACATAACATCTTGTATGTATAATGGTCTATTTTAATCCGATAACAACTTACAAACACACGCAGTCTCTACATTTGTATGTCCCCCCCCTTTTGTTACTGATGTCACAATTTAAATCTTTTAATACTATGTGTCCATTAACAAATTACTGTAGCTATAGTTATTTTAAGACTTTCGTCTTTTAGGGCTTACACCTTTGTTGTAACAATTTACACATCCTCATACAATACTAGCATATCCTAAATTTAGCTCCATATTTACTTTTGACAGCGAGTTTTACACTTTCTTGTATTTTCATATTAGTAGTTGGCATCTCTTCATTTCAACTTGAAGAACTACCCTTAACATTTCTTGTAAGGCCGATCTAGTAATGATGAGCTCCTTCAGCTTCTGTTTGGGAAAATCTCTCTCCAATTCTGAAGGACATTTTGCTGGGCTGAGTATTCTTGGCTGGCTGTTTCTTGTTTGTTGTTGCTGTTTTTGTTGTTGTTTAGAACTCTGAATATATCATCCCACTCTCCTCTGGCCTATAAGGTTTCTGCTGAACAACCTGATGACAGTTTTATGGGGGATCCCTTGTACACAACAAGTCACTTTTATGTTGCTGATTTTAAGATTCTCTCATTTTCTTTAACATTTGACAATACAAGTATAGTGTGTCTTGGCGTGGGTCTCTTTTGGATTTGTCTCTTTGGTAATATTTGAGCTTCCTTGATCTGGATGTTTCTCTCCTCAGGTTTGAGATGTCTTAAGCCATTGTTTCTTTGAATCAGCTTCTTGTCCCTTTCCCTCTCTTCTCCTTCTCAGATACCTATGATACATCTACTGGTCCGCTTGATGGTGTCCTATATGTCCCTTAAACTATCTTAATTCTTTCTTAATTTTTCCTCTTCCTCTGATTGGACGATTTTCACTGCCTTGACTTTGAGCTCACTGATCCTTTCTTCCACTTGATCTAGTCTGCCATTGAACCCCTCTATTGAAGTATTAAGTTATTGTATTCTTTAGCTCTGTGACTACCATTTGGCACTTTTTCATATTTTCCATCTCTTTGTTGAAATCCACACATCTTTATGACCATTAGCTTGAACTCTGTCAGGTAAATCACATATCTATTTCATTAAGGTTGGTCTCCAAAAATTGGTCTTATTCTTTTGTTTGGAATACATTTCCCTGATTCTTCATTTTCCTTGGCTCTCTGAATTGTCTGTGCATTAGATGAAATAGCCACCCCACCTAGTCTTGACTGACTAGACTGTGTAGTTGATTAGCAAGGTCAGCCTAGCCTGACGTTATTGTTGCTTCTCAAATCTCTGTGACTGTCCATCCTGCTGCCTTTGTTTTTATGGGTCCCAGTAGATTGGGGTGATCCATTATAGTCCCAAAGATATGGGAAATGCCCACATGCCTTTTCAGTTTCATGGACTATTAATTGTCTGCCCCATCATCCCACCAATTCAGGGTAGTTGGAAGCCTGACCTTCAGGCAGAAGCTGGGAAAGTCAGGTTATTAGATGTACAGTCTAGTCCCTATCAGGAAGAAACTGGGAACCGGGTATTTTTGCTTACTCTGTGCTGAGCTACAGAAAAGTTGGTAGAGGTGCTTGTATACCCATATAAAGTCATCTCTTTGCATTGTGTGGTTCTGGGGGACTTGTGAGTGCTAAGCTCTGGCAGCCCCAGAGCTAGATCATTCAGGAGCCAGTCCCTCATGTAGCAACTATAGCATTTGGGGTGCTACATGAGTGGACATGCTCCTTCCAGGGAGAAGCTGGAGCCTTGGTTTTACTGCTGGACAAGTTGAAGAAAGATGGTAGGGGACATTCCCACCAGCTCTTTCAGGCTCCTGAGAGGATCCCAGTCCGCTCCCCCATGCAGTGTAACTAGAAGCCAGAACCTCAAACAGCAGCTAGGAAAATATCCAGTCCAATGCACTCTAGGGAGAAACTGGGAGTTGAATGTTTTTGCCTCTTCCTTCTGTACTGAGCCAGGGAAGGGAGAGCTGCAAAAAGTGCTTGTGTGCCCATTTAAAAACTGCTTTGTTTCATATGGTCCTAGGGGACTTCTAAATGCCGAGCCCTGGTGGCTATTAGAGTCAGTGACTTCAGAACCTGTTCCTAGGGTGACAGCTGCAAAACTTGGAGCGCTTTATGTGTGGGCACTTTCCTTCCAGGAAGAAGCTGGCAACTTGTTTGTTGCTGTCGTTGTTGTTGAAATGAGCCAGAGGGAGAATGTGGGACAAGTGCCTACCAGCTTTTTAGGGCTCCTGGGAGGATCGCAGCCAGCACCCAGAAACAGACTGATTAGAAGCCAGACCCTCATGGCGCAGCTAGGAAATTGTGCTCTCAAAATCCTTCCAGGGAGAAATGAGGAGATGGTAATCTTTGCCTGGTCGGTGTGCGCTGAGCCCTGGGAAGAGCTGTAGGGCGTGTTTAACAACTGCTTCTTTGTTTGGTATGGCCCTGTGGGACTCTTGAATGCCAAGCCCTGTTGGCTCCCTGAGCTAAGAGACTTGGGGACCCATGCGTCGCATAGTAGCCTTAAAACTGGAGCACTCGATGTGTGGTCCAAACCCTTCACTCACAGGGAGGCTGGGAGCTGTGGGTTCCCTCCCAATCATAAGGCTCTGTGCCAGGGGTGGGGTGTATGGTGTGTGTCTCAGCCTTTCCTACCCACTTTCATGTGGGTGTTTTCTCAATAAGCTGATGTGAAGGGATTACTCAGTTGGTTTTTAGATTTCTCTCAGAGGGAAATGACCCGTGTGTAGCTATACCTTTGGCAAATCCATGGCAGGAGGGAAAGTCAGGAGCCTCCCATCCTGTCACCTTGGTCGATCTAAAACGTTGGCTTTCTAATACTGTATGTTCATTATTTCTGTCTTTTAATGAGGCATGTCAGTGTTCCACCAGTATTTCTCTGATGTTCATTCTGTTAAGAGCAAAAGAGAGTGTCTGAATATAAAATAAAAATTCCTTTGGTCTCTGCAGGGCCAGCCTCGCGGGTGTGCGATCTGCTCAAAGAGCCCCCATGCTCAGAGGGGCCCCCATGCTTAGTTTAATGCTCCATCATCTTGCTTTTGAAATTCTTAATAATTTTTTAACAAGGAGGCTGCCATTTTTATTTTGCAAATTATGTAGCTAGTCATGGTCTGTCTACTGAAGAAGTGGGCAGGATCTCTCCAGATCTAGAATCTACCAAGATATAAGAGGGACAAGAAAATCACATGGAATAATAAGTAGGGGATGAGACGATGGTGGAGCATGAGCTCCAACTTCGTTATCCTATATGTGAGAAGAATGTCTCCAAAGGTTAAACAACTTGCCTGAAACTACTGCTTGTTTGTGTCAGAGGTGAAACTAAAAACCAGGTGATCAGACTCCCAGACTCTTTTTCAGTCTGGTTTCTCTTCCATAGAATGGAAAAATTGTAACATTTATAAGTCATCCCCTCCCCCACCGACAGGTAGACATGAATTATTAATTATTAACATATAAATATTAATTAATAAAGCCTATTAATCTGAACAATACTTGTTTGGGGATCAATGAGATGTTTGGGTTAAATCTGATGCTCTGTGGGAAAATGAAAACCCCTCTTTGAAATAAAAAGCATTTTCTGTATTTTTATTCCTCTCTTTGAAGTCATTTATATGATATTACAACTTTTGTTGTATAGTATATCCTCCACTGACATATCACTGTCCACTGTTGTATCATAATTGGTTTCTATGTAAGGGAGCTAAGTGACTCACAGTGGAATCATGACTTGAAGAAACTAACAGATAAAATCCTAAATGTTACCAATAATCATAATTGAAAATTAGAAAAGAGGGTCTGTGAGTATATCACAAATATGAAAAGGTCAGAGGAAAAGAATTACTGCTCTAGAATTTTTTTCAAGCTGTTAAAAGAAATTACAAACTTCATTGTTTTTAAGAATAACTTTGAATAATCATAATTATTTGAGTTCAGGACCAGTCTGGCAAACTTGGGGAAAACGCATTAACCAAACAGCTTGAATCCTCTAGAGTTTTACCATTTACTTCTCTAGATAGGCCAAGAAAGTGCAATTCATGGGTCAGTGCATTTGGTTTCTATAACTGGCACATGCCCTAACACACACTTAAAAATATCTGTGATTTCTATGCTACCATTTTTTCTTCGCATTTTTTCCTAATAGCAAGTGATTTTATGGAAAATTCAGAATGCCTAATTCTTCTAAGTTCTTATGTTGTCAGAGACTAGAGATGGGACAAGCAATAAGACACAGGCAGATAAAATGACTGTGTGGAGTGACATTTACATTGTCAATGCCCAGATAGTAAGAAGTTTTTTACATCTAGGTACTGTAGATATAAGATTTGCTATCTCTGGGTTGTATGAACTGTCCTCACCAAAGATACTTATGTATTTTGCATTTGGTATATGGAAAGAAAAAAACAGTATTAGCATCCCTAGATGTACCACCATGTTAATTTGCTTTTTAAAAACATTTATTTAGCACACGACAAAGTTGTATTTAAAATTTTTTTTTTTCAACGTTTATTTATTTTTGGGACAGAGAGAGACAGAGCATGAACGGGTGAGGGGCAGAGAGAGAGAGGGAGACACAGAATCGGAAACAGGCTCCAGGCTCCGAGCCATCAGCCCAGAGCCTGATGCGGGGCTCGAACTCACAGACCGCGAGATCGTGACCTGGCTGAAGTCGGATGCTTAACCGACTGCGCCACCCAGGCGCCCCGACAAAGTTGTATTTATACAAAAAAGTACTATGATAGGAATTATAGGGGAGAGTATATTTTAAAAAATAAAAGACATTGCTCTGGCTCTTTTAACATGTATTAGCTATTTGTATAGAAAAGACAAACATAAGAAGTCAATACAACACCAAAAGAAAAAGCTTTTGCATAGCAAAGGAAATGGTCAACAAAACAAAAAGTCAACCTACTAAATGGTAGAAAATACTTGAAAATGATATATCCAATAAGGGGTTAACATCCAAAATAACTTACACAACTCAACAAAAAAATCTGATTTAAAAAATGGGCAAAATGGGGCGTCTGGGTGGCTCAGTTAAGCATCCAACTCTTGATCTCGGCTCATGTCTTGATCTCAAGGTTGTAGGCCTGAGCCCCACATTGGGCTCTGTGCTCGGCGAGGAGCCGACTTTAAAAAACTATATATGGGCAAAGGACCTGAACAGACATTTTTCCAAAGAAGACATACAGATGGCCAACAGACACATGAAAAGATGTTCAACATCACTCATCATCATGGAAATGCAAATCAAAACCACAATGAGATATCACCTCACACCTGTCAGAATGTCCAGAACTTTATTTTTGAGACAGAGACAGAGCATGAACAGGGGAGGGTCAGAGAGAGAGGGAGACACAGAATCAGAAGCAGGCTCCGGGCTCAGAGCTGTCAGCACAGAGCCCGACGCGGGGCTTGAACTCACGGACCATGAGATCATGACCTGAGCCGAAGTCGGACACTTAACCGACTGAGCCACCCAGGCGCCCCCAGAGTGTCCAGAACTTTAAAAGACAACAAATAACAAGAGTTGACAAAGATGTGGAGAAAAGGGAACACTTGTGCAACTGTTAGTAGGAGTGTAAATTGGGGCAGCCACTGTGGAACACAGTATATAGGTTCCTTAAAAAAATTAAAAATAGAACTCCCATATGATCCAGTAATGGAATTACTGGGTATTTAGGCAAAGAAAATGAAAACAGTAAATTGGAAACATATATGCACCCCTGTGTTTGTTGCAGTATCATTTACAATAGTCAAGATATGGAGGCAAACCATAGGCTGATGAATGGATAAAGACGATGTAATGTGTGTGTGTATACACACACACACACACACACACACACACACACACACACAATGGAATATTACTTATCCTTAAAAAGGAATGAGATCTTGCCATTTGTGACAACACGGATGGACCTAGAGGGTTATCATGCCAAGTGAAATAAGTCACATAGAGGAAGACAGATACCACATAATTTTACTTAGATTTGGAAACAAACAAAGCAGAATTAGACCCATAAATACAGAGAACAAACTGGTGGTTGCTGGAGGGGAGAGGGGTGAGGGGTGAGGGGGATGAGTAAAATGGGTGAAGGAAAGTGAGGGATGCAGACTTCCAGTTACGGAATGAATAAGTCACACGAATGAAAGGTACAGCCTCAGGAATATAGTCAATGGTATTACTACAGATGGCAGCTATGCCTGTGGCATGTACAGTTGTTGAATCACTATGTGGCACACCTGAAACTAACATTGTGTGTCCACTGTACTTCCATAAAAAAGGAAGAAGAAGCAAAGAGAGACGATGGGCAGACTACACTCCGAGTACTAAAAAGTCAACCAAAAGAGTACCTATGTAAGATGAGTCACATTGTGAAAGCTCTTGGAGAAGGTCATTTGACTCAGATCTTGAAGACATTGGATGCGTATCAAGGCAATCTGTGCAGAATGCCAGATCAGTGGATTAGGATAAGGGATAGGATGGTAATAACCAGATGAAAAGCAGGTTACCTTTGGAGATGTGACGGAGGATGCCAACCTCAGACAAGACTCTGGCTTGCTCAGAGGACAGGGCATGCTGGTCAGAAGGCATGGCACTGGGGTAGGAAGCCAGGTGGACAAAAGAATGTCATATGTGGGACACTGACCAGCCGAGAGGTGGGACAATCACATGGGCATATTTGGATAATGACGAGAGTTTTCAATGCTTAGGTGATTGTTCTGCTTCGTTGTGTTTTACCACTCGCCCACACTTGAGCCATCTGTGGTTCTCCAGCTCTTTCATGTTTCACCTTCAGGGGCAACTTGTCAATGTTCCAGATATTTTCATATACCCAGCTGCTTCTGGGGGCATGAAATTTGGTAATGGGTTTACTGTTCTGTTTATCCCAACTGCCTTCAATCAAAGTTCCTTCTTGTTGACTGAAGAGGCTTTCTGACAGTCTGGATGGAATGTGGCAACCATGTTTCCAGATGTGACAGATAAGAATGCAAAAGGTGGGGCACCTGGATGGCTCAGTCGGTTGGGCAACCGACTTGGGCTCAGGTCTTGATCTCTCGGTTTGTGAGTTCGAGCCCCGCATCCGGCTCTGTGCTGACAGCTCAGAGCCTGAAGCCTGCTTGGGATTCTGTGTCTCCTTCTCTCTCTGCCCCTCCCCCACTTGTGCTCTCTCTGTCTCTCAAAAATAAATAAATGTTAAAAAAAAATTGAAAAAAAAAAGAATGCAAAACGTTTCTCAGTAGTCTTGGGGAAATAGTGACAAAGACTATATTTCTATGTACAGCGCTTAGAATAGTACATGGCACATATTAAACAGTATATATATGTATTATTACTAATAACAATGATATATAAATATAATACACTATAGCATCAATATAGTGGTATCATGATGAACAATTGTTACTAATTTCTGCTGTGTCAAACACCTTGTTTTATATCACTTGTTACTTTTTTTAATATGTGGTAAAATATACATAACAAAAATGGTTGACACGATACCTTTTACAAGTATACAATCCAGTGGCACTAAGTGCCTTCGTTCACACTGCTCAGCGACCACTGTTACTTTTCATCCCTGCTCTATTTTCTGTAACCCCACGTCTTCCCAGTAGGTGGCCTCTGGCTCAACTGCCAAAGTTGTGAGGGCTTCCGCTCAGAGGTCAAGCCTTAATTATCCAGGCGAAACAAAGAATTGAACAGCTCGCACTGACTTTCTTCGGTGGATTTAACCGGACTAATTACGTTTTTCTCAGGGGTGGGGACTATTTAACGTTAGATGATGTCCGGAGTCCACGTTCCGGCTAATCGGGGATTTAGGAGTTACTGTACATCATCCATACACAAATTGGATCATTTTAAAGGAAGTAAGTAAAAGTGTTTTGAGTGCACAGTGGACTGGTTGCCCACGAAGGAGGCAAGAAGCAGGGAGGTGTAAATCGGCTGTGCCAGAGACTAAACTAGGAAGAAAGCTCAGCATGTTACATTATAATAGGTAGTGTGAAGACGATACTTTTCTGCAGTGAGCTATAAAGGCCTTTACAAACAATTGGCCGGTGACGATAGTGGGGCTTGATACTGGCCACGTATTATAAAGAATCTTCTCCGTCCTCCTAGCAGCTAACCTCCTAAATCAAGGAGTCTTGTACTTCTTCCGAGGGCAAAGTAATAGAAAGCACCATGCTCTCAGCAGGAAATAAAACTCAAATAACTAAGCACCATATCATTCTACGGATATAATGTGTATATGAATGAATATATTCAGCTCTCATCTTGGTCCCCTAAAAGATGTCAGGTTGCCTCCAAGAGAACATAAACTCCTATCAAACAACTTAGGTTGGAAGCAGGAGAGAAGGCAAAAACAGAGGCAGGAACATAAAGGGGAAGCAAGAAAGAGAAGGACGTGGAAATGGGGACTATAAACCCCTATGCCTTGCTATGAGCAGGTTTGGGTTTACCAGGAAGTTTTCAGAGCAGGTGCAAAAAGAAAAACCTCATCAGTTATACAATAGAGTGCTCCCCCCCCCCACCAATGTTCGAAGGAAGCACTTTTCTTGGTGCTAAAATTAAAAATTTCTCTCAAAGGACCACAGAAAGAGACCATCATGTAATGTGCAGAGCGTCTATGGCAAGAGTAGACTTTATAGGTCTGTTTCCAGTTGAATCCCTCAGGAATGGCTGAATGGATTCCCACCAAAGCAGCTCAGTAAAAGGCCAGTGCTGTGTGATCCAAGTGCAACGCTCTCGGGATGGCCTGGCTTACGCCAAAGGTAGATGTCACAGTCTCTAAAGGGAAATAGTTGGCCTTCAGACAACAGCTCATATCATAAGTAGTGTCTTCTCTAAGTCATGATTTTGATGGCCATTCTGTTAGCAATGAGCTCAAGAATTGCACACTACCCTAATTTTTGCAGAATTCTTATGTTCCTGCACCAGATTCTATCATAAGCAAACGGTAGGAGAAACTGAATGTTTCAGAACAACTAATGGGAAAGAAAATGTAAATTGAGGAAATTATTTCCGTTCACCTAATTTTTGCCTGTAATCTTGGAATATAGCACCCATCTGTTTGGGTAATGAAACACCTGAATGCGGCTCACAGGAGAATACCGATGGTATGACACATCGACGTGCAAACATTATATGTAGAGGCGAAATCAGATTCTTATTTATAATTTCATTTAGTACAGACTGATCATTTCTAATGATCGCCTTTCCTGAAAATGAATATAACATATTTGGCATCACCCGATTCCATAAAACAAATATTTATCGCTCATCATTTGTGGGAAGCAAAATTTTAGTTACGGTAGGGAAATGCCTTGCCCTCAAGGAACTAACAGACTTATTCATAAATTTCTAGCGATTAAAGCCTGGTTTGAGTAATCACATACTAATATTTTTCTTAGTAGCTAACTTCTTAATATTTTATGAAGTGCTGCCATGTTAACACTCAGAACAATGGACTCTAAACACATTGTTTCCCCCAGAATTTGGAATCATTCAGACTACAGCCTAGACCTTGACACATCAATGTTAGGAGCTCCCTGGACCAGGTATTTGCTTTAAGAAGGTGCCACTTATGGAGATTAAGCTTTGCAAATAAAACCAGGTTTATATTTAACTACCTTCTCCCATTCTTTCTCCCCGACAGCGCTGATTCCCTAGCACTTTGCTCACGGTACTTTCAATGCTCACAGGACACAAGTTTTTCCTGTTTTCATGTTAAGAGAACTTCTTTGAAAACAACCGTCTTTATCTCGTATTTTACCAAAACGTTTCTTGTCATTCTGTGTTTAGCCCCCTCGAAAGTACTGGCCTACCTAAACCTAATGCCACACTTTAGAAAACACCCTTTCGGGGCGCCTGGGTGGCTCAGTCGGTTGAGCATCCGACTCTGGCTCAGGTCATGATCTCTCAGTCTGTGAGTTCGAGCCCCGTGTCGGGCTCTGTGATGACAGCTCAGAGCCTGGAGCCTGCTTCGGATTCTGTCTCCCTCTCTCTCCTTCCCTCCCCTGCTCATGCTCTGTCTCTCTCTCTCTCTCAAAAATAAATAAACATTAAAAAAAAATTTTTTAAACACCCTTTCTACTGATGTTGTGCAGTTTCTTACAATCTAAATCTGTGTGGACGTGGAGGGATGTTAAATTCAGTTGCAGACTTTTCCTAAAGTATATACTTGGAGTGTGAAACCTTCCAGTGGATTTCTTAAATCCTTATCCTATCCCTTTATTTTCTGTCTCCGACCTTTGATCTGGCCCAGTCTTTGAACTAATAAGGATCTGTTGGAAAACATTAGTAGCTTGTTAATTTCTTCTTTCTTTTTTTCCCATTTTCTCTTTCCTCTTTCCAGAGCAAATGACCTTTTTATCGTGTCTCTTTCTCCTTCTGCTTTGTATTGAAGCTTGCATTCAATTAAAATTCCACCTTACAGTCATGAGCAAGTATCTCTTCAGTCATTTCAACTTAGTGATTATTTTGTAAGTGCCGGGCACCTTTACGAGTACTGAAGAGGGCAAAAGCAGACAAAATCTGTCATCTAATGGCATTTACCCTCAAGTCGAAAAAGAAAGACAAAGAACAATAAGGAAAACATGTAGGGTGTCAGACATTATTAGGTCCTAAGGCAAAAATAAACCAGGGGAGGGAACAAGGCGTTTGTGGAAGGGAGGTGAATATTGAACAGGATGGTCAGGGAAGGCCTTAGAGAGAAAGGCACCACTGAAGAAGAGACTGGAAGGAGGTGGGGTGAGGAAGGGAACAATACAAAGGGATGGGCGGAAAAAACGGGCAGGCAGACAGACCAGTGAGTGCAAACATCTTGCCATACAGCTCACACCTCGGGGCGGTGCAGGAACAGCAAGGAGACAGTGGAGGCTGAAGCTGACTGAGCAAGAGCGGGGGTAAGAAGGTGAGATCAGCAGAAGGGGAGATGGGACCGTAAGGTGGGTGGGAAGAGGCGAGGGTCTGGGGGCTTGGGGGTGGGCACTGTAGCTCTAGAAAGCCCTGGGGGGGGGGGAGGGGGGGTTGCTGAACGAGATGGGAAGTTTTACTGAGGCGTTTTGAACAGGAGAGTTCTGACCCGGGCTCTGCTTGAGAAGAACCTTCCTGGCTGCCGCGTTCTCTAAAGGGGCAAGGACAGTCCCAGGAAGGCCATCCGATGCAACTGCAGGCACCCATGCAGGTCGGGGGTGGCCGTGAGGCTGGTCAAAGCGGTGGGGCCTTCGGACAGATTTTAAGCCGACGCTATCTGCTGATGGACCGGACGGCGGACGGCACGACAGCTGTCCCCCCGCAGGTCCTCGGTAAACATCCGCCCCAGTGAAGCACCGGCCGCGCTCTTTTAAAAGCCTAGCGTTTGTCCAAACGCTCCTTTCTTTGTGTTTTCCGCCCGCTGTTAACAGCTTCCCCTGGGCCTTCCACTCCATTTCACCGGCCACTTGCTGGGAGCGTGGCCTGAACCTCCTCACCTCCCATGAGGAGTCCACGTGGGCAACGGGAAACGCGACCCGCCCGAACCTCCCTGGGGGGGGGGGGGGGTCTCGTGCACTCAGAGCCCACCGCCCCGAGATTCCCCCTAGGCCCCCAGTTCCCGAGCCCACGCCTCTCCCACCTCCGTCTCCCACGGGCTCCCTCCTGGCGTGGCCGCCTCCTCCAGCGTTGCTTCCAAACCCTCCGAATGTTCTCGGGCGCGTCCTCCGCGTCCAGCCTTGGCGCGGCCCGGCCTCCTCGTGCCGCCGGCGCACCGCCAGGGGCCACCGCGCAGGCGCAGGCGCAGGCGCAGGCGCTCGTGCACGCAGCGGGGCCGCCATTTTGCACCTCCTGCTGGTCTCTCCCCAGGGAGCGACTCTCAGCTTCCCGCGCGCGCGTTGTGGTCGAGCCTGTCCGTTCCCGCTTCCCTTCTCCTCAGCGCACACCTAGCTGCCTGCCATATGGGGCAATAAACATTAGGAAATGCTTCCAAGGTCACTCGCACCTCTACTCAGGGCCTATTTCCCTGCGTTTCCACCCACCTTACCTACTTCCCTGAGGGGGCGAGGGGAGAGCCTCCTTTTTTTTAGTCGAGGCCAAAACTTGCACTTCGGTTCTGAATCCCAGCAGCCTCCCCCTCCCCCCCCCCCCCCAACCTCAGGGGCCTGTTTCAAAAACCCCTGGATAGTTAGTGGTAGTTATAGGACTATTTTGCCTCAACTGATTGAACGATACATTTTATTTCATTTTTAATGTTTTTAATGTTCCTTGTTGAAAGAGAGACGCACGTCGCGAGTGGAGGAGGTGGGTGGGGGAGATACGGAATCCGAAGCAGGCTCCAGGCCCTGAGCTGTCACCACAGAGCCCGATGCGAGGCTCGAACCCACTAACGGGGAGACCGTGACCTGAGCCAAAGTCGGAGTCTTAGAGCCACCCAGGGCCCCTGAACCATATATTTTAAATGGATGGCGGTTTTTCGGATAAAAATTATGTATGACAATTTAAACAAAACAAAAAAAAACCTGACTCTTTTCTGTCCTTTTCTTCTCTGCTTATAAATACACTTCAGCTTCTGACAAAATAAACAAAAGCTGAATTCGAAATGTCCTTTGCCTTTGCTGGCTGCCTAAGTGTTTAAAGAGCTCCAACTGTGTGCCAGTGTCTCTCCTAAGTACTTGGAAGCTGACCCACTATGGTACTTAGCAAATAATACATCTCATCCTCTTGGATCAGTGTTGTGCCTGGCACTGTGCAAAGCCTTTAACGTGTCTAACCTCCTCTCAACTACCCTAAGAGGTAAATACTACGATTTACATTTTATGTAAGAAAAACTGAGCCTTTAGAAGGGGTTGGTAACTGGCCCAAGTTCTCCCAGCAGCGCGGTGGGGACCGGATCCCCAACCCGTGTCCCTCCGACGCGCCTCACCACGAAGTCCTGCCTATATTAAGCTGCGGGATGAGGTTTTAGGTTGGGTGGGAGCAGAGAGGTAAGAGATGTGAACAGTTGGTTGCTCACAAGTTTCAAGGACTTCTCTCTGTCCTGTGTGAACTCCCTGTCTTCATTGCTGGGGGCACATCTAAAGGCTACCAACCGAACTATCCTTGCCAGAATAAGGAACTGAGGCCCAGGGGGTTCTGGGAACCATCGGACACAGGATCCCGAACCCGTTCGTCCTCTCGTATATTTTTGCTTTTCCTTAAAGGGTATTCATGCACTACTACCGTCATAGGCCTTTTCTCACCCTGTGATTCTGTTTTTTTTTTTTTTTCATTTTTTTTTAACATGTATTTATTATTGAGAGATGACAGAGCACGAGCAGGGGAGCGGCAGAGAGAGAGGGAGACACGGAATCTGAAGCAGGCTCCAGGCTCCGGGCTGTCAGCACACAGCCCGACACAGGGCTCGAACCCACAAACCGCAAGATCACGACCTGAGCCGAAGTCGGACGCTTTACCGACTGAGCCACCCAAGCACCCCGTCACCCTGTGATTCTTAACACACTCTAAAGTTGATGTCATCAGAAGATCCTTACATCAAAATAGAAGAACTGAGTCTCACTGGCCGGGGTCAGAGTGTGCAGACCACAGAGATTGGGTCTGCCTTTCCCACATATGTCCAGCCTGTGGTCCATCCACAGCTTTCTCCCTTCTGTACCCAGCTCACCAGGATTATTGAAGCCATGGCGGATGGTCAGCCAAGCCTGCAGCAAGTGGTGGAGACGGTGGATGAGCAGATAGCAAAAGAAAGCCTCTTCGATCCAAATGTCAATTTTTGTCACATGTGGAGACTGGGACTCGAAAGTCCCAGGCCAGGGCCATACTTGGGTTTGCCAGTGGCAAATTACTTCAAGCAGTGGATTAATTTGAAAAAGGCTTACAGCTTCACCATGGGCTGCTGGCCCAGGAATGGATTTCTAGACAGGAACCAGGACCCCAGCCTGCAACACATAGGCGGGTCCCACCGCAGCACGATGACTACAACATTGCCAACATCATAAAGACACTTGCATATCAAGGCCTCGTCTTCAAGCAGACATCAAAGCCATTCTGACTGGCCCAGGACAGGATGGGGCAGGACAGGGTAGCTGCTTGGCTCAGCCTAGAACCCTCCTTTCCCTCACCAGAGAGGAAAAGGGGGAGTGGCATGGCTCTGCATCCAGTGTGCCCCAGTCCACCCTGTGGACCTGTGTCCTGGGTAAGGACTTGGCCACTTGGCCCCTCGGGAGCAGACACTTTGTGTCCCCCACGCCAACCCCTCAACCTCAGCCCGGTATCAGCCCCTCCCATTGTGGGCCTTGTCCAAGACAACCCATGCACTCACAGCCTCCTCCCGGGTATGTAGGCTTTGCTGGGGCCACCAGGCCCCCCTGTGCTCCCTCCCATCCATAGTGCATGGTGTGTGGTGCCCCCAGGGCTCCAGGAGAGATCAGGCCCAACCTTGTGTCTACCCCCGTCCCCGCTGTGAGCATGCCACTGGATAAAGTCGGGGAACAAGAAAAAAAAAATGGAAGAACTGGGCTAGAACCAAGAAGACTTCACTACAACTAAGTATGATGTCATAATACTCATAAATAAGCAGTAAAAAAAAAAAAGAGATTAATGAAGGTTGGAAGTGTAACTCATGACGTGTGGGAAACATGTCTGCCAAGAAACAGTTATTGTATCACACCCCTGTTCAAAATGCCAGAATAGACATAGAGGATACAAAAATAAAGATCACACTCCATTTCTGCGCACATAAAGCCCACAGTTAGCGGGGGAGAAGTCATGTGTAAAACCCTCAGAAATCATTTACCAGGCAGGATGTGACAAGGACTTGGCACGAGTCAATGTGGCTTGAGTAGCCACGGCTCCCAGCACCTGAATACCTCACCAAAATCTGAAAATTTCCCCTTTGTTAGGATGTATTCCAGGCAGGAACCCTCACCCTCAGGATGGGGGAGAGGAAAATTGAACGGCTCATGGGAGTCTGGGCTACGGGAGCCTGGACAGAAGCTCCCGAATCAGTATTCAGGTTAAGAGTTGAGAAGGGCATTTCCTTCGTAATCTCTTCTCTGTGGGTGGACTTCAAAACATCAAATGTTTTGAACCTTTATTTTTCGATTGGAGAGCATTTGAAAATACCTCACTAAATCACGTGGAGAATTCATAAGCAAATGAGAGGAGAGGAAATGAGCGTGTGGTTGTATGTTTGCGTGTGTTGATGCGTGGTTGAGAAAAAGGGAGGAGAGTGACACATCAGAAACATTTGAATAGTTGTGGCCTGACTCTGTGGCCATGAGAATCTCATGAAGCACTTCATCTATTCCTTGGGTTAATTATGTGCCACAAATGAATATTAGATGAGAGCACTGAGCACGCCCTTATTTCAACTCATTTAGGATTTCCTAACTTATGACTCATTGGCCTTGTGATTATGAGTGCTGTTTTTGGAGGTGGCCATAAGAAGTTCCACATGTTTCTAAAACAGGACTTCAAACATTTTTCTAACAAGTGACATGCATTCTTTAAAGACAATAAGGTATAGACAGCTCCCGACTTCTGATGGTTGGACTTAAAACAGTTTTGTGGCTTCATGATGGTGCAAAAGCGACACACGTTCAGTAGAAAGTGTACTTTGAAGTTTGAATTTGGAGCTTCTCCCCAGCTACCCAGATGATCTTCCTTCATGACGCTGGTCACAGGAAACGAGGTATGGCTCCCACTCAGCCTCGTGATCATGAGGGTAAGCTATCGACACACAACCACTCACCACCCACATGGCCATTCTTATTGTCATCTCCAGTACAGTGTTCAATAGATTACATGAGATACTCAACACTTTATTATACAACAGGCTTTGTGTTAGATGATTTTGCCCAGGTGTAGGCTAATGTAAGGGTTCTGAGCATGCTTAAGAGAGGCGAGGCTAAGCTATGATGGTTGGTAGGTGTATTAAATATTTTCAACTGACGATAGGTTTATCGGGACGTACGTAAAGGAAGATCTGTGTATTCAAAAATAAATTATTTCACCACTTGGCTTGGCTAAATAATCTAGTCTGTTCTGGCCTCCGATGAAATTCATTCTGTGTGACATGAGGAGGTTCAATAGCTGAGTCACAGACAGCACATCCAGGGCTGCTCCCTCCCAATGGCTCAGTGACTGTCTGCTCCCAGTGTGCCTCTGGCAAACTCCGGAGCCTCCGGGGACCTTCCAAAGGGCACACCCTGAACCCTGGGCTGTGTGAATTCTACTTCTAGTGTGGTAGCTCAGAGGTGAACTGGACTAAGGTTGTAGGGTGGGAGAGAGACGATTTCTGAGCAGCCTCTTGAGAAATTGGCAAGCAACTCACAGCTGAACAGAGCGAGTCTACGGGCGAGGAGTGAAGAATGGAGGGGTTAGCCAAAGTCAGAAATAACAAGTTCCAGCTTTATTCAGGAAGCACCCCAAATTCTTTTTTTTTTTTTTAATATTTACTTTTGAGAGCGAAGACAGAGTGAGCAGGCAAGGAGTAGAGAGAGGGAGACACAGAATCCGAAGCAGGCTTCAGGCTCTGTGCTGACACTTCAGAGCCTGACGTGGGGCTCGAACTCATGAACCGTGAGATTATGGCCTGTGCCGAAGGTCAGATGCTTAACCGACAGAGTCACCGAGGAGCCCCAACCCCTTTTGTCATTAAATTGGACAATAGTTGTCATTTACTAAATGTTCATAGATAGGTCTATCTCTGGATTCTCTAGTCTGTTTTGCTTATGTAGTTGGCTATTCCAATAATATTACCAAATCTTCTTTATTCCAGCACCTTTAAAGTGTGTTCTGATATCTAGTGATGTAAGAATACCCTTGCTAGTCTTTCTTTGCAAAATTTTATTGGTCATTCTTGTACATTTGGGTTTCCTATATCAGCTTCAAGATAGTTTTGGAATCTTAATTGGATATTGTTTGAACTCCAATTGGAACTGCATTAAAGTTATAAATTAATGTTGAGGAAAGGGATATTTTTATGATGTTTTCCTATCTAAGGACATAGTATGTCTGATCATGTGTTCAGACCTTGTTTTATGTTCTTCAATAAGATTTTATTATTTGGCAAAAGAACTGTAGACAAATCAATAAAAAGTATATTTTTAGAAATAACATTTTCAATGAAAGGACAAATAAAGGGTTTATAAAATATAAAAGGCTCTTATTAATTAATAAAAGAGGGATAAACAACCAACAGAAATATGAGCAAATGGGGCACCTGGGTGGCTCAGTCAGTTGAGCGTCTGACTTTGGCTCAAGTCATGATCTCGCAGTTCGTGGGTTCAGGCCCCGCGTCGAGCTCTGTGGTAACAGCTCAGAGCCTGGAGCCTGCTTTGGATTCTGTCTCTCTCTCTCTCTCTCTCTCTGCCCTTCCCCCACTTGTGTGCACACGCTCTCTCTCAAAAGTAAATAAACATTAAAAAATTTTTTTAGACAGTCTCTTTAACAAATGGTGCTGGGAGAACTGGACAGCAACATGCAGAAGGTTGAAACTAGACCACTTTCTCACACTATTCACAAAAATAAACTCAAAATGGATAAAGGACCTGAATGTGAGACAGGAAATCATCAAAACCCTAGAGAAGAAAGCAGGAAAAGACCTCTCTGACCTCAGCCACAGCAATCTCTTACTCAACACATCCCCAAAGGGAAGGGAATTAAAAGCAAAAATGAATTACTGGGACCTTATGAAGATAAAAAGCTTCTGCACAGCAAAGGAAACAACCAACAAAACTAAAAGGCAACCAACGGAATGGGAAAAGATAGTTGCAAATGACATATCGGACAAAGGGCTAGTATCCAAAATCTATAAAGAGCTCACCAAACTCCACACCCGAAAAACAAATAACCCAGTGAAGAAATGGGCAGAAAACATGAATAGACACTTCTCTAAAGAAGACATCCGGATGGCCAACAGGCACATGAAAAGATGCTCAACGTCGCTCCTCATCAGGGAAATACAAATCAAAACCACACTCAGATATCACCTCACGCCAGTCAGAGTGGCCAAAATGAACAAATCAGGAGACTATAGATGCTGGAGAGGATGTGGAGAAACGGGAACCCTCTTGCACTGTTGGTGGGAATGCAAATTGGTGCAGCCACTCTGGAAAACAGCGTGGAGGTTCCTCAGAAAATTAAAAATAGACCTACCCTATGACCCAGCAATAGCACTGCTAGGAATTTACCCAAGGGATACAGGAGTACTGATGCATAGGGGCCCTTGTACCCCAATGTTTATAGCAGCACTCTCAACAATAGCCAAATTGTGGAAAGAGCCTAAATGTCCACCAACTGATGAATGGATAAAGAAATTGTGGTTTATATACACAACGGAGTACTACAGGGCAATGAGAAAGAACGAAATATGGCCCTTTGTAGCAACGTGGATGGAACTGGAGAGTGTGATGCTAAGTGACATAAGCCATACAGAGAAAGACAGATACCATATGGTTTCACTCTTATGTGGATCTTGAGAAACTTAACAGAAACCCATGGGGGAGGGGAAGGAAAAAAAAAAAAAAGAGGTTAGAGTGGGAGAGAGCCAAAGCATAACAGACTGTTAAAAACTGAGAAGAAACTGAGGGTTGATGGGGGGTGGGAGGGAGGGGAGGGTGGGTGATGGGTATTGAGGAGGGCACCTTTTGGGATGAGCACTGGGTGTTGTATGGAAACCAATTTGACAATAAATTTCATATATTGAAAAAAAAATTTTTTTTAAAGAAAGTGAGCAAAGATCAAGAATAGGTAATTTACAGAAAAGTAAATCCAAATAGCTTACAAATATATGGAAAGATGTTCAAACTCACCCATAAAGATTTTCAAACTGAAGATAAAAGGAAGTATCTCTTTATACCAGGGTTTCTTACCTGTGGCACTGTTGACATTCTAGGCTGGACGACCATTTGTTGTGGGGGTTGCTTTGAGTATTAGAGGATGTTTAGCAGAATCCCTGGCTCTGCCCACTAGAAGCTAGCACACCTAGTCCCCCACCTCCCCCCGACACCATGATTAACAGGACAATCAAAAATATCTCCAGACTTTGCCAAATATCCCCTGAAAGAGACAAAATCATTACCTTATTTTCCAACTATCAGACTAGAAAAAAAATTTTTTTTAACTTGACTACATCTATTGTTGGCAACGATGCGGTGCAAAAGGAAGACGCTCACATGTCTCTGGTTTATGCAAAACAACTGAACAATGCCTATTAAAATAAAAATGCATATACTCTTTGACCCAGCTCTCCCACTCCTGGAAATAAATCCCGGAAAAATGAAACACACAATACATAGACATATATTGTACATGGATGTTAATTACAGCATTGTTAACAATGAACAAAAAACTAGAAACAGAGTCAGTGGTCATAAATAGGGAATGGTTGAATAAATTATAGTGCACCCACACAATGGGGCATTAGAAAGAATTAGAGCTTAACCTTACCACAGTGGAGTGTTTTCTACAAATTATTCCTGAGAAAAGCAAGATTCAAAAGCATGGAGTATAATTCTTTTTGAAAAATGCATGTCCTCACGTGCTTTTACATATTAACAGAGAAAAAATGTCCCTCACCAGTTTATTTACACCTACAACATAGGCAAAAAGATTTGTAGATCATATACCTGACAAGAGCCTAATATACAGAATATATAAAGAGTTCTTACAACCCAACAACAAAAAGACAAACTATCCAATCAAAAGTGGGCAAAAGACCTGAATGGCTTGAATGGACATTTCTCCAAAACAGATATATATAAATGGCTAACAAATGCGTGAAAAGCTGCTCGTGTTGAGCATTAGTCATCAGGAAAACGCAAACGAAAACCATATGGGGCTACCACTCCACACCCCTTAGGTGAGGTATCTCCAAAAAAAGAAAAAGAAAACAAGTGTTGGCAAGGATGTTGAGAAAGCGGTGCCGCTGTGTGGAAAACAGGTACCACGTCGACGAACCTTCAAAATATTACGCTAAATGAAAGAAGCCAGATACAAAAGGTCGCATATTGTAGGATTCTTTTTGTATGAAACATCCAGAATAGGTAATTCTATAGAAACAGAAAGCACATAAGTGTTTGCCAGGGGAGGGGGAAGGGAAGGGGGAGCAATTGCTTAATGGCTACAAGTTTCATTCTGGAGTGGGGAAATGTCTTAGAACTTGGTGTGATGATGGTTACACAACACTGTGAATGTACTAATGCCACTGAGCTGTTCACACAAACACGGTTAATGGACAATCTTATGTGACTGGTACCTCAATTTCAAAATATATTCTGTTTTCCTCTGCATTTGTTTCCTCTTGTTGCTTAACAAATTACCACAAACCTAACAGTTTAATGTAATAAGATGTCATAAAAATGTAATAATATTACATTTTTGTTTTTAATTTATTACTCTTTTTTCAATGACAACAACAAGTCAGCTCGGGGTTCTAAAGATCAGAAGTCCAGGTGGGCTTGGGTGCGTTCCCAAGTTTCACTTAGGGTTTCACAGAGAGAAATTAAGGTGTTGGACAGAATGGACTCTTACCTGGACGCTCCAAGGAAGAATCTACTTCCAAGCTCTTTTAGGTTGTTAGCAGAATTCAGTTACTTGTGGCTGACGGACTGAAATTCTCAATTCTTGCTGGCTGTCAACCAAGAGTCGGTCTCAGCCGCTACAAGGAGCCCACATGCTTGGCACGGAGCCCCCTCCAGCAGTAGAACATCGAATCTTTCTCACTCTTCAAATAGCTCTTTCTCTTCCGCTACCAGCAGGAAAAAAATTCTCCACTTTTAAGGGCTCTTGAGATTACATTGGGTCCACCTGGATCAGCTCATGTTGCCGTATAATGTATCACAGGTGCATTATCTTATCAGATTCACGGGTTCCACCCCACATTCAAAGGCGTGGGGATTATACAAAGGCAAGGGCCATTGGGGGTCATTCTTAGAATTCAGCCTAGTGGGACCTCTTAGAGAAAAACATTTCTCCAAGAGAAATATTCCTCTTAGAGAAGACATTTTCTACCCAATTCCAGAACAGTTATTATCTGTTCATGCCCAACATTGCAAAGAGGATTTGAGGTGCCTAAGTGATTTATGCCAAGGAAATTTTTCAGAAACAGTGATTTACAGATTAACACAGCTCAGGTGTCTAAGCCTCGGAAGGGACAGAAAGCTGTTCTGAACAGGTAGACTTCTCTGAGGCCTTTACTGCTTTTCTTTCTCTTTCCTTTTCTTCCGCTACAGCACTGAATGTACAAAGCAATTGCCAAGAGGACAGAGGTGTTCTCTCTGGAGTCATGATGAGAGGTAAATACTATGGCTGGAGTCTAGGGGACTCGATAATCGTGTTATAGAGAATCAGATGTTCTCACTTTTCGGTCTCAAGATTCCTGTTATCGAGGACCCTAAACTAAAGACTTTTTGTTTTTGTGGCTTATTCCTATTGCTAGTTTCCAGATCAGAAATTAAATCTGGAAAGTTTAATAAACACAAAACGGTACAAGCACACATGCTCTTAGCTTTTGGAGTGATGACTCATCGCATATCAGGTAGCCTCTAGAGTGGAAAAGGAAATAAAGTCTTAGTATTATTATGAAAGTAAGTTTGACCTTCTGGAACTCTGACAGGTTCCAAGGACTCCCAGGGCTTTTTGGATCACACTTTGAGGCTCACCGACAGATGTAAATACCACCAACTGCATTTCTTCAGATTAATCAACTCACATATTTTGGTGTATTCACTTGTGCAGCCTTAAAAACAAATCTTTCCCTTTCCTGTTAGGTCATCCCATCCCCCACTGATTTTTGTGGCTGATGTATCTCGTTGCAAAAAGTGTTCTTTGCTGTCACAGGAGGAAATTGAGCTCCGTGTGTAGTAACATGTATTAAATAGAGAGTTCAAAAATGCGCTCTGTGAGCTTCTGACAGCATCTGCTACTTTGCAAATACCACACAAGAAAAGAATGCTTTAAATGGTGCAGCTCCGTCTGCGGTGGAAGTTATCGGGAGAGAATCAGGCTGAGTCAAGCAGAAAGAGGCTCAGAGAGAGATGAGAGAAAGCACCGGGTATTCTTGTCATGCTTTGCCCTTGAAAATTATGCCAAGACTCTGTTTTTAATAAAGAGATCGATATTTCTTGATTGCTTTAGTGACTCAGGATTTCCCACTTTCCTTTTAAAACACAGGCTATCGCTACGGATACGTTTGCTTTCTTTGTATCCTGCTTCCAAAGAGGACCGAGATAAAGCTAAAGCCCTTTCATCAGGACTCCATTACGGTCCTTCTATTAAGCGTCTTGCTCGTTCCTCGTCTAAATGTTCTACCCGCTTTCTTCCGTTCGGTGTCTTGGTAAACGCCCCGAGTGCTTAGATCCCGGGCTTCTGGGGTCTGTGGCAGACGAATGCAATTTAAAACACGAAAGCTGCAGGCGGAAAGGTTTGGCATTCCCTCCCACCCCGCCCCAAGGTTAAATCTTGGCCGAGTCTCCGGTGAGGAGAGTCTGAATAAACGCGCGTCCAGAGGGACTGTGACTAAGAACCAGTCCACAGTCTGAGTGTGTGGAGGAGCGCGTTCCGTTCCGTGGGGATTAGGCCCACGGGGAGGAACCCCAGGCCGCCCGCGAGCGTGCTCCGATTACTCTCGGCCTGACTGCCGCGCACCGGCTCCAGAAGCACGCTTTCCCAGTCGCAGTCCTCCATGACTTTCTGCACCAGCAGGGTAGGTCGGGGGACGTCAGCGGACTCGCGCTCAGCCCGCGCCGATTCTCCTCTGCTGGGCCGACCACCAATGGGAGAAGAGTCCAATTCCAGGCATCCGCGGCGATTGGCTCCGGGCCCGGGGGCGGTGGCGGCGGGGGGCGGACCCGGGGGCGGGTCTCGCTTTGGGGCTCCGGTGCCAACATGTGAGGCGTCCGCAGCAGCGGAGGACTGGAGTGCTGCCCGCGGAGGCCGCGGTTCGGCGAGCGCGACCTGGCTCCGCCGCGAAGGGCGAGGGGCGCCGCTGGCGGGTCCAGGTGCCCGCGCCGGGGCAGCGCTCGAGCATCGCCGCGGCGGGCGTCGGAAAGGGAACGGCTAGGGGCCGGGCCGCGTCCCCGCCCTCCGCACCGCGAATGGATGTGCCCGGCCCGGTGTCCCGACGGGCGGCGGCGGCCACCGCGCTCCTGCGTACGGCCCGCGTGCCCCGCGAGTGCTGGTTCTTGCCCACCGCGCTGCTGTGCGCCTACGGCTTCTTCGCCAGCCTCAGGCCGTCCGAGCCCTTCCTGACCCCTTACCTGCTGGGGCCGGACAAGAACCTGACGGAGAGGGAGGTAGGCGCGGCGGCGGGCTGGGGGCCGGCGCGGCCGACCGCCGGCGCTCGGGAGGCGGCTCAGGAAAAGAGCGAGTGGAACGGCTCTCGCTCCCCGGAGGCTTTCTGGGCAGGGGTTTCTTGCCCTTCCGCAGCTGGCAGGAGGCTCGGGGCCGGCGCTGCGCTACTCCATGCCGTTTTTCTGGCGTCTGTTGGATTTGTGGGGCATGGCTCGTGTCGGGGTGGCGAGCCCCAGCACGCGTGTGCTGCCGGCGGCGTGCTCCTCACGCTGCTCTGTGGTTCAGCTCCTCTCGGCTCAGATTGGTCCAGCAGTTCCTGCTGGGGGCGGGAGGGGGCGCTGCGGGGTACTCGGATAAAAAAGTGGAAACCGCCAGTTGTACTTTGGACAAAGGTTTAGTAAATGATGAAAGTAGGGAACCATGGGGTGCCTGAGAGGCTCCCTCGGGAAGCCTCAGACTCTAGATTTCGGCTGCGATCACGATCTCGTGTATGCGGGATCAGCCCCGTGCGGGGGCTCTGGCCTGACGGCGGGAGCCTGCTTGGGATTCTCCGTCTCTGCCCCTCCCCTGCTCACGTGGCGCGCGCGCTCTCAAACTTTGTTTTTAAAAAAGAAGAAAGTAGAGAACCAGGTGCGGAGTAACCCCCGCTTTCGGAATGGATCTTCCCTCTCCCAGCCGCACCCCCCTCTTTCCCATACCTTACTTTGTTTACCTTTGGATGGACGTGCTCAAATAAGGGCAGGACAGCAAACAAAAATCCATCACCTTAATTTGTTTTGACTTTTAATTAGCTGAGGCTTTTTGGATGTGCTCGAAGAAGGGCAGAACGACAAACAACTATCCGTCCCCTTAATTTGTTTTGATTTTTATTTAGGTGAGACGTTGTCCAGGGACATGCTGCCCCCCAGCCCCCAAATCCTACCTCCTGGGATAAAAGCAGATACTGAGATGGAATCACATAATTGGCATTTAATTACAGTTTGTCTTGCATGGTGAATTGTTGGTTCACAGCTGTTAGTTTTGCTTTTCAACCACAAGCCTGAAAGCTGAAGCCTGGTATTCTTGTCTAGAACACTACAAAGGGTGAAAGATGAGTGAGCATTTATTAGTAACTATTTATTATTTTTCCTATGCCTACTTTTCCTTCCTTCCCCTCCCTGCCCTAGTTGCTGTGAAATACTTCTTCCATTTAAAGTTTACTCTTCTTCCTGTGGTTAGTAATCACCTCTTTTGAGTAGCAACTCACCGTCCCTGCATAACAGGCCAGAGCAGGATATAATTATTCACAGTCCAGTTTGTTGTTGGCTTTGCCTTTCCGTTCTCAAGGACGCTTAGCAGGGAATTGAAAGTCGGTGTTGGATCCTGCATTGAGGGTTTCATTTGAATTTCTCATGTTGTCTTACCTTCAGCAAGTATCACTGACTTTTACCCAACTTCACCTCTTCTGTTTCTCAGTCTTTTGGACCACTCCACAAAGGACTGTGACAGCTATTCATTCCCCGTTTGAATTTTAACATCGTTAACATTTTAACATTGTGAACAGAATACTTTTACAAGGAGAAAATGACTGCAGTAAATGAGAGAGAATGATTCTGGAGACCCAGAACTACTGCTGACTCTGAAGCAGGAAAGATACTTCCTGAGCTGCGAATAATGAAAATTTCATGTGAACTGCCATGTGATCTGCACAGTCTGTTCACCTTGCCGGACTGAGGGCCACATGGGGAGAAGAAACATGCTCTCTGTGTTGATATTTGAAAGCTGATCTGTTTTGTCATATGCCCTGGGCCGAGAGTTATGTCATGTGTCATCATGTGCCCTGTCTACTCAGAGCCTTCTGGGGTGAGAGAATATGTTCACTGGCATTGGGGCCGGACAGGGGTGCTAGGGCCCGTAAATGTTTGCTGATTATGTAACAAACACCTAGCACATTCCTGTGCCTGCAACTTGGAGGAGGAGGAGGGCAGAGTTTGAAGAGAAATCTGGTGGTCTAGAAAGGAGTGTCATTTGTTCGTGAGTACCTTGGACCTGGGCTGATTCTGTTGTTGGTGCACAGTATGGCTCCGGTCACCCTCTCCAGAACCCTGGGTTTTTGGAATATCTAAGAACTGAAATAAATAGACAACTTGTTCTCCTTCCTGACTTAATGCTTGCTTTCACCAGTGGGCAGTTAAATGAAAAATGTTACATGACTTTTAGGCACAGTGAATGTCAGGTCATGGTCAGTGATGTTCTGAAGTTTGTATTTACCCCTAGAAGACTTCAGAAGGGCCAACTTAGATCATCTTAAATGGAGCTATGGTTAACCAAGTCCAAAAGCAAAGGAAGGAGAAGAAGGACAGAATTTCCTCTATCTTTGCATGCTTGAAGGATTTTCTTCTTGGATTTCAAGAAAAATGTTAACCCGTTTTAGGTACCGCTTTATAAGTTCTAAACAGGTTAAAAATGGACTCTGTTCTAATAGTTGAAAGCCAGTCTTTTAATAAAAGAGAGTTCCATGTCACCAGCACTTTTTTATTCTTTCATCTTTTTTAGCATATGATTTGACATTCACCACCTTTCTTTGATTTTTTTTTTTTCTTTTTTAACATTCTACCTATTCTGTCTGGTATTCAGAGTCTTACAGAATTTGGCTCTTACCTCCTTGACAGCCTTAGCCTCTGCTACGTCTTTCTTCTTGCCTTCTTCCATGTGCCCAAGCTCTGTCCACATTAATCTTCTAGTCCAAAATCCAGTATATCCAGTTTCTTGTCTACTAGCCTGTGCTCAAAGTTGTGATATCTCTGCTTGGAATAAGCTTCCCATACCTACCTGCTGATCTCTTTCTGTTAGCCTCTACCTTTCTTCTCCTTCAAGGTCCATATTTCCTAGCTCTCTTATAATGACGTATGAATATATATCCTAATTAGGTTCAGAACAGAAGTTTTATTTTATTTTATTTTATTTTATTTTATTTTATTTTATTTTATTTTATTTTTTATTTTATATCCATACAGCTTGAAGTGTTGTGTAAAGAAGAGCTTATTAGCTACTTGTTTACTTGAAACTTGATTCTAAAATAAAGCCTAAATCGAATTAGAGCTTAAGATGAACATCTGTTCTCTCTTAACTTTCTGTATCTCAGAGAGAAAACGCAAGCAAACTCTGATCCAAAGACTGGGGGCAGGCACCTGACGATAAAAATCAGTTCCCTTT
The DNA here is from genome assembly GCF_016509475.1 of Prionailurus bengalensis. Classification (NCBI taxonomy): domain Eukaryota; kingdom Metazoa; phylum Chordata; class Mammalia; order Carnivora; family Felidae; genus Prionailurus; species Prionailurus bengalensis. Next base: position 11,873,956 of record NC_057360.1, on the reverse strand, counting down.
GCTCACATGGCAGATTTTACCCGAGATAAGAAGGTATTGTCTAGGGTATGGACAATAAGAGTCTGTAATTTGTACATTTTTGCACGGAGGAAGTTTCCCTTCAAGATTAAAAGTACCCATCGAAGAAACATTTTCCGGTGTCACAGTTTGTCGGTGGCAACATTGAAAGAGAAAGGATCTTTTGGAGACCCGGTGACTAAGCTCTGGTGATTGTGTGGTCATTAGGTCTTTGTGAATGCCCTATAAAAGCACCTCCATACTGGTTGAAAAAGGTGCAGGCCATAGAAGTAACCCTGGAACGTAGTCCATGATCGGTAACAGGTTTCCAGTTGAAGAAATGAGGCTTTCAGTATGGTAGATTCAGAATAGCGAGGTTCTGATCCTCCCTCTACCAATTACTTACTAGCTGTGCTAACTTTGGATAATTTACTTAACCTTCCTGTAAGGCCCAGTTTCCTCAGTTGTAAAATAGAGCTAATAAAAGCATTTACCACTTAGGCTGGCTGTTTGGATTCAACGAAGCCACGTAGCTAAGGCTGGTATCGTAGTGTGTGCACGTCAGAGGACGTTGCTATTATAATGCTGATAACACTGTGAGAGGGACGTTCATTCATCTTGGGTTGATCTCTTTCATTGGAGATGAAATCGGTCTTGTATTTAGAATGAGTAAACAAGAACCCATCCCTTCCCCCACTGTCACACCTCACCCCACTTGCCTTTAATTTCGTTACTACACGGCCTTACAGGTTTGGCAATGTTACTTTTCCTCATCTTTATCATCTTAACCGTGGTTTCGCGTTAGGAGTGGATTCCACCCACACATATAAGCACTTTAGGTTGATATTCGAAAGGATGAGGGGCACCGGGGTGGCTCACTTGGTTGAGCAAAGCCTGCCTTTCAGAAAGCACTTAAAAATTGGGGCCACCAATTCAGACTTTGAAATGGTCATTTGAGAAATTGGCTTCCCTGTATCCACCCTAGGACCTCGCTAGACCCTGGGGTAGGCATAAGAGAGGGGAAAGTCTCCTACGGTGATTGATGTTGCAAGGGTGGGGATGACAGTTCAGTTGATTTACGTAGTTATGTTGTCCCAAAGGGTCTGCTTCAGCTTCAGTCCTCAAGGCTTGAGACCTGTAAATAAAGTGGAATGAATGATTTACATGTATTCTCTCACTTAGTCCTTGCAGCAGACAGCCCTGTGGTTGCAGGGCTTACCCTTCTTAAAAAATTTTTTTTTTAATGTTTATTTTTGAGAGACAGAGTGAGACAGAGCGAGAGAGGGGGAGACACAGAATCCCAAGCAGGCTCCAGGCTCTGAGCTGTCAGCACAGAGCCCGATGCGGGGCTCGAACCCAGGAACAATGAGATCGTGACCTGAGTAGAGAGCCACCCAGGTGCCCCAGGGCTTACCCTTCTTTTACTGATAATGGAGACTAAGGCTAAAGGGAACTAAAAAAAAAAAAAAAAGCCTTGCCTGTAATCACACAGCAAACGATGGGAGTGAAATTCCAGCGGGGTCTTTCTGGTAGAACGCTTATTGTAAAGATACCTCTACTTTATCCCAACTTTAAAAATACATTAAAAAGAAAACAAAAACTTCTATTTTTTTTTTCCATATTTCAGGCAAGCAAAAAGAAGGACATCAAAGCTGCCTATAAGCCTGTCATCCACAGATAATTATTCTGTCAAGACTGTAGGACAGACTTATCCTCTTGACCTGTTCCCCCAAAGAAATTAAACTGAAAATCAGAGAAACCTAATCAAACAGTGGGATCAAGGCTCCCTATTCTGTGGGTAGAAGTAAGAATTGATGATCATTCCCAAACATTTATCCATTTCCAACACAGTTTTTGAGCCACGTATCCACACAGCAGGCTAACTGGAAGGCCGTGACAGGTCAACCCTTGAAGAGTCCACCCTTTTTTTTTTTTTTTTTTTTTTCAACGTTTATTTATTTTTGGGACAGAGAGAGACAGAGCATGAACGGGGAAGGGGCAGAGAGAGAGGGAGACACAGAATCGGAAACTGGCTCCAGGCTCCGAGCCATCAGCCCAGAGCCTGACGTGGGGCTCGAACTCCCGGACCGCGAGATCGTGACCTGGCTGAAGTCGGACGCTTAACCGACTGCGCCACCCAGGCGCCCCGAAGAGTCCACCCTTTTAAGGCAGTGGTCCTCAGCTCTGGCTCAGATAAAATCTCCTGGGAGGTCGTAAAGACTTACCTTTGGCTGGGCATCCAGATTTTTTAAAGCTCCACGGGAGATGTGCAACCACGGTTAGGAACCAGCGCTCTGCGGTAATTGGGGAGACAACACGTTCAAAGCAGTATGGAGAGCTCTGAATGTTACAGTACAGATATTATCTGCTCCAGCAAAGTCTTCCAGGATGAGGAAGGCTTTGAACTAGGCCTTGATGAATGGGGAGGATTTTCAGAAAAAGATCATGGGTTGGGTGCCTGGGTGGCTCACTCCATTAAGCGTTAAGCATCCGACCCTTGGTGTTGGCTCAGGTCACAATCTCCCGGTCTGTGAGTTTGAGCCCTGCCTCAGGCTCTGCACTGACCTCGTGGAGCCTGCTTGGGATTCTCTCTCTCCACGCCTCCCCTCCTCACACTCATGCACACGCACGTGCGTGCACTCTCTCTCTCTCTCTCTCAAAATAAATAAACTTAAAAAAAAAAAAAGATGATGGGGCGGACACGGGGAAGTATATTCCAATTATCAGAACTGCTGTCGAGACTTCTTCGGTCAGTAAGGATTTATCAGAGGTGCTGATAGGTTGTTTTATGAGAATAAATTGTTACGAATATCCCCGGTCCGTTGATCTCGCTAATAGGTTTTTAATTTTCTCTTTTTATCAGGTCTTCAATGAAATTTACCCAGTATGGACTTACTCGTACCTGGTGCTGCTGTTTCCTGTGTTCCTTGCCACAGACTACCTCCGGTACAAACCCGTCATCCTGCTGCAGGGACTCAGCCTTATTGTCACGTGGTTCATGCTGCTCTACGCCCAGGGACTGCTGGCCATTCAGTTCTTGGAGTTCTTCTATGGCATCGCCACAGCCACTGAAATCGCCTATTACTCTTACATCTACAGTGTGGTAGACCTGACCATGTACCAGAAGGTCACGAGTTACTGTCGGAGTGCCACCTTGGTGGGCTTTACGGTGGGCTCCGTCCTCGGGCAGATCCTCGTCTCCGTGGCAGGCTGGTCCCTGTTCAGCCTGAATGTCATCTCTCTTACCTGTGTCTCGGTGGCTTTTGCCGTGGCCTGGTTTCTGCCCATGCCACAGAAGAGCCTGTTCTTTCACCACGTTCCTTCCACTTGCCAGAGAACGAATGGCATCAAGGCACAGAATGGCGGCTTTGTAACCAACACCACGGCTGCAAACCACCTTCCAGGGTGGGAGGACCCGGAGTCAAAAATGCCTCTAAATACGGAGGAGCCGGTAAGTGTGGCCTTACACGCCTTGCGGCGGCTGCTCTGGCTGTTAGAACAACGATGACAAAACAGACAGGAAAACCCCTCTTGCTAGCCCTTGTATTCATCTTGACTCAGTTTTTTATCCTGGGTTGGTTCACTGGTTCATTCATTTATTGATTAAAGAGAGGGCAGATTTATATTAGGGATGGCCAATACATTCTGTCCTGGGGTGAATAACCTCCAAAGTCAGACCAGCACCACATCACACTGCTTGTGTCAGAGAGGTGCACCTGGGGGGGGTGGGGGGGGCGGGGCTCAGTCAGTTAAGCGTCTTACTTCGGCTCAGGTCATGATCTCACCCTTCGTGAGTTTGAGCCCCGCATTGGGCTCTGTGTTGACAGCTCAGAGCCTAGAGCCTGCTTCGGATTCTATCCATTTCTCTCTCTCTCTCTCTCTCTCTCTCTGTGTCTCTTCAGTATAAATAAACATTTTTTAAAAAATTAAAAAAAAATGGGGCGCCTGGGTGGCTCAGTCGGTTGAGCATCTGACTTTGGCTCTGGTCATGATCTTACAGTTCGTGGGTTTGGGCCCCGCATCGGGCTCTGTGCTGACAGCTCAGAGCCTGGAGCCTGCTTTGGATTCTGTGTCTCCCTCTCTCTCTGCTACTCCCCTACTCACACACTGTCTCTCTCTCAAAAATAAATAAAAAGATTAAAAAAAATTTTTTTTTTTTAATTAAACAAAAACAAAAAAAACAAGCCACAGCAGGAGTTGTCTCTTCCTCATCTTTACTGGGTATACAAAGAAAGCCCTCTGAAATTTTTACTGAATAAATAGTTGAAATGATTCCAATAAATGATGAACATCTTCCAGTTTCTGAATTGACGCCTAAAGTATTTAAGGTTAGAAAGTTTTCTTCCTCTTGTGTGCTGGAAGCAATGTCTGATATTCATTTTCTTTTTTTAAAATTATTTATTTTTTTATGTTATTTATTTTGGTGGGGGGGTGGGGTGGGGCAGAGAGAGAGGGAGACAGAATCCCAAGCAGCACAGAGCCTGATGTGGGGCTTGAACTCAAAAACCACAAGATCATGACCTGAGCCGAAGTCGGATCCTTAACCGACTAAGCCACCCAGGCGCCCCCTGATAATTCATTTTCAAATGACATTTCACCAGAACGGGGTAGTAATGAGTACCACAGGGAAGATAATCACAAGAGGAAAATCTAAGATGGGTGACGGAATACCTATTAATTAAAAATGTGGCTATGAAATTGTCTCTTAGAAGAGAGAGGTATGGCATCTGAATAATCCGTCCATCTGCTCTGGCTAGCCGGGAAGGTTAATTGCTTCCCCCAATCACTCACCCTTCTTTATAGCTTCTTATCTTTCCAACAGGTTGTAAGCTGTGAGGGGCAAGGTTCATTCCAGCCATACCGAATTGGTCTCAGTTTTCATGGGACATGTTTGGAAACAAGCCTGTTAAAATTCTCACTTTGCAGGTGGGCTCTGTCAGTCCTAAAACCATGCTCCGGGGGCCTTATAGGCTGAAGGAGAGGAGAGAGCCTACAGGAGGAAAGTCTTTGGCTCCTCCCCTGGAGTTAACTCAGATTGTTTCAATGTGGCATCTAATTACCTCTCTTCTGCCTACCCCCACCATTCACTTGTGGTTACCGGTTGAAACGTAGGTTATTCATCCCAAAGAGCTTGAGCTTAGGTGACACTCATTGTGAAACTTGGGTTACTGGGGCACCTGTGAGCAGCATCAGTCAAAAGACCAGGGATTAAGTAAGAATGAATTGCCAGTTCCTTCATGTTGGCAAGTCAACCCAGGGCTGATGGAGGAGGGAAAGAGTTAGAATCATCCGGAGTACAAAAAAGTAGAAAGCTGTAGATCTCGTGTAGTAGAAAAAAAAGAATAAGGATCCTTTGTTAATTGTTTCAAAGATGTGAAATGGCTTTAGCGGAAATTAGTATCCATATACGTACATATAATACCTGTATACATATGTATCTTAAATATTAACATTGGTCATAGTTCTAAAGATTTTTATAGACCAGTAAGTTTTAAACCATTTTGAACATAGTAAGAAAGAGTAAGAAACATAGTAAGAAAGAAACACATTTCACATAGGAACCAGTACCATTCATAGGTGTGTATATATTTTAGATATAACTGAAGCAGAGGTTTTACAACACTTGATTCTGGTACGTTCACTGCCCACTAGATTGACTTTATTACCTGTTAATGAGCTGTAACCTACCACTTAGAAAAAACTCTGTCCTAGACCAACTTGATGTTTGTTGTTTATAGAAACGCAAGATGTCAGTACTTGACATGCTGAAGAATTATGAAATTCTAGAGTTAGAAGTGATTCTACCCACAGGTCTCAGGACCATCACAGCATCTTACAGTGACAAGGGACTTTAGATCTCATCAACCCTCTCATTTTAGAGATAAGGATTGGGAACAGAGATTAGTGACTTACGCAGAACTGTGCTGATATACTCCGAAGCATGACTAAAGAGCATATAGGAGACCCCCCTTGATCTGTACTTCACTCCATGAAGTCTTTCCCTGGGGTGACAGCATGGTGAGAACCATCGTGTTGGCTACAGTGTGGTAAAAGTTAGACTCAGGTCAGTTCCATGATATCCTTGGTTCCTCTGCTGACCCCGTAACAGGCAGTCGTGACTGCTGGACAGCTGTTCGGGGCCCAGACGATGCTGTTTCTCTTTCACGAGCCTGAAGGAGAGTCAGAACATGGCTGTCGGGGATCATAGTGCCATTTGAAGTTGACAAAGCCCATAACTGAACCATAAATCATAACTGTAGTAAATACAGTAAAAAAAGGGGTAGGTAGACGGGTGGGTGGTTTGATCTTGATCTTCTTGAAAGGGAAGATGAAGTAGGAGTCAGAGTGATAGCCCTTGTCCGCAAGTTACCTTAAGGTGTTTGTGAGTCCTTTTCAGAATGAGCCTGTTGCCGTGGGGCCCAGCGTGTTGACATTACAGCAGAGCTGGTGATTTTCTTT